>NC_138347.1:45440137-47840137 GCF_046562875.1 Panthera onca
TATTATGTTATTATTATCAATGAGTTTCTTTATGTTTGTGATTAATTGATTTATATATTTGAGTGCTTCACGTTGGAGGCATAAGTATTTACAATTGTTAGATCTTCTTGGTGGGTTGACCCCTTAATTATGATATAATGCCCTTCCTCATCTCTTGTTACAGTCTTGATTTTAAAATCTAGTTTGCCTGATATAACTATTCCATCTTTCTTTCGACAACCATGGTAGATGATTCTCTATCCCCTTACTTTCAATCTGTATGTCTTTAGATCTTAAATGGGTCTTTTGTAAGCAGCATATAGATGGGTCTTATTTTCTTACCCATTCTGATGCCCTATGTCTTTTGATGGGAGCATTTAGTCCATTGACATTTAGAGTGAGTACCAAAAGATATGAATTTATTACCATTGTGTTGCTTTGGGAGTTGGAGTTTCTGGTGATGTTCCTTGGTCCTGTTTAGTCTTTGTTGCTTTTGGTCTTTTTATCTCTTCTCCACTCAATGAGTACCCCTTAAAATTTCTTGCAAGGCTGGTTTAGTGGTCCACAAACTCCTTTAGGTTTTGTTTGTCTGGGAAACTCTTTATCGCTCCAATTTTGAGTGGCAGCCTTGCTGGATAAAGAATTCTTTACTGCATATTTTCTCAATTCAGCATGTTGAATATATCCTGCCACTCCTTTCTGGCCTGCCAGGTTTCTGTGGCTAGATATGTTGTGAACCTGATCTGTCTTCCCTTGTAGGTTAAAGATTTTTTTCCCTTACTGCTTTCATAATTCTTTCCTTGTTTGTGTATTTTTGAATTTGACTATGTTATGTGTTGGTGATGGGTTGGTTTTTGTTGAATCTAATGGGAGTTCTCTGTGCTTCATGGATTTTGATGTCTGTGTCCTCCTCCAGATTAGGAAAGCTTTCTGCTCTAATTTTCTCACATAAACCTTCTGCCCCTTTTTCTCTCTCCTCATCTTCTGGGAGTCCTATGATTCAGATGTTTTTTCTTTAAATGAGTCACTGAGTTCTCTAATTCTTATGCTCTTTTGCCTTAGTTTCCCTTCTTTTTTCTGTTTCATTATTCTCCGTAACTTTGTCTTTTATATCATTGATTCACTGTTGTCCTCCATCCATCCTTGCTGTCATGGCATCTATTCAAGATTTCATCTTGGTTATACCATTTGTAATTTAGTCCTGACTAGATTTTACTTCTTTTATCTCCATAGAAAAGGATTCTATGCTTTTTTAAATCCCAGGTAGTATTCTTATTATCGTGGTTTTAAATTCTAGTTCAGATATCTTGCTTATATCTTTGTTGCATAAGCCCCTGCCTGTCTTTTCTTCCTGTCCTATTTTTGGGGGTGAATTCCTTCATTTTATCATTTTGGAGAAAGAAAAAAATAATAAAACAAAAAATAAAAATTTAAATTTTAAAACAAAAAGATCAAATAAAGGAAAGTAGATCATAGGTGTGTTTTGGTCTGCTTATAGAAAGAAGCTTGATAGAATAGAGAAGAAAGGGAAAGAAAAGAAAGAAAAGAAAAATAAAAGGTAATAAAAAATTTAAAAATTAAAAAAATTATAATAGAATAAAATGAAATAAAGAAAATTAAATCAAATAATTAAAAAATATGAAGTATAGGAAAAAATGATAATTTTTAAATTAAAAAAATAAAAATAAAAGTTTGTCTTTCTGTATCCAAGAAAAAGAAAAGAAAAAGAAATTAAACAAGGACAGAAGCAAAAACAAAAACAAAACCAAAACAAACAAACAAAAAAAAAAAAACCCACAACTAATAAATGAACCACCAACAAACAGAATGAAACCCAAATGAAGTTACATCAAGATTCTCCTAGAACTCAAATTATGAAGCCATCTATAGTCTGTACACTAAGCAGGAGGTGGGGTTTGTGCTGGGCTTCTGGGGGATGTGCTTTGAGGGCACAGTTGAGCATGGCTTGGTGTGATGGCTCTGTTCTCCACTAGGCAGCGCTGCTTAGCTTACTGGGGTGGATCCGTCTGGTGCATATGCACAGGCGAGTGTGTGGGAGAGGTCCAAATGGCTTTACCCAGCTCCCTGGTCTCTTGTACAGGAACTTCGTGCTCACTGGCCTGCCATCAAGCACCTCTCTTTTGTCTCAGGCCTCTGTCCACTCCCTGCCTCTACCCTGTTCCTGTCCAAGCCATCTACCTTGGTGTTACCTTCCTTCACATTTTTATCTCAAATAGGGCTGTGTTTCAAAACCCTACACTTCAGAGACCCCTGCAGCTCAGACACACACCAACTCTCTGGGGGAGGTTCTCGCTGAGCAATGGCCTGGTGCCGGCTTGCCCCAGAAAACGTTCATGAGATCGTGCAGAGGCAGACGTGCAGAGATTGTGACAAACCACAACACACAGCCGGTGCCAGGTTTCACCACACTCTGGTGTCCTTGTCCCAATACCAGCAAATGTAGCTGCCCTCCGGGGTCCACTGAGACCTTTGCCCAAAGGGAGGCCGCGTGGCCTCTACCAAATGCTCTCCATATAGGGGAACCACTTCTCCAGTGTGACATATGGACTCCTCGGACTGCTGCCTGCTCGTGGGGATTCACCCTCTTTCCTCACTGGAGCACCACCAGGCACTGAGCTCTAGAACTTTGGACTCTGTGCTTCACTGTTTATAGAATCCTGATGGTATCGAAACTCTCTCCCTTCTCCCCCTCAGTGGCTTTGGGGAACAGATTTCTTGTTCAGTCCCTTGTGAGTGTTTCCACTCTTTCTCTTTCTTTCTAGCTACTTTCAGGGGAGTGCTTTTCCTGCACTCTCCTGATGTGCCGCTCTCTCCCCCTTTCACTGTCTTCTCTCCGCAGAAGCAGCTCCCTACCCTCCGTGGCTTTTCTCTCCCCCAGTTCACCTCCCCACACTTTGTACCTGCTGAGTGCTATGGCTCAAGTCATGCAGATTGTTGTGTTAATCCTCAGATCAATTTCCTAGGTGTGCAAAATGGTTTGGTGCTGATCTGGCTGAGTTTCAGGGATGAGACAAGCTGAGGATTTTCATGCTGCTCTGCCATCTTCCCCAAAACCTGTAATCTATTTTATTTCTTCTAAACACTACCCTCACCTCATTAGCAAAACATTTTATTTATTTTTTAAAACTTTTTTTAAGTTTATTTATTTTGAGACAGAAAGAGAGCATAAGCAGGGAGGGGCAGACACAGAGAGAGGGAGAGCTAGAATCCCAAGCAGGCTCCACTCTGTCAGTGTGGATCCCTATGTGGGGCTTGAACTCATGAATCATGAGATCGTGACCTGAGCTGAAGTCAAGAGCCAGATGTTTAACTGACCAAGCCACCCAGGTTTCCCCAAAACATTTTAAATACTATGATAGAAAAAAATTACTGAGGTATTTAAACAGATAATATTTTTCATTCTTCAAGTTCTAGGAGTAGACACAAGTTTCCATTTATATCCTGTGGTTTTCATATAAAGAGGCCATGGCTGAATTTAAATGAAAGATTGTTTTAGGTTTGCTTGAATTTGTTTCTAATATGTTTTTATTTGGTTTGATTTGGTTTGGTTTTCTCCAGTTATACCTGTTACTGTGTCAATTATGTGTAGATGAGGGATTTTATTTTGTTTTGTTTTTTACCAACTACATTTTGTAAGATAAAAAGAATCTCACTCTTTGTGGTGAGTAAAATTCATTCACTCAATGGAATAAAACTCTTATTTGCTACAATCCAGATTTAAAACCTACCATTGCACCGTCAATATTTCTCTCTCACAATAGTTATGGAAAGATACTGAAAATTCAGCCGACCATCTCTGAATAAGCCTGAGAAAATTCACTATGGTATTGTTGTTTTGGCTTACATTGAAAGGCCACACTGATTTAAGGCTAACTATAGAAATTCCACATTGTGATTTATCGATCCTCTGCATTTCCATCTAAATCTAGATATTCTTATTTTCCCGGTCTTTTTGGTACTGTAGGCAGTTTAATTTTTGAAAGTTATTATCAGCAATATGTTTGGAGGAGTAATTTTATTAATTAGTTAATTCAGCAAATCTTTATTCAGCAGCTACTATGTGCCAAGCAGTATTCACAGTGCTAACATCACTGCACTAAAGGAATCCAGTAAGCAACCGTTAAGCACTTTCCAGTATTAGACCCACTTTTAAAATTAATAATTAGATTGAATCATTTAGATAACTAAAAGAGATGGCAGTATGATCATATGTACATGCGTGGAAATTCTACTTCGGAGTCGATTGATTGTTAATGGAGTAGTCTCAGACTGGAATTAATAACATGCCACCATGGAATGTACCATTACTTTCTCACTGCCCTATGAAAACAGAAGTGTGGGGGTAAGCAATACCTTCACATGATGGCGAGTAAAGTCAACAGAAAGTGTATGTTTGGAAAAACTAAACAAAAAAACAAATAGACCATGATCGTGTAATTATGTGGAATACAAAAAGAATTGTATCATAAGTCAGAATGTGAATCACATGCTACATGTCACTGTTTGAAAACTATCACCTTACATCACTTGAGTTCATTGAACTTCAGTTCTATCCCTGTGAAATGAAAATAAAAGCTGGCATTTATATGCACTTACCACATGCTAGGAACTATTTTCAGCTCTTTAAATGTATTGATTCAATGAATCCTCACAACACCCCTGGAGGAGATATTACTTATTCCCTTTTTATAGATGATGAAGCAATGGTACATAAATTAGAAAATTGTCCAAAATCACCCGGTTTATGGGCAGGGAATGAGACTTGAATCCAGGAGTTCTTATTCCAGAACTCAGTTCACACCTGTGAATGTTTTTATGAGGTTACACATGAAATAATAAAAAAGAAAGAGCTTTGTTATCTATTTTGTCACATAAAGTATATTATTATTAAAATGTGAATGATTTCCCCATTTTTTGTGTGTGAACTCAGTTTTCAAGTAAATAGAAAGTAAGTTAACTGCCTAAATCAGCTACAGCCAGGTCATGTGCTCAGACTTGGCCCACTAAGAAACTGCACGGTAGAGCACAGTGAGGACAATGAGATCCCAGTATTTATTTTTCCAGCTCTTTTCCTTCAGGGTTATATCTGGCTGGATATGTCCCTGGATGGTGGGTCACTGCTCCTTTCCTGGCAGCTTCTCTCTCTGACTCATTCCCTTGGTTTTCAGCTTCTCTCTCTGACTCGTTCCCTTGGTTTTCTGGTTAACTGCTGTCTCCCTTCTATTAGACCCAAAGACAGTAACAGTTTTGTTTTGGTTTCAGGATGTTTTGTTTTCTGTTTGTAGCTCTGAATTATCCCTGTGCTTTCCCTACACCCTGCACACATCTTTGTAAACAACCTTTTTATAAGCCCTTCCTAAATTACCCCCAATTTGAATGTGCCATCTGCTTCCTGTTGATAACCTAATTGATATGGTATATTTGCTCTTAGAAGACATTGGGTCGGGGGGGGGGGGGGGTGGGGAGGCCATTCAGGTACTACTGGTAAGTTGATACAACTACTAACTAAAACATCTGTGTTAAAGAATAACACCTATAAAAATATCCAGTGAAAAGTCTATCTCCACTTTAGATACAGTCTCTTCAAATAATTAGCACATTTAAAATACACAAGACCAAAACCAAAAGGCAGTATAGCATGCCCATGCAAAACCAGAGCCTGATGGTGATTTTTTTGTAACTTACTCTCTTATGTAACATAGCATTATTTTCACACTTCTTAAATAATTTATACATACTTCACAAGTTCAATGCACTGACTTCAAAACTCAAAATTTACATATTCTTTGTTTGGCAACATTACCATATGTTGGCAAACACTGAACCCATCTGGAATATTTTAAGCCTTTCTGTAATAATATTGTAAGGATTCAAATGTCAGAAACTACTTACTTTTCTGAGACAAATGTCAGTTAATCTCAACTTGAAGACATTTCAATTTCTGCCTGTTGTCTTCATTATATTTTATTTTTTGAAAAAGAAAAACAGACCATTAGACATTGATAGATTAAAATGAGAAACTATATTATTTATATATCTACTAAAATATTGTGTATGGATAATTTTGAAATGTATTTACTTCTTTATAACTGTATATACATCGATATGGCAAAAAAAGTCAAAATACTTCATCATGTACAAACATACTAAATTTGAAAATATGAATGCCTATGCAAAGATAAGTAGCATTTTTATTTTCATGAACCATATTGTATAACTAGTGGTTTCCTTTTTTACCTTGTAAACCATATATGCTAGTCAAAGCAAAAATATATTTATTGGATTTCTATTTGCTACATTTTTATTAATTTTATTCAGCACATGATAAACAAGTAAAAAAAATGAAAAAGTTTTTACTCATTGTAATCACTCCTGTAAGGGAAATAACCTGGTTGCTATGAAAGATAGGTTGACCTATTTTAGATACAGAAGTCAAAGAAAGTCTCTTTATCTCTTTAAGGAGTTGACATCTAAACTGATGTCTGAAGGATAAGAATAACTCAGCCATTTGAACAGCATTCCAGATATAAGAAAAAGCATATGACCCTGAGCTGAGTAAAAAGTTTTCTGTATCTTGACAGAGGACAATTGTAGGTGGACTACAGTGAATGGAACAAAGTGTCATGATGTAATGATGGAATCTGGGGCTCTTTGGAGCCAGAGCATGCAGGTGAGAAGTTTGGATCATATGTTATGCTCTTTTTGGAAGATATTGAAAGTGTTTGAACAGTAGGCAACAGGAACTGAATTACCTCTTTAAAAGATGAATCTAGCTACAGAGTAAGGAAGGGATTGAATGGAGTCAAGTATGAAAAGAAAGCAGTCGGTGGAAAGCCTGTTTCATTCGTTTAGTCAAGAGATAAAGGTGTGGTGGTAATGGAAATGGAGAGAAGTGAATGGAGTCAAGATGTATCTTGAAAGTAGAGCTGCTAAGACTTGCTAAGAATGGTTTGGAAATGTGGATCAAGCCAAATGGAGGATTCACTTGTGGTTGACTCTCAAGTTTCTGGCTTTAAGAGTTGGGTATATGGTGGTTCATATACCCAGTTGATATGGACAAGACTAGGGGACTGTCAGGAAACTACCAGTCTGGCATAGGTGGCTAGCATCAGCTTCTTGCCTTAAGTCTGATATGATTCTTATCTTGACTTGTGTTCCTTGCTTTATGTGATGCACTTGGACTTCCTTGTTTTATGTGATGCACAAGTCGTACTGATTGATTCAATGATACATTTCATGGCTGTATTTAATTTATCTGTCCTCTTTGTAACATTTATATGCTAATAATAAATAATGTGTCCTTCCTATATTTTGTAAGTTGTAAATAATTTCTAGAGTTATAGCTTCTCTTATTTGTCATATTTGGAATAGGTAACTTTTTTTTTCAGGCTACTAATATCTGACAATTGACCAAGTAAAAAAATAATTTTTTTCAATCTTCTATTCTCTCCATAAAGCAGGAGCTTAATATAAACAATTTGGGCCCTACACTACCTAACAATAAGAAACAAATAACTCTTTGTTGCTTTGGAACTGAAAGCAAAATATTAAAGTGATCTTTTCACCTTCCCTACCCCTTACTCCTCTTCACCCGACCACCACCTTACTCCATGCCCATTTTCAGCCATGTGGCATTTGCAGCTGGTATGGTAGCAAAATCAAACCAGATTGATGTTTGGAGCTTATAATTTGCTACTCGTGATAACCACATGGTACACAAATAGAGACTTTAGTGCTTTCATTTATGAAAAAGGTGATTTGATTCAGCCAAAGGATGCTTTCCATCTCACAACTTTCAATTTTCTTGAAAATTAGCACAAGAAGAAATATTGATAATTATTTCTTCATTCATTCATTCATCTAGGATATAAGAATGCTGACTATGTGACAATTTGGGGAATATAAATATGAATAAGAGAAAGTTTTTGACCCCTAACAGTTTATTGTATGAAAGGGGGAAAGTATAGAACTGACAGATTTGCCTACTACTTTTTTCTCTGCCACTCTTGTAAGTAGCAGTTCTGTATTATGTATGTATCCAACAAGTTAGTTGTACTTTGTAACTTGTATAGCATGTAAAGCCAAAGTATACACAAAAGCGGACCTCAGGGTTCTTGTTAGGCAGTATCTGTTAAATGTATAGTATCAGTTTAAATGCTATGGAATCCAGAGGAGAGGAGGAAATACATAGTGCCTATTATATATTAAAGAGTATTTTATTTTATTTTATTTTACTTTATTTTTTTGGCTTTAACATGACAGTTTGCCTAACTCCATACAGGATGATGAATGAACATTTTCTAGTAATTAAACTATGCTAAGCATTGTGCTTTGTGTGTTAAAAACATGATTAGTGGCGCCTGGGGGGCTCAGTCAGTTAAGTGTCCGACTTAGGCTCAGGTCATGATCTCACGGATCACGAGTTTGAGCCCCACATCGGGCTCTGTGCTGACAGCTCAGAGCCTGGAGCCTGCTTCAGATTCTGTGTGTCCCTCTCTCTCTGCCCCTCCCCAACTAGCACTCTGTCTGTCTCTGTCTCTCAAAAAATAAAATAAAAACGATAAAAAAATCAAAATTATAAAAACATGATCTGATTTACATCTTTGAAGCAGTATCGTAAAGCTGCAATTATAAGCATTTTTTGGAGGAGAAGCTGAAGTTCAGAGAGTTCGAATAAGTTGTGCAAGATCATGTAGCTCATGAGAGATGAAAGTGGGATCCAAAGCATGTCTGGGACAGGGATACAATGCCGTCACCTGACTTATTTCCTGTCTCAGGTACTAGAGAATTCTAATTCCTTCTATTTCTGGTATCATAAGTAAGGGTGAGAGAAGATCAGCCTGCTCCTGTTAATCAACTGAATTTTATGTAGCTAAATATGCTTATTAATCCACTCAAGAAGACCCATAATTAGGAGCCATGGGTCCTAAAGTCGTTTCATTATAAATATCAAATTCAGCACAGCATTTTAGTTAATATTTTTTATGTTAAAGGAACAATAAGTTCAAACTTTATGTCAGTTTTTAAACTTGCTTTTTTAAAATGTTTATTTCTTTTGAGAGAAAGTGTGCATGAATGGGGGAGGGACAGAGAGAAAGGGAGACAGAGAATCCCAAGCAGGCTTTGTACTGTCAGTGCAGAGGCAGATGTGGGGGCTCAATCCCATGGGAACTGTGAGATAATGACCTGAGCTGAGATCAACAGTCGGACGCTTAACTGACTGAGCCACCAAGTCACCTCTAAACTTGCTTCTTGGGAGTAAGCCTATAGACAAAGATGCAGGGAAAAGGAAACTTTCATGCATTTTGAGGGAGCATATCAATTGATATAATCACTTTGGAGAGCAAGATGATGTGAAGATGTGTATATACTTCTTACTATCTAGTGGCTTTACTTTCAGATTCAAACTTGAAACTAATTCCCCTATGTGCCCAAGGACATGTGGGCAGAGATGTTCAATGCAGCACTGGTTTCAATAGCAATATTTTTATCAATAAAAGAATAAGTAAATAACTTTTGGTATAGCCATGCCATGAAATATTATATAGTAGTAAAAGTGAATGAACCAGATATACATGCATTAACATAGATAAATTTAGAAATTTAGAAAATTAAACATTGAATTAAGGACATACTACACATAAAATAATTCATTTTAAGTAAAGTTTAAAAACACTACAAAAATATTATATTGCCTTATACTACAGTTCATACACTATATAATGTGTAATAGGTATTATTACATCACATATAAAATATTATTCATTTTTAATATATATATGTCTATAGTAAACACATGAAAACCTTGATGGGAAAGCTATGTACCAACTTCCGGTTGGTGGTAACTTTGGGGATAGAATTTGATTAAAGAGGTCACAAAGGGAACTCTTATTTATCTCTAAAGGATTTTCTGGTCTTTTTGTCTTAATTACACAAAAACACATGGAAACCACATCCTTCAAATGTTCCCATTTGTTAAAACTAGTTAGTGATATATGGATACCCATTACAGTATTATACTTTTCATTTTGTGTGTATGAAACTTGATGATAAACAGAAGGCTTGCACTTGAAATGTTCTTCTTAAGAACATTATATTTACATTATAATTTACATTATAATATTTACCTTATTTACATTATAAAGAGATTTGTCTGGGGTGCCTGGGTGGCTCAGTCCTTGACTCTTGGTTTCAGCTCAAGTCATGATCTCGTGGTTTGTGAGGTCGAGACCCACATTGGGCTCCATGCTCACAGTAGGGAGTCTGCTTGGGATTCTCTCTCCCTCTTACTCTGTCCCTCCCCATTCGCTCTTCCTGTTTCTCTCAAAATAAATAAATTAACTTAAAAAATTTTTAATCAAGAGTTTTGTCTTTAGTAATTTTTTTGTTGGTAATTCTTGTTTATGAAATATGATTTTGGAGTGAAAAGTGTATTTCTAATACCTCTTTGAAATGCATATTTTTATATTAAATGGCTATCACAATGTTAAGGACAAATATTTTGGCTGACATATAGTTACTCAACCTTTTTGCAGTTTTAAAAATGTATCCTGACTATGATCTCATATCCCTGAAATTCAGCTTTATCATGGCAGCTTAGTCACAAAATATCAATCAAAACGATAGCCTATGAAAACAAGCTAGTGATTCTCCTCTTTTCTGATGAGTTAAGTACTTGAAAAATTTGGAAGTTCCCAACTACTCTGATCAATCCATTTCTTGTTAATAGGGAAAGTAAGTCATTTTTAATTTTTTTATGTTTATTTTTGAGAGAGAGAGTGAGAGCGGGGGAGGGGCAGAGAGAGAGGGAGACAGAATCTGAAGCAGGCTCCAGGCTCTGAGCTGTCAGCACAGAGCCCTACATGGGGCTCAAACCTATGAACCATGAGATCATGACCTGACCCAGAGTCAGCTGCTTAGCCAACTGAGCCAACCAGGCACCCCAGAAAGTAAATCATTATTAAAGATAAGGTAAAATTAGAATATTATTTCACAAGTCATTTACTTTTGAAGTCAGAAAATTGATCCATGAATGTCTTGTTATTTGAATTCATCAGACACAAAGTCAGTAACTCTTCAGCCTTTTAGGAAGTAGTACCAGTAATAAGAAATATTGCTTTTAGATATTATAACATGATTTGAAAAATAGAGATGATGATTTTTAAAAGAACATGCCATTTGATTTTGAACTTACCTTTTTTTTTTTTACTATCTCCTTTATATCAGTAAAACTTCATAAAATATCGTCAATTAAAAACGCCATACAGCTGTCTCATTCTATACCCTTAGGCAACACAAACTGTTTCTTCTTTACAAAAAATTCTTTTGCCTGGTTTTTTTTTTTTAATCAGTTGTGTTTGCTGTGTAAAATAATTGAAAAATAGTTTATATGAAGCATTTGTTGGATGTATAATTCTTAAAACAAAAGAAAACATTTTAAGTTGTTTTACTATTAGATCCATAGCTTTTACTTTTAACTAGAGGTAAAACTTTTCAAAGCTTTTTCAGAGACCAAAATATATATAGTCTGATTTTCTTTTCCTAGTAGGGAATTAATAACTATTTCAGCTCCTGCTTCTCTCTACACTTCTGTATTCTAGGCTCATTTTATTTTATTTAAAAAAAATTGGGGGTCGGGGGGAGGGGGCGCCTGGGTGTCTCAGTCGGATAAGGGTCCAACTTCAGCTCAGGTCATGATCTCGCAGTACGTGAGTTCGAGCCCTGTGTCAGGCCCTGTGCTGATAGCTCAGAGCCTGGAGCCTGCTTAGGATTCTGTGTCTCCTTCGCGCTCTGCACCTCCCCTGCTCATGCTCTGTCCCTCTCACTCTCAAAAATGAATAAATGTTAAAAAAATTTTTTTTTTACATTTTTTGTGTTTTGTTTTGTTTTGTTTTGTTTTGTTCTGTTTTGTTTTTTAAATAGGCTTCACACCCAGTGTGGAGCCCAATGCTTGGCTTGAATTCATAGCCCTGAGATTAAGACCTGAGCTGAGATCAAGAGTGGGATGGTTAATGAACTGAGCCACCCAAGCGCCTTCCCCTTATTTTTTAAAGGGCTAAAGTAAAAGTTTTATGGCCAAGTTCCAAACCTCATACACCTCCCCATCCCTACTTACAAATCCATTTCTGTTTTGGTTTCCTACATTCACAGGGGCTATCGTGATGCTCCAGGTCATCCAGACTCAAAACCCTTACCCTCCTACGTTTTCCTCTCTTTCATCTTTAACATTCTCACTCTCTTACCTACCAACAAAGAATCGGTTACCAAATTAACCATCTGCTTTTGGTACCGCTTATTACCAGTCTTTCCCAGGCCCCCATTGCCTCAAGCCTAGATGACTGCGATGGTCTTGCAAAGGTTCTCCTTGATGCTATTCATTCTTCATCTTGACAATCCACTCCCATCACTACGTTTTTCCCACACTTTTCACTACTGATTTAAATACACAGTCTGTTCGCTAAGGATATTTACAACTTCTTGTTTTCTGGCTTTTGAGACTTTGCATGGTCTTGGTCAGTACTTTTTAGACCTAATGAGAGGACAGATATTTATTGAGCAGCTACTTTGTGTAACCCATGTTATGTGCAAGCACTGGATACACAACAATGAAGGAGGCAAAAATGATTCTTAATGTACCACCCTCTTTAGTCTCTATTGTTGTTTCTCCACAAAGTAAAAGCATCTCTCATTCCCCAGTGAACAAAGCCTGACAATTCATGAAGTTTGGAAAATAGATACTGTGATTTCTCCATACACTGGTCATGGTGTTACATAGGTCTTTATTTTTCTCTTTGCATACTAAAACGGAGGGTGTTAAAAAACAAACAAACAAACAAAAAAAACTGTCCTAATCATTAAACTACCCCACCGACTTCTGTTGTTTCTGATTTAAGATTAGTTTCTTTCACATCACCTAAAAAATATCAGGGAATTTCATCATTATTAATATTTTAAACTATGTATCTAAATGCTAATTTTACTACATTCTATTCCCATCAACTCCTGGGTCAGTGTGAGTGGAGAGAAGGACTGAAGTGGCAAAAGTTATTGAATAACATGTATTGGATGTACATTTTCTTCTCTTTTATTTATTTAAGCCATAAAGTAAATTAATCAGTTTTTTCTAACTTTAATTATAAAGAATTAAGGACATAATTTATGAAAAAAATTATAATCAGTGCATACTGTAGAGACTATTTCACTGCTTCATTTCCTGAGAAAATTTAAGTATCATGTTAATAAATAAAATTGTTTTTAAATATGTGAACCCTTACTACAAATATAAAATTAATGCTTGAAAAGTTAATTATGGAATACTACTCAGCAGCTAAAAGGAAGAAACTACTAATACATGTACCAACATAGCTGAATCCCAATATATCATCCTGAAATAAAGACTCCGTAGAAAAAAATATTACATACAGTGTGATTCATTTATATAAAATTATAGAAAATGCAAACTCATTCTATAGTGAGAGAAAGCAGATTGGTAGTTGTCTGGGGACAGTGGTAGAGGAGAAATGGATTACAAATGGTGGAATATATCTGTTTTGCTGGTAATAAAAAACATCTGATATCTCATTTGTAGTGATGGTTTCCCAGGTGTCTACATATGTCAAAACTCATCAAGTTGTACAATTTAAATATATACAGCTAATTATATATAAGGTATACTTTAATAAAGAGAAAAAATTGAATATTGGAGAAAGATGCCAAGATAAATATGATCCAGATTTTTTCCCTAAAGGTACTAATTTCAGTAAAACAAAGATATAGAATTACTTTAAAAAGGTAAATTGGCCTACCTTTGGAAGTATTCAAAATGAACTAAGCAGGCTTCTGTTTGAAATATCATCTGGCTAGTAGAACTGATTGATCATGTGTTCCAATTTCTCTTTAAAATGTCTATAAAGCACATATAAAAACAAATAAAAAAAGAATATTCACAGGTATGCAATCTATTAGGACTAACAGCATGTTGGCAGAATCTGAAAGGATTCTTTAAATCCCTAAGGCAGAAAGAACTGGATTGAGTAAGTTTATCATTGGTTTACTTTTCTGAAAGTAAAGCGTTTTCAGCCTTTCCTACTGTCTTTGATCCATTCTGATGACTTCTGTCTTTTAATTGTTGCATTTAGACCCTTGTAATTCAAAAGGAATACTGGTATAGTTGAATTAATATTTACCATATTTGTTACTGTTTTCTATGTGTTGCTCTTGTTATATGTTCCTATCTTTGTCTTCAACTCTTTTTTGTCTTTATTTTTTTTATTAAGCTTTATATATGATTACATTTTCTCTACATTTTTAGCATATTGATTATATTGCTTTCTTTACTTTTTTTTTTTTTAGTGGTTGCTCTACAGTTTGCAATATGTATTTATATAGCTGATCCAATCTACTTTCAAATATCACTATACCCCTTCAAAGGTAGTGTGAGTACCTTATAATAAAAAAAATCCTAGTTCCTCTCTCCTATCCTTTGTATCCTCATTGTTATTCATTTTACTTGTATATATATTTCACACACACACACACACACACACACACACACACAGGCATACATAATTGAATAAACTGTTAGTATGTGTTATTTTGGACAAATTGTTATCTGTTGGATCAACTAAGAATAAGAAAAATAAAAGTTTTTATTTTATTTTATTTTATTTTATTATTTTAATTTTATGTATTCCTTCTTCAGTGCTCTTCATTTCTTTATGTAGATCTGAGCTTCTGACCTATAAAGAATTTCTCCCTAAACTACTTCTTTTAACATTTCCTGCAAGACAATTGTACTGGCAACAAATTTCCTCAATTTTTGTTTGTGTGACTAAGTCATTATTTCTCCTTCACTTTGAAGAGAGAATTTTGCAGGATGTAGATTTCTAGGTTTGTGATTGTTCTTTTTTCTAAACACTTAATATTTCACTCTACTCCTTTCCTGTTTTCATGGTTTCTCTGAGGAGAAATCAGATGTCATTCTTATTATTTGCTTCTCTATAGGTAAGGTGTATTTTGGTTTGTTTTTTGCTTTTGTTTTTGTTTTCATTCTGACGTCTTTCAGTATTTTTTTCTTTATCCCTGATTTTTTATAATTTGAAAATGACATGCTTAGGTGTAATTTTTTTCTTTTTTTTTTTTTTTGCATTTATCCTTCTTGTTGTTCTCTGAGATTCCTGGATCTGTGGTTTGGTGTATGACATTAATTTGGGGATGTTCTTAGTCATTATTGTTTCAAATATTGCTTCTATTCCTTTTTCCTTTTTCTGTTCCCTTTTTCATTCCCATTACACAGAAGTTACTCTTTCTAGTTTTCCCATAGTCCTTGGATATTCTTTTTTTTTCAGTTTTTTTTCTATTTGCATTTTGATCCTCAAGTTTTCTATTGACACATCCTCTAGCTTAGAGATACTTTCTTCAGCAATTTCCCATGTTCTACTAAGCCCATCAAAAGCATTCTTTATTTTTGTGACAGTGTTTTTAATCTCTAGTATTTCTTTTTAATTCATTCTTAGGATTTCCATCTCTGTGCTTTCACTGCCCGTCTGCTCATACATACTGTCTTCTTTATCCATTAAAGTTCTTAGCATATTAGTCATAGTTGCCTTAAATCCCTGGTCTGATAATTCCAACATCCCTGGAATGTCTGATTTTGATGCTTGCTCTGTTTTTTCAATTTTTTTTTTTTTTTTTTTTTTTTGCCTTTTGACATGCTTGTAATTTTTCTCTTATTAAAGGGACATGAAGTACTAGGTAAAAGGAACTACTGTAAATAAGCCCTTAGTAAAGTAGTGGTGAGGTTCAGAGTGAGAGGAAGCAGTCCATATTTCCACAATTAAGTGTTAGTCTTTCAGTGAGGCTATATATACTTCTGGGCTGTGAACTTCACATGTGTTTCTCAGATTTTTTTTTCTCCCCCCTTACGTGTAACAGGATGCCTACAGTGAGCTGGAGTTGGGTATTTTCCTTCCCCAGGTCAATTAGATTTTGGTATACACCAGCTGGTTAGGCTGTAATTAACTAGTTTCCCCTGAGGGCAGGTTTTGTTAAGGAGGACAGAATACTCTGACACACTTCTAAGTAGTTCCTTTTCTCTTACTCTTGCCTCAAGTGTGAGGAAGTTTTTCACAAGTATTTACTTTAAGAATCTGATCCAGCTCCTGCAGGTAAAACTAACAAAGTATGGGTGCCCTCTTATGACTGGGGTCCCATGGGGCTTTTAACTTCCAGACTTGTCCATACTGATCTCCTGGCAGTTTGTCAATTACAGTTCATGTTTTCCTTCCCCAGCACTGGTTCCCTTGGCCATTTCTATTTATGAGTCTCTGTTCTGAGAAGCCTGCATTTGCCTGTCTGTCTCTCCAGTTTTGAGGCAGAGGTTTGTCCTATGATCTCACCTCTTTTGCTGATCTAAGAAGAGCTGTTGATTTTTCAATATGTTCAGATTTTTACTTGTTATTGGGATGGAATGGTGACTTCCAAGCTCCTTACATGCAGAACCAGGCCCTCTGTCTTTATTTTGGTTCAGAAATCCAAAACCTGAACCAGAACATTGGAGAGTCATTTCTACACTGCTAGGTGCACTTTTTGGGACGTTCATTGAGAGATCTGTACTTATCAGAAAGTCAGGAAGTAAGGAGAAAAATGCCAGAAATGCTTAACCATGCTGGAGGTGGGTTGGAGGAGACCAGAAGAATATAAAATAACAGTATATAATGCAGATTTCATATTATTAGGCTGCCAAAGATTCAGGTAATGAGGATAGGAAAATATTTAGTAGAATTACATTTGATAAAAATCATCTATAATCTGAAAATCCAAGCACTGCACCTGTTGTCCAGCCCTGGGACTAGGTAGATGACACCAAGCCCCCCAAGAACAAAAGTGGAATAAAGATGATTCTCTGGTACTGTGTTGCCAAAGCTCAGACTAGAGAGATTTCTTTCATTTGAAAGGCAATTAACCATAACAGCAAAAGTCATCATCGGACCAATTAAAAATGTTTCAGAAACAAGGAAGAGAACATAATATAGATAATTCAGGGGATATTTGGACCTCTGAAAATATTTTTTTACTGTAGAAGCTATTAACATAGAAAAATGTTTATGGTTTTCAAATGGGTGTACTTTGACCTCATGTGGAAAAAAGCATAAGGTGAAAAAAAAGTTGGATATGAAATGAAGGTAGAGGTACTAATTAGAGAAGTCGAAAAAAAAATATATGGTAAAGAATAATAAAAATTGATGTGAGAGGAAATAAAATGGAGAAGTGACAAACTAAATTAATAGCATGGCAGACATATGTACAAAGCTCATTCAGCATTTTAGGGGAATAGAAAAGTGATTGAAGCAGGAAGACAGAAATCCATGGGAGGATAGAATGGAACTTCAGCGCGTAGATGCCCCTTAGAAAGTATCCAGAAGATTAGAGAAGAAGCTGTAATTGAAGACAACCTGAAAGAGTCATTCCAAAATTTAATACCTGATGTGCACAATGCAAAGACCTTCTTTATTTATATTGCCCAGACATGATCTGGAAACATGTTTTGTTTATATATATTATATATTATATTATACATTATGTAGTATGTATTATACATATGTATATATACATATACACACATTTATACACATATATACACATATACACACATATATACACATTTTTTTCAACACAAGCATTTAAATATATATATATATATACCTTGCAGGTTTGTGATAGATATAAAATTTATTGACATAATCAGACCTATACTCAGAATGAATCCTAGAAGGTGCTGACTACGTATGGACATCTTTATTTTCTTCAATCACTGACTGCTTTGAGAAATACACAAAAATGTGCTCACAAATTAAGGAGATTCACAGTGCCTGAAGCACACCCATGGGATTGAGAGAGACAGAGAGAGAGAAAGAGAGAGATTGATAATATTAAGCAGGCTCATCACTGGGCTTGATTTCATGACCATGAGATCCTGACCTGAGCTGAAATCAAGAGTCAGATGCTTAACTGACTGAGCCACCCAGGCACCCCAACAAAAAAATTTTCTAATAAAAATATACCTGAAAGAGGTAAACAAAATACATAAGGTAAAGATTTGTCTCAAAATATAGCTATTTAATATAAAGTTTTCTGAAAAGATTTGTTAGCATAATAAAAATAATACCCATGTATTTACTATTGATGCCTATTATATCCCAAGTACTGAGCTAGTCACTTTGTACAAATTATCTTCTTAAATTCCCTACAACAACCCTATTAGATAGATGCTAGTAGTGTTCTTAGCTCATAGATGAGAAAATGAGGTACAGAGAAAATAAGTGAATTGCCTAGAGTTAAACTGCTGAGTCAGAATTCAAAGTTAAGGAACTCTATCTCAAGATGTGATTTTTAAAAATTATACCTTATCCACCCCTATTAAGTAGGCCATATCACACTTATGTATTAGTCAAGTTCAAGAGACAAACATCCTGCATTCACTCAGTCTCTGTGTCTTCTTCACGAGAACAATTGTGAATACTCAAAAATGTTTTCCATTTTTCAGAAAGTGAGAATGCTATCAGGGTTAAAGGTTTTGCTGATGTGTATATTATATGCAAATGCAACATTTTGTTAAGACTTAGAAATGTTAGAAGTATTCTAGCACATCAAATAATCATGCCTAATAAATAAATGGAATAAATAAATGCCAAATAAATAAATAAATAAATGCCTACTAAATAAATTTTAGTAGGTTATGAGCTACGATTATATTCTTGGTTGACCAGTTTAAGATCCCTTCACCATATGGGGTCCAAGAAACTGCTCAACACTAGCTTAACCATTGGAAGCATTTATAGAGAAATTTTGTTTTCATTTAGATAAAGAGAATTAATTCACTCATTGTTTTATTTTATTTCTCTAGTAGACTCTCGGATTTATATTAAAACAAAAATGATATCTATGTACAAATACAAGAAAGAAGAATTTGATTTTATATAATATAAAAGTCTATAATATTAACTAGAAATATTTATTTTAGATGAACAACTGTATGGATAATAAGCATGTTTTAAATGAGGGTCTGATAAGCATCTTAGCAAAATATTTAAGTTACAGTAACTGATTTTGACATCCTCAGTAAATGCCAAGAAACATAGCTTTTACAGCAAGTTCATGGAAATGTTCAGATAAAATATTCATGAATTCTCTACTAAAAGAAAAGCCTGTTATGGTTTTGTTTGACAGAAGATGACCTTTGCTTCAATAAGTTCCAATCTTTGCTGTAACTTAGTGTTTAGATGCCCTGCTTAGATGAATAAAACATAGCATTTGTTCTTTGTGTTTTCTAGTATATGTGATAATTAATAGAAAGGGACACTTTGAAGTTTTAAAATGAAGTAAATGGGTTAAAAAAGGCATTAAGAAATCTTTGAAGATCAATTTTCCAGCAGGAAATTTGTCAAAGCAATTAGGATCCACCCTGACTTGGGGAAACACAGTAGTGCTCAATTGATGTGCTCTTTCAAATAACTAAAGCATTTTTTAACTTTAGTGATCTGTGCTAGTCATACAGTCAACCACCTGATGGTTCATACAAAGTTGGATCAACAACTGAGTTATGTACCAAAAAAAAAAAATTATGGGGATAAAATCTGTCAAATATACTATAGTTTTTATTAACATGAGAACAAAATAAACAAGGAAACATGAATTGGATCGTTTTCAACCACGTCCTATAGATTCAATCTAGTTTCAATTGTAGTATTTGTGCTTTTGTCTTTAATTTTTGTATTCTTTGAAGTGACAGTTTTATTTTGTACTAATATATTCAGAAATTAGTAGCAATTAAGTAAAAAGTCACATCCGCATGTCCTGAAGATTTAAACGTTTGCTAAAACAACCATCTACTCCACCACACCCATAGCAAATAAGGTATCATCTGATCCAAAGGAAGTTGCCACATTAATTTTGTGGTCATAGGACACCATTGATACATTATATTTTTAATGTTTATTTATTTTTGAGAGAGAGAGAGAGAGAGCAGGGGAGGGACAGAGAGAGAGGGAGACAGAGAATCTAAAGCAGGCTTCAGGCTCTGAGCTATCAGCACAGAGTTCAACACGGGGCTCAAACTCACAAACCATGAGATCATGACCTGAGCCGAAGTCAGACATGTAACCGCCTGAGCCACACAGGTGCCCCAACACATTCACATTTAATAAGTATCCTTTGGAAGATGTTTGCTAAAACTCTCTCATACATGAAGAAACAAGTTGTTTCCTACATAGTGTTTTAACATGTGGGATATGTAAAGTTTTCCTAAATCTATGATATTAACTATTGCAAAATCATTTATAGGCTTTATTAATAAAATTAATCAATTTTCTTTTCTTTTGTCTACAACAATAATACACAGTTTTCAGTTCTTGCAATGTGTCAGGAATTATTTTAAGTGCTTTAAGGGAAATAATATATGTAATCCTAACAACAACCCTCCATGGTGGATATTATTTCCAATTTTTAAAAGAAAAAAAAATGAGGAAACAGAGACATAAAGTAAATTGATCAGTCATATGACCAGTGAGTAGCAGAGCTGGGATTCAAAGCCAAGCAGGCTGGCTCCAAAGCCCATGTTTTTTAATCACAGCACTATATAATTACCTCACTTATCATGAGAGCCTGTGCTAAGACTCTCCTGATTCTCTCTCCATCCCTATTCATTTGTAGCTGTGGCTTTCCAGTGGCTACTAGGATATATCATTTAAGAGGAAACTTAGTTTTGCGTCAGAACCTTAAGACATTTTACAATCTTTGTAAATCTTTGTGACATGTGCCAGCAACAGGCCAGTAATGAATACAAATTCTTGAGCCAGAGACAACAGAATAACCTATTCAAAGGTTAGGCTAATATTATTTACAAAAATAGTATTCCAGCATTCTGATATTTTATGGACATGGTGCCACTAAAAGTTTTTCATTTTAGATAACACAAAAGAGAGAAGTATCACACTATTTTCTCTCTCTCTCTCTTTTTTTTTTTTTTTTTGGATATTTACAGTAATTTATTTAATTTATTTAATCTAGCATATTCCAAATTTTTTGAAGGTAAGATACTTTCTTCACAGCACATCTGTTAACATTTTGAAGAACAATGTTAAACAACCACCCTAAGTTTGGTAAAGCTGAGTTATGACCAGTAATATGTGGTGTTTAAAACTGGCTCTCCAGAGCAAGAAGGAAGGAAAGGTAGGAAAGAAAGGGAAGGAAGGAAGGGAGAGAGAGAGTGGGGGGTAGGGGGTGGGAAGGAAGGAAGGAAGGAAGGAAGGAAGGAAGGAAGGAAGGAAGGAGAAGGAGAGAAAGAAAGAAAGAAAGAAAGAAAGAAAGAAAGAAAGAAAGAAAGAAAGAATTGATTGGGGCTGATTTGTAGTTTGAATGATGAATAACAAAAAGAAAGGCAAATAGATTCTGGCAAGCTGATGAGAGCTGGTTTCAGCCACCATATATTTCTCAATCTTATCAAAATGTAGCATTATCTCTTACATCATCATAAAAATTGGCTTCTCTTGATGTGGAGGTAATTACACATAAGAACCAAGAGGGATTTTTAAGGATTATCATTAAGGGTCTTATCTGAATGACTGTATGTGGACTCAACACAGGCACTTGAAAAAGTCACCTGTGGACTAAGTCACTACTGATTTGGTTGTGAAGCCATAGGCTTTCTTCCAAAATTCCAACATTAGATGCATATCAAGATTGCCTATATCCTAATAATTCTACTATAACTATTTAAATATACTCCCATAACAAAAAGGTATTATAAAATTTTTTTTTAAGTTTTTATTTATTCTTGAGAGACAGAGCACAAGCAGGGGAGGGTGAGAGAGAGGGGGAGACACAGAATCCAAAGCAGGCTCCAGGCTCTGAACTGTCAGCACAGAGCCCGACGCGGGGCTCGAACTCAGGAACCACAAGATCATGACCTGAGCTGAAGTCGGACACTCAACTGACTGAACCACCCAGGCACCCCTCCCATAACAAAAAGGTACTATAAAAGAGTCTATACTAAGAGACATGTATGTACCTAGGTGGGAAAAACCAAAAGGGACTAATCGTAAAAAAAGAGGTGAGAAATTTGGACCCAGGTTTATTTCAAAGAACTACCGTCTATAGATCTTTGCTTCCTAAGCTGTGTGCCCTGTGGAGTTGTTCCCTCTAATTCCTTGCAAATATCCCCTTATCTAAACTTCCCTTATACATTACCATAAAAATGGCACATTGATATGTGTAATCATTTCAGTCAGGCTCTCATGTGAAACTTTTAAGCCAACAATACCATCCACAGTTATACCACTAGCTTTGAACCATGCCCATTATGTTGAAACTCTCGGGCAGGAAAATCTTTTTCTCTACGCTCTTTTGTTTATTGTTTGGAGCCTACACATAAAATTGACAAAAGGCAGATTACAAAGAGAAAAGACAAATTTTAGTTATGCACATACATAGGAGTTCAAAGAAAAATATGTCTCAAGGAGATGGTCAGAATTTGGGACTTATAACACATCTTAACAGGAAGGGGAGGGAGATAAGTGAATTTATGGGAAAACAAATTATTTTTTAAAAAGATAAATGGGCTCTTAGAATAGATGAGAGATAGGATAGTTTGGTAACATTATCTGTTTAGGTAATTTCTTATTCTGGTGCTAATTTCTCTCTGGTGATTCTGGTGGTCTCCTAAATGTGACACCTGAAACCATAAAACTCCTAGAAGAAAACATGGGCAGTAATTTTTTTGACATCAGCTATAGCAACATTTTTCTAGACATGACTCCTCAAGGCAAGAGAAACAAAAGCAAAATTAAACCAGACACACCAAAATAAAAGGTTTTACATAGCAAAGGAAACCATCAACAAAACAAAAAGGCAACCTATGGAATGGGAGAAGATATTTACAAATGATATATCTGATAAGGATAATTTGCAAAATATATAAAATATATAAAAATGTATAACTTATACAACTCAACACCAAAAAAAAAAAAATCACAATAAAAATGGGCAAAAGATCTGAATAGACATTTTTCCAAAGAAGACATACAGATGACCAATAGACACATGAAAAGATGCTCAACATCACTAATCAGAAAAATGAAAATCAAAGCCACAATGAGATATAACCTCACACTTATCAGAATGGCTAAAATCAAAACCCACAAAATAACAAATGTTGGCAAGCATGTGGAGAAAAAGGAAACCTTATGCGCTGTTGATGCACTGCCTGCAATCACAGGTAGTACCAAACCCTACGTTCTCTGTCTTTTTTCCTATACATACGTACTTGTGATAAAATTTAATTTGTAAGTTATGCATAATAAGATATTAATGACTATAATAAAATAGAAGAGTTATAACAATATACTGTAACAAAAGTTTTGTGAATGTGTGCTCTCTCTCAAAATATCTTATTGTACTATATTTATCCTTCTTTGTGTGATGATGTGAGATGATAAAATGGCCATGCGATGAGATGAAATGAGGAGAATGACATAGGCATTGTGATGTAGTGTTAAGTTACTATTGACCTTTTGATGACACATCAGGAGGATCATCTGTTTCTGGACCACAGTTGACCACAGTTAACTGAAACCATGGAAAGTGAAACCATGGATAAGGGAGGACTACTCTATGAAGTGTTGAGGGAAATAGAACAGCCTAATATGTGAGGAGATGTTGACTGAAGTAAGGAAAGTAATCTGAGCAAATTATTCTTAGGTTTTTCTGAAACACAGCTTCAGGCAAGGAAACATCATTGTGAATATCTAAGGAAAAATTGTCTAGCAAGCAAGGGTTGTTTCTTTGGGGATTTATGATATAGGACAATTTTTGCCTGATAGGTTACTTCTCTTTGAGCAAAGATTTGGTTTCCCTAAGAAGCACTCAAAATTATGTAGCTGAAGTCTACAAATACAAATCAAAGAGAAATATACACAAATTAATATACATAAATTAAAAAAAAAAAACCTATCAGTTGAAATTGAAGTCAAAGCAGAAGATCATAAGAATTATAGTAAGTGACATATTCTAAAATTTTTATATAATAGTATACACTTTCAGGGTAACACTCAAAATACTTTAAAATATGGTATAGGAATTAACCAGATAGGAGACCATTCACTGTAAACCATTGATAACAGCCATGATAGTGAGTTCCTGCTGAATGTCAGCATTTCAGCGTTGATCTTCCTATTTTGTTTCCTAACATTTTGCTGACACCTAATATAATTTAAATATTCAGAAATTATATGTTGCTGAATTTCAGTATTTAATTTTTGAAATTAATGTTACATTTTATGTATATTTCATGTATACTGTACCATTAATTATAAGTTAATGCTAAGAAAACAAATACTAGTTGGTTTCATAAACCCACCTTGGAAATGTATAGACTAAAATAAAACTTATTTTCATTGGCATACTTTTTTTCCCTACAAATAGAATTTAGGGGGAAAAAAAGCAAGATTATTTAGCATACCATATTACATTTCAAATGAAGTATAAAAATGTGCAAAGATTTACAGCATTTGTTATGAATAATAATCAATTCTTTTTAGTTTTAAAAATCTTTGCGGGGCACCTAAGTGGCTCAGTTGGTTAAACATCTGACTCAGGTCAGGATCTCACCATCATGGGATCAAGCCCCACATTGAGCTCCACACTGGCTGTGGAGCCAGCTTGAGATTCTCTCTCTCTCTCTCTCTCTCTCTCTCTCTCTGTCTCTCTCTGTCTCTCTCTCTCTGTCTCTTTCTCTCCCTGTCCTCTCAAAAAATCTAAATAAATAAATAAATAAATAAATAAATAAATAAAATCTTTGTAATACTGTTAACTTCTGTAATACATATGGAACAATGGCATTTGGTTTGTTAACAAAGTAATCACAAAAATCAAGGGGATAAAGTATAATATGCACTGAGTGCCTTTGAAGGTACTGGGAGAAAGAACATGAAGTGGAAATTATGAGCTTAGCAGCCAGTATGAGAATACACAGGCTTTTCATCCTCATGCAGTCAGTGATTTGTAAACAACAATTACTAACTAGAGAAAATGAGAGGAAAACACAGAGCTCAGCCAGGTGTTATTTTACGTCAGTGATTTACTCTGCTATTTGATCAATGATGAGAACAAAATCACCCATATCCTCAGGAAGCCATGAATGTTTCAGAGCAGCTGTGGGAGCACCTGGCTACTTGTCCTACACAAAGACTACCTCCATCAAGGAAGAATCAAGATTTATTCCTCTCGGCTTCAACCAGAAACAATGCCAGTGAATCTGCTGTTGCATCGCATTATTTCTTTAATGAGAGAACAAAAGCAGTTTTACAGTCCCATTTCGGATGACTTGGCAGGAATACACTTGCGTCCTCCTGAATCAGTTGTGACAGGATCATTCAACATTCCCTCAAGTGGCCAGCGGTATGAGTACTTTCTCCCTTTATATATCTTCTGGAAACACACACACATATGCGCGCACACACACACAGTTGTGAATAGCTCTCACTTCCAAAAAGTAATAAAGAAAAAAATCCCCAAACACAGCTTTTTAAATATTTTACATCTAGGTTTTATAGAAAACAGAGAATCTAAGGGCTATGGCCTACAAAATCTATAGAATCCAGCAGAATTTTACTGACTGAGATGTGTTAAACTGTGGCTAGGGAAAGTGAGAGCACAGCTCATGGGGTGGAGCAGGTACAGGGATGGGGAAAAATGCCTTTAGAATTAGTGAAAAGGAACACTCTCAATCAATAATCAAATAACTCAGAGTATTTTTGGTTTTCCTATTATTCCTCAATCCAAATACTTTTTTTTTCAAATGAGACAGTTAAATAATGGAAAATATTGAAAAGTCAATAAACTAATCCAAGGTGGATTTTAATATTATACATATTAAATTATAGCATATCCATTTTGATTGATACAGCATGTTCAAATTCCTATCACTTTGCCTCTTTACTTATTTTCTGGTATTAATATTATATGTTATTACGCTATATTATAGATTATTTTTTTCTTATATTAATCTACTCTCATAAAATGATGTCATATACATGGAGTATACGACTCAATTGACCATTGCTCCTATGGTACCATAGAGGATTTATAGAACAAAAACTCCATGGACAGGACAATTATCTGATAAGGTTTGAAACAAGATTTAAACAAGTTTTGAATAAAAGAGATTCACATAAAAGTTACCTGATGTGTTTGTGTGGCACTGTACTAGGTCCTATGGAAGGTTCAGATCCTGAAATGCCGCAATCACTGGGGTACAGTCCATAAGTACCAGACTTAGCCTAGAGTCCGCTTCGTACCTCTTATGTAACTGCAAGTTGCTTCTGTTTGATCCTATGTCCTCATCTTTAAAATGAAAATAACTGTACCTACAAAGTTAAAATGTATATTAGATGATATATCTGAAGCGCACAGGAAGTTAAAAAGTGAAGTATAATATATCATTATAGGGATGCCTCGGTGTCTCAGTCAGTTAAGCTTCCGACTTTGGCTCAGGTCAGGATCTCAACAGTCCATGAGTTCCAGCCCTGCATTGGGCTCTGTGATGACATCTCAGAGCCTGGAGCCTGTTTGGATTCTGGGTCTCCCTCTCTCTCTGCCCCTCCCCTGCTTGCACTCTGTTTCTCTCTCATAAATAAACACTTAAAATTTTTAATATATTATTATATACTCTATAAAGAGGAATATCAAGAGCTTATGATAAAGGCAGTCAATTGCTAGATGTCATGAGGAATAGATAGTAAACCTTTAGGAGTTCAGACATCAAAATCAATTGCATCCAAAGTGATTAAAGAAGTCTTAAGCTAGTTCATAGTTCTATCTGAAGGGGAAGAATGGTAATTGCTGTGATTTTATCTTATATTATGAACCATTCCTTAAATGTGAATCTTTCTTCTAAAATTCCCCAGGTCATCCATGGGTCATTTCACAGCCCCAAAATGGAACTAAAACTGTCTTGTCTGTTTATGCACTTTAGGTGACAACAGTACAGAAAAAGATTTTTTTTCCTTCTTAAGACATGCAATAAGCAAATCCATAACATTTATAAAACTGATTTTCATAAAGCTTCTTGGGTTAAAATACTTTTGAATCCAGTGTTCTACCATCTAGCTTCCTCTGCAATTTTGTATCATCATATAAATTCAAGGATGACAAAAATACAGGGAAAGATTATAATTAAATGACTCCTCCATAAGCCACATGTATTACTTTATGGTCATAGCTTGTAAGTCTGTTAATATTTAGGTTTAAGGTTTTGAAATTTATTAACTCTTCAATTGTATTTTTGAAAACAATTTCATAATGTCACGTTAGCTATGAGATGACAAAGATTAGTTAGGTTTTTAAAAATAAAATCGGGGGCGCCTGGGTGGCTCAGTCGGTTGAGCGTCCGACTTCGGCTCAGGTCACGATCTCGCGGTCCGTGAGTTCGAGCCCCGCGTCAGGCTCTGGGCTGATGGCCCAGAGCCTGGAGCCTGCTTCCGATTCTGTGTCTCCCTCTCTCTCTGCCCCTCCCCCGTTCATGCTCTGTCTCTCTCTGTCTCAAAAATAAATAAATGTTAAAAAAAAAAAAATTTTAAATAAAATCGTATTCCTTTTAAAGTAGTTTCAAAAGGTACAGATAATATAATTTGTTAATATAATTTAAAAATCAGTAACTGGTCAATTGTTAGATTCACTTCCGTTATTCTCTTGTTACATCTAGTTTTCCTAGGCTAGCATGAGAAACCACTATTAATAGCTTGATGTGATTCCATTTTAAAATGTATATATGCATATGTACATATATTATGCATATATATGCATATATATTCATTATATTGTTAATAGATATCCCAGGGTTCAGTTTTATTCAGAGCAAAGAATAAAAACTTTTGGTCTAGAAGAAACTCAGCCATAGGTTTAGAATCTGTACTCAAACTATGCATGCAATGGCAATAGTATTCTGCTAATATAATTGATTTGCTGCTGCATTTGTCTACTATTAGTCTAATGATAATAGTTTAAATTTTTTAGCATTTATTCATTTTTGAGAGACTCTAGAGTGTGATGAGGGGATGGGCAGAGAGAGAGAGAGAGAGAGAGAGAGAGAGAGACAGAATCTGAAGCAGGCTCCAGGCTCTGAGCTGTCAGCACAGAGCCCCACGTGGGGCTTGGACTCAAGGACCATGAGATCATAACCTGAGTTGAAGTCCAACACTCAACTAACTGAGCCACTCAGGCACCCCAATGTTAACAGTTTTAAATAGAATAGTTCAACTAGTGTTTAGAGCAGTCCTTACAGTGTTAGCATCAGGCACAACATTTCACTTCTCTTCATACTGCTGGCTCTGTTTGCATACATGGGCTTCCTCTTCTTTAATAAAGTCTGTTTTGGTATTGAAGTTCTTGCAGATCTCCTCGTTTTCCTCTTGATCGTATTGGCAACAGTATTGGATGTAACATCAAGAAACCTTTGATGTCTAAGTATTTTGCAGCCAGAGTAAGTTCAAAAAGTGTTCCTTGGTTAACTTTCAGGGATTCTTAGTCTCAAACAGGTATATCATCTATTTGCTTTTCTTTGTTCTCATCATCCTCAAAAGGAGGGTCATCTCTCAGTACTGAATGACCTTTTTATAAATATTGCTGAACTAATATTTAGTAGGGAAACTAGGTCATCATTTACCTCATCATCCATTCCCAAATCTTCCAATATGGTCTTGATAGTTACACAATTTGGTTATATAATAGTTATATAATTAACAATTTGGGGGTATCTAGTATTTACAATTTTTTGCATACTTTTTTTATGTTTATTTATTTTTGAAGGAGAGAGAGACAGAGTGTGAGCAGAGGAAGGGCAGAGAGAGTCTCTGGAGACACAGAATCTGAAACAGGCTCCAGGCTCTGAGCTGTCCGCACAGAGCCTGACACGGGGCTCGAACTCCTGAACCACAAGATCATGACCTGAGCCAAAGTCGGACACTTAACAAACTGAGCCACCAGGGGCCCCTAGATTTTTTTTAAATCATAATATGAATGTTGATTTACGACTTGTTTTTTTCACGTTAAGTATGACACTTATTTTCCCATGCCTGTGTATATACATCAGTTTTAAAACAGCTTCATTAAAATCTATTGTAGGAGTTCTTTCAAGTGTCCAAACTTTGTTTTAATGTAGCAATAAAATTTGTAAAACTTTTTCCATTCACTATATTATTTTATGTTTTTAAGTTTATTTATTTATTTTGAGAGAGAGATAGAGAATGAGGGATGGGCAGAGACAGAGGGAGAGAGAAGATCCCAAACAGACTCCACGCTATCAGTACAGTGCTGGATGTGGGGCTTGAACCCACAAACTGCGAGATCATGACCTGAGCCAAAATCAAGAGTTGGAAGCTCAACCGACTGAGCCACGCAGAAGCCCCAATTCATTATATTATTTTAAAGATTTATGTTTTTGCAAATTTTATCACTTAGGTGCCTCCTTTCCACAGTACTAGTTAAAATTATTTTAGTTGTTTATGTATAAATGACTTTCCTGCTCACTTTTTCCTTTTTTTGATGTTATTTAAATAGGCTCATCTTTTTCCCTGTATGTGGAACAAATTTTTCATGAATCAGCTGAGGCCCAGGAGTTACAACCCATATTTAAATATAATATTTTTAATCTATTTATATAATTTTCATATATAATTTTTATAATTGTACAGTTCAAATAATTGTATTTTTACCTAGAAAAATTACTAGAAACCAATATTCTTGATTTTAATAAAATGGGATGCCATGAATAAGGAAATTGTTTGAAGTTAAGCCGAGAAAGGACACATTCTTGATTTTGGCCTTCTAGAAAGGCCAACTTTCTGAGATACTGGTGAATATCATATGTTAAATGCTTAGAAAATACTGGCACAGCATAGATCTTTTTGCTAAAAATTGACAGGTAATAATAAGGTCAGCAGAATCTCAGGCTGCTCTAATTTGGGAATACTTTTTTTTGTCTTTATATTTCAAAGAAACTGCATTTTATAGCATCTGTCATATAAACAATTTCTTAAATGCCTCTGGAATGATATAATAGGAGAGGTATGTGGTATAAATTACTATAAACAGCAGCCTAAAGACAAGCTTAACAGTGAACGCATTAAATCAGCCAGTCATAGACTAATAAAATAGAAATTAAAAAGGCACAGATTATGCTGAAAAGAACTTTAAAGATAATGCTTCAGGTTTTACTCTCTGTAATTAAGTGCTGACAGTGCTGTATCATTTTAACTTATTATTTAAAAAGTGATTTTTCACTGCGGCCTCCACAGGTGGTGAGAGTTTTCAGCGCAAATATTTCCACAATTTTTCACTTGTCTTGTCAAGCTACCTACCAGCATCACATTGATATGGTAGGAAGAAATAGAGTGACCAAGCTTTGTGTTACATGATGTTAGTGTTTCTTTGGGAAAGACTTGAAATTCAGAGCTAAGGGCTTTTTTAAAATACAGAACAACATTAACCTGGAGGAAAAACTGGAAAAAAAAAGTAGTCCAATATCACCAATAGCTTAAGGTGCTATAATCAGGAAGAAGAAAACCTCTCCCTTTTTTAATAAGAAAGGCAGAGAAGTGAGAAACCTGACAGACTATAGGTTAAATAAGGAAAGTCTTTAGGATGAGAGTATCCAACATTTTTCAAAATATGTTTAAAAGAAACAGATTGAATACTTTTTTAAGGTTGTAAATTATCAAATGAATTAGGTAATTAAACAAATAGATGCTTTTTATCACTGCTTTAGAACTTTTTCTTTTGTTTTAATTTTTTTAGAAACTCGTTTTTTTTTTTTTTTAAACCTACCCACTTTCCCTACAGAACCATAAATGTATCTATCCCAAATTAAGGTCTTTAAAGATAAACCAGTTAAAGTGTTGTAATTTTCCTGTTACTACTGTAACAAATTACCACAAATTTACTGTTTCAAGAACAACACATATTTATTATCTTATAGTTCTGGACATCAGAAGTCCAACATGAGTCTTATAGGTATAAAAACAGGGGTGTCAGGAGGGCTGGTTCATTCTGGAGGCTCCAAGGAGAATTCATTCCTTCCCTCTTCTACTTTCTACAGGTTGCCTACATTCTTTGGCTCAGAGCCTTCCTTCTGTAGACAAGTCGCCTCCTGCCTCCCTCTTATGGCACTTGTGATTACATCAGGCCCACCTGGGTAATTCAGGATAATCTTTCCATCTCAAAATCCTTAGCTTAATCAAAACTGCAAAGTCTCTTTTGCCAGGGAGGAACATTCACAGGTTCTGGGGATTAGATGTGAATCTATTTGTGAGCCATTATGCATCCTATCACAGCTGTCATACGGCTCAGCATACCATGTTATTCCCAGGTACAGGACAAAGCTAGACACTAGAAAGAAAATAAAGCATCAATTCTGCTGTATATTTCATGTATATTTCAAACTCAGAACCAGATTTCAACCACATGGGGAAAGTAGGTAACAATATAGATTGCTATTAAACTCTGATTATAAGAAAGACATCAAAATAAAAGCATATGAGGCAGATACTGTTAAGATATATTATGTTGTATAAAGCATAATATATTTAATAACTATTTCCAAAACAAGATATCGATCAAAAGTAGTTTCAAAATGTCAATTAACATGATAAATATCACATTCACAAAACTTCACAAGTAGAATTGTATCGATTATAGCATGTCTCTTTCCTGAGCATCTACTGAAACACTACTCCATATTCTTGCTTGGCAACTCTACCCATTGGTTCATTGGCAAAGAAAAAGGGAAAATCATAGTCTTAAAAGTTGGTTCTTGATTTGCAATTTCTGGTGTATATTATTTATTTATTATGCCATTGTTATTTACTTATTATGTTGTTTACATTTCATTATGCCATTGATTATACCCCCCTCCACCACACACACACAGACACGCATACATCTCTCTGGAAAGAAGCACAGGGAAGAAGAGAAAGGAAAAGAATAAAGAAAAGAGAGTGAAAAGCACTAAAAAGGGAAATGAAGAAAGAAGAGAGGAAGGAAGGAAAAGGATATGAAAAAGAGAAATAAAAAAAAAAAGAAGTATGATAGATGAGCAAAAGTGAAGAGTTAATTCCATTAATGCTAAAGGTAAGAACCAGGACCTAGGTTAAAGTTACAGGAAGAAAACAATGACTCCATATGAGAATTTGTTAACAGAGATTTTCAAAAAGAAATGGACAGCCTTATGAAGTAGTGTACTCTTTAGAGCAACTGTTGAAGCAAGAAGTGGATAATCAGCTAACAAGAATATGTTGAGGAATTTTCTGCATTGCTGAAATAATATACTAAATGACTTACAAGGTCTATCCTAGTGCTAAGATTCTACTATTTAACATTTATTGTGAAGATTTCCATTGTCACAAATACATGAGTGTAGAGGTGTGTTCTTGCTCTCCCCCATCTCTCTCTTCTTCACCTAAACACACACACACACGTGCACACACGCACACACACACACACACACACACACACACAATTAAATCTTCATTAGGACCAAAATAATTGCCTAGAATAATTTACACTTCTTTCAGGTATTTCCATGTAAGCATCAGAAAATAACACTCATCCTAATGTGAATGAAATCTCCTTTGTTCACTAACTCCACGATGTACTTTTCTTGTTTTGCCATGTAGTTCTTGGTAAACTATTTGAGATTCAGAAAATGTAGTAATCAAAAAGGGTTGTATTAAAGCCATTTTCAAAAATGTGGTAATCTATTCAACAATCATTTATTTTGAAGGTCAAAGCTAAGATTTTGAAGGCTTAAGAAAGGATGTATATCAGAAATACAATTCTACTGAAAACTATACTGAATGCACAATTCTTTACTCAGGAAACATTGCTTGAGCCTTCAAGTCTTTCAGTTAGTCTCTGATCTGACAAACTCCAGAAGATATTATTTCCCTATTTATTTCTTTCTCTGACTTTTTAGAATCAGAAGTAAGAATCAATAGTTGCCCTCTGTGTTCTAAAATTAGTTTTTCTCATGTGGAGGAATAAGTGTATTTTCCCCTTTATGTTTGTTGGTACTACAGTATTGTCACAATATGCCAAATTCAGATGTTATATAAATTCAGGTTATTAAGAAAACAAATTTGTCAAATATATTCAAAACAAATTCTTGAGGTTTCATGTATTGATGCCATATTTTAAAATAAAATTCCATATGGTGCTAGCCTTCTCACAAAATAGAAGATGCAGCATTTGGGATGTATATTGACCTGTAAATTATTTCCCACATCCTCTGCTTTAATTCATTAACTGTTTAAAATGTGTGCCTAGTGTATATTGCGCAGCTCTTTTCAAAAACAATAGGTTAATACATAGTGTGGTTCAGAACATCCAAATCATGTAAAGCACCATTCTCTGTAAAATAACAAAATAAAAAATGTGTGCATAAAGTATGAGAACTCTAACAGAACCATATAGGAAATTTCAACACTAGAGGAATTGTCTGATAAAGTAGAAACATAATTGAATATTTTTCCATGAAAGTAATAATTATGGAGACTATATGAAAATATGGAAATATGGAATAGGATTTCAAATTCATGGTTATGCAACTATGTAAAATATAGACATTTACATATAAAGAGGATACGCAGAAGTGAAGAGACTTTAGAGTTTATATGGTGGTTCTTGGACACTGAAGTCCATGTATAAGTGAAGAATTTATAACTAGATTTCTTAGAAAATAGTATATTCATTAGTACTTCCCAGAGTAGTTAAAGAATAGATTTTCTTTATTTTATAGAGGTATAGGAGAGGACTCATAAAATTTAGGTGATGTACATGTACTGTTAATTAACCAGTGGGGAATTGGAAATAGAAAAAATAATACCTGTATGTTAATCAATAGTTATTCTAATATGCTGCCATAATTGAATTTATTATCAGTTTTGCAAGAATTATATCATTTGACCTTGAGTGCTAAATAATTATGTGGCAAAATGTAGTACACTGGTAATATTATTGCCTTATGACATTGCACATTAAACTGAAAATTACCCATAAGATTGTATACATGAAAAGGACATTTTTAAAAATTATAATGAATTGTTATATAGAAGTCAACTTCTAATTTGTATGATTCATCTTAAAGTTATAATTTTTCCATAAAACTCCATTAATACACTATTATACTACAGTTCAAGAGCATTAGTGAAATTTATTAATGGTAGTTTATTAGTACTGAATATGACTCAGTTTAAATAATGAATTATCTGAGCACTTTTTCTTATTTACCATGCTATCCACTTCTGTTTTAGCTTATAGCACACTTCTACTTTTTAGCGACGTCTGTTATTATCATCACTCATTTTTAAAAATGTATTTTAGTGCAATAATGCTTTCATTGAAAAGCTGGAAAGACCTTTAATATAATTTTAAAGTACTTAATTCCTTGGGAGAACCAAACTTTTCATTCTCACAAATTTAAGAAATACTTTATCTTTACAATGCAAAGGCAACATTCAGAAATAAAATACCAAACCTAATACTTGAGCCTTCCTTACAAATTTAAAGTATATTTATTTTAATCATAGAGAATCAATTTTTTCAAATTCTATCCTCACCTGCAATTGGCTCATTTGAATAGATTTCTGGAAATGAGTTGGAAAGACATTGTGAGTTCATAATGATAATTCCGATATGAGTTTACTATTACAGAGTTTTTACGTACCTTCATTGATCTGATATCTGTATCTCCGTTTCCTGTTGAAGAAAACAAATAAACAGACCTAGTCCTCAGTAACACCATAATAATTACTCATTTGCTTTAACCCTCAACATACGCATAAGGATTCAGATTTACAATACGAATACTACCAACAGCAATATCATTACTAAAAACAATTTAGTAATTTTTGCAGATTTTTTTTTAATCCTTAAAACTACCTCTTTGGGATATACACTAAGTTACTATGTTTTAAGTCACTTTAAGTAGTTACTCTTGGAAACTGTGCCTCAATACACAGGTTTCATTTTTCTTTTAATTTTTTGATATTACTTTTTTAAATAATTTGCTTTCTAACCATTTAACTATTCACAGAGTTCCAAAGTAAATCTTCAAGGGAAGGCATATGGAGACTTCTATCTTCTAACCTTATCATGTCCATCCTGTTGCTTCCCACCCCTAAGGGTGACTATTGTTATTATTTTTTTATTCTTAGGCTTATCCTTACATTGTTTTTTGTACATTTTCCCTCCTTACTTTTTTTATTTAAAAATATATCCTGAAAAAACTCCATTTTTATATGGAGTATTTATAGTCATAATTCTCTGGTGGATGTAGCATAGGTTTTCAACCCGTCCCTTTTTGATGGACAGTTAAATTATTTCCAGTCTTTACAAATAAATCTCAGTGAGTAATCTTATAAATATGTCTCTCTGTGTTTATTCAGTGTGTTTTTGGGATAGATTCCAAAAAGCCCAAGTGTAAATGAACATATAATTTGCCTCAAATTGTTAAATTTCCCTTCATAAAAGTTGTACTATTTTGCATTACTACCGACAATGTACTAAAGTGCTTTTCCCTAAAGTCTAGCCAATAGAGCCTGATGTCAAATTTTTGGATTTTTGCCAATCTGATTAGTAAAAATGATACCTCAGTATATTCAATTTTTATTTTTCTTTTTATGAGTGAAATTTAACTTCTATGCAAAAACCTGTTGTTTTAAAAATTAGAATACTTAAAAATGAGTATTTTGTTAGAGAAAATTATGATATATAAATCCAGGGAAATCTTGGAAGTCAAATGCAAGATTACCTTAGATTAGGATTGGGTTGCTAATACAATGTTATATAGGGGAATAAAGACATACTTCTGAAAATAAACTTCAGAAGTTAAATGTGTCAATTTTATTCAAATGTCACAGAAACCATGCAAAAGAAATAATTTTCACTTTGATATGCAATAAGTTACTAAAGATAAGATGTTTGTAATATAAAGTTTTATAAAGTACTAACAGTTTACAAAGTATTAAGTCTTGAAGAGAAAGAAAAGCCTATAAATGATCTTGTAATTTCAGAGTATTTTTCTATAGTAGATTTAGATTTGATAAAATACAGGATCCAAATGTATTGTACCTCATGTCATAGACTAAAACCAAAGCCATCTTAAAGAAAAATCTCCTCTAACAAAGATGAAGATGATGAGTTCTGGCTCTTATTCTTGGACTATTTGAGTTTTTCCTATGTTCCCTAGTAGTGCTTCTAAATATATTTTAATACTTTATTTGGATTAAATAGAGTAGATCCTGAGCCTTTCTTATTAATCTGACATCAACAATTGCTATCCGCTTCAACAAGAATTATATTTTCCTTGGAAGACAAAATATTAAAGAAAAGATGATGGAGAATGATTCCTGCCAATTAATTCTTAGTTATTTTCTTTCCTTTCAGCACCTTCCCTGATAGGTGTGGTAAGGAAGGACTGGGCATCCCAAAATAGCATTGCCCTATCATGGCAAGCACCTGCTTTTTCCAATGGAGCCATTCTGGACTACGAGATCAAGTACTATGAGAAAGTAGGTCTTATTTGGAGCTGCCTAAAGAAACTATATATACATATATATGTATATATGTATATATTGAGCATGTTGTTATATTATTTTACTTTAAAACCTGTTCTGTGACATAACTTCATACCTACTATGTCTTTCAAAACTCTAGTTTACTACTGTGCTTATACTTTTCTTAATTTGTCTTGTTTTATGTCAGATGATAAAGTTAAAAGACATAAGATGTTCATCTCTGTCATGATTTACTATAGGGATTTTTCCAACATAGTAAGAGGTAATAACTCCTTCAACTTACAGTTTAGCTGACATAACATTGTTTCTAAAATTCACTTGGAAGACATAGTAAAATGGAATTGCTGGAACCTAAAGAAGGAGTTTGTATTGCCCATATTGTTTGCCAATGAGTTTACAGTTACAATTCTCTATAATTTGGAAAGGATGATTTAAGGGATAAATGGAGTTTTACATTTAGGTCAGCTGTTTTACTTTTTTAAGAAGCCACCCAGATAAATCTGGTTTATAAATCAACTTAATCTTAATTTTCATTTTTGTCATTTAAAATTGTTCTCAATTACTATATTTTCCCAAATTATATACTTCCTTACCTTTCTTGCATTCACATTCTTTAGGTGTTTTTCCCTTTATTCCTCACTATTATGATATTGTTGCTATAGATATTATAGGAGAGGACATAACAATTCTAATATGTCTCATTGTGCTAATACTGCTCTGGAATATTGATAAAGGGAACATTAAATTTTAAAAAAATAATGTAAAAATTATATATAATTTCTAGTTGTATACTAAAGTAAGAAGGAACTTCTTGCATTTCTGTAAATTACTAGAAGCAAAGGAACAAATTTTGATTTCCTTTGAAAAAATATAGGTCAAGAACAGAAATAGAAGTCTATCTTTTCCTATTCTATTGATTCTGAGCAAATGTATGTTTGAAAAAGGGAGAGGTAACTCAGTAGCCTGCCTGTACCCATTTTTGACCATCTAGTAATTTCAGCATTATGTAGTCAATGAAAACTGTCGTTATCATGAATTCACATGAGTAACTCCATAGTCTAAGAAAAGAGAAATTTACTGAGTTTTAATTGGATTACAGATTGTGCACATTGGCCAAACCAGCATGTGCTCAGAAATCCTGCTGAGCTCTCCTTTCAAACGTTACAACCTCTAGCATGCTGTCACAAAGTAAACATATTTTCTGTCTACTAGATTAAGTAGATCTTTAGATATGCAAAAATTCTCATTATTTAAAAAGCAATGGGCACAAATATATCAGCAACTTTTCAGAATGAAAATATCCGTCTATGCTTTATAAAGGCTATATTTTGTACACAGAAAACAATTCTCATTTTATAGTCATTTATGTTTCGAATGTTGTAAGATGAAGATAACTTATAATATTTCCAATTAAGGACAAATCATACAGATTCTGTAAAAAGGGAACCATAATCATCCAATCAAAATTTTAGAAATCAATAAAATTCTGAAAGATGCTGGCATAATTTTCCCGTTTTAATGGTGGAATAAATAATGTGATGAGGGAGTCTATTTTTTAAGAAAATGGCAATGATGCAGTGCTAGTGGAGTTACTAAACTTGTAGTAAACATGGAGGTGGAAGCCATGGATTCCTAGTTCATATTCTGATTGTGATGCTCATTATGCCTATGGCCAAGAAAAGTCAATTAATCTTCCTATGTCTCACACTTCACTTTTACAAAATGAAAATGAAGAAAGATATCAAGTCTTCTAGTGGGTTGTAAGGATTAATTTTATAAACAGACCCAAAGATGAAAATCAGTATTAGAAATCATTTAATTTAATTTAAGAATTAGCAGGCGCCTGGGTGGCTCCGTTGGTTAAGCGTCTGACTTTAGCTCAGGTCATGATCTCACAGTCTGCAAGTTCGAGCCCTGTGTAGGGGCCTCTGCTGACAGCTCAGAGCCTGGATCCTGCTTCATATTCTCTCTCTCTCTCTCTCTCTCTCTCTCTCACTCTCTCTCTCTCTGCCCCTCACCTGCTCACACCGTCTCTCTCTCTTCAAAAGTAAATAAAATTTTTTTAAAAATTAAAAAAAAAAGAAAGAATTAGGGAAATAATTGACATGTAATATAACATAGAATCATTATACAATAGCATGGGAATTGTATACAAACTAAATAAAGATCATCATCTTTTCATATGTAGAGGCAACCAATCAAAGGTGTTAGAATATAAAACCTTTCAAAGAGGTTTGAAATGATTAATAGGATTAAAACCTTTCCCAACCATGCCTTCATATTGTAACTGTACATTTTACCTATTTGCTTCTATAAAGTGATTTCTCCTTCCAAGCAAATATTTTTTTAAAACTTATAACAAGGACAACTTATAATAGAATTCCTAGTTGGAAGTGCTAATTTCCTTCTTTATTAGGAAGCTAAATATTGAAAAATACAAAGAAGAGCAAAATACAAAGAAATATATGTACAAATGATGCTAATTTTGGAACACAAATATCCCCTCATATGTGTATATGTATGCATGGTTACATAAATATAGAGAAATATAGAATGGAATAGAGTGTACACCCTGCTGTTTCAAGTGTTGCGTGTTGAGTTGGAGTGCAATGGTGGACAGAAGTATATGAATGGAGGCAAGGAAGAGAGAGGAAAGTAGCAAGCTTAGATAAATATGGATGGATGGATTGATCCTAAATCTCATTGCCCATAAGCAAGCCCTGAGACAGGATTTTGTTAGCAAATGATTAATTAAGAAAGTTCCCAGGAAAACCGACTGAAGAATGGGGAGGCAGGACTATAAGGGAGTTCTGGAGTAAATTACATCTCAGAGTTCATCCTATGGAGATAACAGAAGCTGAGCTCCCATGCTCTGGCTCCAGTCAGTCATTGGCTACAAGTCTTAATGAGATGTACAGAAAAAAAGTCATTGGCACTTCTGGTTCTCTGTAGTGGCTTTAGTAGCCCAAGTTTAGGTCTTTAAAGAAGGTGCCACATACAAGCCTTCACAGTAAAAAAAAAAACATAGGCACTTGGTTGGGGGGATTGGAAGTGGGAACACATAAAGGTGGCCCAAAAGGATCTGATGGTACACCAGCTATTAAGTAAGGTAATTCAGTGCTCAAAGAGCTGTGAAATAATTTTAATCCTGGGCTTATTGTAATATTCATATTCTCCTCAGTCTTTTAATAGGGGTGCCTCAGTCTTTAATTTGTGGCTTGTTAAACCTTCCATTTCCTTTTAATCAAAGTCAGTCTGTATTGCTAACTCATAATTAATACACAATCAATATTTACACTATTCTCTGAGGAATTCATGCTGTTTTATTAAGTTCTTCTTAAGAGCATTATTCTATAAATCAGGAAAGAAGTTTGGTGCTTAGAATGTGCAGTGTCCACAAATATCTGAGATCAAGCAACATACCCTTGTTACCAGTGACTTTTTCTCACAGAATGTGTAACATTAGAAAAAGGCACTGGCCTAGGTGGTCAAAAATTTGAGTTTGGCTCAGATCTTAATTTTCTTAGTCTGGTTTTCTCATCTATAAAATAAGGGTAGAAAAATAATTTCATAGTTCTAGCTGTTTCCAGATGCTACTATGTTTTTATCCATATAGCTTATAGATACATTATCCCATAACTCAAATAACTGTAGTTTTTCATTTATGTCTACTAAAATTAAATGCACACATACACATTGTAAAAAATATCTTACCACAGGGAACAGTAGTTTTCACATTATAATTACATATAAAAACTACCATTGTCTTCTGTGTGTGATGAGAGGGGTATGGAGAAGAAAACATATTGCTTGTTGATTATAACTAATTAGATATTGTCTCATCAGTTAATTATTCCTCCCCAATTCTTAGTTACTTTTTTCATACTCAAAAAATGTTTAGTTTTTTAAACTCAAGTAAATATAATTTGAATATGAAAAGACACTTAAAATAAGGAAGAAAGTCAAATATGTTACCAAAAAGTTATATTTCATTTACTTACTAACAATGCTTTTCTCCAAAAGCAGAGCCTACTCATAATGAGGGAACTGTTAAAAATAAAAGACAATTTAAGTGATACAAACACGCTTTATTTAACACTTTGTGAAGTGGGCAGTCTCCTCAGAGAACCATGAAATGGGGTAGAAGGTGGGAAACTTTTGTAGGATAAAGAACAAAGAGGAGAAAAATAGAAAATATCTGGCTGAGGCCACATATTTAACCTTGTTTGGGGTGAAAAGGAAGAAGGAAAGAAGTACAGAGTTGACTTGGTGCTTGGGGCGGGCCGACTGGATATGTGCATTTTTGGTCAGAGAATTTACAGGGGTACAAAAGTTGTATTTGGTTTGCTGATGTGGTACCTCAGGTGAAGGCAGCTCTGTCTTCAGCCTAGAAAGTCGTTTCAGCAAAACTAAGACATTATCACTCCCAATCTCCCAGTCTCCACCTCTCAAATTTGCAAACCTACTTGGCAGCTACAAAATACCAAAAATTCAGTTGAACATCACACATGCCCCTTCCTTATCTCTTCCCTTCTCTCTTTACCCTTTGTGTTCACATTCTTGATTTTTCCTCTCCTTTTTGTTCTCTGCCCAAGGCACTTTTCTTTCTCCTGCTTCTTTGTTCTTTTATTATATCTATTAAAGTTAGTCTTGATTAGAGTCATTCATGTGTGTATCTGACTCTCTCACTAGTTTATGAGCCCCTGAAGAAAGCAGATCATTTCTTGTCTTTGTCACTCAATGCTCAATCAGTGTCTGATGCTGAAACAATGGTCTACTTTCAGTCATATTCTAAAGAAATTACTAAATATCCTCTTTGTTCAGCACTCATTCCCAGAAAACTGAGAAAAGTCACTCAGCCACTGTGAAATTAACCCAGCAATTTAAAAAACAGAGAAAGAAAGCCTCCAGAACTCCCTATTTCTACCTGTTCATAACGAAAACCGATACACAAATGTCTATCAACTAAGAGGACGTTCTGTTACTACGTAGAGTGTAAGCCCATCAGGGCAGGGATTTCCTTTGTCTACTTTCACACCCCCAGCACTCAGAAGGGTACACCACTAATAATTCATGGACAATGGTTGTCCAGTTACATGTCAGGTACTTGTAAAAGTGTTTTTCATGGATCGAATAATTCAATCTTAATAACAACCTTTTGAGATAAATACTATTACTCTTCCCATTTTACAGATGAGGAAATTAAGGCACAAGAAATCAAAAATCACAGAGCCAGTAAGTGGTTGTTAATGCTGGCCTTGGTACTTGCATCACAATTGGATGTCTCAAAAAGTCAGTGCTTTCTGCTGATATTGATTTTCTGGGTTCCCTGAGGCCAAACACTTCATTATTCTCCAACGCCCATTTTGCATCTGTAAAATGGCAGTGATTAAACATACCTATTTCACCAGGGTGCTATACAGTTCCACTAATTGCCAACTGGTAGCTCATTTTGCAAACATGAATCCCCCATAAAGGTTCATTATTCTTACATCCAGTATTTAAAGACACTGTGACTGGTAAAGTCTTTTCCTAAAGTTCTCTTGTTAATTTTTACCACGGTCAGCAGTTTTTAGATTTTGTTCAAGAAAACTCATCAGAGAAAGGAAACATTTCTTATATCCAGATGGTCAATAATTATCTACATAAAATACTGAATTAATATATCTGCCATTGTTTCACCTAGTTTGCTAATAAAGTATCTATTAGTTTTGTATAGAATTACATAATTTCATGTCATGAGAAAAACGTATTATTTTAAAAAAAGGTGAGGAGATTTGTAGGAAGCTTTCGATTATGGGAAATATTTTTATCTGTCAGGCGTGATTTAAGGCAGGCTCTTTTGAGAGAAGTTTGTATTCATGGTGTCCTTTATGAAGTCACATGTTTCTCAATACCAAACTTTATACAAGTCTCTTTGTTTCTCCCCTCCTCTCTTATTCTACTTTCTCAAGATAGTTTTACCCCAGATAACAATTCGATAAATAGTGAATAGCTTTTTTTTCCTAACGATAACATAATCAGTAAATCTACACTTAATTTGATTAAAAATAAAATAATCAACTACAGACATTTTTTTAAAAACTTCCCTTTTTAGAAAATGGTCAGTGTACCTTCCTAATTTTCTTTTGTTATATTTCCTTCACTTTGGTGTTTGAAGAAGTAAATTTTCTCTTCACTTCAGAATGCTACCCTTAACCTTCATCCACTCTTTAGTACGGAAGCATATCTCCTTCGTTCTTTGCAGCCTCCTTTCCCGGTGGCCATCTCTAACTTGTACATTTTGCAACCTAAATATAAACTTGTGTGTAAACCTACATGTGGTTATTATGTAGTAACTAAGAAAAGTGGGATTGAGAAAAGGGCGTAAGGATCACCTGAATCACATGAGGATCTTGTTGAAAGGCATACTATGATTCAGTTGATTGGAAGTGGGTTGGGGGCATGGCGAGTGGGTTGAGGATTTACATCGGGAACCAGCTCCTGAGGGATGCTAGCAGTGTCACGCCAAGGACTGTGCTTCGAATTGTAAGTCTCTAGAGGCCCTGATTCTCCATTACCTCACATTGCCAAGTGTGGATGGGGGGAAATAATCATGAGCTTTTAAACATACTCAGGAACTTAAACATTGAACCGTCTTTATAAATGGCTAAGAACTTTATAGGTATTATAAGATTCATACAATATTCAAACCTAATATGTTAGTTTGAAGTAAAATGCAGTGAGGACCAAGTCAGTTTCAGATACAATTGAATGCTTGCTTCTATGGAAATGAGCAAATTCCTGAGCTGTTAAAGTTTTGTGTTGTTTTTCTTTCTTTCTTTCTTTCTTTCTTTCTTTCTTTCTTTCTTTCTTTTTCATAATCCTTACTTGTTATGATGTCCACCACGGAGAAATTGGATATGAGCATTTGGTACTAATTAAAACAACATTACCTGATGGAAAATGGACAACAAGGGAATTTACTGATACAAACACTCATTAAGGAGATTTCATAGCCAATTTCCATGTTGTGCAGCAAACACCACACTGTGCAGAAGCCTGCCTGGTTTAGTGAGCCCAGGGAGTCCCACGGTGCCTGGGGCAGAGATTCTCAGGATAGCAAGCCTGGGACAGGTGCCAGTACTGAATCAAAAGCGGCATCTGTATGGGTTTCACATACCAAAATAGAAAGAAATTTAAAAGATATTTATACTGTTTCATCAAGCATAAAGTCTACACACATATGAAAATTACAAGTGTCTATTAACTATTCCAGTTTTAAGTTCTCTCCATTTTCATACAAGTTATACTATCTTTATCTTTCATTTGATTTTAAAAATGGATTCACTTAAAATTATAGAAGCTGAGCTTAGTATATCAAAGGCTTGGTACATCCAAAAAAAGGGAAAATAATTAGTTGGGAGAAGTAAGTACTCTAAATATATTTCATTCAAAAGTTTATACCTAAATTTATAGACTGAAATGAAGTTATAAACATAATGAATGTCAAAAATTTATGTTCCTGTTTCCAAGAACAATAAAACTATACTCCCTCCATCGTGCTCAAAGGGCCTGGGATGCTTTGGGCCATATACAGTCACCCGAAGTGCCATTCTAGCCCTGATGTTCTGTGTAATACTAGGTAAGTGTAAAAGAGTATGCAAAATTAGTGTTTTACTGTTATATTTTCATTCCTCCAGAAAATTCCTTCTGGGCAATAACAAGGACACAAATTCAAACTTTCTCTAAATTTCTGATCTATTTTGGTGAAAATCAGACCAAAAAACTCACTGACAGACACCAATTTTTCTAATGTATATTTCCTTGAACTGATACTGCATTCAGCCTTCAAAGAACTACTCTTCCATTAGCGGAAAATGTAAGTCTAATGTTGCTGCTTTTGAAAGTTAAATACACAAGTCAGACATCTAACTTTCCATCCTAAAATGATGGAAGAATAAATACAATTATATAATGCCTGTAGGTAAATCTTGCCAGATTTTCTAATATAAATTTCAAGCTAAGAGCTGCAACTGTATTCTGTTATATTACCCTTAGCAAGTTTTTTCATCACTGGCCTTATTAAAATGTTGACTGAATCATATTCCCTGGGGAGAAATGTAAGCTTTGCTTACTTTAAATGTAGTTAAAAATACAACCATATTTTTGCCTATTCTTTAGACAATTACCATGTGGGGCTGGCAGTACAAACATAATTACCAATTCATAATATTATCCTTTCTCTTCTCATACTCTACTGCTACTGTCTTTCACCCCACACTTAATAAGAAAACCCACACATTGAACAAAGATACATTTATTTCTTCAGAGGATTTTGAGACCTGTAATTATATGAAAAATCATGTGAAGTTGTCTTGAGACATCTCCTATAAAAGACAGGGTGGCAGGGTGCATTGTTTGCCTCAGTTTTCCTTGAGGGATTTATTTAGGAAATGCTACTAGAGGAAATATGGACCATGAAAAGGGTAAGGCAGAAATGAGCTATTCTTGGTAGCAAATCAGGAATTTGGTGGGGTTTCCTCCCTAGAAATAGTTCACTTCCATAAATACTTTTGGGAAAAGTGTGTATGTGTTTTGAAATTGTGCCTTTTTTTTAAGTACAGCTTTTATTAGGCTCTGTAGATTTCAAAATATTGTAATATTATAAAGAAAATTCACCTTTTTAATAAAAATTTTCCATAAGAAATATGTGGGCTGCTCTGTGCCTCTACTGAATGACTTGATTTGCAGGGATGTTTGTTTGTTTGTTTGTTTGTTTGTTTGTTTGTTTGTTTTTCACTGCCAGAGGGAAGTCTAACATCCAGGATTTGTAGTGTATCCAGAATAGAGTTAGGAAACCAGCCCTTATTTACTGTAAGACCATCATTTGAGTTTTGTTGGATAAATTAGAAAAACAAAAATGAGTTGGGAGCTAAAATGTTTGCACATTTCTGATCCTTGAAACTACTTTTCCAATAGCGGATGGAGGTAGAGAACAAAGTCTTGTTAATAACTAAGTTGGATTATGAAAAAAAGTAATACTAATAACATTTACTGAGTGCATGTTAACTGTTTTAACTCACTGTAAGATGAGCTAATTAGCAGCTAGCTCATGAGAGACACCTACCTACTTCTTGACTACAACTTAGATTTTAGCCTCCAACTGACAACTTAATAAGAAACTTTAATGAAAATATATTTAGATATTGGGGAAACATTAAAAGTGACTAGGCTACTGTTTATTTCATTTTTCTTCTGTTATTTATTTAATTTTTTGTGTCTCTGTGGTCAATTCATCCTGATATTTTTGAAATAAAATATTTGACACATAAGAACAAATGTGCTCTAATTTTTTTTATTTTTTTTTATTATTTTATACTTTATTTTTTTTAATATATGAAATTTATTGTCAAATTGGTTTCCAATCAACACCCAGTGCTCATCCCAAAAGGTGCCCTCCTCAATACCCATCACCCACCCTCCCCTCCCTCCCACCCCGCATCAACCCTCAGTTTGTTCTCAGTTTTTAACAGTCTCCTATGCTTTGGCTCTCTCCCACTCTAACCTCTTTTTTTTTTTTTCTTCCCCTCCCCCATGCGTTTCTGTTAAGTTTCTCAGGATCCACATAAGAGTGAAACCATATGGTATCTGTCTTTCTCTGTATGGCTTATTTCACTTAGCATCACACTCTCCAGTTCCATCCACGTTGCTACAAAAGGCCATATTTCATTCTTTCTCATTGGTAGTATTCCATTGTGTATATAAACCACAATTTCTTTATCCATTCATCAGTTGATGGACATTTAGGCTCTTTCCATAATTTGGCTATTGTTGAGAGAGCTGCTATAAACATTGGGGTACAAGTGCCCCTATGCATCAGTACTCCTGTATCCCTTGGGTAAATTCCTAGCAGTGCTATTGCTGGGTCATAGGGTAGGTCTATTTTTAATTTCTGAGGAACCTCCACACTGCTTTCCAGAGCGGCTGCACCAATTTGCATTCCCACCAACAGTGCAAGAGGGTTCCCGTTTCTCCACATCCTCTCCAGCATCTATAGTCTCCTGATATGTTCATTTTGGCCACTCTGACTGGCGTGAGGTGATATCTGAGTGTGGTTTTGATTTGTATTTCCCTGATAAGGAGCGACATTGAACATCTTTTCATGTGCCTGTTGGCCATCCGGATGTCTTCTTTAGAGAAGTGTCTATTCATGTCCTCTGCCCATTTCTTCACTGGATTATTTGTTTTTTGGGTGTGGAGTTTTGTGAGCTCTTTATAGATTTTGGATACTAGCCCTTTGTCCGATATGTCATTTGCAAATATCTTTTCCCATTCCGTTGGTTGCCTTTTAGTTTTGTTGGTTGTTTCCTTTGCTGTGCAGAAGCTTTTTATTTTCATAAGGTCCCAGTAATTCACTTTTGCTTTTAATTCCCTTGCCTTTGGGGATGTGTCGAGTAAGAGATTGCTATGGCTGAGGTCAGAGAGGTCTTTTCCTGCTTTCTCCTCTAAGGTTTTGATGGTTTCCTGTCTCACATTCAGGTCCTTTATCCATTTTGAGTTTATTTTTGTGAATGGTGTGAGAAAGTGGTCTAGTTTCAACTTTCTGCATGTTGCTGTCCAGTTCTCCCAGCACCATTTGTTAAAGAGACTGTCTTTTTTCCATTGGATGTTCTTTCCTGCTTTGTCAAAGATGAGTTGGCCATACGTTTGTGGGTCTAGTTCTGGGGTTTCTATTCTAGTCCATTGGTCTATGTGTCTGTTTTTGTGCCAATACCATGCTGTCTTGATGATGACAGCTTTGTAGTAGAGGCTAAAGTCTGGGATTGTGATGCCTCCTGCTTTGGTCTTCTTCTTCAAAATTACTTTGGCTATTCGGGGCCTTTTGTGGTTCCATATGAATTTTAGGATGGCTTGTTCTAGTTTCGAGAAGAATGCTGGTGCAATTTTGATTGGGATTGCATTGAATGTGTAGATTGCTTTGGGTAGTATTGACATTTTGACAATATTTATTCTTCCAATCCATGAGCAGGGAATGTCTTTCCATTGTTTATATCTTCTTCAATTACCCTTATAAGCTTTCTATAGTTTTCAGCATACAGATCTTTTACATCTTTGGTTAGATTTATTCCTAGGTATTTTATGCTTCTTGGTGCAATTGTGAATGGGATCAGTTTCTTTATTTGTCTTTCTGTTGCTTCATTGTTAGTGTATAAGAATGCAACTGATTTCTGTACATTGATTTTGTATCCTGCAACTTTGCTGAATTCATGTATCAGTTCTAGCAGACTTTTGGTGGAGTCTATCGGATTTTCCATGTATAATATATCATGTCATGTGCAAAAAGTGAAAGCTTAACTTCATCTTTGCCAATTTTGATGCCCTTGATTTCCTTTTGTTGTCTGATTGCTGATGCTAGAACTTCCAGCACTATGTTAAACAGCAGTGGTGAGAGTGGGCATCCCTGTCGTGTTCCTGATCTCAGGGAAAAAGCTCTCAGTTTTTCCCCGTTGAGGATGATGTTAGCTGTGGGCTTTTCATAAATGGCTTTTATGATCTTTAAGTATGTTCCTTCTATCCCGACTTTCTCAAGGGTTTTTATTAAGAAAGGGTGCTGGATTTTGTCAAAGGCCTTTTCTGCATCGATTGACAGGATCATATGGTTCTTCTCTTTTTTTTTTGTTAATGTGATGTATCACGTTGATTGATTTGCGAATGTTGAACCAGCCCTGCATCCCAGGAATGAATCCCACTTGATCATGGTGAATAATTCTTTTTATATGCCGTTGAATTCGATTTGCTAGTATCTTATTGAGAATTTTTGCATCCATATTCATCAGGGATATTGGCCTGTAGTTCTCTTTTTTTACTGGGTCTCTGTCTGGTTTAGGAATCAAAGTAATACTGGCTTCATAGAATGAGTCTGGAAGTTTTCCTTCCCTTTCTATTTCTTGGAATAGCTTGAAAAGGATAGGCATTATCTCTGCTTTCAACGTCTGGTAGAACTCCCCTGGGAAGCCATCTGGTCCTGGACTCTTATTTGTTGGGAGATTTTTGATAACCAATTCAATTTCTTCACTGGTTATGAGTCTGTTCAAGCTTTCTATTTCCTCCTGATTGAGTTTTGGAAGAATGTGGGTGTTTAGGAATTTGTCCATTTCTTCCAGGTTGTCCAATTTGTTGGCATATAATTTTTCATAGTATTCCCTGATAATTGTTTGTATCTCTGAGGGATTGATTATAATCATTCCATTTTCATTCATGATTTTATCTATTTGGGTCATCTCCCTTTTCTTTTTGAGAAGCCTGGCTAGAGGTTTGTCAATTTTGTTTATTTTTTCAAAAAACCAACTCTTGGTTTCGTTGATCTGCTCTACAGTTTTTTTAGATTCTATATTGTTTATTTCTGCTCTGATCTTTATTATTTCTCTTCTTCTGCTGGGTTTAGGCTGCCTTTGCTGTTCTGCTTCGATTTCCTTTAGGTGTGCTGTTAGATTTTGTACTTGGGATTTTTCTTGTTTCTTGAGATAGGCCTGGATTGCAATGTATTTTCCTCTCAGGACTGCCTTCGCTGTGTCCCAAAGCGTTTGGATTGTTGTATTTTCATTTTCGTTTGTTTCCATATATTTTTTAATTTCTTCTCTAATTGCCTGGTTGACCCACTCATTCGTTAGTAGGGTGTTCTTTAACCTCCATGCTTTTGGAGGTTTTCCAGACTTTTTCCTGTGGTTGATTTCAAGCTTCATAGCATTGTGGTCTGAAAGTATGCGTGGTATAATTTCAATTCTTGTGAACTTATGAAGGGCTGTTTTGTGACCCAGTATATGATCTATCTTGGAGAATGTTCCATGTGCACTCGAGAAGAAAGTATATTCTGTTGCTTTGGGATGCAGAGTTCTTAATATATCTGTCAAGTCCATCTGATCTAATGTATCATTCAGGGCCCTTGTTTCTTTATTGACCGTGTGTCTAGTTGATCTATCCATTTCGGTAAGTGGGGTGTTAAAGTCCCCCGCAATTACCACATTTTTATCAATAAGGTTGCTTATGTTTATGAGTAATTGTTTTATATATTTGGGGGCTCCAGTATTCGGCGCATAGACATTTATAATTGTTAGCTCTTCCTGATGGATAGACCCTGTAATTATTATATAATGCCCTTCTTCATTTCTTGTTACAGCCTTTAATTTAAAGTCTAGTTTGTCTGATATAAGTATGGCTACTCCAGGTTTCTTTTGGCTTCCAGTAGCATGATAAATAGTTCTCCATCCCCTCACTCTCAAACTAAAGGTGTCCTCAGGTCTAAAATGAGTCTCTTGTAGACAGCAAATAGATGGGTCTTGTTTTTTTATCCATTCTGATACCCTATGTCTTTTGGTTGGTGCATTTAATCCATTTACATTCAGTGTTATTATAGAAAGATACGGGTTTAGAGTCATTGAGATGTCTGTATGTTTTATGCTTGTAGTGATGTCTCTGGTACTTTGTCTCCCAGGATCCCCCTTAGGATCTCTTGTAGGGCTGGTTTAGTGGTGACAAATTCCTTCAGTTTTTGTTTGTTTGGGAAGACCTTTATCTCTCCTTCTATTCTAAATGACAGACTTGCTGGATAAAGGATTCTCGGCTGCATATTTTTTCTGTTTAGCACACTGAAGATATCGTGCCAATCCTTTCTGGCCTGCCAAGTTTCAAAAGAGAGATCAGTCACGAGTCTTATAGGTCTCCCTTTATATGTGAGGGCACGTTTATCCCTTGCTGCTTTCAGAATTTTCTCTTTATCCTTGTATTTTGCCAGTTTCACTATGATATGTCATGCAGAAGATCGATTCAAGTTACGTCTGAAGGGAGTTCTCTGTGCCTCTTGGATTTCAATGCCTTTTTCCTTCCCCAGTTCAGGGAAGTTCTCAGCTATAATTTCTTCAAGTACCCCTTCAGCACCTTTCCCTCTCTCTTCCTCCTCTGGGATACCAATTATGCGTATATTATTTCTTTTTAGTATCACTTTTTAGTATCACTTAGTTCTCTAATTTTCCCCTCATACTCCTGGATTTTTTTATCTCTCTTTCTCTCAGCTTCCTCTTTTTCCATAACTTTATCTTCTAGTTCACCTATTCTCTCCTCTGCCTCTTCAATCCGAGCTGTCGTCATTTCCATTTTGTTTTTCATTTTGTTTAAAGCGCTTTTCAGCTCCTCGTGACTGTTCCTTAGTCCCTTGATCTCTGTGGCAAGAGATTCTCTGCTGTCCTCTATACTGTTTTCAAGCCCAGTGATTAATTTTATGACTATTATTCTAAATTCACTTTCTGTTATGTTATTTAAATCCTTTTTGATCAGTTCATTAGCTGTTGTTATTTCCTGGAGATTCTTCTGAGGGGAATTCTTCCGTTTGGTCATTTTGGATAGTCCCTGGAGTGGTGAGGACCTGCAGGGCACTTCCCCTGTGCTGTGGTGTATAACTGGAGTTGGTGGGCGGGGCCGCAGTCTGACCTGATGTCAGCCCCCAGCCCACCACTGGGGCCACAGTCAGACTGGTGTGTGCCTTTTCTTCCCCTCTCCTAGGGGCGGGATTCACTGTGGGGTGGTGTGGTCCGTCTGGGCTACTTGCACACTGCCAGGCTTGTGGTGCTGGGGATCTGGCGTATTAGCTGGGGTGGGTAGGCAAGGTGCACGGGGGCAGGAGGGGCAGGCTTAGCTCACTTCTCCTTAGGTGATCCACTTCAGGAGGGGCCCCTCTTCAGTGGGCCTCTTGTCTGCGCTTGGCTCCGGAGACTCCGTTCTGCTAATCCTCTGGCAGTTTTCTGGGTTATTTAGGCAGGTGTAGGTGGAATCTAAGGGATCAGCAGGACGCACGGTGAGCCCAGCATCCTCCTACGCTGCCATCTTCCCTCTCTCTCCAAAGGTGCTATAATTTAAAATCATAAAGCAATTGAAATGAAACTGAACTGGGGAGTTCTACTATCATCTGTGCCTCTATGTAGTTGTAGACCTTGTGCAAGCCCTTAAATTTCTCAATTTCCGTCAGCCAAGTGAAAATGGCCTTATTATATTATTTTTAAACTCCCTTTCAACTCCTTGACAATCGAAGGAAGTAATACTTTATCCAGTCATAATGGATTTTAACAGACTTGAATTAGAATTCAGACTTTGACAGTAATTAACTGGGTGCCTATAGCAATTATTATTTCCCTGAACTTGAATTTCCTCATCTGTTAGGAAAGAAATGATAACAAAATCAGCTGTTATGAGGAATAGATTTGAATATAAACCATCTTACTTACTCCTTGGAAAAAATAGGCATTCAATACGTATAACCTCCTAAAATTGGTATTAGTTAAAATATTGGTACCAGTTTGTGTTTTAAAAGGTTTCAGTCCCTGCATTAAGGTCCTTTTAAATTCTTGTTACCCAAACATAATAACATCTTATCCAAAGTGCACCAAAATGATTATTCTTTCTATAGATGATATGGTAATAAGCCCAACAGGTATAAAGATAGTAACTAGTACCCTATGTAGTAAACTACAGAGCAGAACTAGTTCCTACATTTAAAAAAATGCCATCTGCATTAGTGGGCCTGGGTGGCTCCGTTGGTTAAGTGAGCAACTCTCGGTTTCTGCTCAGGTCATGATCTCAGGGTTCATGAGTTCCAGCCCCATGTAGGGCTCCGCAGCTGGCAACATAGAGCCTGCTTGTATGTCTCCCTCTCTCTCTGCCTGTACCCTGCTTGCATTGTCTCTGTCTCTCTCAACATAAATAAACTTAAAAAAACATAAAAAATGCCATCCAAATCAATATTAACCATTTGATATTATCCCATAATATTATTGTATTGTCACTGAAGAATCTTTAATATAAGCATATGATAACATTTTAATTTGGAAAGTACAAAATCAATTTCTTAACATGAATTTACATAGTTCTTGAACTGCAAAACATTTGACACTAAGAAACAGAAAGTTTTCCTTACAAATTAGATATAAATGTACAGTAGTATAGCCATTAACATAGAAAAATAGTTGTATTCTGATTGTGCTTTCCAACTTAGGCTGTATTTAGCTTTCCTATGGAATTCCTGCCCTTCTATTTAAGACAAGTTTTTTATATATGAGAATAATTCTTTAAGTATGAAGTTATACTTATTTTGGCATATTTCATTATTTCATCCCTATCTAGTTGGGGTAAATTACCCATGTCCACTCTTTCATGTCTTCCCTCATGGTGTTCGTTTCTTCTTTGTCTTTCTTCTGCTCCATAAAGACCAAGTAGATTATGCAAATGATACACCACAGTGAAACATTCTCTTTCCCTCATTTCCCACCTTTGCAATAGCAATCTTCTCTCTTTAATTATTAGAAATTTATAGGGGCACCTGTGTCGCTCAGTTGATTGAGCATCGGACATCGGCCTAGGTCATGATCTTGCCATTCTGGAGTTCAAGCTGCATGTCGGGCTATGTGCTGACAGCTCAGAGCCTAAAGCCTGTTTCATATTCTGTGTCTCCTTCCCTTTCTCTGCCTCTCCCCCACTCACGTTCTCTCTCTCTCAAAAATAAATAAACATTCAAAAATTTTTTTTAATTTATAAAAATAAGAATATGTCAAAAAGTAGGCAATTTTGTGGTAAATAAAGATTTCATTTGCAAAGAGATTTCCAAAGTGAGAGCATACAAATCCTTTTAGAATTATGGAATTTAAAAATATGAATGGCCATTAGGGCAAATTTAATCTAATCCTGACGTATATTAGGATGCTAGACCAAGAATAATTGTGGCTTCTGTGACATTGACCAAGACCACAGCGCAGGTATCCTTAATGTAAGGCCAGCTCTCTTTGAATATTCCATATTGTCTCTTCTTAGAAAGCACCACCACTTGGAAGTAATTATTTAATAGCCTACCCTTACAGGAAAAGATACTGAACATTAACCTCATCTAAAGATCAACTGTATTAGTTTTCTGTTACAGTATAACAAATTGCCCAAACACTTACCAATTTAAAATAATGAATATGTATTATCTCACAAAGTATCCAAGAATCAGAAATCCAGGAGTGGCTCAGCTGCATGGTTCTGGCATGGGGTTGTAGTCGAGCTATTTTGGGCTGCAGTCCACTGAAATTGAGACGAGGGAAACTATTTCTTAGCTCACTCATGTGAGAGGAAGATTCAGCTACTCATCCAGTGGGCCTGATCACATATAAAAGAGAATGCACTTGTAAGGCCAAAGAGGCAATATCTTTTATAATCTAATCTTAGCAATTACTATTACTTCTGTCATGTTCTGTTAGTCATACATACCAACCCTTGTATAATATGGGAGGTATTGTTTAACAGAGGGGGATCATTAGAGACGTTCTTAGCAGCTGGCCGCTATATCAGGACTCTTGGAAGAATCTGTGGTGTTTTAATTTGGCTTCAACAGAAAATTATCTGTGAGGAAATGCTATGTAACTATTCTGAAATACCTATAGCTTTTTTAAAAAATTTTTTTAATGTTTACTTATTTTTGAGAGAGAGAGAAAGAGAGTCAGAGCATGAGCAGGAGAAGGGCAGAGAAAGAGGGAGACACAGAATCAGAAGCAGGCTCCAGGCTCCCAGCTGTCAGCACAGAGCTGGACGTGGGACTCGAACTCACAACCTGTGAGATCATGACCTGAACCAAAGTCGGATGCTCAACCGACTGAGCCACCCAGGTGCCCCTGAAATACCTATACTTTTAAAACAGACTCTACATATTCAATAATATGGCCATTTCATTTTTTCAAAATTTTTAGAAGATGGCACTATGTTGTCCAAAATTCAATATATAAAGCTCCACTTCATACACTAACAGATCTTTTTTTTTCCAAATAGCTAAGTCAGATAATTTAAATAGCCCATGTCGTTATTTTTCTATCTCAAAAATAAAAGTAAAATAAACAACCTAACTACATCTCCAAGTAAACAACCCCAGGGATAGTCCTCATTATGAAGCTTAAGCAGAAAAACTTATACCTTTGGCCTTATATTCAGCTTTCATGACTTATACTGCTTTGACTCTTGCAAGACCTTAACAGTTTCTGATAGTTTGGGTAGATCCGATCCCATGAAAGGAAAATTCCTTTGCCTTACAAAAGGATAAAGGTACCCTTAGAAACAACAGAAGTCTTCTCTCACTGTATAATTACTCCTGATAGTAAAGATATACAGGAAAGTAGTTAATATTTTGTGAATAAATAACATTTAATTTATGAAAGAGATTTCTAAACTTGATTTTATGAACCAACACAGTGTCTTCTTAGGCTATTAAAAAAATAAAATATTTGAACTTTTCCCCAAATCAATATTAATTAAAATATCAAAAAAATATATCAAGCACTGTGCTACATAGTTCTATAAGGAGCCATGAGAAGATTACTAGATCAATTCAGAGTATGGAAAAACTAGGCAAAAGAGTTGCATGAATCTGTGCATTTGTGTGTGTGTATGTGTGTATGTGTGTGTGTATGTGATGTAAATATAAAATATATGTAAATATATGTATGTAATATAAAATTAAATCACAAAAGTCCATTTCCCAAGAAATTTGTATCTGGATTTGTATTGCCTGATATATTCAAATAAATGTCTTAATAAAGGCCAGGCTAAAAACTGAGGCATTTCTCTGCTCCAACCCATCCTCTAAACTCTGATATTTGGCTCATCTTTTCTAATTGTTAATCAGTACATCTCTTTAAAAAGAAATTTTGTTTGAGAAAATGTCTTACTTTCTTAATTTAGAAAGATACTTAACATCCTCAAGATATTCGTTGGACCTTTAAAATTTAGAAAAAAAAATAATTACTACAAAAGTGCTCTGGGAGTTAAACTATTACAGCAAAACTCTTTTAGCTTTATTCCCGCATAGTAAGCGATGTGTAGGAAGCTGCTTCATTTCCCGGCTCTGCTATTATTATCCTGATTCCTCAGGGGAAGACTTAAGTGTCTTAGATTCTCAAATGAGGGGGAAAAAAACCTAAATCTGTTATCTGCTTCAAATAAGTAGAAATAATTATGAGGCTTCTCTGACCAGATATAATTTTTTCCTTGGAGAATAAAGCAAGGCCCCTTGAAACAGCCATTATTAATGACACTGATATAATTACTATTTGAAAAAAGGAAATCTGCCCAGAAAAATCAATTATAAACCACCAAATGTTCCTTGGACTTTTCAGAGAGGTTCTATGCCTATTGTCCCTCATGACCTCTCCATTAAGAGAATGGTTGGCTATACTCCTAATGGTTGCCTTCAATTATTTACAGGGGATTTCTAAGCTTTTGTATTTCATATTAAAATGGCCTGGAAAGCATTCCGTGATTGTCTTTCTTGCAGAACAGAACAGCCACTCTGGGGAAAACAGTAATCCAGGTGGCTTTGCTCTAAAAAGGTAACTCAGAATCCTCTCCAATTAGCGCTGTTTGTCATGCGAACATTGGTTGTCACAAGATGAAGCAAACAGTGTATGATGCTGTTACTGTCACTGAAAAATTACAGAGGAAAACAGTTAAAATAGTCATTAGGAGTAGTTATCTGTAATCTAAAGAAAACCTGGTTTTTGAGTGTCAGCATTTATCAACTCCTTTGTTTTTAACTTGTCACATTCTACTTCTCTGAGCATCAGTTTAGAATGTCCCATCATCCAATATTAATTAGTTTCCCAATGTGACCAGTGTTTTGTAATTCTGTCTTGTCTATTCTTTTGACACATTGAAGCTCATAAAATTTTCTACAAGATAAAGCTGAAAGCACAATTTGAAATAAAGACAAACTGTATAAAACGATATAATTTATACCAAGCATGATTCATGTTGAAGTTAGGATATGACTTTGTGAAAGAGCCAAAGAAACTTGAACTTGTTCCTCTGTAATGGTCACCTAGTTGATCATATACATCTTTTGATTACAAAATCTTACCATGTTTTTTGACAAAGTCTGTAGACAGGAAGTAGATTTGTTTTGTTTTGTTTGTTTTAGATGAACTTACGAAGGAAGTGGTCTTTAGATTGAGATCTGGGGCTTATAGGAAATTTATTTAAGGTGCTTATTTGTAGCAGACCACAAAAAGACATTTCAAAACACATTCACACAGTCTCTGATCTCTATCCCTTTGTTCAATTAGATGATCAGATTTGCATTTTCCTGATGAGTGATGTCGAGCATCTTTTCATATGCCTAATAGCCATCTGGATGTCTTCTTTGGAAAAGGGTCTATTCATGTCTTCTGCCCGTTTTCTCAATGGATTATTTGTTTTCTAGGTGTTGAGTTTGATAAATTCTTTATAGATTTTGGATACTAACCCTTTGTCCAATATGTCATTTGCAAATATCTTCTCCAATTCTTTTGGTTGCCTTTTACATTTGTTGATTATTTCCTTTCCTATGCAGGTTTTTATCTTCATGAGGTCCCAATAGTTCATTTTTGCTTTTGTTTCCCTTACATCTGGAGACATGGCTAGTAAATAGTTGCTACAGCTGAAGTCAAAGTGGTTGCTGCCTGTTTTCTCCTCTATGATTTTGGTGGTTTCCTGTCTCTCATTTAAGGTCTTTCATCCTTTAAAATTTTTTTGTGTGTATGGTATAAGAAAGTGGTCCAGTTTCATTCTTTTGCATGTCATTGTTCAGTTTTCTCAATACTATCTGCTGAAGAGACTATCCTATCATCCAATACTAGTCTCCTGATGTGACCAGTATTTTGTAATTCTGTCTCATTCCTGTCAGAATGAGAATTCCTGCCATTCTCACACCTGTCAGAATGGCTAAAATTAATAACTCAGGAAACAACAGATGTTGGTGAGGATGTGAAGAAAGTGATGTGCCTTTGCACAGTTGGTGGGAATGCAGACTGGTGCAGCCACTCTGGAAAACAGTATGGAGGTTCCTCAAAAAATTAAAAATAGAACTATTCTTTGACCCAGCAATTCCACTACTAAGTATTTACCCAAAGGATACAAAACTACTGATTCAAAAGAGCACATGCACCCCAATGATTATAGCAGCGCTATCAACAATAGCCAAACAATGGAGAGAGCACAAATGTCCATTGACTGATGAATGAATAAAGAAGATGTGGTATATAAATACAGTGGAATATTACTTGGTGATCAAAAAGAATGAAATTTTCCCATTTGCAACAGCATGGATGGAACAAGAGTGTATTATGCTAAGCGAAGTAAGTCAGTCAGAGAAACAAAAATATATGATTTCACTCATATGTGGAATTTAAGAAACAAAACAGATGAGCATAAGAGAAGGGAAGCAAAAATACAATAAAAGCAGAGAGGGAGACAAGCCATAAGAGACTCTTAAATATAGAGAACAAACTGAGGGTTACTAGAGGGAGGTCACTGGAGGTTCGGCTAACCGGATGATAGGTAATAAGGAGGGCACTTGTTGGGATGAGGACTGGGTAGTACATGTAAGTGATGAGTCACTTAATTCTACTCCTGAAACCATTATTACACTATATGTTGACTAACTTGAATTTAAATAAATAAAAAAGTAAAGGAAAAAGAAAAGAAATCACATGATCAGAAACTGTCTGTGATGTATTATATAAACCCAGATTCTGCCTTCAAAAAACAATGGTTGAAATTACTGTCTACTGATTTATTCAGTAACCTTTGTGTGTGGTGGGGGTGGGGGGAGGCAGAAAGGCATGAATGGAAACACTTGTATTTTCCTAGTTGAGTAATATTTGAGGAAAAAATCTAATTTTCTAACTCTAGTGTTATATGGTTTATTGTCAAAAAATAACATATATTTCTTAATGTCACTTAATTGCCAGAACTTTAGAACCCAATTTTGGCTCAAGAACTGTAATCTACAGGATAGAAAAATCTAAAATATATACTCCTTTTTTATTCTTAACAATGAACACTTTACCTTCTATTAATATTTTGTTTTAATAGAGGACAAAACAAAGAACAAAGATAGGAATGAAAAGAAGAAACTATTTAATGCCCCTGAGCTACACGTTTTTGCTATCTGCCTGACAGCAAATCCAGAATTTCTTCTTTCACACACTCTGTACCCTGAACGTTAAATCGAAGACTCTTTGCAATCTACACTTACGTTAGAATTTAGAGTTAAGTGAGTTTCTGTAATAAAAATCCTTTGTGGATACAACTTTAAATAATTAAAGAGATAAAACATGTTCATTTTTGGCCTAGGTGCTAGCCCACAATGAGGAGACACTTAATATTAATAGTTGTGGCAAAATGGGTAGACAAAAGCATTTAAGGCAAAGAGAACACTTTTGTGAGAACCCAAGACAAAAAGAAACTCAAGGAAGTTGTCAAGTTCAAGAAAAAGACAGTTCCCTAAGCTTAAATACAGCAAGGGACGAAGAAGAGCTGAGGCTGCAACAGTGCAGAAGCAAGCCGAGTCTCCCCAACCTCTTTTCCTTCCTTTCTTCCTTCCTTCCTGCACTCAACAAATACCCCTCAAACATTGACATGTGGCGCTGCTTGTCACTGCAGATTCAGGATAAGGATGATATTAAATATTTTAAGTAGTACTTTATTGTATTTGGTTAAATATGCTTACGATATAATTAACTGTCGTTAAAAATTTCATGCCTTTCATGACTGTAGACTATTTTTATATCTTTCATTAATACCATTTAAACTTTCAATTATTTTTACTCAATCTATTACTCAGGAAGCTAGTTAATTTATACCTCTTATCCACTTATTTTCCTTTTTAAATGCCCAAATCAAGATAGGTATTTATAAATGTCTTTCTTTAAAATGTTTGCAATCATGATAGTACATTTGAGTCACAAATTTTATTTCCCAACATGTTTAATTTGGGATGAATCCAATCAAAATATTGCATTGTTTCAAAATGGAAAGCATTTCAGGAAATGTAGACCTATGATCAGATGTATATTTTAAGACAATTATAGTTCCAATATATTTTTCCTTACAATTTTATTCTATTTTAAACATATATATCAGTTACTAAGTAAAGAAGATTTTGTAAGGACAAAAGCTAATTGCATGTTACTGCAGGCCTTTCTGACCATGCTCGTCTCTCTGTGCTAGATTTTGAGTCATATTGGAATCATGTCTGATGCATCTTTGCATTTCCAGCAACTAGTACTTTGCCAGACATAATGTAATAATGCAATAAAAAATTGAGAAATATGTGATTGTATGAATGAATGATCTGTTACCCCTAAACTTCCACTTTTTTGTCCTATGTTTATGGAGTGTTTTCATTGAAAAAGGTGCCATGTCACTTAGTCTTGGTAGAAAGTGGTTTATTGTTTTCTAGAATGATGCCAGACTAAGTATATCTAAAGGCTCTTCCTTGGCAAAATAAATAGGTATGTATAAAGCATATTTTTTATTTTCTCCTCACAAAAGCTAAAGGAAAATTTCAAGTACTTGTTTTTGCTTGTCCAAAATCATCATCATCATCATCATCATCATCATCATCATCATCATCTGAATGGGGAGGAGAAACACACCATCAGTTTGGTATGATGGGCTTTCTCAGACAGTAGATTTCTCAGTATTCTAAAAGCACTATTATAAAAATTAGAGTATTAGACCACCAGTGAGGAGCGGAAATGGCTCCTGGGTTTCCTGTGTTGAGTGAGCCAAGATGCTCAAGGAAAACTGAGGTGGTACCAATTCATCAGCAGCCCCTAGCTACTCACACACATACATGTAAATTCTTTCTGGAGAAAATGTAGGACTCCACCACAGATTATGATTAAGCAATAATATCATAATCAAAGAACACCAAGTACAAGAGAAAGAAAAACATGAATAAAAACATGAATGAGTCATCAGAAACAATCAGCAACAGATTTAAAATCTCAAGGACTAAATATGTCAAAGAATCACACATAGAACAGCTATATATAAAATGTTTAAAAAATAACAAATACAATCATGAAAATGAGAAAGAATAGGCAGATTAGGGGAAAAGGGGACTTATAAAATTAAAAACATGATCATTATAAGAAAAATGCAGCTAATGGATTAAACTTGCATTCATTAATATATGATAAACAATAACAGGAGACCTTTACTAAATTTGAAGATGTATCTGAAAATGTTGCTCAGAACTCACCCAAGAGAGACAAGTTGAAGGAAATTTTATAAAAGAAGAATACAGAAATGTGAAAAATAGAATAACAAAATCTAATATACACTAAGCTGGATTCTAAGCAAGATAAAAACAGAAGGAATGGAAAGCATCCAATACTTACATGAGTAATGACTATGAATTTTCTAGAACCCATGAATCCACAAAGTACAACATGTTTGAAATAAGAAAAATAAGAACTAGTGTCTAGAAAATTTTTAGTAGAACTGCGAATGTAAAGGAATAGACAAAGGGGACAATTTTTAAATTAGTTAGACTTATTTGTCATTCTTTTGACAAAGGAATGACAATTAGAATTAAAGTAGACCTCTTAGCACAACAGAAAGCAGAAGATTGAAGAATATTACCTTCAAATTTTTGATAGAGAGCATTTGTCAACCCAGAATCATCTATGAACAAGAGTAAAATATAGGCATTTAGATATAAACAGAAAGAGTTTGTCACCAAAAGACCTACCATAAAGGAACTCCTAAAAGATGGCTTCATTAAGAAGGAAAATTATTCCAAAAGGAAAGTATAAGAAGCCAAAAATGAATAAATAGTAAGTGTACACATAAATCTGAACAAACATTATATGTAAAAAATTGTATTTCAAGAAGAAAACTCAAATGCTGGCTAAAAATAGCATTTATGGGTAAAAGAAGATATCATAAAGGAAATTAAGGTACTTCTAATTGAACGATAATGAAAATATTACATAGCAAAAAGTATGCAATGCAATGTAAGTAGTTCATAAATGGAAATGCATAACAAATTTCCATATTATAAAATAATAAATTCCCAAAAGTAATGAAGTATTCTATTTATGCATTTAGCAGAAGAGAAAAAAAAAAAAAAAGACATAAACCCAGGGAAAGTAGAAGGAAGGAAATGATCACAAGAATAGAATCAAGAAAATATACACACACAAAAAAAATATACAAAGAGAAGATCAACAAAACCAAAGGTTGAAAAAGATCAATAAGTTATATAAAACCTGAGATAGATTGATCAAAGTAAAAGAAATAAGAAACTAAAAATTAATGATAATAATAATGAAGATAGAATAACAAATATTGTAGGGTTGAAAAGATAATGAATTTACCAAGATCAACTTTGTACAAATAAGTATGAAAAATTGCATAGACTAAACAAAAGTTGCATAAAAATATTTACCAAGGGGCGCCTGGGTGGCTCAGTCGGTTGAGCGTCCGACTTCAGCTCAGGTCACAATCTCACGGTCCGTGAGTTCGAGCCCTGCGTGGGGCTCTGGGCTGATGGCTCAGAGCCTGGAGCCTGCTTCCAAGTCTGTGTCTCCCTCTCTCTCTGCCCCTCCCCCGTTCATGCTCTGTCTCTCTCTGTCTCAAAAATAAATAAATGTTAAAAAAAATTAAAAAAAATACTTACCAAATATAACTGAAGAAGTTGATAACTTGAATAGTTATTTAACTAGTTTTTTTGATAGGTATAATAGTTATTTAACGAATGATTTGAATCAATGGATACAATGGTTTTAAAATTCAGAGATTCTGGTTTAAATAGTTTTAGAAGTCAGTTTACCAAACTTTCAAGGAACACATCATTCCAAACATGCAAACACTTCCTAAGAACAGAAAAAAATAAGGAATTCTATGAAATGCATTCTATATGACCAGAATAACTCTAACTGAAATAGAACCAAATGTAGGAGAAATAATTACAGGCAAATCTCAGAAACATAGCTACAAAATCCTAAACTAAATATTAGCGAACTAATCAAACAAAAAAAGAAAACAAAAAAAAATAACTAAGTTAATTTCAGGAATACATAAAGGTTTTAACAGTAAACAATTTATAAATATAATTTATGATAGGAGATTAAAGGAGGATGCTCTCAATAGATGCAGAAAAGGCATTTGATATCTAATACCTATTCCTTTTTTATTATTTATTTATTTATTTGGGGGAGGGTAGAGGGGGAGACAAAGAATCTCAAGCAGGCTCCACACGCAGCGTGGAGCCCCACATGGGGCTTGATCTCACGACCACAAGATCATGACCTGAGCTGATATCAGGAGTCAGATGCTTAACCAACTAAGCCTCCCAGGTGCCCCTCCAATACGCATTCTTGAGTATAATTATTAGGAAACTAGGAACATAAGATAAGTTGTTTAAGGCAATTAAAATCAAGAAAATAATCAAATAGTAAATCTCCTAAAAACAGCAACTATAGGAAAATGCCTGTTACCATTGTTTCTACTAAATATGATAAGTTCTAGCCATTTCAATTAGATAAAAATAAATAATATAATATAATCATATGAGTTGTAAAAGGAAAACTTACATTATCTCAGATTATATGACTCTCCACATAGAAATTTTCACCAAATTTATATACAGGTTGTTTAAATAATTAGACTGTATCAGGGTGGATGGCTATAGAAATTAAATTGCCTATCTACATACCAAAACAAACAGCAAACATAATTTTCAAGGAAATTACATTTGTAATAGCAATATAATTTGTGACGTATTTGGGAATAAATCTAAAATATATCTCAATATATGCAAAACAAGTGTAACATTTTATAGCAAAACATTTAAAAACAAATAAATGGAGAGTCTGCATTCATGGATAAGGGAAACTATCATAGAGAGGTCATTTTTCCTCAAATGATATAGACTCAATGCAATTCTAACAAAAATTCTCACATGTCTTTTTGTAAAAATTGACACACTGACTCTAAAATTAATATGGCAATGAGAATAAAAGAGGGATAATGAATGAGCAAGGCATTTCTGATTAAAATCAGTCAGTATTACATGTCTTGACAGATATAAAGAGTTACTCTATAGTCATTAATGCTAAGTGATGTTGCTGCAGAGTGAGACAACCTGCGGAATGTAACCTGACAGAGAACCCAGAAACAGACCTAATATGTATGGACCTTAAGCATCTGACACAGAGGTGTCACCGCAGATCATTAGGAAAATCATGGCTTATTCATTATATGGTGCTAGGCAATCTCTATTGTAAGAAAACAGAAAGAAAGAAACTGGATTCCATTTATTCCATTTAAATTATTTATAAAAATTAAGTCCAAATATTCTAAGGACGTAAATGTGATAAGAAAAATTTTTAAATAGGGTTTTTTTGAATATTTTAGAAGAAAAATATGAAATATTATTTTTCTCACCTTGAATAAGGAAAAGGTTTCATAAATGATATGCAAGTCTTTATCATAAAATACAAATTGACAATTTTAATTTATTTTAAGAACTCTTTCTTTCAAAAGACTCTATTAAGATTATAAAAAGATAAGCCATAAAGCAGAAGATCCATGTCATGTATATAACTAGTAAGGGGATTATTAACCAAAATACACAAAGAAACTCTATAAAATAATAAGAAAAATGGGGCGCCTGGGTGGCGCAGTCGGTTAAGCGTCCGACTTCAGCCAGGTCACGATCTTGCGGTCCGTGAGTTTGAGCCCCACGTCAGGCTCTGGGCTGATGGCTCGGAGCCTGGAGCCTGTTTCCGATTCTGTGTCTCCCTCTCTCTCTGTCCCTCCCCCGTTCATGCTCTGTCTCTCTCTGTCCCAAAAATAAATAAAAAACGTTGAAAAAAAAATTTAAAATAATAAGAAAAAGAACAACCTAATAAAAAATATCAACCCATAAAACATGAAACTTAAATAAATAAGTAAATAAATAAAATGGGTATTTTGAGTAAAAAAAAAATGAACCTATGTAAGAAAATATGCTCATTTCATTAGTAATAAGGAAAATGTGAATTGAAACCACATTGAGATAACATTTTATACACACTAGATTGGCAATAATTAAGAAATGTGATGTTTCTTTTTTTGTTTTTGTACTTAAACATTTGTTACTTTTTTTTTTCAAATTTTTACTTAAATTCCAGTTAGTTAACATATAATGTGATATTGATTTCAGGGGTAGAATTTAGTGATTCATCACTTACATGTAACACCCAGTGCTCAACACAAGAGATTTCTAAGAATTGAAGATGATGTAGAGCAATAGGAACTCTGATATTGTTAGAATGGATGTAAATTTATAAATCATTTGGGGAAATAATTTTTTAAAGTCCTACATTTTCATTATCCAATGACTTAGCATTTTCACTATGTATATACTGTAAAAATCTTACATGGATGAAGACAACATCCTACACTGTTTAAGGAAGGATTGTGGTTTTTGTTTTTGTTTTTGTTTTTGTTTGGTTGAGGTTTTTTTAGGTTTTTACTTAAATTCCAGTTAGTTAAAGGTCACCTGGGTGGCTCAGTTGGTTGAATATCCAATTTTGGCTCAGGTCATGATCTCACAGCTCATGAGTTTGAGCCCTGCATTGGGCCCTGCTTCAGATCCTCTGTCTCCCTCTTTCTCTGAACCTTCCCTACTCACACTCTTTCTCTCTCAAAAATGAAAAATAAGCAAAAAATTCCAATTAGTTAATATACAGTGTAATATTAGTTTCTGGTGGACATTATAATGATTCGACACTTCCATACAACACCCAGTGCTGATCACAAGTGCACATCCTAATCTCCATCACTTATTTCAACCATCTCTCCACCAGCCTCTCTTCTGGTAACCACCAATTAACTCTCTATAGTGAAGAATCTGTTTCTTGGTTTGTCTCTCTCTCCTTTTCTGTTTCCCTTTGCTCATTTGTTTTGTTTCTTAAATTCAACATATGAGTAAAATCATATGGTATTTGTCTTTCTCTGACTTTTCACTTAGTATAATATTCTATAGCCCCATACATGTCATTGCAAATGACAAGATTTCATTATTTTTTATGGTTGAGTAATATTTCGTTGTATAAATCTATCATATCCTCTTTATCCATTCATCAGTTGATGGACATTGAGCTGTTTCCATAATTTGACTATTGTAGATAATGCTGCTATAAACATTGGGGTGTATGTATCCCTTTCAATCGTATTTTTGTATTCTTTGGGTAAATACCTACTAGTGCAATGGCTGGATCATAGGATAGTTCTATTTTTAACTTTTTGAGGAACCTCCATACTGTTTTCCACAGTGGTTTCACCAGTTCTCATTCCCATCAACAGCGCAAGAAGGTTCCCCTTTCTTGTATAATAAAACATTTTTTAACCTAATTTCATCAAGAAAATGACTAAAGTTTAGTCCACTATAGTTTGGTGGAACATGAGTAACATATTATTAGTGAAAATGAATGAATATTATGTATAATTGTACTTGAACATAATGTACTAGTCAACATTATGAACAATGTACTGTCACAGTATGATAAACTTTAAAACATAACATAGTCCTAGAAGACTACTTACAGTATAACAATATTTGGAGAAAGCTCAAAGACATATAAAACTTAACAGTGTAGTATTTATGAACTCATACAGATGTGATAATACTAACTTTTTAAACAAGTGTAGGCTCAACACAAAATTACCAATAGCAAATACCTCTGTGAAAAAAGGTAAGGGGTTGGATAGGGAAGGAATGCAGAGATAGACCTAATTTAGGTGCCTTTGAGACAGAAAATAGTCCATACAATATGACTCATGGTATCTCAGAATTTATATTAATTTAGTACATCTTATACTGATGTTTCCCAAAGTATGTACTCTACAGCTAGTCTCAGTGGATGTTTTTATCACCAGGGTTGCATGGTCAAATCAATTTGAAATATGTACCATATAGTTTTCATCTCTGGAATTTAACAAATTACATGGACATATTAAATGCTCAGGGAAAGCCAGCAGTAAAGTAGCCTACTTAACTTTACTTAACCTAATGTTTTCCAAATTTATTCGACCTTGGTGGAAGTCATACAAAGTATATTACTTAGATCTCCTTTCAGGAGATCTCATTCCAGTTGCTGCAGGGAGGTTCAAAAGCAGGATTCTCTCACTTTCAAAGAGAAGCTGCCAGGCTTCTGAGTGGCTCAGTCGGTTGAGCATCTGACTCTGGCTCAGCTCCTGATCTCACAGTTTGTGAGTTCAAGCCCAACAACATCGGACTCTCTGCTGTCAGCTCAGGGCCTGCTCCAGATTCTCTGTCCCCCTCTAACTGCTCCTCCCCGGCTAGTGCTCTCTCTTTCTCTCAAAAAATAAACAAATAAATAAATAAACATACATTAAAAAGAGAAAGAGAGAGAGAAAATGCTGCGCCTTTAGCTTCTACTGCAGCTTTCTTATCAAAGCCCCATTCCTCCTGGCCTCTGGTCTTAAAGCCAAGGCTTTCTTGACAAATGCAAAATTCTTCTGACAGACACTATTCTCTTGGGAGCCCTTGAATGCTTGGCCAAGACTTTCAGATTTGCACTGCCATCTGAGACATTTTCTATCCAATCCTGTTTCTTTGCCTCTCTTTTTAGAGGAGTCATATTCGCATTATGCATTATGATCTGAAAGCTCTTCTTGTCTACTTAATCCCTTTCCCATTTTACCTACACTTGTATTTCTCTCCATAAATATCTTCACTTTCAGGTTCATTTTGTTCTTTACTTTTGTTTGAGCCTGATGTGGAACTCGATCTCACAAACCTTGAGATCATGACCCAGGCAAAAATTAAGTCTGTCGCTTAATGCACTGAGCCACCCAGACACTCCACAATTTCATTTTGAAATGATGATGGAATGATTTTGTAATCTGCTCACTAGAAGATCCAAACTTATGCAATCATAGAACTTTTTAAAAAAAAAATTACCTTGATGACACACATTGCTTGAAAATAATGTTCCATGGAAAACCCTTTGGGAAATTTTGTTTCAAGCCAAATTTTACCACTTCCAAGTATAGAAATTATAAAAACAAATGTTTGTTTTAGCTCATTCATACTTTTCTGGTAGGAAAATATTATTTTAAAATGATATATTTATATTTTCTCTTCTGAATTTTTGTCTTTATTTTCAGAATGAGGGCTATGGAAAAGTAATACTCATTGCTAAAGTATATCACTTCCAGTATCTTTATTAAATAACTAGTATTCTGATGTGTAGCTTTTTTTATTTCACTGAAGCATGAATTTGAAGCAAAAGCTCTAAGAAAGAAAAATTAAAACTATGTTTTTGTCTTATTTTTATTAAATTTCAAATATTATATGGTTTTATATCTAAATCAAGTTAAATATTTTTTATAAAACTCTATTCAAACTGATGAAAAAAAACAAAGCTCATTGAGCATCACAAAATATTCTATGCCTCACTATAAACAGAAACATTTCGACAGCCCAATTTTTTAAATTTAAAGAAAATTTTAAATGATTTAATGATTGTGGCAACTATGGATGAAAATAGTTTCAGTAAAGTAGTAAAACCAAAGTCGTTCTACTTTTTTTTAAAGCTCTATAATATGGTTTAATTTTTCCAAGGCACTATCTAGAAATACGTAAAGAACTGTAAAACTTCTCATACATTTTGACTAAGAAGTTCCACTTAGAGAAAACACCTTAAAATAAACATACCAATTTTTGGAAAGGTCAGTTTGTACAAAGCTTATACCACCACAACAATTCCAATTGTTTTTTAAAAAATGGAAATAATTCAAAGACCTAATACGAATATTATGTTAGCTCATCAAGCTATGAATCCTATATGGTGAAATTCTAGAATTCAAATGTGGAAAACTATCACATCATTTAAAAAAATGTATGTAGAATAGTAAGGAAACTTCCAGAAATAGTTTAGAAGTAAAAGAGTTTACAGCTGCATGAAATATGACAAATGAATCATATACCTAGAGATGACCTTATGGGAATTAAATCACAAATAATTTTTACAGAATGAGCAACTAAAGTGTCAACAATGTATAAATTATCTTAGGAAATCACTCATTCATTTATTAAAATAGACTTATTAAACTCTCAGGTGGTAGACACCTGTATTAGGTATTGTAAATTTTTGTTGGACTAAACCTCAAATCCTGGAAATTACAATAACATAATCTAACTTAGAATTCATTTTTCAAGTACTTATCTGACTGGAACATATTTGGTTTCAAAATTATGATTTTATTTTTATTCAGAGTAACTAAATAATTCTTTTGGTTAGGCATATTCAAATCAAGAAGGCTAAGTTCATTACTTTAATGATATAAAGTTTAAATGAACCTCTCTTTATAAAGCATTCATACTGGATACTTTTTAAAATGCATTTGTCTTAATGGTTTCAAATGTCCTTCCTTGGTACTCTTGTAAGGGAGGCTGAGTTAACAGCCTATTATTATGTACTCCTTACTGAGCTGTTAATAGCTTTACAGTCTTTCAAAGAATACACCTGCTGCTCATAAAAACATTTATGTTGCTACAGAATTTGGCTGTGTTTTAATATCATGTATTCGCAGTGACCTTGTAGAATCCATACTGATCTGATTTGATTTTTTAGAGGAACAAATAAAAATAGACATCAGTCCATTTGCTTGAGTATCTCAATGAAAAATTAGAAAATAATTTGATTATTGTAAGGATTTTAATATTTGAAATATTTTTCTTTAATGGTTTTAACTTTCTTGGTAATTTTATGTACTATTTAAGTTTTTTTAGATTTTTATTCTTGAGATTTTGTTGTCTCAATTTGTATATGTTGATAAAGACAGGTTTATATCCCTATATATAGCTGTATATTTTAATTAGAAACTGTTGACTTAAATAGTATTAGAAATATCAACATTTCCACATATTGAAAAAGTATGTATTATAATTAATTTAGATCCTCCTTAAACCTTAGTAATAGAAAATCATAAGTCTGTAATGAGAAAATGTAAAGTTTTAGCTGAGTAGGTATTCTGAAGTTCTTCATGGTTGAATGCAATATAAATTAATTGTTTTTGGCTAAGTTTCAGTTGGCAAAGGCAAATTGCTCCCAGAACGTGTGTTTGATCCTTCTATTTCACACAAGGACATTTAAAGAAGACAATCAGTGCAATCATTATTTCCATATGTCCCTTGATTCATGTGATTTCATGGTAAATCACAGCAGGCGGAGGGATGAAATCTTTTTGTCCTAATTTAGTTATGCCCGAATGTGTATACCTATTACAACTGCTGTAATAAACAACTTCTTGGTAATTTTCCTCCTATTTAGTGAATTATGCATCATAGAAGTTTTCATCTTAGCATGTTTAATAACTTTATATTTTAAAAAGACCAAATATAGTCCTTCTAAAGACTTAGTTTAATTTCTGATTAGCTAATTAATGAAGGTATTTTATTGCTGTCCATCAACAACATAGCAAATAAATGGAGGTAGCTGGGAGGCATATAGTCCCCCTCAGCTCCTGAAACATGTCACAATCAAAGATTGTTATAAATCACTATTTTAAATCTCAGATTGGCACCATTGTACCAGTGAAGGCAACATTAACTAGTCAACTGGTCATGTCCACAGGCTAACTGACTTGAGGCCCAAGTAACTGACTCTAAAAGAATATCTGTCATTTAAAGAAATCTATAGACATTAGTGTTCTTCTCACATGTAGATCTCAACTGCACACCTAATCACCTAAGTCATCAGACTCATAGGCATTTGGTTGATTTATCCTACTAAATTTCTTGTTAAAAGATGAAAGTTTCTGTGGTTCTGAGTGATTAATTTACTAAATAACCAATGCAATTCCCATTCACTAACTCAGAATATAGTTTATTATTAAAATTATGTCTTACTGTAAGTGACAGATGTTTCCAGAAAGTACATGGACATCTATTTAATAACAGCAGCAGCAATAATAATCATTCTATGTTATATTTGGAAAGGATGTTCCAGTTTAGAAATCATTTTAATATGCATTCTTATTTGATCCAAAGAATTTGTGCACTGGATGGATCTGAGATTGTTATGTTCACTTTTTCATTTTATTATACTATAGCATGGTAATATTATGATATGCTTAAGGTCATCTGTCTTATGAGTCACAGAAAGGGGGCCTTGTTTCTTTGAAATCCGATCCAATGCTTTAAATTAGTAAGATCACTCCGTTTATCAGTAGAGAAGATTCTGTTGAAACTGTTAACAGAATTGGAAATCCCCATTTAAAACCTAGAAAAGCTCTTATGTTCTGACTTGCAGTCTAGGTATCCTCCTAAATTCGCTATGATGAAGAAATTGATATGAAAGTGCAAATAAAAGAAATTAGTTTGGCTAATTCTTTCTACATTGCCTTCATAGAAAAGCTTAGATCCACAATTTAATTGTTGTGATAGAAGAAATAACACTTTCATTCTTCTAAATGATCCTCTTGACTTATATAAAAAGAGAGAGTATGTGTCTTGAACCAACTAGTGGTAATAAATGCCATAAAATAATAACAAAATGTAATCTATCTCAACCTTTGTTAGACTAAGTACTTTGAATTTCAGAGGTTCATATACTATGGTTAGAGTTGTAGGTTATTTATGATATACTGATCTAGATTAACTGTTTTCTTTTTTTAATGTTTGTTTATTTATTTACTTACTTACTTACTTACTTATTTATTTATTTTGAGAAAGAGAGAAAGCAGGGGGAGGGACAGAGAGAAAAGAGAGAGAGAACCCCAAGGAGGCTCTGCACTGTCAACATGGAGCCCGACACAGGGCTTGATCTCACAAACCATGAGATCATAACCTAAGCCAAAAGCAAAAGTTGGATGTGTAACAGACTGAGCCACCAAGCACCACTAGATTCACTCTTATCTTTACATTTATGTTTGTCAATATATTAATAAAAATTGAATATAATATCTATCATAGTATATAAAATTCTTAGGGAGATATGGCTGTATTGCAGTACTTGGTATTGGAAGCTACATAATGCAATAACACAGAATCCAGAGCTAGATACCCTGGGTTCAGATCCCAGCCCTACCACTAACTTAACTGAGTGACGTTGAGCAACTTACAACCTCTCTGTACAACCTCTCTCTCATTTGTAAAACCTACTTCATAGAGTAGCTTTGAGGATTTTCTGGGTATTGGGAGCACTTACAGAGCCTGACACATAGAAGTACTACCAAAGTGTTAACATTAAGAAAAAAAATTAACTACATTATGTTCTGTTTATACTTTCAATTGATTTGTTTTGACTAATTTAACCTGTCATTTCAGGCTAAAAATTCATAAATCCTTCCAAAGAATCAGATATTTGGAATGTTTATGTTGGGTAAATTTTATGTGTTAAGATAAAATCTTCAAAATGCCATCAGCCAATCTAGTGACAAAAAATGGGATCCATCAAATATAACTTTGGGGCTATGAAATACAGATTAATGTTCAATCTACTTGTTCCAGTTACCTATTACTGCATAACAAACTGCTCCCAAAATGTAGTGGCTTTAAACATAACAATTTATAAGTATTATATCTCACGAATTTATGGATCTGGAATTTTAACCAAACACAGCGGGGGCAGCCGATCTCTGCTGCACAATTTCTAGAACCTTATCTGGGAGGATAGAGAATAGGCTAAGACTGGAACACCTGGGTGGCTAGCCTTGCATTATCTTCTCCTTTTCTCCTCTGCCTCATCCTCTCTCTTCCTTTTCACTCCCTCGTTCTCTCCCTCCTCTCGCCTCATGACCTTTCTCTCCATAGGTCTGCCACATGGCTTTCTTGGGGTCCATGAAGTTCCCAGCAGTCTCCAGCTAGTCATACTTCGCATACCACAACGCAGAGGTCCAAGACAAAGTTGAAAATTGCCAGTTTTCTTAGAGGTGTAACTGGCAGTTTGTCACTTCTACTTTATTGGTCAAATAAGTCACAGCCTAGATGAGATTCAAGGGGAGGGGGCAGAGTCCTGACTTTCCAGTGGGAGGAGTGTGAAAGAGTTTGCAACCATCCTTAATTTGTCATACTGCTTGATTTGAGACCTGCATCCTATTACATCATGTGCTTTGCTTCTAATCTGTACTCATTTTCTTTTAAAGTTTATTTTTGAGAGAGAGGGAGACAGAGTGCAAGCAGAGGAGGGGCAGAGAGAGGGGCACACACAGAATCTGAAGCAGGCTCCAGGCTCCGATCTGTCGGCACAGAGCTCAACGCAGGGCTCAAACTCACAGACGGTTAGATCATGATCTGAGCCAAAGTTGGACGCTTAACTGACTGAGCCACCCTAATTTGTACTAATTTAAAAATAAATTTTTTTCAGTACTGGGCCAGAGCAAATTTATTAATTTTGAATATGTATGAAATTATGAAAATTCGAAGTCTATTTAAATAATTATGTGAAAATGTTGCAGAGCAAAAACAAACAAAAAAATAGTTCATTCATAAAAGTTAAGGAGAAGAGAAAGCAAACTTCCACAAAGAAGTTTCCCCAGATCTTAGAATATGGACTATGCATTGTTTGTGCCAGTGTATTCATTATCATGAAATAGCTATACAGATCAACGTATCCTAACTTGGAAATAAGGAGATTTCTGCTTGTCCAGGGAAAAAGCATCTGTCGCTAGCAGCCCTCCCAAGTACAAATTGCATGAAGGTTTGAAATGGGCAACATCTGTGGCCAAAGAACAGTGACTGCTTTACTGTGGTGGGATTATTTTTCCTTTAACCCTAAACTTAATTTACTTCTTTATCATCGTTAGTTTCTCTCATTCTAACTTGATTTCAAAACTAGTTTATGTGTATGAATAAATAAATAATATATATCCTCTGTTTGATAATGATATAGATTAAAATAATATTACCGGGAAATGAGTTTGCTTTGCCTTGAATTCCTCTACATTTATTTAACACTGTCTGTAGTCACTGACATATTTACAAGTTCCTTTGGTTTCAAACAACCACAGTGAAACTAGAACAGTGTGTGTGAATGTTCCTATGTTCTGCAGGAATCTGTCAATTACAACAATCTGTTTATTACTATTACACTAACTTATTTTCTCCCAGTGATGAAATATTACTTAGTTTCCAGTCACGGTATCTAGGTAAACCTACGTTTTATTATAAATCTGAGGCATTCATTTGATGCACATTTTAATATTGCCAGTCCTCTGAGAAAATTCAAAATCAATGACTGTGTTAGATGATTAACTGAGAATACTGAGTTATTTAGAGCATAATGTGATACTTTTCAAGTCAAGATGATATCACTTATAAAGAAACTTTAAAATCTTTTGGGGAGGTGGGACTATGTACCTTGAGATTTAAATTATGCTTTGTAGCTTTGTAGATCAATCTTAACAGACATCTTTGTTTTAATTTTGAGCATAACAAATATACCTGTCATCAGATCACAATTAAGATCCATGAACAAATATAAAAAAAAAAAGTTAAAGTTCCATCTTAGTGACAAATGGAAAAGATAAAAATGCAAAATAAGTCTGCAGAAAGTGTCTCTCCTATTTCAAATGAGGTTAAGGCATTCCTATGCTTGTATATTTAAATGGCTTTCTGCTTTCTTTTCCCCACAAATAGATCATCTAACACATGTTTTGTGGCCCATTTGGACAAATGTAACACTTTACCTGACATTCACAAATGATACTGTTTTTCAGTGGAGTCTTTTGTACAAGTTTTTTTTTTTTCCATATTCTCACTCTAGTGAAATCCTACCCATCTTAACTTCCTTAATATTTACTTCATTCTGTTGAAAAATCTAGTGACCATGAGATAGTTTTGGAGGCCAATCACCTACATTTACTGTCTAGTTATCTCATTTTCAAAGATTTGTTTCCTGCTAGCCTTCATTTTTCTTACCTAGTATATATTTCAGTTAGCACTATTGTGAAAAAGCTGCTTTATATTTTTGCTTTTTTAAAAAAATAGATGATCATTTCTAGCTTCATTATTTTTAGAATCCACATTTCCCGGTGAGGTAGAATTAATCAAAACACCATGCATGAGTTGCCTTTCTAGTTTCATGCCACTCCATTCAGCCATATTGTTCTAATAATTTAACTTTGAAAACATTCAGTTTGACATTTGGAATACCATTTATATTTGAAGCAGTCAACATATGTGTATTAATTTTTCCAAAGATATTTAGTGTCTTTTTTTCCCTCTTGGTGGCATTTATTACTAACTTACCCTAATTTTATTCTCAAAGTTTTATTTTTCTAGCTTTTATGTAGCTGATTTAGTAAGCTACTGACTCCAGTAGGAATTTGTAAATTTTTCTGAAAATGTTTAGTTTAAACTAAGTATAATCCTTAAATATTCTTATGATTATGATTTTTTCCTCCTCAGTTCCTCCCCTTAGATAAAATAATTTTATCAACCTTCAATACCCTAATAAATTTTTAATGTTTTATTCTCTATTACACATATTTCCTCCTTTTTCTATCTGTATGTGTATTACTATGACCAAATTTACATTTGATTTAAAAGCTCTTATAAAATTATCAAAAAATATTAAGAATTAATTACAAATTTAAGTTGTCTATGATATACTTTTAAGAAAATCTTTAAGGAATTTTGTGTGGGAGGCACTTTCTTTAGGAACATCTGTCAAACTTTAAACATTTAATTTTACTTGAACACCATCATAAATATTTATAGAGTAATAGAGCACAGAAGAACAGTCTATATCCCATCTGTATGAAGGTAGGTTACGCAAAAACAGATGGGAAAGTTAAAACTGAATACATATTAAGAGATATTTATTTACAGATGTTTCAACACAAATCTTGGTTTTTATAAGCATATAGGTTTGTAAATATTTTTTTGGCAAGGAAATTCTTGGATGTTCTCAACGATGTTCCTAAAACAAGCAAACAAACAAATAAAAAAACAAGCCAGACATACTGACATAATATTATTGCATTTTGATTGTGGAAGGACTATAAGCCAGCAAAACAATTTTTCTCATCTCTCATTTGAATTGTCATTAATTTGTGCCAACTGATTTTAAATTGTTATAACAATATATAGAACTTAAAAGCTAAACTTATAGAGCAATTAATTCATTAATTTATTCAATCATTTGGCTAATATATTATGAGAGCCTATAATATTCTAGGTACAATGCATTAAGTAGTGGGAATATAGAAGTTAAAAGGCAAACAAAACACATACAAATTTTTATAAAAAAAACTTCTCACAGCATCTGCAGAATTACCTTAAGGCACAAGCCTATCATTGCCCTAAATTAAATGTACCACCTACCAATAATGGCTCCTAAAATAAAGAAATTATGCTATATTACACATCTGCTGGAGCCTGTAAAAGGGTTTTACACATTATTTTGCTTTATCCTTACAACAAGCTTGACCCTTTGAGATGGTATAAACTTTCTGGTTTTCATAGATGGACAGACTACAAGTAGGATTCCATTGGTATCATCCTAGGACCAGTATTTTCTAAAGATCTCACTATAATCATTTAGCCATTTCTCCTAACAGTATTATCTACCCACTCTTTCCACCAGTTAATTATCTACATAGAAGTGATCTGTTTTCTGAAAATCAATTATGAATGTTTAATTCCAGATCACTATTCTTCTATCATTGGGCGTCCATTTGTGCCAGCTCCTACTATTGCTTAACATTTAATGTTCAAGGAATGCATTTAATTTTCATTTTAGGTGAAACACGATATATATTGGAATATAAGAAAAAAATAATGAATGCATTTCAAAGTGATTTGGGGTTACCTCCTATTTTGGATTACTGGGGATAATCAAGTGTTGATTGTCGTAAATTATAGCCATGGTATACTAAATGATACTTCTCCAAAAGTGCAGTCAGAAAGTATTTGTGTACTTAGAATATATACTTCTACATTTTTCTTACGTATGCGTAATTTGTCATTTTGTTTTAGCAGTGGACAGTTTTTACCTAAGCAAAACAATTTAGAACACCCTACCCACTAGCTGAGAATACCCTACCAACTAGCTTGTTAACCACTTCTTTTCCCAAACTATATACTCTGTCATATGTACTTCAGTAAATGTGAGAGAAGAATAATCTTTCCAGCCTGCTTATGTCTCTGGGTCAATCAGCTTTTTGGGCACCAGGCCCATCTCCCCTAGCAGGTGGGGTTAACTTAGATCTGAAAAGAAAAAAAATTTTATCTTTGAAATAACTAGTTAAAATCTTTAACATTGAAAATTGTCTCAGTCATTGAGGAACTATGTCTATAAAGATTTTCTTAAAAAAATTTTTTTTACATTTATTTATCTTTTGAGAGACATAGAGAGACAGAGCACAAGTTGGGGAGGGGCAGAGAGAAAAGGAGACACAGAATCCAAAGCAGGCTCCAGGCTCCTAACTGTCAGGACAGAGCCCAACACGGGGCTTGAACTCACAAGCCATGAGATCCTGACCTGGGCCGAGGTCGGATGCTTAACTGACTGAGCCACCCAGGCGCCCCTCTTTAAAATTTAAAATATTATACTATCACCTATTTAAAGGTAATAAAATTAAGTTATAAATTATTTTAAAATGAAAGACATTGAGATACGCATACATCCAAACCAATGTAAGATGACCAGCGCAGGGGGGAAAAGGTAGAAAGAAGGAACTAACAAGTACTTTAAACCTTGGATTGTGAGTAACTTGTTCTGTGAGTGTTCTGCAAGATGAGCAAACATTTCTAATAGATTTTAAATTGATAAATGAGCGATGTCTTTCAATACAAGTAGTACGTAATGCCAAATATCACATGATCACAACTGAGCCAATGGTTCTTGAAATTTGCTTTGATATACAAGTGCTTTGGATTAGAAGCATGGTTCCGGAATGACGTATCCTCACAAACCAAGGTTTTACTGTATAAAATAAAAAACAATTAATGAAATTCAGTCAATAAAAATATCTTTGATTTAAAAAAAATCAAAACCAGGTTCTTAAAAGACTGATAAACAAAGTTGGAAGATGTTACTTATGGAAGAGATTTTTAATGATGGGACATGATTGATATAATTTATAACAGTATGTATAAAATATAATGTTAATGGGTAATATCCTCTAACTTACCAAAATTGAATTAGAAGACAATCCAATCCAAATATAGGATAAAATAATTTTAAAAGATGGTCAATATTTACTCCCAGAAGGTCCATTTCAATTACGTTTTCAAGGAATAGATTATTCCATATTAAATAAATTATTTCAGAATATTAGTAAATGGAACATTTCATCGTATATTCTCTAATAATCTAATCCAAATTATCACAACCAGAGATTGATAATAAAAATGGGAAAAAATAAGAAAACTCTAAGCCAAGATCACCTATAAACATAGGTATAAAAATTCTAGTTGAAATATCAAATTGAATCCAAAAATCTCAATAAAAATTATAATACTATATTGTGAACAAGAATTAGTAGAGTTTATCTAAGAATGCAAAGGTAGTTCTTCATAAGTATATACATTAAGGTGAAAAAATAATGAACTAGGCAAATACAGACATATTGTTTTAGAACATTCAGTATCCTTTTCACATTTTAAAAACAGAATAAAAATATAATCACAGTATAAGAAAAAAGAAAAACTCTCAACTGCATATCTACCAAAAACCTAAGTCAGATGTGATTATGTTTAACAGCTGCACATTAATAGCCATTCCATTAAATAACAGAGGAAAATAAAGTTCCTCCTTTTACTTCCACTGTGCAATATTCTACTAAAAATCTTAGCATTGCAATAAGAGAAGAAAAGTAAGAGATTTTCCTTTTGGTTTCTACAGTAAAATGTTATAGATTTATTCATACTTTTTGCACAATTTTTTGTCATATGCTCAAGTATTGCAAGGTTTCTGTTACTATAGTAACTGGAATATTTTAAAGTATAATGTTAAGTGGTCATTGCTAATATATAGGAAAAGTATAATATATAGGAAAAGTATAAAGATATTCTAATGCCATCAAATAATCACTATCTGGCTCATAGCCTGTGTTATATTTAAAGTTATTTCTAGTGATTCGATAATCAATAATGTAAAATGTAAAGATGCGACCTTGACTCAAAGTCTAATCTATAAGCATATTTGCCCTGGACATATCTGCATTAGTTGGATATAGTAGAAAAACACAACTTGAATGAAAACTACTAACTAGTTAGGTGACTTGCTTTGGTAAGTTACTTATTCTATCTTGACCAATTTCAACATATGTTAAGTGAGAATAAAGATTTTATCAGTTCTTGCTTCACAAGATTATTAAGAATATCACATAAAGACTGTGTATTATAAAGGATTGCATAAATGTGGTTCTCTTATGATTGCTGCTATATCTTTAGATCTAAATGTAGAAAAAAGTCTAAAACAATTTTTAATCAATATATAATCCAATTAATTTAAAATTAAAAAAAAAAAGTCAAAGAAGTAACATCTTACAGAAGTCTCACTAGACCCAGAAATTTTAAGAGAACGAAAACTAGCTAAATGATGACCCCTTTGTGGGCCCATTGAATCTACTTCCATTAGTGAGAGTGGTAAACCAAGAGTGAGGTAAGGAGTGGTGAGAAGGAGTTACAGGAGAAGAGAGGGGACTTAATTGCTTACTTGGAACTTTGGTGATTATTTAATCTATATCTGTTAGAGTGCCCCAGAGCCTTCCTTAAGTATAGTGAGCATTCAGTGTCTCTGGAATGAATGAATTTAATGTATGAGTAAATCCAGGTCTTCAATGTGATTTACCAAGATACATAACCCAAGTAGAACAAAGACCAAGATCAAGGCAAGAAAAGTTCAACCCAAAATTCTCTACATGTTGTCTTTTGTCGATACAGGCCATTCAAAAACTGATTTTTTTAAAAAAAAAATTTAATGTTTATTTATTTTTGAGAGAGACAGAGACAGAGTGTGAGCGGGAAAGGGGCAGAGAGAGAGAGGGAGACACAGAATGTGAAGCAGGCTCCAGGCTCTGAGCTGTCAGCACAGAGCCTAACACGGGGCTCAAACTCACAGACCGTGATATCATCACCTAGGCAAAGTCAGATGCTTAACTAACTGAGCCATCCAGGCGCCCTGCACACTGATTTTAGAAAGATGCAGCCCCAGGAACTGGGCACCTTAACCTATTCCTTTTCACTAAGTTACAGTTTTTAGATTAAATGCTAACAGGATCCAGAATCTGGTAAATACATGTCTTTTAGTTACCCTGAAGAGCTGACGTCTATAGAGGTAAAGCTAGATTCAGTATTTTAGGTAAATGAAAAGTCTAAAGTGATTTCCCCAAAAAACATTGATTCTCAGCAGCTGGGAAGGAGCAGTGTCTGAGTCAAAGCTGTAGGGTCTACCCATGGGAAGAGAACCGTAAGTGAAGGTGAATATCTCTAGAGATCAGTGCAAATACATTCTTTTTGACAATGTCCAATGTTCACACTATTTGGTTCTGAACTATTTTAAAATACATATGTAGATACAAATATATAAAAAAGAAATTGTATATATATATATTTAGTGTTTATTTTTTGAGACAGAGAGAGAGACAAAGAGACAGAGAGAGAGACAGGCAAGCTGGGAAGGGGCAGAGAGAGGGAGACACAGAACCTGAAGCAGGCTCCAGGCTCTGAGCTGTCACCACAGAGCCCGTCGCGAGGCCTGAACCCATGAACCGAGAGATCATGACCCACGTCATGGGGCTTAACCGACTGAGCCAGCAGGCGCCCCTATATTAATTATTTTAATGACATACATAGCAATATATTAAAGTACATCATTACTAAATGTTTTTTCTCACAGTTGGTGCTCTTATCCATGCTCATCCAAGGAGAAAGAGTACAACAAGCTGTTTTACTTTCAGCAGCAAACACTACTGCAGAAGACTGCCAGTGCACTCAGCAATGAGCATCCACTGTCCTATCCACAGCTCAGTGTGCTTTGCAACCAGTGGGGTTATGCCTTTGGAGCTTCACTTTATGCCACTTATTTATTGCCTGACAACTTGTCATGAACCATAAAAGTGTACAAGTGATAATCCTGAATCTACTACAAAGAATTTAAAAATCATCTAGCTTTGGAAATTAATAAATATTTAGCACTTGTTGATAATACACGATATGAAAACTTACGGAGTATAGATAGTGCAGTACTTAAAGCAAAACTTGTAGTTTTACATAGTCTATTTGAAAAGATATACTGACAATTAATGAGTTAAGCATGAAATGCAATAAGTTAAAAGGCTACATAACACAAAGAAAGAAGAAAGAAGAAAGAAAATCATTTATGGTCAAAGCAGATATTAAATGTAATAGAAAACAAAGATGCAATTCGATTAACAAAGCCAAAAGTTGGTTCAAACCTCTGGAAAGCTTGATCAAGAAAAGAAACTACAAAAATAAATAGCATTAAGAATGCAAAAGCTATTTAATTATGGATTTAGCAAATACAAAAAACACATTTAAGAGTTTTATGAACAGTGGGATGTGTTACCTAGCAAATTGAAAATATCTATGTCGTAAAACCAGCAATTCCATCATGGCACAAACTCCAGAAAAACTTGCACACGTATCCTACTCAAACCTGTCCACAGTTCAGCCTGTGAGGATGAATAAAGAGGACTAGATGGTTCTGTGGCAAAGGATGGTCTCTACCCGGTGACAGCTGCTTAGAACTGGAATTGACACGTTGGCAGAAAGGCAATTAGCCAAAGTTCTGGGACACTAGTGCTCTATGCTTGTAATGGATAAGTGCTACCCTGATTTCCCAAGAGCTTGGAAATGCCAGGAGAGAGGGCTGCTGTACCCTGGAAAGAGGAACTCTCATGACTGCTGCTTTCTGAGGCCTCCTCTTTGGCAGGCTGAGACATGGCAAGATGTTAAGACAAGGCAGCCCATCAACACACTGCTGTCATTTAGGCTGAGGAACCATGTACACACATTTCCTACCTGGGGATTTTTATTCCAGAGATGTAACTACAGACACACTTTTGTATATAACAGCAGAAATGCTAAAAGCTGTTTGCAAAAGGTGTCCTTTACTGCCTGTAACTTTACTAAGAAATTACTATTTAGCTACATTTTGATGAAGCAACAAAGACATAATGTGTAATTGGTGTGCTGCCAGTCTAAAAGTAGATTTTTGAAATCTGTATCTTCTCTCTTCAAGGATGAGACAAAATTTATTTTTTCACGGCTTTACAATTTTTTTCTCAGTCATCATTTCATATTGTGAACTACTACTCAAAATGTACCATAACACTTACATTGCAGGAAATTCTGTGAAAGGTGGAATATTCTCCTACTGTGAGATTGAAAATCCAGAAAGTTTTGCAGATTTCTACCAGAAACATTATCACTTCTTCGAATGGCACATGAGCAGGTTTTTTTTCTCTAAAATATGAGTGCTAAGCTCCCTAATTATAAAGGCCTTGATCTTAGCTCCTTCTTTTAGCCCTTAAATGATTCCTCCCATTAATTATTTTAGAGACTATATTTCTTTGCATTTTATGCTAGATAGATATTTATTTACTTCCTAATCTCGAAATTACTTAGCGGTAAATATAAACTGCAATTTATCTTTTTGTCTTTTATAGTTAAAATGTTGCTATTGTTAACTCATTTTTTTCTTTCTATTTTGTGTTTAATAAACGGTTCTATTTAGGGTATACATGGCAAATTAAATTCCTCAGCTAGACTCAGAATAACATGTAGCATGTAATGTTCTGACAAATAGGGCCATAAAATTTTAAAATGATCTTTAAGATTAGGATGTTTTTCTGAAAAGTAGCTGAAGTGAAATGATTTCCATAGTTCTAAATCTTAAAGCATCACCAGCAAATAAATGGAGTTTGACACAATCTACACATGTGTAGATTTTTATAACTTCATTTGTTAGTCTGGAAGATCTGAACAACAGAGAGTATCAGGCAAAGGCTAAATGAAATCTTGATGGGAATAATATAGATAGAATTAAGGCGTCAAATGAGTGATTCAGTTAATGATCTTGAAAGTCACTTCCATCCCTGAGAATATCTTCAGATTTATGAGAAGAGTGGAGAATTAACGTAAGGACCTGGTGGGCCTAATTTGACTTATGAATTTAGAAGAGTTATTCACACAAATACAGTGTTTTCACCTATTAAAATATCAGTATAAAATTACTGAACAATAACACTGTACAAAAATAGTATTAAGTTTAATTTGTCTCCATTGCCAGCATATTGTGGACAGTCTCTTACATGCATGGATAAAATGAACTATCCTGTTCTGAGCTGGTGGGCAAGAGAGCCCCCTTAAAAGACCCTGACTGACCAGATCATTCGATCAGCTGTGGTAAACCCTTCCCATTAGTGAAGGGAGGTAGTTTGGCAATTAACTGCAGGTGACTGGGAACCAAGACTCCAGCCCTGCCTCTGATTCCACAGGTGTGGTAAGTCTTTCATACCTTCTCTGTTTTTGATGCTCCTTTTTGGACAGACTATGTTAAAACTACGTCACAAGTTTTTACATCTTTAAAAAATAAACTGCAATATCTAGGTGGGGAAGGAGTCAGTTCTCCTTTAAGGGAAAATTTTTATAGTTTTATGTTTCAAGCTGGACTCCACTTCAGTTGTTAACTACAGGGACATCGCTGAGTTTTGGAACAAAGTAATTGATTCGGGATAAAATACTTCAAATTAAAAAAAAATTAATTTATTTTTCCTTTCACCCACAGGTCTACCCACGGATAGCGCCGGCATTTTGGCACTACCTGCGGGTAGAAGTGAGTAGCGGGGACTTGAACCCTCCCACCCTTGCTCCTTGCACTCTGCTGGTGTGGTCTGATCTGAATGTGCCCATTTTGCTCAAGGTGCAGCTGCCATTCTGTGTAAACGTGCTCTCACGCCACCACCATTCCTTAGAGTTGGAGCAGAAATCCAAATCACCAAACCTCCAAGTGCAAGCTTATATAAGATAGTCATCCTTCTTAATAAATTTCCAAATCAAGACCATATCATGTGCATCATAGTGATAAATAAGTGCTAACTTATGGGAAACCATGCTTACACCTCTTTTTAATCAATATTTTTGATATTCAGAGCATACTTCCTCAGCTTAATTTGGGAATATCCCTGGGAAAAGGCAGAAAAACTCTGCTTCATTTCCTTTCTCCTCTTTTCTATCCCCAGGAGCATGAGCAGCTCACCTATTCCTCCACGAGGTCCAAGGCGCCCAGTGTCATCATCACAGGCCTCAAGCCAGCCACCAAGTACATATTTCATATCCGAGTGAGGACTGCAACAGGATACAGTGGCTATAGCCAGAAGTTTGAATTTGAAACAGGAGATGAGAGTAAGTTTTGCACAAACATATAAAATAAGATGTTAAGTTAGTACCATTCCAATCTGACCTGAGTTAAAAACCTAATGTTCCCAATTGTGAATAGTCTCATCAAATGGGATTCTGTTCCTGTAAATACTCATATAGTCATTTCAGTTAATGTTTTGTTGCTATCATTAAATTCCTCCATGAAATGCCCTGTTCTACCACAATTGTAACGTAGCCCAGATACATTTCTTTATGCAGAATTCATCACTCATGCTGTAACATAGAGTCTCAATGGGTGGTGTTAGCCTAATTGTTTGCCAGTCTTGGCATCATAATATGATACTAATGAAAACTTGGAAGAGAATAAAGCCATGAGCAAATGATTTGAGCAGTTAGTTCAAAATTGTGCAGCTTTGGCTTATTATCTTAGATCAATAAAAACAGTGGTCAGGAGAAAAACTCTACTGAAGTGTACATTATAAGTTTAAATATAGACACATGGGCTTAATTAGAAACTCAAATTAGTTCCATAGCCTTGAAGTGTTGAAAATCAAAATGAGAGATGAAGGTGAGGTGTTCCAATGTCATGTAACATAGGCTTTGGAATGTCTTATTCAGTCTAAATCCTGCCCTGTTATTGAATTCATTTTTTGCTTTTAGAAACCTATCTTACTGCTATCTGTGTAAAGATAATATGGGTGGCTTTTGCCATGTTCCTCTATGGAAAATGTTCAAATATCTAATCATAATAAAAATATTTTCTCATCATTGCTAAAATACCCATATTTACTTAAGAATTCAAGAATAGCAAATTTATTATAAAAATTCTTTATAAATAACAGTAATAATAGCTACCATTTATTGAGCCTCTAAAAAATGCCAGATATTATATAAAGTATTTTATATGTATTATTTCATTTAAACTTTTCAACATCCAATGAGACAGGTATTATTTTCCTGATTTTACTTATGACAAACAGAAGCCTGGAGAAATAGAGCAATTTGTCCAGCTAATGAGAGATAATGAGAAGCTAAGTTAAAATTTGAAAATGAGGGCTATTTTCTTCCAAGGCCTGTGCTCTGAGCAAGTCTACCATCCTGTAAAGTTCTTTCATTTCACTTGTTGGGATGAGCACTGGTGTTGTATGTAAGTGATGAACCATGGGAATCTACCCCAAAAACCAAGAGCACACTTTTCACATTGTATGTTAGCTAATTTGACAATAAATTATATTTTTAAAAATAATAAATAAATAAATAAAGTACAAAAAATGGATTATTAAAAAGTGCTAATAGTAAGACCACTAAACAGGCCACAATTTCTCAATTTATCATCACTCTTTTAAAATGAAACTATTTGACTTTCAAATTCTGTGATGGAAGGAATGTTGTTTTTACATTGATGAATAGTATCAGTTCATAAGAACTTCTTTTTTACAACTATACCTCACTAAAAAGTAGCAAGGCACCAACATAATTAAGAAGAAACACAGCTTAGGGAGAGAAAGTAAACTAATGAATAAAAAGAACACTTATAACCTAGATGGTTAATATCAGTGATAATCATTTATAATCTTTCAGACACTATTGACTTCTCAAGCTAGAGATGAAATTATTGGGAGTAGACTGTAATTATCACAAAACATAACTCCATAATTAAAAACAATATAAAAATATTCAAAGTGTAATACCTGCTATGTCCTGTTGACTGTTTTTCCCTTGTTCACACGTCAAGACTTAGCCTAGGTGCGAGCCAAAGAATGCAATTCAAGGAAAGTTTGGTCCCAAGAAGAGTCCTGTCATTGTGTTGTTCAGACTTTGTGTATTACATCCCTGCATCTCCATTCTATTTCTTTATTTCACAGATGAGGAAATTTACCTAACTTTTCAAAATGTACGACGTCTTTGAGTATTATATCATTACGTCAAAAACATACTCTCAGACAAAATTGTAGGGCTAAATCTAGATAGGTCATTTGTGTATATCTGGTACTTCTAGAGAAAATAATCTAGTCTAATTTTTTTAAAAGTTCAGATCTAAATATGAAAATTTTAATTTGCTTTAACTCTAAATTTCAACTCCTTGTACCTTCAGGACTAGAAATCTTTCATATGTTATATAGAAGAGAAGTACTTTGAAATTCCTTATCAGAAAAGGTCCCATACTCACCAATGACTCAATGTAATATTTTTTCACCCAACAAAGACATATAGCACAATTAATATGTGCCATACTCTGTGTGAGGCACTGGGGATAAAAAAAATATATAGTATTAATAAGACCAACAGCCTTTGCCTTCACATAATTTATACTCTAGATTTATGGGAAGAAAATTTAAATTTAATTTAAAAATACCAGGTTACTGACATGTACTATCATAAAGATATGCAATGCAAAGGGTGTTGAGAACAGAGGGAAGAAGCCCTAATTTAGCATAAATCAGTCATGAATGGATCTGGTGGAAGGTGAGAAGCTGGGGCTCATTCTCAAAAGAGGAGTAGTAAAGAAATAGCAAAAACACTGAGACCTGAAATAGCACGGACAATTTAAAGAAGAGTAAATAATTTGGCATGGCTGCAGTGAGGAGACCTCCAGGTAAATGAAGGGGAGTAAAGACAGAGAGGGGAGTAAGGGCAGAGACAAGGGCCAGTATGAAGGTACTCTTTTGGCCATGTGAACGATATTAAGCTTCCTGGTGATACTGAGAATCCATGCAAGGGTTTTAATTAGGGAGTAACATGACCAGTCATATGTGCAAGACTCTCTACTGAGCAGTTCACACAAATTATCTTTGTAATCCTGACAAGATTATTTCTCCTTCTAAAGACATAAGTAGCTTTACCAAAATCTGATAATCAAATGAGCAAAGGTGCAGAATTAGAACCCTAGAGCCACCTGACAATGGCGGCTGCAGAAGGCAAAACACCTGTTATGAATCACTGATTTCATAAATGACATGAAAGGTACTTTTATTAGATCCTTGAAGAGACAAAATGTCTGAGAAGAATCTGAAAAATGTGTTTGTCTAAACCTGGATTTTGGGTATGTAGTGTAGCTCTCAAGTCAATTTACAGCCTAGGGGAAAATCATTTAAAGGGTCATTTTTTATCTGGTTAGTTTTAAATTACATTTTCAAAGCATGCTGTCTATATCCAGAAGAGAACTTCAGTGAATAATGTCATAGTAGGATATGAGCGGGTTTACCAGAAATTCAGGTGTATAAGGATATGAATACCAATCTACAGCATCAGTCTTTCTCTCTTCATACTCTCTTAGCTCATAGTTTTTAATTTTTATAGCCTTAGTTTCCTGAGTAGTGCCTGAACTAAGTTCTCTCTTGTGCATTCTATTTAATCAACTAACTTGGTAATACATGCCTAGAGATGGGGGTATGTTGGGGAAGAGAGATTAGATTCTCTCATTTGATGGTCTGGTTCAAATTTTTTAAGTAAGCAAAGGGAAGTAGTTTACAATTTAATTCTCTCTAGCCATATCTGTTTTACTTGGTTCAAGTTTGCCAATAAGAAAATAATATAAAATATGAAAGAATTTTTTTTCAAAATCATAATATTTCTTTTTTTTTTTACTGTTTTATTTATCTTTTTGAAAGAGAGAGAGAAGGGGAAGGGCACAGAGAGAATCTCAAGCAGCCTCCCCGCTGAGAGTGCAGAGCCTGACACGGGTCTTAATGTGGAGCTTGATCTCACATACCTAAATTCATGACCTGAGCCAAAATCAAGAGTCAGCCACTTAACCGACCAAGCCAGTCAAGCACCCCAAAATCATAATATTCTTAACTCACCAGTGTTCTATGATTATAGTGGCATCTGAACAATAATCACGGTGACCCCTCTTGCTCTTACAGACAAAAAGTTGTATGTTTTTCCAGAGTTACATTATGTGGTGGAAACTGGCTAACCAAATAAATGTAAAGATTACTAATTATGACTTCTAACAGTATAAAAAGAGCTTACTTGACTTAGACCTCTTGGTTTCCTTTTGCCCCAGGTCTGTAGAATAACTTCATTACATGTATGTGCATGTATATGGAAAGATAAATAGATGACAGATGGATAGATATAGATGATTGATAGATATATAAATAAATAGGTAGATAGATAATCATTCCTATACAGTCACAAAATACTTTTCTGTTTTAGTGCTGGCATTTCATATGTCTGCTAATCTCTCTTTGGGATTCTTTCTTTCCCTCTCTCTCTGTGCCACCCGCCCATCTCTCAAAATAAATAAAGAAACTTAAAAAAAAAAAGAGTGTACAACTACATATTGTGTCCATCAACAGCATTTATTGAGTGCCTATTGTGTAGTGGCCTTTTTATTAGGCCAATAAATTACAATACAATAGAATCAGTAGTGAGAAAGTAAGAATATATAAACATTCCATGTGGATCTTCTATTTATTTATTTATTTAATCCAAGTTAGTTAACATACAGTGTAATAATGGCTTCAGGAGTAGAATTTAGTGATTCATCAGTTACATATAACACCCAGTGCTCATCTCAACAAGTGCCCTCCTTAATCCCCTCACCCACTTAGCTCATCTCCCCACCCAACACCCCTCAAGCAGCCCTCAGCTTGTTCTCTGTATTTAAGAGTCTCTTATGGTTTGCCTCCCTCTCTGTTTTTATCTTATTTTTCCTTCCCTTCCCCTTGTTCATCTGTTTTGTTTCTTAAATTTCATATATGAGTGAAATCATGTGGTATTTATCTTTCTCTGAGAGCTATGTGAAAGATAGGTGTCAGAAGCTAATACAAGAATTTTTTTCTGAGCGCCTGGATGGCTCCCTCACTTGAGCATCCAACTTTGTCTCAGGTCGTTATCTCACAGTTTGTGAGTTTGAGCCCAACGTCAGGCTCTGTGCTGATAGCTAGGAGGAGCCTGGAGCCTGCTTTGGATCCTGAGTCTCCCTCTCTCTCTGTCCCTCCTCTGCTCGTGCTCTGTCTCTTTCTCTCTCTCTCTCTCTCTCTCTCTCTCAAAAATGAATAAACATTAAAAAAATTAATACATTTTTTAATATTAAAATGAAATTTATATTAGGTCTCCACGTATCAAACACACCACATATATAAACATATTAAGTACAGACCTTTTTGGCATATATGAATAAAACAACAAGAAATCTTAACCACTTCATATTTATTATAATTTATGTCCTTATTTCCTGGAGAAAATGTACTTCTTTTCAATGGAGAAAAAAATAACAATTAAAATTGAAAATTTATCCACATACCAATCATATCCATATCCTTACAAACTTCTGTCAAAAAAGGTATTAATTCAATTTTTATTCAAATTTATTCAATTTTAATTCAAAATGTATTTTGTATTTTGGAATAATTTCCTGTGTACACTTTTAAAACTCAAATAAAATATATACTGCTATCTTGCAGCCAACTTGAAAATTTTACTTAAATATAGGAAATACACTTGTGAAGCTATCAAAAGAGTGCAGAATCCATAGCTTAAAGCCAACTTTTGAAAGAAAGCTGGAAATGTACACATAATAATTAGCAGTTTGCCTCTCCCATTGCCCTAATGAGTAAGATCCTGGAGAATTAATACATTGCCAACATGTAAGCAAAGCATTCTTTTCCCTTGAAAGGATAAGTTATACCTTAAATTTTAACAACATATAAACTTAGGTTTTTACCTGTAAGCTACAGAAAGCACTTTTGTAACACAAAAGCCACATCTGTCAACATTTAAATGTATTATTTACTAAAAGTAGTAACAACAGACTAGATTTATAGCACATAAAATGATCATGCAAAAGTCTTCATGATCAACATTAACTAACCAAACAATAAATAAATTATTACTGAACCATAGTGGGTATTTCAAAATAGAATCTTATGTCATATCTTACACATGTATACAAAAAGTGTTATGTAGATACAAATGAATGAATTTAATCAATTATTTTTAACATCCATAAGAGTTAGCTATTTTTAGTATGGTTTCATGTTTAAGCAGTTTGGTTAATTTTAATAATTTATAAATGGGAAATGATCCTAGAAATTGAGGTTCAATATCGTGTCTCTAATTCTTTCTTCCCTACTTTGTTCTTTATGTCTCCAGTGGACTAATTTTTCTATACTCCGTTCTATACACTTAAAAATTCCAAAACACTGAGTATTTTCTACCATGTAAAAGGTGAATTTCTCAATAAATATTCAAGTTTCCCTCCAGTCCTAGTGCAGACTGACATCATTCCTGTCCTGTCTCCCTCTAGTTAACAAACTCTGAGAAAATGTGTGGATACTTCATACATGAAATTTTCCGAATCTTCATAATTTCTAAGCTTCTTCTGTGACTTCCAACTAGACAATTCAGAAACCTGTCACATTACAAATGATTGCCAGCTCAACTTGTACCTCTTATGAAATATTCTGTATCAGTCCAGTGAAAAACCACCTTTCCTCAGACTTTCTATAATATTTTATTGTGCAAGTGCTAATTATTTGCTAAGCTGCTAGCTCTTTGAGTCAAGAACTATAGCCAGCATATCCTTGTGTCTCATAAAGTGTCTTGCTTACAGTTTCCAATACATATTTAATTTAAAAATGAATAACATGCAATTTTAAAAGGCTAAAATTGGGAGAATAGCATGTTGCCTACTAGTCTAAATAGAAAGAATCAAATATTTTTATTGGCCACAGATAAACATTATTGCTTGCTTTATTTGGGGCTTCAGGCTATATACCTGGCTTGAGTTGTGTAGAAATATGATATGTGGACCTTTAATTACCAATTAATTGTTAATTCTAAAATTGAAAGCATTGTAGGTATAGTTAAATGATATTTTTATTTTTGTATAATGTATTTTCTTCTTTAATCTTCCTTTTTAAAAAATCTCTATTGTGTGGGATCCAGTCTGTTGATTGAATCACAATCTGCACTGCTTCAATTACTTAGGATGAAATTAGCTACATCATTATTAACAGCAGCCAGAAATTTGGGGATGGTTATTAATGGTGAAGCATGAAGCAGAAAGAGGACCAGCTGACCCTGGTGGAGTAATAAAAAAGTTAATTAATCAAGCAGGAGCCAGATCTCATATTTATGAGTCTACCCAGAGGAGGACAAATTCTAGTATGTAAGATTTTAATTTGAAATAATCTTTAGTCAATAGCACACTTTCAATGTTGGCAACCATAGCTATCTAAATGCAAACACCAGTAGGAAAGAATTTTCTAGAAGTTAGGTTGTCCAAATATAAATTGGCTTACCTTTTGAATTAATAAATGCTCTTCATGATAAGAATTTGTGCTGCAACTAGCTGGGTACTTATTCAACATATTATAAAGGGAATCCTTCCTTTGTTTGGGAGGTTGTGATATTAAGTTTAACATAACTTCTAACACTGAGATTCTATCAGATAATATTTATTGAGTTCCAATGTTCCAAGCACTATTCTGTTCTTTGTGTCTTCTAACCTTTGAAATGGATACTATTATCATGTCCATTTTATGGATCAGGAAACTGAAGCACACACAAGCTCAGTAACTTACCTCATTCCTACAGCTACTAAGTGTTAGAATGGGCACATATTATGGCTATAGCATATTATGGGTATAGTATTTTTTATACTAATTCTGAGAACTGGAACTGAGTTCCATTTCTACCCATTCAGTGTTCTTACTTTTCTTATTCAGCTTGGTCATTTCTTCTGACTTTCTACATGATTATTTTTTATTTTTGCCTCCAATTCTTCACCTTCCCTTAACCAATTATATATTCTTTCCTAAAATAGAGTATTTGAATATAAACATAGACTTTCAGAAGTCTATATAAAACACCATACATCAAATTCAGAGAGTTATGCATGTGTTAATACAGATTTCTAGACGAATGCACACATGGTAAACCAAGTATAACACTCTAAGGGAAACATAACGCACTTAGTCTGATTACCTTACATGAGCAGGGACTGGATGAAGGGGAACTACTTGCATAGAAAATGGAAGTCTCTTTTTCACAGGACTCCACTGATTAAAAAGGTATTTTGCTTCAGTTTCTCCTGGACCAAATAATGACCTTAAGTGATGGGAACCAGGCTTATGTACCGTAAGACAGGTTGAGCCGTTCCAATATGAAAAATATTAAAGATCATAGCTTTGCTAAGTGGGCTGGAAAAAATCATTAACTATTAACAGCTACTTAGAATTTATAAAATGTGTATAGTAACATGCAGGGTTACAAATTGTCTGATATTGAAAAGGGCACTAGCAAATAGCAGTGGTTCTATTTCTTAAAACAGAATATAGATTTACTTTAAGCCAATGACCTAAAGCAACATATACAAAAATGATTTCTTTGAGACATAAGCCATTATCCTTTGGAAGTTTTTTGGGTTCTTTTGTTTTGTTTGAGATCAAGAACCATCTCTTACTCATTTTTGTGCCTCTTATAATTGCCTTGCTGACACGTTGAAGGCTTTTAGTGAATATCAAGTAAGTTGATGTTATCTGGCAAATATTCAATTAATATGCATCTGTTACTTCAAACAAATTGCATGTATTTTATTATTTCATCTATATACTTTCAGTATCTTATTTGTGTTTTTGTGCATATATATTAATAACAGTGTGCTGGAGTGCGTGGGTGGCTCAATAGGTTAACCGACCGACTCTTGATTTCAACTCAGGTCATGATCTCTTGGTTCATGAGTTTGAGCCCCATGTTGGGCTTTGCGCTGATGGTGCAGAGCCTGCTTGGGATTCTCTTCCTCTCCCTCTCTCTCTGTTCCTCCCCCACTTGTGCTTTCCCTCTCTCCCTCTCAAAATAAATAAAAAAACTTAAAAAAATAACTATGTTGGGGTTTAGTTATGCAGGATGAATAAGTTCTGGAGATCTAATATATAGCAAGGTGACTATAGATAATAGTAGTGTATTGTGTATTTGAAATTTGCCAAGACAGTAGATCTTAAATGTTCTCACCACACACACACACACACACACACACACACACACACACACACACATATACACCAACTGTGTGGTGTTGGATATATTAATTAGCTTGATTGTGATGGTCATTTCATAATATGTACTTATATCCAAACATCACATTGTACACCATAAATATATATAATTTTTATTTGTCAGTTATACCTCAATAAGGCTGAGGAAGAAACATAAATATGCATGTTCTCTGTCTTCAGGAAGCTCACCACTAAGCTGCACTAAAGACTCTTCTAACAGAGTTTCCTATTTATGTCATTCTCAAAGTCTAATTTTAATTTGACTTGATTTGAGAAGAGATGGATTTTTTTCTATCAGCTATCATATAAATCGCTTGAATTTTTCTGCCAAGTTATTTGACTTTACAACCTTGAATTCTTCTAGAGAGAAAAAATGTTCCTTAGACATTTCAAATTGCTTCAAATTCAGTGAAAAATATATTCCCTATATAATACATGGAGATTTACAGCCATTCTTCAGACTACACAAATCAGCTTATTGATTTGTATCTTAAAGTGGCTTTTTAAAATATCATATTCTAGTGGTTAGGAAAGCATTAAGGGCACAGTAAGAAAACCGTAGATTGCCTATCTGGAACTGGTGGTGTGGTTCTTAATTATGGTTGACCTCTTGTCCCCTCTATTGCTTGATCATGTACTCTGTCAAGACGACTAAGGAATATTGTGTTATTCAGTAGCTTCTTCTGGAATGGTATTCTAAAGCAAGAGGTGGGATCTAGCTAGCCGTGGAATGATGTCTAGTGGTGATACATAGCTGTGGTTCTTACAGGGAGAGGGCAGAAATGCCTGATGCTGCGATGAAATTGTCCTTTAGGAAATCCCAGACCATAAGGATGACACAGCACAGGGCTTGGTTCCTTTTATGGTTTTCTTTCCTATTTCCCAGTGGAATTCTATCCATATGTAATCCATCATTTTTAGAGCTGAAAACACGTGAGAGTTGAACAAAAGGATTGTCAAAATGTCCAAGGTGAATGAAAAGTATTGTATGTAAAATACGTAAATACTAAATATTATCTGCCTACGTCAAATCATAAAGACAGAGCTTGAATTTTTCTATTTGTACAGTACCAGTATGCAAGAAAAATAAGTTTAAATTATCTAATGTAACATCTTTTAAATTTGTATTCACTCAGTGCAAGACATCTGTTTTCACTGTACCTCACTCTGAAGTCACAATACTGAGTGGACAGATGTTTATAAAATAAACCCAGCCAGCTCTACCAAACGTTATTTGAAAAATTAAGAAACAGCTAGAGTATTTGCATTACACTTTATGTTTTCAAGGGAAACAGTAGTTCAGTGAATTTAAGTCAAATAACAAGAATTCTTGGCAAAACAGCAGGATCCCTTTAAAAGATTTAGCTGTGTGTGCACAAACGCAAGCATGACATGTGTGAGCATATTATCGCACTGTAAAGATAGGCAAAGTAGCAGAATATGGCAACTTTACCACCAGATATAAAATAGCTGATTCACAGCAAACTGAATTTCATATTCTTTTATGCTTTTTGAAAACTGAGCACCCTTTAAAAAATGCTCTTGCACTATAGCTATTTTTAAAATAAATAGTTATCTTGTATTTGCTAGATACAAAACCCGAAAGCAGACCAAATGTGTTTTTTTAACAATCATTTTCAGCATTTCTGTAAACACTGAAATACTACTTACTAAATTTAGCATACATATTTATACCTATATATCCATCCTTACATATGTGTAATACATATATTCTGCATTCATGCACTCTACCTATTCTCATTCTGAGATGAAGGAATGAAATTGACAGTGACTTCAATATACTTGCTTAAGTTGTTACACTTGGAAACAAAAGAGTTTATTTCTAAATTTGATACAAAGTTTGTTTCTAAATTTGACATAATGAGAGAGAAAGTGAAGGGCATTTGAAAGGCAGCAGCAAAAGCAAAAGCAAGCAGAATGTTTAATTGTTCGATTTATTCGTTCACTCCTCCATTTGGTCCAAAAGTATTAATGCACCAGCCAGATATAGAAGTCGGCGCTGCAGATTCAAAGATGAAAAGAATAGACTTGTTCTCTCCTTTCACAGAAGCTTGTGAGAGGTTCAGAAAATTAAACAAGATTACAATACAAGGTTGTGTGTGACGTTTGGGGGAGCACAAAGAGAAGAACCCAAGCAAACGTTCGTCAAGGAAAACTTCCACAAAGAAGTGATGTGTTAAAGGAAACTTTAAAGTTAAATAAAACTTGGCTATGATAATGAGGGGGGTGGAGGGTGAGGCAGGAGGTGGGATAAAAGGATCGGGGAGCTTCTGTTCTCTCATGTGTGCAGGTGTACAGATGAAAGTGAGCGTGCAGCCTTCTAGTAACTGAAAGAATTTTAGTGTGGCTAGAACCATGGTTTTCAAAATGTAGGCCCTGCACTGGAATCAGCAGCAACACCTGAGAAAATGTTGGAAATGCAAATTTTCAGACTCCACCATATACCTGCTGAATCAGAAACTCTGGCAGTGAACCCAGAATTCTGTTTTAAAAAGCCCTCCAAGTGATTCTGATGCACACTGTAGTTAGACAACCAGCAGCTTAAACAGAGAGTACAAAGGTAGAGGTGAGGAATGTTGGGGGGTGACGATGTTGGTGTAGGAAATACAAGACATGTGGTTGGAGTCATAGGTAGGACTGTACAATGCTGTCTCCTGTCTTGCTACAGAGGCTAAAACCTTCCTGAGTTTTTATTTTTCTTATAGTTATCTGTAGTTTGGAGACAGGCAAGCCAATCAGAATGAGCTTCTCATAACTGAATCCTCTGGTGCCATTGCTAACACGTCTAATTTTCTCACCTTCATTTTATCCACACTAAAAATAAAACCTTCCAAATATCTTTTTCATTGTCACTCCTATAGCTGTCATAACTTCCAAATTCCCTAGAGACTCTTTTAGCCTTAGAATTCACCTACCGAAGGTACTAGAACCTCGGGAATTATCAATTTAAATTCTAACACATGCTTGCTCTCTGCCAGCATGTAAGCCTGCATATTTCTCCTTGACAGTTCATATTTGGTCTCTGGACTTTCACGACACAGTGAATTATGACCTGCTCATCAGAGCCTCCTGAGAAAACTGGAGCTGAGCCATCCCATGCCAAACTTTCAGTGAAAGTTGGTCAGTTGCAGATGTTCCAGGAATTATCTGCATGGATAACTTCATGGATCTAGATATCAGAGAGGTAAAAGTGATATGTTAGCAAAGCAAAGTTGGAAACCAAGACTAATATGCCACACAAGGTTGTCACGGACCTGTCTCAGGCTAGATTACTTGGGTGTATGTTCTAATAAAGGCCAAATGATACATTCAGTTAGGCAAGGTAGGAGTTGGTATCTTGGCTCATGATGATTCTCCACCCTAGACATGAATTTACCATCAATAAAATAAAGGGGATGTGTTAAATTATCTACCCTTGCTTTAAAAATAAGGACCTTCTGAGTGAAGTGGTTAAGGATTTGGGCCAGACCAACCTCTGCCACTCCCTATTTAAGCTTCGGTTTCCTCATCAAAAAACTAGAAATTTATTTATTTGTTTGTACACAGATTTATTCAACAAATATTTGTGAAAACACACTCTGTACGCTGTACAAACTGCTGGTCTACATGCTGTGGATATAGCAGACGTAGACAAAGATCCTTAGCATCCCGTCCTAGAGGTTATGTCCCAGAAAGGAGAGAGACAATAAGCAAACAATTAGTAAAATAGTTAGAGTGCTAAGTGATTCAGAGCTATGGTATGTTGCCTATACCTCCCCTTTAGGACTTTGGCACTTACTCATTCTCTTAACCAGGCTCATAGCTGAATTCTTTTCCAGACATTGCCTCTGTCCAAAAGAAGCTGCATTCCCCAGAGTCCTGCCCTCTCCCCAGGCCTGGACAGAATCCAAGACTGTGTCATTGTGCCAGTCAAAGATTTATCCTATTGCTTAATTCAGGACAACTGTGAAGGGTCATCTCGGCTGAGAGCTTCCTGAGATCTGCAGAGGTGTTTGTAGCTCATATCATAGTTCGACTGCTCCATTTCCCCATTTCTGCTCTCCTATCCTCTCAACCTGTCCCTGCTGAAGTCACTCCTCAATAAACCTGCTACATGCAAAGCTGCCTGAAGAATCTGTGCCCCAGGAAACCCTAAGACAGGTGATGCGAGATGCTCTGGAGAAGAGCAAAGCTGAGAAGGAGGATGGGGTGTGCCTTTCTCCTAATGTGATCATTAAATGTTAACTATCACTGTAATTTGAATTACTGCTGTGAGCTAGGCAGCTGGCAAACACTTCGTGGAGGAGGGCCTTAACCTGGGCCTTGAAGAAAAGGAAGGATATAAATAAGCAGCAAGAACAAGGAAATTTTTCATGACAGCAACTGATTCATGCAATTCATTTGGCAGATGCTTCACAGATAAATAGACAGCTACAGAAAACTAGTGAATTTTAGTTAAAAGTTCAAGCTTTGGACTGAACCCTGGATTTAAATTTTGACTCTACCACTTGCTATATATCATAATTTGTATAAGTCAGCTAACCACTCTATGCCTCAATTTCCACATAAGGAAAAATAAGGATAAGAATACCATCTACTTTCTAGTGTTCTTGTGAGTATGCAGTGGTTCAGTGCATGTAAAGTACTTAGCAGAATATCTGATACCCATGTGGTTAGGGCTCAGGAAATGTTGACTATTAATACTGACATTATTGGTAATGATTTTCAGCCCTAAAATTCCATTCTAGCAGTTTCAAAATTGTATTTTAAAAATTAAACAATATTCTTGCTTACCTTCTTGCATCTGGACACTCTAGGAATCAAGTCATTTTCTGATTCTTTCCTTTGACCTTTGTTTTTCATGCCCATTAGCTTACCCTGGAGACAGCTGGCTAGTCTTGGTGTTAGTTTTTGTTTAATTTTTATAGGTGACATATAAGGAAGTCTGGAATTCCCCCAGTGACTTGACCTCCCAGGGCCTAAGCATTGGAGGGTTGGACAAGGAAGCTCCACATGTGAACTTCTGAGATAATCAGATTTTGACCCACACAGTAGGCAAGTCAGGGAATCCCCATCAGTCCTATTCCAGCAACATCACCTTGTGGACCCAGAACTGTGGTGCCTCTGCTTCTGCAGTAATCAAGTAATCAGATTATTTATAGGATGGGCCACTTTTCTTTTAAATACTTAAATCATAAAAGATTTCAGCACTAATAGACAATATAGCATAATGGTTAGAAACTGCAACTCTGGAACGAGGCTATCTGTACTTATATTTTGGTTTTGCCACTTCTGTCTGTGTAACAATGGCCAGTTAATAAACCTTATGTGCCTCAGTTTCTCCATCTATAAGGTAGTGATAATAATAGAACTATCTTAAATGATTTTGTGAAGATTAAATAGGTGAAATACATGTGATGTATTTAGAACTGCAGATAGCAAATGTAAACACTCTGGAAGTGTTTGTTATAATAATGACTCCTTCTGAGGGAGACCCAATCGTGTATTTAGTACAATATGATTTTTTGAATGAGCCTGTGCTGTGAATCAGCTACTACTCATTTCCGTAAGGAAGAAGGAAAAAACTATAAGTCTGGAAAGAAAACTTTCTTAGGGTACTCTCTGTGGAATCTTCATCACTTTTCAAGTAAAAATGACTGATAGCCACCTATCCCACAATATATATATATTTTTTTTAATTTTTTTCAACGTTTATTTATTTTTGGGACAGAGAGAGACAGAGCATGAACGGGGGAGGGACAGAGAGAGAGGGAGACACAGAATCGGAAACAGGCTCCAGGCTCTGAGCCATCAGCCCAGAGCCCGACGCGGGGCTCGAACTCACGGACCGTGAGATCGTGACCTGGCTGAAGTCGGACGCTTAACCGACTGCGCCACCCAGGCGCCCCCCACAATATATTTTTAATTAAATAAGTAACTATCTGACTTATTTCCTTGCATAAGAATAAGCAATCCAAAGTAAAATTTAGCTATATATTGAAAATTATATTTTGGCTTAGAATATGTATTAGTTATACTGTATCTTCTATAAAAATAAACTCAGAATATCTTGTTTGAGGAAGGATTTTACTTTTTCAAATTATGGAACAGGTACAGGTTTAAGAATATTTGAGCTTTTATAAAGACAAATTTTTACCTTGCATGATGACTAGAAATAAGACTGTTCCATTCCTTCCCAGTTTTTTAAAAAAATTATTTATTTATTTTTGAGAGAGAGAGAGAGAGAGAGGGAAAGAGAAAGACAGAGACACTGAGCAGGGGAGGGGCAGAGAGAAGGAGACAGAGGATCCCAAGCTGGCTCCACACTATCAGTGCAGAGCCCAATGCGGGGCTTGATCCCACAAACTGTGAGATCATGACCTCACCTGAAATCAAGAGTTGGACGCTTAACCGACTGAGCCACCCAGGCACCCCTCATTGTTTCCCAAATTAATCCAAGTTGCTCAGCAGACAAACAAGGGAGAACAAGGAGATTTGGGCTTATCTAATTGCCTTTAGCCCATTATTTTTTCAGTGATGTTCTGTACTGCAGCTCAAAATGCGTTTGGATCTTGCTAAATCATTTCTCAGTGTTTGTATTTATCCATCGTGGGAGCTGCACCATTTTAAAATTAGCTAGCTTTATGTCATTTTCTCCCTCTCATCCTATTTAAATGCCCACTGGGATGATAGATTTCAAATTGAGTTAAACAAAAGATACCCAGTTAATACCCATGGAGATTCTTTTTTAAGTTATGTGCTTTTACAGTTGCTGTCTGCTTGATGTCAGCAATATTTTTAAGGTTTGAAAAGTATACCATTCATGATAATTCTCTACCATTATCCTTGAGATTATTAATAGAAGCAGGAAAGATAAATTTAATGAGTTTTCATTAAAAAAAAAAAAAGAAACCAAACTTCTGCACATGAGGCTATATCTCTGTCATTGTTTTTCTCAGTGCTCTTACTGCTTAAGATGGAGGGAGAAATACCTTACTGGAAAGGAAGGTGAAAAATGAGTAAATAAGAGATTGATGGGGTAATTCTACTTTTCATTGATCAGTGACCCATAGAAGCCTCTAAGGCACAAGGACTTACATACCAAAGGAGAGATGGGGCACCCCAACCTGGTCCATGACTGGGAAGATAGTTGAAGCAGTCTTATAAGCACCCTTAGCTTAGACTTCCAATAGCTTAAACTGTGGAAACTGGGGCATCAGAACAGGTGAAGAATTGAGAAAAGCTCAGTTTAGAAAATAAAAACAATTAGAAAAATACTTTCTGTTAACATTCAGAAGAGAAGCAGCATAGAAAACTTAAAGCTAGGTATATGCACCTTCATTACCCCCCATACTCATGCATACCAAAAAAGGAATGCAATACATGAATTAGTCAAGCTAATAAGTATGTGGAATTCAGAAATTCTTCTCATGTGTTTTAAAAGGAGATAGAAATGACCTCTATTACACTTTCTGTTAATCGTCTAAAATTATTTAATCAAGAATTTTGTTTAACAGAACATGTTCAAACATACATATAACTAATCTAAGTCATTAATACCTCTTACTAGAGATGAGACAGAATTATAAGTATAGTCAAATTTCCTGTTCTAGGAAGAAAGCTGAATGCTCTAAGCAGTAAGTAGGATGACTTTTCCCATATATATGCTAACTTATCTAAATTGCACTTAATTTTTATAGGGTTGCCTTCTCAGAAAGTCTGACTAACCTAATAGAGGAATATTGACTTATATTTGCATTTCCCTTCTCCCTAAAAACAGTTGAGGCAGTCTAAAACACATATACAAAATATTAAAGCATTTAAAAATATTTAAAGCACCAGAATTAGAGCTAAAAGTAGAAAATTTGATCCATAAAAACAAGAGGTGATCATCACTAGTGGTGAACCACATGCACACCATCTCTGCCTCTGACATTTCTGGATGCAGCCAGAGAACAGAGAAGTCCTCAAGCTCTTATGATATGAAGCACAAATGCTCTAAGAAAGATAGATGAAGAATCTGAGGATAATGGCCTCAAGCAGAGTTTTTTCAACAAATGCAAAAGTGTGCTTTTTTAATGTGGTGTTTTATGACTACAACCTTTGATAGAAGCAGACCCAAGGTAAAGTTTCACTGATTGAAGATGATTTCCATGCTGGGAATGAGATGAGGAAGAAAGGTTACTTAGTACAATTCCATGCATACAGACTTCAAAAGAGCTAGTATAGCTGGGAAGTGAATGAAAAAGAATCACCCTTTAAATTTATTTTCTAAATATGTGTTCTTTGGTCAGATACTAAAAATTAGAATACCCCAAAGCCCTTTGACTGGAGATATCAAATATACCATGAGCTAGGTTAAGTGAAAAGAGATCTAAGAATGTCCCAGACAGGGCCACAGTGGAAATATGGGGCGTAAATGAGGCTAAGCTTCAAAAAGAACTGAAACAAGAAACCAGAAAGGTCTTGAAATGAAAGATAACCGATCTCTTTCTTGGTCTACACAGCCACTCGCTTCTGTTTCTCTCGCCTAGGATCAGATTTACCTATGCATATGTTCATTTAGGAAAATAAATCTATCTGCCTCACGGCTTGTAGATTCATATTTCCCCATCATTTCAACCATGCACCAAGACCACCAGAATGACTATGAATCCTAATTCCAAATTCCTGGAAGAAATATCATGGTTTGGCCCAATATGAGTCAGGTCTCCATTCCTAATCCAATTCATGCAGGTAGGGACCAGAGAGAGAGGCAGTTTTCAGAGATATAGCTTAATAGATACCCGTTCAGTATCCCACTAAGATACTTAGTATCTTAGTATTCTTACTAAGATTACTTACTAAAAATTTTGAGCTAAGTATTTAATGAGAGCTTAGAATGTGTTTTCTCTATTTTCACACTGATATATGGTACAAATGCTTCAAAAATAAGGTGAAGAGTGGCTCAGTTGGTTAAGTGATTGACTCTTGATTTCAGCTCAGGTCATGATCTCATGGTTTGTGGGTTCAAGCCCCACACAGGGCTCTGCGCTGACAGCATGCAGAGCCTGCTTGGTATTCTCTGTCTCCCTGTCTCTCTGCCCCTCTCCTGCTTTCTTCTTTCAAAATAAATAAATAAACATAAAAAAAATAAGGTGAAGAAGTACAGAAATAATTCCACTATTAAAGCTGAGACAACCAACCAATATTTTTTCCCATCCTTACATTTGCACTGAAATGAGCTGGAGGCGAAGCAAAGATTGTCCTTAGGAAGCAGAGTTGAATCTGCTCCAACAATTAGGCATACTCTAGATTGAAAGCCCACAGTTCCACACCACTGGATACTGTGAAAAAAGATGATTCTGGCCTGGAAAATTTTCAAAGCAGGTGTTCAAAGTCATCAAAAAGAAACCCGAGGAGCAATGCTCCCATGGAAAAAGTTATATTGAACCACATATTTTTGCAGCAAGCTTTCTAGGATAAGTTATGGAAAAAGTATACTTGTAAAAAATGGACTAGGTTGTCTTCTTTTGTAAAGTTTTTATCAATTGCCTTTTGTGTGCCAAAGAAAATGATTTTAATTTTGATAAAGTTGATGATGTTCAATCCCTTCTAGCAGCGGTAGGATAGTAGAATTATTTGTATCCAGAAATCAATTCTAGTAATTGAAAATTAAATCCATATTATCAGCATATAGAAAGAGGCACATATTTCTGTCTAACAAGATAGCACATGCCAATTTGTCTATAATCAATATCATATGCAGATATTAGTGTAAAAGATGAATAAATAAAACATGACACTTTTTTTATATTACATGAACTTGTGAAAGAGTATGTCAGGAATTTTTTCCCCTTTAGTTCATTTTTAAAGAGGTATTTACTCCACATTTTCAGAATAATAATACTAAGTTTCAGTTTTGAGTTAAGTTGATTCCCTGAGCAATAAAGCCAAAATTTAGTGAAAAATCTACAGGCAAAGCAAACAATCTTATTTTCTTGAAAATATAATATTAATAAGTTATGGTGTAATTCTGTGCATAAAACAAAATATTATGCAAAATTTAACTGGGAGATCTAACACATAATTTAAGGGAAATCATAACATAAATAATAAAGGGGACACTAAGAAAATTGATTGATCTATCGTTTTGTGGAACAACAAGTTTGGCTCTTTTTAAAATAGAGTAAGCTTGGGACACCTGGGTGGGTCAGTCGGTTAAGCATCTGACTTTGGGTCAGGTCATGATCTTGTGGTTTGTGGGTTCGAGCCCCACATCAGGTTCTGTGCTGACAGCTCAGAGCCTGGAGCTTGCTTCGGATTCTGTGTCTCCCTCCCTCTCTGCTCCTCCCCTGCTTGTGTTCTCTCTCTCTCTCTCTCTCTCTCTCTTTCTCTCTCTGTATCTGAACAGTAAATAAACATTTAAAAAATTAAAAAAATAATAATAATAAAGTAGAGTAGGCTCTCTTTGAATCTCTCCAGAATGATTGCAGTGATCAGTTAGAAGCTGAGGTAGTTTGGTTGTTAGAGCAGAGGCTTCAAAAGGTTTCAAGCAATGATGCAAAAGCTTCCTTGAGAACTTGCTTTCAGAGGATAATCAAATGAGTTTTGGCATAGGAATAGCAGGTCCCTGTTGGTTGCCTGTGATCTAAATTATTTGGGGCACTGTGTTTGAGTCCATAAAGCTAAGACAAATTGCCCTCCACCCCCAACATTGTTGGTTTCTATACTTCTGTAAAGATTTCTACTGAAGCCATGTAAGAGACAACTGTACCCTAAATGTGCTTTAACATTAACTGTGAAGGTTAAGTAAAGATCTTCACAGGAATTTGTTTAGCTCCAGATTTGGTGGCAATGGGTTCATAATTAGATGGCTTAAAATGGGCAGATTCCTCCATAATCTGATTTTAACATGCTGTCTCACTAAAGTTGCAAGAAATGTCTGTTCATTTGTTTTCATTTTTGGTCTGTTTGTTTTTACATCTATGCAGTTTTTATTAAATCAATACATGAGATCCATTAAGTGTGAGATAGACAGGACTGATTTCACCCTGAACCAATCAATCAATTAAAGAAAAAGAAAATGGACTCTCTTCAAGCAGAGCATTTGGTTTTCTTTTTATAAAAATGGCTGTTTTATAAACAGAACCCTCCCCCCCCCCGCCTCATTTTGCTTTATCTTTTCAATTTCATTCATCCAGTTATGGGGGCAAACAGACTCAGAAGTCTGTTCAACATAGAAAAAAAAATGTAAATAGTAAATGGAGATTAAAAGCATCTAACTTAAGCAACATAATAAGCATTGAGAGGTTTTTAGTAGTTAATTTGGAAATATAAAGATCCACTTATCCTCTCTTTCCCTCGTTATAGGATATGCATATAGACAAACAGACAAACTCTCTCCTCTTTGTTTCATTTTAGTAAGTAGGACTCTCAACTTTAAGTGATGAAATCCCAACTGGTTTAGTGAAAAGTGAGACTTTATTACTTTAAGTAAAGAAAGTCAAGGTATAGTGTGAGATTCAGGCCAAATCCAGGCTCCAAACATGTCCTCATTTTATTGTCTGATAGTTTCTTCCCATATATTTGCAAGAGTTTATATCTCCAGTAAAAATTGCAATTTTGAGTAAACTCACATCTCCTTCTATTCTACTCATGAGAAAGAACTAAGCACACTGAATGAGGTCACTATATTTTCACGATCCATTCTCTCTACCTTCCTATTCTATATCCTCTTGGTTCTATTCTGCTTCAAAGTACATGTAAAATCTCTGGAAGATGCTGTGGTTTCATGTCTCCATACATGTAATGTCATTTCTTCACACTAGAATGTCCCAGTATCTACTTGTCACTTTGGTTACTTGCCAATTTCTTCTAACCCTTTCAGATTTAGCTTAAGAATCACCTCCTTTATAAACCTTCCTTCACTTCTTCCTGTCGAGATTATCACTCTCCTACTCTTCCCTCATGACCCTCACTCGTACTTCCATTTTAGCAACAGTTTCACTATATTACAGTTATCTATCACCCTCACTAAAGAGAAACTACTCTGAGGATTGGAAACCAGGCTTAAGTCTTCTTTGTCTCCCCAATCCCTACATCACCATGTTTGGCACATTCTAAATATTTTTTTAATGTTTGTTTATTTTTAAGAGAGAGAGATAGAGCACAAATGGGGGAGAGGCAGAGAGAGAAAGACACAGAATCTGAAGCAGGCTCCAAGCTCTGAGCTCTCAGCACAGAGCCGGATGCGGGGCTCAAACTCACGAAACTGTGAGATCATGACCTGAACCGAAGTGAGATCATGACCTGAACCGACTAAGCCACCCAGGCGGCCCATGGCACATTCTAAATGATTAGTATTTTTTGTTGTTTTTGAATGAATAATGAGTTGATAAATGAGAATTCACTCAAGAAATTTTCTAGAACTTTTGCTAAATAATAAATGTATGCTTTTTATCAGGATTTTTTTTATATATTTTCTATGAAAAATATTCTTTTTTTATAAGTTTATTTCTTTATTTTGAAAGAGAGAGAGAGCAGGGAAGGGGGAGAGAGGGAAAGAGAAAAAAAATCAAGCAGGTTCTGCATCATCAGCATGGAGCCCAACACGGGGCTCAATCCCCTGAACCATGAGATCATAACCCGAGCTGAGATCAAGAGTTGGATGCTTAATCGACTGAGCCACCCAGGTGCCCCTATGAAAACTAGATCCTAAATAAACCTTTGAGTTTAGCCTTATGAAATATGTGATCTCTAATGGCTATACATTTACTGGCAAAGCTACTTACCTCAAGCCACACTGTTATACAGAGAAGTTATAACCTCAAGTGCATAAGTATGATTATCAATATGCAAATGCTATTAATAACATATGGTACATGTTGAATAGTCTTTTGAAATTGAACATCATTGGTTCCAGGGAATTTTTGAAATTTTTAAGGAAATTCTATGGTACACTGGATCTTTAAAAACTGAAATATGTATGTATAAAGGCGTATTTCACTTACAAAATATGTTATCAAAGACCTATCTCAACTGCATGTAACAATACGAAATACAGACAATTACAAATTAAATCCCGACATTTAGAATGTTAACAATAGTTCCAGGTGTTTAAATGCCTCAGTCACTTTTCTCTGTTCTTTGATATTTGTCACATGAAGCCTACCTGTCAAGGCATCTTGACCATTTATTAATGCACACAAGAATCTTAAAAAAGAGAGAGAGAGAGAGAAAGTGTTTCATCATGCTGCACTATGCTTCTGCTTCTGCCTCTCCATCAAGTTTTACCAAACTCACATTTTCCAATTATCCCTGTGTCATTTGGCATTTTTATCTGACAAGTAAATTAAGGTCATCAAGAAGAATGAATCTTGAAATCTTCTGTGTCCCAATGTAGCCACAGTTTGACGTACTGAACTGCATTGTTTCTGGAGAATTGGCAGACCAGAGAAAGAAAGCACAGTGGTGCAATCACTTTCTAAAAAAATATAATCCCTGCTAAAGTTTCCTACTTCAATAGATATGATCCATGAGGCTTTTTTTCAATTCCAACTGAGAATTTAGTAACTGGCTTACTTGAGTGGAACAGAGACTCTCTTGTCATTCTCCCTCTCTCCCTCTCTTCTCTCCCCCCGCCCCTCATCTTAGAGGTTATTTTTCCTGTTGGTAAATGGTGTCAAATATTGAATAAATGTAAAAGAAACATGCTAATACAATACCATGCCAATACCTTCCTTATTATAAATAATAAATGAAATATTTATTTCATTCAAAGCCTACGCAGGGGTATTTGAATAAAAAAGTTAATTCACGGGGGCACCTGGGTGTCTCAGTTGGTTGAGCGTCAGACTTTGCCTAAGATGATGATCCCACAGTTAATGAGTTTGAGCTGGCAACAGGCTCACCGCTTTCAGCAGGAAGCCCACTCGGATCTTCTGACCACCTCTCTCTCTGCCCTTCCCCCGCTGGTGCTCTCTATCTCAAAAATAAATAAACACTAAAAAAATTTAATTCACACTATTTTCTTTTTTTTTATTATTTATTTATTTATTTATTTATTTATTCAATATATGAAGTTTATTGTCAAATTGGTTTCCATACAACACCCAGTGCTCATCCCAAAAGATGCCCTTCTCAATACCCATCACCCACCCTTCCCTCCCTCCCACCCGCCATCAACCCTCAGTTTGTTCTCAGTTTTTAAGAGTCTCTTATGCTTTGGCTCTCTTCCACTCTAGCCTCTTTTTTTTTTCCTTCCCCTCCCTCATGGGTTTCTGTTAAGTTTATAGCACACTATTTTCTATTCACTTATCTCTGAACATGTTATATATCAAAATACAAGTGTGGAAGGGTCATTTATGTAACTAGAACACTTTTAAGCATGAGCATTACCAAATGCATCTTATATGAAAATTCTTCTTTAGCCAGGGCATTTAATCCTTATGTCTAGAATGCATTATTTATCTCTTCTTCAGGAAAAATATATATTTATTAATTTCTAGTCTGTGTAAGGTGCTCTACTAATCCCATGTGATATAGTAAGTTTAAAGATATTATTTATGCCCTCAAGAAGCTTATCGTGTAGTTGAAATGAGCCCCAACCCCTGAAATCATCAGAAATCAAATCATTTTTGATAGTTGAAACTTTCAGACATAAGTTTGGTCTTAAAAGTATTATTTTTACTATTTATTGTTAAATATTTTGCAGAGACATACTTTTCTAATCATGCACCCACAGACTCTTGCCCTTTTAAATAAAATATCTTGGACATAACTCAGCATTTTTTTATTCACCTTGTATGATATTATTGTTTTGAGTTATAACATAGCAAGTCCTTCTGTGTTCCCTGAATTTTACAAGGATGTTTGATCCTAAATTCTTTGCTCCTGAATACTGTATATTTGGGAATGTTATGTCAGCTTTCCGTTTTCCCAGTTCTTCTGTCGGTCAGCCTACCAGTGTGCACGTCCATACAATTCCCTCCCTTCAGATATCTCACCCCTGGCCTCATTTACTTAATTTACTTCTGCAATACTGTTTTATGAATTTGGAAATCAATAAACATGTCTGAAGTAAGAGCGTGAGGCATCAAAGCTGTTTCATGGAGTAAACTGTGTGTTCTTTAGTATGTGAACATCTGTCAGATATCTCCTCAGAAGCTCTTTTTGTTCATCTTGCTATTATTCCACTGCATTCCACATAAATGAAGTTGCCATCTAGCTGAATTCAAATACATGTGATAAGATGAGTATAGGAATAGTTGGGGGGACAGAAGAGAATGGGGATGAATCTAAGAAATACTTAAAATGTAGTAATGATGGAGCGCCTGGGTGGGTCAGCATCTGACTTTGGCTCAGGTCATGATCTCACAGTTTGTGAGTTTGAGCCCTGTGTCCGTCTGTGTGCTGACAGCCCAGAGCCGGGAGCCTACTTTGGATTCTGTGTCTCCTCTCCCTCTTCCCCTCCCCCATTTGCTCTCTCTCTCTCTCTCTCTCATAAATAAACATTTAAATAATTAAAAAATGTAATAATGACAGGATTGATGATTAATGTGAAGGCAAAGGTGAAAACTGTGGGAAGTCTGAGTGCAAAGTTTCAGGCCTGGATATCTCCAGGAATGGTGAACCTCTGCAGTGGGATGACTTTACCCTCTAGGCACTAGGAGAGATTCTGAATAGTTTTAAATATTATTTTGAAGAATAATTATGTGGCCACATAATGTGAGATGGATTGGGAAGAGATACTATAGAAAGACAATTTAATAGACCAGCCTAATCCCGTGAAGCTGAACCTGAAATGAGGTTGTTCCAGTGGTAATAAACACAAGATAATATAAGACATGATAAAGATTTGACTCTGGGCATGGAGTTGTAGGTGAAGGTAGAATCAAGATGACTGTACATTTCAAGTCTGGGTAGCCCAGAGAATAACAGCATCATCTACAAAATCACAAGATTATGTTTATCTAAGAGAAATATATCCTCAGCTTTCATTCATATGTCATGCTCATATGTCTGTATAACCATATAGTGTTGAGATTTTACAGATTGTTAGTCTTCATTATATATTGCTAAATCTTTATATATGTACCTCATTTCATAGGATTAAACTAATCCTGATTATAGTATATGACCTAAGAGGATTTCCTGTATTGGTTGTCAATAAACCTTAAGATTAATTTCCTGGGTACTATCAATCCATTACATTGTTGAGATTTGTGCTGTGCTTTAAAAAAATCATTTTGTTGAAATGATGAGATAATATCATTTGAAATTTTGACATTTCATCAAGAATTGGGAGTCATAAATAAAACATGTGAATATGAAACAAATATATACCACCATTTATTTCCCTGGGCAGCATTTTGAGAAAAACTTTATTCAAAAAAATATGTAACTGCTGTCTTCAATAACTTTAAAAAGATGTTCATAACAGAAAAGAGTTAACTTTAAAAAGCTATTCCACAGAAAATGACACAGCATACAAATAACAGATTTTACTTTGAAATGTAAATATAAACTAGAATAATCTTGATTACAGAGAGACAAAATCATGTCTCTGTAGAAGAAAAATCTTTGGTTAAAAATAGAAAAATTGCTTTTCTCCAATACTTCCCTAAAGACATGAAATTTATTTTTTCCAACCTATTTTTTTAAAGTATTTGGATTCCAAGTAAAGAACTTCGCTTTTTTCTCCTCTTAAAATAGAAACAACTAAAGCAAACCTCCCTTATAGTGGCATCCTTACTTATGCCAAGCATTGGCTAGGTGCTAAGCTCTAGTTCAGTAACAATTTTGCATCTCTTTTTGCCCCTTAAGGAAGTATGCCTCTTTCCAAACTGTACGATGAAATAATAATTTCAATATACTTATATTTTTCCAAGACCTTATTCCATTAAGACCTTATTCCATTAAGCAAAAAGACATTTCCAATCAGCTAGTCACAAATAAATTTCATTCCTTACCTGGATTTCATTGTATCTTTTTAAAGACAGGTTTGCTCTCTAGGGAGTTACTTACAGGAGTAAATAATACACATCCTATCCTACCAAACTAATTAGAAATGTGGTTTTGTTTTTTTTTTTTTTTTTTAGGATTGAAAAATGAACAGATGGTACAAGCAGACAAGTTTTCAATCATGGCAGGGGGATTTGTTAGCTATACTGTACTATTCTGGAATCCATTTGGTAGATGCTGTTATGGTTTGTTTTTCTAAGTGTCCATTTAAATTAATCAGGTCTTTGAGGCCTCTAACCAAGGAGCGACTCCTCTTTCTTCTCCTCTTCCTCCTCCTTCTCTTAACACATTAACAACACAACTTTGAACTGTGCAGATCCACTTACACAACAGATTTTATTTCAATGTTTTTTAAATTTTTTTTTCTGCAAAAAGTGTTATTGTTTTCACTTGGTCCAAGGCTTGGGAGAAGGTTCCAGAGTGGTTAAAAAGCTGCATAGGAGCTGCAGGGAGAGGCTCAGGAAGAAGTCCTGACACCAGGAGGATGCCCTTCAAAGGCCACTAGGCTCTGGAGGCTAATAGTTATGCTTGAGGGTGAGCCTTCCGAAGAGATACTCGCCCTGCCCAGCCTGGGAGCCAGCCAGCCTGTGGAGGTTAGTCAGGTGGTTGCCATCTTCTTGATGAGTTTCACCTCCTCTTCCAGGAAGTGGTTCTACAGGAAGTCACAAAGACAAGGGTATGCAAGGCAGAACCCGGGGCATGCAGATCCCACAGGGCATGGTTCAGGTTCTTCTCTGGGACCATGGAAGCTTCCATAGCGGCTTCCAAGGTTTTATCCCACTCATCTTGGGACGGTTTCTGCAGGTCCTGGAAGAGGACCTGACCATCCCCACTGGTTTTGCATCTTCCAGAGCCCCTCAGCGTCCTCCTGCTTCTCCTAAGCCAGCTTGCTGAAGGGGCCTATGCCCTCTAGAGCCACATTGTCAAGTTGGAAATAGAAGCCCGGAGAGAGGTAGGTGTAGGAGGCCTGCAGACGCATGTTGTCCACCTCGGTGGAATAATTCTGATGAATCTGGGAGTTCATGTATGATCAGCAATAAAGAGCTAAGCTCAAAAGATGGTGTTGGTGGTCCCAGAGGCAGATGGTGGCTGAGATTATGGTTTCAAAGGTTGTGACTGGAAAGGATTTGGAGGGTGACTGGAGGCTGGAGGAAGAAGGGGTATCCTGGATCTGTTCTGTCCAAACATTGTTGAAATAGGACAGATCCACAAGACCACTCAGAGCATTACCTATTGGCAGATTTTTTACAGTACTGTAAATGTATTTTCTCCTCCTTATGATTTTCTTAATAACGCTTTCTTTTCTCTAGCTTAACTTATCATAAGAGTACAGTATATAATACATATAACATACAAAATATGTGTTAACCACTGTTTATGTTATTGGCAAGGCTTCCAGTCAACAGTAGGCTATAACTACTTAACAGTAGTTGAGTTTTAGGGAATCAAAAGTTATAGGGTGATTTTCAACTGCAGGGATTGGCACTGTAATTCCCACATTTTCCAAGGATCAGCTGTATTTCCTAACTGCCACTCTACCGATTTATTGCGAGAGGCTGCTTATTCCTTTCCAGAGCTCCCCGCATATCCCTTTTCTAACAGTTCTTTCACTTGTAGTTATTTTTTCATCGTCCGTCTTTCCCATGAACTGTAAATCCATGAGGTCAGTAACTGAATCTCCGGTGTTTATCTCAGTGTCTGCCATGTAGTAGGTTCTCAATAAACATTTGTTGAATGAGCTAATGCATTCTTTTTTTTTTCAATATATGAAATTTATTGTCAAATTGGTTTCCATACAACACCCAGTGCTGATCCCAAAGGTGCCCTCCTCAATACCCATCACCCACCCTCCTCTCCCTCCCACCCCCCTTCAACCCTCAGTTTGTTCTCAGTTTTTAACAGTCTCCTATGCTTTGGCTCTCTCCCACTCTAACCTCTTTTTTTTTTTTTTTCCTTCCCTTCCCCCATGGGTTTCTGTTAAGTTTCACAGGATCCACATAAGAGTGAAACCATATGGTATCTGTCTTTCTCTGTATGGCTTATTTCACTTAGCATCACACTCTCCAGTTCCATCCACGTTGCTACAAAAGGCCATATTTCATTCTTTCTCATTGCCACGTAGTATTCTATTGTGTATATAAACCACAATTTCTTTATCCATTCATCAGTTGATGGACATTTAGGCTCTTTCCATAATTTGGCTATTGTTGAGAGTGCTGCTACAAACATTGGGGTACAAGTGCCCCTATGCATCAGCACTCCTGTATCCCTTGGATAAATTCCTAGCAGTGCTATTGCTGGGTCATAGGGTAGGTCTATTTTTAATTTTCTGAGGGACCTCCACACTGCTTTCCAGAGTGGCTGAACCAGTTTGCATTCCCACCAACAGTGCAAGAGGGTTCCCGTTTCTCCACATCCTCTCCAGCATCTATAGTCTCCTGATTTCTTCATTTTGGCCACTCTGACTGGCGTGAGGTGATATCTGAGTGTGGTTTTGATTTGTATTTCCCTGATAAGGAGCGACATTGAACATCTTTTCATGTGCCTGTTGGCCATCCGGATGTCTTCTTTAGAGAAGTGTCTATTCATGTTTTCTGCCCATTTCTTCACTGGGTTATTTGTTTTTCGGGTGGGGAGTTTGGTGAGCTCTTTATAGATTTTGGATACTAGCCCTTGGTCTGATATGTCATTTGCAAATATCTTTTCCCATTCCGTTGGTTGCCTTTTAGTTTTGTTGGTTGTTTCCTTTGCTGTGCAGAAGCTTTTTATCTTCATAAGGTCCCAGTAATTCACTTTTGCTTTTAATTCCCTTGCCTGTGGGGATGTGTCGAGTAAGAGATTGCTACGGCTGAGGTCAGAGAGGTCTTTTCCTGCTTTCTCCTCTAAGGTTTTGATGGTTTCCTGTCTCACATTCAGGTCCTTTATCCATTTTGAGTTTATTTTTGTGAATGGTGTGAGAAAGTGGTCTAGTTTCAACCTTCTGCATGTTGCTGTCCAGTTCTCCCAGCACCATTTGTTAAAGAGACTGTCTTTTTTCCATTGGATGTTCTTTCCTGCTTTGTCAAAGATGAGTTGGCCATACGTTTGTGGGTCTAGTTCTGGGGTTTCTATTCTAGTCCATTGGTCTATGTGTCTGTTTTTGTGCCAATACCATGCTGTCTTGATGATGACAGCTTTGTAGTAGAGGCTAAAGTCTGGGATTGTGATGCCTCCTGCTTTGGTCTTCTTCTTCAAAATTACTTTGGCTATTTGGGGACTTTTGTGGTTCCATATGAATTTTAGGATGGCTTGTTCTAGTTTCAAGAAGAATGCTGGTGCAATTTTGATTGGGATTGCATTGAATGTGTAGATTGCTTTGGGTAGTATTGACATTTTGACAATATTTATTCTTCCAATCCATGAGCAGGGAATGTCTTTCCATTTCTTTATATCTTCTTCAATTACCTTCATAAGCTTTCTATAGTTTTCAGCATACAGATCTTTTACATCTTTGGTTAGGTGTATTCCTAGGTATTTTATGATTCTTGGTGCAATTGTGAATGGGATCAGTTCCTTTATTTGTCTTTCTGTTGCTTCATTGTTAGTGTATAAGAATGCAACTGATTTCTGTACATTAATTTTGTATCCTGCAACTTTGCTGAACTCATGTATCAGTTCTAGCAGACTTTTGGTGGAGTCTATCAGATTTTCCATGTATAATATCATGTCATCTGCAAAAAGCAAAAGCTTGGCTTCATCTTTGCCAATTTTGATGCCTTTGATTTCCTTTTGTTGTCTGATTGCTGATGCTAGAACTTCCAACACTATATTAAACAACAGCGGTGAGAGTGGGCATCCCTGTCGTGTTCCTGATCTCAGGGAAAAGCTCTCAGTTTTTCCCCATTGAGGATGATGTTAGCTGTGGGCTTTTCATAAATGGCTTTTATGATCTTTAAGTATGTTCCTTCTATCCCGACTTTCTCAAGGGTGCTGGATTTTGTCAAAGGCCTTTTCTGCATCGACTGACAGGATCATATGGTTCTTCTCTTTTTTTTTATTAATGTGATGTATCACATTGATTGATTTGCAAATGTTGAACCAGCCCTGCATCCCAGGAATGAATCCCATTTGATCATGGTGAATAATTCTTTTTATATGCTGTTGAATTCGATTTGCTAGTATCTTGTTGAGAATTTTTGCATCCATATTCATCAGGGATATTGGCCTGTAGTTCTCTTTTTTACTGGGTCTCTGTCTGGTTTAGGAATCAAAGTAATGCTGGCTTCATAGAATGAGTCTGGAAGTTTTCCTTCCCTTTCTATTTCTTGGAATAGCTTGAGAAGGATAGGCATTATCTCTGTTTTAAATGTCTGGTAGAACTCCCCTGGGAAGCCATCTGGTCCTGGACTCTTATTTGTTGGGAGATTTTTGATAACCAATTCAATTTCTTCGCTGGTTATGAGTCTGTTCAAGCTTTCTATTTCCTCCTGATTGAGTTTTGGAAGAGTGTGGGTGTTTAGGAATTTGTCCATTTCTTCCAGGTTGTCCAATTTGTTGGCATATAATTTTTCATAGTATTCCCTGATAATTGTTTGTATCTCTGAGGGATTGGTTGTAATAATCCCATTTTCATTCATGATTTTATCTATTTGGGTCATCTCCCTTTTCTTTTTGAGAAGCCTGGCTAGAGGTTTGTCAATTTTGTTTATTTTTTCAAAAAACCAACTCTTGGTTTCGTTGATCTGCTCTACAGTTTTTTTAGATTCTATATTGTTTATTTCTACTCTGATCTTTATTATTTCTCTTCTGCTGGGTTTAGGCTGCCTTTGCTGTTCTGCTTCTAGTTCTTTTAGGTGTGCTGTTAGATTTTGTATTTGGGATTTTTCCTGTTTCTTGAGATAGGCCTGGATTGCAATGTATTTTCCTCTCAGGACTGCCTTCGCTGCGTCCCAAAGCGTTTGGATTGTTGTATTTTCATTTTCGTTTGTTTCCATATATTTTTTAATTTCTTCTCTAATTGCCTGGTTGACCCACTCATTCTTTAGTAAGGTGTTCTTTAACCTCCATGCTTTTGGAGGTTTTCCAGACTTTTTCCTGTGGTTGATTTCAAGCTTCATAGCATTGTGGTCTGAAAGTATGCGTGGTATAATTTCAATTCTTGTGAACTTATGAAGGGCTATTTTGTGACCCAGTATATGATCTATCTTGGAGAATGTTCCATGTGCACTCGAGAAGAAAGTATATTCTGTTGCTTTGGGATGCAGAGTTCTAAATGTATCTGTCAAGTCCATCTGATCTAATGTATCATTCAGGGCCCTTGTTTCTTTATTGACCGTGTGTCTAGATGATCTATCCATTTCTGTAAGTGGGGTGTTAAAGTCCGCTGCAATTACCACATTCTTATCAATAAGGTTGCTTATGTTTATGAGTAATTGTTTTATATATTTGGGGGCTCTGGTATTCGGCACATAGACATTTATAATTGTTAGCTCTTCCTGATGGATAGACCCTGTAATTATTATATAATGCCCTTCTTTATCTCTTGTTACAGCCTTTAATTTAAAGCCTAGTTTGTCTGATATAAGTATGGCTACTCCAGCTTTCTTTTGGCTTCCAGTAGCATGATAAATAGTTCTCCATCCCCTCACTCTCAATCTAAAGGTGTCCTCAGGTCTAAAATGAGTCTCTTGTAGACAGCAAATAGATGGGTCTTGTTTTTTTATCCACTCTGATACCGTATGTCTTTTGGTTGGCGCATTTAATCCATTTACATTCAGTGTTATTATAGAAAGATACGGGTTTAGAGTCATTGTGATGTCTGTATGTTTTATGCTTGTAGTGATGTCTCTGGTACTTTGTCTCCCAGGATCCCCCTTAGGATCTCTTATAGGGCTGGTTTAGTGGTGACAAATTCCTTCAGTTTTTGTTTGTTTGGGAAGACCTTTATCTCTCCTTCTATTCTAAATGACAGACTTGCTGGATAAAGGATTCTCGGCTGCATATTTTTTCTGTTTAGCACACTGAAGATATCGTGCCAATCCTTTCTGGCCTGCCAAGTTTCAAAAGAGAGATCAGTCACGAGTCTTATAGGTCTCCCTTTATATGTGAGGGCACGTTTATCCCTTGCTGCTTTCAGAATTTTCTCTTTATCCTTGTATTTTGCCAGTTTCACTATGATATGTCGTGCAGAAGATCGATCCAAGTTACGTCTGAAGGGAGTTCTCTGTGCCTCTTGGATTTCAATGCCTTTTTCCTTCCGCAGTTCAGGGAAGTTCTCAGCTATAATTTCTTCAAGTACCCCTTCAGCACCTTTCCCTCTCTCTTCCTCCTCTGGGATACCAATTATGCGTATATTATTTCTTTTTAGTGTATCACTTAGTTCTCTAATTTTCCCCTCATACTCCTGGATTTTTTTATCTCTCTTTCTCTCAGCTTCCTCTTTTTCCATAACTTTATCTTCTAGTTCACCTATTCTCTCCTCTGCCTCTTCAAGCCGAGCCGTCGTCATTTCCATTTTGTTTTGCATTTCGTTTAAAGCGTTTTTCAGGTCCTCGTGACTGTTCCTTAGTCCCTTGATCTCTGTAGCAAGAGATTCTCTGCTGTCCTCTATACTGTTTTCAAGCCCAGCGATTAATTTTATGACTATTATTCTAAATTCACTTTCTGTTTTATTATTTAAATCCTTTTTGATCAGTTCATTGGCTGTTGTTATTTCCTGGAGATTCTTCTGAGGGGAATTCTTCCGTTTGGTCATTTTGGATAGTCCCTGGAGTGGTGAGGACCTGCAGGGCACTTCCCCTGTGCTGTGGTGTATAACTGGAGTTGGTGGGCAGGGCCGCAGTCAGACCTGATGTCTGCCCCCAGCCCACCGCTGGGTCCACAGTCAGACTGGTGTGTGCCTTTTCTTCCCCTCTCCTAGGGGCGGGATTCACTGTGGGTGGCGTGGCAGTCTGGGCTACTTGCACACTGCCAGGCTTGTGGAGCTGGGGATCTGGTGAATTAGCTGGGGTGGGTAGGCAAGGTGCACGGGGGCAGGAGGGGCAGGCTTAGCTCGCTTCTCCTTAGGTGATCCACTCCAGGAGGGGCCCTGTGGCAGCGGGAGAGAGTCAGATCTGCTGCCGGAGGTTTGGCTTCGCAGAAGCACAGAGTTGGGTGTTGGCATGGAGCGAGCAAGTTCCCTGGCAGGAACTGGTTCCCTTTGGGATTTTGGCTGGGGGATGGGCGAGGGAGATGGCGCTGGCGAGCGCCTTTGTTCCCCGCCGAGCTGAGCTCTGTAGTCCGGGGGCTCAGCAACTCTCCCTCCCTTTGTCCTCCAGCCTTCCCGCTTTCCGAGCAGAGCTGTTAACTTATGACCTCCCAGACACTAAGTCGCGCTTGCTGTCCAAACACACTCTGTCCTGCCCCTCCGCTTTTGCCAGCCAGACTCGGGGGCTCTGCTTGGCCTACATGCTGCCCCTCCGCCCCGGCTCCCTCCCGCCAGTCTGTGGAGCGCGCACCGCCTCGCCGCCCTTTCTACCCTCTTCCGTGGGCCTCTTATCTGCTCTTGGCTCTGGAGACTCCGTTCTGCTAGTCTTCTGGCAGTTTTCTGGGTTATTTAGGCAGGTGTAGGTGGAATCTAAGTGATCAGCAGGATGCGTTGCGCGGTGAGCCCAGTGTCCTCCTAAGCCACCATCTTCCAACCTCCGCCTGCATTCTTAAACTTATATTCACATTTCTAAGTTTAATCAACTTAACTTGATTAAATGTAGAAGCCTGTACTTTCTAGCACCTCCTGCCTTCTGGAAAGCATTATCTTCAAGCATACAGAATAATTGCATCTTCTGATTAAAATTATGTTGGGTAGACTTACTTCACATATGTATAACTACCTTCAGGGTAAATCTTTACATATCAAGTGGAAGGTAAGGATATGGATAACCCTAGGTCAATCTGGCTTTTTTTTAACCAGAATCACCTAATGCAAATGACAATTCAATCCATTTACTCAAACAAATATTTATTGAGCTACTACTCAATAAATAGGACCTGTATCAGGTCCTATAGGTTGAATAATGTATGAGTTTCAGAGAGCTACTATGGCAGATGACACACACAACAGAAATTTATTCTCTCATAGTTATGGAGGCCAAAAGCATACTCTCCCCTAAGGCTCTAGGAGAGAATCCTTCCTTGCCTGTTCTAGGTCTGGTGGCTCCAGGTATTCCTTGGCATGTGGCTGTATAACTCTAATCTCTGCCTCTGTCTTCACATGGACTTCTCTACTTTGTGTTCTATTTTGTCTCTTATAAGGACACTTGTCATTGGATTTGGGCCCACCCAGCTAATACAGGATGAGTAGTAAGTTAAGGAACTTACTTGTACTTGCAAATACTTTTTTTTTTGTAGGGGCAGGGAGAGGGTGGAGGGGATGTCATCATTCAAATTACTACAGATACTATAGTGAGTAAAGCCCCTCCCCTCATAGAATTCATAGTCTAATTGAAAAGACAGGTTACAAAAAAAGTGATTTCAGTAAAGCATGATAGAAATGTATTGGTAGAAGTAGTCCAAGAGCTATGGGAACAGAAGTCTGGGGTCCTAATTAAATCTAAACAAGCATAAAAAGCTTCCCAAATGATGTGATGTTCACATAGGAGGATTAAATAGGAATTGGCCATGAAAGAAAGTTTGGCACATTTTAAGGAACTGGAATGAATTCAACATAGAGAATGATAAGAGATTAATCTGGAGATATACATTTAGAGTCATTTGTAGAGAGCCATGTGAGCAAAGTTAAAGACTATAGACTTCATCCTGAGATAGAGTCAGCTCTGTGATTGGCCAACACTGATATAATAAGGCAGAAATTATCCCTGTCAGGACCAAGAGGAGCAACACAGGTCCTGAGTGTTCCTCTTACTCCCATATGGCAAATCTTGCTCTTCCCAATATTTGTAGCTTTTATGGATAACATAGTACCATAGTAAAATAGCTTTGAAAGATTGTGGAAGAAAAACATTTAATTCAAAATTCTCATTTTACAGACATGAAGCCAAGGTCAGGCGAGGCTAATGATTTTTCTAGGACCCACAAAAGAGCTGGATCTAGCCATTTGTTCTATTATCGAAAATGGTAGTGTAAAATACTGGCAATAGCATGGGCCTGGAGCCTGACAAATCGGGATTGGATTGCTAGCTTTCCTGTGTACAAGAAGTGTGACCTCAGCAAGTAATATAACCACCTATACTAGGAATAATAGTAGTACCTACCTATTAAGACTATTGTGCAGATAAATTTGATAATGAATTTGAAGCACTAAACATAGTGCTAGAAGATAATTTAGTATGAAATAGATAGTGACTGTTGTTGATGATGGTATTTCTAATGTTTTCATAATCATCCCAGCCCTGTAATCCATGGCACTTTACTCCCAGTATATAACGGTGCATGACATCATACACTCTTATTTCAAATAACTTATATATTTATATACAATTGAACCTTAAACAATGCAAGGGTTAGGGATACCAATAACCCCCTTGCCCCATCCAGTCCAAAGTCTACACATAACTTTCGACTCCCCAAAACTCAACTTCTAATAGCCTACTGTAGACTAGAAGCCTTACCAATAACAAAAACAATTAACACATATTTGTATGTTATATGTATTATATACTATATTGTTACAGTAAAGTAAGCTAGAGAAAAGAAAATGTTAAGAAAATCATAATAGAAGATACACTCACAGTATTATACTGTATTTATCAAAAATATTTACGTGTAAGTGGAGCCATGCAGTTAAAACTTGAGTGTTCAAGGGTCAACTGTATGCCAATCTCCAAAGAAGAGTGTTTAGGATTTCTAGCACAGAAGTTTAAGAAACAATTATACAGGCATATGCATTTTTCAAAGTGACACAACTGCCTATTCTGATATTCTATTAAAATTTCAATTGAAGCAAAGTTCATAAATATATAATCATAAGTGTGAAAATGAAGGTATATTAGTAAAAATAGCAGTTTGCTAAGCGATTGTTTAAGGTAAACAACACAGTGTTCTATAACAAAGTAATCTGAGTGTCAGAAGGTCCAATTACATAATCTTCCCTGTCTGAACTTTGAATATATGGTCTCAGTAAATTACTTGCTACCTGGCTACTGTGAAAGTACAGTCTCCAGATTTAAAACTCTTGAACTATATTATATATTTTACAAATACAGCAGTTGCTAAGTAAATGTTTTCTTTTTAAATGCCATCTTCTGTATCCTCAAAAATTAATGTTATTTTATGTTTTCTGTAACATCTATCCCTTATAATTTGTTATTCAATAATTTTCATGTGAAATGTGACATTTTAGAGCACTCATTAATTCCTGCAGTATCAGTGTTATTTTGAAGATTAGGAAATTCAGTGAGGACCTAATAAAAAATCTTCAGCACATTATTTATTGGATAAGATGCAACCCTTTACCTTGTTTCTGCACAGATTATCAGCTGAAAGAAATAGATGCCTGAAAATATCTTTATTAAATCATAGTGAATAAAATCTAATTCCAAGGTTTAATAAATTTCTTACTGAAAACTGAACATAAATGACAATTGTTTTTATTTACGTTTAGGTTTCTTAAAAAGCCTCTTAAATGTTGTGACTGGTTTCTTACTTAACAATAGCTTTTAATGCTCAAAAATTCCCTAGTAGATATGTCATTTTTATGAGGAAGCTATTACTCTGGATATAAATTTGCACATAGTGTATATTGCCTACTTGATTCCCAGAAGAAGAACTATTTCTGTGAAAGTCTTAAAGTACTCAAGTTTAATGAATTATTATGGTAGAGAATTAAATGGGTTTTTTTTCAGTTATATTCCTTTTTTCAAGTTTATTTATGTGTTTTGAGAGAGAATGAAAACATGTGCAGGGGAGAAGCAGAGAGAAGGAGAAAGAGAGAATCCCAAGCAGGCTCTGCGCTGACAGGGCAGTAAAACTCACGAACCGTGAGATCATGACCTGAGCCAAAACCAAGAGTCAGAGTTTGGGGCGCCTTGGTGGCTAAGTTGGTCAAGCATCTGACTTCGGCTAAAGTCATGATCTCACGGTCCATGAGTTCAAGACCCATGCAGGGCTCTCTGTGCTGACACCTCAGAGCCTGGAGGCTGCTTCAGATTCTGTGTCCCCACCTCTCTCCAGCCCTCCCCCACTCAAGCCCTGTCTCGCTCTGTCTCTCAAAAATAAATGTTAAAAAAAATTACAAAAAAGAAAGCGTTGGAGGCTTAACAGCTGAGCCACCCAGATGCCCCATGTTTTTCAGTTATATTATTTGATACAATTTTCTACATATAAATTATTTGATTAATAGATTTTTATAGTAATAAAAATAAAGCTTTATTCAAGTGAAAGGATATTAAAGGGACTGTTTGATTCAATATTTTAGAGTATTGCCAAATAACTGAATTATTACTTAAAGTTATAGCATAGGAAGGGGAAATGAAACATAAAACTTAACCTTGAATTCTGGAGATGGTCATGTGTGAAGTCAGGCAAGTTCTTTACCTTCTGTGGGCTTCAGTTTTTTACTTCTATTATGAAGCAATTGTTCATATCCCATTCAATAAAAAGTATTTCTTATTAAAACTTCAATAATACAGGGGTGCCTGGGTGGCTCAGTTGGTTGAGCGTCCAACTCTTGATTTCAGCTCAGGTCATGATCCTAGGGTCATGGGATTGAGTCCTGCTTGGGATTCTCTCTCTCTTTCCCATGCCCTTCTCCTGCTCATGCCCTTCTCTCTCTAAAATAAAAAAAAAATTGTGCTTGCTTCGGCAGCACATATACTAAAATTTTTTAAAAAATTAAAAAATTAAAAAACTTCAGTAATACATAGAATGAGAAGTGCTAATGAATTAATTGAAGTAATGTATTTTAGAAGGTTGCCTAAGCAGTAGTAAAACATGCATCCCATGTAATTTTTATAGGTTTGTCAATGAAAGAAATATGTTGTTACCATATGTTATCTAGTTTTTTCTTCAAAAAAGGAAGCTTTCAAATGTCATTTTTAAAATTACTGCTAAACATCTAAGAACTTCCTATGTATATCCTTGTCCTATAAAGTGTAAGTTCCTAACTTTAATGTTTGAATTAATCTCTATGAAATATAAAAAAGGTCATTCTTAAAACGAATTATGCAATAGTCTTTCCACTTTGTTGAAAGAGACATCAAAACAGTGCATAAAGCCTGGTCTCTTGATTCAAGTGTTTAAGGAAATAAATTAGCAATAATATAAACAAAATCCTTTAAATTTGCTGATTTAAATTTGCAACAAATACTTAATCTTAAAATGTGGGATACTAAGAATCCATCTATTTTATTGGTACTTTTGTAAAAACAAAAACAGAAAAGGAAAGGAAAGAAAAGAAAAGAAAAGAAAAGAAAAGAAAAGAGAAAAGGGCTATGTTGTGGGTTATGACCTCCATCTTCAGCCCTTATTTTGGTTTGTGTGCTAAATAAAGGCAAATATGGTGGACATTTTTGGCATCCATCACCATATTTTCAAGCATATACCAACTTGTGAAATAATTTTCTTAGTGAAATGTCACCCAGGGAAATTTTAATATTGTATTTGTGTTTCAGCTTCTGACATGGCGGCTGAACAGGGACAGATTCTCGTGATAGCCACCGCAGCTGTTGGGGGATTTACTCTCCTCGTCATTCTTACTTTGTTCTTCTTAATCACTGGGAGGTAACGGAAGCATACCAGATTATTTCCAAGATTTGTGAATAACCATTCTCTTATAATACTGTGTATTCATATGCTTTCAAATGTAGCAAACTATGAGAGAAAAAGGGATCAGGGCAGGCTGCTCTGACTGAAGTTTATATGATAACAGAACCACCATGTCCAATTCTCTGTATCAATAGGCTTCGAAATATGTAAGCAACTAAAGACGTGATAGAAACACTTTGAAAGCTATGAAAGATAAATTCTTACTCGATAAGTTTTTCCTTTACCACGTTCAAATTACACCATGAAAGAGATCTTTCCTGGAGAAAAAAAAAATCATTCAACAGAGAATTTATATAAAAGTTTTCTATAAATTTAGTGTTATAGAATGTGTTCTATTTATTCATTAAATGTTGAATGGATGTATATTAGAATTACATTAATTGGTTTTATAAATCCGGTATTTCTCCACTTTAAGGTAATAGGGGTGGAAATTTAAAGCCACAATAACGAACAGAGCAAAAGACCTAGATCTGAATCCTGACTAGCTGGTCAAAGTGCTTCGGGTATCTAAATCTTATATTTGCATTTTTGCACACATTTGATATAACAATGAATTAAAACCATTTATTGATTTTTAGATATATTAGATTGTTACCATGAGCCAGGTACTGACTGACTATACAGAGATGTGAGTAAAGGTAGTATGTATGAAATCATATAAAAGATTTTTTCTGTAACCCTTGTTATATAAGCCTTGTTATTAGGCCCAGACTTTTGTGAGAAACTGTGAATATATTCAGATCATATTTTTATTCCTACTAAGGAAAAAATAATTCTTTCTTGATTATCAATAGGGGCACAAAAGAATATCTCATGAATTTTCCTGATAATATGAAAAACACACATACTGCAAAGAAAACAATGTCATGATTTAAAAGTGCAATAAGAATACCAGCCAAAAAGTATGCATCTATGATGACACCAGCTAAAGTACACCGTCTCAACTGGAAAGTGTTGATATTTGATAATGAGCAGAAATAACAAATAGCTACTTTCAGGGGCAATAGTTTAATGAATAAACAATAAAACACCTTTTTTTATTTATTTAAAAACTCTACTTACATACCAATATTTTATTAAAATTCACTTTTAAATTATAGAGGATATGCATGCATGGAAAATTATTATCTACAGTTTTAGAGCAGGGTAAAGGTATAGATCATTAAGTTCACAAATGTTTAGAAGTTTGGGTCCCTGCCTGACTGTAACTGCTAGCTATTGAAGGTGTCAGATCTAGGTATAACAAACCCACTTTTATAGAACTTACCAAGGAATAAAGAAACACATGAATATTTTAATATGGTTGAGTTGAAATGGTGACTTCTTTATGAAATTAATTGTAAAATGGACACATGTACCCCACGTTTACTTAAAAATTTTTATGTATAAATAGACGTAGTATTGCTCTTGTAATAAATAGAGAGTGTCTCAGAGTCCCCTGTTTGGGGAAGCTGATTAACTGATAGAAGAGTGATAGCTATAGTAATAAGAAAAAAAAAATTTGAAAGAGTGCAGGAACACTGATAAATTAATCCTAATAAAAAGTGCTAGTTTGGGCATGCCATGGTGTCACCATCATATACTATTGCCCAGCACTCTCCTGTTTCTGTCTCTCTTTATACCTCATGCTAACCTCTGGCAGGTCCTTGCCATCATTACAGCTTTGGTACAACCATCTTTTACAGTGGGCAGAAAATAAATGTTGGAGTCTCTAAACCAACTAACCATCAGGTTGAAAACAAAATATGCAGTATGATATCCTTCAAATACCAAACGTGATCTACAAAATCCTTAATCACTAGCAGGGGAGAACTGGTTATAAAAACCAACAAACAAGCAAAACCCTATGTATCCTAGTGGAGGTCTAAGCTTGTTTGAAAAACAAACAAAAAAATGTTAGAGTTCTTATGATCGTACCTACGACTCTCTTGCAAGAAGAAGGATTAGAATACAATTTTGGTACATATAAAGTCACAGTGACAATTTAATTAGGTAAAAAAAAGAAAACATGCCAACACTTTATGTGTTGCTATGTGTTTAACAAACCTTATTAGAAAAATGTTAAGTGGAAGAAATAACTCTACTGTGTTTTCATTGCCATTTATAACCTAAGTGCTGCTCATGCATTGTGAGTTTGGGGGCATTGATACCTTGATAATATTCTATTTATCATGGAGTTGCACATAATTTAAAGGCACTCAGTTTGGGGCCCAGAAAGATTATTCAGTTGTTAAAGTATGATGGGGACCTAGAAGGTGATTCTAACTCCAAAGTCACAAATTATGTCAACTAGACTGTGATAATTTATATATGATGGTTAATTTCATTCAAAAATATTATTTTTTTCTTATTTGAAAGTACTCTTGAAGAACTGTGGGGTACTTTCTCATGTATGATTTTATTTAAACAGCAGGGCCTCTTTTATCCTCAATTTTTTGAAAAAAAAAAAGCCTCTAACTTTATAATGGAAATTGATTTAAATGATGTTTCATTTAATAGTGAGTCGATATATGGCACAATCAGATGTAACTTTTAAGTTACAGTTATGTGTATTTGTAGAATATGAGTTAAGGCTTTATTTCCTCTTTGAGTATTTCAGCAGTGATTTAAATGGCACACATACACACGTGGAAAAGCATTTCATTAAAATATCAGAAATTATTGCCTCAACACATAAATATGGGAAGCTTTAACGAAGATATTACAGGCATTGTAGGCTAAATCAATTTGGCCTAATAAACTTGAGAGATGGGCTCAAAAGTTATCTTTATTTTTGATTTCTGAAGCAGAATTATCTTTAAAAGATAATTTAATGGTAAAGAAAAATTTGTACTAAATTATTTTCAGCTTTTACTTCCATGTTTTCCAATTTATATGACATTAGAAAGTAATATTCTACAAACTGGGGAAGACTACTTCAGTTACATAAGATTAAAAAAATTCATTTTTTAAAGCACATAGTATACTTTAAGCACATAATAGAGGAGTATTCATTGGAAATTATTCTATAAAAACTGTAAGACATTTCTGAATAAATACTCAACTTGCCTTAGGGTTTGAAGATAAAATCACATTGAAAGATTGGATGATATACTACAGATGTAGTCTGTTTAACCATTTGGAATTAGAAGTGTGATGCATTGTCAAATCACATGGATGCTGGAGAATTTATTCATGTTGCAGAAGTCATGCGAGATAAGCATCTTCTCTTTCTCAGAGCACAATTATCCCAAGAGAGAACAGAACATACCTTTACAAAATTCTGACATAAAAAGAAAGCATGTTCTTTAGCAATGAAACTAGAAAACAGTTGTCTAAATTTCTGAGATTCTGACTCAAAAACATTTTCTCATTTTGACTTTTAATGCTTTCTACCAGCTCCAGCTATTAGAAGTTCTATAAGGAAGCATGTGATGGTTATTGCTGATTATAGAATATTCTCTAAGATTCCTATCATTCAATCCAATCAATCCACATGAGAGTATTTTATTCTTATCTGGGATTAATTCTGATCTATACAAAAAAAAAAAAAAAGAAACTTGTGATATAAAGATATTCTTAAACATGGCCTTTGTGATAAGAACTTGGTCTACTGGTGATAGGTAATTTAGTTGGTTTTGGTTCTCATCCAGCATAATTCTAAAACTAAGATTCTGCTTACCCTTTTCAAAGGTGCCAATGGTACATCAAAGCTAAAATGAAGTCAGAAGAGAAGAGGAGAAACCACTTACAGCAGAATGGGCATTGTAAGTAGTACAGTGACCCTTCCATTATTTTACATTGCTCTAGCCCTCAAGAGTTCATTTTAAACTTGTATCCACTGAGTTGAGAAAACCTGAAAAAATGTACTTCCAACCTTTCAGCATTAAGACTTTTCATCTGGATTCCAGGTTTGTTGGTGGAAATTGCACCTGCTTCTCATTAAATGATAGTACTTTTTTCCTAATTCTGCTTGCTGGAAAACACGAAGGCTGAATATGCTAAAAATACAAGATGACTGCTTATATCTAGTTATTTACCATTCACAATGACTCCTGAATGCAAGTTGGTTTAATTTAGTGGAGCATTAGCCATAGAAATATTAGGGAACTTTTATTCCTTCTTGTAGGGACTGTCATTTAAACATATAACAAATCAATTTACAATTCATTAACACTAAAAAAGAAAATCAGCTCTTTAACTTTTAGAATATGTATGAAATCCTTGAGCTGACTACAAGGTTATATTCATTTGTAGAATCTCTTCCCAAGCAAGTTATAATTACCACTATAGTTGGTTTGATAATTGCCACCCTCTCCTCCCCAACACCCACCTCCACCTCCACCTCCAAATGGCAAACTACTTTGTCAAGATGGTTTCTCTGTCATGAGATGCTGAATTAACATCTCAGAAAGGGATGTTCTCTAATTAACCACAGTGTAGAAATAATGTGTGAGGCAAGCTGTTTAACTCTTTCAACTCATTTTTTTACTTCAGATTGAGCAAAAGGAGTAAGAGACTTTTCAATCTATATCACTTTCTGAAGGAGACAGAAAGGATTTAAGTGAGGAAATTACAAACTAGAGGGACGGTTTAGGGCTATTTCTAAGGCTCACAGGATTTGTCAGTGGTCTGAGGACTATCTGTATTAGGATGTTCCATGTTCACTCGCCAGAGTTCTGACTCAGAAGGTGCATGGTAGGGCCAAGACATACGCATTTTTAGCAAGGTGTCCCTGGCTGCTCTTTTCTTACAATACGTTTGAGCCTCACTGCACTGGCAGAGAAGGGAAAGCTAAGACAGCCACTGCCAGCCATGGGATGAGCTGGAAATGCTGTGAACAGATGCAGAAACCTGGACCCAAACACCTGGATAGATGACATATGCTGAGCAACCTTAAGACTCACTGCAGGGCATTTAGTACTGAAATGCAAAGGAAAAAGATGTTCCTGAGGTATTTTATTATCTGCTTTCCAACTAGCAGTTTTTGCATAAACTAAACCAGATGGGCCCAGCAAGAAGCAATGAAAATAACCTAAGACAGCCAAGAAAGTAAAAGAAAGATAACAAACCGAGTTTTAAGAAACCATGGGTAAGTTAAATAAGTAACCAGATAGTCGACATATATTGTGTTTACAAGAAAAAAGAAGGTGATGTTAACACCACATATCCAATTAGATACAACTAATCATCTAATAGTAGCCACTGGATTTGAGTTTATACAGTATTCATTCTGAAACCACAACTCCCATTAAGTAAAAAAGTATCTGCAATATGAACCAGAGGTAAAGATTATCTGTTCTCTTTTCCTCCAATCTAAACTTTGGAAGTCACATAAAGCATAGTATTTCAGAATCATTGTCAGGCCTAAGTATACCTAGAATGCTTTGCTGATGATATTTGGGGAAGTACTAATATTTTCATTGTTGTTCATCTGGTAGCAGAAGACAGTAGGCAAAAAGTAATGAAAGGGGGCAACAAGTGTAGAGGAACTCATGAAGCAAATTCTGCTGACAATGGACATTTCAGCACCTCCTCTAAACTCACTCCATTAGCTTTTATTTGTTTGCTTTTGAAATTTTCTTGCAAGAGCATGTTTCTAAGGAATCCTAGCCAACAAATAACTCGGGGTATTATGCAGCTTTCAAAATCTAAAGCAACAAAACCAAGTATCACCTATTCACTATGCCACGAATTTGCATTGATCTTTTAATCCCTACTAATTCATATTTAATAAAGGTTTGCTGTGTGATTATTACCTGTAAAACCATACCTAAGGTATTTGGAAAGATACAAAGATGTATAAGAAATGATCTCCTGTCCTCTGGGAGCCAGAAATCCATTGGAAACCAGAAACCTACCAGCAAAACAGAGGAATATCTACACACAGTCTGTGATTTCTTCAGATACTGAAAGAAGTGGCAAATGAAAAAATAACCACACATTCAAGTTTTCCAGCCATCCCTGTTTGTCATCTGAGTGCAAAGTGTCCAGGAGGGACACCAACAGGCTTGCTCATTTTGGCAGAAAGGGTTTTGGGAGAAAGGCTTATGCCTTTTCCCCCCATGTCCTGAGCTAGATCAAGTACAAAATGTATGGGTTGTTTGTGAATTAGTGAGCTGATTAGACATTTTACAGAAATATAATAAATATGTTTTCTGGAACCTGTCAGCTCACTCTCTATTAAACCACCAGGTCATTTTACATTAACAGGTAAATAAATTTTTGATTCCAAGTACTCAACTCTTTATTGGGGGGTGAGGAGGAGTGGGACAGAAAGAAAAGAGAATTGAAGTAACTAACAAGAATGACGACTTTAATATGTCAATCCTTGTTTTAAACATACACAAGATGTATAATCACTAAAATACTTTTAAACTAAATCAATCTTTTTTGTTGTTGTTGGTTTGCAGTACGCTTCCCAGGAATTAAAACTTACATAGATCCAGATACATATGAAGACCCATCCCTAGCAGTTCATGAATTTGCAAAGGAGATTGATCCCTCAAGAATTCGCATTGAGAGAGTCATTGGGGCAGGTAAACATAAAATCTGTACTTTTGAAGATATGATTCCTTGATGGTTTTGTAGCTAGGTTATCAACATAACTATCAACATAAATCTTAGCAGTTTTAGTCTTGAAAAATTTCAAGAAAGGAGAAGTAAAATTATCTTCTATATGCTGTTACTTTTTTAAGTATGTAAGCACCTAAATTCATTTTCTAAGCAAACGTCATTTTTAACTCCTGTAGTCTTCTTTCAGTATGGAGGTAACTTACAATGAAACTAGGGTCATACAGGAATTCATTTTGAAGATGTAACTTCAGGAGTTTTTCATAAGTTGTTAAAGATTTACTGAGGCCCTCAAGGTACCTGGGTGGCTCAGTTGGTTGAACATTCGACTCTTGATTTCATCTCAGGTCGTGATCCCAGGGTCATGGGATTGAGCCCTGGTTGGGCTCCTTGCTGAACGTGGAGTCTGCTTAAGATACTTTCTCTCTCTTTCTCTCTCTGCCCCTCTCCCCAGCTTGTGCATTCTCTCTTTAAAAAAAATAAATTAAAAATAAAATAAAATAAATGATTTACTCAGGCCCCAACATCTATAGATATATAGTATAATTAGTGTTCATATTGATGACTGGCTCTGCAGGATCCAGAAGTGTTCTAAAAATCATTGAGTGTAAAATTAGCTTCAGTATAGTTTTATATCATTTCAATGCTAATTAGTGATTTTCCCTATGTAGAATGTTCAAACAGAACACTATTTTATTCAGCTCTCCTATATAAATACAAAACTATTGTGAATTAGTTCCCAAGACCTTATTCTGTTCATACTTATGACAGAGGCTAAGTTGGTATAACAAAGAGGCCTCAGCATATTTATTCTTCTTTCAAGTCCTTGACCTAAGGAACAGTCCATGTTAGCAGAGGAATGATCATTCAGGAGGTCTTGAAAGGACCCAAGTTCCTTGTACTGTTTGCTCTGCCTTTCCTTAGTGTGTCATCTTCCTCTGAATGGTCAAAGCTGGGACACCAATGCATCTGCCTTCCAACCTGTGAGAAAGAAAAGGAAAGAGTTCAGTCTTTTTTTTTTTTTTTTTGGCTTTGTCTGTAAGACAATAACACGGAACTTGTAAACATGTCTATTCACATCTCAATGGTCCAGTTCAATTACCTGGGCACAAAGAGAGTTTGGAAACATATTCTCTGACTGGACAGCCATGCAAACAGCTAAGAAGGGGAAGGAGAAAGTGTAAGTAGAGAAGGGAGACTGGATCCTGAACAGGGGTATTGGTCTCCTCTCGATGCTGGATACCTGTTATGTACTGTTTTGAGCAGTACATACAAAGCATGACCATTCCAGCCAGGTATCATGTCTTTGCAGAGGCCAAAGAAAGAAGCTGACCATCCCTTGTTTCTTTCCAAAGCCCTTCTCCACAAGAGGACCAGCTGCATAATCTGCAGAGACCAATGCAGAATGAAAATGTAGAGTCTCTTGTTAAAAAGTTACTAAGAATTTCAAGATAGTGACATCAGAGCATTAAACAAGTGACAGAGCCCTTCTAAACTCAGGACTCTGTATGACTAGTCACATTGAATGGACTCTGTTTCCCAGATACACAGTAATCTAGCACTATACAGGAATTCCAGAAACATTTGGAGAGAGTCCTTCATTATATCACTTCATTCGCTATGCACAATGGGTCATCTCATCTCCTACAAGGCTAGAGCTCCCTTTGAAAGCTGACACAAGGGGCCTATACACTTAATCCTAGTGCTCACAGCTGAAGAATCTGTCTTATCAGAAAGATTAAGAACCTGGAATGAAACCAGATTCTCTATTCTCTTCTGCTGAACATAAAACACATCAATGGGCATTGAAGGTATAATTGAAAGAGTGATTGCATTATAGTCATTTAGTTTGGGGATTCATTTACTTAACACAGCAGAGAAATAGAGAAGAGAGAAGGTTAAATAATTCCATTGCATGCTACTGTTGGCTTTCTTCCTCAAGTCCCCAAGAAAAAGTGGTATAGCCTTTTATACTGCAGTGTTCAGTCCTCATGTAGATACAGTGGAAGCATTTTCCATTGTAGTCCTTTGTGCATAAATTAAATGGCAGTGTCTGAAATCATAATGTTGAGAAATAATATCAAATATCTTAAATGATAACAAATAAGTATTTTTTTTAGTTTTTTAGATTTTATTCAACCAGAATATAAATTTTGTCCTAAAAAAAAAAAAAGTATGACACATTGCCAAAGCAGTGACTGTTAAAGAGACTACTTGAATATCATTCCCCCTATTCTATCTAACATCTAATAAGTTGTATTGGGATTCTTCTCATTTGGCAAAGAAAGAATATCTAAACCAGGTAGTCAATCCTATACACCAGTATTCCTTTTTATATTTATTCACCTTTCATTACTTCAAGTTTCATACAATATGCTGTCTTTTTATTGTTTGTCTTCAAAAAAAATCATAAAAATAAAAATGCTTTATGTTACAAAGTTGTAACATATGTTATATTGTAACATAACTTTGCACTTTGCATTCCTGGCCAGTGCTACTTTGTAATTAACCTCATTATGTCACGTTCCTAAAACTCTATTTGGATGTGGAAAAAAGTAGTAATTCTGTGGACATTTGTCACAGAAGTAGTGTGAAAAAAGCATTGTTTGGTCAAACTATGGAAGAATTGATAGAATTATGTAACATCTCTGACATAATTACACAATTGGTTACTTGCCCAACACTTTACTATAAAGCCTTTCCTTAGGTTGTCTCATATCCTTTATTTTTTCCCACCTATTTGATTGTTTCTTCTCAGACTCCTATTTTCTCATCATCTGTGTGCATTAGGTATTTCCCTTGGAGATGTAAATTAAATGACTTGAGGGGAGAGGTGTGTTGGAGTAGTGGTGATGGGAGAGAAGCAAGACATCAGGTCTTAATAATTGTCAGGGGAAAGGTATTTAGTTCTGACTGAAGCACTGAGAAAGCCATAGAGGGGATACTGAGATTCACCATTCATTGCTGAGGAGAAATCAACAAGACCTACATGTGTTTTGTTTTGTTTTTGTTTGTTTTTTTGTTTGTTTATAAAGAAATAGTTTAAAATGTTGTCCTGGGCACTTTCCAGGGTAGTGAAATGTTCCAAGTCTAGGCAGAGAAGAGCCTGCAGAGTGAAGCTATATGCAGGCAGCAGGTATATTTACTAGGCCTGGGAATTCTTGGGTTCCTTTAGATGAGTTAGATTGTAGATGAAAGAGAAAATAAAAGCTGAGGGTTGATAAAGTGTAAGCTGCCTATAAACTCATGCTTCAGATTCAGATCTGGTCTGAATAAGGTTGCGTGGTCCAGTTTGAAAAGTTCCCAAAGTTGACTCGAATTTGGAAGTTAAGTTGAAACAGGGCTGTGGAGTCAAACAAATTAGTCAAGTAGTGATTCTGCAGTTTAACAGTTGCATGATTTGGGCCAAATTCTGAGCTTCAATTCCCTCATCTATAAAATGGGCATACCTACCTGCTTTCTGAGGTTGTCGTCAGGTTTGAGATATATATGTATAAACACCTGGCCTTCAGCACAAGGAATGCAGCAAGCCATCTTAACCTGTCTCCTTTAGTGTATTTTATTGTTGAAGTCTTAACATAATAGCTAACTCCCTTGTGAAATTGAATGTTAACCTTTGGTAATAATAATGCTTACCCTAGCTTTTTTTTTTTTTTTTTTTTTTTTTTTTTTTTGCTACTTCCCTTTGGAGATTCTTCAATTCTGATAATGATGATGATTAACACATAGTTTTTATTGAGCACCTACTCAAGTTCAGACCCTGTGTTAAGTGCTTTTCATATATTTTCTTATAAAGTTGTCATAATAACCCCATGAGGAAGATATTATTATTCTCATTTATAGGTGAAGAATGAGGTTAAGAAACATTAAGTGGCCTGCTCAAGATTGTAAGATTAGGTCGTAGAAGACCTGGGGTTCACACCCAGCTATGACTGACTCCCAAGCTACATTTTTTTTTACAATTTAACTTTATTTTTTATTTTTTTATTTTTTAAAATTTACATCCAAATTAGTATATAGTAAAGCAATGATTTCAGGAGTAGATTCCTTAGTGCCCCTTACCCATTTAGACCATCCCCCCTCCCACAACCCCTCCAGCAACCCTCAGTTTGTTCTCCATATTTATGAGTCTCTTTTGTTTTGTCCCCTCCCTGTTTTTATATTATTTTTGTTTCCCTTCCCTTATGTTCATCTGTTTTGTCTCTTAAAGTCCTCATATGAGTGAAGTCACATGATTTTTGTCTTTCTCTGACTAATTTCACTTAGCATAATACCCTCCAGTTCCTTCCACATAGTTGCAAATGGCAAGGTTTCATTCTTTTTGATTGCTGAGTAATACTCCATTGTATATATATATACCACATTTTCTTTATCCATTTATCCATCCCTACCCAAGCTGCTATTCTTAACCACTGTGTTATATTGTATCTATGCTATTAGTTTACTCTTCAACTCAAAACACTGTGTCCATAAAAGGTATCAAAATGTGCTTTAAAAAGGAACCATCCCAATTTTAAAAAATCTTAAGTAGTTTAAAGATATTTAATATCTCATTGAAACAAAAATTTTAACTGAAAGACAATCAGGAAATCATTTTCATGAAAGAATATTGAATTTCTTATGCTGTATGGATATTTAGAGAATAAATGTATTTTGTGAAGAAAATAAATTACATATAAACCAAAGTCTGAAAGAACCAATTAGAGATATATACAATCTAGAAATAATTGTAATCCTTAAGATTTATTATTATTATTTTATCATTCATGAAAATGTTTGAGAATTTATAGATATGAAAGCTTATTTGTGTTCTTTTATGATTCCAAATACTACATTATTTTTGTATAAGAGCTCAAAAACTATACCCACCTGTTCTCATATAACAAAATATGAGGATAATGGATAAATATGAGAAATTTGAGAATATAAAAACTGAAAAAAATCCAGAAATTAGATAAATGTATTTCTGAGGCCAAAGAAGTTAATACTTCAAATAAATAAAGGTGTAGACCATTAAGCATTTTTCATAGGGTTGGGAAGGGACTTTTATGTGCAAGGCTGTTATTTGCTGCTGGCCAGTGAGTCCTATTAGAATTCTTTTCCTTGTGTTTTGCTCTAAAGAACAAATGTTATTTGGGGACGCTTGGGTGCCTTGAAGTGTCAGACTTCAGCTCAGGTCATGATCTCATGGTCTGTGGGTTTGAGTCCCATGTCCGGCTCCATGCTGACACCTTGGAGTGTGGAGTTTGCTTTGGATCCTGTGTCTCCCTTTCTTTCTGCTCCTTCCCCACTCATGCACTCTCTATCTCTCTCTCTCTCTCTCTCTCAAAAATAAATAAATGTTATTATTTTTTTTTTTAATAACAAATGTTATTCTAATGCCAGCATAATCAAATGCCATTTATTGCTTGGATTTACTTTTCTAAAATTTGCCTCCTCCTCCTTAAATAAAAGTATGTCTTTCCAGAATATTAAAAGCCCTAATTTAACTAATGATAAGATTATTCAGAATAAGTAATGCATCACTGAGCAATTGGCTTATCAATGTAATTCAAATGAGCTATCTCAGAGAAAAATTAGCAAATCTAAAGGTGCAGTAAATAGCATCTTTACTGTTTAAAAAAAAAAAAGAATGCTTTCCAGGTTTCTAATTGGGAGACACGTTACAGAGTCATTAAATACTTCTAAAATTGGTTGTTAAAAAATGAACCCCAAAATAGCTGCATTAAAATTTTAAGAAAGAAAATGAGAAATGATATTACACACAACCCAAAACATTTCTTTATATGTTCCCTCAGAAATGTTTGTTAGATGGCTAATATCTACTTATATGAGGCACTGTGCTTTTTTTTTTTTTTTTTCATAGTAAGTCACTATGCTTATCAAAAACATATGCAGTCAGCCTGTCTTCTATAACTTTTGTCCTGGGATTTTCAACTTTGTAATTATCCAAATATTATGTGACAAATCCTTAGAAAACTTATGCAATATCTAGGCTTAATACACACACACATGCATATACATATATATACATATATACAGTATATATACATACATACTTAAAATTCCTTATCTTTCACTGTAAATTTTACTTTTTTTTAATGAGTTTTCTAGGACACTTTTTTTTTGATATATCACTATTCTATTTAATAGTGGCAGCTTATCTTTGTTCATCAATACAGGCCTGAATTTCCATGAAAATGTGCATTTCCATTTAAATGAAGTGAGCAGCTCTGTTGCATAGGAGACTATCAAGAGCATCTATCTTCTTTGACTTTTTGCATCATAAAATGAAATACTGTGGCCAGAGGACTGTAAAACAGAAATTCCCAGGCTAAAAGAACCAGGTCAGATTAGGATAGAATCATTATTTTACACATATCTTGAGAGATAATGAGAAGACTGGTAAACTGAATTTTAATCATGGGCTGAAAAAGGTCATTGAAAGGCTTTTCCTTTTTCAGGACAGTCCTGAACCTAAACCATTAGAAGAAACACTTGGCTTGCAGAATATCTATAATTTTGAAACATTATTCCATTGAAAAATTCATCCTTGTGTCTGTAAGCCCATAGGGTACCCTCTCATATTTGACCTTCCCTCTTTCCCTAGTCTCAGTGGAAATGCATAATATCTCTCAGCCATTCATATTCTATTCCTTTATCTATACAAAACTCATTATTGCCTCCACTATCAGCCTTCTTTTCTCTTGGCTTAGTCACCATTTTTTTTTCTCTTCCTAGAATAGTCCAGGAAGTTTTAACTGTTGGTTTCTCAGCAAGCATCTGCAGGTAAAAGAAAGTCAAAAGGACAACAAAGAGGACATAAAAAGTGAATGACAAACCAGTGATTTATTCAGTCTAATATTTGGTTCTGTTATTGCCATCTCCTTTGAGGTCATAGCTGTACTTGCTAATATGCAGGGCAAAATGCTCACTTCCGGTGCCACTGCTAATTCTCCTGCAAACCTCCAACTAACCCTTCTAGAATCTATTATTTTTTTAGTTATCTTAAAGGAACTCTCTTATCCCCTATATTATTTTTGTTCCTCTTCCACAGCTATATTGTATTTTGTTTGCAACATGACAAGAGGAATGTGGGCAGTATTCCAGATGCAGTCTCACAATTCATTTTTTACAAGAAGAAACTTGTGTTTATGGCTTAGTTCCTCCATGATTGATTAGATGATCTTCTCAAATGTAAATTTTGTTCTTGTCCATCAATGTAAAGGATTTATGGTAGAGGTCAGATTAATTTTCTTTTCTATTCTTGAAACCCCTTTGCCCAACCAATTAGACTGAAAATAAGATCAACAGCAGATTCTGGCAAGACTTTTGTGCCTTTTACTCAAGAATTTCATAGCATTCTAAATCAAATGATGTAATGAAAGATGGGCTATATCCATTTTCCCTGGACATTATAGTATGAATAAAAAGGACAGACTGGAACCAGACAGACCCAGGCTTGAATCACAGTATTATTATTAATTTACTCTATGACCTTCAGCAAGTTAGTGATTTCTCAGAAATTTGGTTTGCTTACCTATAAAATGGATTCTTCATAATAATAATAATAATAATAATAATAGCTATTATGTAGGATTAGTGTAAAATTTAGAGATGACACATACTGAGGCTCTGTCATACAGTAAACACTCAGTAAAAGGGCAGAAACATGACTATCAGATTCAAAATAGTTTTTATATTTAGTTGAAATGGCTAAGAAGAATGGCACTCTACACGTAATTCTCAAAATACATTTGATATAAATACCTTCCCATACAGAATTTGATGATCAATGCCATAGTAACTAGAATGATATGTATGATTTTCAGAGTTAGTTGAAAATTAGTAGTTAAAAATGAAGTTTCATTTTTATCAGTACATTAAGAGCTATGTGTATATGAACAAATTATTTCCTCTTTTTATTTTTTGAAACATTTTTTTTTTATTTTAGAGGGAGAGCATGAACAGGGGAGAGAGAGCGAGTATCTTAATCAAGGTCCATGCTCAGGATGGAGCCCAACGTGGGGCTTGATCCCACGCATGACCTGAGCTGAAATCAAAACTCAAATGCTCAAACTGAGCCACCCAGGTGCCCCTGTTTTTCTTTCTTTTTTTTTAATTATTTTTTTAATTTACATTCAAATTAGTTAGCATACAGTGCAGAAATGATTTCAGGGTAGATTTCTTAATACCCCTTACCCATTTACCCCATCTCCCCTTCCACATCCCCTACAGCAACCCTCAGTTTGTTCTCTATATATGAGTCTCTTATGTTTTTTCCCCTTCCCTGTTTTTATATTATTTTTGCTTTCCTTCCCTTATGTTCATCTGTTTTGTATCTTAAATTCTTCATTTGAATGAAGTCATATGATATTTGTCTTTCTCCGACTAATTTCACTTAGCCTAATACCCTCTAGTTCCATCCATGTAATTGCAAATGGCAAGATTTCATTCTTTTTCATTGCCAAGTACTACTCCATTGTGTGTGTGTGTGTGTATATATATATATATATATATATATACACACACACCCAACATCTTTTTTTTTTTTTTTTAATTTTTTTTATTTTTTTTTTTATTTTTTTTTTATTTTTGGGACAGAGAGAGACAGAGCATGAACGGGGGAGGGGCAGAGAGAGAGGGAGACACAGAATCGGAAACAGGCTCCAGGCTCCGAGCCATCAGCCCAGAGCCTGACGCGGGGCTCGAACTCACGGACCGCGAGATCGTGACCTGGCTGAAGTCGGACGCTTAACCGACTGCGCCACCCAGGCGCCCCACACACCCAACATCTTTAACCATTCCCCATCAATGGACATTTGGGCTCTTTCCATACTTTGGCCATTGCCGATAGTGCTGCTATAAACATTGGGGTGCTTGTGCCCCTTGAAAACAGTACACCTGTATCCCTTGGGTAGATACCTAGTAGTGCAATTGCTGAGTCGTAGGGTAGTCCTATTTTTAATTTTTTGAGGAAACTCCATACTGTTTTCCAGAGTGGTTGCACCAGCTTGCATTCCCAATGGCAATGCAAAAGGGTTCCTTTCTCCACATCCTCGCCAACATCTATTGTTGCCTGATTTGTTAATGTTAGCTATTCTGACAGGTGTGAGAATAGTATCTCATTGTGGTTTTGATTTGTATTTCCCTGGTGATGAGTGATGTTGAGCATTTTTTTCATGCGTCAGTTGGCCATCTGGGTGTCTTCTTTATCTGATATGTCATTTACAAATATCTTCTCCCATTCTGTCGGTTGCCTTTTAGTTTTGCTGATTATTTCCTTCGCTGTGCAGAAGCTTTTTATTTTGATGAGGTCCCAATAGTTCATTTTTGCTTTTGTTTCCCTTGCCTCTGGGGATGTGTTGAGTAGGAAGTTGCTACAGCTGAGGTCAAACAGGTTTTTGTCTGCTTTGTCCTCTAGGATTTTGATGGCTTCCTGTCTTATGTTTAGGTCTTTCATCCATTTTTAGTTTATTTTTGTGTATGGTGTAAGAAAATGATCCAGGTTCATTCTTTTATGTCGCTGTCCAGCTTTCCCAGCACCATTTGCTGAAGAGACTGTCTTTATTCCATTGGATATTCTTTCCTGCTTTGTCAAAGATTGGTTGGCCATATGTTTATGGGTCCATTTCTGGGTTCTCTATTCTGTTCCATTGATCTGAGTGTCTGTTTTTGTGCCAGTACCATACTGTCTTGATGATTACAGCTTTGTAATATAGCTTGAAGTCTGGGATTATGATGCCTCCAACTTTGGTTTTCTTTTTCAAGATTGCTTTGGCTATTCAGGGTCTTTTCTGGTTCCATACAGATTTTAGGATTGTTTGTTCTAGCTCTGTGAAGAATACTGGTGTTATTTTGATAAGGATTGCATTGAATATGTAGATTGCTTTGAGTTGTATTGACATTTTAACGATATTTGTTCTTCCAATCCAGGAGCATGGAATATTTTTCCATTTTTTTGTGTCTTCTTCAATTTCTTTCATAAGCTTTCTATAGTTTTCAGTATATGGATTTTTCACCTCTTTGGTTAGATTTATTCCTAGGTATTTTATGGTTTTTGGTGCAATTGTAAATGGGATAGATTCCCTGATTTCTCTTTCTGTTGGTTCATTATTGGTGTATAGGAATGCAACCAATTTCTGTACATTGATTTTATATCCTGTGACTTTGCTGTATTCATGGATCAGTTCTAGCAGTTTTTTTGATATTATCTTTTGGGTTTTCCACATAGAGTATCATGTCATCTGCGAAGAGTGAAAGTTTGACCTCCTCCTGGCCAATTTGGATGCCTTTTATTCCTTTGTTTTGTCTGATTGCTGAGGCTAAGACTTCCAATACTATGTTGGCTAACAGTGGTGAGAGTGGACACTCTGTCACATTTCTGACCTTAGGGGAAAAGCTTTCAGTTTTTCCCCATTGAGGATGGTATTAGTGGTAGGTCTTTCATATATGGCTTTTAAGATCTTGAGGTATGATCCTTCTGTCCCTACTTTCCTGAGGGATTTTATCAAGAAATCATACTGTATTTTGTCAAATGCTCTCTCTGCAACTATTGAGAGGATCATGTGGTTCTTGTCCTTTCTTTCACTCATGTGATGTATTATATTGATTGTTTTGTGGATATCAAACCAGCCCTGCATCTCAGGTATAAATCCCACTTGGTCATGGTGAATAATTTTTTTAATGTATTGTTGGATCCATCCAACATTGGCTAATATCCTGTTGAGGATTTTTGCATCCATGTTCATCAGGGAAATTGGTCTATAGTTCTCCTTTTTAGTGGGGTCTCTGTCTGGTTTTGGAATCGAGGTAATGCTGGCTTCATAGAAAGAGTTTGGAAGTTTTCCTTCCATTTATATTTTTTGGAAGAGCTTCAAGAGAATAGGTGTTAACTCTTCCTTAAATGTTTGGTAGAATTCCCCTGGGAAACAATCTGGCCCTGGACTCTTGTTTTTTGGGATATTTTTAATTACTGATTCAATTTCTTTACTGGTTTTGAGTCTGTTCAAATTTTCTATTTCTTCCTGTTTCAGTTTTGGTAGTGTATATGTTTCTAGGAATTTGTCCATTTCTTCCCAATTGCCCATTTTATTGGCATATAATTGCTCATAATATTCTCATACTATTGTTTTTATTTCTGCTGTCTTGGTTGTGATCTCTCCTCTTTCATTCTTGATTTTATTTTTTGGGGTCCTTTCCTTTTTCTTTTGATCAAACTAGCTAGTGGTTTATCAATTTTGTTAATTCTTTCAAAGAACCAGCTTCTGGTTTCATTGATCTGTCTACTGTTTTGTTTCTTTTGTTTGTTTGGTTGGTTGGTTGGTTTCAGTAGCATTAATTTCTGCTCTAATCTTTATTATTTCCTGTCTTCTGCTTGTTTGGAGTTTTATTTGCTCTTCTTTTTCTACCTCTTTAAGCTGTAAGTTAGGTTGTGTATCTGAGACCTTTCTTCCTTCTTTAGGAAGGTCCAAATTGCTATATACTTCCCTCTTATGACCACCTTTGATGCATCCCAGAGGTTTTGAGCTGTGGTGTTATCATTTTCATTGGCTTTAATATACTTTTTAATTTCCTCTTCTTGGTTAGCTCATTCATCCTTTAGAAGGATGGTTTTTAATCTCCAAGTATTTGTTTTTTTCCACATTTTTTTCTTGTGTAGATTTTGAGTTTCATGGTGTTGTGGTCTGAAAATATGCACAGTATGATCTCTATCTTTTTGTACTTGTTCAGGGCTGATTTGCGTCCCAGTATGTGATCTAATCTTGAGAATGTTCCATGTGCACTGGGGAATGTGTATTCTGCTGCTTTAGGATGAAATGTTCTAAATGTATCTGTTAAGTACATCCAGTCCAGTGTGTCATTCAAAGCCATTGTTTCCTTTTTGATATTCTGTCTAGATGATCTGTCCATTGCTGTGAGTGGGGTGTTGAAGTCCCCTACTATTATGGTATTATTATCAATGAGTTTCTTTGTTTGTGATTAATTGATTTATATATTTGGATCCTTTCACATTTGGAGCATAAATGTTTACAATTGTTAGATCTTCTTAGTGGATAGGCCCCTTAATTATGATATAATGCCCTTCTTCATCTCTTGTTACAGTCTTTATTTTAAAGTCTAGATTGTCTGATATAAGTGTGGCTACTCCTGCTTTCTTTTGTTGACAATTCACATGATAGATGGTTCTTCATCCCCTTACTTTCAATCTGAAGGCGTCTTTGGTCTAAAGTGGGTCTCTTGTAAGCAGCATATAGATGGATCTTGTTTTCTTATCCATTCTGTTACCCTATGTCTTTTGATTGGAGCATTTAGTCCATTGACATTTAGAGTGAGTACTGAAAGATATGAATTTATTACCATTGTGTTGCCTATAGAGTTGGAGTTTCTGGTGGTGTTCTCTGGTCCTTTCTAGTCTTTGTTGCTTTTGTTTTTCTTTGTTTGTTTGTTTTGTTTTGTTTTGTTTTTCTGTCTTTCCTCCCCTCAGAGTCCCCCTTAAAATTTCTTGCAGGGCTGGCTTAGTGGTCATGAACTCCTTTAATTTTTGTCTGTCTGGGAAAATTTTTATCTCTCCTATTTTGAATGACAGCCTTGCTGGATAAAGAATTCTTGCCTACATATTTTTCTGATTCAGCACATTGAAAATATCCTGCCACTCCTTTCTGGCCTGTCAAGTTTCTGTGGATAGGTCTGCTGCAAACCTGATCTGTCTTCCCTTATAGGTTAAGGACTTTTTTTCCCTTGCTGCTTTCATGATTCTCTCCTTGCCTGAGTATTTTGTGAGTTTGACTATGATATGCCTTGTTGATGGCCAGTTTTTATTGAATCTAATGAGAGTTCCCTGTGCTTCTCAATTTTGATGTCTGTGTCTTTCCCCAGGTTAGGAAGGTTTTCAGCTATGATTTGCTCACATAACCCCTCTACCCATTTTTCTCTCTCTTCCTCTTCTGGGACCCCTATGATTCTGATGTTGTTCCTTTTTAATGAGTCACTGATTTCTCTAATTCTTATAATCATGCTCTTTTTCCTTAGTCTCCCTCTTTTTTTCTGCTTCATTATTTTCCATAAGTTTGTCCTCTGTTTTGTTGATTCACTGTTCTCCCTCATGTATCCTTGCTGCTGTGGCAACCATTTGAGATTGCAGTTTAGTTATAACATTTTTTATTTCAACCTGACTAGCTTTTACTTCTTTTGTCTCTGCATAAAAAGATTCTAATCTATTTTCAATGCTAGGTAGCATTCTTATTGTCATGATTCTAAATTCTGGTTCAGACATCTTGCTTGTATCTGTATTGATTAAGTCCCTGGCTGTCATTTCTTCCTGTTTTTTGGGGGTAAATTCCTTCATTTTGTCATTTTGAAGGGAGAAAAGGAATTAATAAGGTAAAAATTTTAAAATTAAAAAATTAAAAACAACACAAAATAATCAAATAAACAAAGCTAGATCCTAGGTGTTCTGGTTGTTGAAAGGAGCTTGATAGATTAGAGAAAAAAGAGAAAGATAAGAAAAGGAAAAAAAAAGGAAAAAAGAAAAGGAAAACATTTGAAAATTTGAAAAAATGAATACAATAAAATAGAATAAAATGAAATGATGGAAGTAAAATATAATTTAAAAAATTACAAAAAAGTAAAAATTATAGTAGAAAAAAATCAAAGAAAAATATTTTAATAAAAATGGAAAATAAAAATACATTTTTTCTTTCTCTATTCAAGAAAAGAAATGAAATAAAAAAAAAAATTGAATAGATGGACCAGGGAACAGACTGAAAGACGATTGAAATTACATAGTTTCCCCTAGAAGTCAAACTATGAAGCACTTTATAGTCTGTAAACTAAGCAGGCAGAGAGACTTGTGTTCTTGAAGAGCAAGGTTGGCCCAGTTGGGTGGGGCTTAGTGTGATGGCTCTGTTCTCCACTAGATGGTGCTGCTTAGCTTTTGGGGTGGATTGTTGTGGGGCCTGTATGTGTGTATGCACATGTGCACAGGGGGGTGAAAATGGCATCACCCAGCCATCCAGTCTCCAGTACCGGAAATCTCTTCTTCCCAATCAGCAATCACGCACCCGTCCTTTGTCTCCAACTTCATCTGCTCCCCGCATTTACAGTCCATGACCAAGCCGTCAGGTTGACAGATGGCACCTCTCTCCTTAGTTTTATCTCAGATGTGGCTGTGTTTCCTAACCCCTCACTTCTGAGGGACTGTGGCTTTGACCTGTTTTGACCCTTTGGAGGAGGGTCTCACCAAGCAACGGCTGGGTGCCTGCCTGCACCCAAGAATATTGGCGGGACCATGCTGCTGCCGATGCCCATAGACTGAGCCCAGGTGCCAGCCCGCCCAGAGAAAGTTCACACAATCATGTAGCGGCAGATTTTGGATATTATGGTAAGTCACAACACACATCTGGCTCCAGGTGTCACTCTTAACGTCCTTGTTCCAGCACCAGCAAATGTGGTTGTTCCCTGGGGTCTGCTGGGACCTCTGCCTGTAGGGTGGCTACACAGCCTCTACCAAATGTCCTCCCAGCAGGGGAGCCGTCTCTTCCCATGTGGCCTGAGGACCCCTCAGACCTTGCTCTCTGATCCTAGGGATTCATCCTTCCCACCAGAGCACCATCAAGTACCAAACTACTATGGAGTTTCAGACTCCGCACTCCCCCTGTTTATACAGTCTTAATGGAATTTAAACCCTCTCCTTTCTCCCTTTTTCAGTTCCTTGCATACTCTTTCTTTTCTCTCCAGCTGCTTTTTATTGGGGGTGGGGCAGTGCTTTCCCATACTCTCCTCCCATGTCTGTCCTCTCTCTGCAAGCAAAAACAGCTTCCTGCCCTCCACAGCTTCTCTCTCCCCTAGTTCACCTCTCCGTGCTGTGTACCTGCCAAGTTCTGTGATTCAGATTGTGCAGATTGTTGTGTTAATCCTCAAATCAGTTTTGTAGGTGTGCAAGATAGTTTTGTATTGATCTGACTGCATTTCAGGGACAAGAGATGCAAAAAAAACTTCCATGTTATTCTGCCATCTTGGCCCCTCTCTCTGTGTTTCTTTTTAACTAAAGAAACTCAAAACTTAGTTTCCTCTGTATCTTGTGAGGTTATATTTATTATATATGTGTTTATGTTTACTTTAAGCTTAAGAAGTCATATGATAAAATGACTTTAACCAAAAAAAAAATTTTCACTTCAGTGTTTTAATGTAAAACTGTTATAAACTAGTCTTATCAATTTATTCCTGGCACAGCTAAGAAATTTATAAGTTGATTTTTCAAAGATAGGGCTACGTATCAAGTTTATAGACTTTAAGTTCATTTTATTTACTTCTATTTCAACATTCTACACTTTATTTGGGGGTCATTCAGTGTATATATGCTATGTCATGTACACATTTCCCAGTCTTGCAAGTTGCCTCATCGTAGTAGTTGTTTGAGAAATACTTGTAAATAAATAAACTAGTAAATAAATGAATGACTAGAGGAATATAGGATTATTTCTAAATAATTATTTTAAATGACTATGTCCATCTGGTAATCAGGAAAAACCCTAATATGGAGGTAAGTTAAAGCACAAACAATTAATATAATATAAAATCAAATGCATAATATATATAAAGTATAAGTAGAGAACATATTTATAGAGGACAGTTGTGAGTTATAGTAGTTGCAGTACCTTATGTTAGTAATTTATTTGATAAATCAGACCAAAAGCATAGAAATTATTATATGCCTTTGCATTAGCATAATGAAATACAGAATCTTACAGAAACGATTACATTGTAACTTTACTTTCTATTGAGTTTGTGTAATAGATGAGGTAATTTTGAAGAGTTTTTTTTTTTTAATTTACAAAGAACCTAGCAATTTTCCAAACTTTGATGAATATTTTGGTAAATATTGATAACATATTTGCCCAAATGAATAAAAGTTGGCATCTGTTTTCAAAAAAAAAAAAAAAAAAAGGTACTCCAAGGGGATAGGGGACCTCTGAGTATACCTTGTATAGAAAGAAAAAAATGATACATTTTCTTAAGCCATGAGAAAACCTACACACATCATCAGCAACAATTTCTGTCCCTTATCTCTTGCTACCTAACAAAAACGTTACAACTTAAAAAAGGAACATTTATTATCTTATAGTTCCTATAGGTCAGGAATTCAGGCACAGCTTAGTTCCTACAGGGTGGCTCACAAAGTTGTGTCAAGGTGTCAGCTAGGGATGTGGTCTCATCTGAAGGTCTCATCTGAAGTTCAGGTGGGCCAGGATATACTTCCAACCTCTATGACGGCTATCAGGATAAAGTTCCTTGAGGGTTGTTGCACTGAAAGCTTTAATTCCTCACTGCCTATTGGATGGAGAACACCCTCAGATTCCTGCTGTGTGGGCCTCTTCAACTTGGTAACTTATTTCACTAAAGCTGGCAAGAAAGTCTGCTAGCAAGATATCATTCCACACTGGTGAATAATGAGATGTGAATTAAGATCATAAGTCTTATTATATGATTTGCTTATGTCACACTGTAGTTCATTTAGCATGAGGTAATTAGTTCATTGTTCCCATAGTGATACTTTTGTTCTCAGTCTATGTATTTAACTAATGACTTATCATTGTAGCCTGTCCGTTATCTTTTGCTATGTAACAAACCATCCCAAAACTAAATGGTTCAAATATTAATCATTTAATTTAGTCCTAATTCTCTGGGTCAGCAGTTTTCTTTGGGCTCCACTAGAAGTGAGGATTTTGTCTTGTGGTCTCACCCAGGGTCACTCCTATGAAAGATTGCTCAACTGGACAATGTTGCAATTAGGTGGTTGATCTAGGGGGATTTAGTTGTGTGTAGCTTCTCCCTCAGCAACAGGCTAGGTGTGAAAGTCTCAAGGCAGTGTTCTAAGCAGATAAGAAAAAGTTGTAAAGCATCTTTAGGCTCTGGCTCTGAACTTCTACAACATAATTCTGACACTATATTGGTCAAAGCAGTCACAGTGCTAGTCCAGGTAACAAGGCAGAAAAATAGATTATCCCTGTTGATGAGAGGAACAGTGAAGTCACATTACAAAGGGCATGCATACAAGGTTGAAAAGAATTTATAGTCCTGTTTTACAATCTACCACATAGATGATTACTTTAGAAAAATGAATCATTATTTGTTAAGCCTAGCATGGATAACAGGTTATGAATTTATTTGCTACTTTAACTCTATGATCATTTTTGCTTTGCATTCCTAATGAATGATATTCATGGTTTCCTTTATTTAGTGACTAGGTAATCTGCCTTGGTTAAAGTACTATGCAGTTTACAAAAATGAATAACAAAGGAACTCAGGCGCAAGAAGGACATGAAGGAAAGTATAATATGAAAGGTAGAATGGAGGGGCGCCCGGGTGGCTCAGTCAGTTAAGTGTCTGACTTCACCTCAAGTCATGATCTCACAGTTCGTGGGTTCGAGCCCCACGTCAGGCTCTGTGCTGACGGCTAGCTCAAAGCCTGGAGCCTGCTTCGTATTCTGTGTCCCCCTCTCTGTCCCTTCCTTGAGTGCTCACACTCCCTCTCTCTCTCTCTCTCTCTCTCAAAAATAAAAAAAAATTAAAATTTTTTTAAAGAAAGGCAGAATGGAGAAGTAGAAAGGAGGTAGAAAGGACAAGGTAGAAAGGAGCATCATAAGTTAACAAAATATACATGTAAGTCATTATTGAAATTCCATGAGTCTAGAGATCATTCCAGACTCAACGATTAGATTGTATTAGGAAGATGGCTTTTGAAAGATAAGAAATATCAAGGTGAGGAAAAGGCAATGTATATGGGGAAGGAGATAAGTGGTTGAAGAAGAGATATGGAGATTGTAAAGAGGAATTTGGGACAATTTCGAGAGATTTTAGTTTGATGTCATGGGCTCTTTACAATATCTAATTTCTCTTCAAAGCCTAGGCCTCTCCTTTTTCTTGACACAAATATAACTCTAGCCCTGTTTCTTGGATGTTAATTGTAATGGACTTTTTGGTTTGGTGACATTCTATCCTTAATTACATATAAAGTTTAAAATGTTTAAAGAAAAGAGGAATTTTTGCTTTTATTGGGCAAACAGTAAAAATAAAATGCCTTTGCTATGTACATCATGACTGTTGTGAGAAGCAAATGAGATTAAGTTGATTCTAACTGACCATCCAACCTTTATTAAAACATGGCCAATGAAAATGTTCAGTGCCTCACCAGGCAACCCACTCCCTGGGGAACAGTTCTAATATATTGACAATCTATGCAAGTAAAAGTGTGCTTCCTTATAACACTGTATATAATCTTAGAATACTGCATACTGGGCCTTATTCTGCAAAATTGAACTTACACAAAGTAACCCCAATCCTACACTACTCCATGACCCTTCAAATGAAGACAACATGTGACCCTCATAAATCTTTCTTTTCCAGTCTGAGTTGTCCACACTTTTCTTTTTCATCTTTTTTTTAGCATTTATTTATTTTTGAGAGACAGAGCACAAGTGGAGTAGGGGCAGAGAAAGAGGAAGACACAGAATCTGTGCTGAGCACCTCGGTGGCTCAGTCGGTTAAGCATATGACTTTTGATGTCAGCTCAGGTCATGATCTCATGAGTTTGAGCCCTACAGCGGGCTCTGCACTGATGGTGTGGACCCTGTTTGGGATTCTGTCTCTCCTTCTCTCTGCCTCTCACCTGCTTGTTTTCTCTCTCTCTCTCTCTCTCTCTCTCTCTCTCTCTCTCTCTCTCTCTATATATATATATATATATATATATATATATATATATATCTCCTAAAATAAGTAAATAAACTTAAAAAAAATGGTCAGTTTTCCCAAGTTTCCAGCCTTTACTTACATTTCAAATGTCTCTTTTCACAACTAGGTCCAAATAACAATTTGTTGACTTTTTGAAAGATGGAAAGACACAGCAACAAGGCAGATATATATGATATTTTATAGCTTCTTATTTATTACTTTCATGGTGGAGTAAATGAACTCACAGGATGAGATGGTATATAATGTATATTAGGATTGTTTATCATTTGAAGCACATGGGCTTTCCATGTTTTCTAATGTAATTGTTTCTTTAAAGGGAAACCTTTGGTATTCTGTTCCTGCCAGAATCTTTCCTATGGTTCTCTCCCTTACTTCATCCTATCAGGAAAGGTAGTCTGTCTTCAATATTAACAGTAGGCAAGAGTTACTAAATGTTTACATGATTGAAGCAAGCTTTACATGTATTATCATCTCTTTGAGTCCTCACAGTGCTGAGAACCACAAGAGTCACATATGTCCATTTTACAGACAGGGAGACTAAGACATTAGGGAAATTAAATTACTTGGTCACAGTGAACCAGCTACTTAATAATGCCAAATTCAACTCCAGAGTAGTCTCAGTTCAGAGCCCATGCTCTTATCAACCATAACTGGATTACAAATAACCTTTTATATTTGAATCTACACTTTTTCCATAAGGATAGCATCTTCTGTCGCTTATGAAATTGCCATTCCTTAAACCACCATTCAGTAACACAATCTCCACCTCTCTTAGGTGAATTCGGCTGTGTTCTTTGCTTTCGTCCCAGCCATCTGTCAATCTGTCTATCAATAGTCACTTCTCAACTCCATGATACGAGGACTGTGTATAGTAACACTTACTATCTGTTTCAGTTATTTGTAGTGATAGCATAAATTGTCTCTGCCACCACTAGCTAACTCTAAGTGCATTGATCCACCGAAAACCACTGCCATACCAGGACCAGTATTAATGTGGATATTAACTATTATCATGAGGTTATTCTTGGGGTGACATCACAAATTTCCTTTATTTGAAGAACAGTTCACATGTTTTTATATGCTATATCAGTCCTTAAGCTAACCCTGTCAGCTCTGCCTTCAGAATATGTCCCAGAGCCAATCATTTTACAGCTACAACCTTGCCCCAACCCACGATCATCTCTCCTGGCCTCCTTCCTCCCACCTGTGTCTCTCTGTGCTCTGTTCTGCACATATAGCACAGAATACATACATGCATTCAAATTAAATCAGATTGTGTCACTTTCTGTTCACAACTCTCCAATCATTTCTTGACTCACTCAGAGTAGAAGCCTGTTCACCTACTAGCTACCTCTTTAACTTCATCTCCCACAACATCCCCGTCACTCACTGCCCTTTGGAATCAGTGAATTCCTTGCTCATCTTCAAATGTGGCTCATGCACTCCCTTCTCAAGACCTTTGTACTTGATGCTCCATTTAACTCAAGAGCACAAGCTCCAGTGACACCATGGCTCTTTCCTCAGTTCCTCCAACTTCTGGGACAATGTTACTTTCTCAAATAGGCCTGTAGGGATGATTATAAAGTAGCACCTTTCCTCCCACACTCTTTCCCCATCACCCTGCTTTTTCTCTACAGCAATTATCACCAAGTGCCCTATTTTTGTTTTGTCTTTTCTTATCATCTGTCTTCCTCTGTCTCTCTTAATCACTGCTATACCCTTTAGCCCTTTAAACAATATTTGGCATGTTGTAGGTGCTACATTACCTTAATGAATGGATACAGAATTTATAATATACAAAAATGATGAAAGTATTTATTCATCCATTAAATGACTTTTATCCTTAAAAGGGTTATAGCCTAGTGTAGGATTGGAATGAGGGGATGAGACAGTAATTCACCTTGTGCATTCCCAGGGTTAAGTATTGTGATGGAGCTATGATAAGGATGTATCAGCCTCTCAGAGAAAAGGCATAGAAGCTAAATTGATGGATCAAGATAGGCTGACCTAAGAGATGACTTCATCCTGTAGAGACTGGAAAGCAAGTGGAGAATGTTAGACTTATGCAATCAGATTTACAATTAAAATGATCACTCAGATGTCTTGAGGAGGATGAATTCAACTAGCAGTGATTGGCAGCAGAGAAACCAGTAAGGATGCAGGGATTCATGAGAGCAAGGCACACAGAACAAGTCTGACCAGAATGACTAAGATAAAGAACACAAGGATATTCAGAAGATTTGACATGTTGAAATATATGTAGAAGAATCTAGTAATCTTCAAGCCAAGAATGTCACTCTGGGCTCTTTTGATGTTGTTTTGTCTTTTGTTTGTGAATATGATCAGAATCCTCTATTTTAGAGTTTTCAGTTTTAAGTATGTACACTGTGTTCAGATGTTGTGATGGTGACTTCTACAAAAAGGTGAAAGTCACTATGCTCTTGCTATAGTAAATAACATTTTTTTACCCCCATGATCTATACCTCTTATGAAGATAGGAAATAACTGGGAAGTTATAAATAGATTAATTGCAGTGTAGAACTCTGTCCTGTGGGAAGCAAATCCTCAACATACAATGCCCATTTTTTAAATACTCATGACCATGTCACTGAGAGAGAAGTGAAAAGTGAGTTCTTCCCAAGAGTAGGCAGAATGTCTTGCTTGACAAAGTTGTAAGCAAAGTCCAGAAAGCGTTGCTCAGCTCCCTGTTGTGTCGTGGGCCCCGTTATTGCAGAAGCTAATACCTGGCTAAGGATAGAAAAATGAAGAGGTGAGGGAGGAGAATTAACTTTTATTTTTTAAATATTAAATATGAAAAAGAGGAAGTATGGTTGTTGTTTTTACATTTGATGTATTGGTCTATTACGATTCACTTGCCAATTGGTGGAACAAATGTCCATAGTACCAGGGAACAGTGACAACTTTTACTTTATTCCATGAAGTTTAACAGCACTCTAGTCATCAATTTTAATTTTTAAAACCAAGTGACTCTCACATATCTGAAAAATTAAAGAAAATAGAAGGGCTTGTAATGAAAGCACAAGCACACCACCCCTTCCCTTCACTCTCCTCTAGCTCCACGTTGTATGCACCATGGCAATACTTATTAATGGATTGTTGTTAATTCTGATGGTTATGTCCATATTTATTTTGACATTAGATGTTATCTATTGACTTCTTATTATCACAGATAAAGATTTAGCTTCCTTATAACACCTACCTCTCCTCTCAGTTTGGTTGTTACCTTTGTCACTGATGTTACCTTTTCACCTTTAAATATTGTCTTTAAGTCTTTATATATTGTTCCAACCAATGTAGGTACTTAACTTTTATGCTTATAGTTTTTTTCCTATAATCAAAGTGAAAATATGAAAACAACTTAATTTCAAACTGCTATACTAATGTTATAATTGTTTTGGGCCTTTCTGCTAAGATTCCTCATGTGAGAGCTCCTGGTCATCAGATATTATTTTTTGCTAAGCTGGGAAGAGAAAAAGGTTTAGCCTTTCTTAACCTGACTGCTGGATTGTGTAGGTCCTTTTAAATGATACCACTTTCTCCAAAGTCGGTTTGTTCTTCTATATCCTGTTGGTAATGCTGCAGGAAATCCATGGGTGAGCTTCCCTAGAGCAGAACTCAGCAAACTATGGGTCACAGGCCAGGTTGCCTGTTTTACTGGGACACACTATAGCTGCTCTGGTGCTACAACCTGCAGAATTAAGTAGTTGCAAAAGAGTCAGAATTATCCACAAGCCTAAGATATTTATTATCTGGCCTTTGGCAGAAAAAGTTTGCCAACCCCTGCTCTAGATTGCTAGAGACTTGAGCGTCGTTCAGTATGTCCAGATTCTGACACATAACTAACTACATTCCTGTAAAGCCTGCTCTCCTGCTTCCATTTGGACTGATGCATGGGTCTCATTCTTTCTTCTGGTCACTTAACTAAGTTGGATCCATTATTTCCTGTATCCCATGATGTATCTCTTATCTCTTTCTTGATTTACTATCTTCACTTTGCCATTGGCTTCCTAATTAACAGTGGAGTTTGCAGAGGAATTACATTTTCTAGGTTCTTTTATATCTGAAAATGCCTTTTCAATTAAACACAGTGAATAATTAGTCTGGACAGAATTGTAAGTTAAAAATTATCTTTCCCTCTGAATTTTAAAGGTACCGCTCTACCGCCTTTTAGCTGACAACACAGCTGCTGACCAGTTCCATGCCTAGAGGCTTCTACCTTGGAATGACATATTAATGTGCCATACACATGCAGGCTTTCAGTCCAGAGAGGCTAGCTTTTGGAAAACTTTTAGTATTCTTTCTTTCCCCCCCCCCTTTTTTTTTCTCGGATAAATTATGTTCCATTTCTCCTTTGAGAGGGCAGGAAAGTGTGAATTACATTTAGAAAGATTTCCATCAAAATTTCTTTTTTATTATTATAGGCAACACACAATGTTACATTAATTTCAGGTGTAAACATAGTGATTCAACAACTCTCTATATATTCATCACAAGTAACTACCATCTGTCAGTATACAGTGCTATTATAATACCATTAACTATATTCCCTATGCTTTACCTTTTATCCCCATGACTTATTCATTCCATAGCTGAACTCTGTATCTCTTACCACCCTTCATGCGGTTTTTCTCATCTGAGCTCTATTAGTCTGTTAGTCATTTGTAGAACCCGTGGATTGAGTTTTTACCATTTTAAGCATTACATTCATATATTTGGTGTTTGCTTTGTCCTTTGTAGGTAGATTTGTTCTGGGTTCTAGCAGACGTCTTTAACTATATCTGCATAATTCTATCTCCCAAGATTTCTATTGGGTATTTTTTTAGCATTGAATTTCCAGATACTTCTCTAGTTTTTTTATTATTTCTTTTCACGTCTAGATCTTTCTTGATAGATTAAACATATTATAACACATCATCATTGCTTCTTTTAGTTTTCTTGTTTCTGTTTTATTATTTTTTGCCTCTCTTTCATACTATATACTCTTCTCACATGACCAGTAATCCTTGGCTTTCCATTCATATTCACAAATAGTTACTGATTGGTGGTTCTGTGTAAGCATGTAAATATGTCTACAGTAGGTGTCATTTTGGGTGGTTAGGGGGTTGTTTTATTGGAGATACTCAAATGCCAGTATGTGGTTTTTATTTTGCTTGGGAATATTCTTTTTTTTTTTCTAGAAAAGAACCTTTTGATATTTTATGGTAGTTAGTGGTTAACTCTTCTGTACTAAACTTTAAAGCTATACCCTTACTGTTTTTTGGGTCCCTACATCTCACTCCTGCCCTTTCCCATAATGAGTGCATCTAAGCCAGCAGTCCATCTGTGTTTCCAACATGAAATTTTCTCCTCTCAACAAAGCAAACTCTTGTCTCCCTCTCCCTTTCTATGACATACTATACCCATTAATACTCCTACTCTTCAATCACTTTCTATTTTTAAAAATTTGCTGCAACTCTTATCCACTGGAGTCTCATGTTTTATCCTTTGTCCACAAGGGTTTATACTTAGGGTTTTTCTCTTCTGTTATTAGAGAGGCCTCATAGAGGGAAAGGGGTTAAGCATATAGTACACTACTATCTTTAACCAGAGACCAAGTCTACTATATTTTCAATGGTCTACAAAATGAGATAAGCACTGAAATACCTTAAAAATAAATGTATTTATTTCTAATATATTGATTTCTGACTTTCTACCTTCTTTTTAACTCTTAAACAGTGTCATTTTCCACATGAAGTGAGACTACTAGAATTGCTTCCTATGTAGCTTCCCAAATTTAAACATTTAACATTAAAAATCAATCAATTTATACCATTCAAAATATTTTACTGGAAGAACATGCTGTGCTTCCTTATGATTAATAAAAAGCAAGTGATCGATTAAGAAATAGGCTGACCTGTTTTTATTTCAAGATAGCAGCTACTGTATGGAAATACAAGTTTTATAATATGTCAAATAAAAATTTCTTTATGTATTCAGACTAAATGCAATATATTTTTCTCTTTTGTTGTTTTTTTTTCCTGATTGTTGTTCTTTTATAATCAGAAGGAAACATAGCATCTGTGACATTTTTTTTCACTAACATGAACGTGAATACTGTCACATTCACAATTTTCTCTGCAACGAAATCCAAAGCAATCGTTTGACCTCCCATTATTTAAAAAAAGAGCAAAGAAAAATAAACAACAACAGAAATATTTGGCATATTTCTTTGTTCTGCTTGCAGTCTTATATGCCTTCACAAAATGCTTTTTAAAAGTTTCTGAAAATTCTACTGTATGAATCAACTTCAAAGAGTTTAGGATATACATTCACAGTATTACAAATGTATTTCTCTTTACTTCTATCTTCCATTTCCCTAAATGTAATGCTTTAAATAATAATTCTTCCAATACTATGTGGTTAAACTTAGAAAATACTTGAAACATGGTAATATTACAGTTGTCAGCCATTTCTTGAGCTTTTAATCTAATAAATAAGACTAGATGTTGTTTATGTTTCTTTAGCAGATGCTCTTTCAGGGTTCAATTAGTAGAGTTAAACCAATTATATTTCTTCTCAGACGTGACAGGTGCCATCTAATCTTGGGTGGTTACTGACATTCATGACTAATTTGGATATATTGAAAATAAAATAGTCTGGAATTTGGACTTGCGGATACCATACCAAAAGTATTGATTTTAAATAGATTAAAAATCTAAGAATCTGGGGCACCTGGGTAGCTCAGTCATTTAAGTGTCTGCCTTCGGCTCAGGTCCTGATCTCGCTATTGCACAAGTCCAGCCCCGCGTCAAGCTCTGTGCTGACAGCTCAGAGCCTGGAGCCTGCTTTGGATTCTGTGTCTTCCTCTCTCTCTTCCCCTCCCCATCTTGTACTCTGTCTCTCTCTATCTCAAAAATAAACATTTTTTAAAAAAAATTAAGGATCTGCTTAAGAAACATGTTTGAAGAATGCCAGATGGTAAAAACTTTTTAGGTCTACATTCTATGTACTATTTATATTCTTAAGGACAACAGGGTTATCATACTGGATGAGAGCAGTAACTACCCCAGCAATGAGAGTGGGCCTTGTGGACGTCATGGAGAAGAGTGTGTTTGTCTCTCACTAGGATTCCAGAATGTATGGATATCTAATTCTATTATTATCAGTGGCTCATTTAAGCAAGTTTGAAGGTCCTAGTACTTTTAAATTTTTCTTTAATTTCATAATTAGTTTTGTAATATGTAAGTTATTTTATATAAAATACTTAAAATTGTGCCTTGTACCTACTTAGCTATTATTATTTTCACCTAGTAGGAAGCAATGAGTACTTTTACTCATTTTACTATTTTATATTTTAAAATAGTCGTTTTTCCTAGTTTTAAAATGGCTAGATTGAAGATAAAGTTTTACCTATTCTAATACTATATACGCGATATTTTCATATTTTCTAAGGTGACATTCAGTAATAGAGATAACAGTTTTGAATTTTAACTTTTTAATATCTGTCAAGAATGAGATGTATACAAGCATATTCCAAACAAAGAAAGCAAAAATTTACAGTAGTAATACAATCAGAAATTGAGAAAAAAATATCTGCCAAAGGAGTAGGAGTTTTTAATACACTTCCCTTAATAATTGTTAAATCAACAAGAAAAAAAATCAGTGAGGCTAGAGGATATAAACAATACAATTAACAAATTTGATGATGAATATAAGCTCTTTAAAAAGAGATTTGTTAATATAAGTTACATTTAATAGCATGGAAGCTACATGTATAGTTGGGCCTTGGACAGCATAGTTTGAACTGCACAAGTCTACTTAAAAACCATTTTTTTTTATAGTACAGTACTCAGTACAGTACTCAGTTTGACATAGTTTCTTAATAACATTGTATATTCTCTAGCATGCTTCATTGTAAACACACAGTATATAATACATACAGCATAAAAAATATGTGCTAATCAATGATTTATGTTGTTGGTAAGGCTTTCCGTCAATAGTAGGCTATCAGTAGTTAAGTTGTGGGGAGTCAGAAGTAATATGCATATTTTGACTGCCTGAGGTCAGCACCCCTAAGCCCCACATTAATCAAGCATCACCTGTACTATAGTAGTAAGCAAATATAAGAGTCTCAAGTGTATACAGAAAAATACTATATATTATGCCTGCAACTTTATGAAAAGAATAATTTAAACTTTACGTGTAGGAAATAGGTCAGGAGGATATGCACCAAAATGAGATTATATTCCAGTTATTTGGCCTCTGGATTTCTTCTCTTCTTTCACGTTTTTGATCAAGTAAATTTTCTCATTTTAGTATCATTGAATTTTGTTGCTTCTTATAATTGATAGCATCCATAGCTTAATTAGCAGCAACATTTACTTTCTAGGTTGTACATATAATAATGGTACGTATTGTAGTCTAGGACTTGGTAAACTCTATCTTTTGAATAAGTAAAATAATGAAGTATAAACTTTTGGAAAAGATCAAGTTTGATGAATGTCTTCTGAAAAACAAAAGTGATTGACTAAAATGTACCTCAAATTGGGTTTACATTAGTTAAGATAGTAATTTAACACAAAGCAAACTTTCTAAATGTTTATTGTTTTATTAGAACATCTGCCTGTTATTATCCCTTGAGAGTAAATAAAATCATGTTAAAATGTCTAGAGTTCTGAATCATGGTTTAATTTACTGACTGAATTCCAAAATGTCTTATTTGTGCTAGTGCAAGAATTCACACAAACTGGGGTAAATTATATTCTCTCATGGCTGCTCTCTCAAATAAGACTCTGTTTTAACATAGAGAGTAAAGTACTGATGAAGGAGTCTATTGGAAGGATGTCTGTTGAATCACACATGCATTCGGTGAATGGTTGTTACCCACGGTGTTTGCTATGATACATACTGGAGATTGAAATGAAGACAAAACCCCTGTGAGAGTTTGAGAGAAGTGACAGTAATAGAAGAGTGTAAAAGGATGCATTGGAGAGGAATAAGAAATTATACTTAAAAGGAGGATATTGTCCAGCTTAAATACAAGCTAATATTTAAGAACTCATTCTGTGCCAAGCCTTGTGCTAAGAGCCATCCATATGTTATCACAAATAGGGGCTGAAAAAACACACACCTTATTTTTCAGTCAGAAATCCAAAATCAGTATCACTGAGTTAAAGTCAGGGTATTGTCAGTACTGACTCATTCTGGGAACTTATCTGTTTCCTTGACTTCCAGCTTATAAAGGTCACCTATATTCCCTTGCTTGTGTCCCCTTTTCCATCTTCAAAGCCAGCACCATAGCATCTTCAAATATCTCTCTGACACTCTTACCTCTGTTTCCTTCATCCCATCTCCTTCTCTGACTGTCCCTCATTCCTCCCTCTTCTAAATACCCCTGTGATTACCTTGGCCCCACCTGGATCACTCAGAATAATCACATCCCAAGATCTTTAATTTAACACATCTTCAGAGCCCCTTTTTCTATATAAGGTAATATGTTCACAGATTCATACGTTCATGAATTAGTAAGTAGATATCTCTGGGGAGCCAGAGTTGGTTATTCAACCAACTATGGCTACTAAATGAAATAAGAGATGAAGATAGGAAAATGGGTTTTAAGCCAAGCTGTTGATTGGATTGTGTCCTCCCAAAAGTCGTATGTTGAAACCCTAACCCCTGATGTGTCTGTATTTGAAAATAGGTCTTCTAGTTTCAATTAAGGATAAATGAGGTCCTCAGGATGGAGTCCTAATTGATAGGACTGGTGGCTTTAAAGGAAGAGAAGAGAGATAGCTCTCTGTTTGGCCTTCTCAAGGAATGGCCATGTGAAGACACAAAGCAAAGATGGCTTTCTGCAAGCCAGAAAGAGAGCTGCAACCTGGAATTAAACCAGCTGGCACCATGATCTTGGACTTCCCAGTTCTCAGAATTATGAGACAATAAACTGCTGTTGTTTAAGCCACTCTGGGTATGGTACTTTTTTATAGCAGCCCAAGCAATCTAATATAGGAGATGATAAGATGGCCCCTGGGTTACACAAGTCTGAAGTTCAAGAGGGAGTCTGTGTTACAAGTTTAGATTTGGAACTTCACAGCCAAGAGGCAGTAGTTGGTGATGGTGAAAGGTATCACCCTGTGATAGATAGTATGTATACTGAAAGGAGAATACAGTTGAGTAAAGAACCATTTGTTTCTAGTAACACTGTTATCCAGTGCAGAGTGCTCAGCAACCTGATTGTGGGAGTAGGGACTGGCAAATGGTTGGGTTGGTCCTGGGTTTCATTCGCAGAGGGGAGGCGGGTGGCTGAAGGGCAAGTGGAAGTATTTGATGATAGTAGTAGGAGCTGCTAGAGGCAGTACTAGGTATCTTTACTTCCCATAACTCTGCAAGGCAGATAGTCAATGTTTTATAAGGACACCGAAACTTGAAGACATTGAGTAACTTTCTGTGGGTCACAGAGACTTCTTAATTAGATTTTATTTCTAACATCATTCTTGGAATGGCAAAATGGAGAATCGATTTTGATCATCACGCAGATTTTTGAAATGCAAATCATTTAGTCTAAAGAGAAACTCTTTCCATATCCCTTCAGGCAAGGAAGGAAGTGGTGTGAGAGACCCTTTGGTAGAGGCTAATACATTAGATTTAAAAGGTGTCCTGGGAGTAAAGGGATCAGTGAGTTTGAAAAGTCAAAATGTTGTGAATAAGAGTATTCAATATGTAAGTTATATCCTGGACTTGTGATGTCAGAAATAGAGACAATTTTAATCTCCTTGAGGACAGAGTTGCATTTGGGAGCATGTATTAGCAGAAAAGAACAAAGAGTGGGAGGTACAGGCTTCCAGTTATGGAAGGAGTAAGTCACAAGGATGAAGGGCACAGCATGGAGTGTATAGTCGGCGAATGGTATTGTAATAGTATTGTGTGGTGACAGATGGTAGGAGCTACACTTGTGGTGATCACAGCACAATGGGTAGACTTGTCAAATCACTGTTGTACACCTGAGACTGATGTCACATTGTGTGTCAGCTATATCTCAATTAATTAATTTAATTAAGTTAATAGTAAGTAATCATGTGCCTGAATCATACAGTTAAATTCTCAACCCCTCCTTGGAGGTACACACAGAAATCTCAAGCTTATGGCAGATTCATTCATTCAGCAACTTACTGAGTGCCTATTTGATGTCAGGAGTCTTGCAAGGTACTAAGATAGAAAGGTCAATAAGATTATAGTCTCTGCCTTTAGGATGTTTAAAGTTAGTAAGGAGAAATCTGAGTTAATAGTTGAAACCAAGAGGTACTAGCATTAGAATAATTGTCGGTCCAGGGTATGGAGAAGGATAAATCAAGGAGCAGTGAGCTCAGCCTTTTGAAGGTATGTTTATAGAAAAAACAGCTTCAAGTTATTATTAATGAATCAATCACATAATATTTTCTTGTCAGGTTGTTGCCTGCCTCTTAACTCCCTCCCATGTGGCCTAATAGGAAAGGCAGAATTTTATTGAAAAGCAAAGGCCGCTTTTGCCTCAAGTATATAAACAAAGACAAATTTTTATCAAATACAGAGCTTTGACAGCAATAGATGTATTTGCTGTGTGCATGCATAAACATCAAATACTGTCTTAAAAGTGCGTTAAGAAGCGTTGCTGCAGGCATGCCTATGATCATAGAGTCTGGCCACTCCTGGCAACTGACTGGGACGCGAAATTGGAGGCTGATTATGAACAAAAGGGCACGTCAACTAGGAAGTTCGTGTAAAGAAACACTGTAGTGCACCAAGCATTAAAATACAATGTAGCCCTCCAAATACTGGGGGAAGGAAGAAAGGGAGGTAAATCCACTGAAATCATAAGTCAACTTTCCAGGCAACTGGAATGATTAACATGCACATTGCTATCAGACTTAACTGCCATTTCTTAATGTTCTGAATTACTGCCTTGTGTCCTCTTGCTACATTCCAATCACAAAAATTGAGAGGAATTATGTCTATAAAAAACCAAAACAAAAATAAAACAAAAAAAACTTGCCCAGAAAGAAAAAAGAGGCTAATATTTGGAATGTGGTGTGGGGGAAAAAATGGACAATATGGGATAATGTGTTACTTAATTCATTCACTGAAAAAGTCCCTACCCATGTTTGATGAAGTTAAAAAACTCCTTCACAGGTCTTATACAAAATGTTTCCTGACCTAGACTTTAAAAGCCTGGTCACGAAGGATACTTAGAATAGCATATTTAACATGTCTTCTGTGGTATCAGGATAATTTTAAAAGATTTACTGGTTACATGGAAACTTTTTAAGACCAAAAAAGCTTGGCAAGTATTTACACATTAATCTTTATCTCTCAAAAAGTAGCTAGGTGGTAGGTATTTAACCCCCCCTCAACCCCACCTCCCACGTCAATAATACTAAAACAGAAAAAAGTAATGTGACTTCCTCTAATACCACAAAACAAATGAGTGGTGAAGGTGGAAACAGAGGACCCATTTTCTAAGAACCTGTCCTTTCTCATGTCTTAACTCTTCCTATTGACAAGTCTGGTTAAACATGAGAAATCTTACATCATGTTGAATCTTTCTGTGACAGGGAATCAGAAGCATTCAATATCAAATATCATTTCAACTGGTGTGAAATTATAAATTTTCTTTAAAAATGTTATTCTCTTTCATGTGTAGAAGGTGTGCTATGTATTGTGGAGAAATCCAACAGAATAGTCGTAAGTCCTTGAATACAATTGGGTAGGTGACCCTTCTGATAACATTAATAATAATGGAATTTATCTTAAGACCTCAAGAGACTAAGATATCCCTCTAGAACTAAATTAAAAATTGGTTATATGTTTTTCCTTTATGCCGCTTCTTTTTTAACACTTTCTCTCTATGACACTTAAAAATATTCTTCCTGTTACCTCCACATACAGGAAGGAAAGTGGATTGTGCATGATTAGGTTAAAAAAAGCTGAATGCAGGAGATACTGAGGCCTCTCTTAACTGTACACAATGAGAAGAAAACAAAGGATACTATGCAATTAAAAAAATGTTATCATATTGGAAAATCCCTGTCCTCTAAGATATCTCAACTCTGGGTCTTGAGGCTTTTTCCCCTTGATTTATTCATTTCCTTCATTCAACAAATATTAAAGAGTTGTTTATTATGTACTAGGCACTGTGGATACAATAGAAAATAGAGATGTTAAGGTCCATGCCTTCATGGCTTACATTATAGTGGACATGATCAAGGAGAGATTTTTAAATGGAGAAATACCTACCAAATGTGTAAAATAGTTAAACATGAATTTCACAGAAATTTCAGATAGTCAGAAATGGTATACAGTAAATATATTATGCTAATACTTTCAAAGCCAAAGATCCCAGGAACACACTGTAGTTTAAAAAGTTGGGTTTATTGTTCGTTTTAGCAAGGGAAAAACACACAACATGTGGAACTGTAGCGTGTGTCAGTAAGGGAAATTTAAATGAAACCTACTAAAGGATTTGGGCTTTCATTGGGTGATTTAGGCATTCTAAGGAAGCAGATTAGATTAGATGCTGCCAGAAAGCAGCAACGATTCTATAATTGAGTGTGTGTGTGTGTGTGTGTGTGTGTGTGTGTTGTATTAAGTATTTTTTATTCTATTTATTTTTATTAATACACATGTAGTTGGCACACAATGTTACATTAGTTTCAAGTGTACAACATAGTGACTCAGCAATTCTATGTGTTATGCTATATTCATCACAAGTGTAACTACCACCTGTCACCATAAAACACTATTATAATACCATGGACTATATTCCCTATGCTGCACCTTTCATCCCTGTGACTTATTCATCCCATAACTGGAAGCCTGAACTTCCCACTCCCCTTTGCCCCTCTTTGCCTATACCCCTACCCTCTCCCCTTTGGTGATCTCCAGTTTGTTCTCCATATTTATAGGTCTGTTTCTGCTTTTTTCTTTATTTGTTCATTTTGTTTTTTAGATTCCACACGTAAGTGAAATAATATGGTGTTTGACTTACTTCACTTAGCATAATGCCCTCTAGGTCCAACCATGTTGTTGCAAATGGCAAAGTCTCATTCTTTTTATTGGCTGAGTAATACTCTGTTGTATATATACATCTTCTTTATCCATTTGCCAATTGATGGACACTTAGGTTGCTTCCTTATCTTGGCTATCATAAATAATGCTGCAATGAACATGGGAGTGTAGATATATCTTCAATATCCTGTTTTCATTTTCTCTGGGTAAATACCCAGTAGTGGAATTACTGGGTCACATGGTATTTCTATTTTTTTTTTAAATTTTTTGAGGAACAGTGCTTCACCCTGTTGATGACGTAGGGATTCTTACCCTAGGGTCATGGGATGCCAAAAACACAACACCCTATGTTAGGCAGGTGAGGTTGGTAGATATTTATCAATTACATGTACTCACAGCCCAGGGAGGAAGAGGACACCACACACTACACAGGCCCACCTGGAGGTTGCACTTGGGAACCTACCAAACAAACAGGGAGGCTGTAAGAGACAGGCTTTGTAGTACCAACAGGATAAGGCACCCTCTGTTTCCCTTAGGAGGATGTGATTGGCTTGTTTGAATCATTCCACAGACTGACAGGAAAGTGAAACCTGCTACATGGGGATAAGGAAGAACTATATATGAGCCATTAGGTAAAGAGGGATATTTGGCTAGAGAACCATATATATGGGAGCCGAGTGGGAGGGAGAGCCTGTGGGAAGGCTGTTTGAGGCCTTCCCAGTTTCCCCCAGATATTAAAACAGCACATAATATTGGGCTTTAATTTTAGGACTTACACCACAATATCTTAATGAATCTTATCTCCACAGAGGGGAGACAAGAACAAGGATAAGGACACAATTGGTGAAGAAAGAGCCATTATTCATTCTAGCCAAGAGAGGAGGGCATATTTAGTATTTTGGCATGTGACCTTGCCTTTGTCTGTGCTTAGGCAAAGTACACAGTGACCTTGCTCTGTCTCATTTTGTCATGGTCTCAGAGTAACCTTGTCAAGGCTGGTATAGTGTGTGATAGGAGAGTTACACAGCCCAGCTGTGAGACCGAGGACAGCTTCTGATTGTTGAGCTGCTAATTTTTTCTTTTTCATTTAAAAGGGACTGATAGTAGTGGAGATTAAATTAGATGGATTTATCAGAGCAAGTTTTCTGAAGGAGGGACCTCAGACTTGGCCTTTACTGCTTATGAGAAACCATCCCCATAGAGGACTGAGGAAGATGGACAAGGGAGGAAAGAGGACACTTTGTGGAGAACATTCCTATCAGAGGGAAATAGCAAGTGTAAGGAAAGAAATACCTCATTATACCTGAGAGATATGTTCTAAAAAGCCATCAGGAGTGTGGATCTTGGCTTCATTGACTCTCAAGGGGTTGGAGGCAGGGGAAACCAGAGTCTCAGGACGTGGAAGAGAAAATTTTGGAAATCTTCCAGGAGATTGTGAGGTGGCAGTCCCCCGAATGGATGGTCCCTCACCACCTCCACCATTCTCTCACGGTTTTAATTTGGTTATGTAGACTTTATATGGAAAATCCAATACTAATTGTTATTATAATATAATAACAAAATATTAATAATAATAAACATCCCAGACAGCACTAAATGGTAGTTATAAGCACAGACCCTGGAGCCAGACTTCCTGAGTTCAAATTACAGTTTTACCACTTTCTAGTTGTGTCACGATAGGCAGGTTATTTAGCCCATGTATCTCAGCTTCTTCATCTGCAAAGTGGGGATAATAATGGTACCCACCACAAATGTTTGTTGTCAAGATCAAAATATATATTTAGTTTTTAGATCTGGTTCATGTTAAGCAATGTATAAGTGCTACCTGTGTAATAACGATGGCGACAATGATTGGAAAAGAAAAAAAAAACTATAGTTAGCACCATATTCCTGTAGTCAGTGAGTTAATGATGCACTAACCAGTATATAAAAATGTTCACACATCATAGTGAAGAATAATTTATCTTACTGATGGTTATGTACAGGGCCTCAACTCTTGCTACAAGGATAATAATATAATGGAACAGCCTTTGGCAATATCTTAAACTATGCATTTGATTTAGATTATATTTTTACTCTCTGATATGTCTTATACATTCAGGCCTTCCACAGATAAGGGTTTTAATACATTTCCTGACTGCAGTTTTTGGGCTTTGCCTGAAGAATACACTAGGAGTCTCAGATCTTTAATTGAGGCAGCCATATTTAGTGTCACTGAAATAAGTGTGATAACAGCTTGATGGTACAAAGTTTGACATGAAGAAAACACCTACCTGGTGATAATAGGATACATAAATTTCAGAGAACAAAAAAAAAAAAAAAAAAAGAAAATTACCACTCTGCCTGTCTTGATCAAATAACACCAGTGTTTTCTATTTATTTCACTACATTCAAAAGTTTATTTGGATTACTATGAAATGCTAACAGAAAATCACTTGCATTATGGGCTCAAGACAGGTGAGGAGTTTTAAAATATTGGTGAGCTTTTATTTTCACTAGAAAACTTATTAAGGCAAAAGAAAAAAAAAGAAATATCTGTTTTATTGTGGATATTTATTATAACAAACCACAGTGGTCCAAGAAGGAATTTGAAGTACCTTAGTAGGCCTGGATGTATAAGACATTAATTTAGACATAGGTACATACCTTTTCTCTCAAGGTTCAGAGCTTCAATAGTAAAATGTCAAACATCTCTACCAATGGCCATTTTTTTAATGTCTGAGAGAAAATCTTTAAAAATTTTTTTTGTAATTACAAAACTGAAAAACTACAGCCTCTTTTTCCTGTCAACATGAAACATTTAACCTCCAACAGGTTGAGAGTATCATTAAGTAAAAACAGACTTTTCTTGTTTTGATGTCAAATTAAACAAGATTTATAAAACTCTAATATCATATGCACTGAACTTGGGGACCCCACTCTAGTCTGAGTTTTCTATTTGCTTATTTGTTGGTTTAACGTAGAGTAAACTCTCTTGTTAGACTGCTTTCTATTTCTAATAGACATGTTTACACATAATTTAGAAGCAATATTTTGGCTTATTTCCTTCCTAGTGTTTTTTTTTTCACTTAAAAAATATCTTAGCATTTATAGCAAAAGGTGGTTAATATTCATGTATAGTCAATATTTAGTTGATTGTAATGAATTGGTTCTTCTTTGGACCAAATAAGGATAATTGAAATCTATGGTACTTCAAAAATTTAATTTAGTTCTCTACACTTAAATTTACATTCCATTGAACTATTAGCCAGAACTGCTAGCTAATAAACTAACTGAAGATACTTTAATTTTCATTTCTTTCACCATTCCAAAGATTCATATAAGTTAAAGTACATGAACAGCACTTTACAGTTGATAAGCACTTTTATATATATCATCACTTTTGATCTTCCCAGTATCCCGATGAGGAAGGGACATTATAGAATTATGGAAGATTTTATTATTATCTTTACTTGATAGATTAATAAATTGGTGATCAAGCATCATGCTCTTAAGCAAATGTAGGTAATTGGCCTCAGAAAAGTTAAGTCTGGAATTTCAAGTTTTATTGAATTTATTGCATTGCACTAAGAAAACTTCCAAACTTCTTTCCCACGATAACCTCACTTGCCACCCTTGGCTTCTGACCTTTGAAACATTGTCTTCATTTTTCTCGCTCCCTCTGTGCACCACTGCCTGGAACGTTACTGCTTTTCTTGAATATCCAAATCGTACCTATCGCTCAACATCAGCAAAAGTTTCACCTGCTCCAGGAAGCCTTCTAGCTGCCACTGTTCTTAGTTAACTAATACACCATTTGCAGAGATTGGTTCTTATGTTCTTGAGTGTTATATTTGTTCAGCTAAACTCTTCTGCTAGACTATAAGCTCCTAAGAACAGAGACCAAGTCTTAACACTTCTTTGAACTCACAGCACTGTAGCACTGGATATGTGTATATGTATACATATATATGTATACATATATGTATATGTATATGTATGCATATTAAATAGTGTATTTAATATATATATTAAATATATATATTAAATTTGTGATAAATATTTGCCTACTATTCATTACTTCCCAATGAAGCCGTTGCTGAGCCATAAATTATCTTACTATATTTGTATTCCAACCATGTGACTTGTAATTTAGCCTGTATAATCACCTATTATAGTTGAGTTCAGTGTAGTCATTTCAATATGTTCATGTACCAGTTGACCCTAGCATTGATTTCTGGTGGTAGTGAAACTCAGATATATGGTCTGCAGGATCAGGTCAGCTACACATGCCTGATGGATTCCCTGAATAGAGCAGACATTTGGCCCATATTTCAGTATTGAGAACAGGAACAGGAAATGTTATACAGTGATTGCTTTTCTATAGAATTACATTAGCATCACCCATTCTGCTAGTCATAATTTCTCTGCAGATCAGGGAGATCTATCAATGGCAGTTCCTGTGCCTTACCATATGAAAGTGCATTCCATTATTCATTATAAATGATGCTGATCAAGCACATCATCATTATAAGTTTAATTTTTAAGAAAGAAATCTCCATGTGGAAATGACACAGTTGACAGTCATTATGTTAAAAAAAAAAAAAAAAAAAAAAAAAAAACAGTACCGTATGACAACTCAGTTCTTCTGGAATGTAAGTATTCTGCTTAAACAACTACTTTTGTTCATATTTTAAGGAGAATTTGGAGAAGTCTGTAGTGGGCGATTGAAGACACCAGGGAAAAGAGAGATCCCCGTTGCCATCAAAACTTTGAAAGGTGGCCACATGGATCGACAAAGAAGAGATTTTCTAAGAGAAGCTAGTATCATGGGTCAGTTTGACCACCCAAATATCATTCGACTGGAAGGTGTTGTCACAAAAAGTAAGTACTGATTCTCTTCATTACTTCTTTTGTATATCTCTATCTTAGTTCCTTAAAATTAACAAACAAACGAAAACCTCACTAGCAATACCACAGCCATTAAGAGGATAATCTACTTCAGAGGGCGCCTGGGTGGCTCAGTCGGTTAAGTATCTGACTTCAGCTCAGACCATGATCTCACCATTCATGAGTTTGGGCCCCCTGATGGCTAAGAGCGTGGAGCCTGCTTCAGATTCTGTTTCTCCCTCTCTCTGCCCTTTCACTGTCCGCTCTCTTTCTCTCTCTCTCTCTCTCTCTCTCTCTCTCTGTCAAAAATAAATAAAAATATTAAAAATTTAAAAAAAGAAGGTAATGTAGTTCAGATATCATCTTCTGAACCCCTCAGAATCTTGATATTAGGCTATGATATTATCAGAGTTTGCACTGGTCACCAAACAGCTTTGAAATGGTATTTATTACCTGTAAATCATTTGCTAATTTAACTTGAAGTAATGAATCAAAAGTAAAGGGCTACATACTTTTCTAATCTCTATAAGCTGTTTACTTCTTCTAAAGCTGTTAAAATTTCAATATTAATAGAAGAAACAGTTAAAATATTTTAGGTCATTAAGGTAAAATACTTCTGCTTGTAAATAAATTTCATATACAAATATGGACGCTTTATCTGAAGTAGAACTTCTAAACAAACATTTTTATATGGAACCCATCTACATAAATGCCATTAGAACTAAATTACTTTAATTTATATAAAATGGAAAAAAGAATTAAAAATTCGAGGGGAAAAATCCTGTTTTTACAGAAATAGTGAGCTCAAAGCCATCCCTTTGAACTTTCTTAATATTTCTTAATATAAAATTAATCTTATACTCTAAAAAATAGATTGCTATATAAACACTTTTATTTGAATAATGACAGGACATAAACCTTAACTCATTTCTCCTTATTCACTAAAAATTATAACTTATAAAACCCAATAGCAAATGGCATTAAAAAAAAACAAAAAAAAGTAATTTAAATCTTTGAGAAGCATTTTTTCATAAAACTGATATTTCTCTTAAACCACTTATATAAAATTAAAATTTCACATCATATTTGAAAACAGGCAAGTATAAAAGCTTACTAAAAGCATACAACTGAGTATGTGTATGAAACTCCTAAGTCCCTCTCATAAGGCATTGACCAACATGCTGCCCAAGGGGAACAGAAGATAACAGTTAGCCTTGACAGTCTGGAAGACCCAAAAGTGTACTTTTGAAGATAGCTGTTGCACTGGTCTGTTACTTTACTGACCTTAACGGGGCCTTCCAGTATTTACATCCTTGTGTTGCTCTCTCCATTGGTTCTGGACTTGTCCATGTGTCTGTGTGGAAGCATCTTACACATTTGCATTTTGGAGCTTGTCCTCTTACAACACTGCTTCCTGTAACCCAGCCTCCAACACTGAGCAAAACCAGTATCAGATCTTTGTTTTCTCCCTCTGGTAAATCACATTATATGACTTTGTTATGTCACATATTGCCATATATTTTATATGCTAGATATAGATATAGATATAGATATAGATATAGATATGGATAAAAGTAATGAAAAGGAAAAAGATTTATATAGCTCTATGAAGTAGTAAGATTTATTTATCCTAAATCAACTGAATAGGTTTAGTGAGATAGTCTGTGGCACGTGTCTGCCCATTTGAAATACTCCCCAATGCAGTGATTGTTTCATATGTCTAATAATCTTGTCTAAAAATGGGACCAGTGACCTCTACAAAGCCAGATTTGTATGCTTCCTAAGTCAGGGTCCTTGTTCCATTTCAAGAAAAAAGAAAGAAGTGGGGGGAAGGAAAGGGAGGAAAAGATAGTTGAGAAAGGACAGATTTAATATGCTTTTGAATGGCAATCATCATTACAGTTTGAACTTGTAAAAGTGAGCCCATATAAGGGTGCTGGGCTGTTGCTGAGGTGGATGGTAGAGATAGAGAAAGGGGTAATTCCCACAAAGATAAGTGGGCATATTTATACTCTTATCTTCTTGACTCAAGTGCTATGAGATTTTTAGGAGAAAGGCAATAAATAAATGAATGCCTCATTCCCATAAACACATGGTAATTGTTCCAAGATTGCCCTTAAGTAGCTAAAAGATAGCTAGCAATTAATGCTCCCTAAGGACTACCATATTGCATAAAAGATAATACTGACAAAGATAAAGATGAAGCATAAGTTTATGCAGTCATGTTAGTAGAGTATCCTGGGGTTCTCAGAAATAAACTCAGACTCTCAGTTGAAAGTAATGCAAAATTATAGATCAAAATCTTCATCAGATCCTTTTATAAATTCTTAATAGGGATACTTTTTATCTTATGTATACGTTTTATCTCCAAGAGATACATATTACAAAGTTCTTGGGAACACTTTGCTCTTTCATATTCAAAGCATATAACTACTTTTATTTTAAACTTGAAAGTTAAATGATTAAAAGCTGCATTATATAAAAAGTGTGTGTGATAAAAGTTGAGCCTATTTATTTGATACACATCACAATTTCATTAACCTGTTAAGATAAAACTGATATAAACAGAGATTACTCGAGCTAAACCATATGCTTAGCACATACTTTTTGTCCAACAAGCAAATAGAAGCCATTAGTTAGAGAACAGACTTATAGCCATTAGTAGCATGCATAGTAGCAATTTGTAACTGGTAAGGTATACACCAGTGTCATTAGTTTCTTAACCAAAAGAGAAAGTACTACCCTCCTATAAAAAGATAAGAATAGTGGTTAAATGATGAAGACATACAGTGCAGTAACCACACTCCTGAAGCCTGGCCCAGCAGTTTGAATCATGATGATGGAAGGAACCAGAGAGAACTGATGAAGTGCCTATCTCCCAGCTTAGAGGCTGATAATTAAATTTAGATATACCAACTATATCTCAGGTAAATCATAGATCTAGTAAGGAGTAATAGAAACCAATGAGGATAGCAAATGAATTCCCAAAAATAACTTCATTTCATTGTAGGACTTTCCTAAAGACATTCTGTGGGGACAGAACAGGAGCTATAACAAGAAAGTGCCAGCATGCCCAAACCTCTTTAAATATGGCAGAGTACTGTGGGCTCCTTTCAGACAGTTTCAGTGGGTCTACACAGGCTCTAAGGGAGTAGATTCAAGTCAGTCAAATACATTGTACAGTAACTGCATGAGAACTGCCCCTCTGGTTCCAGAATTGCATTCTTCTTGTCAAGTAATACATTGCCCAAGATTTCTGACTATTACTGTTGCCACCAATGTGATCCTTGCCTCTCCACCTGGTGTGCGTCCAGCTACCAGTTACAGGGTCTTGACCAAGTCCTCCATGTCTTTAGGCATCAGCTGTTTGGTTTTTGTTTTAATCTACACAAAAGATTGAAAAGTGCAGATTGGACTAGAAAACAGTAAAAGTCACATTTAGCCCTAATATTTTGTGTTCCATTCCTTTACCAAAGGAAGAGGGTCACAGATGTTGGTGAGGAAAATTTGTGCCATTGGTAACTTATCACCTCACTTGTAATTTTTTAAATAACTTCAGGTTTGTATCAGTAACCCAAAGAGAATAGAGAGAGGTTCCAGAAGAAACAAAAAGTTTTATTTTAAAATAAAATAAAATAAAGTTTTATTTTAAAATAAAATAAAATAAAGTTTTATTTTAACAATCTGTGAGAGAATGTATAGGTAAAATTTTCCTGTAAGGCAAAATCAAGGTTTGGATATGAGGAATATACATTGTAGGGGTAAATATTCTGCAAAACTGATTCTAATAAAATAAATTAGATAGTTTTCCCCCCCAACCCACCGGCCTCTGGAGTTCAGCCATTCTGCTAGCTAAGATAGTTTGAGAGGTTTGTTTTGCTTTGTTTTCTGAGACAGTTATTGAGCACCACCAGGTGTTAGAAATTATTTCTGATTAAAACCTAGAGCTATAGAAAAGAAGCACTCAGTGTTCGTGAGAAGCCCACTTGTTGGTGTCTGTCCACTGGGAGCAACAGACAAGCAGGCCACTATTTCCCAGTGTGATGTGTGGCATGTGTTGTTCTGGATACAGTTATTGTTAATTTATTCATCCATTTATTCAGTGAATATTTACTTACTGGGTGCCCACTCTTCTAGTCAGTGGTAATATGGTATTGAAAAAGAGCTTCTATCTACTGGAGGAAACCAAAAGAAATTAAATGCATGAATATAATTTTAGGTAAAGAGAAAAAAACCTGAATGAAGTGAAAGATCAAGCCCTGCCAAGATTTGGTAGAAGAATATTCAGGCAGAGAAAACAGAAACTCTTGTGGCTAAGAAAGAAGTTGGCATGTTTCGGGTCATCAGGGGCAAAGTAATAGCAGTAATACAGATTCGGGCATCCAAAACATCAGGGGCAAAGTAATATGTAATACAGATTACATATTCAAAGAAAAAAACCATAGGTAGGCAAAACAGTGAGGGGACTAGTGTAGTAATCCAAGTAAAAAATAATGGGAAACTAAATTAGATAAGATAAGAAGGGAATAGAGTCAAGAGATATTTCCAGAGTTAAATTGGGAGACTTCAGTGACTGATTTCAGATGTCTTACAAGTTTCTGGTTTAACACAAGAGAAGAAATTCTGGAGAAATGCAGAGTTGGAGAGAAAATGATGAATTCTAACTTGATGTTGTATTTGAGGTGCCTGGGACACTTAAAGAACTCCAGGAATCCTCTGGAACCTGGGTGGACGTCTAGGCTGCAGGTGAAAATTTAAGAGTACTCATCAGATGGATGGTGAGGGGCACCTGGGTGGCTCAGTCGGTTAAGCGTCCGACTTCAGCTCAGGTCATGATCTCATGGTCCGTGAGTTCGAGCCCCGTGTCGGGCTCTGTGCTGACAGCTCAGAGCCTGGAGCCTGCTTCGGATTCTGCGTCTCTCTCTCTCTCTCTGACCCTCCCCCGTTCATGCTCTGTCTCTCTCTGTCTCAAAAATAAACAAACAAACAAACAAACAAACAAAAAGATGGATGGTGATTGGTAGTTGAAGCTATTGGGAGGACAAGCTTACCCAGAAGGTTGAGGAGAACTATCCTTAACAGGCAAACTGAAGATGAAAAGCTTACAAAAGATACAGAAGAAACAACCTAGAAGAAAGGTTCCTAAGAATGAGGGAGAGGCCAATAGAGTAAAGGGAGCTGGGAAGCCAAGTAAGACAAGGATTGAGAATCATCTGTTGGGTGAGGCAATCAGGAGGGCACAGCCCATTACAGCTTATATGAAGATGGTCAGATTGCAGTGGACTATAAGGTATGTGCACACTGCAGTCAGACTGATAGGTTAAAATGCAAATTAGATTGTGTTGATTTCTTACTTACATTCCAGATGCTTACCATGCTATGTTATTCATTCATTCAAGTAATATTTATTATGTACCTAACTACTGTGTGCCAGGCACTTTCATAAGCATTAGGCATTTGGCAGTGAAAAAGAAAGCCAGAATACCTGTCCTCCTGGGTCAGGTCCATACATTTACGTCCTCTGGTTTCATTCTTCTCCAGTCTCTTGAATTGTAGATTACATTCCTGCTGAATGACAAAAGCAGCTTAAAACTTACCCTCATTTATTCCATGTATCTCCTCCTCTTCAAAATCCCTGAGGAGTTGAATGCAAATGTACCAAGCTGACCCTAATGGGTACATAGATAACTATGATATGAAAAGGATATTGGTACCTAGAAGTCCCAGACACCTCTGGAGTTACCAGCCTCCTTTTTTTTTTTTTTTTTTTTTCAGTCATGTAAGGGGCAAGGTCATTTGCTCAAGTGATAGGTAAAGGGCTTGGGGTATTCCTGAATGTTTGAAATAGCCCTGAGAAGAGTGAGAAAGAAAACAGACCAGGAAAACTTAGAAAGGTTGTGAGTATCACTGAGGACACAAGAGAATTTGGAGATCATGACAGAACTGCTACCCCAAAGATTGTGGTTAACAAATGTGGTTAACAAAAGGAACGATGAGAGGCAGCAATAAGAGAAGAAATCCTAATTTGTTTTAATCTTTTCTCTCTTCTCCTAATATCTACTATTTGCTGCTACTGAAAATAGTGATGAGTTATAATTGTGCAATTTTTGGAGTCTCAGTGGATTCTTGGGATATTTGCTGCAAAGCATTTGCCACTTGGAATTATAATGTATACATATTGATAAATAGAAAATGAACTAGGGGTGCCTGGATGGCTCAGTCGGTTGAGCATCCGACTTTGGCTCAAGTCATAATCTCATGGCTCATGAATTCAAGCCCCGCATCGCATCAGCTCTGTGCTGACAGCTCAGAGTCTGGAGCCTGCTTCAGATTCTGTGTCTCCCTCTCTCTCTATCCCTCCCCTGCTCATGCTCTGTCTCTCTCTGTCTCAAAAAATAAATAAACATTTAAAAAATTAAAAATAAAATAAAAATAAAATGAACTAACCGTGACTATAAGAAATAGTAACAAGATGACATATTCTGGTAGCCCTGCGTACCTCACTCCATTCAAGCAGCACTGAGGCTAATTGGGAGCAGCAGCTTATACTCTGCCAGAGTGTGCTTCCCTATTTACAAGAGAGAAGGTACTTCTTCAGTGTTCAGGAGGAATTTATTCTTGTTCCTTCTGTGTTTAAGTATCTGGGTTTTCTCAAGGTCATTCAGTTTAATCACCTTTCTAGATCTGCCTCTAACTTAATGTGTCCTTCCTGTGGTTCTCCCCTTTCCCTAACCAGCCCGCTAATTATCAGGTAGACTGTAATAAGATGTAACAGTTTAAAAATTCTAGTAACAAGTTGCTCAATATGAAGATAGCACTGTAAAGTATAGAACTAGGAGAGAAAAAGGAATATAAATACAATCTTATGTATACCTAATGCTGCCCTTTAATATCTCAAAATCAAAATGAATAGAATTATCTAGAGGGTGAAATCTTACTCATTTTCAAAAATAAAAATTCCTTCTAAATCATTCATGATGAAGTTTTTTTTTTTTTTCTTCTGGTGAAAAGTTTGATGGTGCTGAATTTGAGAAGAGCTATAGATAACTCTATATAATAGACATAAATTTGCATCATGACATCAGGAGCATGAGAACCATTCTACCAGACTGGAAGTTCAGGCAATCAGTCATTACTGAGGAAATTTCACCAGGTTCCTGATGGTCTTATGTAGGACTGGATAAAGAACAGTAGAAGTCTTTATCACTGCAAATAATTATGGGCTCCTTGCATATGTGGCTTCTAATAAAAAACTATCCAGGAACTCCTGGGCACCTTAGTCTGTTAAGTGTCCAACCCTTGGTTCAGCTTAGGTCGTGATCTCACACAGTTCATAGGTTCGAGCCCCATGTTGGGCTCAGCACTGACAGTGCAGAGGCTATTTGGGATTCTCTCTCTCCCTCTCTCTCTGCCCCTCTCCCCCGCAAAATAAAAATTAAAAAAAAAAAACTACCCATAAACTTAATAAAAATGTAGCAAGCTCCTTATTTAATTTCATGATGATGCATACTTTAATGCTTATTTTGTTGTTGTTGGAATATGTTACTCTGACTTTTCTCCAATTTTCATTTTGACATAATTTCAAACTTAAAGAAAAATTTGTGAAAATAGTATAGTTCCCACATAAATTTCACTCGGTTTCCATTGATGTTAATATTTTACATTAACCATAGGATTATTATCAAAGCCAAGAAATAAATATCAGTACGGAACTATTTACCAAACTACAGAATTTTGTCCAAATTCTATCAGGCTTTTCACTACTGTCCTCATCTGTCCCAGGGTCCTGTGAGAGTTCCCACATCCCCTTAGGATCTTCTAATCTGTGGCAATTCTGCAATGTTTCCTTGTCTCATGACCTTGACACTTTTCAAGAGTACTAGTCAGTTATTTTGTAGACTATCCCTCAGTCTAGGTGTGTCTGTTGTTTTTCCATAATTTGATTTCTGGTTATGAATTTTTGGCTGGAGTATCACAGACGTTATATACCTTTGTGAACATCATGTCCATATGCCTTATTCCTGGGATGCTAACATCAATCACTTGGTTAAGGTTTTGCCTTCTAGATTACCCAGTATAAAGTTACTTTTCCCCTTTTGTAATTAATATATGTTTGGGGGGAGATAATTTAAATTATACAAATATCCTGTTTCTTTTCAAACTTTTCCCTACTAATTTCATCATCCATAGTAGATCTTGCCTACAGCAGTTATTACTGCTATTTTCTAATGGTGAGTATTCTGTTTCTTTAGCTCTTCTATGTTTATTAATCAGAATACTTCTTTAAGGAACAGTTGTATTTCAGAATGTTCTATAGATAGAATTATACAAAATGAAGCCTTTTGAGTCTGGCTGCTTTCTCTTAGAATGCGCTTGAGAGTCATTCACCTTTGTTGTTGTTATTATGGAGTAATATCTCTTTGTACAGATGTACCATAGTTTGGTGATACATTCAGTAGTTGAAGGGCATATGGTCTGCTTTCAGTTTAGATGATTGTTAGTAAAATTCTGTGAACGTTAATGCACAGGTGTTTGTGGGAACGCATATTTACATTTAACTTGGGTAAATGTTTGGGTATGGAATGACTAGATTAAAAGATAAATATGTGTTTAATTTTGTGAGAAACTGCCAAAATGTTTTCCAAACCTGATGTACCATTTCACATTTCCACCAGTAATGATGGGTTTCAGTGGTTCTGTTCTATGGACGATAGTTGGTTTTGTAACTTTTTTAAAAAAATTAGCCATTCTAGTGAACCTATATCAGTATCTTATTGTCATTTTAATTTGCATTCCCTAATGACTATTAATTTTATCATCTTTTTATATGTTTATTTGCTATCCATATATATCTTCTTGGTGAAATGTGGTTTCAGATTTTTACCAATTTTCTTGCACTGGGTTAGTTTTTTCTTAATGTTGAGTTTTTAAAGTTTGAAAAAATATTTTCTAGATACAGTTCTTTGTCAGAAATGTGATTTGTAGATTTTTTCTGGTTTTTAGCTTGTTTTTTTATCTGTTTGTTTTCATTTTTGTTTTTTTATTTTTGTGTTGTTGTTCTATGAAGTGTGTCTTTAACAGAGTAAGTTTTGTAAGATTTGGTTATATCTAATTTATATATTTTTTTCTTTTATGGATTATACTTCTTGGTGTGATATCTAAAAACTTTACCTAACCCAAAGTTACAAAGATTTGTTCTTCTTTCCTCTAGAAGTTTTATAGCTTTGCACTTTGCATGTAAGTCTATGATCCATTTTGAGTTTAGTTTTGTATGAAATGTGAGGTATGGGCCAAGGTTTTTTTGTTTTTGTTTTTGGGTTTTTTTTTTTTTTTTTTGCATATTTATCATTTTATCACCATTTGTCAAATTAGTTGTTTTTTAAATAAAACTGTTTTACTCATTTTTAAGGTTCCTTCTTTGCTTCAATGGCTTTCCTTTACCTCCTTCACCCACCAGACAAACCTCATGCTGCCAAAGCTAGAAATTCAAGGCTCTATTTGATTGGCCCCACTCACAACATACCTTTAGCTTTATCTTCTGCCTTTTATACCTTTAAGTGTATATTCTATTAACAGTGAATCCTTGGTAATTACCCTGAACACACTATGCTGTTTCTTATTTCACATATTTTGGAGAAATTCTCCCTCTCCTCTGCCCCCATCACCCTTAACTCAGCCAGGAAACTCTACTTATAAGCGGATGACACAGCTTATATGAAACTTCCTTTCTAGATCTCTGCAATGGGTTAGCCATCTGCATTGCACTTAACATGTTGTACTATAACCACCATTTATATGTGTGGCCCAGAAGTCTGTTGTATTCTTAGCCCTTATACCATAGGATTAGGGCCTTAGCACCCTTTTCTGATGCCCCTGAGGTTTTGTTCTGAAACAGTCCAACCAATCTGTTAGTTGTTACCTGTTGGGGCTCCCTCTTATGTACACACTACCTGCTAACAGCTATTATGGAGGTTTCCCCAGCCCAGTCACTGCCTATCAGTAGAATAAAACAATCCTGCCATTAATGCATTTATCTGGGTTTTCAAAACCCCAGAATTTTGCGGGGTCCTCTGCTGAGTGGAGCAAGGAAATAGTCTTTCTCTATCTACTTGGTTCCTCAGTGTTTTGCTTAGATACCAAAGCTGTACTCATGTACTCTGAGCAGCTAGAATCTCTCTGAAACAGGTTTATTTGGTTTCGGATGACCCTTAGTTTCTCGATAATAAAGAACGTGTATGGCTATGTATGGCTACCTCATTTTCTCCACTTAATCTCAATATTCTATCCCAGCTCTACTTCATTCTCCCCTCCATCTCCCTCCTCCCAAATTTCTAATATATATCCCCTACTATGTATTTTAAACTTATTTCCTTTTGAATAGAATGGGAAATCCTTTGTACCGGAATGGACATTTGGGGGGAGGTCAAGGTCTGTTGAAGACAGTTTTTATTTTATTTATTGTGGCACCTGGCATGGTGCTGAGCATGGAGTAAGCACTAAGTGCATATGGATGAAAGAAAATGGTATGAAAGGGAGAAAGGAAGGAGAAGGTAGGGGTAGAATAAAAAGAGGAGAAAGAAGAAAGAAGGAAAGAAGGAACTTAATTTTTCAGACTTCAAGGCCAGTTCTAAATCTGAACGCTGTGTAACATCAATCACATTTATATGAAATTGGCAGCTTTTGTCATAATTGTGATTCTCTGTACTTTTGTAGTTTTTCATTCCTCTGAACAACAATCATATTTTTAGCTGTTTTTGTCCTCTGAAATTTTCGCTGCCTACTACATTGCATTATAATTATTTAGGTACGTGTCTCTTTCTACTGTAGATGAGAATCAACTTGGAAGTAGGAACACAACTAATTCATCTTTACGTTCTTCTACGTTATGTAGTCTAAGTCATATCATTTAGCATTCAATCCCAACTTCAGAATGGATGAAGAAATATGGTAGTGTGTTTCCTATGCCTGAGAAAAGAAAGTAGGCACAACTTAGTCCGCTCGTGATTGAGATATAGCAACACAGTGATGTGAATTTATTGACATTTTTATTAGGTTACATCAATCACTGCAAGTGAATTTATTCATTTTCCACTCATCACAAATGCCAACCAGAGACATCAGTGAATTTTTTTCTCCTTTTCATTCAGATGCAATGACTATTTCGGGTTTCTTAGCCCTGAAAATAATGCATCGACCTTTCCCCTAAACATTAATGGCATGATTTCCTTGAAATAAGTTCAGTTTTCATTTTGGCATAGCTATATATTATATGAGACATGCTATTGTATTTGGTACAGCTATCCATAAATATAGAAAGCTATAGCACCTCTGCGACTTGATCACTATTTCATGTACCTAATCACTGAAGTATTCCATTACACTGGAATGAAAGTATACAGAAATGCCTTCCATTAGCTACAGTTTCTGTGATTTAATGATTTCTTTAATATAGATTACATATCATTGCAAGAAATCCCAGGATATTCCCTGGGGAAAACAGGTCTGGATAGGAAGCATAAGGCTGCTGGAGAAAATCAAGCAAAGAAAGGGGCCACTCCAAAGAAAGGAAGAATCAAGGGTCAGTCTACTGGGATTTCTTAGTTTGTTTCAAAAAATGTAGAAACTAGTTATTTCCCTAAAAAAGGATTTGTAATTCATATCATTATCTTACATTTTAGGTAAATAACTTTATATATTAAAAAAAAAAAGTTTCCCTTATGTCACTGTCAGTATTCCAAGTTTTTTCTGCCTGAATCAAACAATAGTCCTGGGTCATAGCATTGATTGATAATAGATTCAGAAAATATTTCACACTACCTCCAAGTAAAACATTTGGAAGACTACATTTGCCACATGATTAAAGTTTCAATTATACAACATGTAAAGCTTAAAACTACTATTGTTTTATAAGGTGAAACAAATGAAGCCATTCCTATATGTAAAATATTGCTACTAATCATTTGGTATCTTCCCCAAGTTTTAGCTACAGGGAAATTCTCAGTTGTTCAAGTGGCCCACCCTTCAGTCTAAGTATAGATGTCTACACTTCTTACTAATTAAGAAATTGAGAACTGTCCAGGAAAGCCGATAAGAAAAAGATTGTAGGAAAGCTAGTATGAATGGAGCAAATCCCTCTCTAAATCAAATTTGAGTCCCTTCAAAAGCTTATGAAGAATCCATAAAAATTTCATGGTTGAGGGGTATATTTCTGCTTGTGTTAAAGATGTCTCCTATACAATAGGAAAAAAAAAAAAACCTTCTTTTAAGAAATAATGTGTTATTCAAAGACATGATGACAAAAGCTATACTATCATTTAGAATCTTGATGTCAATCATGGAAAGACAAAGTACACCTGTATCAAACATTAACTTCTCTGCGTAACACTAAAGGTGGGTATTGCAGTAAATACTAGTTTTGTAGTTTCTACATTTTGTTCAGAAACTACCTCCTTATTGATGCAGAAAACAATTATTATCTAGTTATAAATACCATATGCTAGTACCATAATAGTGTAGATCTTCCCTAAAAATGTGGTCTCAGGCAAACTTCCAGAAAGCAGGGAATATTCTTTCCTTTATATCATTTCAGCTTTCAAAAATTTTCGCAGGAAACCTCTACTTTCCCATAGTGAGGGAAACCTATATTCTGATTTTCAAAAGCTGTAACTTCTTCTTTGTTATTATTTTTAAATGTTTCATGTCCTTTTTATTTGCCCAAATGGAAATTTGTCCTACAAAATATTGTCCTTATTGGTCAGGACAGTTATAGTTAAATGAACGTATTGTGGAGCCTGTTAATGTCTACGTTGTGACTCTCTCATACCTTAAATTAAAGGTATCTTTCTGAAACTAATGCAATTGCCTTGTAACTCCTCTTCTTGCTTTCACTGTTGTCCTTACCACAACCCACTTTCATATTCAGAGTGATTTAAAGAAAAATGTGCAAACTGCACTTAGGAAAAAAAATTGCCAGGTCTTTACTTTGGTCTGCAATGCCTTTAATGATCTGGACCCTGCTTTCCTCTCAGATGTTGTCTTCTACTTCTATGCCCTCCTACCACCCTGTGCTCCAGACCATCTGTGTTCCTGGAACACACCAAGCTCACTGCTGCTTCAGGGTTCCCCATGTTCTTGTTCACTGCCATGATTTTACCAAATATCCTTACCAGACTGGTGTCTGAAAATACGAATACCCTACCTCCTCTCCCCAGACACTCTTTATCCTCTATCTTGCCTTATTTTCTTCTCTTGTACATATAATTTTATAAATGGTGTAGTCTTCATTCTGATGTGCTTAGAATACTCTGCACCAACGAATGTTCTGGAATATACAGAAGTAAACACTCAGTGGAGATTTGCTTTATAAATAAATGAACCATTTTAACAATATCATTAAAACAATACCCTACTAGCATTTCTAGAATTCCCAGTTTTACTCATGCCATTATTTTGGCACATTACCAAATACAGATTGTTTAGACCAAATAGATTATTCAGTCTAAAACTTAAAATGTAGACTAAAGCACTATGAAATATTTTTATAATATATCAAATTGTATATAATAGGATTCTTACCTTTTTATAATTATTTATAAACCAGGCATATCATTAATATAAAGACTCTGGAATTGGGATTATGTAGTAAATAATGAAGTTATCAAACACTGCATATGTTGAGAATTGTATAGAGAAGTCATTCCAGTTTAGATGGATTAGCCTGTTAGCAAATTAGTTAATAAAAATGAACTCAAAGAAAAGCTTGAAGCAGAATATTTTTAGAAAGTAAATTAACTTATGAAGCATATTTATTGGAAAGCAACATGTGTTTTTTTTTAGCTAAATAGATTCCCAAAATAGCAAACTTATTATTAACTTAATAGTTTTTTGTTCCAATAAAATTATTTTGTAAACCAAGTTAGTGTTTATTTTTGGATTACAGCTTTAGAATAATTTTGTTTTGTTTTCATTTGTTATTTTTCATATTGTCTGTACTTCCTAAAATAAACAAATATTGTGTTGGTATTTTGTTTCTAAGCTATGATGAAAAATATCTTTATATTAAATTGAACAACCTGACGAAATTGCCACTTTTATAGATGAAAAATTATTGAATGTAGGAAATTCCATATGCCTCTACCTACGAGTTAGGTTTCATTTCTAATAGAGTCAATTTGCAAAAGAGTTGGCCAGTTTGTAAATAGAATGTTATCTGTATACATAATTTTTCTATAACCAAACCCTTGAAACAATGGAGGGAAACATCTCCCCAAATAAAATAGTAAATTAATCAGCAACATAAAACCAACTCATCCTAAATTAAGAAAAAACAAAAATAATTTACTGAGCCACATACCTGAGAAGTGTAGTAATCCAAGAACAGCTATATGCAGGGGTTCAAAAAAACAGTGAAATCACTGATGGATGGACGGATGGATGGATGGATGGTTAGATAGATGGATGGTTAGATAGATAGATAGATAGATAGATAGATAGATAGATAGATAGATAGATGATAGATTAGATAGATAGCCTCTACTTTTCTCTGCATGCTCCCTTTGGCTTCCTTTTTAGGCAGATTCTTTCTCCTTGTTGGAAAGATGACTCCCTGCAGATCTATTGACTAAATTGTCCCTAGCTGGGCCACATGCCCATCTTTGGTATAATTGTGTCCAGGTGGGTGGGACGCTCTGGCCAGACTGTGTCACATACCTCCCCCTCTGGAAGGAGAAAAACTTACAAGAATAGCTTGGAACAAACAAGGGACATTTCCCAAAAGGAAAACAACAAAGAAGTAATTAGTGTTCACTTCATGGATTTTTAAAAAAATCTCTAGAAAATTAATTTGTTTGGTCTTGATAGTTATGAGCATAACTCTATGCTTGTGTGTATAATCTATATATAACAATAGGAGACACTATCAGATTTGCAGGGTGATTCACAACAGACTGAGAAGAAAAATATTTTAGGAAACCAAATACATTGCTAACAGCAACAAACTAGTATACCTATGATTATGCTGTTTATTAACTATAATTTTTATTTTTTTAATAGCTGCTTGTAAACGGAGCTAATAAGTGGACCTTTTTGCTATTTAAATTTGTACTTAAACAAAATCAAAAATATAAAGAGTAAAAACAAATCATAACTTGCCATTTAAAAAAAACTTTGTTAAACATAATGTGATTTTTCTTCTGCCATCCAGTTCCATCTCCTAGAGTTAATCCCTGTTAATAATCCAGAGATCATCTTCCTAAATTTTCTATACATGTATATAGAAGCATCTGTGTCTGTACCTCTCTATATACAGTTTTATTCACTGGAATCATGCTATACAAATTAGTTTCAATATTTTTTTTTAAATTAGGCATTCTATTGTTGAACATTTGGTTTGGCTATGAGTAACTTAACAGCTATAATCATGGTAGTTTAAGTAATATATAAATTTCTTCCTCACATGAGTCTAGATAGACAGTACAGAGCTTTTTAGAGGGTCCATGATCATTTGAGATCAGTTTCTTTCTATCTCATTTTCCACTCCCCACTGCATAGGACTTCAATCTTCCTGTTATGGTTCTGCCCTAGTTCTACCTGTCCTGGCCATCTCTAGCCAGCAGGAAGGAGGATGCTGCTTGCTAGTCACATTAAGAACATTCTGCAAAAGTTGTGTTGAGAACAGCTGCAAGGGAGGCTGGGAAATGCAGTCCCTATCTTAGTGATATTGTTATCTGTATTAATAATGCCTTCTTATTTTCTGTATTTTCTGATATTTTGACATATGGGACTTGCTGATCCTAAAGAAACTGCCCCTCCAAGGCAATCAATTCCTAGAGAGGGTAGAGGACTCATTCACAAGTGGCCCTTTCATATGCAAACAAATCAATCCAAAACCTGTACACACACACCCCCACACCGCCACCTTCTTTATTGAACTCTCCCATCCCAAACTATTATTCCCTGGTCCTAACTATCCTAGAGCCAAGTATCAGACAACTAGGCTCAGCGCCTATACCCTGAAGCCCCAGAAAGTATTTCAACTAGTCAACTGTAAACTCGCTTGATCAGCTTACATTGCCTTGCTCATTCCTTCCTGCTAAAATCCCAGGTAAGGCTCTCATCCACATTTTCCCCTCACTCTTGTTACCTCCTGACCAACCACGGTGCTTCTCGTGTGGCCCTGTGTGGTGTGTGATGTTTCCTGTTTCTAGTAGGGATGTTTGAATATAAAAACTCATTCCTGTATGACTATCATTGTCAGTCTGTCTTACCATACCTGATCAAAACAAATCCTGGATACATTTTAAAGCATTACCAGATAGTGTTGAATGCTGCACACCACTAAAATCACAGAATTAAAACCCTTTAGAGGGATAAATTTTATGGTATGTGAATTAGCTTTCAATAAAAAATAAATTAATTTTAAAAAATGGGCTTTTCCACAGTAGAAAAATGAAATAATAGGTGTTGGGGCATGATAGCCATGCTACAATATTATGTTCCAGATTAGCACATATAAATATCCCTCTTTTTCATGTCTGCCTTAAGTTATATGGTTATATTATATTTTATTTAACATTTCACTTAACAGTAAACATTTAGATTGCTTCCGTTTTTTTTTTATAAACTGTGCTATAATTTGGATCCGCATTATGCTTTTATTATCATAGGATAGATTCCTAGAGTTGTAATTCTTAAGTCAAGTGTGGGTGATACTATTTTAAAATAGATACTGCAAGGGCGCTTGGGTGGCTCAGTCGGTTAAGTGTCCGACTTCAGATCAGGTCATGATTTGACGGTTCGTGAGTTTGAGCCCTGCATTGGGTTCTGTGCTGATAGCTCAGAGCCTGGAACCTGCTTCAGATTCTGTGTCTCCCTCTCTCTCTGCCCCTCCCCTGCTTGTGCTCTCTCTATCTCTCTCAAAAATAAATAAACATTAAAAAAAATTTTAAATAGATACTGCAAATTACTTTCCAAAATATTGTGCAAATTTAGAATCCTTTTAAAAGAATGAATGCTCATTGGTTTTTACTTAATTCTACCAATTATTCATCTTTAATAAAATTTTTACCAATCTAATTGATCATAAAACACCTCATTATTGTTTTAATTTGCATCTTCAACTATATATGTTAATTTTATGCATTATAAAAAACTATATATGCATTATTTTTACCTTTATATTATTTCGTATATTGTATATTTTATAGAATATATAATTATATATTTATATTGTATATTATGTTTTTATAATGCATAATTTCTTATGCATTATTTAAAAACTATATATGCATTATTTTTTATGTTTAGTGACCATTTTCATCTCTTTCTCTGACAATTGCCTATTCATATCACTAACTCTTTATTAACCTGGAGTATGTAACTCATTATTAATGAGAGACATTGATGTTAACTTCCTGTCTCTATCTGGAAAGGTATAAGATAGTCTCTTCATCTTACATGACTCCAAGATATATCCAGGAATATGTCTTCTTTACATACATCTTGATTGGCTCTCATGTGCTTCAAGAACTGTAAATTCACTTTTTCTCCACTTCAGGGTAGTTCTCTTCAGTTGTTTCTTTGAAAATTGCTTCTCCTCAATTTTTTCACTCCTGCTGGAACTCACAGAACATGCACACTTAATATCCTGAGTCTGTCCTCCTTCATATTTCATATCTTAAGTCAAGATCTTCCATTCTCCTGTGATCTTAAGATCTTTTAAAAATGAGTATTGAATTTTCAATAGTAGTGTCCTCCTTTTTTCCAATTTCTCTGGTGCATTTTCCTTTCGCTTTTTAAAATCTTACTTATTATCTCAAGAATTCTCAGTGCACATGTACAATGACTCTTCTATTTCATCAACTGTAGCTGCTGTAGATGAGCCACCTGCTCTGGTTGTTCATCTTGGTCTCCTTTGTTCAACTCCACCTACCTATTCTTTACCGATTCATGGCAGAGAAGTGGTTCCCTCAGCACAAGTACAGGGAGAGACGTAGTAGATTTGGCAATTAATAAGATATTAATCGATTTTCTCTCCCAGTGTAGAGTTTATCTACTGAAGCTTAGGAGAGGACAGAAGAAGAGAGACCACTTGAATTGTCGGAGGGTGATACAGCTGAGATGAGAGGCTTTTCCAGCTGGCTGAAGGCATCTCCAGCCTGAATGGCAGGCTGTTCTCACAGCCATAGGCAGCTAACTGCCTGTCGTTGGATAAGGGGATCCACTCAGCTAGTGTCTCCCACAGACAGTTTCAAGATTGGTAGCCTTCACCTCAGGTTCTTTAGAGAGCTGAGCCTTTTACTAGGCCACTGGCTACTTTTCATTCAATCAATGAGTAAATTGTAGACATTACTGTTTCCCCCTCACATGTGTTTTTTTTCCTGTCTCTCCCAGTGTCATGGCTGTTTGTCTTTCGTCCTCTTTCCTGTTTTCCATTGCCTTCCGTTATTCTTCTGTCTGCTTCGTACATAGTATATATTGCCAGCATATACAGGTACAGGCAACATTAATGTATCCTAGAAAAGACAAATGGAAGTAAAATAATACTTTAAAAGGCTTTGATAAAAATATATCTAAGCCTTTAATCAGAACCATATAAAAAAGAGGGTTACAGGTGCTGGTAGACTCTTTTGTTACTGTTTCATACCATTTTGAAGTACTTGTAGTTTTAACTTTATGCTTGTCATGCTTCATAATAATAATGACAATTCTATTATATAGGTTTTATAATTATAAAATATTATATTACTTACTTAAATATCATATTAAACATTTAGATATTATATTAATTACAAAATATTATATTGTATATAAAATATTACAGTTAATTTTTTCACAGTAAAATTTAAATTGATTGCTAAAATTATACATTCTGAATGCTGAGTATATGATCCAGTATTTTTTTTCTTATGAATACTTTGTTTACTGTAAGGAAATAAAACGAACACTAAAAATAGCATATTCACAAAAATGGGCCATAAAGCCAATTTAACTAAAAGGCAAATTTTTCAGATTGTTCTCAGTACGTCCGGGCCCAGTACATTGCTGCATGGTGCATGGTTGGCATTTAAAGAAAGATTCAATAGATAAAAACTGCAAGTCCTGTTAAGTGTTAGAACCCATGATACATAAGTCATGACAAAAATTGCTATCCAACTTTTTCTTTTCCCAAAAAGAAAATAATTCATACATAATGGATCATGTAAAAGAAAAAAAAGGAAGAAGAAAATAGTAACATTTTGTTGAATTTGATCAATACATAGAATTACTATTAAATGTGCAAAGATCTCTGAAGCTAATGTCAAACCTGAAAAATCTGTCAGCAGCTGTTACACCCTTTAAGACCAATTGCTGCATAATCAGAGGTCATACAAGAATGAAAGCTTAGGCATGGTCCAGGTAAATGTCTGGCATATACAGACCTTCAAGGCAGAAAAAATATCATTCCCAATGTCAGAAAAGAGAGTAGAAAAAGGAAGATAGAGGACTCCCATCAGCATAGAGGTGATATCAGTGATATCCAATCCATATACCAAGACAGAAGTGGTTTACAGAGAGTAATAAAGACCAGAAGAGAGCCTAAGGAGTCTCCTGCTAAAATTCATTTTTTTAAAAAAGAAAATTTTGTTTCACAAGGGCCTGAAGAAATCAATTGAATAAATATCAAAAGGAATCTGAGCAGTCAGGAACAGCTCCTTGAAGTCCCCTACATTAATCAGATGCCATGATTTATAAAGTCCATTATAAATATCCAAGGAAAATTAGCTTACGGAAAAAAAAATCAAGTAATTGTGCATTTGTAGCAATATTAACAATCTTATTCTTACAGGTGATTATTATCTCTAATTACATCTTTTAAAGAGAGAGGAATATGTGTAATGGAATAACTATGTGTATGATTTATAAATTCTGAGAGAAAGTTTTTAAATTCTGCTTTCTAAATAATTCTAACTTCTTAAAATCATACTAAGTAAGCTCTGATGTTAACTAAGTATCAGAATGTAACTTGAATGTATTAGATATTAATATAGTAAAATACCAGAATTTACACATTATGAATACAAATATACATTCACACATGTTTATTAAGATTTTAAAATTTTCAAGGTCTTGCCCCTGGAAGACATCATAAAGATAGGAAGAGCCTTTATAGAATTTATCAATCCTACCAGAAGACAGTTTCAGTGCTTACTCTATGTAGCCAAACCTCCTCGATTTCAATGAGAAACCTGAAACTATAAAGAATGAATCTGCTAAAAGTCACATACTTAGTTATTACTAAAGTTAGGATTATATTGGACAATGATGACTTGAAGTCAGTTTTATATGTTGATTATTCAAATTTATTTGTAAAATCAAGGCAGCTTTTGTAAGAAGTCACAGAAATCCAAGTCATATTGTCTTTTTTTTAAACCCATAGAGGAAAAGATTTATTCATATATTTGGTTACCTTAAAATTAAGAACTTCTGTTCATTAGTAGACATGATAAACAGAATAAAAGACAAGTCATATTGTCTTAATCCAAAGAGGTTATGTTGACTCTTGTAACTAGAAATCTAGGATCTTTTAGCTGCAGGTATGGCTGGATCTAGAATTAAAAACAAAAGTTGCTTTCAATCTATTGGCTATGCTTTATTCTATAATGGCTTCACTCTCCGGGTGAACTGTCGCCATGTGACAGCCCACTGTATTTTGATGTTAATCCCCTACCTACTTCAATTCCAATGAATAGTTGCCTTTATTCCCTGTTCTCTGTAACAACATCCTGGAATGAGTGTCATTGATCTGACATGCTATAGGCTTATCTCTGGAGCTCAACTGGAATGGAGGGGTCGCTTGAAACTTCACCACTGCAGAATAGAAACTAGATGAAATTAGAGAAAGCAAAGGTTGTTTTTAAGGAAAGTCAGTGTGTTCTTCTAAGACCCAAAGAAAATGGATTGCAGGCAAGCAAAAGCAGATGTCTACTATATTCAATTGGGTTCATTTTTTATTCTGAAGATGACATCACATCTGGCACACTTAATATTATAGTGTTATGGAAAGAGCATTGGGAATAAAGGCAGAAAGGTCTAATTGTATGACCTTGAGTAGGTTGACAAGCCTTTCTGAGTTTACTTTCTTCATATGTAAGTTATTAAAAATACATTCATCACCACTAAATTCTACTCCCGAAACCAATACTACACTATATGTTAATAAACTGGAATTTAAATTTAAAAAATACATTCATCATTGCAATTCTATAAATTATTTCATAAAGAAAAAAAAACTTGGTAAAAACGGCATATGTGCTAAAAATAAATTCAGTCCTGCTCTATTACACAACTTCCAAGGACATTGTTCATGCAGCATACGATAGAAGAAATCTAGCAATGTTGTCCATTAAATGGGGCTAATAATACATTCTTTACAGAGCGGTATGAAGATTTCATTTGATAATGTGTGGCAGTGTCCAGTATAGTGATAGCCACTGTTATGGATTGAATTGTGTCCCCCAAAAAGATATGTTCATGTCCTCTCTGACTGTACTTCAGTATGTGACCTTATTTGGAAGTAGAATGGTGATAGATGTAATTAGTTAAGATGAGATCATAATGGAGTAAGGTAGGCCCTTAATCTAATATGACTGGTGTCCTTATAAGAAGAGGAGAGAAGACATACAGGGAGGAGTATGCCATGTGAAGACACAGAGACACATAGGGAGAAGACAGTCATGTGAAAACAGAAATAGAGAGTGGAAGTGATGTATTTTACCAGCCAAGGAACAGTAAAGATTGACAATGGTCTCCAGCAGATAGAAGCATGGAACAAATTCTCCCTTAGAGCTCTTAGTAGGAATCAATGGGACCAGCACCCTGATTTCAGGCTTCTAGCCTCCAGAACTATGTGAGAATAAACTTCCCTTGGTGTAAACCATCCAGCTCATGCTATTCTTTGTATCATCTGTAAGAAACAGCCACATTGGAGTCAGTCAGGATTAAACTTGAACTTATTTTATTTTAATGTTTTTGAAATATAGTATTACTTACCTATTTTAAGTCTTTTGATATTTTGAAAATAATATTTAACAACCATTTTATTAGTGTTGGGCATCTCATTATATCTTTATAACACTAGCCATTTTGCCTATTCCTTCCTAGAAAGCCTGTCTTGTCCTACTCAATTCCCTTTCTCTCCCAGCTCTCCTCCTACTCCTCTGACTAGCTATTCTCTGGCTTTATCATGTCCTCCTCTTCCTCTGCCCTTAAGGTTTGTGGAGACCAATATTTGACCCCCAACCTTCTTTTTACTGTGCTCATCCTGACCATTCATGCATTACCAAATTCAGTCATAGCCAGCACCACTCCCCCGAGCTCCAAATATGCAATGGCTGGGTGCTCTTCTCCATCTGGATATCAAATACACCACTCAGAATATGTCCAAAACAGAAGTCATGATCTTTCTTGCTTCTCCTTCATCATAAATCCAGGATGCATCACAGATTGCCCCTTTCTCTTACTCTTCACATCTAATCCAGATCCACATTCTCTTGCTTCTTAAATCTGTCTCCCTCAGCTCATCTTCATTACTAACTTTATTAAGTTCTCTCATCATTTCTTTTCTAAATTAACATGGGACGCCTGGGTGGCTCAGTCAGTTAAGCATCCAACTTCAGCTCAGGTCATGATCTCACAGTCCGGTCTGTGGCTTCGAGCCCCACATCGGGCTCTGTGCTGACAGCTCGGAGCCTAGAGCATGCTTCAGATTCTGTGTCTCCCTCTCTCTCTCTCTCTCTGCCCCTCCCCTGCTCATGCTCTGTCTCTCTCTCTCTCAAAAATAAATAAACATTAATTTTTTTTAAAAAAAGAGAGAATCACATAACTTTTATCTCTTGCCTCCATTTTTGCCATTCTCCAACTCATTCTACCCAGAGCTGCAGGAGTGATCTTTATAAAATGCAAAACAGATAAAATTCTCCCCTGCTTAAAAGTTTTCAAGTTTACTCACAGTTTAATATAGAAAGTTCAAGTTTTTTAGCAGAGTATTCAAGTCCTCTATTGATCTGGCACTTGCTTCCTCTCTCAGATCATTTTGATAATTGCTGTACATGTTCCAGCTCCATTCAATCACTTAAAGTGCTCAGAGAGCACCATACTCCCTAGAGCAGCTCCTTCTGCCTGGAATGTTCCTCTCTTCTTTCTTAGTATCACTTTTCCTTTTAAGGTTCAAATCAAGGCGTCCCTACTTCCTATAGAATCATGATTTCCTTTTTCCCCTACTGTGCCCTCCTCAAATATCTAACTTGGCATCTAAAATGCTGTGTTACCCTTATTATTTTACATACACTTATCTCTCTCATCAGGTTGCTTATATTTCCTGTTCTGTCACTTATTTAGGTGACTTTGAACAAGTTTATTTCTCTGCCAAAAGAAAAAAAAAAGGATGTAGTCGTTCTTTTTTCATTGGATTGTTAGGAAGATTAACTGAATATATATTTATATTATTAAGAATGTATTTGTGAATATTAAGAACATAGTAAATGTTATATACATTAATAAAAATACTTCTCATGACAAAAGATTAGAGCAAGACTTCTGTTTTAATTGGAAAGAATTCTTATTCTTGCATCAGCATATATTTAAAACACTGAACTTATTATAAACATTATTTCTGTAGCTACTGGTACTTTCCAATATGCATGTAAAAATATACCCACTTATATAAAATAACAGAGTTCCTTCTTTCCTGTTGCATGTTGAGCAAATGCTTGCTGTGATCAACCATCACCCTCTGATGGCTTTTCTCTGTACAAGGATGCAGAACCAGAGGGGCATTATGTAAGTCACCATGGCTTTTGTTGAATCAAACCCTGTTGAATTCTATATGAAAGAAACTCTTTTACTGTGAAGTATCCACTGGCACGATTACTGGGTTGCACTACTAACATGTTACCCAGCTGCCAACAGCAATTTTATGGTTGAAGTCCACGTAAGTAGAGTAAAAAAAATACATGAAAATGAAATAAAATTGTGACACAAATACAAATGTGAAGGAGTCATAGAAGTGAGTGGTCAGGAGAATATTATGGAGGAAAAAGGCCATGAATTGGGAGGGTAAAGGTGCCTGGGATTCAAACAAGCAAAAAGATCATATGCCAGGGATGCTAGGTCAGGGGAGCAGTATGAGCAAAGGCACAAAGACAAGAAGAGCATTTCTGTATTTCGGAGATAGGGAGCATCTCAGTCTGCCTTAAGCATTAGGTTTACACGATGAGGTATTAGGGTATAAATCCAAAAGATATGTTAAATCATATTATGGAAAGCCTTAAATACTAAACCATACTATTTTAACCCTACTGAAAATGAAATAGAAAGTTTTTAATACTAGAAAGGTTTTTTTGAATGTTAGAAAGTCTTGAAGAATAGAAAGATGACAAGTCTTCCTGAAGGGGTGGTGTACAAAATGGCTAGAATAAGCTAGAGGTTAAATTCCAGCCAGAGTGCAAGGAAATAATATCCTTCTACAAGCAACTGTAGAGTCCAGAAGCCAGAATGTGGCAACAAAGAAGTCATCTTCAGATTCTGTTAAGAACCGAGAAAGGTCAGACTGAAATAGTTCACATAGAGAGTCAGGGAAAAACAGTTTGAAACTCAAAGCCCAAATTCAGGGGTAGAGTCCCAGATGAATGGAATTGCACATGGTGGGCAGAGCCCAGGTCAGATTCTGTTGTCACATAGAAACACGTCACATGTATCACAGTAGGGAGTTGTCATCTGGGGCAGCAGTCTCAGTAGTTACAAAATACTGCTCCCAGGGTAGCCCAGGAACTTAATAAACCCAAATAGGGAAAGAGTAGAAGCAGAGGGACCAATTAGCAGCCTATTGCAATAGTCACAATTAAGGGTAGTAAGGGCCAGAGGTAAAATGGTAGAAATGGGATTATAGGGGTTGACACAAAGAAGATTCAAGAGGAAAACACTCCTTTTTTAAAAAGTTCTAGAGTTAAAATATCGTCTTTTGAAACAATCGCTTATGTCAGGTAATTTCTCCAAAACGTAAGTGCTAATTGATAGATTCTAAAGCTGAGTTGTGAGTTAAATTCTTGTACTTTTAGAGAAGTCACTCTCTCAGTGACCTGGCTACTGCATTATCATCTCAAATGCCATTTTTTCTTATTATTTCATTATGATGTAACCTTCAAAGGACAAAAATTACATGTAAGTCATAAATCTTATTTCCCTAAGACAAAAGAAAGTCTGCCTTGCAACTTGAAACTCTTTTCTCTATTTCACACTACACAACATACATTAGACCCTAATTTTTCTGTTACTTTGACTCCCCATGAACTTGCCATTAAATAGCTTTTAATTGAGATCGAACAATAAGAACCTACAAAGAAGTGAATTCTCAGTTCACCAAAGACTAATTGCCAAGTCCTGCAGTGTTTATAAGCATCAAGGTCAATGTGAAATGTAGAAGGTCAATGAAACTTGCTTATAAAAGAGCTCTGGACTCAAGACCAACACTGCAATGTGTAGCACATTAGCAGCATTTCAGTATACCTCTGCTGCCACTTTCTGTTCATATAACCATAAAGTTATTTTAATCCAGTTTTACTTTTTTCCTTTAGTCAGCATTTTATCCATATATGCAAACTATCCTTTTAATCTTGGCAGTTTATCTAAAGTAGAAGCTTTCTTGGACCAAAAAATCTATATGGTTCTGACTAATGCTTATGTGATCTTAAACACTAATCCCTTAGTTGCTCCTTTTTTCCTGATTTGTGTTTTATGTGATATTTTAACATACTTGTTGAGTTATAAGGCACTCACGGTAATATAAGACCTTAGCTAGGTAACAGAATCATAGTAAATTATACACCACATGGTTCTTGGCCTTCTGGTTCCCAGATTTTAAATCCAAGAGCAGAATGAATGTATAAGACTTTTTTTAAAAATTAATTTAGGATTCCTTTGTGTTGTTACATAGCTGGCTCATGAGTGACCAACTTAATCTGATACAATTTCTCACTTGCCTGTTGATTGCCTGCTATGTGCCAGATACCATGTTGCACATTTCTCATACATAGTTTAACAAATCCTCACAAACACTACAAAGCTAATTTTTGTTTTCTCCATTTCTCAAATAAAGAGCTTAATTCAAGGATGGTAAGTAACTTGTGCAGTATCATACAGCTTGTAGGTGTCAAAGTCAAGCTGTGATCCATGTCTGTCTGACTCTAAAGCTTATGCCCCTTCATTATGTTAGATGAAATCTTCTGCTTTCTGCCCACACCTTCATAACAAAATGCATATAGATTATATTGCACCTCTAGATGTAGGACACTGATGAATTAAGTAAAAGACAAAATAACAGCCAAATTTCTTAGTAAAGAATAATTCCAAACTCACGGCCTTTTAATAACAACTTTGTCTATTTTGAATAACTCTGCCTCCCAGTGACGTAGTTTAGAAATTGTTGGGGACACCTGGGCGGTTCAATCAGTTAAGCATCTGACTTTAGCTCAGGTCATGGTATTGCAGTTCATGGGTTTGGGCCCTGCGTCCGACTCTGTGCTGACAGCTCAGAGCCTGAAGTCAACTTTGGATTCTGTGTCACCTTCTCTCTCTGCCTATCCTCTGCTTGTTCTCTCTCTCTCTCTCTCTCCCTCTCCCTCTCTCTCTCTCAAAAATACATAAACATTAAAAAAAAAGAAATTGTTGGACTAGGGCACCTAAGTAGCTCAGTCAGTTGAGCATCCAACTCTTGATTTCGTCTCAGGTCATGATCTCAAGATTTGTGTGTTTGAGCCCCACATTGGGCTCTGTGCTGACGGTGTGGAGCCTGGTTGCCATCTTTGCTTCTCTCTCTGCCATCTTTTCTCTCTCTCTTTCTCTCTCTCAAAATTAAATAAACAGTAAAAAAGAAATAAAGAAATTTTGAAAATATGTAAAGGGTAGAAAGGGTAATAATATTCTTCTTACTCGCATACAAGGAATTCATGATGCCTGACAAGGGCCAAAACAAGCAAGAGCTTAAAAGAATAAATATAAAACAGTGTGCTTTCATATTATATTAAGTAGAGTAAGGCTTTAATGCTGGTCAACTGAAAAATGCCAGTGAATTTTTGTTGGCCACAAGTTCAATAATAGATTACAGTGTGACATGGCTATTTCCAAAAAGCTAACTACATTTTTGGTTCCATTGATATCATTGGGAAAAGGACCATTTTGAATGACTGAAGGATTCCTTTAATAGTCTATATCTGGTGTACTGTGATCAGTTCCAGATAACGTATTTTAAAGGCAATATTGACCAAGTATATTTTTTCCAACAGTAGGGTAACTAAGGTGGTGTGACTTAAAATAAGTGTCTAATAGATCAAGATATGTTTATCCTACAGTCAAAATGTAGTAAGAAAATGTAAGTGGCAATAATAGGATTCTCCAGATATGGTAAGTGTTGTTACATACAACTGTGAAAACCAACAGATGGAAGTTGCACGAAGGCAAATTTTGTATTGATTTTATATGAGTTCGGAAAGCCCAACGATGAAACAGACTGACACAGAGCATAGTTACAGAGATGCAAATAGAACAGTAAAAGAATGTCCACAATGTTCAGGCTCTTCCCAATTCTAAGATACTTTGCCTAAATGATAGCCATGATATTTTAATATTACATTATTTATCAACCTATCATATAATGTGCACCAAATAACTTTTCACCCTCTTTTATTTAAACAACTTAGAAGAAAGTATTTAATTGCTTTGAGAAGAACTGTAGGTTTCTCTCAGAGAAATCCAAATTGCATTATCAAGTAGAGAAATGGTTTTAATAATTTATCCTAAAGGCTGAATTTATAGAGACATTCAATCAACAAACATATATTGAGCAGTTAATAGGATTCTAATACAAATAATGTTCCATCTGTACTCCCAAAGAGTATATAAGTCTAGTAGAAGTGACGAGAGATGTGGAGGATTGATACTTGAGTGCAATAATAGGTAATGGACGAGTGCATGAGGTTCAGGCTAAGCACATTAGATCCATCTAAAGAAGAATGAGAATAAAAGAAACTTTCTTAGAGGAATTAACACTTAAGCAGAGTCTTGAAGAACGAGTAAGAATTAATTTGGTTAGAAGGGTGAGGAAAGGATATATTATTAGCAGAAAGAACATGTAGGAAGAAGCTACAGAAATGTGAAACAGGTTAATAGGTTTATAAGCCTATAAGCATTTCCTTACTCTGGGAGCAAAGGGTTATTAGATTAAAGCAATTTTGGGACATGTGGCCAGAGAGATTGACAAGTTGAAAAACAATGGATAAAGAGAAAAACTGCAATATTTATTAAGCAAATGATTAGTATGGAAATTAGATGATGAGTTCCTACAAATCACTTTTAAAAGACTCCATTATATAAAATGGAGCAAAAATATGAGTAGCCAATTTGCATAAAAACAAATATGATTAGTAAAAATAAGAAAACGTATTTAATCTCACTATTACCCAAGATATGCAAATTAATACCAAAAATTTAAATAGTTTTTACCTAATTAGCAAAAGATTGATAATACCACTGCTAGGGAGGGGATGAGAAAATAAGAACATACTTGTCACTCACTATTGGTAGGAGTATAAATTGACACAATTGACAGACTTCTTGTGGACTATTTGAAAGTATTTATCATATTTTTTTTTTTAATTTTTTTTTTTTTTCAACATTTTTTATTTATTTTTGGGACAGAGAGAGACAGAGCATGAACGGGGGAGGGTCAGAGAGAGAGGGAGACACAGAATCGGAAACAGGCTCCAGGCTCCGAGCCATCAGCCCAGAGCCTGACGCGGGGCTCGAACTCACGGACCGCGAGATCGTGACCTGGCTGAAGTCGGACGCTTAACCGACTGCGCCACCCAGGCGCCCCTATCATATTTTAAAATTAACATATTGTTCAACTCATAAACCCTACAATGATGTAACTATTCTGGATATACACACAATAACCCAAATACCAAGAAGGAGATGGTTAGATAAATTATTGCTTATTTGTCCTAGTGAATATTATGATGCAATTAAAAAGGAGGTAGACCAATATCAAGGAGGGTCTCCAAGACATGTAATCAAGTTTAAACATAAAGAAGCATATTTACATATCTATTTTTATAAACATACGTAGCATACAAAAACATCTGAGAGTGCACACATCAAAATGATAGCAGTAAAAGGCAGGGATTAAATGAATGATAAAAGGGAATTTTCACTGTTCTGAAGTGTTTAAATTTTAATAAGAATATCTTTGTGCATTACAGTGTAATTTAAATTATAAGCATTATTCTTTTTTTTTTTTTTTTAAATTTTTTTTCAGCGTTTTTTATTTATTTTTGGGACAGAGAGAGACAGAGCATGAACGGGGGAGGGGCAGAGAGAGAGGGAGACACAGAATCGGAAACAGGCTCCAGGCTCCGAGCCATCAGCCCAGAGCCTGACGCGGGGCTCGAACTCACAGACCGCGAGATCGTGACCTGGCTGAAATCGGACGCTTAACCGACTGCGCCACCCAGGCGCCCGCATTATTCTTAAATCTGTGGGGAGCTTTTAAAAGGTTTAAGCAGGGAAATCACATAAACACATTTGCATCTTGGTAATGCCTTCCTGCCAGCTGATGTAAGGGCAATTGGAGGGACGCTAACCTGAAGATAGGGAAGTCAATTAACAAATGGCTCCAGTGGTCCCGAGTAAAAGTAATGGTGGACTTAAAGAAGTTTTACAGTTGTGGGAAAGATGCAAGAAGGAGATGACTGACAACAATATTTTCTACATGGAATCCATAGAACACTGCACCTTAGGATGACAAATGTGAGAGAGGTCTAAATGATCCTCAAGTTTCCAACTTAGCAATTAGCTGAATGGTCAAGTCCATTCACTAAGTGAAAGGATACAGGGTGTGTGTGTGTGTGTGTGTGTGTGTGTGTATGTATGTTGGAGAAAGAATTATAGGAGTTATGATCCTTAGATCCTTGCTATCCTGAGGAATGGGGGAGTTTGAATAGGAAGGCTATCTCAAAAGAGATTTTCTGTGAAATCTTTTTTTTCCTAGAGAAAATACCCATCCTATATAGAATGTATCAATGACAAATGAGTTCCATCAAAATGTATTAGGTTTCTATGTTGCATACCTGAAACTAATAATGTATGTTAATTATACTTCTGTAAAAAAAATTGTTCTGTATCCTCTAGATAAATTATAAATACACATCATAAAATTGTCCAAAAAAATGTATCAGATTTCTATAAAGCTTCAAGAAGTTTACACATTCCACAAAAGTTATTCAGTAAATGTTTCCCTTGAGTAATCACGGAACAGCTACATCTACCTATGATGTTCGTAGTATCAGTGGGAGACAAACAGTGTATTGATCTCACCCCCTAGAGAGTTGTACCCTTCAAACATTCCCTCCATTCCACTCACCAACCAGCCTGACCAGCTGACATTCAGGTGGAGGCACAAAGTTTGGGGAAGTCTTCTGTCAGAATGGCTTAAGTATACCCTGACATATAAATCTTGACAAGCTTGGGTTCTTTTTGGGTCAGCAATATTTTCTGTCCTCAGGTTGATCCCAAAGTTACAGAAGTGGAAGAAGAATTCAATTGAGGCAGACTACTTGTTTTTCTAAATTCAAAGCATACCATCTTTATTTTATGTATGCACTTTATTTTATGGTTGAAAGGTAAAAATAAAAACTCATCCATGTACAAAACTATGGCATTAAAACTAGATTAGAAATGACTTGTGGGGTGCTTGCATTTATTAATCAGAATTAATTCTTGTCAAAAGTAAAAGGTTTATATCTAAAAATGGTAGAAAATATATGATAAGATTCATCTGGTCATTTATCAGTTTTTAAGTGTTAAGGATACAGTGAACAAGATCATAGGATATTGGCCTCATAGAAATTAGCTAATGGTGGAGATGTACAAGAATAGTCTAGAATAGCCAAAATGAAGAATAGTCTAGAATAGCCAAAATGATAATTATTAAGGCTGTTTCAAATTCAAAGAGATAAAGCAATCATAGGATATTGGTACAGTTAATTCAGGAACCAGGCATGTTAAAGGAGGCAAATCAAAAATCAGTTTAAGATTAGATTCTGTTGGGAGTAACAGAAAATTCCAAATAACAGTGGGTTAAAAGAATAAAAATTATTTCTTTCATACGTAAGCAACATTCAGAGCAATCTATGGCTAATAGGAGGGCTTCATGATTTTCAAAGACGCAGGCGTCATCCTTGAGTGGGCTGTCTTTAGCACACTGCCTAGGATGGATGCTTACGTCCCATGATTTCAGAAAGAGGAAACGGTAAACATGGTCTATTTCCTCCTTTTAGGGACACATACACTTACTTGATCACATACAACTTAATCAAATAACCTCATCTGGATGCATAAGAAAGCTGGAAAAAATATGGTCTTTATTCTGGCCAGCTATGTCCCAGCTAAAAATCAAGGAATCTGAAAGTACGAAAAAGGAGGAAAGATATTTACGGGCCACTGTCAATCTTGGCCACCATGAGGTCAGAGCATGACTAGGGATGTAGAACTTTACTCCAACATTAAGAATAAACCAACGTTGTTCCATTTGTGAACGTCCAGCATATAAGAGGCTGATTAGGTTGTAAAAGTTCTTTCAGATGGGGTATCTTCACCTAGTGATTATTCTTATGGTTTTTTCATGATATACATTTTATAAATTAAAAAAATCTGAGGAAACTATACTTTTTTGTCTCATTAAAGACTGAATATTTGAAAGTCTCACATTTGTTCATTGTATGAGATTGTGCTTAAAGTCTGGTGAATCAGTACTTTATAAACACACTCACACATACACACACAAACATGCAACTTTATCTTTATGCAACAATTTTCTTTGATCTATATATGTCATTTACCCAAAAATCTATCTCCTTTTCATTGTTTATTTCTTGACAAGCCTATTCCACTATCTATTATTTATCTTTGCCAGCACTTCTTTTCTATAAATACAGTTTGCTAGATTATACCTACATCTGTACTTAAATACGAACTTTCTGGGACTCTTTCCAAACTAAGAGTTTGTGATTACAGTTAAGCAGTGAAATTGTCACTTGCTTTTTCCTTTCTTGGAAGTACTCCATCTTCTTAGGTCACTGCCATCTAGTACTGCGAAAATGTGATTTGAAAAGCAAGTTTAAATAGAGCTTTCTAATTAGGCTGCATTCATTTATATTTTCCCAAACCTGCACCCAGGTTACCCTAAAGTTATATGCACCCAATTAAAGAATATTCAATTTGAGATCTATATGCCTTTGAGTATGAATGGGGTAACTCTCCATGATTGAGCTTGATCCAACTGCTCATTCAGCTGAAGTGAATTAAGTCTTCTAGGGCACCAGGGTGCCATTTAGGAAATTACCTCTGCCAGCACACTAAAATTACCTCACATGGGTGAGCAGCATTCTTCCAGGGAGTAGTTTCATCACCCCACTTCTCCACTGGCCCAACCTTATTGACGCTAAAGGGTGATTCATATGACACAATATTTACCTATGGCTCAGACAATAACAATGGCCTGCTCCATTTAAGAGCACATGTGCCAGTATTTAAAGGGTAAATGAGAGAGCCATTTTGTTTGGATTTTTTTTAGAAATCAGATATAAACAAAAGTGCATCATTGTTCCCTAAACTCTGAAACTATAAAATGTGGTGATAAACTCATCACTATATAATAATTCAGCTCCTTAAAAGTATCAATAAACAAACATCTTTTTTCTCTATTAACACAACATGTACACAAAATGAGTCTATTTAAGTAGCAATAAAATTGAATGTAATACTTTGAAAGCAGTAAGTTTTTATTTTTCACTTACAAATATAAATGTCCTTTTAATTTTAACTCACTCCAGTACGTCTCTTAGATAGTACTTCTCTCTACTCCAGACATTTATTGGTTCCTCTTTTGAAAACTAACATCCAGAGCATAAAATAGTTTTTGTGGTGCCATAATTTGTTAAATAATGCTTTTGAAAGTGGCTGGGTGCCCAAAGAGTCCATGCAGAAATAAAATGCACTCAAACTGCTTCCAAATGTTTTCCTTTCCAGATATATCATGTCAGAAGCTGCCATTCCTCTCACACTGTCGCTATATCCAAGAAGCTATAATCATGCACCACCACGAGAATACCTCAGCAAACTACCCAAATTTACATCCAAGCTAATATTGAAAACATAATAAAAAAAACGTGTATGCTAAGTGAACCAGTAATCTAATAATACAAGAGGCTGAAACTGCTTTGGAATTAGCTCTGAAAAATACATTGATCGGGGCATTTTCAACAGTGAACAACACCTGCTAGCTCCCTTTTTCTCACTTTCTCTCTTTATAAAATCCATGAATCTCCTTCAGCAATTCTCACAGAATAGGATGTACCTCGACCCTCATTTTGAACTCAGTCTAATGGCTGCCATGGATGACCTAATGGTCAGCAGTAGTGAAAATGGTGGCACAGCAAGGGGCTGGGAGATTGTCGGTGGAGGTATTATTTTAGGCAATCTGGACAGGCCCAGTTCATGTTGCTTAAGAGTAATAAAATCAGACTTCTTTGAGCCTGTTTCTATTTTTCTCCCTTATTACCAGCAATGAGTGTTACCTCAGATCAGACCTGGAAGTTAATATGGTTCCTAAAGGCACCAAGCTTAAAAATGGGAATGGCCTCAATAAAAATTAAAAGATACATAAAACTGAATAAGGCCTGACTCTCTTCAAGCCCATTTCACACTTATGATCATATTTAGACATAGATCCCAACACTGTTATTAGTTTGCTTCAGGCCACAGTTGAATTTGCTGGCTCAGATCTAGGAGAATTAGGCCCACAGAAAATGAATGGTGAGTCAGTCTCTCCCTCAGAGAACATCATCCTTAGTTCTGTGCTGCACATTTCTCTTGGGCTCAAGCAGTCAAGATTACTCTGCCCTTGAAATTTTCTCTCTCTTTGTCCCTTAAATGCATAAATGAGAGGACACATATAGAATACTGAAAGAAATGAAGTGGAGGGTATGTATGAAGGCCCCTTGTCTGGCTGTTTGTGTCATTAAGTGTCCCCATCTGTCTGTCTGAGAATAAAGAGCATATGAGCTAGAGAGTATGGCTTTGCATGCCATAACACTTTTAATGACTCTATTTTTGACTAACCCACTAAACCAATTACATGGATTTTGTCATTCCACCCTCAGAAGCTGCTCTCAAAACCATCAGTAACATTGTCATGAGTCAGGGAGATGTGGATGTGCTTTATACTTCCTGTGTTTACCTTCACAACTGACCCTGTATGCAGCATACCATGCCCAGTTCTGTCAGAAATAAAAATACAAAAATGAGAAACTCTTCAAAGAACTTATTGTAAGCTGTGTCATGAACAGAAACAATTATACAGCAAGGAAAAATGTAAGTGAGAGAGGGAAAAGAGCCAAGAAAGGTCGGTAGAGGCCTTATGTGAGTGACTGCTTTGTATCAGATATTTTTTAAAACACTGTCTTGTATAATTGTCCTCATAACAGACTGTTTTCTACATGTTACTGAAATGGGAATTGAGGCTCAGGGAGTTGAAGTGACTTGAATACAGTCATCCAGCAGGCTAGGGCACAGCAATGTCTTGAAACAGAGCCCCTCTGACTTCAGCACCTGTGTGCTTTCCATGGCAGCTTTACTGCCTCCTGAGGGAGCACAGAAGAGGGCAGATTATTCCAGCCGTGAGAAAACAGAAAGCCTCTTAAAAGAGATGGCACTTAATCAGGGCATTTAGAATGGGTCAGGCCAAGATAGGGCATTCTTACTTTGTGTTGGAAGGAGTGAGCCACACATTTAAGTAACAATGAAAATTCTTATGTGTTTGGAGTAAAAAGTCAAGATTTTTTGAAACCATTTTTTTAACAAAAAATATCTTGGAGTGCCTGGGTTGCTCAGCGGTTGAGTGGCTGACTCTTGATTTCGGCTCAGGTCGTCATCCCAGGGTAATGGGATCAAGCCCCACATCGGGCTCCACACTGAGCATAGAGCCTGCTTGAGATTCTCTCTCCCTGACCCTCTCCCCTGCTTGCTTGCTCTCTCTATCTCTCTCTCTCTCAAAAAAAAATAATGTGGTAATCAACATGTGAACATTACACTTAGGTGATAAAATTTAGGTTGCAAATATAAGGTAAACATCAAACAACACCATATTTTCAGTTTAACAGAAAATATAACATTTATGGGGCACCTGGGTGGCTAGGTCAGTTGAGCGTCTGACTTCAGGTCAGGTCATGATCTTGAGGTTTATGGGTTCGAGCCCCATGTCAGGCTCTGTGCTGACAGCTTGGAGCCTGGAGTCTGCTTCCGAGCCTGTGTCTCCCTCTCTGCCCTCTCCCCCACTCTCACTTTGTCTCACTCTGTCTCTCAAAAATAAATAAATGTAAATTTTTTTAAAAAAAGAAAGTATAACATTTATGACAGTCATGCTTAACACCTAGGTTAGTACAGAAATGGGCAGGGATGTCATAGAGGTATGCAAAGATTTAACAGTTCAAAAACCCTTAGCACTTCTCAGAAAATATGAATGGGAAATATGTGGCAAATATTTCTGTAATATGGTAGTTTCAGTCCATTAGTGATCAGTATGCATTTAAAGTAACTGTAGCTGTTTTTGAACATGGAAAACTAGATTCAAAGTAAGTCTTTGCTCAACAAGCTAATGATAGTATGAATCCCTTATATTTAAAAGTATAGTTTAAATTTGACAAGTTTAAAGTAAAGCATTTTTGTCTTTGTAGTAACTTTAAGATATTGACACTATGCTAATAAATAGGTACACTGCTGTGCAATTAATTCCATTACCATATTTTATATTTGTTGGTCATCATTAGCATAAATTTTATGCTTCAGAAGAAATAGATCAATCTAGCAAAATGGTGACAATTAATTTTCTTTTAAAGAGAGATTGACCAAATTTAAGGAAGAATTGATATCTCATTTCCAAATTACTGATACAAAATTACCAGAGAATATAGTTATATATTTTGACCAACACCCAATAATGTGCAAAAAAATTGCAAGATAGATGCATTTCCTGTTCAATTTCCAAAACTAAATAAAAGCTTCCTGACTGAAAGCATTTACATTTTTCACTCTCTAAAGTAAACATTAGAAAACAAAGTACAAAAAAAAAAAAAATGATCTCTCAGCTTCTGAATAGCCCACTTAGTTACATAAAGTATTTTCTGTACCAACACTTTCTCAAATTCAAAAGATATTTACTTCCTAAGAATATGACAAAACAGCCTTCATTTCAAATCATTTGGTCCGTTTCCATGGCAACACTGCGGGATTCCTTGGCTACTGTAAGTTGCATTAGTTGACTATGGAATTTCTCAATTTGCGTCTTGATCTTGGTCTGTTCTATACACCAAACAAACTAAATCATTTGTTATTTAATTCACAAACTCCCATCAGAATGTCTATATTTGAGAACCACACGTGTCTTGATAGGACTGACAAGGTCAGGGCCAAGAGACTAAATTCCTTCCGAGTCTGGTACTGCAGCATCTTGAGCCCATGAAGGAATAGGAAAGGAGGCAAGGCCTGGACTGGAAGCAGTGCAACCTGGCCCACCTACCTCTGAAACCATACTTATTCTTTGGGTTTGAATTCATCAGTAAGGAGAATGTGAAATTTTTTAATGAGGAATAACATGATCTGAATTGAAAGGACTCAAGGAGGTGTCCACCTAAGTGTCTACACCACGCAGGTAGGGACATGGAAGGAAATCCCACATGTTTACCTTGAGTGCAAATTGGCTGGAAAAGTGGACATGTCTTTGCCAACACCACACCTTTATGGTACTACTTCAGTCATACACTTACGGTATCAGAATTGATGTAAAGTCATTGGGGTCTTGATTAGTTTTGTTCTCTATTGGCTATTCTCAATTATTTTCAAGACTTACTGTGTTCCTTGATTATTTTCAAGACCAAATTCTCGAAATGATAACTATTAAACCAAATTATCTTGTTATCTAGTCCGTACCACATACATGTCAGATGAATACCATTCTTTTTTTTAGGGTTTTATTTAAATTCCGCTTAGTTAACATACAGTGTAATATTAGTTTCAGATATACAATACAGTGACTCGGTGCTTCCATACAATACCCAGTGCTCATCACAACAAGTGCACTCCTTAATCACCATCACCTATATCACCCCCCCACCCACACTCACACCTACACCTCACTCTGGTAGCCATTAGTTTGTTCTCTATGGTGAAGAGTCTGTTTCTTGGTTTGCCTTCTCTCCAAATCAGTACCGTTCTGACCTTAAAAAGCTAACAGGTCTTTGAAAGGAATTTCAATCACTTAGCCTTTAATGAGACATGTTTGGTATTATGTTTTAGCACATTTTTTGGTAGATAAGACGGCCAATGATGTTATCACCCATATCTGGAAGTGAAACTAAATCCATAACATTCTCTTTCATGCTTTGTACATGAGAGACAACAGTGTGATACACCTGACAGCAAGGTACATGCTAGCAACCAATGACTAATCCCGACTGAAGGCGGCCTTAGAAAATTACAAAGAGGCAGAGGCAGCCTGCCTCATGACCTCTTTATCAAGTGTACAAACTTCCCTTTAATAATGTGACAGATATACCCACAGTTTATAAATACTAAATACATAGCACACTCTGGCTGCAAAACTAAATAGATCTAGCTCTCATATGCATGGATTAATGCTGCTTAGCAGCTCCTTAACTGACACCTTGGCACCCGAGGTAAAAAGCATTTTTATAAAAGAACATATAGGGTTTTGTTGTTGTTGCTGTTGGGTGTTGTTTAAAGAACATATGAAGTCTGACCCCAGAAAGAAAAGCTGGGTAGCAGTCCGCTGACCAAGGCCCTGTGTGGTGACTCCATCAGGAAGACATGCTTTTCAAGTACAGGTCACCCCTTCACCACTTCTTAGATAAAAGAACTCTAGAATTTAAATTTTTTAATTAGAATTTTACTTGTCCCTCATTCCTAAGTGCTTCTTCATAAGCACTTCGTGGAAAGTCACAAATCTCATTGAACTTTAATAATTATACACAGTTTTGAGGATATTTATATTATTAGAGTATACATGGTTTTAAAATCTCTGATATCAAGAAAACTCAGTCTGTTATTTGTCCAAATAAAGTCAAACTGCCTTTGAACTATTCATATAAAGGTGGTTTTAATTCAACTCAATAAACATTACATCGAGCCCCCACTATGTGCAAGCTCTGGGACTGGACATATAGAGGAGAATAAAACATGCATGACTTGTCCCTGTTCTTCAGGGATCACATCCTAGTAGAAAAGACAGATATGTAAGCCAGAAGTCACCTGATGGCAGCCCACAGGCTGAACTCAGCTAAGAGGTATGTTTTTGATTTGATTTCTACAGTGTTGTTTAAAACATCTGAATTTGTTGCCCTTAGCCAGAACTTTCATTTGACCCAGTGCCTTTGTCATCAGTTATTTTTGGTCATCAATTTGATATACCTATTTATTATACCCGAAGGGCCATAAAGGCATTTGCATTTGGTATTACAAAATTGTAAACAAATAAATAATGTATCTATGATAGTGTTCTACCTCTGTTCTAGTAGCTAAGACTAAATGGAGGCACAGAGGAAAGAATATGAGTTCTCCCTGGGTATGTCGGGCATGTTTTGACAGAAACCAGAGGCCAGAAGGGCTTTTCAAGAGGAAATGTCACGGAGGCATAGAGATATGCCATGGTAGGTCAAGTTTAGGGAATTAAAGAAGATAATATTTCTCTCTCACTATTGAACGCTTACTTTTAGCCACTAACAGGCACTTCCCATGATGTGCAGTAAACCATTATAAGTGATATGTTTATTATTAGCTCCATTTTTCAGATGAAGAAATTGAGTATCAGAGAAGCTAAATAATTTACCCTAGATTAATCAGCTGGTGAATGGTAGAATCAAAATTCTGGTCTCAAGCCTAGGCATTTTCAAAAAACTGATGAATGTGTTGGCATATTGCAAATTTAGTCAGGACAGTTTTTTAATAATTAAGATTCCAAGTCCCACCACATACAAACATAGGTAAGACCACTGGACATAATCCGTATTTGGGGAAAATATAATTCAATGTAACAAATGGGATAAAAATTATGTAAACAGATTTTTAGAACTTAAAGGAAATTCGGCTAAGTGCTAGCCCAAGTTCATCATTCTACAGATAAGGAAACTCAGACATTTAAAACATTTGTTTTTAAAGAGTCAGAGAATGTCTACTTTAAATATAAATTTAAAAATACTTTAATAAATGTCTTTTTTGATCAGCTTCAGAATATCTTAATTCTCTTTGTTAATGCTAGCTTTAAAAAAATACAACCACCATAATTTTGTCATGCATATCCTAAAAGTTCAAAAATAACTCAAGGAAAGCTACAAATTTCTTTTTAAAAGCATTGCAGAAATAACTCATAAAAATCCAGCCATGAAACTACCCTTTTTGCTTCAATACTTTTATTGTGACCTATTGAACAACAACAGGATGATAAATCTATAAAATTCATATTGCAGTGACCTGAAGGATTAAAAAAAAGCCAAAAACAAACAGTAATGGTTGCATGATCTTTAATTGTATTTGGTGCTGCAGAATCTTCAAGGAGATTAGCTGTGTAGCTAGCTAAAAAGGAAAACATGAATTTAGTTGTAGGCATATTTCCATTTATAATAATTTAGGAAATGAAAAGATTTTGTAATTGTAACTTTGGCTTAGCTTAGTTAGAATCATTTCCTGAAAATAACAGTGTCCTATCAAAAATTGATTTCCTCTTTTTGTACTAGAAATGTATGTTGTAGTGCAAAAATCAAACAAAAAAAAATAGGTGCTTCAAAATATTTACTGAACAAATGAATAAGTGTATGAATGAGTTATTTATGAATGTAATAGTTCCCTTTCACATGTTAGGCCTAATTGATAATTAGGTCTCATCTAGGCTGTTGGCCTAGGAAGCAGTTGAACAGGCTCAGTACTCCTTTAGATCCTCGCAAGATATTTGCCAAAGGAGCAATTTATTACTTTTCATCTAACCATTTTTTCAATCCACTTATTCCATTTGCCTTTATTGAAACCCTACTCTGTGCAACTTCTGATCAAGTTAAAGCAGACAATGTTGGGGTCCCAGCTGGCACACCTACTACACCACGATGAGGCAGGTATCTTTTCTCCACCAAACTAGGCACAGCAGCTTAGTTTTTCCTGCATGTTATTAAGTAAAGAGAATTAAAGATTTCTTTGGAGTAAAAAAAAAAAATGTATTCTTTAAATGCTTTTTTAAAAAATGTCTTCTTACTGTTTCTGGTCTTCCTTCAATGGTCATATAACTCTTAGAGTCTGAGGCTTCAACCACCATCACAAAAAATTAGGAAGCATATGTTCAAACAAACAATGAGCTTATGATTTTGTTTTGTTTTGTTTGTACTTCTCTTGGTAGAAGAGAGAATGTGTGCTCTATAAATTTTTGGAACAGAAATAGAAGAGAGGCACACAGGAGAGAAAACATGAGATACACTAGGACTGGAAGGAAACACACTTTCTGACGCAGGATGAGTGGAATGGACAGGTAGACAAACAGCAGGTAGATAGACATACGGATGGATAGGCAGGCATATGTATAGAGAACGAGTAGAGAATCTTTGAACGTTCTGAAGTGAGAATTCCTCAAGAAAAATAGCCCTTGAGATAGCCTTTGGTTTAACAGACTATGTTATCATTGAACTTTGCTCATTCACACTGTAGCTCAGAGGTACCATCATTAACCTAAACTACGCAGTCATGTAGTAGCTACCATATGCCTGTTAAAGAACTGAATACTGGATACTTAAGGCTGAAGAAAGGATCTCTACTCTGATGCATACATACTCAATTCTCAACTCTCCAAAATTTTAGTCATTCCCTTTTCAGTAAACATATTTGAGCCAAAACTCTTTACTATGTGAATACTGATTTGTTTATGTTATGTATTTATTCAGTTATACTTTGTTACCTTTTATATTATTATAAAATACAAAAGGAATAAAATTATTTTGACATAATATTCATTTTATATACTAACAGCATAAAATGTATCACTATAGGATCTGATGATTAAGTTCAGCTTATTTTGACACTTGATTTCAAATAATACTCATACCACACATGCACAATATACACAAGATGCTACATATTTAGGACTTTTTGTGATTTCTTTTTGCATCAGTGTAGATCATCCTTGTATCACATTATAGTTGACAAAGAGCTCTTTTTAGCAGTTGGAGACGTGGTTTTTCCGTTTTCTGTGTGTTCTGTATGTTTGCTTGGACCTTTACTACCTATTTTCTAATGTATACACAAGGTTGAGAACCACTGTATAAGGAACAACATGGCTTCTGGGATGACTGCCTGAGGCCAGGTGAAATCAAGGCCTTGCCCTAATTGTTCAAGCTCTTGAAGTAAATGTTTTCCTTCATAAATACTTCAGCATTTTTCTCACTGTTTTATTGTTTAAACAAGCATTTTCCAAAATTCTCTGAGTATACACCTCTAACAATAAAAATGTTGAGCATTATACATGGAGAGTATTATGAATATATTTTATTTACAATTTATTTAATACACATGGGTGCATATATTTCCAGTTTACAATTCTAAACTGTATTTAACTGCATCTAGGTGTTCTTTTTCTACACATAGGTCAAAATGTGTATCTGCAAAAACAAAACAAGATGGAGACAATTTGAAGTAGCCACATCTGAAAAAAATTCATTATTATAGGGATATTTCCTTTTTTAAATTTTTCAGACAATATTAAATTACTGATGCATGATCTTCAAAGAAGGGATTTTTATCTGTTCGGTTTTTGTTTATGTGAGTGGTGGAGGGCGGTAGTTCTGCATTAGAAAATTTAATCAGCCTACCTCGGTTTCTCACCCAAAGAGATTTCCTTTTTGAAAAAGAAATTAGGACCATTTAAGGATATTGTCTTATATTTATGATTATTTACTTTAACCCTTACAAGCAGCCCCATGAGGTAGGGTCAATTGTTATTTTCACTTTACGTATAAGGAAATTAAGGCGTAGAGTTTAAAGTCATAGTCAACTTTTTACACAAATTCTTAACGATATTGAATGTCCAATGTAAAGTTATCTCAAAGAGATCACTGCAATATCAAAATGAAATTTTGTTTCATTTGGTTTAAGTGTTAAATATATTTTACTATAACTCGTTGAAAACTGGTTACTCTATAGACCACATTACTTTCAGATAATCTGGGCAATCAGAATCCTCCATTAATTGATCAGACCAGATGTCAAAATTCGGGCCATGTCAACTTCTGCATTTTTTACGCTGTGGTTACTAGCAACCATTATTTTAAGGATGCTTTTCTCTCAGACAATGTTTCTCAGTGGTGTTACTAGCATTTTGAGGGAAATGCTCCTTTGTGCATGGGGTATACCAGTTATTGCGATGCCTTTAGTTCACATGCGGACCCTCACTCACTAAATAATGTCTTTCCCCAGTCATAATTTGCAGTACTCCCTAAGCAACCTTGACAACCACTGAACTACTGAAGGACAGATAAATTAACTCCTGCAGCCAGTAACTTATGTTAATTTACCTTATACCAGTAGTTAATAGTGTCTTTTGTTAGTGTGATACCCAAAAGTGTTTGGAATTATATTTGAGTAGTGTTGCCAGAGTTAGCAAATAAAAATACAGGACACCTGATTATCTGGTAACTCTATATTAGAGATAATATAATGCTAGTGTCCTATCCTGGTGTCTCTTTAACTCACCGACTCCAGATCACTAACAAATTGGAAACTCACTTGTTTGAGATTTAGAAAAGCATGTGTGAAGTGGCACATCTTATATTTCAAATTTGTAGTGGCTAAAGGAATACTTTCATCAAATAAAAATCTAATTTATATTGACAAAGAGTCTGTTGAATGCACGTAAAAACAAAATACTGATGGACATTTATATTTATCCTGCTACAGGTGTTTGATGTTGTTCATTCTTTAACTACAATATAATTAGTAAGTTCCACAATTGCTTATTTATTTTGTTGTTGTTGTTTTGTTTGTTTTATTTTAAATCCACTATAGTTTACATAGTGTAATATTAGTTTCAGGTGTACAATACAGTGATTCAACACTTCCATACAACACCCAGTGGTCATCACAAGTGCACTCCTTAATCCCCATCACCTATTTCACCCGTCGCCCCACCCACCTCCCCTCTGATAGCCATCAGTTTTTTTCAGTATAGTTAAGAGTGTGTTTCTTGGTTGGTGTCTCTCTTTTTTCTTTGCTACAATTACGTATTAAAAAAAAATAATAAAGACAGCGAGGGCCAGCAACTTAAGCAGTAGAGCAAACCAGACTAAAATTACTTCATATCAAATCCCAGAGGTTCCTGAACTTAATTTCTTGTAGATTAAGAGATAAGGGAATTATAACAAATAAATTCAGCTTCATTATTCAATTGTGAAAACAGAGCTATAATGTTTCATGCAATCTCTATTGACATGACTGACCCTAAGGAGGAAACTGATAAGGCATTATTATCACATAATATCATATTTCAATTGAATACGTATTCATGTACACCAGCTTTTCTGTTTGTTTCATATATTAAAAAATGACAGTCCCTTAAGGAAGAAATGCCACAATAAATGAAAGACCTTTTAACCCACAGTAAAGAAACATCACAAAGCCATTATGAATGATGCAGCAGGTTTAGGAAAATGAAAGCTGCTATTAAATATGACAGGCTGTCACAACAATAGAAATAGTAATCAATGTAATCATAGCAATAAAATAATATTTGTATTTTGTTTCTTTCAAGGAGTTAAAATAATGGACATCTTTTCTAAGTTAACAATTTCACATAATATGGCAAAATAATAAAAAGAAAGATAAAAATCTCTAAATCTGAAGCATATTAAAATTATTTAAAGTCTGCTCTACACACTTTTGTTTTTCTCAAAATTTCTTTTGAGATAATTGCATTTATATTCTTTTTTCTTTCCTGTGCATGATTATGTTCTTTTGTTTTTTTTTACAATCTAATATTCTTTTTTCTAAGTTTGTTTGTTTGTTTGTTTGCTTTTGAGCAAGAGTGTGCACACAAGCAGGGGAGGGGCAGAGAGAGGGAGAAAGAGAGAATGGCAAGCAGGCTCTGCCCTGGACTCAAACTGAACGAACCATGAGATCATGACCTGAGCTGAAATTAACCAACGTAACCAATTGAGCCACCCAGGTGCCCCTACAATCTCATATTCTTGAACCAAACTTCTTATCACTTGGCTTCAATAAGTCCATAATCAGCTAGAATTGGAATATTTCTGTTTTTACCGCCTATAATAAAATCTGAATTTCTTATAATTATTTTCTCTGTTGTAAAATCACCACTTCTTTTGTAACTTTAAGAATACAGTATAAATATATAATTGTCTCTACCTGGTATTCAGTAATGCTCCATGGTGATGGGTACTTTCTCAGACAGTGTTGAAACATTGCAACGTGGAAAATGCCTTGCATGGGAAACATTGTACATGAGGAAATATTTGTGCTCAATGATATATATACCCCATGTAATAGCAAAGGAGAAGTTAGATTCATTGTTCATCAAAAGTTCCCTCAGAACACTTTCTGACCTACTGCTTGGCACTTTAGCCACATCCCTTCATGTTTAAGGGACTCAAACTCTGCTGGACCTTTCCACTAAAGCCTCATAAAATCAATAGCAAAACCAGCTTAATTACAGCATTTGATTTTCTTTCCATGCTTTCTTTATTCCAACACACAATAAATAGGCCTCACCCATTAAAATATACATTGTAACTTCGCTTTCTAAGCATTTCTAAAAATCTAAGAAATCCTGGCTTTTCTTTAGCAACAACTCTCTCTGTAGAAGCAAGATGTATACAATGTGTTATGCCAGGTCCCTTTAATCCTGGTCAGATTTCAAAGAGGCTATGAATTTTAACATATTTTAGGTGCGAAATTTGTGTCAAGGAACAGAATGAAGTCTCTTCAAAAATGTAAGACTTGCTAAAACTGAGCCTGAGAGGATTGATTCAAGGTCTCTTTAATTGAAAACTGCTGGGCCTGATTGGAGCTTCAGGGGCCCCAAATGATGTGCATTCCTTATAACCATCAGTGTAACTTGCTTTTAGAGTGTTACCGTGATTAAACTTAGATATACCATATCAATTACCAGTACTGCCCATGCACTGAGAGTGCATGTATATTAAATTTTCTTCTGAATGATTTTAGTGTCTTTCAGGTCATTGAGATACCAAATTATAATGCTGTTATTCCAAACTGAAGGGTTTCTGATTCATATTCAGAGAATAGCAATCTCCCAAATAGGAAATGGCTCATTATTCATTTTTAATCTACACTGGGAAGATTTTGTCCTAGGAGTGTGCCACCTAAGTGACATCACTTCCCTTTTTCATGCCTTAGTTTGCTAGTCTATAAATGAGAATTTTTTGACTGGATGACCTATGATGTCTTTTCCAGCTCTGACATTCTTTTATTCACAATTCATGATATAATCTTATGAATAAACTTCCAAGTGGTTTCCTGTTGGGTTTTTTTGCTTCACAGTAGCCTTCTTAAAAGTGAAAAAGCGTGTGGTTCTACCTTTGCAAGCTCTGTCTTCTCCCTAATAGAAAGGTGTAACAAATTAAGAATTGTGGATATGGATTTCCTTACCGCTATTTCAAAAACATATATAATTGCTGGATGGTGTAAAAGCTTTCCTCATTTTAAGCACCACTGCTGATAGACCTAAAGCAAAACACTGCTTCTTCCAGTGCAGCTTTGATCTCAGATCCCGCTGTGGCTGTCTCCTGCATGTCTGTCACTCATGTGGACAACTCTGCAAATAGACAACCTCAGTGACTTTTATTTATATCTGCTTTGTCAAATGTAGGTTTGGAAATTTTATCTTCACATTCTACTACTTGTACATCGTTTGGGATTATAACTAGTTAAGAGTACTTTCTTTTCAAAACCTAAGTTTTTTTTTTTTTTAAATTATGAATAAAAATGCATTCATTCCTTTTAATTTTATAGCTTCCTTGTAAGGTTTGATGTTTTTATTAATGATAGGATTTTTTCCCCAGTTAAATGATCAACAGCTTTTCCACAAATAGATTTTGATTAATGTCCATTTTTATCTCTTAAAAGGATCCTTCCCGGCCATTGGGGTGGAGGCGTTTTGCCCCAGCTTCCTGAGGGCAGGGTTTTTAAATAGCATCCAGGCCCCGCATCCAGTGCCAGGGGGAGGATCTCTGCCCCCCAGGATTCCTGCTGGTAGGTATTTCAGGTGAAGTTTTCTGCCACCATATACAGCACAGGACTGTGCTCACAACTGAAAGATACACAATACAGAAATAAATATTTCTAAGATATATTGTTGAAAAAAAATACAAGTGACCTTTCTTTAATGCAGGGACCACATTTATAATATCTAATGCCGTGAAAGTGGTAAAAGGAAGTGGAAGACAGATCTGTAACCTGAACACCCAGTTAGCATACTGCTGCTGCCTCCTCTAGAATAATTTTTACATAAATAAGGACTAGAGCTTCAGATCTCAAATTTTATAACTCAAGAATAAAAATAAGATAAAGTGGAGCTACTTTGCCACTTGGAATTCACTAGAAAAGAGAATTAAAAACAGCATTATTGACAGGCAATTCCGTGTTTGAGCAAGTTTATAGAGATTTAATTAAAGTTTAATTTTACTAAAGAGAAATGATAGGAAGAAAAGCCAGAAAGTAGCAAATTTGAAACTTGAAGAACTTTTTTGAAAAAGAATATTAATGCACAGTTTCCCCTTAAACATGTCAGTCTGACCAAAGCTGTATTTTATCAATGAAAGAAAGAAAATATAGGGAATTGAGCATTTTTCTTCATGTTTATTTATTTATTTTGAGACACAGAGAAACAGAGAGCAAGTGAGAGAGGAGCACAGGCTCTATGCTGACAGCACTCCAGGGCTTGATCCTACCAACCATGAGATCATGGCCTGAACCAAAATCAAGAGCTGGATGTCTAACCGACTGAGCCAGGCAGGCACCCCGAAAATCGAAAATTTTAAAATGCAATTTCAGGGGCACCTGGGTGGCTCAGTTTGGTGAAGCATCTGACTTCAGCTCAGGGCATGATCTCATGGCTCATGAGTTTGAGCCCCTTGTCAGGCTCTGTGCTGACAGCTCAGAGCCTGGAGCCTGCTTCGGATTCTGTGCCTCTTCCTCTCTCTGTCCCTTCCCCACTCACTCTCTGTGTCTCTCTCACAAAATGAATAAACATGAAAAAAATTGGTAAAAAATACTTTTAAAAAATGAAATGAAATGAAATGAAATGCAATTTCAAAGTTTAGTAAATCACTTTCTGGATTATCCATGATATTATTTCCGAAACAAATTGCTTTTTTCCCTGCCAATTTATAAAATATCAAGCTGCCTTCTTCTGTTGTATAAAAGATATAAACCCACTTTATATTTTGTATGTGTCTTAGCAAAATAGAATTAGGGTATTGATTCTTGGAGTTTTGTTTTGTTTTGTTTTGTTTTGTTTTGTTTTGTTTTTTGAGAGAGAGAGAAGCAGAGGGTGAGGGAGAGAGAGAATCTTAAGCAGGCTCCATGCCCAGTGGGCACGTCATGGGCCTCAATCTCACAACCATGAGATCATGACCTGAGCTGAAATCAAGAGTCGGACCCTTAACCAACTGAGCTACCCAAGCACCCCTTGGAGCTTTACTTATTGTAATTCTAGGGGTACCTTGGTGGCTCAGTTCCTTAAGTGTCTGACTTGATTCAGACTCAAGTCATGATCTCAAAGTTCATGAGATCCAGCCCCCGTCAGCCCCCCCACTGGGGGTGGAGCCTGCTTAAGATTCTCCCTCGCCTTCTGCCCCTCTCCCTGCTGTGTCAAAAAAATTTTTTTAATTAGTGTAATTCTGCTGTTTTTTAGTCATGATTGTGCCACAAATTATGGTGATGATATCAATGTATTCAGGAGGGCTGGCCCAGCCAACCAATCCTGGGAATGTTTGAAGACACTAGGAAATCCAATAAAAACAAAATTCCAACACGCACATTTCTTGCTTTTCTTAACAATATTATACCAACAAGGCCTAACATTATTACATTTCTATTTTTCTGTTGCTCTTAAATTACCCTTGCCTTCTTAATTAAAACATACAAAATAGCAAATCGTAAATATGCTTTGATGTCGTTTGGTTTTATCATTGGACAATTACCGATATGGTTGGAGGCTTTGTGGCCAGCAATGCCACTGATACAGTAGGAACCAAAACTACATGAATTTAAAACTAGCAGTTTTAATTCTAATGAGTGCCACTTTTTTTTCCTCTTTAGAAACAAAAATGGTATCAGTTGCTCAGAAATGTTATTATTCTTACTGTTGGTGGTGATGGTGGTGTTGCAAAAGACACAAAATAAAAATCTATGTAAGCTAAGCTCTCAGAGCTGCAAATATAAAAAGGCAGTTTTCACATATATTATTAATATCTCAGTGATTAGAATTGAGGAATGGATGATTTGTAGTTTAATAGCTTAATCCTTAACTCTTAATGACAAATCTCAGTGGATTTAGGTATGTTTGGCAGAAATGACATTACACAGTTCAGAAGTAACTTGAATTATTCAGCATTACTGCTAAAAATAAATAAATAAATAACCCTTGTCATTTAGCCACTGAGAATAATAGAAGAAAGATGATGTTTCTATAGCACATACACAGAAGCAACTTTCTAGAGAGAGATCTGAAAAAACACTCTAGCACTCTGTTCTTCTAGGCTTTAAGCCAAATTTGCCTCCAGCTTTCATAGGAAAGAAAACTCAGTTCAGTTTCCATGACTTACATACAAATCAGGTGTAACAAAATTGCTTCATAAAAAATTTATAGATCTAAACTTGTTCCTGTTCCCTCAAACTGAAATTAACTCAACTCACTTTTCCTGGCTTATATCACTTTGATAAGTGATCCCTGTGCATTTCCTCTGGCACTATTCAGTAATGACTGCTACAGTTTCAAAGGTAATTTTTATCCTCTTACATTCATCTATAGGTTATTTCCCGAGAATTTCCTTTATAATTTTGTGTAAAGGAGAATGAAGTAGTAATCATGAGTTTTTATTCTTTCATATTTTTTAAAAGTATTTCTTTGCTATCTAATAAATGAACTCATCACCCGTTAGGTTTAGGACATCATCAAGAAAATAGTTCCTCCCTTGACCTGTACCGTGGCACTTTGAACAGGTGGCCAATGTTTGACGGCGACTGGGCAGCAATCAATTTGCTTTATCCCAATTGATTATTTGTCACAGTACTTTGAGGGTCTCAAAAGACATTAGCTATGTGATTCAAGGAAATCACAAAGCCTGTCCTAATGATGGTGCTAATTTAGTTCCCAGTTACTTATCTTAATCGAATTTAAATGAGATACACGATGATGTTTCTTATAAAATCATTTATTTGTATTCATGTCACACTATGCTATCAAGGAACAGTGTTTATATAGTACTTATTTTTTTAAGTCTATTTATTTAATTTGAGAGAGAGACAGAGAGCACACACACACACATGGGAGGGGTAACGAGTGAGAGAGGGAATACCAAGCAGGCTCTGCTCTGTCAGCGCAGAGCCCAATGGGGGAGTTGCACTAATGAACTGTGAGATCATGACCTGAGCCAAAACCAGGAGTGGGACTCAACCCACTGAGCCACCCAGGTGCCCCTATAGTACTTATTTTTGCACTAACTGCAATGAATCATTTAATTATGAGACCCAGAAAGCAGACAAGCCTAAAATCAGTATTTATTTAACTATTGTCAATTGTTTATACTGTCTATATGACCTTTTTTATTTCTAGAAAGGTCGTAGTAAAGAGTTATCTTTCTTAGTTTCAAATAGAGAAAAATGCCAGAAACTAATTGACTGAAAATTAAATAGCAAGTATATTCATATATTTATTTTCTTTCTTTTTTTAAATTTATTTAAATTCAAGTTAATTAACATATAGTGTAGTACTGGTTTCAGGGGTAGAATTTAGTGATTCATCGCTTACGTATAACACCCACTGCTTATCCCAACAAGTGCCCTCCTTAATGCCCATCACCCGTTTAGCCCAATCCCCCCCCAACCTCTCCTCCAGCAACCCTCAGTTTGTTCTCTATAGTTAAGAGTCTCTTATGGTTTGCCTCCCTCCCTGTTTTTATCTTATTTTTCTTTCCCTTCCCCTATGTTCATCTCTTTTGTTTCTTAAATTCCACATATGAATGAAATCATATGATATTTGCCTTTGACTGACACACTTATTTCACTTACACTCTAGTTCCATCTAGATACATTGTTGCAAATGGCAAGATTTCATTCTTTTTGATCACCCAGTAATATTCTTTGATGCAGTGCCTTTCAAGCAGTAGTTACTCAATAAAGTAAGAAAGTCACAGGAGAGAAGAAGAGACAAGAGGAGAGAAGGAAATAGAAGAGAGAAGGAAGCTGAGAGAGGAGAAGGTAGAATGGCAGAACTGATATTATATTTTTTAATGCAAAGTCTTCCCCTGCTGTATACCTCCTTATTAAAGTCAAATTTGGGGCACCTGGGTGACTCAGTTAGTTAAGGGGCTGACTTCAGCTCAGGTCGTGATCTCAGAGTTCATGAATTCAAGCCCTGCATCTGGCTCTCTGCTGTGAACACAGAGCCTGCTTCAGATCCTCTGTCCTCCTCTCTCTCTCTGCCCCTCTCCCACTAATTCTTTCTCTCTCTCGCTCTCTTGCTCTCTCTCTGAAAAATACATAAACTATAAAAAATTAGAATCAAATTCTACCTCTCTGAAAAGAAGTAATGCCCCTTTTCTAAATGTATAATCAGGCACGTACTCTAAAATGGAAATAAATTGTCCTCTTTAATACATGTAGTTATTTCTTTTTTTTAATTTTTTAATGTTTATTTATTTTCATGAACAGAGGAGGGGCAGAGAGAGAGAGAAAAACACATAGAATCCGAAGCAGGCTCCAGGCTCTGAGCTGTCAGCACAGAGCCCGACATGGAGCTAGAACTCACAGACTGCGAAATCATGACCTGAGCTGAAGTTGGATGCTTAAATAATTGAGCAAGCCAGGTGCCTCCATCAAGTTATTTCTTTGATTTAATTCTGTAGGCATACAGTATCTGAAAGTAGGATGGAACATTTTTATCTGTCACAGAGCACTGATTACAAATAGGGTCTTAGATTTGTGGCTTATCGTATGACAGACTCTGCCTCTACCCAAACCCTTTATGTTTTTGGCGATTTCATACATATAGCATATACAAATAAAACCAGCATAATAAAGTTATTGAGAAATAAAATTACACAGTTACAATGATAGGATAATATATGGACGTTTCCTGATTTATTCTTTTCTGTCACTGCACAGCAATAACTATCTGACATTGGGTAGTATCTTAAATTTACACTAAGATCCAGACATTACAATGTGTCTTAAAAACTAGACCTACTTATAAAATATAAAAGCATACTCATTATCTAATATTTACTCAGAAAATAATAACCTAGGTTAGTATGTTTAGATCATCGAAATTCTAGGTTACATATTTTAGCAGTTTTTAGTCAGTTGTGGGAGACTGCATTTTTCTTTAATTAGGTAAATTTACATATATATTTATATGTAAATATATATAATTTACTATATATAATATTTATATGCATATACACACATTATACACACACACATATATATATATATATAATATTTACTTAATTATACACACACACACACACACACACATGATTCAAGACCAAACTCAAACATATGCTTTAAACTAACAAGATTTATCAAATATAACCAAAGTCTATGAAAGAGAAAACAAAGGAAACAGGCAGCATGAGGGATTTAGAAATAGATAAATTCTGAAAGAAATCATCGTTCAAGATCTTCCTAATACTTCCTTTGTGGTTAATCTTGGAAGCTCTTCAGTTGTTGAGGGACTGTTCTTCTGAAACACCATCTCAGTTTGTCTGCTAGTGCTTTAAATACAATGCTATATATAAAACACCTCTTTTGACATTTTTACCTGAGCTTCTCTTCATTGCCTTCCATGTGTTAGGTTCAAAGTAAATGGCAAAGATGGAGTGAATCAATCCCATGAGACTCCTCTGCCTACACTGAAACAGATAGCAGGAGAAATACGAACATATGGGACCCAAACACCAGATTTGCAGTCACTAAATATATAACTAAAATAATGTTTACTATTATTTTTTTACCCTTTGAAAAAAGATTTGAATGAGCCTTCTACTCAGTTAGCCAGACTTTTTCATATCCTCATGAATGTCCCCTGACTAACAATGTTAGGAAATGAATTCACAGTCCAATTTTCTATACACTAACAACAGATCTAAGTAGACCATTTCTATAGCAAAGGACTTACAGAGCTAAGCCAATATTAAAATGTCTTCAAAATCCATTAACCATGATTATCAATATTTTCCTTTCCATATTTCATGTGAAATCCTATCTGATATGGAGTCAGGGCAAATATTACATGCACTATTATTCAGGCAAAAAATTTTATTCAGAAGGCATATAGTTTAGATGGTAGAAATAAGTTAGGAATGATAAATAAAGTTGAAGCTGCAGAGATTCTCAGAGCTAGTGCATATAATATCAGTTTTGATGCATACAGAGGACTGAAGAAAAGCAGTAACACAAATATATAAGATTAAGTGGCAGACTTTGAAAGAATATATGTAAGTTAAGGAAAATTGGCATGAACTCAGTATGCCAAGGGAAATCAACAGTAGGAAAGTATATAACTTTTAAATACAACTGAACTGCAGTTCAGAAAAATCAAAGTAAACCATCTCATTTTTTATATGTTCAGGCATTCTAAAAAAGGTCAGTAACTTTGCTTGAGATCCATAATTTGATATTTCAAAATTAATCATTTCTGACAAAATAATTTATATTGGCTATAGTTCTGAGGATGATTATTCTTTTCATATTTTTATGTAGTATAGATGACAATTGACCTTATTTTATCTTTAACAAAATATTGTTGTAATAAATATGCATAAAAGATAAGAGACAGTGGTTTACTTTTTAAGTAAGAGACTTTTAAGAGGAGAAAAGCTCTTTAATTAAAGGATGTATATTTTATACATTTCTGCAGCTGAGAATGTTGCCAATTACCTTGAGTGAGGTGTGTGTGAATCAGTATTTGCATGTGCCCACTCAAACCAAAAGCTAATTATAAAGGGTATAGGAAAAACTGGATTAAACATACAAACTAAAATCCTGAATAAATTATTCAAAACATGAACTATGGTTAAAAAACAAAAAAGAAAAACTTTCATCTGGATTCCTAACTCCTAGATTCTTTGTTCCTTGACATTTGTGTGATTCCACCTAGGACCCAATAGCCCCTACTCAGTACTTATTTTATATGGTTCTCCCCAGAGAACCCTCCTCCTCGAAAGTTTATACATCTGCAAGCTTCAGAAGGAAACGCTGCAGAACTGCAACTCTTAAAAAACTGGCATGGGAAATCTGGGGCAGGAATGGGCAGGAGAACAAGATTATTCTATCTCAGGACTGAGGAGTGGCATAGAGAAAAGAGAGTCACTGATAAAATGACAGAGACCACTCCCAGCCAAGAGAAGCACAAGGAAAGTGATATGAGTAATTGTATTTCTAGTCATGTCCCCAATAAACTACCCCTTTAAAATATCTGCACACTGTTACTGCTATGTTAGATGGTTATTTAAAAACACTTTTTGGGATATACTGATAGTTTCAAAACCTGTGCAAGAGGGGCTGGCCGGATAATGTCAATGTGTGTTTAGTCTGCTTCCTCTATTGCTTCAAGTCAGTTGGTTCCAAAGAGCACGGTTCTTTGACTTACTGAGGAAAAATACACAACAGGTTAAAAAATAATTAAAAACTTACAGAAGACAATGTGAAGATGTTTCTTATCCCACATGGGATAAGAAAACTCAGGATGGGAGCATATACAAAATTGAAGGTATAATTCAAACTTTCAAATAATATCCAGTTTATGAAACCTTTAATCAATTGCAGAATTTATGAATAAGGACTCCTATAGAGTCCTGATGTTGTAATACAGGTCATGGACTCAGATTTCTAATGGATTATACTGTTTCTTGGTCAAAAATAACAGACTCTTCACCAAGAAAATAGACATATGATCATATATGTAAATATTTGCATACAATTTCAGGAGGTCTCTGGACACCTTGAAATCCATAAATGAAGAATCCTAGGTTCTTATAAACTCAATGTTTTAGAGAGTCATGTGTAGTTGACATAAATGAACATCATTATCCTCGTGTAAGATTGACAGTGCATTTAAAAGAAAAATTTTAAAAATAGAGCCACAAGATGCATTTGATATCAAATTCTTGAACATTTATAAAGAGAATTTCAAGGGGAGGGGCCAAGATGGCAGAAAAGCATGGAAGTTTTTTTGCATCTATCCTCTCTGAAATGCAGTCAGATCAACACTATACATCTGCACACCTAGGAAACCATCTTGCACACCTAGGAAACTGATTTGAGGATTAACACAACAATCTGCACGACCTGAACCACAGAACTTGGCAGGGCTACTCCAAGGAACAAATCAAAGCACACCTGGTGGAGGGTCCAAAATGTCACTACAAGTAGGGTAATAAAATAGCCAAAGTCACAACAACAAAGAACAAGTAACAATCTCCCAGAAAAATACCTCCTGAACAGCCAGGTCCTGGACAGTGTATGACCATCATTTAATATAGCAGTGCTTGCAGGTGCAGAGCACACAACAAGCTTTAGAACACAGAAGGGACAGAAAACTCGCCAAAATGACAAAACAGAAGAATTCTCCTCAAAAGAAATTCCAGGAAATAGCAACAGCTAATTAATTTATCAAAATCAATTTAACCAATATAATTGAACAAGAATTTAGAATAATAGTCATAAAATTAATTGCTGGGCTTGAAAAAAGCATAGAGGACAGCAGAGAATCTATTGCTACAGAGATCAAGGGACTAAAAAATAGTCATGATGAATTAAAAATGCTATAAATGAGGTGCAAAATAAAATGGAGGCGGTCACAGCATGGATTGAAGAGGCAGAAGAGAGAATAGGTGAATTAGAAGGTAAAATTATGGAAAAAAGAGGAAGCTAAAAAAAAGAGAGAGGAAAAAAAATCCAGGAGTACTAGGGGAGAATTAGAGAACTAAGTGATGCAATCAAATGGAACAATATCCATATCATAGGAAATCCAGAAGAGAGAGAAAAAAGGGCTAAAGGTGTACTTGAACAAATCATAGCTGAGAACTTCCCTGATCTGGGGAAGGAAACAGGCATTGAAATCCAAGAGGCACAGAGAACTCCCTTCAGACATAACTGGAATAGATCTGGAACAGATCTTCTGCATGACATATCATAGTGAAACTGACAAAATACAAGGATAAAGAGAGAATTCTGAAAGCAGCTAGGGATAAACGGACCTTAACATACAAAGGTAGACACATGAGGGTAGTAGCAGACTTATCTACTGAAACTTGGCAGGCCAGAAAGGAAAGGCAGGAAATCTTCAATGTGATGAATGGAAAAAAAAATATGCAACCAAGAATCCTTTACCCAGCAAGTCTGTCATTCAGAATAGAAGGAGAGACAAAGGTTTCCCCCAACAAACAAAAACAGAAGGAATTCATCACCACTAGCCAGCCCTACAAGAGATCCTAAGGGGAACTCTGTGAGTGAAATGTTGCAAGAACCACAAAGTACCAGAGACACCAGTACAAGCATGAAACCTCTACAGATATCACAATGACTCTAAACCCATATCTTTCAGTAATAACACTGAATGTAAATGGACTAAATGCTCCAACCAAAAGACATAGGGTATCAGAATGGATAAAAAAACAAGACCCATCTATGTGCTGTCTACAAGAGACTCATTTTAGACCTGAGGACACGTTCAGATTGAAAGTGAGGGGATGGAGAACTATCTATCATGTTACTAGAAGTAAAAAAAAAAAAGGTGGAGTAGCCATACTTTTATCAGACAAACTAGACTTTAATTTAGAGGTGCAACAAGAGATGAAGAAGGGCATTATATAATAATTACAGGGTCTATCCATCAGGAAGAACTAACAATTATAAATGTCTATGCACCAAATGCGGCACACCCAAATATATAAAACAATTAATCACAAACATAAGCAACCTCATTGATAAGAATGTGGTAAATGCAGGGGACTTTAATACTCCACTTACAACAATGGGTAGATCATATAGACAGAGATTAATAAAGAAACAAGGGCCCTGAATGATATATTGGATCAGATGAACTTGACAGATATATTTAGAACTCTACACCCCAAAGCAACGGAAAATTGCTCATGTTCACTCTTCTCAAGTGCACATGGAACAGTCTCCAAGGTAGATCACATACTGGGTCACAAAACAGCCATTAATAAGTGTAAAATAACTGAGATCATACCATGCACACTTTCATATCACAATGCTATGAAACTTGAAATCAACCACGGAGAAAAGTCTGGAAAACCTCCAAAAGCATGGAGGTTAAAGAACATCCTACTAAAGATGAATGAGTCAACCATGCAATTAGAGAAGAAATTTAAATATATGGAAACAAATGAAAATGATAATACAATCCAAACGCTTTAGGATGCAGTAAGGCAGTCCTGAGAGGAAAATACATTGCAATCCAGGGCTATCTCAAGAAACAAGAAAAATCCCAAATACAAAATCTAACAGCACACCTAAAGGAACTAGAAGCAGAATAGCAAAGACACCCCAAACCCAGAAGAAGAAGAGAAATAATAAATAAACAATATAGAATCTAAAAAAAAGTAGAGCAGATCAATGAAACCAAGAGTTGGTTTTTTGAAAAAATAAACAAAATTGATAAACCTCTAGCCAGACTTCTCAAAAAGAAAAGAGAAAGGACCCAAATAGATAAAATCATGAATGAAAATGGAATTATTACAACAAATCCCTCAGGAATACAAGCAATTATCAGGGAATAGTATGAAAAATTATATGCCAATAAAGTGCACAACCTGGCAGAAATGAACAAATTTCTAAACACCCATGCACTTCCAAAACTCAAACGGGAAAAAATAGAAAATTTGAACAGACCCATAACTAGTGAAGAAATTGAGTTAGTTATCAAAAATCTCTGGGGAATTCTACCAGACATTTAAAGCAGGATAATATCTATCCTTCTCAAGCTGTTCCAAAAATTAGAAAGGTAAGGAAAACTTCCAGACTCATTCTATGAAGCCAGCATTGCTTTGATTCCCAAACCAGACAGAGACCCAGCAAAAAGAGAGAGCTACAGGCCAATATCCCTGATGAAGATGAATGCAAAAATTCTCAACAAGATACTAGCAAATCGAATTCAACAGCATATAAAAGAATTATTTATCATGATCAAGTGGGATTCATTCCTGGGCTGCAGGGCTAGTTCAATATTCACAAGTCAATCAACGTGATACATCACATTAATAAAAGAAAAGATAAGAACCATATGATCCTGTCAATCGATGCAGAAAAAGCATCTGACAAAATTCAGCATCCTTTCTTAATAAAGACCCTCGAGAAAGTCAGGATAGAAGGAACATACTTAAACATCATAAAAGCCATTTATGAAAAGCCCACAGCTAATACCATCCTCAGTGGGGAAAAACTGAGAGCTTTCCTCCTGAGAAAGGAACACGACAGGGATGTCCACTCTCACTGCTGTTGTTTAACATAGTGTTGGAAGTTCTAGAATCAGCAATCAGACAACAAAAGGAAATCAAAGGCATCAAAATTCACAAAGATGAAGTCAAACTTTCACTTTTTGCAGATGACATGATGCTATACATGGAAAACCTGATAGACTTCACCAAAAGTCTGCTAGAACTGATACACAAATTCATCAAAGTCACAGGATACAAAATTAATGTACAGATCAGTTGCATTTTTATACACCAATAATGAAGCAACAGAAAGACAAACTGATCCCATTCATAATTGCAACAAAAATCATAAAATACCTAGGAATACACCTAACCAAAGATGTAAAAGATCTGTATGCTGAAAACTACAGAAAGATTATGAAGGAAATTGAAGAAGATACAAAGAAATGGAAAAATATTCCATGCTCATGGATTGGAAGAATAAATATTGTTAAAATGTGAATACTACCCAAAGCAATCTACACATTAAATGCAATCCCGATCAAAATTGCACCAGCATTCTTCTTGAAGCTAGAACAAGCAATCCTAAAATTTGTGTGGAACCACAAAAGGCCCCGAATAGCCAAAGTAATTTTGAGGAAGAAGACCAAAGCAGGAGACATCACAATCCCAGACTTTAGCCTCTACTACCGAGATGAATCATCAACACAGAATGGTATTGGCACAAAAACAGACACATACACCAATGGAAAAGAATAGAGACTCCAGAACTGGACCCACAAATGTATGGCCAACTAATCTTTGACGAAGCAGGAAAGACTATCCAATGGAAAAAAGACCGTCTCTTTAACAAATGGTGCTGGGAGAACTGGATAGCAACATGCAGAAGAATGAAACTAGACCACTTTCTCACACCGTTCACAAAAAGAAACTCAATGTGGATGAAGAACCTGAATGTGAGACAGGAAACCATCAAAACCCTAGAGGAGAAAGCAGGAAAAAACCTCTTTGACCTCAGCTGCAGCAATTTCTTACTTGACACATCTCCAAAGGCAAGGGAATTAAAAGCAAAAATGAACTATTGGGACCTCATGAAGACAAAAAGCTTCTGCACTGCAAAGGAAACAATCAACAAAACTAAAAGGCAACCAACGGAATGGGAAAAGATATTTGCAAATGACATATCAGACAAAGGGCTAGTCTCCAAAATCTATAAAGAACTCACCAAATTCCACACCCGAAAAACAAATAATCCAGTGAAGAAATGGGCAGAGGACATGAATAGACACTTCTCTAAAGAAGACATCCAGATGGCCAACAGGCACATGAAAAGATGTTCAACATTACTCCTCATCAGGGAAATACAAATCAAAACCACACTGAGATTCCACCTCGCACCAGTCTAAGTGGCTAAAATGAAGAAATTAAGAGACTATAGATGCTGGCGAAGATGTGGAGAAATGGGAACCCTCTTTCACTGTTGGTGGGAATGCAAACTGGTGCAGCCACTCTGGAAAACAGTGTGGAGGTTCTTCAAAAAATTAAAAATAGAAATACCCTATGACCCAGCAATAGCACTGCTAGGAATTTACCCAAGGGATACAGGAGTGCTGATGCATAGGGGCACTTGCACCCTAATATTTATAGCAGCACTTTCAGCAATAGCCAAATTACGGAAAGAACCTAAATGTCCATCAACTGACGAATGGATAAAGAAGATGTGGTTTATACGTACAATGGAATACTACTTGGCAATTAGAAAGAATGAAATCTGGCCATTTGTAGCAACATGGATGAAATGGAGAGTATTATGCTAAGTGTAATAAGTCAGTCAGAGAAAGACAGATACCATATGTTTTCACTCATATATGGATCCTGAGAAACTTAGCAGAAGACCATAGGGGAGGGGAAGGGGGAAAAAAAGTTACAGTGAGGGAAGGAGGCAAACCATAAGAGACTCTTAAATACTGAAAACAAACTGAGGGTTTACGGGGGGTGGGAGAGAGGGGAGAGTGAGTGATGTGCATTGAGGAGGGCACCTGTTGGGATGAGCATCGGGTGTTGTATGGAAACCAATTTGACAATAAATTTTATATATATATAAAATTTTATATATATATAAAATTCTCTTTTTTTCCATTTTCTATATGAGTGTGTATATATATACACACTCATATGGAAAAAAAGAGAATTTCTATTTTTTTCCCAGAAAAACATGAAAGGTATGAAGTCTTTAAGTAATCTCCACATTTTTTACTAGTTCTTTTTACTTCTACTTTACTAGTGTTTTTTTTTACTATTTTCAGATTCTTTAAATACTATTAGCTTTTGACCTTAGTTATTATACATTCTTATTGGCATAAATGCTACTTTTATCTTAATATAATTTAAGAAGTTTGAATCTTAAAAATCTGGACCTTATTTATATGGCTGTTTAAATTCTCAGTTGAGAATATACGTCTACTCCCTAGAGATCTTCATGTTTTATTATTACAAATTGTGTCCTCTTTTTTGATGCTATTCAAAGAAACTATCAACACTTTCAAAAGATTCATCCCGGAATCATTTTCTTTTCGCAAAGAGAAATTCTAAAAAAAAACTTTATACAGCTTGCTAAATTAACTGGGTCTCCATGTGAATTAGTGTTTAATTTCTGTGTTGGTTGGAATTGCTGTGTCTTTGTGTTTACACCTTAATTGGAAACACGATAAGTAACTGAGCTGCTCAAATGTCTTTTCCTCTCCCAGAGGGTTGTATGCATGCTCTCATGGGCTGCTGGGCCACTTGTGAACATAAATAAGTGGGGATAGACCAACCCTGTTATAAAACTTGTCACATTGCAGCATTCTTTGTCTTGTAGGACAAAGCACAGTGGAAGGTGCCCGTGGCACAACGTAGGGTTTTCTTAGTTGTGTTCACAGAGGTCTTAAAAGAAAGTTTAATTAGCAAAACTGAACTTTCTTTTTTTTTTTTTTTTAAATTAAACTCCTTATAAGAATTACAGAAAAGGCTCAAAAATAAGTAGTAACTTTCCTGGAAGGGAAAAAGGAAAGTAGTTGGTAGTTTAACTTATATATGTGTTTCATTTAAGAAATACTTTCTCCGTTGTTAAAAATCTCACCATAAATAACCTATGTAGCTTGAATTAAATCTGTCCTCTCTGGACATTTGCTTTATTTTTAGATTTTGTGTTGATTTTCTTTTGATTAGCAAATGGTACAAAAGACCAAAACGCTGAATATTTGATTAGTTGTATAACCATAAGACACTTATGAAACCAGAAATAAAGGATACCATTTGAAACACTACTGGAAAATATGCTACCTTCTCTCAAAAGCTTCAAGACTCTCTTAAAATATTTCCTTGAAGGATCCTCAGCATTATTATCATCAATTGATGCTTAAGAATGGGGAAAGCAAAATCTAAAGGTTTTTTTCCAGCAAGTTTCCTTAGCCTGTATTGCCTGTTTATATAGAATATTATAGAGCTTTATGAGGCTTTAAAATCCAAGAACTTCTCAGGGTGCCTGGGTGGCTCAGTTGGATAAGCGTCTGACTCTTGGTATTGGCATATGTCATGATCTTGTGGTTTTCCTGAGTTCAAGCCCCTCATCAGGCTCCATGCTGACAGTGCAGAGCCTGCTGGGAATTCTCTGTATCCCTCTCTCTGCCCCTCTGCCCCCTGCATTGTCTCTATCTCTAAATAAATAAATAAATAAATAAATAAATAAATAAAACCTTAAAATCCTGCAACTTCTCAAGGACAAAACATCTTTGGGAGCAACACAGTGCCCAGTCCATAATGCGTTTCCAGAATGTGTTTCTAAGATGAGGCACAGATATTTAGGGTAATGCTTTATGTCTTCAAATTACTAGTGGAGACCCAAGTATCATTTGGGGGTATCAGAAGATGGTCAAGAACTCAGACCCTGGAGCTAGATCTCCTGCATTCAAGTCTTGGCTCTGCCAGTTGCTCACTGTGCATCCTTGGGCAAGTTGCTTAAACTCTCAGTGCATCCGTAATCTGAGCTGTTAAACTGAACTAGTATTTATCCTCGCCACAGGGGTTGGTATGAGGGTTAAATGAGGTCACACCTGTAAAACCCTTAGAATAGTGCATGACATATTGAAAAACTTATTTTTTAAAGTTAGCCATTCATTACATATGTGCTGACTTAGATGTAGTATCTATTTTTAAATTACCTACACAAAAGTGTTTCACAGAAAATAAAACAAGAACAAAGGCAGCATAAAATTATTTATTTGTCACATGGTTTAATTCAGTTTTGAACTTAGGTATTACATAGTATTTCAAGTCATGAGAATGCTCTGATACGTTTTGTTCCTTCCTACCTAGTACTAATTAAATAATTGATTGGTGTATAATCAATCATTTCACTATAGTTGAAAGCAAAAAGTCATAAACCAGATCATTTTAAAACACGCACCTTTAATTTTATCATTGTCATAACACTTTTGTAAATATGGATGTAATAAAAAAAACAAGAGAGCCACTCTTAAAAATTCATATGTTATTAAAATTTTGCAATATGGTTAGTGTCTTAGAGTGAAAACAAAATCTAACATTAGGCATCATTGGCAGTAACTTTCATTGTCAACAAGACATGTCTAATTACAGAGAAGTCTTTTTTCCCATATGGTAATTTTCAGTAGGCAGGATAGTACTGAATATTACTGAAGTTAATTGATGCAGATGGTATGCCACTGTTCTCTGGAACTGGCAGGAAAATTACGTCTCATTTCTCAAACCTCACACCTTTTATTTACTCTGAAACAAATCTAGATTAAGAAATGCTACAGTTTTCACAAATGTAGTCCTTCCTCCTAATTTCTGCTCAGCGATTTTATCATTGGGTAAAATAATTTATTCTTCATCATTTTTCAGAGCATTTGGATGGCTTCTAAATTTAAAAAATAAAATAAAGAAATTAAGAGAAAACATGGAGCCAAATCAACAAAGTCATCATGTAGATTCAGGAATTTCAAATAGATTTAAGGTTAAAACCAATTCCAAATTAAGCAAAAAGACACATTGCTACAGGTACAAATGTGTAGAGTACAAAAGACAGCATAGCTTGTTAATGGGGATAAGAATCTATTTCCTACAGAAACTATTCCAAAGAAACTATGTATTATAGTGTGTCATTTAAAGTAATAAAATACTCATTTTGATTATTTTACTCTAGGAGAAACCATCTTGTTCTTTAAAACAACTTCAAACCTGTCAATTTCAGGTGTGTAGGATTTAAGCAGACTTCTGAGACCATCAAGAAAGCTCCTAAATATACTGACATAGCCATTTTTGGTTATGAACCTTTTTAACTCCGAAAACCACTTCTTAGTTTAGGACTTAACATCAAGACAGTAAGGTAGGATATGATATTTGCATTTATCCATTCATTCTTTAAGCTGTTATTGGGTGATTCAGTATTTAGTATAATGTACTATTCCCTGTGTTTTAAACACATTTTCTCATTTAATCTCACTTCTCACACAATAGAGGAAGTGTTATTATGTAATACTATGTAATATACAAATATACATGAATGAAGAGACAGGCAGTAGCATGAGTTATGAAAAGTCACTTGCCCGAAGTGGAAAAGTCTTTAATATCATATTATCTAATCCTAATCCCACAACTTCTAATTGCACTGTGCAGAGCACACAAGGTGTATGATAACCAACTATCCCAATTTGCCTGAGACATAAGAATTTCAGTGCTAAAACTGATAATTTACTGTATTATATAAAACATGTAACTAGTGGTGATTTTTACTTTGCCATAGGATATAAAAGAATTTTCATGTCCATATCAAAGTACAATAAAATATGGAAATAATCCACTTTTGTAAAACTTTTTGTTACATAGTGGGCAACTATAATAAGGGGAAAGCAGATAATTGTGCACAGAAAGGAAGGAAAGTAAATGTACACCAACATTTTTAAGTGCCAACTATTGCCAGACACTGTGCTAATTATGTTGTCTCATCTAATTCTTTGAAAACCATATGTAGTATATAATATTATGCTCATTTTTCAAATGCAAAAACTGAAAGAACAAAAATAACTTGTCCAAGATCATGAAGTGAATAGGTAGCAGAGCTAAATTTTGAAGTTTTCTTTCTTCAAAACCATATATTTTACAATGAAAATAATTTAAAATGTATTGATTTGCCATCCTGTAATTTCAATAACTCTTTTCTTGGTCTAGAATCAGTCATAAAGAACGTCTTTATATGTGTTCCTTCTGGCATTGCATTTTAAAAAAATGAAATTGAGTACCTATTAGGTGCCTAATTCTGTGCTCAATAGTGAATTTACTGAGAAGAACTAAGCACACTTCCTGACCTCCAGGGCATTTTATGGAGGGAGGCAGACACCTACACAGCAAATACCAATTCCATACCATAAGTGTATCACATACACTTGATTAAGATATAAAAGGAGGAGAAAGTAAACAATCAGTTCTTCCTAAAAGGGAAAGTGATTCATAGAATTGACAGTGGAGACAGTATTTAAGTTCTACTTTTTCTTTTTTAAGTATATGATTTTACCAAGTGGAAACAGTGAGAAGGCAGTCTTCCAAGGAAGACAGGGAGGTACAAGTAAAGCCACACTTCATGAATTATGAGTCCCCTAGATAATTTGAAAAACAGGAGTTAGGGAACTAGTGGGAGGTAAAAGATGACACTAGAACAAAGGCAGAGAAGAGATTGTGAAGGAATTTATTGCCAAGCAGTGTAGATTTTAATTCTGCAGCAAACAAGACAATAAGTAAAGCAAGTTCTTAAAGGAGGGTATGAAACATTAGCCCTTTATAGTAATTGACTGTTTACCTATTTCCGTTCTCCTTTTCACTATACACTCCATGAGAGCAAGGACCTTGCATTGATTGTGTTTTTTCAGAAACTAGAAGAGTACTTATATATAGTAGGCACTAAAAAAAAAAAAAGTTGGATCATTCTTTGAAACAGTGATTATATAAGTATTAACAAGTACAACCAGCAAATGATTATTGTAATAAGTGAAGCAAGAGAAAATAAAGGCAGAATATGGGCAGTGATAATAGATTTTATATAGAATCAGCACAACTTAATAACTCATGGACAGGGGTTTGATAAAGTGAAAAGTCCAATATTAAAATGGGATTTCAAACCTGGGTAACTAAGTAGATGGTGATGTTTTAACCCCAACAGGAATATAGGAGGGAAAGCAGGTTCAGGGGAAATGTTAAGATTTTATTTGAATCCCTTAAAGTTAAGATTCACATGGGACATGATCTGATAATCACAAGTCAACAGTATAAAGGAAAAATAATTCCCCAATTTTAGTACTTATCTGGTGAATAAAAATAATTATTTAATATAACTTTGTTCAAATTTATGTCATCCATATCTTTTGAATGCCTTAGAGGGATAAGAAAAGTATTTATTATCAAATCCATTTGAGATCATTATAATTCACTATCTCTACAGCAGAAACAGGGGAGGTAGAAATAGGTTAAGTAACTGGCTCCAAAGTCCTGAATTGCAACTGGGGAGGGGATAAATACAGGCAATGTAACTGTCAATCCAAATTATCACCACAAACTTTATTATGTGGTAGATAAAATATAGACATGATATAATGTTAAATAAACTAAAATTGTTTTAAATCTACAATAGAGTTTGGGGGTCATTGTGATTTCTTTAGATTCTTGATATTACTGACATCATATTAGAAATGGCCAAGCTGATACAAAATTCTACATCCAGTACAAACTCATTGCTTATATGAAAATGTTAAATCCCTGTAATCCCCTTCTTTCACATATCTTCTTGAGGCAAACAAATAAACAAACAAACAACACTATTTCACTTGCAAAATGTTTTCCCTAGAACATTCAAAGAATTCCTTTCTTTTGTTTTCTTTAACAACAGCACAAGAAAAATATACTCTTATCACCATATGGTTTCTCAACACCACCCATATCAAAATCATCTTAAGTATTAGGAAACTGTAAATTTGAAAAAAAAAATCATTAGTCAATAGTACATTAAAGTCCCAGTTAAAGGAGGTAATTTTTGTCTAAAACAGAAAAAGATGATCTGGGATTTTGTGATTCATTGTGTTCAGGATATGAATAAGTGATTTCTTACAGGGTTTTGATTCCAATGTAATTTAAAATACCAATAAACATTTCTGGGCTACTTTTTGAAGGAAAATGAAAGAAATTCACTTTTTTGTGTGACTTCAAGAAGTGTTTTTGAAAATTTCTTAAAGCAAGCCATTGAGACTTCTAAAAAAAAGTCTAGGGATGTTGAGACTTGACTAACATTCAAGAATCCTGGAGTTTTTCCATTGACTTCAGTACAAAGCAAATACTAAGTTAATTCTGTAACATGAGGCACTTGGGGAAGTGGCAAAAATTGGAAAACAGGTGAGAAAAGCTGAAATGTTTTGAAAATATAAAAATAGAATCACCTCCAAATATATTTTCCAAGAGCAATAATGTATTGTATAATTTTTACATATTTAAAAATATAACAGACAAAGCACTGTTGCCAATAGGATTCTCTCACCTATCCACATATTTGAATACCATCCTTTCATAATTTCCCTATACTTATCTATTTTGTTGATTATAAAATGTAATCATAGACTATAAAGTTGCTTGTAATCTTCACAGTGTAACTAACCCTCCTATAGAAAATCACTAGGAAACAAATAACAGGTTAGATGCCAGCAGTATTCTAATAAAACAACTCCTTAGTTTAATAATAGCAGCTCTAAATTGGCATTACTGCACAAAATACAAAAGATGCAGGGCTCAGATGGGAAGCTTATAATTCACAAGAAACCAGGGGAGTCTTCATTTGACTCTTTATTATCTTTAATGAGAAGATGAAACTTGTCACTGATGAATTTTAAGATTGTATAAAGTGTCTCCCAAGGAGTTATAGATAGAACTAATTTCAAAGTACTTGGTATTCACATAGATTAGAATCTTGCCGAAATACTTCAGTGTTACTCTCTGAGGAATTACGAAGTCATTGAGAAAAATCAACTCGTTACTATAAAGCACCTACTCTGCTCAGCCTTACGGGAGGTAGTTTTGAGAAACCTAATGAATGGGGGGAGACATAGCATCTATGGGAAAATAAGAGAGAAAAACAACCTAATATAGAACCAGGCACATTTCATAGTGCAGACAATAGATGTGATGGGAATGCCACTAGAGGAAATATCACCATGGGGACTTTCACGGAAGAGGTGTGAGGTGAGATCAGGGAGAAGCAAATTGGGAAATAATCCTGGCAGGGGAATACCAAAAGGGAAAGGAGAGGAGGCAGGATTGAACCAGTATAGATGATAATAACAACAAATGGAGCAGGAGAGGACAGGGCTAGTTAGGAGAGATGAGGTCCAGCAAAGGAGGATAAGCCTTACGGCTTCTATCTATAAATTATGTCTGAGAGGCACCTATGGCATAAAAGTTAAGAGCTTAAACTCTGAGACAGACTACTCGACACTGCCACTTAGCTCTTTGATGGGCAAGTGCTTTAATTTTCTATCTCAATTTCCTTATCTGTGTAATAGGGCTAATAATAATTTGTATTAATACAAGCGAAGTGCTTGCAAGCTCTTTTGTATCAAAACTGACATTCTTAGGGAGGGGTATATATATGTTTCTCTGGCAGCATGGTCAAGGTAGATTGAAAGGGTTAACTCTGGGTAGGTGAACTCAGGCAGTCACTGTAGTAACCCAGCATTTCCCCTTAACATCCATGATCCATTACAATTGAAACTAGAATAACGGTCTCAGAATTTCCATATATAAGTATAAAAAATGATCTTTTATTTTCCCTACCTTGCTAACCAAGTGTTTGCATCCAGCTCCTGTTTCCAAGCTCTCTGAAACCAATGGCCAAATAAAAGATTTCATGACAAAGTGTAATATTTAAAATCTGGATCTTCTAGTTCCTTGCTACAATAGTGCTGACAGTTCATTTGACCTCAGGATTTTCTGATAAAGTTCTATATCTGTGTTTGGGTGAAAGTAATGACTTTGAGGAGCATTATGGAAATCCACCAAAATGGAAAATTTCTTTGGATTCTAATACTATGCATGATAAATTGGGAGCTTTATTACTACATTTAACCTTTAGCACATCTTTCTTTAAAATATAGATTCAAATGTAAAATCTAGCATTTGCAGACATTGTACTAATTTGTTACAGTCACCCTTTTTAACCCACAAGGCTTTGAGTTCATAACAGAGACATGAATTACAATATGAGGTCTAATATTTCCATCATTGGTACACATAATTTCTTTCCAGATCTTCTTTGTACTTACGAGGAAAAAATGTGCACAGTGCAGATTCAATTGCTAAAAATTTCAATGAGAAGCAAGGAATATAGAAGTAAAAAATAAGTATGTCATATATGTTTATTTCAGGTAAATATTTTCTCTTCATCTGAAATTAGTTTATCTTTTAAACTTGAGCAATTTGGCAGAACAAATAGATTCTTTTCTTTGAAACAAATCTAAGTTATTTATGTCAAATATTCTACCTAATAGAGGTATTGGGAACTGTAGCAATTGCAAATAGATATGATAAAGAAGAAATAAATGATGTTCAGTTTCTGATTTTAGCTTCTGTTACTAGACTACAAAATCAGAGCTACTTATTTTCATGCACTGTCATCAATGTTTTGTTGATCTAATCTATGTCCAATAAAGACATGATCAAGAACTATTGCAAAGCCCACCAACTTGGTAGCATTCATCAATCTACTGACATTTTTCTACTTAAAAGCCCTTAAAAGCAGACTATGACTAATGGTTTATAATTTCTTAAAGAGAATTTATGAATTTCTCCTTTCCTCTTTGCCTTAGGAATATTTCAGAAATGCCCAGTCTAATGTAATTCAGCCACAGTGACTGCACCACTGTAGGACAAGGTGTTCTGCAAGTGCCAAGGCAGCTACAGGGACTGCTTAAACCCTGCCTTCAGCTTGTTCATGATCTTTTAGGAAAAGCTCAGGACAAAAAGAACATAATATAAACAAGTGATTGCAGGGCTTCAGAAAAGGAAATGCTTAATTCCTTTTTAATTTGTATTCTTTATATGAACTCAACAGAAATGATGCCATAAAAAAAGGGGAGATGCCTATGTGTAATAGGGAGACTTTTGTAGAAGCACGTTGGCAAATGAAGTTTCTATTAATAAAATACAAGTAATTTAGCTGCCACAGCTGGAAATCTCTTACTGCAGCACAGATTTCCGTAATTGCTCTAATCCTTGTGTGTTCTTTTGCTCTTTTTGCAGGCAGACCAGTAATGATTGTGGTGGAATATATGGAGAATGGATCCCTAGACTCCTTTTTGCGGGTGAGGTGTTCTTTTCTGATGGCATTTAAATAAGATATTCTGAGTTCTAGATTTAAATCATTTATCATAAATTAATTTTTACATAATGTTATTCATGGATTTTTCCATGAAGAATAGCAACATTTTCTCTAGGGTGCATTTCTCCGATACTGTGATACATTAGTGTGTTACCAATGGGAGGAGTATATATACATATAATAATATAATTGATTTCTCCTATAAATTCACATGCCTTATTAATATATATATTTCCAAATGATGTTATAAAAGATTAAATGAAACTCAGTTGTCTCACATAAACATTCATTTTGTTTTATCACATTTAACTATTCAGCATGATGTTTTATGCATGATCTATAATGCTGAGCCCCTTAAATTGATGTATATTTACGAATAATGACTCAAGTTCATATCAGAAAACTGGTTTTATCACTCTTAAGTTTGTTTCCCTGACTTTCAGAAAACAAAAGAAAAAAGAAAAAACCCTAGCAGAGATTGTTTTCAGAACAAAAATTTTAAAGCATTCTTTTTAAAGTGACTTATCCTTGAAAGTATGGTGTATACAAAAATCATTTGTCTCACATAGTAGTAGAGAATAACAGAGCAATCTTGAAGTTATATTTCAAATGTATTTATAATGTCTTTAATATTTAAAAAGCCATCATATGCTACAAAAATACTCATTGATAGTAAAAAAAAACAATACAAAAAATAATTACTACAGTAAATATTTTTCATCCCCAGCAGAGGTCACATATTTGAATGTCATTGTATTCTCAAATATTCATCTATCTGCAGAGATATGGTCATTTTTTTACTTATAACATGACTGGACTTTTGCTATTTGGAATATATTATATTATTTGTTATCTTCATTTTCATAGGATAAAAACAGTCTCAAGCATTCTTTCTTCATTTAATTTTTTTGTTCTATGTTATTTGGTTAAGTTCTGCATCTTACCTTTCTTTTTTTAAATCTCATTTTCATTTATTTTTCTTGAGTTCATGCCCTCTTTTTCTGACTTCTCTCAATATTAGCAGTAATGATATATTTACCCTGTGACTGGACTTGATGCCCAGATTCAATGCCAGAAGCTGAATTCAGCAAAATCGTCAAGTTATTACAGAGCAATACTCTTCACACAATGCAGTCTCTCAACCAAGTATGCTTTTTAAAGCAAAATGAAATTCATAGGTGTTTGGGGACATGAACTATTTGTTTTTATTTTTTCTGTAGCCATTCTCAGGATGTTATTTTATAACTTGTATTCATTTCTCCTGTAAATGTGCTAAATTATTTTAGAATAAATTATCAGGACCACCTATGGTACTTTGAAATGCATATATAGTTAGGACCTTCCATTATGTTTATTCAAAAACTCATTCTTATCAGACATATACCAACATGACTTATTCTCTAATGACGCTTGGGATAAGTTATGGATTTTTTTTTGCATCAACTATATCCTAGAGCTGAATATAATGGCAAATAAATGCAGCACATACTCAATCTAAATTGCTCTTGAAAATGGGATCAAATGACTGCCACAGCAAATTAGGAAAGAATTCTTAGCTTCAGATATCCTTTTTATCCTGCTGAATCATGAATTAATTACAATATATTATAAAGAAAAGATAATAGCTCATCAATAAAATATTTATGTAGAAGCATCTTGATACCTGTTTATAAGTGGTATATTTCATGATTTAAAATTTAAAAACTAATATTTTTTGGCTTTTGTACATTATATAGGTAAGAGACCACACAGTCTGGGAAAGAATAGATGTTCGGTTAATGGTGGCTATCATTACCACTGCTGTAAGAATCTGAATGTCAATATATGCCAGATCATCTTGGTTCTGTCCCTTCCAGCTATGTGACCTTGTGACTTGGGAAAGTTACTAACTTCTCTGTGCCTCTGCTTACTTATCTATAAAATGGGAATATTAACAGCATCTACCTCATACAAGTGTCATTGAGTTGATTATTTTAAAGCTTATAAAATAACACATAACACACTAAGTGGTAGAGTGATCATTCAAACTCAAGTCTCTGACTCAAAAAGCCATGTTCTCATACACTTTTTTAAATAAAATTACTTTTACTTCTTTTTATAAGTTCACTGCCATATCCCCATGTGAACTTGTCTCCTGTCTGCACATAGAATTTCTATTAAGATAAAAATCACATGCATGAGAAAGAAAAAAAAAAAAAAACATGGCCAAATACTCCCTTCTTACTCTTCTTTAATATTCTTACCCTTCTTTGTAATCATATCTCTTTTATCCCAGAAGCTCAAAGTGGTATATAAACTTTATGTCAATAGCAGATGCTCAACTCCCCATGGCAATATATATATATATATATATATATATATATATATATATATATATACACATCTCCCACAAATTCTCAAAAACGAAGTCATTTTTCAAACTACTGCTTTAGAATTTGATAATCGCAGCTTCTGTGAGCACAGAAAGAGGAAGTGGCTAAGTGCATTGCATTGTAGGGAAGTCATCCATGGCTCATTAATAGCATTCTGTGCTTGCTAGAAGCAGAAAAGATTTCCCTTTGGTCTCCCACATATTTGAAAATCACTTCAATTTACTTTTATATGAAACAGTGGTAGCAAAACTAAGTACAAAATTACAATCTAGTGACGGTGGTAGCTGGCTGGCTGTGATATTGCACTGGATTCATAAATCTTCTATTGTTCAGGATCCTTATGGACATTCCTCCAGATACATATTGGCAAGAGGTGGTGTGGTTAAGTGCCTGTGTTTGTGTATGTGCGTGTGTGTGCTTGTGCACACGCAGATGGGATATACGTAGGTATGTGACTGTGTGTGTGTTTTCAATTAAAAAAAAATGCATTCTGACTTAGTAAGGAGAGCATCAGCCCTGTTGCTCAGAATGTATGATCTTACTGATGTGCAAATTTTCCTAACTTTTCCAAGGAAATACACTAGTGTGAATTAAATGTAATCTTGACCATCATCCCTATACAATCTCTCTTGAACTATGTATATGGATTTCATAAACGCTTTTTGTGACACTTAACCTGGCAACTGCTTTCCCCCTAAATTTCTGGACTTACATTTTTATAACAATATTAATTAGCAATCCAAATAATAATAGTTATAAAATACTTTAAAACCTTGAGATACCACATGCCAACCACAAAAATGTTGATCAAATCACAAAATTCAGTTGTTCAAAAAAATAATACCACTGGTTTCAGTTTAATATGTTAATGTGTTCTTGCTACAGCCTCTTGCTGCCACCTCAACTCGTTTGATGTTACAGATACATTATTTGCAAAGCACAGTCACATGAGCAAGCAAGAGGGAGTGTCATCCATATAACAACAGAAAAAAACCAAAAGGTTGGGGGAGAATTACTAAAAACAGAAGCTGACAGGATCAGATTGAATAGGGAAACCATATTTCAAAACGTGGTCAGGAAAGGATGCATAGGAACAAAAAGAGCGTGTGGAAGGTAGTGCTACCAACTGATAGGAAGATACAACATAGGAACAGGATGGGCTGGTAGTTGGGAGATGATGAATTTCATTTGGGTCATATTCCATTTGAGAGGTCTATGGAGCATGCAGTGAAAATGTCCAGACAGCAATAAGAAATATAAATCTGAAGCTCGGGAGAAAAATCTTGACCAAAGTTAAAGATCTGGCAGTCATTAGCATAAAAGTGGTTATAAAACCCAAACCATGATATTTTTTAGGAAGAAGTTTAGAGAAAGGCAAGGAGTTGAACAAGGTTGGAACTCCGTGATGTGCCACTCAGAGGAAGTTGCTGGGTGGAGTCTCCAAAGGTAACTAAGAATAAGTGGTCAAAAAAGAACAAGGAGGAAGATGAGGACATGGAGTCCTACACATCAGGCAAGAGCAAATAAGCAGTTGTCGCCAGTGCAGCAGAGAAAGTCAGGAAAACAAAAACTGGAAAGCATCTATGGGATTTACTACTTAAGTCCTCAGTCATCTCAACAAGCGCATGTTTAATGGGTTGATCCCAGACAGAAGTCAGAATGTATAGGGCAAAATGAGATTGAAAGATAAATAGGAGTTGGTAATGGAGACCATTTTTTAGGTAAACAGTAGCTGAGGTAGCAAGGCAAGAGGTAAATCAAATGCTAGTAGACAAAAAGAAAAGCAAAGGGTATTTTTTAGTAGAAAGAAATTTAGAGAATTTGTACACTGGGGGATAGGGAATTAAAGAACATACATTGGCAAGGCAAAATATCTCAGGAGATGAGAACGTACAAAATCAAGAACCTTGGTAGAGGATTGGCTTTGAATAGTAGAAGCCTCCACATCTTCCAAGACTCATGGGGTTGTGTGTTGTGGACCTAGAGAGATTTATGAGAAGCATTAAATTGAAGGAAATGATACCTGATATTGTTGCATTTCTATATGAAGTAGGAGAGTTTATTTGGGAGTTTGAGAACAAACCTTAATTTAAAGTCAATGTTTAAAATAATTGCTGAAGTTAAAAGGAAAAGTGGCTGATCAGACCAAAGTTGGGGGGTGGGGGGTAGTGTCGTGTGTAGCGCAAGTACAACAGAAACACCGGTATTAAAGGAGAATTGGAGTGGTGGAAGAAGAATCTTTCAGGTAAGCAACTGGTGAATCCAGGATAGAGAAAGAAGGAAATAAAGAGACTGATAGACTAGACACGAGTAGAAATGTCATCATTATGTAAAAGAGGAAGGATAGTTGTATGGTGAGGATGAGAGAGCTGAAGGAAAAGAAAAGTGTACCAGAAACTAGGGTACTAGCAGTGGTTTGTTATACCACAGATTATACCAGCTTGCAAAAGATGATTATTAAATGGTCAGGAATTTAGAAAACTGGTTGTTAAACTATTAGTAGCTTGAAATTGGGTATGAGGGAAGTATTTACACCACACAAATGGGCAAACACCACAAATTGGGGCTTGTTTGTTTTGTTTTTCTCCTGAGGTCTGGTTTACAAACACACTAGACTGATACTTACTTAAGATTTCTGAAGCAAGGCAGTTTTAGGGGTGACAATTTCCAGGTGTGGACCTAAGAATCTGTGGCTAAAGCAAAAATGAAGATGAATATCTTTAATTAACTAATGTAGATAACATTTATGTGTGCTTTCTATGACTTGGGTATTTCTCAATTCCATGAATTCATTAACTCCCCAGGTGCTTACGACAACATTATGAGGTAAGTGTTACTATTATCCCCATTTTACTAATGAGGAAACTGAGGCAAATCACAATAGGTAACTTGCCCATTATGAAACAGCTGATAAAGCATTCATTCATTTTTTTGCACAAATATGTGTTCACAGACTGTAGAACCCTAGGTACTATTCTGGAGCCTTGAATACAGAAGTGAACAAAACAGAGATAAAAAATCTAGTGGAAGGGAAATAAAGAATTCAGCAAAATATATGGTACATCAGATGGAGAGAAAAAGCAGGAGCAGTGAAGGTGGGAGTGAGATTAGGTTTCAGTATTACATTGAGTGAACACATCAGGTCTTACTGAAAAGTGTCATATGAGGAAAGGTGGAAGAAGGTGAGGGAGCAAGCCAAATGGATACCTGGGGAGAAGTGTTGCAAAGAGAATAGGTTCCAATGCCCTCAGGTTGGAGCATTTTATACCCAAGGAGCTACAAATTGTCTTTATGCTTTATGACTATATGCCTCTTTTGCCTAAGACAGTGCTAACTCATGTCTATGGTCCCTTCAAAATTGCTAATATTGACCCTTTTACGCTGCAGTTGGGTTAATAAAATATGTAGTCACCCTGTCGTGATGGCTAGAATAGGTGGTAGAAGATAATCAGAGAGTTGATGGAGGCAGAAACAGACTCAAATGTTGAAGGGAAATGATTCTCAACCTTGGCTGTATGTTATATTCATTTGACTTAGAGAACTTTTAACAATCCCAAGTTGCAGCCTGCATCACAGGTGAATTAAATCAGAATCTCTTGGTGCAACACATGCATCAATATTTGTTCAAAGTTCTCCCAGTTGAGTTTAATATGCAACCAAGTTGTAAAAACAATGAATTGGGACATTGTTGGCCATTGTAATGACTTTGTGTTTTCTCTGAGTAAGACATGAAGCTGTTGTAGGCTTTAGGGTACAGATACAATATAATCTGTGTCTTAAAAATATCACTCCTGTTGCTATATTCAGAGACTGTAGTGAAGTACAAATGGATGGAAGGAAATTAGGAGGCTTTTGCAATAAATATCCAGGTAAAGGGATGAAAGTGACTTTAGATGAGGATTGTTGTATTTGAGTTGATGGAAAATACTAGATTTTGTGTTGTATTTTGAAAGTAGAGCCAATAGGATTTGCTGTTAGATTGGATAAAGTGTAGAAGCAAAAGGGAAGATTGAAGGACAAACTAACATCCATAAAATAACGTCAATAATAGGCAATAACTACTTCTTACAGTTATTGTATTATATCGTATTAAATAGTTAATAGACCTAAAACCCCTAGAATATGTGTCTAGGTACTTATTAAAGTTTCCATAATGTATCTATTATTATAATATATTTCAGGGGTGCCTGGGTGGCTCAGTCAGTTAAGCATCCATGATTTTGGCATAAATCATGATCTCATGGTTTGTGGGATTGAGCCCCATGTGGGGCTCTGCGGGGATTTGGTGTCCTCCACTCCCTTCTCTGCCCCTCACACATGCTCATGCTCTCACTCTCCCTCTCAAAAATAAATAAACAATGTGGGCACCTGGGTGTGCAGTCGGTTAAGCTCAGGTCACAATCTCGCAAGTTTGTGAGTTCAAACCCTGCATCAGGCTCTGCACTGATAGTGCAGTCTGCCTTGGATTCTGTCTCTCCTTCTCTCTGCCCCTCCCCTACTTGTGTGTGCTCTTGCACTCTCTCTCTCTCTCTCTCTCTCAAAATAAACTTTAAAGAAAACAAATAAAAATTAATTTAAACATTTTAAATATATAATATATATACACATATACATATATGTATACATACATATGTACACACATACACACATATACATACACACATACACACATATACATACACACATTTCAGAAGATGTCACTAACAGTTTTAAAATTGTTTTTCTGTTACTTCCTGGTCTGTTTTTTCTAGTGGCTAAAAATAGTTTTATTTTCACCATTTAAAAAAACCTAGATATATGTCAAGAATATGAGTATTTAAATAATACATATAAGTGCATATCAGCATTTCAAAAGCAATGTGAGTCATTTGAAGAGTTCCCTTGAACAAATGCAAAGCAAATATTAATTTAAAAAATTAAAGGGATCTTTTAAATATTTATGTAGTCAAATTATAAATCTAGTAAAGATGGCATTTTACCTTATGCTAGTTATATATTAATAATGAGAGCTGTATTTTATTAGCACACTTTTCTTGTAAATTGTGTTGTGTGGAATTATATTTGTGCTGGGGTATGAGAGCAAAATTAATCTACATCACATTCATTTGATATTCAACAGTGAAAAAAATTAAGTCACACTCACCTACCAGTAGTTTTTTTGAAACCATAATAGAGTTGAATTAATCCTCTTAATTCCTTTTTTTCCAAAAAATATATGTAAACCTTCATGTAGATGAATGTTATTATTTTTCATGCCTGTGCCAGCTTAATACCAAATGCTATTCTAAAAATAATATGACAGTAAGCATCCAAATATATGAAAGCAGGGTGTACTTGGAACCAAGCATATGGGTGGCTGAGCTTTTTATTTTAAATTTAGAAATTCAATCATCAACTTCCAAAAGCCTAAATTTATCTCTTTTAGCATTATAGTACTGTAAATGTGTTGTGTCATTTGTAGTACCTGGTACCATGAAGTTGTAGTTTACAATTTTCCTCACTAATTCTTTTGCATACAGGTCTTTGTGCTGATTTTTTAAATTGGTGTAGTGTTCATAATTATAGTAATATAAAGAGCTATTCCATGCATTTTCCTGAGCTCTTCTATAGTCATTCCTACATCCTTATTTGGACCATACAGGAGATTTTAGATTTATGGAACTAAATATTAGACCTGAGTCTTGGTAGTTCCCAGCCATGCTTGCAAATCAGAATCACCATCCTAGAGAGATTTTATAAAATATATATATATATACAGACTCAAGCAGATGTATCTTGCAAAATATTCCCTGGGTAATTTTGATGCACTCTAATGATGCTTCATCAAGGCTTTGGCACTCTGACACCTTTCCCCAGATGTCAGACAAAAGAAGTTTAAATTGTCTTGGCTTTACTTAAGTGAAGCTAGTGTAGATGGCCGTCGCATAAACCTAAGCAAAAATCTTTTTAAAAATTAAAAAAAAATTAAATTCAGTAGTAAGCTTTGTAAACTAAAGCTATATTATATTCAGATTCACTTTAAGCCTTTAACATGTAATTCTGAAACCCAACTACCATGTTTCACAAATCCATATCTACTCTCTTCCTAGATTTTTTTCGGTATTTTAGAAATGACATTTTTAGTTTCCTTGTGATTGAAATTTCTGATTCTGTTATTGGTAGCCTTTCCAGCTCTGCCTAGCTTAAGTGCAAATCCATAATGACTACAAAAGAAAAAGCCTTGGAGGATTTAGTAAATATTCCACAGGAAATTATAATAAGATTTTCAACTGGGGAGGCCACAAGAACCAAGACTTCGGTAAAAAGGAGTTACTAACTCTTATTTGTTCAGTGATTATTTTAAAACAAAAAATGACTTGGTCTTTTCAAATCTATAAATAACCTTAGCCATTTCTTTTTCAAATTCAGGAGTATTTTTTAAAGTCACAGCATGGTCAACTTTCTGATTTAGGAACATATAAAAACTGAAATTTAACTTTAAACTTAAGTTATAGAAGTAACCCTCCAAGGTCTGTTTTCTGCAAAGTCACTTATAAATCAATTTTTGAAAACTCAAATGCACTTTCCCATAAATATTTCTTTCAAAGATATTGCTTAAGTCCCTAGGCAGATCCATAAAAGCCTCTTTAACACAGACCACAGCTAAAGGATGTAACTTCCAATACCGAAATGGGCCAGGAGTTTCCTTCAAAACCAAAAAAGAGTGTTTTTCTCCCTTCTACATGATTTGCCTTGGGCAAAAATTTTTTTGAGTCTATTTTTCTGTGGCATCCATCCCTTTATTCATGTCCTCTTCCTAGCTCCTCAAATATCCAACTTTTACTGTTTTAAATCCCATGCCGTGGCACACACTCCCCATCTCCTCTTATCCACAGGTTAGGTCTTTTTCCACCTCGTTGAATCACCTATAACCTGGACCCCACACACATACCCTATTCTAAGCTCTCATTCTCTCATCACCATAGATTTTAACAAGATATATGGTTAAACTAACTCATACTATTGCTTGTGATTCACAAATACTATTTTAATTCCTCCAGAGTTTGCTTCTTTTACATGGACTTGTAAACACAAATAGATTTTTTTTTCTTCTGGAAATAACACTTAACAGGAGATCTACTCTCTTAACAAATTTTTAAGTGTACAAAACAGTATTGTTGACTATAGGTGCATTGCACAGCAGATCTCTAGAGCTTACTCATCTTGCTTAACTGAAACTTTATGTCTGTTGATTAGCATCCTCCCATATCCCCCAAGCTCTGGCAACACAGAAGTTGGGGGACAAGAGGTTTACAGAGTCCGCTATTTATATACCTCAGTCTTTTGTAAACCACTTAGTGAGGTACATGTTTTTCACAGCCCTTTTATAGCTCAAGTTAGCATTTTGGAAGTAATCATTTTACAAGGCTTCAACTAACACTTCTGGTTGTGTCATTCTGTTTTGAAAGGCTGGTGCCTTTCCTTATCACTTGTGGTTAGTGAATCAAAAATGTCTTTTGACATGCATATGAATCAAACTTCATTATTTCATTTTAGAGCATCAATTGTCATTATCCAATAGTGTCATTACACCAGATTTGTGAGGAATCTTTGAAGTTGATTTATTTATTGTAAGTAACCAAGACACTGCACAATGAATTGGATTCTCTGTAAATGTTTGCTAAATGATGACGTGCGATTTTTATTAATTCTACTCTATAACAGCAGCTTATCACCTACCGTATGTAACACTGCTTCTCATTCATATTTAACATTTTCAGGACACTGAATCACTATAGTCATTTACTATATATAAAGGAGTATTGCACATTTTCAACAACAAAGTTTTAGGACAATGATTTATGTTGTGGTTCACAGACTTTTGATAGTTGGTAAGGCAATTCTTTTGATGGGTTCAACATCACTCTTCTCCAGTGAGGAACTACAAAGAAATATAGTAGAAATATATCTAACTTATTTAGCCCCCTTTTCATCACTCTTTAGTGAAAATGTAAGAATCTGATGGTCACAGTCAGAGTCAAACCCGTCTTAACCTCAGAAGTAAAGATGGGGTTGCAAGTGTAGTGAATACTTCTTCTTCACTCACGATTCTTTCAAAGAATCTCTTATAGTAAGTCCATGAAAAATATTTCATTAAAGTATCCTCCCACTGACTAATAGCCTGAAGTACTTCACTCCATTAAGAGAAAAATAAATAAATTCAGTTCAGTTCAATCCAGTGAATATCTGTTGAATATCTGCCACATGCCAGATATGGTTCTAGGTCCTGAGATTTCAAAGATGACTGAGACAGTTGCCCTAGATGAGATTATGTTCAAGCCAGTGAGAGAGACAGACATATATGCATATGGTTTTAACCAGTGTTTGTGTAGACAGGATGCTTTGAGAGCAATAAAGAAAGAAACTTGGTCCCAGTTTATTCGTCCACTTTCCTGACTGGTCCAATGTATTGTAGGTCCTGCTGGCTATGCCTTGAAAGTAGATCTCAACTGTGATTCAAGTCACCGGTTTCTCTCTCCTGTGTTACTCTAAAAGCCTCCAGCTTGATCTCTCTGCTAACGTTTTCATTTGCAAGTCAGAGTTTATCACTCCCCAATTAAAATTCTTCTCTAACTTCTCGAACCAACTTTGGCTCAGGTCAGGTTTCATGAGTTCGAGCCCCACGATGAGTTCGAGCCCCACGATGAGTTCGAGCCCCACATCAGGCTCTACACCGATAGTGCAGATTCTCTTTTGCTCCCTCTCTCTGCCCCTCCCCCACTTGTTCACATTCTCAATCAATCAATCAAAATTTTTCTCTAACTTGTCATTATTTTAGAATATATTTCAGACCATTCACCATAGCTTACATGACCCTACCTGATATTGCCTGTGCCTACCTCTCTAGTCTCCCTGTCACTCAACAAGTTCTGGCCTCATTGGCTTTTATTCATCAAGCATGCCAAACTCATTCTCAACTTAAGCCATTTGTTCCTGCTGGGAACTACTCACACCCTCCATCACATCATCTTCTTTTCACATTACTCCATTTTATTTATTTTACAGTTCTTCATTATTTAAATGTATCTCATGTATTTCTTACCTATTTATTTTCTGTCTTTCTGCCTCTAATTAAATGTTGGTGCTACTGGAACAGGCACCTTTCTCTTTTGATTCCCACTCTGACTCTAGCAGTTAGAGCAATAACCGACCTGTAGTAGATTCTCAGTGAGAATTATTTGAAAGAATGAACTTGGGGATTCATCCAAGACCTCCTAGAAGACATGATACCTCTCCTGAAAAATTCACGTGACCAAAGACTACATGGACATTCCTGGAAGAGGGAACTGTATAAGCACAGCACACCAGACATGAAATAACAAGTTGTATGGGTGAATTAAACACACACACAGAAATTGAATGAGAATAAGTTACATGACAGTAGAGATGGAAGCAAGGGTCATGTCTGTATTAAATACTGCACTTTATTCTTCACTGAAGGTCATCGGAAGGTTTTAAAGGAAAGGAGCAATGTGCTGATATTTGTGTTTTCATAGAATTTGAATTTTTTTTCCAAAAAATAGACAACGATGTGATGATTTCAAGACAGCATAGCACTCGATTCCTACATTTGTCCTCAGCACAGGCTAGGTACTTGAGCTCAACCTAAGATGAATGGACTCCTGAGAGGCTTAAAGTGTTTATGCAGCAGAATGCTTCAAGCAGGGCCTTGAGAAGCATCATCCGGAGTTTGCATTACTTGCATTGTGAAGACAGTGTGACTTGCCAATGACTGCTCAAGTCTGGTGGATGTTTTGCTTCGGGGTCTGAGAGACAGTCCGGTGGAGCTCTGCAGTGTTCAGAAGTAGCAGGCATTATTATGTATAGCTTTCAGAAATCACCTCCCCGTCAGGCTCACCCTCTCTGGCACATAGAGGTTAAGCTCCATGTTTCTCTGCAATCAGGCTGAGACAGCAGAGAAAAAGAAGAATGAAGACAAACTGAATCCTAGCTACTAAGCTCTGAGATGCAGTGTGTAAATATGCCACATTCACTCTCTTTCATTTGAATCTGCCTTCCTGGGGAAAAACCATGTGTCATAAAAAAAAATTCATAGTTTCTTTTTGATTAATCTCTAGTAGGAAGCCCAAAGATATTAAATCTCAGTACTCTCACATTTTTCTCCTCCCCTCATAAACAATTCAATTCAGTTTGAATTAATATTTATCGAGTGCTGACACAAGGCATGGCAGTATAGCGGATGCTGTGATGGAGCTGCTACATAAAAGGGAGAAAACCTGTGTCCTAGCTTAAGGAAAGAAAGCAGCTTTTTTTAAAAATATAAGACAATAGGAATAATATAGCAACCAGTGCACTACAAGATGGTACCAAAAGTTATTTAACTTGGTCACCATTTATTAACCATTTACCATGTTCAAGAAAACCAGTATGTCCTAAACCACACCTGAGGAGCCTATGTTGACAAGGACTAGAAAAGGGAATATAGATTTTGCATAAAGGAGAGAGTTGTATCATTTATAGAGAAATAGATTTATGCCATACCTCATGTGTGAATAAATGGGACTATTCCACTCAGCGACATACATAAGTAGGTCCTCATTTGTTGGTTTACCTAGAATGTTCTTGTTTGTTTGTTTTTGGCTTAGAGTTCTCAGAGCTCTTTTATACCTTGCTTTATTAAGCAAATTATGCTGCCCAAACTAGCCCAGACTGGGTCATTATGGTAAAGTTTGGGTCAACTCCTTTTTAGACAACTCCAATTAAAAAGAATACAGGCTCTGGAATTAGTCTGCCTAGATTCAAGCCCTGACTCTACTATTTATTAGGTTATTAAATATCTTTGTCCTTCAGTTTGACCATCTGTAATTGGAGATAATAAATACACTTATATCACAGAATTGTTAACAAACATTGAGTAAGATCAGAATAAGAAGTTTATAACTGCGACTGGTTTGTAGTGTTTAAGGAATGTTAGCATTTTCCCCCTAGAATAATGCATCAATAATAGTAGTATGAGTTCCTAAAAGAATATAAAACTATGTTTGGACCTTCTCTTTCATCAAGCCCACATTCTATAAATAGGAGAGAGAGAGAGAGAGAAAGAGAGAGAGATTGTCACAGGTTGGGCACGCTGGGAAGCAGATTCTAAAAGGAGATACACATGAAGACACTTCACTGGGGGAAAAATCAAGATCATCTCCCTTATTGCTCTAAGTTCTAGAGTTTTGGTAGCTGATACTCCTTACCTGAGCCCCTCTCTGGGAAATGGCCTAGGTAGAGAAAGCTATCATATCAAAGATCATGACACTTTACAGGAGCAGCTTTCAGCCAATGGTTGAGTGATGTGAGGGTAATAAGGACCCAGACACTTTTCCTCAATTTGAACCAACTCCAAAGAGTTCTCCCAGATCCAGGATATTCCATAGGATATATCAAGGCATTCATCGTGAATGCACTGCACTTTAAGTTCTTCTACTGCCCAGTCCTGCTCTCTTCTACCCCCCCACAGGGATTGATCCTGAGAGTGTGTAATCAGGGGCTGACATTTAATAAAATAAATAAATATTACTGCTTCATCAAATATATCTCACTCATATATAAAACTGTCTCCTTTTTGTGTGTTTGTTTAGTTCATGTGGCAGAGAACAACGTGAGGATGGAGGATACTAGTACAGTTTGGTTTGGTGCCACAACCTTGACCCTTGATTTGTGTTACGGGTTCTGCAGTTTTACCCAGAAGAGTTTTGTTCCATTAGTACAAATATCACCATAGTGAAAAAAAACAGATATATGTCTTAGTGCTGTTGTAAAAATAGCTTCGACCTCATGGACCCCTGAAAATGTCTTGGCCATGGGAATTAGAAGTACATATTCTACGTTGTATGGTCCCATGACAGAACATGGAGTAAGTGGTTTATCTTCTTTACAAACACCAAAATCTCATTTTTAAGGAGGCCATGTATTGCTGTTGGAATTGTGATTGCTGTAATACTGAATGAAAGCAGTTAATGTAATTCTCTCCAAAGGTTGGTGGTAAAGAGTAGTTAAAATAATTTTTAAATAACTTGCATGAAATAGAAGAGGAGGGAACACTCCCAAACTTATTTGCAAGACCAGTGCTACTGGAGCACTGGGTTGCTCAGTCTTTGAGCATCTGACTCTTGATTTCGGTTCAGGTCATGATCTCACAGTTGGTGGGATCAAGCCCTGCATCAGGCTCTGCACTGACGGTGCCAAGCTTGCCTGGATTCTCTCTCTCCCTCTCTTTATGCCCCTCCCCGCTCACACAAACTCTCTCTCTCTCTCTCAAAAAAAATTTAAAAACAGTAAAAAAAAAAACCTCTAACAAGACCAGTATTACCCTAATAACAAAGCCAGACAAAGACACCACAAAAAAACTACATGCAATATCACTTCACACCTGACAGAATGGCTAAAATCAATAATACAAGAAAAAACAGGTGTTGACAAGGATGTGGAGAAAAGGGAACCCTCTCACACTGTTGGTAGGAATGCAAACTGGTGCAGCCATTCTGGAAAACAGTATGGAGTTTCCTCAAAAAGTTAAAAATAGAACTATCTTACAATCCAGCAATCATACTTCTAGGTATTTACCCATAGAATACAAAAATACGAAATCAAAGGGATACATTCACCCCGATGTTTATAGCAGCATTGTCATCAACAGCCAAACTATGGGAAGAACCCACATGTCCATTGACTGGGTGAATGGATAAAGAAGATGTGGTATATAGATATAATGGAATATTACCCAACCATAAAAAAGAATGAAATCGTATCATTTGCGGCAACATGGATGGACTTGGAGGTGAAATAAGTGAAATAAGTCAGTCAGAGAAAGACCAATACCATGCGATTTCACTTGTATGTGGAATTTAAGACACAAAACAAATAAGCAAAGGGGGGGGGGGGCGGGGAAGAGGGAGGCAAACCAAGAAACAGACTCTTAACTATAGAGAACAAACTGATGGTTACCAGAGGGAAGGTGCGTAGGGGGATGGGTAAAATAAGTAATGGAGATTAAGAAGGGCACTTGTTGTGATGAGCATCAGGTGTTATATGGAAGTATTAAATTACTATATTGAATACTTGAAACTAATATTACACTCATATTAACTAACTGGAATTTGAATAAAAGCTTTAAGAAAACCATCAGGAGCGAACCACAGGAGCAAGGCAGCTCAAAGGATACATGCATTCGTTCATTCATTTATTCATTTATTCTGTAGATACTTGTTGAACACCTGCTATGCACCAGGCATTCCTCAAGGCATTAGAGATGAGTAGTAGACAAAATTAACAGAAATCCCAGCCCTTGCAGATCTTACATTCTAATAAGAAATAAAAATAAATAATAAAAATAAATAAAATACAGGGAATGGCATTTTTTCAGTACTTGCTACAAAACTTTTCTTGCTTTAGTGAATAGTGGCAAAGGTGAGCTGAGATCTACCCTGTCATATAGGCTTATAGAGATTAGCATAATAACATTTTTTCTGAAAAGCAATTGGTCAGCCTACATCAAGGGTTTTCATAATGTTTATGTCTTTAATGTATAAAGTCTTCTAGAATTTATCCTCATGCAAAGATGGGTATATGTTATTCACTGAAGTTTTAATTAATAATAAAAAACTGAAAATAAGCAAAACTTATAGGAATATGGTACATTTATACAACATAAACTATATCATCTTTGTAGACAATATTTTATAGGGTAATATCATTGCTATTTTCATAATATACTATTAACAATATGAGATTAATTTTAATAACATAAAAAATTAGACTACCAAATGGTGGCTCTTAAATATGAATGAATTTTATCTCTTTTTATAGTTTCCTAATGTATTCCAAAATTTTTTTATGTTATATGGTTTTTTTAAATATAATTTATTGTAAAGTTAAACTTACAGTGTATACAGTGTGCTCTTGGCTTTGGGAGTAGATTCCCATGATTCATCACTTACATACAACACCCAGTGCTCATCCCAACAAGTGCTCTTCTCAATGCCCATCACTCATTTTCTCCTCTCCCCTGCCTCTCCCATAAGCCCACAGTTTGTTCTCCATATTTAAGAATCTCTTATGGTTTGCCTCCCTCTCTGTTGTATTCCAAATGTTTCACAATGGGTTCATATTATTTCCATAATCAGAAAAATATGTTTCATTATTTGTTATTTTATTTGCTTTAATTTTGTTTTGCTTTGGTTTTGGTTGGCTTTAGAGCTCAGTTTGGAGCAATAGCCAATTTTGTGAGACTCCATTGGTAAGCTCAAGTTAATAATTAGAATAAAATATGCAGATAATGGATGCTTCTTCCCCTATGAAGCTGAATCTTAGGTTATAATTTGACAAATATTTGTTAACCATTCAGAAGTCATCTACCTGCATTTGAAGCCCAACTCTCTCATTTACTTATCTTGGATGAATTGTATAACTTTCCTAGGACTCAGTCTCCCCTCTGTTAAACTGGAAAAGGGGGGCATTGACTAGATTAATGGGTCTTTGGCTTTTTTAAGTCAGAGATCTATTTGAGAATTTGGTGAAAACTATGGATCTATGGCATATAAATGTGCATCAGCATCAAAAAGAATAAAATAATTACATTTAGTAAAAAAAGTGCAAGATTTATATACTGAAAAGTACAAAATATAGTTTGACCAGTCTCTGGGCCAGTATCAGGATTAAGAAATTGGCAGCTCCCACTTCCTATGTCTTAGAACATTTATTCTTAGAACCCATTCACCATGCTGTGAGGAAGCACAGTCTATCCCACGGAGAGGTCCATGTAAAGAAGAGCCAAGGGGTCCCAGCTACAGTCTCATTTGAACTCCTGGTCAATGGCCAGCCCAAACTTGATAGACTTATGAATGAGTCATCTTGGAAACTGTTTCCAGGCCCAGATGAGCTGCCCTACTTAATGACTCCTGAACAGACATGAACCGTCAGAGCCAACCCCTAGCCAAGCTGCACATTAGTGGATTTTTAAAAATTATTTATTTATTTATTTATTTATTTTGAGAGAGATCAAGCAGAGGAGGGAAAGAGAGAGGGAGAGAAAGAGAGACTCGGAAGCAAGCTCTGCAGTGTCAGTGCTCAGAGCACAATGTGGAGCTTGAACCTATGAACCATGAGATCATGACCTGAGCCACCATCAAGAGTCAGACCCTTAACTGACTGAGCCACCCAGGTGCCCCCACGCTACACATTTGTGACCCAAACAGATGACTGTCATTATTTTAAGTTACTAAGTTTTGGGGATAGTTTGTTATGCATCAAGAGCTAACTGGAATGCTTAATAAATGTTGGCTTAATTATATTGTGCCAAATAAGACTTAACCTCAAAATCTTTCAAGTAAAAGATGTCTATTGCTTTAGGCCCTTTTGGGTTTTGACAAATTTTGGACTTCCCTGAACTTGGATATGGATGATTATGTGAAAATGGTTCTTCTTTTGGCAAACAAAAGCTTCCTCTGCTGGCAAAAAATTAAATTCTTTGTGACAACTCAATAGCCTATATTGGGTCTAAATAAGAGGAATCATAAAAACAGTTTAACAAACATTTTCTACACATTTTCTTTCATTAACAATTATTAATTGTATAAATATTTCAAGCAAATATATTGTGGAAAGTAACTTTTGCTATATTTAATCAATTTTGTGAATTTTTGCTGACAAAGTGAAAATGCTATTTCAAAACACAGATGGCCCTCTCACAGCATTTTATCTTCTCACAAGGAAGAAGCACAATTCTTGCCAAATGGAAGCATTGTTTCCTTGGCCTGCCTTTTCCCTTTGTGCTTTCTAGAATTCTAATTTGACTCCACAATACAATAGAAACACATAGTCTAGAAGTTGAAAAGTCACCGCATTACTCAGACTTGTGAAATATCTGGGATAAAATTCATCTTTTTCTTCCTTAAAAAAAAGCCTCTAAATTTCATCAGCAGCACTACACTCAAAATACCTACTCAGATGAGTGGAAACTCAGCCTCCTGGTGGTCATAAGCAAAAAGTATTACTTTTAAATGTTAATTAAAAATGAAAGCTACAGGGCGCCTGGGTCACTCAGTTGAGCGTCTGATGTCAGCTCAGGTCATGAGCTCACAGTTCATAAGTTCAGGCCCCGTGTCAGGCTCTGTGCTGATCGCTTGTAGCCTGGAGCCTGCTTTGGATTCTGTGTGTGTTTGTGTGTGTCTCTCTCTCTCTGCCCCTTCCCCGCATGCTCTCTGTATCTCTCTCTCTCTCTCTCTCTCTCTCTCTTTCTCTCAAAAATAAATAAACATTAAAATTTTTTTAAGAAAAGAAAACTACATGCCAATATCCCTGATGAACATAAATGCAAAATCTTCAACAAAATATTAGCCAGCTAAATTCAACAGTGCATTAAAAGGATCATACAATGTGATCAAGTGGGAGTTATTACAGGGATGCGAGGATGGTTCAACATTCACAAATCAATCAATGTGATATGCCACATCAACAAAATGAAGGATAAAAATCCTATGATCATCTCAATATATGCAGAAAAAGTATTTGACAAAATTCAGTATCAATGTCATGAAGGCCATATATGAGAAACCCATAGTGAACATCATACATAATGGTAAAAAGTGAAACCTTTTCCTCTAAGATTAGGAACATGACAAAGATGTCCATTCTTGCCACTCTTATTCAACATAGCATTGGAAGTCCTAGCTGAAGCAATTAGTCGAGAAAAAGAAATAAAAGGCATCTAAATCATTAAAGAAAAAGTCAAACTGTCTCCATTTGCAGGTAACATGATATTATATACAGAAAACCCTAAAGACACCACCAAAAACCTGTTAGTAATAAATACAGTAAAGTTGCAGGATACAAAATCAATATACAAAAATTAGTTGCATTTCTATACACTAACAAAACACTGTCAGAGAAATGAAGAAAAACATCCCATTTACAATTTTATCGAAAAGGAATAAAACAATTAGGAATAAGTTTACCCACAGAAGTGAAAGATCTGTACACTGATAACTATAAAATACTGAAAAAAGAAATTGAAGATAACACCAAAAAATGGAAAATTATTCTGTACAGAATACTCATGGAGTGGAAGAAGTAATATCTTTAAAATGTCCATACTACCCAAAACAATCTACAGACTCATACAATCCGATCAAAATTCCAACGGCATTTTTCACAAAATTACAACAAATAATCCTAAAATTTGTATGGAGCCATAAAAGAGCCCCAAAAGGCAAAGCAATCTTGAGAAAAAGAACAAAGCTGGAGGCATCACATTTCCTAATTTCAAGCTATATTACAAAGGTCTAGTAATAAAAACAGTATGATGCTGGCATAAAAACAGACACATAGATCAATGGAACAGAATTGAGAGCCCAGAAATAAACCAATGCAAATATGGTCAATTAATTTATGAAAAAGAGCTAAGAAAAAACAATGGGAAATTACAAGTCTCTTCAACAAATGGTGCTAGGAAAACTGGACAGCCACGTTCAAAAGAATGAAACTGAACCCCTATATTATGCCATGCACAAAGATTAACTCAAAATGGACTAAAAACTTGAACATAAGACCTGAAACCATAAAACTCCTAGAAGAAAACATAGAGGATAAGTCCCTTGACTTTGGTCTTGGCAGTGATTTTTTGGATTGACCCCGAAAGCAAAGACAACAAAAGTAAAATAGACAAATGGGACTACACCAAACTAAAAAGTTTCTGCACATCAAAAGAAACTATCAACAAAATGAAAAGGTAACCTCTGGAATGGGAGAAAGCATTTGTCAATCGTATATTCAACAAGGGGTTAATACCCAAGTATACAAGGAACTCATACAACTCAACAGTAAACAAACAAACAAATAACCCAATTTTTAAAATGGGCAAAGGACCCAAATAGACATTTTTCCAAAGAAGATATACAAATAGCCAACAGGTAGATGAAAAGATGGTTAACATCACTAATCATCAGGGAAATGCAAATCAAAACCACAATGAGATATTACTTCACATCTCTAAGGATGGCTATTATCAAGAAGATAAAAATAAAAATGCTGACAAGGATATGAAGATGGGGAACCATTGTACATTGTTGGTTGGAATGTAAATGTGTGCAGAAAATCTGGAAAACAGTATAGAGGGTCCTCAAGAAATTAGAAATAGAACTATCATATGATCCAGCATTCCACTTTTGGGAATATATCCAAAGGAAATTAAACCATTATCTCTAAGAGATATCTGCACTCCCATGTTCATTGCAACATTATTCACAACAGCCAAGATATGGAAATAATCTAAGACCTAAGTGTCTGTTGATGGATGAGTGAATTAAGAAAACCTGGAAAAGATATAATGGAATATTAATCAGCCTTTAAATAAAAGGAAATCCTGCCATTTACCACAACATGGGTAAACCTGAAAGATACTGTGCTAAGTGAAATAAGTCAGACAGAGAAAGACAAATATTGCTGGCATCACTTATATGTGGAAAATAATAATAATAATAATAACAATAGTAATAAATAAAACTTATAGAAACAGAGAGTGGAAAAGTGGTTGCCAAGGGTGGGGGAAGTAGGGGAAATAGGGTGGTTTGTAAAAGGATGCACACATTATGTTAGAGTAAGTCCTGAGGATCTAACATATAACAAACATAGTGACTATCATTGATAACACTGCATTGTATAATTGATATTTGCTAAAAAGAATAGAACTTAAGTGCCTTCATCTTCAAAAAAAGGAGGGATATATATGTAACCATATGTATATATATATATATATATACATATATATATATACATATATATATATATATATAATCTTGTATGATAGCCAAAAAGTGGAAATAACTCTACTGTTTATCAACCAATCAACCGATAGAGGTACTAAAAAATGAATAGAATATTATACATCAGTAAAAATAATAAAATATTGAGTGAACCTTGAAAGATTATATTACGTGAAAGAATACAGTCACAAAAGACCACATGCTTTATGGTTACATTTAAATGAAATACCCAGAATAGGCAAAACTATAGAGATAGAAAGTTGGTTAGTAGTTGTCTAGGGCTGGTGGGGGAAATTGGAGGAGATGGGGGATGGCTGCCAATGAGTATAAAATGTCTTTGGGGAATTATTATAAAGTTTTAAAGCTGATTATGGTGATAGTTACCCTAACTCTGTGAATACACTAAAAATGATAAATCTGCATAGTTTAAAAATATAAAATATATGGTATGTGAATCGTATTTCAATAAAACTGTTAAAAAATAACTTGGAACAGGGGCGCCTGGGTGGCTCAGTCGGTTAAGCCTCTGACTTCAACTCAGGTCACGATCTCGTGGTCCGTGAGTTCGAGCCCCGCGTTGGGCTCTGGGCTGATGGCTCAGAGCCTGGAGCCTGCTTCTGATTCTGTGTCTCCCTCTCTCTCTGCCCCTCCCCCATTCATGCTCTGTCTCTCTCTGTCTCAAAAATAAATAAACGTTAAAAAAAATTAAAAAAAAAAATAACTTGGAACAAAAATATTAGCAAATCAAATCCAGCACTGTATAAAAGAATTACAGCCACAACCAAATGGGATTTACCCTGATGTGCAAGAATAGTTCAACTTTCAAAAATCAACTAATGTCATCTATCATATCAAATGACTAAAAAAGAAAAATCACATGATCACATAAATAGAAAAAGGTACTTGATAAAATCGAACACCAGTTTATGATTTAAAAAAAAACTTTCAGTAAACTGGAAATAGAAGGAAAGTTCTTAAATTTAATAAGAACTGTCTACAAAAAAAACCTATAGTTATCATACTTACTGGTGAGAAACTTAAAGTTGTCCCACCAGGATCAGGAACAAGGCAAGTATGTCACTTTCACTACTACTCCTTTTGACTATCATACTGGAAGTAGTAGCTAATGTAAGAAGACAAGAAAAAGTGAGGAAAGTACACAGCTTAGGAAGGAAAAAATAAAACCGTCCTTATTACAAATAACATATTGTTTATGTAGAAAATCTGAAAAAACCTTGCAATCTGCAAGGTTGAAGAATACGAAGTTAATATACAATATATAAAAGTCAATTGTTTTCCTACATATCAGCAATGAACAAGTGGAATTTGAAATTAAAAACATATACCATTTACATTAGCACTCTCAAAATGAAAAACTTACGTATAAATCTAACAAAATATGTGCAATATCTGTATGAGGAAAACCTTAACTCTGATTAACAAAATCAAAGAAGAACTAAACATATGGAGAGATATTCCATGTTAATGATTAAGGAAACTCAGTATTATTTAAATGTCACTTCTTTCCAACTTGATATATATTTTTAATGCAACCCAATAAAAATCCCAGTAAGTTATTTTGTGGACATCAACAAAGTGATTCTGAAGTTTATATGTAGAGGTAGAAGGCCTAGAATGGATAACACAATATCAAAAAAGAACAAACTCAAAGGACTGGTACTACCTGACTTCAAGACTTATAAACAATAATCCAGACATTGTGATATGGATGAAAGAATAGACAAACAGGCCAATGGAACAGAATAGAAAGTCTGTAATAAACATAGTCAACTAGTCTTTGACAAAAGAGAAAAAGCAATACCATGGAGCAAAACTTGTCTTTTCAATAAGTGGTGCTGGAACAAATGGATATCCACATGCAAAAAATAAAAACAAACAAAAAGCAAAATCAACAACAAAAGAACTAAACACAGAATCTTACACCCTTCACAAAAATTAAGGCAAAATGTATCACAGACCTAAATGTAAAACACAAAATTATAATAATGCTAGAAGAGAACATAGAAAAACCTAGATGATATTGGATATGGCAAACACTTTTTAGATACAACTACAATGACACAATCCAAGAAAAAAATAATTGATGAGCTGGACTTCATTAAAATTTAAAACTTATGCTCTGCAATAGATGATGTTAAGAGAATGAGAAGACAAGCCACAGTCTGGGAGAAAATATTTGCAAAAGACACATCTGATAAAGAACTTGACTAAAATATACAAAGAACTCTTAAAATTCAACAACAAGAAAACAAGCCATTTTAAAAATGGACCAAATGCCTTAACAGTAACGGCACCAAAGATATACAGATGGCATATAAGCTTATGAAAGGATGCTTCACACTGTATGTCATCAGGAAAATGCAAACTGAAATAATGAGGTACCACTATGCACCTATTAGAATGGCCCAAACTGGTAACACTGACACTAAATGTTGGTAAGGATGTGAAGCAATGTGAAGCATTGCTGGTAGGAATGCAAAATGGTACAGCCATTTTGGAAGATAGCTTTGGGGTCTCCTAACAAAACTAAACATATTCTTACTGTATGATCCAGCTGTCACCCTCCCTGGCACTTAACCAAAGGAGTTTAAAGCTTACATCCACATAAAAGCCTGCAACTATAAACATGCTATGAACACAGATGTTTATAGCAGCTTTATTTATAATCGCCAAAACTTGGAAGCAATGAAGATGTCCTTCGTAAGTGAATGGATAAATGAAACTGTTACGCATCCAGACAAAGGAATTTTATTCAGCACTAAAAATAATAGAGCCATCAAGCCATGAAAAACATGGAAGAATCTTAAATGCATATTATGAAGTGAAAGAAACCTATCTGCAAAGACTGCCTACTGTGTGATTCCACTATATGACATTCTAGAAAAAGTAAAACTATGAAGAAAGTAAAATATCAGTGGTAGCCAAGGTTTGGAGATGGGGGAGGGAGGAGTGGTGGTGTTGGTGAATAGATGAAGCACAGAGGATTTTTAAGACAGTGGAAATACTCTGTATGAAACTATAATGTGTTTATGTCTTTATAAATTTGTCCAAACCTATAGAATGTAGAACACAAAGAATGGACCCTAAGGCAAACCATGCATTTTGGATGATCATGATGTATCAATGTGGGTTCATCAATTGTATCAAATGTACCATTCTGGTGGGGAATGATTTGGGGGGAAGTTATGCATATGCATGTGCAAAGGGCAGAAGATATGTAGGAAATCTCTGTCTCTTCCTCTTAATTTTGCTGTGAACCTAAAAGTGCTCTAAAAAAGTAGTCTTTTTTTTTTTTTTCAACATTTTTTATTTTTTTATTTTTGGGACAGAGAGAGACAGAGCATGAACGGGGGAGGGGCAGAGAGAGAGGGAGACACAGAATCGGAAACAGGCTCCAGGCTCTGAGCTGTCAGCACAGAGCCCGACGCGGGGCTCGAACTCACGGACCGCGAGATCGTGACCTGGCTGAAGTCGGACGCTTAACCGACTGCGCCACCCAGGCGCCCAGTAGTCTTTTTTTTTTAAAGAAATAACTTGGTGCTTTGTGTCACTCTCAGAAAAGATAGGAAATTAAATTTCAACCTGGTATTAAATAAGTTATTTCTTTTTATGATGTAAGGGTGTATGTTGCCCATTGATTTTTCAGGAAAGTAAGAGGAGAATTTCTGATATTAAATTAAATATTTATATTAAATATTAATTTATATTAAAATTATAAGAAATACATGTAATTGTAGTACTGTAAGGTTTTATGAAATAATAACTATTAAATTAAGTCAGGGGCTGTGCTATATGTTTTATATGTGATTCTCACTGCACCTCTGAGTTAGATTATTCTATTCTCATTGTAGAGATAAGAAAACTGAGGCATTCCTTAGTTTTCAGATGGTCCATTCACATTTCCTACCATGCAGAAATTCTACATTGATGAGAACTGTACCAGGCAACTTCATTTCTAATAGGTAAAAGAGCCACCTCTTTAAATGTAGTGTAATCCTTTCTAGGCTGAAAGAATTTATGCTTTGAATTCTATTCAGTGGCTTTGAGCGTCCAAATAGAGGAGAGGTAGGTAGTGTACATTATAGAAGAGGCAGATTTCATCTAATAGTGCACTGTCTAGGAAGATGGATTGGAAACATAAAGAGCTAATAACACCAAAGATTTTCTTTGCTAGGTTATCTTTTATACATTAATTATAAAGAAGGACCTGCTTAAATGGATACTCTTCCTACATAGACTGTTTCTTTTGAGAGTTCTTTTCCTTACTCTGCACTTGAGTTGGGAGATATTATCAGAGAGCTATCAGGAAGATGAGTTGATATAAAGACAAAGTTTATTTCATTTGTAGTATAAGCTTATTCATTTAAGTGACGAATGAATCCTCATCGTATAGGATACCGTGTCACTGTGATATGGTCAGATCATCCCTGTATTTAAATCCACATTATAGTTCTAAATCAGATATCCATTAAAACTTGTTTAACTTGGCAAATTTTAAGATAACTCTTATTTATGCATCTGTCTCTTACTAGATATTCATTTTAATAACATTCATAAATAAGTGTCACCTAATATATAAAACCGACTTGGGAATTTTTCATGTTTCTCTATAACTCCTTTTAAGACAACTATCTCCAAATAACTTTGTAGAGCAATATGCGTTATTTTCCAAACTTAAAATATTTTTATTTTATTTTTCTCTAATTTCTAGAGTATTGTTTGTGTCTGGCCTTACTGAGGCACACATCTTACATGGATGACAATTAGATTCTTTTCCTTTTTAAAAAAGCATGTTTCAGAAGTAGATCCCTCAGTGCCCCTTACATTCCTGAAATCATTGTTGCACTATATGCTAACTAATTTGGATGTAAATTTTTTTAAAAAAGCATATGTTATTTTTAAATCAAATGAGAAGAAATAGCACAATCAAGGGATTGTCTGCTACATACCGGTGCTGTGCCTGGCTTGTTATTCATATGATTTTATTTAATCTTCCCACCTGGGCACTAAAATAGTCCTGATTTCAGTCAGTTGCCAACAACTTCCTTTCTATTTGCTCTATATAATGAAAGAATTGGAAAATCTCGTTATTTTCTGTTTGCATGTATTTTTTTTCTCTCTTTCCCATAGCTTCCCTAAACTTGTTTCTTGTTTAGGCAAACAAGTTTTCTTTTCCCTAGTAATCGTTTCTTACTCATATTTTGAGTTTATCACACAGCTTTTATGCAAACCAAGGGGTTTTGCAATCCTTCTGCCCACCCGAACTCACAACTATGGGAAGCAAATTCTATTCTCTGGGAGTCATTGCTGCTACCTAATTTGACTTCAGTCTCTCTTCTTAAAGTTTTTGAAATCTTTCTTTCTAGAAGTTAATTTGGTTGGTTCTCTTTTATCCTTTGTTCTCCTTTGTCACTTCCAGCTAGACTTTTTCCTTTCTTTTAAATGTCAAACAAATTCTTACATTTCTTGATCAGCAAATTTGATGCTTATATTATTGGATCCAGTAAAATAAATTCAAGGGTTTTACTTAATGCTACACACACATGTACACACACATGCATGCACGCACACATACTACATTAAAATAAATCAATGTAAACAATTGTAATTATCTTTCAGAAACATGATGGCCATTTCACAGTCATCCAGTTGGTCGGTATGCTCCGAGGCATTGCATCAGGAATGAAGTATCTTTCTGATATGGGCTATGTTCATCGTGATCTAGCAGCTAGGAATATATTGGTCAACAGCAACTTAGTATGCAAAGTTTCCGATTTTGGTCTCTCCCGGGTACTGGAAGATGATCCAGAGGCTGCTTATACAACAACTGTAAGTTTGCATGTCCTTTTCCAATATATAAGTTGTTCACCTTTATTATTTTTAATGTTATAAGAATAATCCTTTTTGGCTTTCCTGATTTTCTACTCACACCTCTCATTTTCACAATTTAACATCATTATTTAATTGAGAAATAATTGCTTTATCTGAGTGCCTGGTTTAAAAACAAAAACAAAAACACCTTCTTATATTTAACTGTTTTTTTCTTTCATTGTACTGGACTTTAATATCATGCTTGAGTTCCATGTCATGACTGCCTTTACAACAAATCTTCCTTTTCCCAAGGCATTTTTGATATTTAATAATTATTTCCTAAATGCAGTTCTATACAGGACAATAGTGAATCAATTAAGTCAGTGATAGTGAAGAAACAATGGTTATGAAATTACTTTTTTTTTGCCCTCACAACAAATGTTATGGATTGATCTGATCATACTTAAAGATGAACAAGATAGGTTTCTCTAGAGATACATAAGTACCCTCTAAACTTTTTTCTGACTGATGCTTGGGAATTGTGCGAGCAAGAACAATAGGCTAAAACTTTAGAACCAAACTATCACTGTAGATTATATGATCTCAACTTAATTCATTAATAGTTTAAGCATTTCTGAATGCCCCAAAACCAGTTAATTCCACCAACCTTTTTGCAATGATTTCAGGCTCAAAGTCTTTCTTCAGCTATCTTAAACCTAATACTTTGTAAAATTATACTATATGTTGTTCTTTTTTAAACAAAACCTTCACCATTGACTTGGCAGTCACCTTCAATGAAAAGTAAGTCAGTAAAATTATTCAAGTTGTTTTTATCCTCTCCTCTTTTCTCTAACCTTACACATTATTTTAAAAGAGACAAATCCATTATTTAGTTCCCTTTTATCTCATTTTCTATGAGTTTTTTTGAAACATCAGTGTATTCAATTACTCCAGAAGGGATGCAAGTTTAATATTATGAATGAAACATATTATGCCCTTACCATATTTATGGTGTAAAATGCTCTATATCACCTTATTGATGATATTTTCATTATTTTCTAAGCAAAATGAATTAATCTCTTAGAGCCTGACATATAAGGTAGCAATATCTATTTATCTTTTAATTTGACCAAAAGCCTTCATAAAAATAAAAATCTATCATGTCTCAAAATAAATTGTTCATTTCAAAAATGAAGTATTTTCTTTTTTTTTTCAAAAAAATTTTAATGTTTATTTTATGATTGAGGGAGACAGAGTGTGACTGGGGGAGGGGCAGAGAGAGAGGGAGACACTGAAGCCAAAGCAGGCTCCAGGCTCTGAGCTGTCAGGATAGAACCACAAACTGTGAGATCATTACCTGAACTGAAGTCGGATACTTAACTGACTGAGCCAACCAGGTGCCCTAAAAGCAGTATTTTCCAACTCTATTTTCTAATTGGAAGATGTCATACATTTTTCTTTTTTTTCAAGGCTTTTCTCTTCTTTTTATTGATGTATAACTTGAAGCAACTTTTCAAGTTACAGAACAGTGTAGATAAGATTTTTCTATTATGCGTATTATTTTCAACCTTGGAGAATGGTGCTTAAAATTATTATATAAATACTATGCAATATATGAGGTGCCTGGGTGGCTCAGTCGGTTAAGCATCCGACTTCGGCTCAAGTCATGATCTCTTGGTCCATGAGTTCGAGCCCCATGTCAGGCTGTATACTGACAGCTTGGAGCCTGGAGCTTGCTTTGGATTCTATGTCTCCCTCTCTTTCTGCCCCTCCCCCCTCATGCTCTGTGTCTCTCTCTCAAAAATAATAAACATTAAAAACATTTTTAAAAATATTATGCAATATAATATTTATAAAAATTCCAACAAATGTGATCTACTAAAAGAACAAAATGATACAGGAAATAAAGAATAAAATAGGAAATAACTACTAGACTCTTTGTATGCCTATATGATATATTTGAAATCCTTATTAAATAATATTTTAACTACTTTTTAAAATGGGAAGCTCATAACTAAATTTAAGGTGCTAATAAAATTGGCAGGGTCCCCCAAATTTTGAAGCATATATAGGTTTTATTGTGTCAGATTTGAAATCCAGATTCCAAGCATGTTCTTCTGTCTTACATGATTTTAGAGACTGGAACAATGCTATTATAATTTAATCTGACTACAGAATTAAACATCAAGTTAGGTAACCAGAATATTAATTCTCCAAAAGTGCCTCTTAGAAGCTATAGATTATGTCTCAATTAAGAAATAAGTTGCTGAATTTAAGAGGTATCAGTTGAATGATAAATAATGTGATTCAGTACTTTTTATTGTTTTTAATACCAGTTTAATGTACAGTGTTATATTAGTTTCATGTATACAATACAGTGATTCAACAATTCTGTACATTACTCAGGGCTCATCACATAAGTGTACCCTTAATCGCCTTCATCTATTTCACCCATTCCCCCAGCCACCTCCCCTTTGACAACCACCAGTTTGTTCTCTATAGTTAAGACTCTGTTTTTTTTTTCTCTTTTCCTTTGTTTGTTTGCTTTGTTTCTTAAATTCCACATATGAGTGAAATCATATGGCATTTGTCTTTCTCTGACTGATTTATTTCACTTAGCATTATACCTTCTAGATTCATCATGTTGTTGCAAATGGCAAGATTTCCTTCTTTTTATGGCTGAGTAATATTCCATTGTCTGTATATACCACACCTTCTTTATCCATTCATCTACCATTGGACACTTGGGTTGCTTCTTGGCTATTTTAATTAATGCTGCAGTAAACACAGGGGTTCATATACCTTTTCAAATTAGTGTTTTAATATTCTTTGGGTAAATACCCATTAGTGAAATTACTGGATCATATGGTATTTCTATTTTTAATTTTTTGAGGAAACTCCATACTGTTTCCCACCATGGCTGCACCACTTGCATTCCCACCAACAGTACACAACGGTTCCTTTCTCTTCACATCCTCGCCAACACCTATTGTTGTGTATTTGTTTCTTGTGTATTTGATTTTAGTCGCTTTGATAGTTGTGAGGTGATCTTATTATGGTTTTGATTTGCATTTCCCTGATGATGAATGATGTAGAGTATGTTTTAACGTGTCTGTTGGCCATCTGTATATCTTCTTTGGAGAAATGTCTGTTCATGTCTTCTACCCATTTTTAATTGGATTATTTGGGGGTTTTTTTAGATGTTGAGTCCTTTAAGTTTTTTATATATTTTGGAAACTAACCCCTTATCAGACATATCATTTGAAAATATCTTCTCCCACTCAGTAGGTTGTATTTTTGTTTTGTTGATTATTCCCTTTACTGTGCAGTAGCTTTTTATTTTGATATAGTCCCAATAGTTTAATTTTGCTTTTGTTTCCTTTGCCTTGGGAGACATATCTAGAAAAATGTTGCTGTGGCCAATGCCAAAGAATTATATCTGTGCTCTCTTCTAGTATTTTTATGGTTTCAGATCTCACATTTAAGTCTTTAAGCCATTTTAAGTTTATTTTGTGTATGGTGTAAGAAAATGGTCCAGTTTCACTCTTTTGCATGTAGCTGTTCAGGTTTCCCAACATCATTGTTGAAGGGATTGTGATTAAGGACTTTTTTTTTTTAATCTCAGAAATACCTAACTCTTCAAAGGCTCCTGGAGTATGAAATACCATACTGATTACCTCACTTTATAATGAATATGACCATTTTCAAGTAAAACACTAGCATTCTTGCCTTCAAAGAATTTACCCTTTTACAGGGTAGACTCATGCTTTCTTGTTATTCAGAGCATTAATTATTGACATATAGGTCTAAAAAGAAATATGGAAGTACCAAAAAGCAGAATTCTGGAGAAGACTTTACAAAAATTTAAATTTGAACCAAATGTTAAAAAATTTCACTAGGCAGATTGTTGGGGAATTGAGATAGAGGAAACAAAAAGAGGAAAAAGATATGGAAATTTGTGGAAGTGAATGGATGTGTTGATGGAAATGTGGACAGTTTAGAATGGAGAGGAGCAGTGGACAACTCAGGTTTCTTAGGAATAATTGTGAAGGTAGGTGGGTGGCACTTCAAAAATTTGAAGGTTTTCTATTAAAATTAAGAGAGACACTGATTTATTTAAATAGGGGAATAACAAAATACATGTATGTCTTATGAGATTATTGACAACAGTGTGAAGGAGGGAAGGATTGAAGGACAGGAAGACTGGTTATAGGAAACAAGTTAAGGCATTATTGCTGTAGACCAGAAAGGCCATATGGCTTTAATTAGGGCAGTAGCAATTGGAATAAAGAGCAGAGTAGAGAATTGAAAATTATTATGATGATGATACAATTTACAAGACTCAGTAACTAATTAGATATGAATTATAAGGAGGAAGAAGGATTTAAAAATGACACCAATAATTCTAGATTGAACAACTAGTTGAATGGCGACAACATTAATCAAGACAGAGAATATTAGAGATGGCTGTTAACGGCATTAGATTACAAAGCAAAATTATAGTAAAGGGTCACAGGCACTGTTTCAAAGTCGTCAGGGTAATGTGAGATTGAGCATTGGCATTCTGTTGCAATTGCATGTCAAATTTTTAGGACTTTATATAAATTACTTAGTCCCCAAATTCTTTCTGTATTTCCTATTAAAAGGAATGAGATTCTTAGAAAACTTTACTGCCTAGTGAAGATATACCTAAACTCAAGCACATCCTGTATAATAAAATACAGGAGAAGGATGGTTATTTATATGAAGTTATTCTTTGTTTTATAAAAACATTTACATGAAAATAACTTTAAAGAGCATGCTCCATTGATACATTTTTTAAAATATGATTTTATTTTTTTAAGTGTTACCTGTATATAACTTTCATAGAATATATCTTTTACCTTAAATGATTTTTATTTTTTTCTCTTATGTGTAACTATAATTGTTACTTCCTTATTATTTATAAATGTTTTTATAATCAGCATCAGAAGTATTCAGAAAGGAAGGCTTGTGAAGTGTTTTAAAAACAGGGGCACCTGGGTGGTTCAGTCGGTTAGGCTGTGCAACTTCAGCTCAGGTCATGATCTCTGTTTGTGAGTTTGAGCCCTGCATCCATTGGGCTCTGTGCTGACAGCTCAGAGCCTGGAGCTTGTTTCAGATTCTGTGTCTCCCTCTCTCTCTGCCCTTCCCCCATTTGTGCGTGAGCACACACGCGCGCGCTCTCTCTCTCTCTTTCTCTTTCTCTCTGAAAAAAAACATTAAAATAAATTAAAATTTAAAAAAAACAGGAAGACATCATAGATGAGTATTTTTTTTTGTAATCTTCAGGAAAACAATTCTTGGAATATAAGTATGCTACATGGAAACTATCCCTTCCTAATCAAAATAAGAGCAGAATAAATAGACATTTTCCATTAAGATGACTTTACCAATTTAGAGAGCCACATACCACAGCAAAGAGCAGTAAGAACTGGTAAACAGACAGGCTGGAAAGATAGAGTGACCCGTGTGATTCCAGTACTGACCATAGCACTGAACTTACTGATCAGTATGTAGCAGATGAGCAGAATAGCCATTGGAGTCAGTGTGACCAGACCAGAAAGAGATGTGACAAGAGAGATTACTTTGCCAACAACTAGTAACAATTATTCTAGTGCCTTATTTAGAAGATATATACGTGTAAAAAAAAAGAAGAAGATATATACATGTAGTATATAAGACCATATTATCTACATTATAAAACACTAAAGTAAATAAAGGAATGAGAGTTATGACAAATACAAGTAGAAATTTTAGTATGTCTTCCTATAACTTAAGAATGTTTTGATGTTCTGCTTCAGATCTAAGACCTATTCATTCAGCATGTACTCCACGGAATTTATTATAGAGTTACCACATTCAAGGTCCTATTCCTTTGGAGAGCCAATAACCAAAAATCAAGGGATTCTTGAGCATGGATAAATGATAACACAGAGAGGGGAACAAGAGTAACCAAATAGAGTAAAACATAATAAAACCAATAAGTGTGTAGACACCAAGAAGGGGCAATGCAGAACTAAAGGTGCCAGTAGCAGTAGGAGAATTTCCTGGTAAGCCCTGTGCTAAAATACATCAAGCCTTTGCAAAGGGACCTTGAGAACTGATAATTTAATGAAAACCAAGAAATGTGCATGGGGGCTAAAGCTAGGACAAAAATGCCCAAAAATGGGATCTAGACAAGGACTGAGGCCTTTTGTTTACATGCCAACCTTACAAGGCACTTAGTAAGGAGAGATTGGCGAATGATTATGAACCCCACCTGACAATACATGTACAATTATTGATACATGGCTGACTTAATCATACAATATTTACTGAGTTTGAATTGTTCTCATTTGATTACATGGTTTTCTGTCTGTTTATAATTTAGATGCTAAGAAATCTCTTTTCTGAATCTTGACACACATTCACATGGACAATGTTTTATATCCAATTCCATGGGAGGGACTCTCTCTCATTGGAATATTGCTAAGCAACCAGTCTTAAACTTACCTTGAAAATGTTAAGACTCATTGTTCTCATTTATGGAAATGATGTCCTATTTACCTGAAAAGAACATTCAAAGATATATTATGGCTCACACTTACCTGTTTCAAGAGATAAATTTTATTTAAAATACAATGGCAGTCACTGTACAGATTTTTTCAACTATAATGATTACTTTTTTTATACTTTAAAGATCAAAACAAAATGGAAGAATTATTTTATCACCATATCTGCTAAAAATTCTAAAACTCTTTGATTCTAACTTTAAATTGTGTTCATTTTATGTTATCCACGGCAAACTTTGCTTTTTCCTTTGAGAGCAGCAATTCCATATGAGTATTATTTTCTTAGTGGAAATATGGACACTCACAACTGACAGCACATAATCTGCATAATCACAATTCTGTTAACATCTTAATTCTATTTACTTTGCTTTCATAAGACCTCTTCCAAGCTCCACCTTTTAACTTCCCCTCTTCTACATAAGGTATAGGAGAAGTCAACTCTATCAATCTAAAAAGTCATGGTCTATACCCAACATGGAGCTAATTATAGCAAATAATGGAGCAGCAGGAGGGGGACTTATTTACATGCCTATGCCAAAGTTAAGGGGAAATCTACACAAGCTTCCTCCTTTACCTAATTCAACTGCATATAAATTGGCTTGACTTTCTGAAGGGAATTTTTGAATGTTGAGATATGTCCACCTTTAAGAATAAATATTTTTAGTAAAGGTGAGATAAAAATTATTTTAGATCATTCACTATTCTGTCTTTAAGTACTTTAACATGAGTAATTAAGATTCACCTGGAGATTATGCTGAACCTGCTAATAAAACATACTCAGAATTTTCATTCATTTTCTGTATACTTTAAATAAAAAAGTTACAGTAAAAAGTTTTGCAGTAAAAAAATTTTTTAATATTTTTATTTAAAATCTTATAATATCTGGGGCACCAGTCGGTTAAGCCTTCAACTTCAGCTCAGGTCATGATTTGAGACTGTTTGAGAGTTCAAGCCCCGCGTCAGGCTCTGTGCTGACAGCTCAGAGCCTGGAGCCTGCTTCAGATTCTGTGTTTCCCACACTCTCTGCGCCTCCACTGCTCTCTCTCTCTCTCTCTCAAAAATAAATAAACATTAAAAATTTTTAAATCTTATATCTGATGCACTGAATAAAAGAACTCTCACTGAGAAATGTTTCTAATTTCTTAGATTTTGAAAAATAAAACTTTATTTTTAGGTATCGTACTAGTGTTTGAAGTCACTGATGGTAGAGGTGACATTGTACTAAGATATAGCATTTGGTAAGATGCATGTTACACTAAGTCCACCTTAAATGAACCAGAAGAATAATTTTTTTTTCAATTGCTCCTTCAGATTTAGCCAAGCTAAAAATGGAGGGGGTATGACTGTTTAAAGCACAAAGGCAGATTCTTGGAGTGCCTGGGTGGCTCAGTTGGTTGGGCGTCCGACTTCGGCTCAGGTCATGATCTCACAGTTCGTGGGTTCGAGCCCCGGGTTGGGCTCTGTGCTGACAGCTCAGAGCCTGGAGCCTGCTTTGGATTCTGTGTCTCCCTCTCTCTCTGCTCCTCCCCCACTCATGCCCTGTCTCTCTCTCTGTCAAAACTAAATAAACATTAAAAAAATTAAAAAAAAACAAAGGCAGACTCTTATCTTAGGTGGATGACGATGAAGCCTAGTAGTCCCCAAAAGCTACATCTAATAGCATAAATAGAATATGAGGACAGGCACCTGCACAAAATTCACTGAAAAATTAAAGTAAGGGAAATGATAGTTTCTTCTAGGCAAATGTAAATTCAGCAGCCCAGGTGAATGTAAATACTTTTCATAAAGGGAAAAAGTAAGAAAAATAGCAATGTTATCAGAATGCTGTATATGAAGATTTAAATAACTTATTTTTCAATAAAATGGTGGTGAACAAATAAATCTTGGAAGAATGAAAAACAATGAAATCCTGGTGAGAGGAAACAAATTCGTCACTAAGAAAGGAATTATACAGTTTGGGGAAAACAAAAGAATGACTCCTCACACACTATGATAGCACTCAGTCAAAATCAGTCTGATATATAGACCATTATAATGAGCTGAAGAGAAAGAAATCAATGTGTCATATTAGGTTTCCTAATTTCAAAGGAAAAATGTGCCCTTGAACCAGCAAGTATCTCATGGACTAATTCGTGAGAAGAAAATCTAATAGTTTTTATTCATCTTTGTCAATATAAACTTTCTGTAAAGGGAATTCTAATGATCTAATGTGTGGAAGCTGTATTCTCAGAAATGAACATCTCTGCACTCTGAGGCCAAATGCCAGAAAGCAAATCCACAACAGTGGGGACGAAAGGGCAACAAAGCTTTATACTAAACCAAAGAGAGCATGTGTTCAATGCAAAGCAAGAGTCCTCTTCAATAACTGTTCAAGAGGTGAACATTACACACACCAGCTTGGATCACAGACTCAGAGACCCAAACTCTTAATGGTAGTTGTCAGCACAGAACTTCTTTGAACTGTGCTACTTGAGTGAACTGATAACAGCAGATGTTGAGCATAATATGGACATGGGAATCAAAAGCAGATGAACATAAGAGAAGGGAAGCAAAATAACATAAAAACAGGGATGGAAGACAAAACATAGGAGACTCTTAAATACAGAGAACAAACTGAGGGTTGCTGGAGGGGCTGTGGGTGGGGGATGGGCTAAATGGGTAAGGGGCATTAAGGAAGACAGTTGTTGGGAAGAGCACTTGATTTTACACATAGGGGATGAATCACTGGAATCTATTCCTGAAATCATTATTGCACATATGCTAACTAACTTGAATGTAAATTAAAAATCAATCAATCAATAAAATACCAGAGAAAATTAGTATCTAAAGAGCCATTTCCTGAAAAAGCTTCATTTCTGAAGCATAGGAAACAACAGTGTGTGATCATTACAGAGTTCTTTGTAGAAAAACAAATGAAAAAGATTTGAAGATTACCATCATACACAGAAGAGAAAAGTACTGAACAAACAGCTCTATCAGAAATCTGGAAGATAGAGAGGACCATCTAGCTAAGTCATACATCCCATTAAGAAGCCAAGCCATGCTTTGGGAAAATCTCCATTTGCCATTTGTGCAAATCATCTACAAAAACAAGCCCTTTGTCTTTCTAGAATGCATTTAATTTTTTTGTTGTTGTTTTGTTTATTTATTTTTGAGAGACAGAGAGAGAGAGCACGAGCAGAGGAGGGGCAGAGGAGGGGCAGAGGAGGGGCAGAGGAGGGGCAGAGAGAGAGGGAGACAGAATCTGAGGCAGGTTCCAGGCTCTGAGCTGTCAGTACAGAGCCCAACACGGGGCTTGAACTCATGGACTGCGAGATCATGACCTGAGCAGAAGTCGGAGGCTTAACCAATTAAGCCACCCAGGCGCCCCGGTCTAAAATGCATTTTAAAGAAAAGAAGCTAAGGCCTTAGACCTGGAAGGGCATTATTGAAGATGAGACCACTAAGAAACTTTCTGCTTAGTACTCAAAGTTTGGTGTGTGACTTTCAGGTAATTTGTTTTATTTGTTAAAGTAATGAATTCCTTTAGATTTGTGTAAAACCCTGGAGAACAGATTTATCATTTACATTTTTGAAAGGATTTCCAGAACTTAAGACAATATGCTATTTAATAGCTGCTTTATTAATTGCTGATAACTAAACCAATAAGAAAAGGGTAGAAAATAACTGTAACATTTTTCCATAAAATTACATTTATTTCTTCTCTAACATCACTGTTAATCACAACCCATCAAATAAATAAGCCTAAAATAATCCTTAATGCATCAGAAAGAAATGAAAAAATTGCATTACAAAGCAACAAATGTAGCACATATTGAAGCATTTACAACAATGAGTCACAGAGGGAAAAATTCTGTTTTAAAGTCTGTGAACACATACTGTCAAAAGCTTTGAGCACAAAAGTATGCCTACAGCATAGATAAGATACAAGACAAATGGTTCATAAAATCACATAATACATAAAATTTTAATCCCTGCATCATCTGACATACATCCAGTCCTTCTAACCTAACTGGTAATCAATGAGGAATAATCAAATGCTGAAAAGTATTCAGCGTACACCTGATGATTAACCAAGAACCACCGCAAATACCAAGTGTTGTTTGTTTTTGTGTTGGCAACATCCAACACTGTCTAATTCAGAGTTAGTCTCCCTGCTCCCAGTGATTTTAGAACAAACCCAAACCAAATTGATTTACTGAGAAAGATCAATCAGCAGATGTTCAGCAAGCAGAAAGTACAGTGCTCACTGGCCCATCTTGCTTGTGCAAAAGAAGATGAAGTAAGACAATGAACACAAAGCTGCTGACTTCAAACCTAGAGCTTCAAAGATATCACCTGAAGAAACAGTCATTATTAATGCTTAATTGCGAGTTCCACTTCTGATGTTGAAATAATGCTTTTTGTTGTTGACAATAAAAATTGGAAAGAAGAACATTATAAATAAATGTGGGATAAATCACATCAAAGCTCTGTGGAAAAGCTTACTTATTCCCAGTATAAAAAGCTTCATGTCAATAGCAAAGAAATTGAAAAAGGTTATCAGTTATTTATACTGTCAGTAGTCAACCCTGCTAGCTACCTATTAAACATCTCTTGTCATCTCTTTCTTGCTAACAAAATCTTTAAGTTTGGATGTTTGTAATGAGCTCAGATCTAATAAAATCATGATTTATATAAGCCAGTTATATTTATACCATTGTCCTCTGACACTTACATTTTACACTTTTGTCACTTAGAAGTAAAGGAAAGTGAGAAGCACAACTTCTAGAAAATTTTCTGGTTGAGGTCTATCTGAAATAATATTGACTAAAGAGATGTCTAATACTGGCCCTTACTTTCCTTTATTGCCTTGAATATATTTTGGAAAGACAGCACTTAGAGCTGTGACAGCCATCTTTCATACATGAAGCAACAAGCTGAAGGAGACAAACCCAAAGCTGAGGATGGCCAGGGAGGAAAATTCAAAAAAACCTAGTTCATGATGCAGGGATATAGTACAGTACTAGAGTATTTGACGACAGAGATCCTGGTTCTCTGATGAAATCATTGCACTTCTGTGTCAATACAACGATTTATAGTGTACAAGTGGAAACCACTTACTCCATATTTGCTTATAATTTAATTAAATGCCATATTTGCTTGAGTTCCTGAGAATTTCACATCTATAACTCTATGACTTGGAATCCAAAGACATTCTTATATAGTAATCAATAAATAGATGGGGTGCCTGACTAGCTCAGTTGGTTAAGTGACCAACTTCGGCTCAGGGCATGATCTCACTGTTTGTGAGTTCAAGCCCCACATCGGGCTCTGTGCTGACAGGTCAAAGCCTGGAGCCCACTTCCGATTCTGTGTCTCCCTCTGTCTTTGTCCCTTGTCTGCTTGCATTCTGTCTCTCCCCTTCAAAATCAATAAATACTAAAAATAAAAAAAAAAATTATGTTATGAAAAAGTAAAAAATAAATAAATAGAAAACCTCCATATTCATAGAGGATATAAATGGAAAAATTCAAAATGAAAGTTTGAGTAAAATATCACCTTAGTCATACAAACTAACAAGACTAAGAAGACTGTAAATGTACAGTTAGTCTGAAGATGCAGTTATCATAATTTATTCATTTAACATATATTTCTTAATATTATTAAGCAACAAGTTGGATAATGGAACTAAAAGTGCTTAGAATCTGAGGAGAGAACAGACATTAAATATTCATGCTAGTGAATGTATTGTTAAAATCTGAGATTTATACAGCACATGTGTACTGAGTGCCAACTATGTGCCAGATACTGTTCTGGGCACTGGAGATATTCCAATAAACAAGCTTTTCTCGTGGAGTTTACAGTATTGAGCATGGTGGGAATAAAAATAATTGTTATATAAAAATAATAAAGTTATTTTTTAACTGAATCTCAATCTCAGATAATGATAAATACTGGATATATAATATTTTTTTATTTTTTTATAATTATTTTTTAAATAAAAAGGAGTAGCTACCTTGGAAGGTATGTTCAGGAAGTACCTCTTTAATGAGATGGTATTTGAAATGAGACCTGAAAGTTATAAAGGTACACGCCAAGAAAAGATCTGAAGTCAAATGTTCTAATATAAAACAAATATAGATCCTAAGGTAAGGACAAGCTTGGCATATCTTAAGAGTAGGAATAAGTCCAGGATAGCTGACACATTGAGGGATTAGTAGGAAATGAGGACAGAGGGGCCAAATCCTGCAGAAACTCAAAGGTCATGGAAAGTAGATATTTTATTCTAATTGCAAAGGGAACTCATTGGAAGATTTTAAGCAGGTGATGACATAACAGAATTTGTGTTTTTAAGAGCTCACTCTGGCTGATATGTTGAGAATGAATTAATTGTAGAGGGTCAATGAGAGAGATAGCAAGGAGACTCATTCACCCCACCCTAGACAGGAAACAATGGCAGCTTGGTGGAAACTGGCAATAGAGAAAATAAAGAGTGGTGGGGAGATTTGGGACATCTTGTGTCAATAGCTTTGCCTAGATGTGTGTGTGTGTGTGTGTGTGTGTGTGTATGTGTGTGTGTGTTTTAAACAAATGAGGAAGTTGAGGCCCAAAGAAATTAAGTGGTATGCACAGCTCACATGGTTCTTCCATTGGAAATGGTGTCATTTAACTATTGCAGTAATGACAATGTTAAGGGAGTGTCCCACAAATGAATCTTCCTCCTCCTCCTCTTCCAATACTTCCCTTTGAAAATTCTCTTCTATCATTTGCAAATTCCCTTCCATCTCTCACCTCTGAGTCCCATGCAAAAGGAATAGATAGTAGTAGTTGAAAGTCTTGAAGATTGAGAAATAAAGAGATTGATCTCTTAGTCTTTGGTGATGTATATTTTGCTTACTGAACTTTTAAAATTATGCTGTGATGATAATTTACTTTTATGATAAAAGATATATATATATGTATGTATATATATGTGTGTATATATATATATACATATATATATACATATATATGTATATATATATATATATATATATATATATATACACATATATATATATATATAATACAAATAGAGAAATAGCTCCTAGCAGAGCTCCAAGATATCCTTCTGACCAGTATATATGACGTTTCACCTTGGTATTAATCAGTGACTAAAGAACACGTTTATGTAATTGTTTTAATGCAACTTCTCCAATCAAAAAGATGGCTCAAGGTCATTTCACTGTACTACATTTATTTTTAAATGAAGGATAAGATTAAGGAAATGAACATTACCATTACTGATTTTTAAAATGGAATTCTGGGCAATAGTCCAAGAAACCTCAGATTCTTCCTCAGAATTTCAATTCAATACCTATCCCTCATTGTCACTCCATGGCCTACCATTAAGACCCACAGTCATCAACTTTTCCAAGCCCATAAACAATCATTAGGAGTGCTAGACAAAGCACTACAGACTCTTGGAGTCTGCTTTTAAAAGACATGAAATTGAATTTCAAACATTACAAAAATTTATTGGCATCCTTGTTAAGAAATAAATACTTTTTCTCGCATTTATTCATTTTGTCACCTGGCTACCCCTGCTTGGTTTATGCTAGCTTACTTACCAATCAGGGTTTCAAAGGACAAACATTTGCAGTCATGGCTCATTACAGGAAAGTAAAAGAAGGCTGCCGAAAAGGAGGCTGCAAAGAGTTTTCCCCAAACTCTCCCTTGGGCCTCTCTCTGCAAAGAATAGCTCTGAATGCATCCATGATCCATCAGTATTTTCATATATTCAGATCATGACTTGTTCGAATTAACATAAACACAGAAAGTTTCACTGTACCTAGTTTTGCCTCTTTAAACTTGCAATAAGAACAGGGTGTTATTATATGAAGCATGCACATTATTCAGTTGTTTAACCATGCTCTTAATCAGTGTATAATATGTGTCACAAATAGGCAGCTGCTAGATGAATTATACATAAAGATAATGTTTTCTAGATTACTCTTGCCTGTATATGTTGCATAATTTAGGTCTCAACAGATTCTGGTCCTTAATTCTCTTCTTTTTATAGAAACCGAATCATTACCTTTTTCTTTTTAGTGGTTCAAAGGTTTATTTTTCATATATGCTGTACAAGTAAAATCTCTTTAAGGGAAGGTAACATCTTTAATTTAAGTGTTTGTACCATTTATTTTTGCAAAAGCTGAGATTTCTTTTTTTTTTTTGTCTTTAGAAAAATTTTCTGACTCTTGTACTAAAGTTACAAATACATTTGCTTTTAGAAATAATTGCTACTCAAAGGAGGACACAAATTCAATAGAACTAAATTGTGCTCTAATATAAAATAGTAACTAACAAAATCAAGGGGTACGCTGTGTCCCCTCATCTTCATGCCAACCTCCATGGAGTTTCATAAGCAAGACATTTCAATACCCCAACGTGTATATGGAATCATTAAGTAATGGAGAAAACAAACATTACAGACATAATATGGTTAAAAAACAGTGGATTATAAATTTGGAGCTTGAATTTTAATCTCAGTTTGGCAATAATTCAGTGAATAAACATGGATCATTAATTTAAAACCCTTGTGCCTTGGGGAGCCTGAGCTCCTCGATTTCCACTCTTGAGTAGAATTAACAAAGCTGTCCACTCTCCACTTTACAGAAGTGTTACAACAACCAAGATAATAAATAAGCTGAAGTGTGGATCATAGCTTCTTTTGGGATTAATAGCATAAAAATCACCTAAGGCACTTCTTAAAATGCAGATTCCCAGTTTCCAGCCTCAGAGATTCATTTTCATTCAGTAGGTCTGGGGGAGGAGTAGCAAGGTATGATCTGCAAATCTGGATCCCTAATAAACACCCAGCTAATTGTGACACAAGTTATTTAAAGGTTCCATCCTGATTAGCTGCTCTAATACAATCTGGACACATATCCAGTCATTTCCTCCACCAGCCTGACTGAAGTCCCAGGCAGGTAAAATATTTGTCAGTACAGAGGGAAAGGGGATGCGAGAGGAAGGGAGGAAAGTGGTGAGGGCGATGGGAAGTTGGAATTGTTGGCATTCCAATAAGAGAACATACCACAAAACAAAAATTAATAGTTTATCTGACATTAATCTGAATATGTACTTCATTTCTCTCCAGTACTGACTGATGTAGAAATGTATGCCCCTCTCTGGGCACTTATTGAAGACCTGTAACATATTGTGAACATACTCTAAACTATGATATATAGCTTGCCCAAAAACATGAACAAATTTTTTTCAGATAGCAAAGTCATTTAGTTGCACCAGGTGCGGAATTTTATCTCAGTCTTGAAACAGTTGTGTATTTTTCAAATTATGCCATTGATTGTTTAATATATCTAAAGCTGGTGGGGTTTGAGGGTACTTGGAAATGATTAGGTTTTATTTGAACTCCAGTATACCTTATGGGAAATGGAAGAAACTGTAGGAAGTTTAGTTTCTGGATTTTGACCTAGAATATTTTTTCTGGTTCTAAAGTGAAATGCATTCTCCACACTCATCCTTAGAAACCACAGTAGTCTTAGGATTAGTTGATAAAAACTGCACATACTAAGGGGAAAAAACGACATAAAAGCATAATAAAACAAAACAAAATAAAACAAAACCTTCATGAAATCATCAAATGATGCTACCACAGGGAATCCATGCATCTGTATAGACATGCCCCCTTGTGGTGAACGAATGGGACACAGGACATTTGAAAAGTTTTGAAATGCAGAAAAAGCAACTTTGTTTTTCTTAGTTTAATATTGTCTGAAAAAGAAGGTGTATATATTTTTTATTTTTTTTTAATGTTTTTATTTATTGTTGAGAAAGAGAGAGACAGAGCACGGTCAGGGGAGTGGCAGAGAAAGAGGGAGACACAGAATCTGAAACAGGTTCCGGGCTCTGAGCTGTCAGCACAGAGCCCAATGCAGGACTCAAACTCTTAAACTGTGAGATCATGACCTGAGCCAAATTCAGACTCTTAAATTACTGAGCCACCCAGGTGTCCCTAGAAGATGTATATTTTAATGAGCTCTGATCTACAAGGATTTTATTTGTGTGTTGTTTATTAAAGCTTAATAACTCTGAATCATTTACCTATAAGAACAGAGGAAAGATCAGAGAAAACTGATTGAATCCTAATATTTAACTGAGAAATTTCTCACATTTAAATTGAGACAAAAATGTAGACTTTAAAATAATTTACCATTGTTCTCACCTATAAAATTTAAGGTACGAGTGGAAACATAATCCCGGGGGGGGGGGGGAATATATATATATATATATATATATATATATATATATATATATAAAATCAGAAAAAAGGAATTGTTAAAGTAAGCGAAAGCAGTGTATGTTTGACATAAATCAGGTAGGGGACACCTGGGTGGCTCATTCGGTTGAGCGTCCAACTCTTGATTTTGGCTCAGGTTGTGCTCTCAGTCCTGGGATGCAGTCATGGGATAGAGCCCCCATGTTAGGCCCTGTGCTAAGCATGGAGCCTGCTTGGGATTCTCTCTCTCCCCCTCTTTCTCTGCCCCTCCCCCTCACTCTCTCTGTCTCTCTCAAAATAAACAAACAGTTAAAAAAGATAAAATCAGGTGAAAGACCAGAATAGAGAAAAACTTAATGGAAAAAAAAATGCAGACTCTTCACTGACACTTTTAAATACCAATGCTAAGTTTTCTTGCATTGGAGTGAAACTCCTAGTTTTGAGAATATTTAAGAGACCATGAAGAGGCCATTTAATTAAGGGCCAGAGTGCAGTACAACCATGATTTTAGCAGGGGATTTAAAGCAGTGAGAAATTCTACAGATTTGGGCTCAGTAGCTTATATCTAATTGATACATGTAAGAGAAAAATGTAAATAAAAAACCAACAAACCTGATTAAACTCTTATTAATAAAGAGAGAAACAGTCAAGAGTTAAACCTGAAAAGAGTATTAAAATATACAATACTCCAGTGGATTTTCTATTGTATTGGGGAAATTACCAGAAATAATAATAGCAATTGCAGGCACTACTTTGAAAAATAAATGTCATTTATTTTATAGATATGTTTTCCCAATCTATTTTGGATATGAGGATAGTAATATATAAGTTAATTGTCAATAAAACAATTCTAAACTATTTTTCTGGATTACTTCATATTATACATTAGATTATAAAACCACAGAATTTAGACCACATCTGTTCAAGTAAGAATTTCCCCCTCCTACCAACACTATTACAGTTTATTCAAGTATTATAAAATAGCCCAGACAAATACAAAAGCATTTTAGCACCTAATAAGATCATAAGGAAGTGTATTTGTAAATGGCTAATTTTCTTATCCTGAAACGAGGGAATATAAGGAAGTCTCGAAAACCAAAGCAGTCCATTTTTTGTGATATTTTGAATTAAGCTTCTGGCTAAATATTTCTTTTTTTGTTTTTAATTCCTATTCTTGAAACCTTATAAAACACTGACAGAAAGAGTATATTATTAACAATCTTAAGATATAATGCCATTTATTAATACTCCCTTTGGTATTTTGCACTGTTCTCTGGAATTTTTAAAACTATCACTATATATCCATTTTTACTAGTTTTCTAACTTTGAATTTTTAATGTTAATCCAGGTCACATTTCCAGGATAGTCTCTAATAAAAGTTTTTTGAAGCTCCTCATGTCTCTCCACTGTCTAGATTGTAGCCATCCTGCCATTCACATTGGCAGGAAATGCAGTACGTGTGAATCTGAACTTTGGAATGTGAAGGGTGTTCAGACTCATTTAGGAAGTCTCTTGTCCCTCACTGCACATGGCTTGTATTTAACTTGTCTGGCACAATCCAAGGCAGAAGACAGGATGAATGAACTAGGCCACAATTTACAAGAGGCAGACACACAAGAATGAGAAAAACAAAAATGAAATATGAATGTGGCACAATGTGACAGAAATGTGCCCCATTAAAACAGGATTCTGTAAGATGTATTCCATGCCTGATTTTGTCTGCGCTGTCCCAGAATCTTAGCCGTCATGGTCAGACACGGTCTGCCGGTGAAGGTATCAATAGATGACAATATCTGGAGAGTATTCTTTAATTCCAATTTCATCGGGATGACAAAAGGATGACTTAAAATATCTTGAAACCAGGTTCTGAAAATAAAACAAAATACATTTTACCGTAGATCTATCCAGTGTATAAGAAAATGACATCCTAGGGGTGCCTGGGTGGCTCAGTCGGTTGAGCCTCTGACTTTGGCTCAGGTCATGATCTCACAGTTTGTGGGTTCGAGCCCCACGTTGGGCTCTGTGCTGACAGCTCAGCCTGGAGCCTGCTTTAGATTCTATGTCTCCCTCTCTTTGTCCTTCCCCTGCTCATGCTCTCTCTCTGTCTCAAAAATAAATAAACATTTAAAAAAATGACATCCTAATATTAAATCCAAAGTTTTTCTCAGTAAAAATATATATAAAGCAATAGTTCTATTTTGATCTAATCTGAATTCTTCCAGTTTTCAATGAGGCTTTTCTTGTTGTTTCTATCAATACATTTGCTCAAAGTTTACGTTAGGTGCATTCTCTTTCATTTTATTTCTAAGGCAAGTTACTTCCCTTAATACAGTAGAAAATGCTAGTTCCCTGCTGTCTTTGTAAATCCAAAAATAACATTTCTTTGTGTGGTAGCATAGCACCACCAGTCTCTTTCTAGTCCTCATACTAGACACTGCATTTTTCATATAAATGGAAAATATTGATAAAGAGGTCTTTTGTGGAACATTATCAAGAGAAGTTTAGGGGGGAAAGAATTGTAGTTAAGACCAGGCTCCCTAATGTTGGTCAGCTAACTTGGCGTCGGGGGTGGGGGGGAACTCAAGCCCCTACATTCATTTAAAGAAAGATATTAACATACTGTAAGAGTTCTTCCCCTGGCTTCAAACACTCAAGAAACTTTATAGAACATGGAGTTTGTGATGGATGGGGCACTATTACTGAGACAGTTTATAGTTCATAAAACTCAGGTATTCAAGTGGCAAATTCTACAATTATACTACAAGTAGTATAATCAGGTTTGCAGACATCCAGACTAAAATACCTATTAGAAATTTTCTCAACCTAACTCTCCAGTCATTTTGGGCTGCCATAACAAAACACCATAGACTGGGTGGCTTAAACAGCAGGAATTTATTTCTCATAGCTCTGGAGGTTGGAAGTTCAATATCCAGATGCCAGCTTATTCATTTCCCTGGTGAGGGCTCTTTCTTTGGCTGGCAGACAGTTGCTCTCTCACTGTGTCCTCACATGGTGGAAAAAAGAGAGAGCTCTAGCCTTTTCTTCTTATCAGGACACTAATCCCATCTTGGGGACACTAATCCTTATGACCTCATCTAAACCTAATTATCTCCTACAGGCTCCACCTCTAAATACCATCATCACATTGAGGTTAGGATTTCAACATAGGATTTTTGGAGGGACACAGTCAGTTCCTCATACTAACCAGCTCCTTAAGAGCTGAAAACTGGAAGGAGTATAAAATTCTCCCTTGGAAGGTGATCAGTTTGTGTTCTCTGTGTGGTTATTGTGTGTTAGTTGGTTATTTTTAAAAGTCAAGCCATTAAAAGGAAAATTCTCATAGTTGAGTAAAAGAATCCTGAAATCACAGTTGTAATGAGATTTGCTTTCATTTCAGGGATTCTCTTTACGCATTACTACCCCATCACATCTTTCAAAATTTCTCTTTTGGTCTGAAACTAATACACACAACTTGGGGGTGGGGGAAGGGGGTTCACAGTTGGAACTCTCATGATGTCCATGAGCTACATGGACAAAATCAGCACTGCTCTTATACTGGTCCTCAGCACATTTGTGGAAAGTACTCTGCTCTTGGGGGTAGAAAAGTATACCTTTCCCCTTCATTTATGTCAACATGTCAGAAGCATTGTTTATGTATGATTTAGTATGCCTTCCTTTCCCACAAGCCTTCCTTTTGGGTCCTGGAGACCCTCTGGAGCTAGCTCAAATAGAAGATAGAAATATTTTTTAGTATTTCAAATCTAAGAGTGAGGGAGTATAGAGACTGGAGAGATGAGGAAGGAGGGAACAGATATCAAGCTATCAAGCCTCTTTGCCTTGGGATTGGGCAATTAGCCTGTCCCTTTTTGCAAATATCTCCTGATCCCCATTTAAATAAACAAACAAAAAAAACCTTAAAAAATAAATATGAATTAAACAAGTGAGAAAAAAGACAGTAAAGGTGAAACATATGTTTTAAAGCATTAAATGAAATAGCCAAGGATTAAGCAAGCTGTAAACTGGAAAGTTAAAAAGGGATTGGAAGCACCCTGGAGAACAGAGGATTCTTCTTTGATGAGGGTACCTTCAGAGGCCCGGACACAGGCCCTGTCCCCACTTACAGCAAGGATCCCTTGCCTGCAGCATCCAGACCTAAGACATCAAAACAAACTGCTCTCTTTAAGGAGTTCTAACTCATCTCCCAGTTCACTTTGTCTCTGACAATCCAGAATAAACAGTCTCCCTCTCTTAAAGTGATTTTTCATACAGAAGAATTTTATGGGTGATTTATATTTTTTTCTTAAATTGCAAAATAAAATAAATCTTTAGGGAATGCTTGAAGGTGCCTATGTTTTATGGTATACTCTTAGCATCTTCTGTTAAAGACTGAGCAGGGGCTTCTGGCTGGCTCAGTCGGTAAAGCATGTGACTCTTGATCTCGGGTTTGTAAGTTCAAGCCCCATGTTGGGTGTAGAGACTAGTTAAAAATAAAATCTTTAAAAAAAATGGAATAAAGATCTGCATGAATTAAATGGCCACCAGAAAATAAAGTGTGGTGTACCCACGTGATGTGGCAGGTGGCCAACACTGACAGCATGCTTCTCATGTTTCTCATCTCCTTTACCATCTTTATATACACAGGCTCCCAGTATGCATTTACTGTACCAGTCAGCATCTGGGGCTTTGTCAGAAGACTGCTCTAAAGACTGCTAGCACCCACTTTGCCTGCTGGCAAAAGGAGTTGGGAAGCAACTTGGAATCCACATCCCTTCAGGGACAGCCTCTGATGGATAACTGGCAGGGGCAGTGGGTATAAAGACTTCAGCACTCTTGCCTCTGATATGGATGACTCAAGGGGGAGATACAAAAAGTAATGCATGATAAACAAGTTTAGAGTAGAAGGTACCAGTGGGGTGGGAGTCAGGGCAGAAGTGAGAACTAGAAGAGGAACCCCTGGGGCTTAAAAGGCTTAAACTGTACTAACTGAATTAGAAATGCTGTATTTTCTTCTTCTTTTTTTTTTAAGAGAGAGCGAGCATGCACACAAGCGGGGGAGGGGCAGGAGGAGAGAGAGAAAGAGACAGAGAGAGAATCTTAAACAGGCCATCTTGGGACTCAATCCCATGGTCCTGGGATCATGACGTAAACCGGAATCCAGAGTCAGATGCTTAACCAACTGAGCCACCCAGGCACCCCTGAAATGCTATATTTTTTAAGCCAACCAGTGTATATGTGGATGGTCACTGTACTAATTTTTATGTGGCTTTTATAAGGTGTCTAAAACACTTTATATTTTTTTTTTTTTAAGGTTTTGTTTTTTTTGGTTTTTTTTTTTATTTTTTAATATATGAAATTTACTGTCAAATTGGTTTCCATACAACACCCAGTGCTCATCCCAAAAGGTGCCCTCCTCAATACCCATCACCCACCCTGCCCTCCCTCCCACCCTGCCCTCCCTCCCACCCCCCATCAACCCTCAGTTTGTTCTCAGTTTTTAACAGTCTCCTATGCTTTGGCTCTCTCCCACTCTAACCTCCCTTTTTTTTTTTTTTTTTTCCCTTCCCCTCCCCCATGGGTTTCCGTTATGTTTCTCAGGATCCACATAAGAGTGAAACCATATGGTATCTGTCTTTCTCTGTATGGCTTATTTCACTTAGCATCACACTCTCCAGTTCCATCCATGTTGCTACAAAAGGCCATATTTCATTTTTTCTCATTGCCACGTAGTATTCCATTGTGTATATAAACCACAATTTCTTTATCCATTCATCAGTTGATGGACATTTAGGCTCTTTCCATAATTTGGCTATTGTTGAGAGTGCCGCTATAAACATTGGGGTACAGGTGCCCCTATGCATCAGTACTCCTGTATCCCTTGGATAAATTCCTAGCAGTGCTATTGCTGGGTCATAGGGTAGGTCTATTTTTAATTTTCTGAGGAACCTCCACACTGCTTTCCAGAGCGGCTGCACCAATTTGCATTCCCACCAACAGTGCAAGAGGGTTCCTGTTTCTCCACATCCTCTCCAGCATCTATAGTCTCCTGATTTGTTCATTTTGGCCACTCTGACTGGCGTGAGGTGGTATCTGAGTGTGGTTTTGATTTGTATTTCCCTGATAAGGAGCGACGTTGAACATCTTTTCATGTGCCTGTTGGCCATCCGGATGTCTTCTTTAGAGAAGTGTCTATTCATGTTTTCTGCCCATTTCTTCACTGGGTTATTTGTTTTTCGGGTGTGGAGTTTGATGAGCTCTTTATAGATTTTGGATACTAGCCCTTTGTCCGATGTGTCATTTGCAAATATCTTTTCCCATTCCGTTGGTTGCCTTTTAGTTTTGTTGGTTGTTTCCTTTGCTGTGCAGAAGCTTTTTATCTTCATAAGGTCCCAGTAATTCACTTTTGCTTTTAATTCCCTTGCCTTTGGGGATGTGCCGAGTAAGAGATTGCTACGGCTGAGGTCAGAGAGGTCTTTTCCTGCTTTCTCCTCTAAGGTTTTGATGGTTTCCTGTCTCACATTCAGGTCCTTTATCCATTTTGAGTTTATTTTTGTGAATGGTGTGAGAAAGTGGTCTAGTTTCAACCTTCTGCATGTTGCTGTCCAGTTCTCCCAGCACCATTTGTTAAAGAGACTGTCTTTTTTCGATTGGATGTTCTTTCCTGCTTTGTCAAAGATGAGTTGGCCATACGTTTGTGGGTCTAGTTCTGGGGTTTCTATTCTATTCCATTGGTCTATGTGTCTGTTTTTATGCCAATACCATGCTGTCTTGATGATGACAGCTTTGTAGTAGAGGCTAAAGTCTGGGATTGTGATGCCTCCTGCTTTGGTCTTCTTCAAAATTACTTTGGCTATTCGGGGCCTTTTGTGGTTCCATATGAATTTTAGGATTGCTTGTTCTAGTTTCGAGAAGAATGCTGGTGCAATTTTGATTGGGATTGCATTGAATGTGTAGATAGCTTTGGGTAGTATTGACATTTTGACAATATTTATTCTTCCAATCCATGAGCAGGGAATGTCTTTCCATTTCTTTATATCTTCTTCAATTACCTGCATAAGCTTTCTATAGTTTTCAGCATACAGATCTTTTACATCTTTGGTTAGATTTATTCCTAGGTATTTTATGCTTCTTGGTGCAATTGTGAATGGGATCAGTTTCTTTATTTGTCTTTCTGTTGCTTCATTGTTAGTGTATAAGAATGCAACTGATTTCTGCACATTGATTTTGTATCCTGCAACTTTGCTGAATTCATGTATCAGTTCTAGCAGACTTTTGGTGGAGTCTATCGGATTTTCCATGTATAATATCATGTCATCTGCAAAAAGCGAAAGCTTGACTTCATCTTTGCCAATTTGGATGCCTTTGATTTCCTTTTGTTGTCTGATTGCTGATGCTAGAACTTCCAGCACTATATTAAACAACAGCGGTGACAGTGGGCATCCCTGTCGTGTTCCTGATCTCAGGGAAAAAGCTCTCAGTTTTTCCCCGTTGAGGATGATGTTAGCTGTGGGCTTTTCATAAATGGCCTTTATGATCTTTAAGTATGTTCCTTCTATCCCGACTTTCTCAAGGGTTTTTATTAAGAAAGGGTGCTGGATTTTGTCAAAGGCCTTTTCTGCATCGATTGACAGGATCATATGGTTCTTCTCTTTTTTTTTGTTAATGTGATGTATCACGTTGATCGATTTGCGAATGTTGAACCAGCCCTGCATCCCAGGAATGAATCCCACTTGATCATGGTGAATAATTCTTTTTATATGCTGTTGAATTCGATTTGCTAGTATCTTATTGAGGATTTTTGCATCCATATTCATCAGGGATATTGGCCTGTAGTTCTCTTTTTTTACTGGGTCTCTGTCTGGTTTAGGAATCAAAGTAATACTGGCTTCATAGAATGAGTCTGGAAGTTTTCCTTCCCTTTCTATTTCTTGGAATAGCTTGAGAAGGATAGGTATTATCTCTGCTTTAAATGTCTGGTAGAACTCCCCTGGGAAGCCATCTGGTCCTGGACTCTTATTTGTTGGGAGATTTTTGATAACCGATTCAATTTCTTCGCTGGTTATGGGTCTGTTCAAGCTTTCTATTTCCTCCTGATTGAGTTTTGGAAGAGTGTGGGTGTTTAGAAATTTGTCCATTTCTTCCAGGTTGTCCAATTTGCTGGCATATAATTTTTCATAGTATTCCCTGATAATTGTTTGTATCTCTGAGGGATTGGTTGTAATCATTCCATTTTCATTCATGATTTTATCTATTTGGGTCATCTCCCTTTTCTTTTTGAGAAGCCTGGCTAGAGGTTTGTCAATTTTGTTTATTTTTTCAAAAAACCAACTCTTGGTTTCGTTGATCTGCTCTACAGTTTTTTTAGATTCTATATTGTTTATTTCTGCTCTGATCTTTATGATTTCTCTTCTTCTGCTGGGTTTAGGCTGCCTTTGCTGTTCTGCTTCTATTTCCTTTAGGTGTGCTGTTAGATTTTGTATTTGGGATTTTTCTTGTTTCTTGAGATAGGCCTGGATTGCAATGTATTTTCCTCTCAGGACTGCCTTCGCTGCATCCCAAAGCGTTTGGATTGTTGTATTTTCATTTTCGTTTGTTTCCATATATATTTTAATTTCTTCTCTAATTGCCTGGTTGACCCACTCATTCGTTAGTAGGGTGTTCTTTAACCTCCATGCTTTTGGAGGTTTTCCAGACTTTTTCCTGTGGTTGATTTCAAGCTTCATAGCATTGTGGTCTGAAAGTATGCATGGTATAATTTCAATTCTTGTAAACTTATGAAGGGCTGTTTTGTGACCCAGTATATGATCTATCTTGGAGAATGTTCCATGTGCACTCGAGAAGAAAGTATATTCTGTTGCTTTGGGATGCAGAGTTCTAAATATATCTGTCAAGTCCATCTGATCCAATGTATCATTCAGGGCCCTTGTTTCTTTATTGACTGTGTGTCTAGATGATCTATCCATTTCTGTAAGTGGGGTGTTAAAGTCCCCTGCAATGACCACATTCTTATCAATAAGGTTGCTTATGTTTATGAGTAATTGTTTTATATATCTGGGGGCTCGGGTATTTGGCGCATAGACATTTATAATAGTTAGCTCTTCCTGGTGGATAGACCCTGTGATTATTATATAATGCCCTTCTTCATCTCTTGTTACAGCCTTTAATTTAAAGTCTAGTTTGTCTGATATAAGTATGGCTACTCCAGCTTTCTTTTGGCTTCCAGGAGCATGATAAATAGTTCTCCATCCCCTCACTCTCAATCTAAAGGTGTCCTCAGATCTAAAATGAGTCTCTTGTAGACAGCAAATAGATGGGTCTTGTTTTTTTATCCATTCTGAGACCCTATGTCTTTTAGTTGGCGCATTTAATCCATTTACATTCAGTGTTATTATAGAAAGATATGGGTTTAGAGTCATTGTGATGTCTGTATGTTTTATGCTTGTAGTGATGTCTCTGGTACTTTGTCTCACAGGATCCCCCTTAGGATCTCTTGTAGGGCTGGTTTCGTGGTGACAAATTCCTTCAGTTTTTGTTTGTTTGGGAAGACCTTTATCTCTCCTTCTATTCTAAATGACAGACTTGCTGGATAAAGGATTCTCGGCTGCATATTTTTTCTGTTTAGCACACTGTAGATATCGTGCCAAGCCTTTCTGGCCTGCCAAGTTTCAAAGGAGAGATCAGTCACGAGTCTTATAGGTCTCCCTTTATATGTGAGGGCACGTTTATCCCTTGCTGCTTTCAGAATTTTCTCTTTATCCTTGTATTTTGCCAGTTTCACTATGATATGTCGTGCAGAAGATCGATTCAAGTTACGTCTGAAGGGAGTTCTCTGTGCCTCTTGGATTTCAATGCCTTTTTCCTTCCCCAGTTCAGGGAAGTTCTCAGCTATAATTTGTTCAAGTACCCCTTCAGCACCCTTCCCTCTCTCTTCCTCCTCTGGGATACCAATTATGCGTATATTATTTTTTTTTAGTGTATCACTTAGTTCTCTAATTTTCCCCTCATACTCCTGGATTTTTTTATCTCTCTTTCTTTCAGCTTCCTCTTTCTCCATAACTTTATCTTCTAGTTCACCTATTCTCTCCTCTGCCTCTTCAAGCCGAGCTATCGTGGCTTCCATTTTGTTTTGCATTTCGTTTAAAGCGTTTTTCAGCTCCTCGTGACTGTTCCTTAGTCCCTCGATCTTTGTGGCAAGAGATTCTCTGCTGTCCTGTATACTGTTTTCAAGCCCAGCGATTAATTTTATGACTATTATTCTAAATTCACTTTCTGTTATATTATTTAAATCCTTTTTGATCAGTTCATTAGCTGTTGTTATTTCCTGGAGATTCTTCTGAGGGGAATTCTTCCGTTTGGTCATTTTGGAGAGTCCCTTGCGTGGTGAGGACCTGCAGGGCACTTCCCCTGTGCTCTGGTGTATAACTGGAGTTAGTGGGCGGGGCCGCAGTCCAACCCGATGTCTGCCCCCAGCCCACTGCTGGGGCCACAGTCAGACTGGTGTGTGCCTTCTCTTCCCCTCTCCTAGGGGCGGGATTCACTGTGGGGTGGCGTGGCCCGTCTGGGCTACTTGCACACTGCCAGGCTTGTGTTGCTGGGGATCTGGCGTATTAGCTGGGGTGGGTAGGCAAGGTGCACGGGGGCAGGAGGGGCAGGCTTAGCTCGCTTCTCCTTAGGTGATCCACTTCAGGAGGAGCCCTGTGGCAGCGGGAGGGAGTCAGATCCGCTGCCGGAGGTTTGGCTCCGCAGAAGCACAGAGTTGGGTGTTTGCGCGGAGCGAGCAAGTTCCCTGGCAGGAACTGGTTCCCTTTGGGAATTTTGGCTGGGGGATGGGCGGGGGAGATGGCGCTGGCGCCTTTGTTCCCCGCCAAGCTGAGCTCTGCCTTCCGGGGGCTCAGCAGCTCTCCCTCCCTTTGTCCTCCAGCCTTCCCGCTTTCCGAGCAGAGCTGTTAACTTATGACCTCCCAGACGCTAAGTCGCGCTTGCTGTCGGAACACAGTCTGTCCGGCCCCTCCGCTTTTGCCAGCCAGACTCGGGGGCTCTGCTTGGCCGGCGAGCCGCCCCTCCGCCCCGGCTCCCTCCCGCCAGTCCGTGGAGCGCGCACCGCCTCGCCGCCCTTCCTACCCTCTTCCGTGGGCCTCTCGTCTGCGCTTGACTCCGGAGACTCCCTTCTGCTAATCCTCTGGCGGTTTTCTGGGTTCTTTAGGCAGGTGTAGGTGGAATCTAAGTGATCGGCAGGACGCGCTGTGAGCCCCGCGTCCTCCTACGCCGCCATCTTCCGTCGGGACTCAAACACTTTATATTTTTTAAGAATTTTTGGAAACATTGACAAGGTAGCAACTGTGTGCTTTTCATTAGAATTCAGAAATATATTGGCATCTTTAAAATGTTTAAAAAGAAACAGTGCCCCACATTTGTCCTTCAAAGAGGGTACACCTACCCAAATCCAGAGTTAAAAGAATAGAAGTATTTAAAACAAAATCCTGTGCCCACCTAATCTTCCACTTCTCCCACTAACCCCACTTTACCTATGCTTGATGTAGCTCATCAATACATACCTTTCCAACATTTTTTTCCCTCACTTGTTTTCCCAGCCTTGATCTCATAGTTAGCTATTTCAGGAATGCACATTAATGCCTGTCCCCTTCATCTTCAACCTCATCAAAATTCAGCCCTTTGTAACATACATTTTCCTTTTCACCTACTTCTGTTTCCAGGCTCCTGATGTTGCAATTTAAGTGACAAAACTCTACCAATGGGATTATCTACTTTAATAGTAGAACAACTGATGGTAGGCACTTTAAGGATAGAGATTTTGTTTGGTTTTGTTGTTTTTTGTAATGTTTATTTATTTATTTTGGGGGGTGCAGTGAGCACGGATTGGGGAGAAGCAGAGAAAGAGGGAAAGAGAATCCCAAGCAGGCTAGGCACCACCAGTACAGAGCCCAACACATGGCTTGATCCCATGATCCCAGAGATTATGACCTGAGCCAAAATCAAGAGTTGGACCCTTAACCAACTGAGCCACCCAGGTACCCCTGTTTCTTTTGCTTTATTTTGTTTTGTTTTGTTTTGTTTTCTTTGATTTGTTTTGTTTTGTTTTGTTTTGTTTAAAGAGAGGGAATGAGTGGGGCAGGGGCAGAGGGAAAAGGAGAAAATCTCATGAAGGCTCCACACCCATCATAAAGCCCCATGTGGCGCTAAATCTCACCACCTTGAACTCCTGACCTGAAATGAAATCAAGAGTCAGACATGTAACCAACCAACCAAATCAAGAGCCACCAAGGTGCCCCTAGAGATTTTGTTTTCAGTGTTATTTCTACCCCTGTATGAATTAGCTAGGGCTGCATAATAAAGTAGCACAAACTGAGAGGCTTAAGAATTTATTCTCTCACAGTTCTGGAGGCTAGAAATCTGAGATCAAGGACTGTACAGGGTTAGTTCCTCCTGAAGGTTGAGAGAAAGAATCCCATTTCATGCCTCTCTCCTAGCTTCTGGTGGTTTGCTGGCAATCTTTGACATACCTTGGCTTGTAGAAACATTATCCCTATGTCTGCCTTCATGCTCACATGGCATTCTCCTTGTGTGCCTCTCGCTATGTCTACATTTCCTCTTTTTATATGGGTACTAAATTAGGGCCCCACCCAATCCCAGTGTCACCTCACCTTAACTAATTATATCTGCAACCACCCTATTTCCAAGTAAGTGTATATTCTAAGGTCCTAGGTGGTAGAACTTTAACATAGGAATTTGAGGGAGATACAATTCAACCCATAAAATCTCCTATCTCTGAGATCCAAAGCATTGAGAGATTATCTTTCTTTGAACTAAGAATGGCCATCTGGAGAAGAGGCTTTAGTTTATTGCCCAAGAACTGTTCCCTGAACTCAACTGAAAAGAATTGAAGACACTGTCATTTCTCATTTGAAGTGAAAGCTTTATTTTAATGTCTTGTTGTCATGTGAAAAATTCCAGCAAGTTTGTCTTTTAAGTATTTCCTACCTCTTTCCATTAAACACTTTTCTACCCAGTGTAGCCTTAGAGCACTACCATATTAGTTTCCCTAATGGGTTATTCTCACTTACAAAATGTTGGCTTTATTTTGGCTTAGCTATGAAGTTTAATTGCATGAATTCATAATGAGTTTCCCTTTTGGTTTATTAATCAGAAACATCATATCATATCTCAAACTGATAATTTGCTGGCAAGTTGTGGCAAACATATACAATGTTATTTATAGATATCTCCCACTTTGTCTCTGCATGTTAACATTATCTAATAAATCATATAACTGTAAAAGTAAGAGAATGCCCAGCCTAAATCTCCTACTTTTATTGAAAGTATGACATTTTAGAGAAACATTCTTAAACTTTCACAATGTCTATAGCTTAATCTCCTGCTCTATAATTTGACTCTTTAATATGTTGATATTACCTCATATACCTCATAATATGTTGATATTAATATGTTGATATTACCTCATAGATACTGTTACCATTCAGTATGAAAGAGTGCTGGGTTACATGTTCTGAACTGATTTTATATAATATCACCTCAGAAAAGATGTTGCTATAAATATATAGGTATAACATTTCCATTTCCCATTTACAGTTTCACTTATACTGTAGAAAACTAAATTATCATGTAACACATTTGAACATTTTAATATCTGAGTACCTATGGATAAATAAATGTGAAAAGTGTTAACTGATATAACATCTTTTCTAGGAAGATACACTGAAAGCATATGATTACTTTAAAATATTAAACAGAAAATTGAGGAACATACAACTAGAACTTTCTGATTAGCTTTAATTCTTTTTTTTTTAAACCAGCAATTACTTGGGGAAGCAGGGGGCTGGGGGTTGAGACACTCAAAATAAGAAGGAAAAAAAAAGTACAGTAAAACCCCTTGGTTTGCAAGCATAATTCATTCCAGAAATATGCTTGTAATCCAAATCACTTGTATACCCAAATGGATTTCCCCATAAGAAATAATGGAAACTCAAACGATTTGTTCTACAACCCAAAAATAGTCATATAAAAATGATTACAATACTGCAATATAATACAAAATAATAAATAAAATACAAAATATAAAGAAAAGTAAATAAGTTGCCCTGCACTTACCTTTGAAAACCTTCATGGCCAGTGTGAGGGAGACAAGAGAGAAGAGGGTTATTGTGTAGGATGACTTTCACTATCACTAACAGAATCACTACTATCTGTTACCTCAATGAAGTCGTTTTCTTTTTGTGCAACTTTAACAAGGAATCTATCCAATGACACTTGCTTTTGCCCCCTTTCGAGGATTTCGTGGAAATGTGACATTGCATTGTCGTTAAACAGGTTCATTCCTCATACTGCTACAGCCTTATTCAGGTGGTGCTTTCCTACAAAATTTTGCACAGTTTCCCACATTTTACACATCTCCCTGATTTCATTTGAAGTGAGGGATTCCTCTTTTTCTCCTCTTCCTTTGCAGATGAGATACAGACATTGACTTCTTATAAAATCTTGCAATTTCAGCCACTTGCATACCTTGTTCGTACTTCTTAATGATTTCCTTCCATTATGATCATCTCCTTCTTCTTACCACCTTTCTTTTCAGCCTTTTTCTCCATGGGGGCCAGTATATACACCCGCACAGATTTTGACTACAGTAAAGTATTAATAAACACTTGTCATGTACTGTATTTAATGTAACTGACAATAAGGCAGCAGAGGAAAGGGTCTCTATCGGAAGGCAGCCTGAACTAGAATGAAGCAAAGTATTCCTATGCTTACTCTTGTTTGGAAAAGCAATGGACTGTCCATAGGTGCTTTTGAAGTGACAAAAAATACCCTAGTTCCAGTTGTGGGCACCTTCTATTGTTCTGAAAAATCACAATTTCTGAGAAACACTGTGACCTGAGACTGAGCATCTGAGCGTGGAAGATGATCACCCCTAATCCCCAAGGGGGGGGGGGGGTGAGAATCTTTAGCTCACCTGTGATCATGTGATCTTCGGTGTCACATACCACTCGTATTGCAAGACATAGTTCATTTATCAAGTTAAAATTTATTAGAAATGTTTGCTCATCTTGCAGAATACTTTCAGGACAGTTGCTTGCAATCCAAGGTTTTACTGTATCTCTTTTACAGAATAGCCTGGGCAAGATCTGAAATAACATGGAGATCCTAGCCCAGTAGACAGCACAGTGGACAGGTGTTTGAAAAGGCAAAATTTTATCCTTGTTTCTCATGTTTGTTTTTTGTCATTGAGTGAATGACCCAGCAGAGGTTGTATGCCTTTTGACACCATTTCTACCAAGCCTCTATTGATCCTTTCATACCTTTCGGGGACCAGAAAAGCAGGACAATGAATAGAGAAAGCCTAAAAACTAGGTGGCTTTTTCAGTTCTTCTTACAAAAGAAAGATCCCCAAGAGAAGATTCACCAAATTTCTCTCCCAATTGAAGTTTTAATTTTTTACATTTGTGTGAGACCTGGTCTAAGCCAAGTGAGTTCATGGCAACTAACTCATAAAGTATTTTTAGTAGATAACTATACCAACCTAAATACTTGAGGTGCCTGAAAATGAGCAACCACCCTCATGAACTTGCTTCAAGTTAAAATTCGAGCAAGCCAGAACAATTCTGCCTCATGTGTCAACCCTCAACACACAAACATTTATTAACAAACATGTACAAGACATTCATACAATTTATTCATACAATTCTCAATTCTATGAGATCAATGAGGTTCCAGCTCTCCATTCTTATAAGGGATTCTCTAAACATATTGCCTGAAAAAATATATATCAATTAAAGAAGTCTAGACAACATCCCAAGGCCAAGATTCTGTGGCCTTATAGGCTGAGCAGATTCACTGTGTGCACCATTTAGAGATTATTGAGAGATTAGAATCCATCCCTCAGATGACAGGCGAGCTATAGGCCTCTCTGCATTTCTATATCCTGAATATGCAAGAAGAATAAATTATCACTAAATAATTTTAGCCAATCTACATACCTTGAATGCCACTAATTTCACCACTTCTAACATCCATTATGCTGGATAAAAATCTGCCAATTTAAACAATGAAATTTCTTTTCTGACATTCATTATACTATTTATTGAAGCTTGTGATATTGATCCAGTATAAATAGCTCAACAGTTTTATCAGTCCCCTCTGGAGTCTGGGCTTCCTCTTATAATGCTAGTGAGCCAGGAGTGAGCTGTGAGATGGCAATAACCACTCACATCTGAAGTGTAATTTACATGAACTGTAAGTAATTTATAGTAAATTAGAGACATTTTTACATTAGAGCAAATCTCTAAGACACTAAGATCTCTTATAATACCATTATTTAATTATCTAGCCTCATTTTTTTCTTTTTCTTTATCCTCATACTCTTCTTTATGCAAATAAACATTCTCTTTTAGATTTTTCTTTCTTCATTTCATAGGTCAGTAAATCTCTGATTTCTTATCTGTGCCTTCTAGGAAATAAACTTGTCCTGTCATTACCTACATTGATAATTTCTCCAAGAAAAGTCTTTGGACTACCTGCTTCAGAATCATCTGGGGTAAATTATTAAAAATGAAGATTCCTAAGGAACACCTCTGAGGTTCATCTAAAAATCTTCCATTTTAACAGACACACTCCTCCTCATGATTCTTATACACACTGAAATTTGAAAGCACACTCTATTTTGCGTGTTCGTCAAGTAGTAAGATCTGTATTAAACAGAAACTGCGTGCAGGTTGGCTTTCTTTGGTATTTTTACTTGGCACATCTACTTTCCAGCACATTGTAGAACCTTCATAAATATTCAATAACTAGAAAAGCAAACTCTCAATTATTCAGGTGTGAATTAACTAACCGATGGATTATCTAGGTTCTCCGCTTCTTCTGACTTCTCCTTAATGCATTGTGGCTATTTCTCTGGGGAAGATATCACTCATCTGTTGCAACTTGTTAACAAGTTTGATGAAAAGCCCACTTTCTAAGCATATTGAAATGTTGTTGGGGGATTTTCTGTGCAATAAACATCCTGCCTAAGAGTACCATCCCTTTTCAGATAATGAGGAGCTAGCTACATTATACACCAATCACACAAAGGCAGAAAAGACAGACCTTAACCATTTCCTGGAAATAAAATACTTCATAATTAGCTTTACAAGTTATAATGCATATTGCTAAATATACACATAAAACATCATACATACAACTAGATTATTGGGTAATTAAATACAGGATAAAAAATGCTTCCCACAAGGGTCTGAAAATGCCATTGACTGGTATCCTTAGCTAAAATTGAGAGGAAGTTAGAAAAAAAGGTACAAAGGCAACCTTTCTTCTTAGACAGATCCACAAAAATATAGTAGAAAGCATGGTATTTGGTCATCTCTGGTACCTAGTACAAAAAGACTTACCTGCTTCACTTTTTACATCTCTTATGCCATCTTTCTTTCTATAGGTTTTCTCAGGTCTCCTGAGATGTTATTGCCAAGCCCAGGCTGACCTGAGAATTACAGGCATATCAAGTTTTAGAACCTTTTTTACTCAATGACAGTTTCTTGTCTATCTGCAACCCAGATCCAGGGCACGGATCACTCACTTCTAATAATTTATGGACAACTCAGGATGGGGACTCATCGTGCCTTTAAACAGGAGGAAAAAACTCTCTGATGTGAACAGTATATAATATCTTCCTGAATTTTTAGCATGTGGCACACTCACTCCATTCTAGTGTATTCACTGTCCACAGAGGTCCTTTATAAATTACCGTCACCATCACATGCACACTTCTATTTCTTTCTTCAAAACAGATATTGTGAAGAGTTTTCTAATTTTTTTCACTAGCCTACTGCTATTCATCTTCTCTTGATTCCTAGGTCTTCCACAATGAAGGTTTCACTCATTAGATCTGGGAGCTGCGAGATGGTAAAGAACCTCTAAGAACACCTAAGTTTAAAGTATCGTAGATCTTCTAGAAGGTCTATTTGCCGTTAGGATCCTTAGAGGCCTGTATGTGGTGTCAACTCAATTACAAATACATTTTTAGTATATCACCCAGAGTCTCAGTTTCTCCATCTATAAAAATGTAAATGATACTACTTATGTGGTTCATTCTATACTTGCCCTATGTATCACAAATGCCTCCTCTGGACAGAAAGCTGGCTGAGACCAGAAGACATGGGGTTTAATAACTTTACAAATAGCCACTCTATTCAGTCACTGCCTTCTCTGTCTCAATTCTATTATCTCAGAAGGCTGGGGCAAGGTAGGGTTGGGGAAGAGAGAGGGAATAATGACATGGCAAGACATGTGGACTTCTCTAATATGTTCATAAGGAAGAAGTTGGTGAGATAAATTCTTATCCAGTCACTCTAATACTTTCTTAAAAACCAGCTTCAGTCTGTTTTTGCTTGATTATAGAGTAGCATATGAGAGCTATGTGTTGGAAAGTATGAGTTTATGAGCACATATCCAACTGGATTATGAAAGTGGCATAGTCTTTGATAGAAGTCAAATATAATATGCTTAATTTGCACATTGCCTTATTATTCTTTAATATCAAGTCTCCTTGCTGTAATCTTGGTATTGTTTGCATGGAAGATAGTACTTTAAAATACCCTTTACTTTGGATAGACTCAGACCAAAATGACTAAATGTTCCTTTTTTTTTTTTAAGTGTCCTACATAAGCAGGAATTATTAAAAAAAACTGCTGCAGGAATCATAGCATAAAAGATGAAATCCTAGCATAGATTTTCAATGTTAAAAAAAAGTAAAAATAGAAGCTATGATTCAGATTGTATTCTATCTAAAATGTTTAACCTTCTTCCCTATGCACACTGCAAAGCTGTTTAGGTTCTTATTTCAGGAATACCTTTGACTGCACTGCTGTGACTGCTCAGAACTTGATTTAGGATACAGTAGGCACTATTGGATTATACAGTCCATCACTGTTGCTGAAAGGATGAGCACTTTGTGCTTTTCAGATGAAAAATGGAAAAGTTTCAAAGAATCTAGTTAAATCCCAATTAAATTTAGATCCAAAATTGTATTGTTCCTTTCCTGACCAAAGGGACTAAATAATATAATAAGTCTTTTTCAATTCCAATTTCAAGTTCTGGTTCTTACCTGTTAAATCACCCAAAGCGCTTTACAGGTCTACCAAATACTACTCCATCTTCCACCTCTGAAGAATGCTACTTTCTGCTGCAGGCCTCTTGGCTTTATAATGATAACCCCATGCTTTTCTCTCTGTATCTCCTCTCTGAACACTGTTTTGCTATGACTAGTCCCTTTTCCAAACTATTTTTATTTCTGCAACTTTGGAAGTTTGGTTGGCTTTCAAGACCAGGATTTTATTTACTGCAATTATTTTTACATGTTATTGTTGGAGGATGGGAGGTAGCTAGGGGAAGTTTAGGTAGAAAGAAAGAATTTCAACTATCAATAAAAACAACTGTGAAGGTCACATGGGGCACAAAAGCCAAATGCATGGTGGTGAGTGCGGATCTTTAGTACCACACTTCCGCCTACCGTTCTTTAGTTTTAAAAGAAAGACAGAAAGGAAGTAAGGAGAAAGAAGGAAAGAAAAAAAAAAAAAGAAAGAGAGAGAAGAAGGAAAAAGGTAGAAGGGGAAGGAAGGTAGGAAGAAGGGAGGCCAAAAATGCATCTTGGAATATGTGGGAATAACTCCTTCTTAAATTGTGTTAAGATTGATTTTATTGTTACCATTTGCATAAGTGACCCCTCTCAGGGTCATGTGAGGGCAGAAACTTATTACTTACTCTAAAATACTAAACTATATAAATTTTTCCTTAAAACGTATTTTGCTAAAAATGATTTTTCATATTGAAACCTCAGCTTTGACACATTTGTATTCAGAAGTGAAAATGATCTGAGTAGTGAGAAGGAAATTGAAACTTCACCAGGTAACACCTCCTCATGCCTCACAGAAGTATGCAGGACTGAATCTGTAAATCTAATACCTGTATACCTGGCCATAAATAAAGGCCTCAGGGAGACTGGCTATTCACAGGGCCCTGTAGAGAATTCTCTTTTTAAATGAAGAAATCTCTTTAAAGATTAATTATGCACACGCCACTTCCCCATCACTGCTTTCTGTTTCTATAAAGTCAGAGTTGCATGTATTTGTTTTCAAAAAAAATTTTTTCTGAGCTATCATTTCAATAACTTTAATGTGAAAAAGCTTAAGGACAGAGACAGGAAGAGGAAAAAAGAGAAGAAAAAGGAAGAAGCACTCCCTGGTGTTGCCCAGGGAGTGGCATGAATATCCCTGCAGATTCCAGACATAGGACAGGGCAAGAGAGGAGAGGAAACTGCTTCCTTAAAGGGATAGCATCCCCCATCCACTTTCACTGATGGAAAACAAACTGAATTCACAGGTTTTGGGACATTACCTCATCTGTGATTATCTGAATTTTAGGATGTTTTGCCAGCAGCCTAACCTGCTATAGTGGAAGATAGGTTGGTATCAGGTTGAGGCTGTTAGCTCCACTCTAGGTCATATGCAAGAATAGGTTTGCTACAATTTGAGGACCTCAAAACCAGCTTTCCCAAGAAAAGGCCCCCAAATCAGGATGAACCTTGTTCCATGGGCGTCTATAGACTAGGCCCATTGGCCAAGTCCATTTTTTCAGAATCTATTTGCTCAGGACTTGATGTACTTCTGAGTACACTGAGGAGCAAAGGGCTCATGCCCCATTACAGCAAGCCAGGGCCATCTTAATCAACTTCAGCCTAAAATATATCTGACTGATCTAACAAAAACTGCCTGATGCTTCCTGGTAATAATTTTTAATTATAGTTTTGTCTGCTATTAACAAGAATATATTTTACCCTTGATTTAAATGATATAACTTACATAGTGGTAGAGTATAAAAGTTTTTCCAGAAAATACTTTTTTTAAAAACATTCCAAACGAAAATGAACAAATAGGACAGCATCATACTAAAAAGCTTTTGCACAATGAAAGAAACCATGGTGAAACAAAATGAAAAGGCAACCTACTGAATGGCAGAAGATATTTGCAAATGACATAACCAATAAGGGATCAATATCCAAAATGTATAAAGAACTCACACAATTCAACATGAAAAAGACAAATAATCCAATTAAAAGATGGACAGAGGAGTGGAGTAGACATTTCTCCAAAGTAGATATACAGATGGCCAACGGACACATGAAAAGATGCTCAACATCACTAATCATCAGGGAAATGCAAATAAAACCACAACGAAGTATTCCCTCATACCTGTCAGAATGGTTAGTATCAAAAAGACAAGAAATAACAAGTGTTGGCATGGATGTAGAGAAAAGGGAACCTTTGTGCATTGTTGATGAGAATGCAAAGTTGTGCAAGCCACTATGGAAAACAGTATGGATGGTCTTCTGAAAATTAAAAATAGAGCTGCCATACAGTCCACCAATTCCACTTCTGGGTATTTATTCAAAAAAAAAAAAAAACCAAAAAACACTAATTTGAAAAGATATTTGCACCCCTGTGTTCATTGCAGCATTATTTACAGTTGCCAAGATACAGAAGCAACCTGAGCATCCAACAATACATAACCATATAAAGAAGATGTGGCATATTTTTACAACAGAATACCACTCAGCTATAACAAAGAATGAAATCTTGCTACTAGTGACAACATGGATGGACTTAGAGGGTAGTATGCTAAGTGAAATAAGTCACAGAGAAAGGTATATGTGGTATGACCTCACTTATATGTGGAATCTAAAAAATAAAACAAACAAAACAAAACAAAACAGAAGCAGATTCATAGATACAGAGAATAATCTGGTGGTTGCCAGAGTTGTGGGGATAGGGAGATGAGTGAAATAGGGGAAGGCTTACAGTTACAAATTTCCAGTTATAAAATAACTAAGACACAGGAATGTAATGTACAGCATAGAAAATATAGTAGATAATATTGTAGCAACTTTGTGTGGTGACAGATGGTAGCAGGATTCATCATGGTGATCACTTTATAATGTATATAAATGTTGAATTACTATGTTGTACACCTGAAACTAATATAGTATTGTATGTCAACTACACTTTAATTACATATATATATATTCATATTCATTCCAATGGAAAAAGCATTTTCTAAGAAAGAGCTATACTCGAAATGATGTGTATGCAGAAAAACAGAAAGAAATCTACAAGCTAAGCACAACACTACACCAAGAAAAATAAAAACCTAGATGATTAGGTAGCGATTCATTGCCCAGGAAATACTGTCTATGTGAATGGTAATGGGAGCATATTAACAGTGCCATGCTTCTTTTCTGTGTACCAGGAAATGCATTCCAACCAAGTGCACATATTGTCTCAACTCTACTACCCACCTAAGGATTTTAATAAGGCCACATTGATCCACACTGGCTGTCTTTCTAATGCTTCATAACATGCTCATGCAAGAATAGTTACAATTTTCAGCAATTCAGTTTTATCCATTTGCGCATGCAGTTTTTAAGAATATCTGGGCACTTCTGGCTATACAAAGTAATTTTCCATTTTTAGGCAATAAGATAATTTACCTAATCATTTTATTAATTAGTAGACCCATATTCTGCATCTTCAACTAAAAGACGATGAAAACAAATTTTCTTTAGATAGGACCAGCTTCTACTGATTTCTGCCAGTATTGTAGCCCTTGTGACTTAGTGGAATCAGGAAAATTCAATTACAGAATTTGAATCAAGTCCTTGAAAAGTACAGCACAATGGCTTCTGCTTATTGCAACCACTTTAAGAAATGGTTATTTGAGTCTCTAATAACTGACTGATTCAATTAAAAGGAGACAAGAAAACCATTTGCTGAAGCAAGCCACTATATTTGTTATTCAGTGCTGTCATCTAAAGCACATCTCTGAAACCACAACCTTGAAAGCCAGTAGGTCTCCATCTTTTCCCATCCTAGTCCATTTGAGGGCTATGGCATAGCCATTTTTTACTTCATCAGTTCTCAGCCAGGAGGCAGGGGTGTACATCAGATTTGGGGTGAACAATCACAACTTTGCAGGATTCTAATACATCAAGACACACAGCCATATGGGGATTCATGCTCCCAACCAGAGGAAAATCACATTTCTGGGGCCTGTGGTTTGCAGGAGACAAACTAAGAGATAGCAGTACATTGTGATTCATTTACTTCACAACAAGAACAGCAGAAAGCAATCAGAAACCTGCTTCGATTCTGGTTTTATGGTTAAACAAAACCTGCATAAACAAAACCTGTAGGCCTTGAATGCAAAGTTTAAAGAGCAAGAATAACCCGATAGTGACATCCCAAAGAATGTACATAGCATAACTCTTGTTTTGGACCCTAGAAGACCAAAATCTAACTTCATCAGCATAACTTTGGAATTCCTTTTATGCCACATAGGGTGATAACTTTATCTGAAACATTTGTTCTCTATAATCCCTGAGTATGTATTTATATACATTACAAAAGTGAAAAATTATTACATCAAATCTTTTTATTGAATGTGTAGATACATAGATAAATTGAATCTTACATCAAAAATCGACTATTGTTACAATGAATATCAGCCTGTAGTCTTTTAAATTAAAAGGCAAAAGAATGCCTGTTCCAAATTCTAAAATGTTTGAAGGAGTTAAAAATGAAAAGGAAGGTGATTACAAGTGAATCAATTCTAGTCATTTTTTTTTTAATCCAAATTAGTTAACATATAGTGTAATAATGGTTTGGAGTAGAATTTAGTGATTCATCACTTACATATAACACCCAGTGCTCATCCCAACAAGTGCCCTCCTTAATGCCCTCACCCATTTAGTCTATACCCCCCATGGAACACCCCTCCAGGAGTCCTCAGTTTGTTCTCTATTTAACAGTCTCTTATGTTTTGCCTCCCTCTCTGTTTTTATCTTATTTCTCCTTCCCTTCCCCTATGTTCATCTGTTTTGTTCCTTAAATTCCACATATGAGTAAAATCATATGGTATTTATCTTTCTCTGATGGACTTATTTTGCTTAGCATAACACATTCTAGTTCCAACCATATTGTTGCAAATGGCAAGATTTCATTTTTTGATAACCAAGTAATACTCCATTGTATATATATACCACTTCTTTATCCATTCATCAGTCGATGGACATTTGGGCTCTTTCCATAATTTGGCTATTGTTGATAGTGCTGCTATAAACATTGGGGTACATGTGCCCCTTCGAATCAGCATTTTTTATCCTTTGGATAAATACCTAGGAGTGCAATTGCTGGGTCATAGGGTAGCTCTATTTTTTATTTTAGGTGTATTCTTAATATAGAGCCAACAACATTCCTATAGCACAAATGTGAGAAAAAAATAAAGAAAGCTGTAAAGGAAAATTCCAAGGCTTTCTGAGCAACCCTAAAAGGGAAGAATGCATAGAAGAGCACTTACAGAGAGAGAAAAAGTGCTTGATATATGTGAATGCATTCTGTGTTACTGGTGGGCATGATAAACAAGGTTGCAAGAAACTGTTTAAAAGTAACACTAAGTAACTCACGCCTGATTAATGTACTATATTATGGCACATGCTTAATGAAAGAATCATTAACTGGAGTATAATTAGATGTTTAATTCAGTCCCTAGTCAATCATTTGCTTTTATTTTTTTTTTATTTTTTATTTTTTTTTATTTTTTAATATATGAAATTTACTGTCAAATTGGTTTCCATACAACACCCAGTGCTCATCCCAAAAGGTGCCCTCCTCAATACCCATCACCCACCCTGCCCTCCCTCCCACCCCCCATCAACCCTCAGTTTGTTCTCAGTTTTTAACATAGGGGCACCTGTACCCCAATGTTTATAGCGGCACTCTCAACAATAGCCAAATTATGGAAAGAGCCTAAATGTCCATCAACTGATGAATGGATAAAGAAATTGTGGTTTATATACACAATGGAATACTACGTGGCAATGAGAAAAAATGAAATATGGCCTTTTGTAGCAATCATTTGCTTTTAAATACACCTAAGAGTAAATAACCTCAGCTATTTTGGTTTTTACCTTCATCTTATCTTGAACATGAGTAGAAGGGAATCTGTAGCATGTACATAGAGGTACCAGACCTCATAATACGCCAAAGTGTCTTTCTTTGAGAAAGGCTTCCACAGGAACCCCAAAGAGGGTCTCTTTTTAAGTTATTTTAGTTCTATATATCTCTGTTGCTGATTCACCAAGGCATATTAACTTATTAAAAGCACTCAGAAGCCTCAACATTAGGGCTATTTTCTAACCCTTTGTGACCCAAAGTTATTTGACCATATAATCTTTTGCTTGTCTCATACTAGCAATTTATTTTCAATGGCACCTATTTTGGGAAATGGTGCTGCACAACTTTCTGTTGTGAAATGGTCAGAAGAGTTGCTTTCACTTCTTCATAGTTACACTAGATGACAGAGAGTCCAAAGTACTTCTTGTATCCTCGCTATCTTTTAGGGTTTTAATGAAATATCTCTTGTCATTTTGACTTTTAGTTCTCCCTTCCTCCTTCCCTGCTCAAGTCTACAAACAACTCAAATATAAACCCAGGGGTGGGAGTGGACAAAGAAATTATAGCCCCTGGCACAATATGTTTAGACTCATCTCCATTTTTTGATGTCTCAGAATTCATTTAACATGTCAGTGTCATAATGCCCACTCCCTTATCCTATATTGTGCTTTCTCCAAGAGAGTTTTCTTAAAGAAACAGACTTCTGGCAGGCTGGGCCCACAAATATACCGTGGAGATACACCCAACCATGGCCCATGTTCTCTGGGATCTCTCAACAAGTGTGCACATGACTTTCTCTCTGGTTAGACTGCTAGTTCCTTCAGGGAGACATTTATTTTTATATGTCTACTGTTTACCACATAAGTACTTGAGTGTTGCTGAATGACAAATGTGAAAGTGAAAAAACCATTGGGTTCCTCAACTTCTCAGTAATTTAGTAATTTCAGATAAAGGCATTGAACCTAAAAATAAAAAAAGACATAATTTAATTATACTGTCATGGTTTGTTTACATGTCAATGTCCAAATATTTGCATAATGAAGCGGGGTTTTTTTTTCATATTGCATATTGAAGTGTTTTAAATGAAAGGAGACATAAAATTAAAAGTACTTTCTACAGGGCTCCTGGTGGCTCAGTTGGTTAAGTGTCCAACTTTTGATCTCAGGTCAGGTCGTGATCTCACGGTTCCTGAGTTCGAGCCCCACATTGGGCTCTGTGCTGATGGTGCAAAGCCTGCTTGGGATTCTGTATCTCCTTCTCTTCGCCCCTCCCCCACTTGCTCTCTCCCTTTCCCTCTCTCTTCTCTCTCTCTCTCTCTCAAAATAAATACATAAAACTTTTAAAAAGTAATAAAAGTACCTTCCACAAAAATGAAAAAGTAAAAAAAAAATCTTTGTATTTTTACTTTTGTAATGAAAATCTATTAAGCATTTTTTTTATAACTGTTCTACCACACACATACACAGGAAAATATACAGAATCAGCACTGGGTTAATAAAAGGCAAAAGTAAGTAGGTAAGACAAAAGTGATACAACATTTGGTTCATGGATCAAGAGAAGAAAGCAAATGCCAAATAGAAAAAATGGAAAAAGAAAGAACATTTCATCAAAGATGAAATTCAAGTGACTGTAAATATGAAAACTTGTTCAACCTCACTAGTAATCAGAAAAATGCAAACTGAAACAACAAGATTGTATCTTCAACCATAGGCAGAAATTTGAAAGATTTATAATATTCAGAGCTGGCAGTGATAAATGGAAATAGGCACTTTCATACACTATTGGTGGGAGTACCAATTGATAAATCTGTCTTGAAGAGCATTTGGCAGTATCTCAAAATTTCAATTTGCAACTCTTAGCTAACGAGGGCCCTCTTCTGCAGAAATACTTTCACGTGAAAACAAAGAATTACATACAGGGTATTGATAGCAGCATTGTTTATGACAGAGAAAAACAAAGTAAATATTATATCTTCAATACAGGAATTTTAAATTAATAATTATACATTCAGCACTTCACACAACACCCAGTGCTCACTACAAATGCTCTCCTTAATCCCCAGCACTTATTTCCCTGATCCCCCACCCACCTCCCCTCTGGTAACCATCAGTTTGTTGTCTGTGGTTAAAAGTCTGTTTCTTGGTTTCTCTCTCTCTCCTCTCTCTCTCTCTCTCTCTCTCTCTTTCCCCTTTGCTCATTTGGTTCATTTCTTAAATTCCACATATGAGTGAAATCATATGGTATTTGTCCTTCTCTGACTGACTTATTTCACTTAGCACAAGACTCTCTAGCTCCATCCATGTGTTGTAAGTGGCTATAATTACACATTCATATTATGAAATACTATGCAGACATTAAGAATAATGAGGCAGATATTAATGGATTGACTTGGAAAGAGCTCCAGAACATATTAAATGAAAAAATTTAAAAACATATTTGAAATTTAAATTTTGAGCATAATTCTATTTGTATAAATTTGTGTATGTTTGTCAAATGAATGAATCTGTGACTTGAAGGCTTTTTGAGCTATTCACATTGCAAAGGCTTTTTAAGCTACTCAGGTAGCTGATGCACTGATCTGTTTTGAATGAAATATGACCTTACAAATGAAGAAGCAAAATATGCTGAAACAGAGTTGGTGTGGTGCTCACCAAGCCCAACAGTTGTTAACTGATGGGGAGAAAGATGAGGAGGAGCTAACACATTTTATTGTAAACAGTTCTGTATAATTTGAATCATTTGTTACAAAATTATGTTACATATGTCATTTAAAAATATATTTGGCCTCTATTTATCGTAAGATTTGCTACAGCCATCCCATAAGGCTTCCTCAGCTTAGTACTTCTACGCCTAGTGGTTGAACGTTGGTAATAGCCGATGGCACAGGTGTGAGCAGTCTTACAGGCTGCCTCTCAGGAGTAAAAGCAGCCAAAATGTTTCTTAATAATGGTCAGCCCATCGAATTCAACGATTTAAAATAATTGTTTCTTTCCTTCTTACATAGATTACTTCTCAGATCACCCGACAGGCTATGAGTCAGTAGCCAACTCTCATATACAACTCTGATCTATCAGAGGAAGGTGAATGGTGTGATGAAAGGCCTCATAACTTTAAACAGGTCAAAGGAGTGGTGATGATGGTGAAATGTCTCAACTCGGATCCCTCAATAGATCATTTTTCAGAGCACCATTGGATGCTAAAACTAAAATGATTTAAGGAAAGTAAATAATCCCCAGGGTTTAATAAGGATATCTAGAAGTGTTAGTACTTACAACCCACCTAAAGCACGCCTTTCTTTTTTAATCGACCCTTCTACTTATTGGCATAAAGAACAATCAATATCTATCTATACTGCCATACAATTTTACAATGCTGAGCAAGTAACGTCTCAATTTCGTCTGTAGACTCTGACTCCTCACTGCTTATCTTGAAAATCCTTTTGCAGAAGTAATGACCTCCCTATTAAATTGTGGTCGAATCATTTGGGCTCAATACAGGGCGCATTTAGCTCAAGCCATGCATTTTCCAGCAGCATGAATGCGAACACGGAGGCCCACCGTGTACACCACACGTCACGTGGCTATTTCTCCAGTGAAGGACACTGAAAAACTAAGAGCTCATTTTCCTCTTGATCTATCATCTGTATACTCTATGGACAGCCTGTCTGTCACTACTCAATTGTTCAAAACAAAACGCATTCTCTCATATTGGACTGTGAGAATTTATAAACATAGAGATGACCCACCTAGTTACAGCTGAAAGGTAACAAATGTCAGCAACTGCCTAGAGCCTGACTACATCTTAATAACAAACAGCAAAACCTTCCCTTCCATTTTGAGTACATTCTTTTAAGATTTATATAAACTTATTATAGCACTTTTCCAGATACCATTTTTACTGGATATATCTGCATTTTTTATTCAGTCTGAAACCTTTAGAAAAATGTTTTCCCTTTAAGAAAAAAAAAAAAAAGGTCTTAGAATATGTTTAAATTACAATTTTTAATTAAGCTAAATTCATATCAGAGAACTCAGCCTTTATTGACACTATGCTCTTATGAATATATATAATTTTAGTTGCATTCAGGTGATATTTTAGTTCCTGACCATTGTGTAAAAAAGATACCTTTTCTATAGTTGTCTGCCTTATGTCACTACACGTTCTCTGATGTATGCAGTAACATTCATTCAACAAAGAGCTCCTGGTAATAACTGTTAATTGGGAAAAATTATAGAAAATAAACAGCATAATAACCCCCCAAACATTAGTGCAGATGTAGTAACTATAAAAAGGATAATCAAATCACCCTCTGAGGCATTCAGTTGCTTTTCATATTTGGACCAGAATTAAAGTAATGAAAAATGAAACTTCACAATTTTACAGAGAGGAGAGTAGCTGGCAAAAATAGCTTGTCACAGTTTAATTTGAAGTTTCCTAGCTTATTAAAAATTTTCTTTTTGAATTCTAAATTCCCTGAAGCATTGTCAGTCCAGGGGCATGGTAGCTTGAGGGTTGATTAATTCGGCTGCTCACCAGCCCCACAAAATGCCTTATGTACTTCTTTCCGTAGTACTGCTGTGCCCCTCTGTGTGCAGCTTAGCTCTCTTTCTGGTTGCAAGTGGCTACTGCAGTTCTAGTAAGAGGAAGAAGAATTGTTCACTAAGCATTCCCAGAAGCCCCTCAGCAGACTTCCCCTCCTGTCACATCGGCTAATACCCACGCCTAAATCTATTGCAGACAGAGAACAGAATTACCACCAATGGTTTTGTGGACATGTTTTTGTGGAGTAAGGTGGATTACCCAACACAATTCTAGTTCAGCTCAAAAAAGAAGAAATAGTTTGGTTAATGTTTATTGGATAAAAATAAATAGTATCTGCTATTCCCTGGATTTACTGCTCATTATATACATGTCCACCTCTCCAGTATATGTTCACTGGGAATGGGTGAGCATACATATTTGTATGTTCAATGTATGTTAGGTATTCAATGAATACTTTCTAATTAATGAACAGATGAATGAATGGATGGATGAATATGAGAATAAATAATCCATAAGAATAGAAAAATTTTTATGAGAAGTTAATAAAGATTAAGTTTTAGAGGTTCCTTGTAAGAACCTAAGAAGAGCTATAGAAATGTGTTCTTGTGATCATCTATTATAAAATTTGCAAAAGGAAGATATACTAACTGCAGTTCATTAAAATTGCTGACTCTGCTCTGACTGGCTTACTTTCCATAACATTTCTCCTAGTGTTAGAGTGACCGTGAGCATTTGGGAAATTCAGTTATCAGAAAGTTGAGTTGGGGATACATTTGTTTTTAATTCAGTGGGATTTATTCATGTGTTTCTCAGTCATTTCCACATATAGTAATGTTATTGCTAGCCACCTGTGATAGGAATGGTTTCCATAAATACCCCTCCACCCACCTCATGCTGAATCACTGCAAGATGATATAAAGGTGCAGGGCCAGAAACATTATCATGATTAAACATGCCTTGCAATACCCAGCCCTCAAAGAATGTCAGTAGCAAAAAAGAAACAAGGACTGAAAGGGAGGAAGCCAGAAAGTAGTCTGTTCAAAATTTTTTCAGTCACCAGATATGGAAAACTTTAAGTAGTCAGTTTTTATCAAAGTCCAATTGGAACAGAAGTTCTCTCTTGTCAAAAATACATTGGGGGGCAGCTGGGTGGCTCAGCCGGTTAACCATGTGACTTTGGCTCACATCATGATCTCATGGTTCGTGAGTTCAAGCCCCACATCGGGCTTTCTGCTAACAGCTCAGAGCTTGGAGCCTGCTTTGGATTCTGTCTCCCTCTCTCTCCGCCCTTCCCCCACATGTGCTCGTTCTCTCTCTCTCTCTCTCTCTCTCTCAAAAATAAATAACCAGTAAAAAAATTTTGGGGAAAAAAAAAAATATATATGTATATCAGAGGGGCACCTGGCTGTCTCAGTCGGTAGAGCATGGGACTATTGATCTCAGGGCCATGAGATTGAGTCCCACAATGGGAGTGGTGTTTGCTTATAAAATATGTATATATATAAAGCACCATACCTTCCTTTTGCTTTTAATGGGTATTTTGCGAAACAGAATTTATCACAATTCCCGTGTTTGTAGGATACAATTCTATAACAGTACTGCAAAGAACAAGTTTTCCTATAATAGCTAATAGAGAAACTTGGTAAATTTTAGCAGCCATCACAAAAATTTAGCAGCCATCACAAAAATTTACATAATATCAAGTTATTAAACTTTAATAGAAAGTTATTAAACTGAAAGAATTATTTTCTAAACTACTAATGAAACCAAATTTTAACCAGTCGCGCTAGGGGAAAGTCTGAATTTCCTTTGTTTTCTCTTTACGGAATTATACAACTGCAGCCAAATGAAGAGGTGAGCAAAATTATGTAGGCAAAAATGCAGCTAATGTGTGTGCCATTTCAATGCAGCAACAGCCTAAAATAAGAATAATATCTAATTCTTATGGAGTGCTTTCTAAAGATGTGCATGTGTTTGCTTCTTCAAATGCATATAAAATAACTCAGTGAAATTGCTGTATCATAGCAGAATGGGGTACGTTATACAGCAGTGACCTATAACCCTCCAAATATCAGCAGCTTAATGCAATGAAGGTTTATTTCTTGCTCAGTCTTTCATATTCTACAGGTAGAAATTGTGCTCTTTGGTTGTCACATGGAGACACAGTATATCAGTGCTTCCACCACCTGGAATATCTCCAGTCACTTTAACAATGAGAAAGAAAATGACAAATAACATGTTGATTTTTAAAAGCTTTGATGGGGGCAGGGGGTGATACCCATAATTTCTGCTTATGTTTTGTTGACTGAAGCAAGTCATATGGCCATGCCTAACTTCAAAGAAGTGGGCAAAAATAATCTCTCCATTTACCTAGAGGAAGAAAAGGTATTTGTAAACAGCTGATAATAACTACTGCGGGTACTATTATCACTAGTTGACATACAGGAAAACTGAAGCATGAAGAAAATTAAGTAACTAGCCAAAGTTTATACAAATAATAAAATGCAAGGTTAAGATTCACATACATGTTGCAGAGTCCACAAGCTTTAACCACTATTCGTCTACCTCCTTTGATGTACATTCTTTGGTAAATCCTTAAGCTCTAGAATAGCAAATGGTATTACCCCAAGATTTATATTCTTGCTAAAAAATTATGACAAGTAATACAAGCAAGATCTGCACATTCTCTACTTTAATGAGCAATATAGCTTACATTCTCAATCATTACATTTATTCAACAGTTCCAAAGCACATTCAGAAGTTATAAATGAATATAGTTATTCATTTATGATGTGTCATCACATCAGCTTCATGGAGAAAGATAAGAGGAGGAAACTCTTCTAACACTGACTGGAGGAAGGAATTATCTGGATATTAAGGGTCATCTATTGGACATCTAATAGCTTGGACTCATTGCTAATGATCAATACTCTGCCTTTCCTACCTGCCCTTACTTCCTTTATTTCCTTCTTTTCTTCCTACTTTGCCCCTCTTTCCATATTATTTCCATATTCTCTTTCACAAAAAAACATATTGCATTCCTGGTATATGGCAGGTATTAGGAATTGGAGAGAGAAACAGGAATAAGATCTGTCCTTTGTCTCCAAGGAACTCGCAATCACAGCCATAAATGAGATGTGCAAATGCTATATAAGATTCAATGAGACATACTGAAAGTCTTTTGAAATTCATACTCTAAACATATGCCTGATTTTATAGGGGCAGGACCAGACTATAATTTGCCAGGATATGTTTATTACAGCTCTCAGCCTGTGAATTTATTAACATCTCTCTAATGCACAAGACCTTTTGGTTTCATTCACTGATATGTTTACAGCTGACATGCACTATCTTTCCTGGCTTTTGTACCCACATTTGTTTATACTGACACATGGTGCCTATAGCTTTATACCTCAATGAGATTTCCAGTGTTTTCCCTGAAATCACTCAGAATTATAGTAAAGAGATGCATTTATAACCATCAGGGAACACTGGATCTTGGATTCTCTATTCTTTGGCATCTGTTAGTAAATATCTTCCTACCCTCCCTGGCTTTAGGGTATACATTGTTTACCTGTGGCACAGCAAAAAACATCTCCCATATTTTGTGGAGAAAATTCTGTGTCTGACTCTTATGGTTCTGAGAGTTGTTTACAGCCATCTGGCAGAAAGTCTTTCTTGTACTTCACCTTCAATGATTTGTGTGTCAGGCTTTTTGTCTCTTATGGTGCATGAAGAGGACAAATGAAAGTCCTTTCCCCTGCAGTATCTCTCCCACTCATAAAAAGTTATGTTTCTAAACTTTAATTACTGGCATGGTATCCTGTCTCCATTCTTAATGTCAGGGGTCTTATTTTATTTTCTTCTTCAATTACATCTTTTTCAAGTGCTTTATGTATTTCAGTCTGCATTAGATCCTTCACTGTAAAGACCAAAGATAACATTTGTGCTATGTTACAACTGCCTTATCTCTGTGTCTTCAGTTTTCTGTGTAGAAGTACAGGTGGTTCTATATTTGTTAAAATATTATTGGACACAGGGGCCATAATGAAGCTTTCAAAAATTCTTCATTTTTTGAAAATGAACTTCATTGAAATTTTCAAAATTTCAAAAATTCTGAAGTTTTAAAAAATTCAAAAAATGAATTTTCCAGTGTGGAGGTTCCTCAAAAAATTAAAAATAGACCTACCCTATGACCCAGCAGTAGCACTGCTAGGAATTTACCCAAGGGATACAGGAGTACTGATGCATAGGGGCACTTGTACCCCAATGTTTATAGCAGCACTCTCAACAATAGCCAAAGTATGGAAAGAGCCTAAATGTCCATCAACTGATGAATGGATAAAGAAATTGTGGTTTATATACACAATGGAGTACTACATGGCAATGAGAAAGAATGAAATATGGCCCTTTGTAGCAACGTGGATGGAACTGGAGAGTGTTATGCTAAGTGAAATAAGCCATACAGAGAAAGACAGATACCATATGTTTTCATTCTTGTGTGGATCCTGAGAAACTTAACAGAAACCCATGGGGGAGGGGAAGGAAAGAAAAAAAAAAGTGGGAGAGAGCCAAAGCATAAGAGACTCTTAAAAACTGAGAACAAACTGAGGGTTGATGGGGGGTGGGAGGGAGGGGAGGGTGGGTGATGGGTATTGAGGAGGGCATCTTTTGGGATGAGCACTGGGTGTTGTATGGAAACCAATTTGACAATAAATTTCATATATTGGAAATAAATAAATAAATAAATAAATAAATAAATAAATAAATAAAAATACTACCATTTTCAAGAAGTTTAAACTGGAAGCAAGTGTTTTAAGTTGTCAGAGATTATAATATAATGCAATGTAATAAGCGTATTCCCTGTTTCAGAATGAGATTCTGAGGGCTGTTGAGGAAAGACCCTGCATTAAGTTATTTTGTACTCTATTTTCCTTTCTAGGCTTGAGGTACACCTCTCCACTTAGTTTCTTTTATAGCAGATGCTGTATAATTTTGTTGCCATCATTAACATTTCTAGTATTCTGGAAAGGTTGGGAAAACAAACAAACAAACAAAAAAGCTATTTCCATAATAATGCTGCATAATAAGCAATCCCCACCCCCCCCACCCCCCCACCTCCCACTCCCAACAAAAAAAATCTCAGTGGCTTACAACAAGCCTTTATTTCTCACTCATGAGGCTGCAGGTCAGCTGTGATAGTTCAGCTTGAAATGTTTGTTAGGTTTAGCTTTGCTCCACCATTTCTCGTTCTGGGACCCAGGTTGAAGGAGCAGCAGCTCTCTGGGGCATCACTTCTCATGGTGTAGGCAGGAGGGCCAGAGTGAGAGCCAAACAATGCAAGCATATTAAAGAAAGCCCTGGTTGGGTGTGACCTGTCTACCTAACGTTACATTGGCCAGGCAGGTCTTGGGCCAAGATGAAAGTCACTGGGGCGAAGAACTATGCTTCTCTCACAGTGACCAATGGTCAGCACAGGAAGGAAAGGCAGACTTGTGACCAAATAACACAGTCTACTGTAAGTATCAAGTATGATTCCCTGTCTTCCTCCGATGGCATATGGTAATTGCCAGTGCAGATTTCTAGTCATGTATTTCAATGTTCTTTAAGAAAAAACACCTTATTTTTTTGGAGTATGTTTCTTCAGTTATTGATATGTGGTTTTCTACTTCTATTTGTCTTTCATGACTTCAATTTAGGTCAAAGAACAGTATTATTTCTACCATCATTTACTTAAATTGATATAAACCACCTAATAATATGGTTCTTTTTCACATGACGTTATCACTTTTTTAAAAAAAGTAACGCCTACTTCTTTTTTGAATGAGATTACTTTTTAAAAAATCTACTTGTACTTTGACCCACTTCTAAATATAAGAAAGAAATAATTGGGGCGCCTGGGTGGCTCAGTCGGTTAAGCGTCCAACTTCGGCTTAGGTCATGATCTCACAGTTCCTGAGCTCAAGCCCCATGTCGGGCTCTATGCTGATAGTTCACAGCCTAGATCCTGCTTCAGATTCTGTGCCTCCCTCTCTCTCTGCCCCTCCCCCACTCATGCTCTGTCTCTCAAAAATGAATAAATGTTAAAAAAAATTTTTTTAAAGAAACAATTATGTCATTAAAAGAGTAAAGCTCCTTGTTTTTGTTCCAAGATTACATTTAAGTTCTAGTTAGCATATATGGTAAATTGGTTTCAGGTGTAGAATTTAGTGATTCATCACTTACATACAACACCCGATGTTAATCACAAGTGCCTCCTTAATACCCATCACACATGCCCCACCTGCATCCCTTCCAAAATGCTCAGTTTGTTCTTTATAGCTAAGAGTCTATTTTATGTTTTACCTCTCTTTTTCTTTCCTCTATGTTCATCTGTTTTATATCTTAAATTCCACCTATGACTAAAATCATATGGTATTTGTCTCCTTTTATCCACAACAGAGCCCTACTTTCTGTCCTAAAAGAAGATGTTGATTTTTTCTGTATATTTAAATTTGTAATTATTCATTGAGTAAGCTAAATATATAGCTTATATCAAGTTTTAAATACTGTATATAGTTTTACTTTTATTTCTTCAAAGTTCTCTTCTTCTGTGAATCTTGACATGCCATATATTTGCTGTAACAGTTCATAACTTAAAATAATCAAAAGATCTAACAATTTTTGTTTAGTTTACACACATTAAACTCATAACAACAAATATCATTTGAAGTAAATGTAATTTGCCAAATAGTACCATCTGCAGATAATGTGGCCTTATGAAGTCATATGAAAGTTCACAGAATAAAATAGTAAACTTTGATGTTTATATTAGAGATTGGCCAAATCGTTTGTGTGCATTCTAACATCCGTGATGTCTGGCTTATTCACAAGTCCCAGGAAATATGGTACAGCAAACAGTTGGTCCTTCCAGTGTCATAGTAAGATGTATGTTCATTTCCATTAATATCAATGATGGGCTGAAAAGCATGTTTGATTTTAGCTAGATATACAAAAATTAATTTTCTTCTGGAAGCTAGGATTTTTTTTTGTTCTGGTTTTGGTTTTGGTTTGTTTTTGGTTTTGGTTTTGTTTTTTTGCATATCAGCTTTGTAGGAGGGACCTGTGAGGAAGGTGAATAGGTGTCTCCATAGCTCTGACTCCAGGTGAAGATGGAGCTCCATGGTTCCTCCTGGCATCCACTCTGGGCTGCAAATGAGCTGCTGGAAACTCAGAACCTCGTTCCAGGAGCTAAGTGAGCCAGTCTTTGTATTGCTGTGTTCTATTTCACAACTTTAATAATATATAATTTATATACCCAAAAGCTCACTCATTAAAATATACAAGTCAATAATTTTTCATATATTTACAGAGTTTTGTAACTATCACCATAATCTACTAATTTTAGAACATTTTCATCATTCCCAAGAGAAACCCCTGTACCCATTAGCATTCACTCCCCATCCTGTTCCCACTCCCCCACAGCCGTAAGCAGCCATGAATCTACTTTCTTTCTCTATATATTTGCCAGTTCTGGACATTTCACACTAACGAAAGAATATATTATGTGTAGCCTTTTGTTACTGACTTCCTTCACTGAGCATAATGCTTTCAAAGTCATGATGTAGCATTATCAATACTTCATTTCTTATTACTGACTAATTATATTCCATCATATGGATATACCATATTTGTAGCCAACCATCAGTGATGGACATTAGAGTTGTTTCCACTTTTTGGCTATTATGAATAATGATGCTATGAACTTTTATGTACAAGTTTACGAGTAGACATATGTTTGTCTTTCTCTTGGATATATACCTAGAAGTCAAATTGCTGGGTCATGGTAGACTTAAGCATGGTAACTCTGTTTAGCTTTTGAAGAGCTGTCAAACTGTTTTCCAAATGGCTGTACCATTTTACAATTCCACCAACAATGAATGAGGTTTCAAATTTCAATGCATCCTCACTAACAGCATTAATGCCTTCTTGATTATAGCCATTCTAGTGGGTGTGAAGGGGCTTGCCATTATGACTTTCCCTAATTACTGATGGTGTTGACCTTCTTTTCACGTGCCTATTAACCACTCATGTATCCTATTTAGAACAATGTGTGCTCAGATCCTTTGCTCATTTTTAAAATCCGGTTGTCTTTATATAATTGAGTTGTAAGAGTTGTTTATGTATTCTAGATACAATTCCCTTAGCAGATAGATAATTTGCAAATATTATTTTACATTCCGTTAGTTGTCTTATCACTATCCTGATGGCGTTATTTGAAACACAAAAGTTTTAATTATGAAGTAAAACGTATCTATTTTTCTTTGAGCACTTGTGCTTTTGGTGTCATGTTTAAGAAATCATTGGCTAACCCAAGGTCACAAAGATTTGCTCCTGTGTTTTCTTCTAAGATTTTTAGTTTTGGCTCTTACATTTAGTTCTGTGGTCCACTTTGAGTTAATTTCTGCATGTGGTGTAAGATAGGCATCTGACTTCATTCTTGGGGAATGTGGATATTCAGTTGTCCCACATGATTTGTTGAAAATTATTTTCCCCCATTGAATTGTCTTGACCCCTTTGTCTAAAATCAATTAACAAAAATATTTATTCATGATAATTTATTTTTGGTCTATCAATTCTATTCCATTGACCTATGTGTCTTATTTTTATGATAATACCGTACTGTCTTGATTATTGTAGCTTTATAATAAATTTTAAAATCTAGTAGTATGAGTCCACTTTGTTCTTTTTCAAGATTGTTTTAGCTATTGTGGGTCCTTTACAACTTAGCTTGATTTTTAGAGTCAAAATGGAAAGCTCTTTTAGCCCATTTTATTTTTTGTTGGTTTGTTTTTTTACACCTGAATTATACATAAAAAGCCTAGTAAATCATCTCATAAAACAAATGATATGGGTGTGATTAAGGGAAGGGTTGTTGACTTTTATATATATATATATATATATATATTCACATACTAAAATATCTCTGAGCTTTAGATAGTATCATAAAATTCTTGCTTGAGGAAAAGTTTTTATTTGAATTTCATATTCTAATAAGCCTAACACCCAACTCACATAGCGACTTATTTATCTTCTTGCACTAAAATATCCACTGAAGCAGTAGTCTTATATTAACATTGATGTGAACATGATTAGGTTTGGAAGAGCACAAACCACATGACATCCTGAGCAAAAACAACAAAAAACAAAACAAAAACAAAAAACAAAACAAAACAAAACAAAACAAAAAACAGAGAAAATTCACTTCTAGCCCTTTCTGATATACTGACTTTGAACTTTTAACTACACAAACTTGTTTTGTGAAGAAAGTGACCATTTCTTTAAACCCAGAGAAGAGCCACCATAGAAATGACTCAGAGAACTGGGGAAATGATTGCTGGTTTCATGCTCTGCCAAAAAACTATGATGTTTTCTTGGATCTGAGTTTATTTTGGTGTCAAAGGTATTATGGAGAGATTTCCACAGTCTGCATGGCCCTACTCTCTCTATTCCAACGTTGGAGAGTTTATGTTATAAAACATTGAATCCATTGTCAGCACATTTTTGACTGTATGGGAATTTCTTTTCTATTCAGATTGTGTCCTACTGCCAAATTTATAAAAACACATTATTTTCATCTGTCTTTTCTCTTCTTGTTCTTAATAGTTATACCAAAGTTTTCTGTCTGAATACAATTAACTCCTTTATTCCATATGTAAACCTTTTTCAATGATAGACTATTAAGAAGTACTTCTGGCGTATGTAGTAAACCTTTTGCAAATAACCAGTATTTGATCAGAAGTTTTTAATAGGATGCTTGGAGGGCATTTCAAACACAAGGCTTTGGTGCTGTTTTGGTTTCTTTAGTTTTTGTGGTTTTTTTGTTTTTCTGTTTTCTGACTCAAGCCTTTTTATGGTAGAGTTGCCAGTAATACCATAAATCTCAAAAAGGCCATTCTTGTCCTAAACCGATTGACCCTTCAGTCCTGAATCCTCAGCTAGCTCAGGCGTTCTCCTGGACCTCACTGCCATTTTCTGAATAATTTATGTGATTTACAATGCCTTGTAAAAAGCACTGAAACATCTCTGTGTGTGACTTGTTTGCTTTTGATTTATAGTGACATCTTTTCATAGTAGCCCAAAGTTGCTGAAAAACTTTTCTGAAACATTATGCTTTTCCATTCATACTCAGATTACTGTAACTCAGTTATCAGTGACCTCAATTTTCTGCCCTGTTGTTTTCCAAATTAAAAAATACATGTGGGTAGTCTCTTCACAAAATCACACATTTTACCCAATAGATTATTATCCTTTGTGCACTCCGCCATTACCAGTGGTTACCTGACCTTTAGAAATAAGAGAAGCATTATGAGCATCTATTGAGATATTAAAAACTGTAATATTATTAATGTTTCTTAGGGTCAGCTGGCATGTTTACACTGCAGCTATGATGGTGATTCAGAGGATGACATGTGTGGTTGCTAAGTGGCCCTTCTCAAGGCTCTATGATGATCTGATAATAACAAAGAAAGTAAATGAGGAAAATACTGTCTGCTTCAGTGAGATAGGCATTTGCAGAGAAGATTGAGCACATATGAAGTGCTCTGCCCTGGTAGAACATAAGGAGATACAGAGGACCTGCCAGTGTGGGTGCCTTATCATTTAAATTAGGCATCCTGGGAAGATGCTAAACAACATCAGCTAAACAAGGGGAGGCACATAAATTGTTGGCAGGGAAATTCAGAGGTCAGGATCAGCAGCACCAGTATATGTTTAAATAAAGCCTTTTTTCTAGAATACATAAAACAAGATCATGCCTCATCTTCTGGGGAACAATTGTTTCTTCTATTTAGAAAATATAACTACGAGGATTTCATGGACATAATTATCAGCAAAAGTGATTGCATCAAAGACACATGAGCCTTGTGTTTTTCACTGTTGAACAAGGATTTTGTTTTAGAAGGAAAAAATGATGTTGATAAGATTTAAGATTGTATATGCTGATTTAAGACCATTGTTTTCTGGAATCCGTGCTTCAGGACAAGTGTTTCGACAAATTGAAAGAACAAAATAAGGTAATATTTGCAAAATGTCTATCACAGTGTCCAGTAAGCGCTCAGTAAGTATTAGCTATCATCATCATCATCATCATCATCATCATCATTTTCTTCTAGTGGATGGTTATATTTGTGCTTGGTCAAGTAGACATTGTTTTGATGAAGGTCTTCATCAAAGGTAACAGAAATAAAGAACTTTGTGCTCAGCATATTAGCCCCATACTTGTACCCTATTTTAGCTATTTAAGTTGCAAATGGTCCACAGTTAACTTTGATTATCTTATATCAAGCACTGAAACAGTTATCAAAAAACCTAGTGTCTGGTCCTGCCTCTACCCCTCACTTTTGTGTGACCTAGAGTAAGTCTTACTCTCTCTAGGCCATGAAATCGATGAATCTATGAGTCCTTTTCATCTCTAATATTCTATGGGGTAGCTCAAGGGGCAAAATTGCAGGAAAGGTATTATAATATATTGCATTCACTTTTAATCTGTCCTTGGAAGTCACTTCACTTCTGCCCCAAGCAAGCTCCACATCTTGTTTAAGAGTGTCATTTCACTGAGTAGTACTCCAGGCTGTAGAAACTTCCATTGCATAGTGTCAGTGCTGTGGATATTAAATATTTACTAGGGATAAAAACCTGCTGTAACCTACTCGGAACCAAAAATTGAACTTTTAGAAACTGTTTTATAACAGAGAGATAGATACCTGTTGTCTTCAAACTATCTTTTACCATTTGTAGTGCCTTTGACCTTCATGTGGATTCTATAGCAAATGAAGTCAAACTTTTTTCAACTGTTTATCCCTGGGCAGTACCATCTGATATGAATAGTATTCCATCAAAAGGCGTTTTTTTCCTGAGGAAGTCTTGCTGTAATACATCATCAGGGTGACAGCCAGTGTATTATACATTACAATAAAACATCCCCAGAGCAAAGGTACATGTGATGATGAATTATGCTAATATGTTATTGTCATTATGTTATCAGCACTCAGAGAGTGATTTACTGAGATACATCATCAGTGAGAGATTATCTGATTCCATATTACTCAAAAAATGACACCATCATGGAAAACCACAAGCAGATTCAGTTGATTAATAGGGTTGGTGATATTCCAGTGCCAGAACTCATGTATAGTGGTATATTAAAATGTCCTTTGAAACTGAAAACAAGTTAAAGAAAGATGAGTCCATGAGGTGAGGTTGTAAAAGCACTGTCAATTTAAATACTATTACTGTAGACAGAGTGGATACTCAAGTATGAACCAGAAGTCATCCTTTGTCCTTTATTCAAACATTTGACAGAGATTTAGTTCTACTTAATTACCTTTAAGAAACCTGAGAATTCCTTATAAGAAGCTGTCTGTTGTACGACCACTGATTATCCTATATAGTGACAGTCTACAATTGACACTTTATAATGATATATGCATGATGCCCGGTCACTGAACCAACCAAACATATCATGAAACTTTTACTGAATGGCAGTTTATTCAGGACATAAGTGGATCACTTTTGTTACAGCATCTTTTTTGCACAGAACCTTGCAACATTAGGCACTCAAAAGATACTTGCTAAGCTTAATTGATGATTTTTTTTATAGTGTTCCATATAGAAAAAACACAAAATAACATCTTACACCAAATGGTTAGATTAAAAGAGCCAGACATCATGGATTGCAAATTTAAAATAAAATAAAATTTAATTTAATTTAATTTAATTTAAAATAAAACAAGTTCATTTTTCCTGGCCCTGCTTGTTCTATCACAATCACAAAAGCCACTACTTCTTTCTCATGGCTCTCATGCTAAAGTCTCTAACCCATTCATAGAGTGTGTGTGAGGAGAACAGGTAAGCAGCAGGGTAGATCCCGCTTAATTGGCATGTTCTTGATCTCACACTGATGATCTGAGCTTGCTTGGTAATTAAAACAGACCTTTTTTTTCTCATAGAATACTCTCATAGCTTCCTTGGGGACCTGTCCCCAATTGTTATACATCTCTTTCCTGAAGATTTCTTATTAGTTTGTGCCTTTTAGAGCTTACAGTCATTTCATTAGTCTCTGTTTTCCAGCTATTCGCCTCTCTGTTGTCATATTACACTTTTGGACAAAGTCCCTTTAAAAATATATGTATGAAGACCAAGATGGCCCCATTCCGTAAGGTCCATATCTGACGCACAGGAAACATACTCCTCTGCCTGTTCAGTGAAAGCACAGCTGGGTTCTAATGTAATAATAATTACAATAACTGACTTTTACTGAGTGCATACTATGGGCAGGCACTGCTGCATGTACTATCTTATTAAACTTTCCCAAAAAGAGAAGAGTGGTACTGTTATCCTCAGTTTACAGTTGAAGAAACTGAGTCCTAGGGAGATGGATTTACCCAATGGTACAAGGCCCAGAGATGAGAGCCAAGACTCAAGACTTGGTGGTCACAGCTTTACTCTGCATGCTTTTAACAATGACATTAAATTACAGATTTAGTATTAGCACCAAATACTAAATTGAGCTTTAGAATGGCATACCAATGTTCTCTCATTAAAACAGGTACCAACCAACCAGTGTCTCACCTTTAAGCTTTTCCGGGCACGGACTCAAAGCAAGTACCCTGTACTCTCCCTAACTCCAATGGCAAACAAAAATTCTCTGTGTTCCTGTCAAAGCCCCTCATTAGATTTGACAAGAGAGTTGCCATAACATACCAACTATATTCTCCAAAAGTAATTATTTCCATACCAGCCTTTTCCACCTCAGTGATCTAGGTACTGAGCAACAAGTCCTAAAACCATTGCTTTGCTTTTATTTTATTTTATTTTATTTTATTTTATTTTAATTTTGTTTTATTTTATTTTATTTTTTTGCTTCTAATCTCCATTTCAAGTGTGTAATAATGTAAGAGAGGTTTGTAATGTAGAATACTTACCACGTACTTTTTTTTTTTTTTTCCTCCTTGGCCTTTTTGGGCCTCAGCTAAAATTGAAACAGAAAGGGACAGAAATTATAACATTCTTTTTCAAAAATAAAGGCTATTTTCTGTCACCTAAAAGACAAGGATACGAGAGTGTATGACTTCTAGGAATGAGTGGGTATGTCCCCCTGTCAGTAGTAAAAACCTTAAAAGATGTATGTGTTCCAGACCTCAAGAAATGTTTCAGGGTCATGAAAAGAGTTTTTACTTCAGCTGATTTATATGTGCAATTTCAATAGGGTAGCCTGTTCTAGACTGCTTCCGGGGATCCACTGGTTAGGTCATGATGAAGCTGGTAACAACCTGTCAGTGTGCAATTTGGTTTGGAGGTGTGTTATCAATTTCCAAGGTATCTAATATCCCTGACTGAGCTGGCAGAATGTGGGGCACTCTGCATCCAGTGATCATTGTGCCAATCTCTCCCACATATTAGGGTGCTGCCAGCCCTCCTCCCCAAACTGCTTCCATTTAAAATTTGCCAATACCAGCGACATCTGGGTGGCTCAGTTGTTTAAGTGTCCAACTCTTGGTTTCAGCTCAGCTCAGGATCTCAAGGTTCATGAGTTTGAGTCCCATGTCCATCTCTGCACTGATGGCGTAGAGCCTCCTTGGGATTCTCTCTCTCTCTCTCTCTCTCTCTCTCTATCTCTCTATCTCTCTCTCTCACTGTCTGCCCCTGCCCTTCTCTCACTCTCTCTCTCTCTCAAAATAAATAAACTTAAAAAAAATTTAAAAATAGAAGTATAAAACTTCCCAAGAACATCCCAAAATAGGTTGAATGAGGATTCTCCCTCTTATATACTGTGCCTGGTCTTAGTTTTATTGGCATGTTAATTGAAATAAATTATTAATGAAATTTTAAGATTAAACTATTAAAAATAGCCAGTGCATGTTTGTTTTATTTATCTATCTATTATTAAAGAAATAGTCATTGTCTTAAGAAAAAACAAATAACAACAACAACAACAATTGTGGCAAGCAAGCTATTTCACAGTCGAATTCTTGACATGAAGGCTTTTTGTGAAACTCTGTTTTGCCACCTAAAACTTCCTCTTCCTTGTGGGAAATGTACTTCCACTTAAAAGCTGAGGGAGAAAATTCTAGTGCTTAAACAAGTGAAACAGTACATTTCAAGATAATAACACTATATAATTAATACATAAAGCTCTTTACATTTATAGAATACTTTATCCACAATACTTTATTGAATTTTGACAAAAGTAGAGCAGTATTATTATATCATAGGAAAAGCACTGATTTGAGGGCAGAGGCCTGTATCCAATTCTTAGATGTGGCACTTTCGTTGGCCATGTTGCCCTGGACAGTTTTCATGCCTTTTCTGACCTCTATTTTCTTTGTCTAAAACTGGTGGCAACTGTTTTTATTCGTAATAAGTAAGCTGAGTACAGGATCTATGCCTTATTTATCTTTGTGTCCACAGGTCCTAGCCTAGTGGCTGACAATAAGTGCTTCATGATAAGTAAATAAGTCTGTGAGGAATTATTATCTTCCATTTACAGATACGCAGAGTGAGTTAAAAAGTTTCAGTGACCTAGCATTACACAGCGAATGAGGAAAATGCCATGGTTGGTTGTCAAACAGGATCAAATTCCCAGAATTCTGACATACGTGGTGTCCAAAAAAGAAACATTAGTCACTGTGGAGGAGAACATCCATGTGTATATAGGAAAGTAGGTTCTGAGAGCCTAGGCTTCAGGGTGTTCCACGGGAGAACCGTTTTATCCCCCCTCCTCCCAGTGGATTCTTACAATTAGCAACAAACACAATGATGCCATTCCTCTAGGTGGAGATAAATATAGAACAGGGGTAGCACATCGTTTCCCATTTTGAAATGACAGACATTTTTTTCCTGAGTATATTCTACGATTTTAGCACAGAGACTAAATATAAAAGAAATAATACTAATTATCACTCTTATATGAGCTAAGCACTGTTGCAAGCATTTTAGATACGTTCTCTTCTTTAATCCACAACACAGTCCCATAAGATACTAAGATTATCTCCACTTTACAGGTGAGGAAATTGAGGTATGGCGAGGTAAGGAAGTTTGCCAAAAGGCCCAGAGCTCCTAAATAGCAGAGGCAGGATTTGGATCTAAGCAGTGTGACCTAAGAGCCTTGCTCTTAACCTCTATGTTTTACTGCCCCAAGATAATAAATAGAGAATATAGGACACACAAAAAAGATCCTGATATGCACTTCCAAGTCCAACTGAGCTCAGCAAGAACACAAGGCCTAGAAGAATAAACTGTGCCTCAGAGAAAGACCAAAAAATGTCTAGAAAACATATGGAAAGTAATTTCTTTTTGCTTCTATTTCTCTTATGCAACAATTTTCTATAACATGTGTTCAGATAAGCATTTAACTAAATATATTTTTTTCTAAACTTGCATATGACTAGAATAAATACGCTGAATTTTCAAGGGTGGCAGAAATATTGATTCTGTGACAACTGTGTTAGCCCAGGTTCCCTAGAAAACAGAGCCTCAGAAAGGAATTCAAAATGATGAAGCTTTCTTTGGGATGTACAAAAGCAGGGCATCTAGACTAAGGAAAAATGGAAGAAGGTAAAGCAATATCACAACCTAGTGGTACTTGCTCCTGCTTTACATGGGCCACAAAAACACAGTAGTTGAGAGATGTGTCCAATAACCATGCAGAACTTCTCCAAATGGGCTGTATAGAGAAAACATGCTTTGAAATCATTTATGGGGAAAAAGGGAGAAAGAGGGATTTCTCTGTGCAACTCCCTCCCATCTCTGGTTTCCCAGTGGCCAGTGTTTGTGGAATTGTGAGTTAATTCCCCCTTGTTTCCAAGTTTAATGGACTGGCACCTTAATGACCACATGATATGCCAACTTTCACATTCAGCAGTGTGGTAGATCAAGTCCAGAAATGATGGAAGTGACAAATTCTGAGCCCATAGCTAATGAACCTGAATGAGTGCAGGTGAACTTGGCATTCCCAAGGCAAGTGCCCAGTCAGAGCTCAGGGATGGCAGCCTGGTCCAAGAGGCAGATGAGGCTAATGTAAACTGACACGTTCCTTAATGTTTGTGTGACTTTTAGGAAGTCAACTTTAACTCATATGAACAGAATCAAAAGTCAAGCCCACTAGGAATGAGCCATCTCCTTTTTAAGATACGACAACATCTAGGGTGTAGGGTATAGAGGAAGAAGAAATATACACATACACAACACACATTTATGATGTACACATATATAGGTACATTATTTATAAAATTTCCTTCAATATCACAAAATATTCAGTACTGAATGTTATAAGCCAACTACAACCATTGGATTTTTAGATATATAATTCTGAAAAGATGTGGGTATTCAGAGCCAGCATTCCATCAGTGGTAGACAAGAGCAGGATAGTCCTGATACAGCAGGAAGAAGAATGGAAAAGCCACTAGAAAGGAGTAGAATGTTAGGCTACATCACAGGACAAAGACCAGGAAGCAGGTGGGTTGTGTCAGAAGATGAAGAAAAGGGTTTTCCTGTTGGTGGGCGAGGCACAGTATCCAGAGCATTGGGTAGCAGATAGTGAATGGTAGTCCAAGAAGGCAAACATTCTATGCCAAAGTTTATGGATCTCACAATCAAAAATTCTAGTATCACTTTATTCTGATGAGATCTATACACTAGATAGGAGCAGGGCAAATATCTACGTGTGAGAACTGGACAGGGGTTGATCTCAAATAAGCAAGCAGGACCTAAAGAACAAGGAGGACACCCACAAGGCTTATTCAGTTTTGAGTCTTACACTGTGAGGGGCTCCCTGTCTAGGAGGAGTAGCAGCCCCTGAGCATAAGAAAGAGCTTAATGTACCAGTGATAGCTAGGTATTCCTTCTTGGAGAGATTAGAGGACTGTGGGGGCAGGGAGTCAGATTAAATGGCCAGACGAGTCTTTTAATTACTAACTTTCCTGAATTAGAATACTGTGTTCTTTCAGCAAAATGTACTAAGCACTTATCTCTGATATTCAATATGTATTTCAGACTAGCAACAAATACAAACATTGTATAACTTATTGGTTTTGATAGTCTACTCTAACATATCTCCACTTGAACATATTTCTCATGATCATGGAATATATATGTATGTGTACATAGATGTACACATTTTCATTTTAATTTAATATTACTCTATAAATTTGTCCAATAATGGTTACCTACCTTCTGGACTGTTGTGCAGTATGGGTTGTACTTATTTGACACTCACATTCACCTGTAATCCCTTCCTTCTTCCTTTCCACCCCCCATCAAGTGTAATGCAATCAATTCCTTAAACCATAGATGATAGAAATAATGTATACAGGTATGTAGCCATTTCCCCAAATTTATAAATTGGGTGCCAGGTTGAAAATAATGTCAGGTATCTGCATTTCTAATTTAGTGTTCTCCAAAGTAGCCTCTGACAACTGGCAAAAGTATCCTGCTCTGACAGTCTGACCCTTACACTCCAATTAAATATAAAAACAGATCTGAATCTCTTTCACCCAGTTGTACTGTCAAGGCTAGTATAACTTGACTGTCACATAGAGCTCTTTAAATCAGCCTGCCAAGAAAATATGATTGTAGTACAGATTTTAGCATTCAGAAATGTTCACTCCCCTTTCACTTACACAGATTTTAAGGGTCAAAGCTATGCATTTTTATCAGACATTTTATTATCTTTCAACCTTTGTGAAGATCAATGTATTAGAATAGAGGAAGAACTTTTTCTCCTTTACTGCTGAAGTGATTTGGTACAAGGGAAATACTAATGAGGATTTTTTTTTTATTCCTTACTGGAAGTTCCCATTGGACAGAAGGAGAAAGTTTTATTAAAAAGATGGGTGCAATGTTTGAATTCCATAATACTTCTGGAAAGTAAACATCTGGTCAAAGTAGATGAGCATCTAGAAAAGAGATAAAAGTGTGGAGTTTTGAATTTTCTTAGAGATATGATGCTTCCAAGTTGCAGCATGTTTCAGCAAAAATTTAAACCATAAGAACCCTGACTTATAAGTATAAAAGAGAGAAACTTTTCAAAGTAGGTTTTTTTTTTCCATTTATTTTAAATGTAATATAGTTCTTATTATAATGGCCTAATAATTATAATTTTTAGCATTTTCTGTCCTATTATGGATACAGAAAGCTAGTCACTATTTTCCTTCTCGTTGTCGTCCCAACCATTGTGATCCCAATGGTTATACTTTTAGAAGGTGGCATGCAAGTCATTCTGGCTTCAACTCCCATGGGTTGACTGAATCACATTATTTTAGAGTGAACTTCATTTAAAAGAGCGAACTATTAAAATGTCTAGGTTTTCCTCTTCAAACAAACAAACAAAAATCCTAAATAAGTAAATCCAAGTCTAATACATTTAGGCTATTATCCCCATTGTATCATCAACAACACAGGGACTCACTGTACTAAATATGTCTCATTCTCCTTAAATTAAGAAAGTTCATCTTTCTTTGCTAAGAGATATAGGCAAGGGAGGGTGGGACCATTTGAGGGTACGTGAAACTGAAAGATTGACAGCAGTGGCTGAAGTCAGGCAGAAAGCAGACAGCCCTGGGGAAGCATTGCTGACAGCAACACTAATGCACTACAACGCTGACATGCAACTTCCTCTAGATTCCAGAAAAAAGCCATTTGGGAAGAGCCTGTCAATAATGTAAAACTGGGCCAAATGGTTCTGGTTGTGGACTGCTAGCAAATGTCTACCCAAGACTAACTGGAGATGACCAAACTCATGTTTCAAATGAAAAATATAAATATAGCCTTCCTCAAATGAAAGGAAGTTTCCTGCAAATTAGAATGCTATTTTTTAAAAAGTATATTGGGTTTAACATCTCAGGTATTTTTCTACAACTAGACCTATTTTTTTTTTCTTCCTGAATTCTCTGGGCTCTGCTTTAAGTTCAGTTTTGTTTACCAGCAAGATATGAGAACAAGTTTAATGCTGTGAAAGATGTTTTACTTAGAGCAATAATATGACAAGCAGAACTGAATGCATAGCAACTTGCACATTACATAAAGCTTTCCAGCCAACACTGGCTTTAAAATCACCAGTGAACTAAAAAAAAAAAAACAAAAAAAACAAAATATAAATATTAGACTCAAGGTATAGATGAAAAGCACCATGTCAAAAACAAAATTAAATAAATTATCTCCTTTTGTGCTTAAATAATGGATGAAGCTTATGGTAAGCATAACTGCTGTTTTTGATTCCTTGAATTGCTTCAGCAACTTGACCTTGGGTTGAATTCTCTGCAGTGTAATATTGAGCCCATACGAAGTCCTTTTCCCTGAGCAAATTTGTTTTCAGAGGGGGATAAACAACTAAAAATTGATCCTATAGAATTTCATAAATGACAACAGTGAAAAACAACCTTTCTGAATGAATTTTCTTTCTTCTACCCACTTCACATATATATGTGAGAAAGCAAGAAAGAAAAAAAAGTTGAACACTTGTCCTTCTTCCCTGTTAGGTAAACTACTTAAACTATAAATTTCATAAATAAATCACACAAAAATTGTTATGGACTAAGTGGGAGAAGGTAAAAGATTAATTGTTTTTTAACATGGAATTATTAATTTTAAATATTATAAGAAATCTTTCTAACTAACAGGTCCTTAGGGGATTTGTTCTAATATATAAATGTAAAATGTATGTAAACAATGCTTCGACAGCACATGAGAGTCCTTGAGAAGAGAATTTTCCAAAATTAGTGTTTGGGACTATTCCTCCTTTAACTTTGTTTACATGATTGATTGAATTCTCCATTTAGACGTGTTAAACAGAGTAAATGTCATCGCATTCTCCTCTGGAATAAGGCAACTATCTAATCAGAGGAATTGAAATAAGTGTTTTTAATGTATTAAAATGTGCTGTCATGTGTGACTATTACAGAATTATTAAATAATGTTACTAACTCCCTAGACATGGCAAGATTTTCCTGCTTCTACTCTTCCCTCTATTTGTTCCCTAAGCCCCCATCAGCAATCCACAATGCAGCCAACGTGATCTAAAAAAGCAGCAAAACCCTTGGTTTTGTCACCCTATTGCTTGAAGCTTTTCAGTGGTTTTCCACTGCCATGAGAAAAGGTCCAAATTCTTTAAATGCATTAGGAAGCCCTTCATGATTCTGCCTGCTGCTTGCTTCTCTAGCCTCTGTCTCTCCCCACTCCCTCACCTCACACTCTATTCTCCAGTTGCAACTTCTGTCAGTACCTCTAAATCTGTTATGATTTCTCTTTTGTACCTGTTCTTTCTACCTAGACCAGTCTTTCCTACTCCATCCCTGATCTCCTTTCTCACACCTCTTTTATTGGTCTAACTCCAATCTTCCCTAAGGTCCAAGCCTAGACATCATTTCCTCTTAGAAGCATTTTCTGACCTCCCCTACCATGGCATCTATCACATTTCATAGCATCACTTACTATGTATCATTATCATCCATTAAACAATAAATACTGTCATGATCTTATGCTACGTTTCCAATATTCCTATAACTGACATTAACTGAGTACCTATTATGCTCAGACTCATTTCTAAGCTCTGATAAAACAGAAAGGAACCAAGCAAACAAAATCCCTGCCTGAGGGAACTTATATTCTATACAAACAACAAACATTTATTAGCAAGAACAGAGTGAAAGAAAACAGAACAGTAGAGAACAAAAGGAAAAGAACAAATCGAGAAGAAGGTACAAAGTGAAATAAGAAAGAGCCAGGAAACCTTCAAAGCATAGAAATACAGGTTGATCTCTTAAAAGACCCCACCCCACTATTAGATAGGCCCTCTTTCATTTAAAACTTTGCCATTGGCTTGTGATATTTGAAGATGGTATAGTTTCTTTCTTCATTCTACCTGCAGCCAAATACATCCAGATTCTGTCATTCAGCATTCCAGAGATCTCCTCCAGAGCCCTCTGCTGTCCACAATGAACAAGGCTTCAGAACCCAAGTGGTATACTTAAGCCTGAGCAAAACAAGCTGGAAGCTTATTTTACAAGCATTGCTTCTCCAAAATTTATTCACTGGGAAAATCTTCTATAAAACTGTGAATATGTTATGCAAGTAAAATTAGACCTTTCAACCTGCTTGGTATGATACATGATCGTACACACTGCAGGTGATTCTGCCAGAAATAAAAGGAATTTAATTTTTTTATTAGACACTTAGTAGAAAAGGTCAAAAAAGAGATTTAGGATCCCTGTCATCCCTTTATACTTAAAACATTAAAAGACCTTATTTACACCACTTTTTACCACATGATTCAGATCTTTCAGCCACAACAAAATTAGAGTGAAAACAAAGAAAAAAAATCAATCAAACCAATTGTATATAATTTTGCATGAAGAAATAGTGACATATGCATAGCAAATTATAAAATGCTGTGCCTGTGAACTCTGTTCTCTCTGAAGAGATGTCCTGGCTTCTTTGTCTTACTAGTCAAACTCCTACTTTCCTTTTAAACTCTACCTAAAACTTACCTCTGTTATGTCACCTTTCTGCTTCTCCTCATAGCCATCCCAAACAGCTGACCCTCCTTTTTTGCTGTCAAATGAATCTAGTACAGACTTCCGTTAGAGCCCTTACCCTCTGTGCTTCCATTATTTGTTTATGTCGATGTGTCTCCTACTGTAAAATGATCTCCCTGAGGACAAGGAGAATGTCTTTGTGACTCAAGCACCTGGCATGTGAGATGTGTTTAAAACAAACAAACAAAAAATGACCAAAGAATAAGAGAATGAATGAATGAGTAAGTGAAAGCCACCAGTGACCTTCAGTGCCTTTCTGGGTGAGGCTCTCTATGAACTGAAAATTCAGATTGGGAAATTTTCCTTTCATCTTTTCCTTATCATTAACCAAGTTCATAATGATGACTAAGAAGGAACTAAAAAAGCAAAATTTGAATTCCACTTATACAGTATGGTTCTGAGACTGTACTTTTCATTTTACATCATTTGCCTAATTCATCTCATCCAGTCAACCCCTCAGCCAATAATCATTAAATTCTATTATAATCATAGCACCATGCTAAATACTCTAAAGTAGATTACAAAGAAGAATAAAAGACCCTCCAAGATTTTTATAACCTTTCTGAGAAAACATTACATCCACATTTTAAAGAGCCAGATAATAGTACATAGAAGGTATGTAACACAGACAGTGGGTGTTACAGGCAGGCATAAGAGGAGCAAAATAGGAGCTAAAGAAAAAGTTGACAAGGCAACATTTCATGTTGGAATAATGGAATGAACAAAGGGTTGACTGTGTAGATTTCCTCAACTAAAATTCTGAGGGTGTAAGAAATCTATATAAATTGTGGTAAATTGTAATCAGTCTATCGCAGAGTTAAAACTTATTCAGAATACTAGCATTTTAATAATTATTTCAGCCAAAGTCTGCTTTCTAGATAGATTTATTTGTACAAGCATTTTTTGGTATTTCCAGCTCCAGGTACTTCCAGACTTTTCTCAAGTTCTTACCCACCTTTGAATATAAGTCCCTCAGCCCCATCCTTTCCATAAAGTAATGCTTCCTCAGTCTTTCGGAAGATTTTGCCCTCACTTGTGCAGTGTTTGGTTCCAAACAGACTGCCTCTAAAGATGTCATCATGTCATCTTGTCTCCCCGCCTTGGCTTACACTCAGAGCTAGCCTTTCTGACAATGGGTAATTTGAGGTCACAGCGCCACTCTGATCTGATGTATCACAATACTTCATGCGACAGCTGCAAGAGAAGACCTGCTTCTCATATATGTTCAGTCAGAACACTGTGGGTCTGTCAGGAAGACTCTGATTTAATGTATAAAGTGCCTGTGGGCATACTAATGATGCGGGAAGCAACGGAGCTCAGCACTAACCCTTTTTGTCTACGTTTCCTTAGACAGAAGTGGAGGTTGTTCCTTCTAACTAGAGTATCAGCGTATTAACTCTAACTAGAGTTTTAGCATATTAACAAATCATAGAATATTAAACCTTCACTGGAGCTGCAAGATCACACAGTCCAACCCCCTCAATTGACAGAGAATCTGTAACTTGTCCAAGATCACACAGTGAATTAGTGGGGAAAAAAAAGAGGGATCAGAAGTCATACATTCGGCTCCACTGTCACTTTCTCTTCCTATGTTGCACATTCTGCTTCCAAAGTAAGCACCCCTTACTTATGACGGTCACCACTGTGTATGCTCTAGAGTCCTATACACTTTCTCTGTCCTTTTTGAATAGGGTTTTCAAATAGGGTTAGCAAATAATACTAGTATAAAAATAAACATATTTCATTTTATGTAGTCTCTTTTCCTAAGGACAGGATATGAATTTTTCCCCAAATAAATAGCATTGGATCATGGATGGCATAAGCGCTAATTACTGCTTGTCATTAGTATTATTCTCACAGGGCAACCTGATAAGAAAGCAAAGTATACATTAATTTGAGGCCATTCAGATAAAAATGCTTTGTAGACACTTGTGTTATAAACATGAAGAATTGTATTATTTGACATATTATATTAGCATTTAATGTATAAATATCTCAATAGTAATGGTCAAAAATAATCTTTTACTCACCCTTATGATTTATGCAGTACACTTTTTAGACCTATTACTTTTGTGTTAATATCCATAGATCTTTGCCATAAAACTATATGTGAGAAGCTTAAGAAACTTTGTCAAAATACACTGGGGAGGTAGCAGAGTGGGAATTAGTCTTCTGTACAGCTTGATTAAAAGGAAAAATAAAAGGAGAGGGATGGAAAGAAAAGATATCGACTACTACTCTCCAGCAAGAGTAGGGATAGGATTTTTAACTCTGTTAGTATCCACTATCCCCTTGGGACCTTACCATACGGTATATTCCCAAAACCATAATGAACGATAGGTTGTGTTGAAAAAAATTACCTATACTGTCAATGGTATTTAAGTTATCTACACTCAGACACAATGGCAATTCTCATAATAAAGCATGTGTTTAATTCTAGCACATTACAGTAACATTGTGTCCTACTTTATCTGCCTTATAGGATGGCATAGAAAATCTAATTTAACAGATGTCCCCCATAACAGTGTTATTCACTTAATGATGTAGCACCTATGTTCTCATCGAAAGAGAGTACTGAGAAATAGGTGCCAGTGAATTATTTTCAGGAGAAATTTAGGAGGAAGCAGGTGAAAAGGATTCTAATTTCTGAGGCTTTGAATAGCACAATAAGCACTGTTTTATTACGGGAACAAAAAAATTAGCATTCACTGAGCTGTTTATGCATTTAGACAATGAATAAAAATGTAGTGTAGTTCCAGGTAGATAATGTGGGGAAAAGGAGAACGAGAACGTCTTTCTATAGTTAGGATTTTTTTTTTTACAGAGTAGAAAACAAAGCTGGTGAGTTAGCTATTCATGTTTATTTGAAATAATTTCTCATCTGGTCCTATTCTTTATGAAAAATATGGTCTAAGTAAATTTCAAAAGTAGATCATCGTTCTTTTCATAATCAGAAGAGGGAGGTCGGGTTGAAGTTCAAGTGAGAGATGGGGAGAGCAATGCCTACAGAAGCCAGGAGGATAATGGAAATGAGGCAAGTGCATCTGAGGAAGGCTTAGTGAGATGGTGGAGTGGAATGGTCGTGCTCTGAAGTGGCAACACCCTGTCTAAAGGCATTTAGAGACAATAGGGGGAAAAAGAAAACAAAAACAAAACTTAGCCACAGAAAACCTAACTGCAAGCCCACTTCAGCTCAAGGCCAAACAGTTGGTCACCTTTAGATTCAGTAAAATCCAAGACCTTGAGACCTCAGCGAATACCCACACAAAGGCCCTTGGCACAGGGAGTGAAAGCCTGGTACAAGAAACTGTTAGGAAGTCTTTGTCTTATGTAAAGTATAAAAATAGTTGTTTCATGTTTATGGCCTAAAACAATGCTATTTACTATAAATTTCCGCAGCACTTATCATTCTATAAAAATTGGTTATTAAGAACCAGTCAGTGCCTTAATTTTTAAAATACCATGCAAAAAAAGGTCTTCTGCTTACAGCAAGAGTGTCTCAACCTGGCATGTATAAATCACATGATACTGATGCAAAATCGTGTGTATGTGTGTGTGTGTGTGATTCCATGTGTGCATTTGTGAAGACAAAAGGTTTGTATCTTAACCATTGTGTCACACCCCACAAAGAGAAGAGAAATACTCAGCAAAAGGCAAGAAATCCAGAAAGTATGATCAGGAAGATCCAGCTGTAGGCAGAAATCTGGCTGCCAACATTTAACCACAGAATTATACCCATGAAAGAATAAGATGAATGAGAGATGTCTCAGTTTTGGAAGGACACCGGTTGTGCAGTGGCAGGAAGGTAGGCATAGACAGAACTCCCTGGACCAAGATAGACAGATTTCCTCAAACTGGACAAGGCATGTCTGAATCACAAGGACTGGGTCAGAGCTTGTCTACCAACAATTTATGTGTTGCCTCTGGCTCCTAAAAGCTTTTGTTTGAGAAGCTCACCCTTGAGCCTAGCACTGCAGGCGGTGGGCTGGTGACTCCAGATGAGAGAACTGGGATGCTGACATGGCCTAACATGCAGGTCCAAAAAAAGAGATTTTTAAGTACCTAAATTAAGGAGACAAACGTGTCCCGAGTGCCTACTATATGTCGGGTGCTTCATGAGTACTATCTCATTTAATCTACTTCACAAATGTTATCTAGAAACCAAAATGTAAGTAGATCTCTCCTTTGTGACTACAGATGAATTCATTCCATTATAGCCCTCAGTCTTCAAGGAAGGGCAAATATTATCCCCATATTTCAGAAAAAGATAAAGCTCCACACAACAGCAGAGTTGCCACAGGTCAGTAAACCTCAATGAAGGAGGGAAGTATACATCACTCCGTGAGGGTGTGGGATGTAGTTTTTAGAAATTTCACAATATAATGTAGCTGTACACAATATCATTTGTTGGTTGGGGAATACAAACTAGAAAGAGATGTTCAGAGATAGAGTCACTTCTCAAGATCAGTAATTCTTAAGAGAAAGGAGAATATCCCCCAAGAGAGGATTTTCTGTAAACTAGTGTGTGAGAGATCTTTCTGCAATTTGCTATGACTTCCCAGGACACCATATTGAATTAAAGCAGAACACCCCAGAGTGCCGATTCCTCCACCATTATTCCCCAAACCAGACCACCTTTGCCACAGATAATCCCACTGACAAGACATTTTAATGTAAAATGATCTTTCAGTAAACAAATTAATGCCCCTTTCATCTGACATCAGTAAGCATTCGCATAATGAGTTTTCCAAATAACCAGTGGTTGCTCATTAAGAGTATTTTAACCCATTAAAAGTAAAAAACAAAAAGGGAAAAAAGTCAGTGTCCTATTTTCATACCTTTCTAATATGTATTTTCATACTGTTACCTTCTTAAACTAAAAGTGATTAAGTTATTTAAACTCTTCCGTATGAGTAAGGATGATCACTGTGACCATTAATTATCGGCCTGGGATGTGACTCAAGAGTGTGTTTGTCTCCTGTACTGTGTGTCATCAGGCTATCTGTTTATGTGGACTAGGTACCAACTCATACGGCCTGTCTACTTACAATTTAACAGTAGCCAAGAAACTGTAGGCAAATCATTAAAACGCACTGTAATTTACGAGTTTATGATCATTAATTCAAATCCCCTCATTTTGCAGATCTGAAATATAAGACTCAGAGTTAAGACTTGCCCGAAGTCACACAATGGACTGTAGAAGAGTTTCATCTCACTTAGAATGTGCAGCCCATAAAGAGAAATACTTAAAATTGTTGTTGGAAATTTCTTAATCTGTAAGCATTGTATATATGTTTTAATTCTGACACTCATTAAAGTGTGGGTACTACAGAGATAGATTAAGAAAATTTAAAAAAAAAAACATCTGCAGGCTGGTCGTTGTCTATTCTAACCATTTGCCTTTAAGATAACCATCAAATCCAGTGAATGAGAAATGGAGAGAGTCTTAAGTATTCTTGTTTCTCAGTAGAAGTTTTCTATTTGGTTTCAGTATTAAGCCTTTGTAACCTCACTATATTTCAATTGATTGTCTCCTCCACTGAAGATTAGAGGATTGGGTTCTAAACCTCAGATGTTAAATACAGTTATAATGCAATTCCTCTCAGGAGGTATGGGGTTTACAGGTATACAAGGTTACTGGTTGCTTCTTCAGCACTTTTCCTGCTATAACCCCTCTTTAGACACTAAGCTCTGAATATGACTTTTAAAGCAGAGAAAAGGTTTGCTAACAACCCCTTCCATAGTGAACCAGATCCGGTTTGCTTACTTCTTGTTTCTCCTTTGTTCCCTAAGTGATTAAGCTTGCTGGATAAGGCAGGTACTAGGAAATAAGAAGTCTTTTGAGTTACATTCAATCATTTTGATTAGCATCACTGGTAACTTTTTTTCCCCCTCATAAACATATGGTAAAGCAATATGTAATGTTCCAATGATTGTGATTTCAAATCTAAAGTACTATTTGTTCATTCCTGAAACCTGAAACAAACATCTGGTGGTTAATGCTTTGAGAAAAAAGTAACATAGTGCATTACCTCTGTCTATGATTCAAGATCATGGGAAAAAAATAAGTAGCTGGGATTAAACCACAAATGTTTGTTGGTCCACTCAATTTAAAAAAAAAAGGTGGAGGGGGAGAACTAAGCTTCTGTGTGTCCTCTAAGGTAGGAAAGGGGATAGAGTCCATGTGCTACTCTTAAGGACCTCTTCCTTTCAGCTTTATCTTGCACTTAGAGATCAACTATATTCAGTCTGTATCTTGCCACTAGAAAAAAAAAAAAGATCTGAATGCTTCCTTATCTCCATCTCATATATGCTCAGAATTACTGAAATTTGTGCATACTGTCAGGTTCATGTTACCATGTGTTTTTATTAATTAGAATTATATCTCCTACGTTAAAACTTCTGTGATGATATTTCATCTTCCAGATTTATTCTAGCTCACACTTCCCATTTCAAGATGACATTTGGAATAGAATTTGAAATAAAGATTTGCTGTCCATTTTGCAATGTTGTTTATCTTAGATAAACATTTTTGGTTTTTAATAGGGATAGTGTATTGGTCTGCTAGGGATGCCATAACAAAATACCAGGGGCTGGATGGCTCAGGCGACAAAAACTTATTTTTCACAGCTCTGGAGGCTGGACATCCAAAATCTAAGTGTTGGCAGGTGTGGCTTCTCCTGAGGTCTCTCTCCTTGGCTTGTAGATGGACAAATTCTTGCTGTGTCCTCCGATGGCCTTTCCCCTGTGCCTGCACACATCTGGCATCTCTTCATCTTCTTATAAGGACAGCAATCATACTGAAGTAGGGCCCACCCTTACGACCTCATTGAACTTTGATTACCTCTTAACAGGCCCTATCACCAAATACAGCCACATTGGGGTTTAGGGCTTCAGAATGTGAATTTTGAGGAAACACAATTCAGTTCATAACAGATAGCAATGCTATTAATCAAGCATTCTGTAATATCTTCTCCTTGAGAAAAAAAACAAACTCTTAGGAAAGGGATAAAGTTATCATTTATATGTGATATCAGCTTATGCAAAATATAAATTTATATGTGATTCACTTACATGAGATGTCATTTAAGTTAATGCACCTAGGGGTGTCTGGGTGGCTCAGTTGGTTGGGCATTCTACTTCAGCTCAGGTCATGATCTTACAGTTTGTGGGTTTGAGCTTCACATTGGGCTCTATGCTGATGGCTCAGATCCTGGAGCCTGCTTCAGATTCTGTGTCTCCCTCTCTCTCTGACCCTCCCCAGCTCATACTCTGTCTCTTTCTGTTTCAAATATAAACATTAAAAATAATAATAATAAGTGAATGCACCTAAAATAACCATTAACTACTTTTTTTATTGGCCTGTCTTAATAGAACTCACAAAGATTTAGTAGGGCCAGCAGATTTCTATGTATTTTTTTGCCAGAAAGACAAAGAAAGATCCAGAATGAGAAATTTCAAATGAGACTGCTGCTCTTGCATCTGTTCTGAAGTTAGCTCTACAGATTTGGTCTTTATTCTCTGGAAATGTGGCTTCATATTCGAAACAAGCCTGAGCCTGACTTAAGTGGCTTTGAAATTCAGAGCCATGAGACCCAGGGACTTTAGCCACAAACATGCCATAAAACAAAGGCTGCTGGAGTACTGGTGCACAAATACAAGTCAGAGTGTCCTTGGTCCCCTCATGAAGTACAGACCACAAGGTGTTTTTTCAGAATACTATTTTATGTGTTGGATCATTTACAGTACTTCCATTTCTGAATTTTTTTTTTAATGTTCTGTGGTAGGGTTGCACGGTTTAGTAAATAAATATATAGGATACCCAGTCCAATTTGAATTGCAGATAAACCATGATTTTTTTTTTTTTAGTATAAATGTCTCATGAAATACTTGGACATAGTTACACACACACACACACACACACACACACACACACACACACAATGTGGGGACATGCTTAGACTAAGAAAAGAAGAAAGAAAAAGTATTTGTTATTTACCTGATATTCAGATGTAACAGTGGGGCCTATATTTTATCTGGCAACTCTACTTTGGGTTTAGAAATGAATCCTCCTCTTAAAACTCGCTTCCTCTGCCCATCACCCTCTTCAACTACTGTCACCAACTTTGTAAATTTAATTTCCTGGCCTTCATTTGGAAAGGCCAGTAAGTGTGAACACCGAAGGTTTCAGGCTCTGGCTTCCTTCCGTTATACTACTATGATATATGCTTGCAGATGTTCAGTGTTACAATACTAAAATTAGTTTGGTCCAACTTTTTCCCCATGCTGAAGTATTTACATCTTTATATTGATACCCCGTAATACTACTATGATAACATTAGTAGACATTATGTATTTAATAATGTTGAGAGGAATCTCTAAATCTCTAAACCCTGGGCTCAGTCTGCTCACCTGTAAAATCAGGGGATTGAATTCAAGGTATTATCCCCAAGGTTCCTTCAACATTTCCTTGCTACAGGTCTTTAAAATGAGGATTCCGTTAATGCTCTCATTTGCCTTGTAAACCTAATTATTCCCCCTCTCGGATGAATCTCTTTTCGAGTAAGTGCTTAGATTACTAAAAAAAAAAAAAAAAAAGTAGTGTTTAGATTACTCGATTAATGGCTTCACCTTTAAAAATGTTCGACCTAACTTCCCTAAGGGCCAATGAATGCACCCACTATTGCCTCCCACCCCTACTCACCCTAACATTAGACTCTGAACGCAGTGGGGGATCAGATGATGTGATCCTGGAAATGCTGATAATGATGAAACAATTCCATCGAGGTGCGTTCTGACTTAAAAATTTATGTTGCCAGCAGAAGCAATCTCCGCGGTCTGGGCGCAGCTCGTTCTCTTCCGCCATCTAGTGGCGTCAAGGGCGCCCTCCTCCGCTCAGCTTGCTGTTCCGCGCTGCAAAGATTTCAGATTGTAACTCAAACGGATGAATTGTTTTATTCTTGTCATTACAGTAAAAAGGGATTTATAGAGTGTTTCGAGAGATAAAATGTAATAAATGTTGATAAAAAAATAAGTATAACACATTAGTCGACTTTAATACCTGAACAATATAGATTAAATTCATGCAATTTTATCTCTTTAACATGTTCAAATGTTAACTTGAACACCGAAGAACAAGAATATAAACTAGCCTAAAGTATCATAAAGAAAGATTATCCTTCTCAGGTGCTCTTGTATGATGTTAAAGGATTTCTTAATTTGAAGTAAACATAATCATAGATAAAAAGGAAAGAGAAAGTTCTGATAAACATTGAATTACAGAGAATGTCTCCGTTCTGTATTTAACTGTTTATCTTCAATTAAGTTAGAACGTATTATCATTATTATTTATACATGTAATACAGTGTTTAATGAATGCTGAACGATATTTGGTGTTAACGTTCTATAATCCAGAACTTTCTTCAAATGGCATGATAGTGAGTTTAATTGTGTGAATCTAAAGTGAAAATAAATTTTCTCTAATGAATGAAATAAAGTATTTCTGAAGTGTGACTTATTTCCCATTAAAGTTGTTTTCACTGAATAATTATTATAGGAAAGATATTTCTGACATTTAACATTATTCTGGTTCTCTTACTTTTATTTAAAATGCCAATGCTATCATGCAGTATTTAGATCTTTCTAACAAAATCTATTTAATTGGACTGCCACTTGGTTTTTTAGTATACTTGTGAGCCAGCTGAGAAATCTCCAATTTGTTTTCCAGGGTGGGAAAATTCCGATAAGGTGGACAGCCCCAGAAGCTATTGCCTATAGAAAGTTCTCCTCGGCAAGTGACGCATGGAGCTATGGCATTGTCATGTGGGAGGTCATGTCCTACGGAGAGAGACCTTATTGGGAAATGTCTAATCAAGATGTAAGTGCCCCAATAGTTAAACTTATTTTTTAAATATAAACACATTAGCCCTGAGGAGCAAATATGCTTTTGCCCTCAGATTAGCCTTTATCTTCCTGAGAGCTGTTCAGGGTCTGTGGCTGAGTTTGAGAAGCTAAGTAACCTTTCACTCTGAGCTGTCCTGGGTGTCATAGGGGCCAGCTGATGGGCTTTGTCATGTGAGTACCTGGTCCACATCTTACATCTGAGACTTCTACACTCATTGCTTTAATGCAGTATGACTGTGCTAATGCAACTGTCTTGATCTACAAGTAACAAAAAACAAAGAATAATGTTTACCTTTCCTTTCTTCCTTAAGGCAGTGCAATGCGCCACTGTAAAGAGGAAATTAATTTAAACTAGATATTTTAGAAGAAAAAGAGCAAATTCTTTCAGGCAGAGTATTATCAATATGACATTTGATATTGTTCTTTTGAGATATGTGACCCTTTATGCAATTTCTTTTGTTTCTATTTGACCTATAAAGATTACCTGGGTGATTAATAATATTATACAGCAGGAGAGTTCTCTGTGACCTCCTAAGAGATAAACACAGTAATCAGAGAATGTAAGTACCCTGACAATGCAAATAAGTGTACTGTCAGAACTGAAAATATATGTTAATTTCACACGTTTCCATCTCAGAACTTGGACTTTGTCCACTCACTTGCCAAAGTATCTAATGGTTTCTGAAACAATACTAATGGAAAATCACCTCTAATGTGATCCTGAATGTTCACAGGTTTAAAAAAAAAGGAAAAAAAGACCATGTAACTGTAGAAAATCTCTAAACACACTCAGTAAAACAGTTTTCACATCTCTTTTGTTTTTTCTAGTCAATTGCTTGGGCAGTCCCTCCGTACATCAGACCCCATTACTCCATCCCAAATTCAAGTTGTCCAAGTATCTAAAGGACTCACCCAGCAACAAAGAAAGTTTTAATACCAGGAATAGAGAAAACTTCATTTTGATTAGCTCACCATGGCTATTATTTCTCCCTGCCATAGAGTGTTACTTTTGAAGCTGAGTCCTGCTCAGTCCTATGGGGGCCTACCGACTCTGAAGAATGACAGGTCTAGAACCCTACATGGCAGCAGGTCTAGAACAGGTCATACACACTGTTCAGTCATTGTCCTCCAAAGCACATCATGAAAAGAGCCCATGTGACTAGGCCCTGCAGAACATCTTCCCTGAGGTATAGAGTGTGCCATAACAAGCAATATCTGCTCTACTCCCAAAACTTAGACTTTGGGATCCAGGCCAGGCTAGAGTCTACTATTCTTCTGGGAATTTTATTCAAAGGATGTCATTGCTCTTCTCTGCTGCTGGACCTTGTTTGGGGCAACTTGTGACCTCCTCCGCAGTTCTTCTTAAAATTGAATATCAAGGACACCTGGGTGTCTCAGTCAGTTAAGAGTCTGACTTCAGCTCAGGTCATGATCTCCCAGTTCATGAGTTTGAGCCCTATGTCAGGCTGTCTGCTGTCAGCATAGAGCCTGCTTTGGATCCTCTGTCTCCGTCTCTCTCTGCCCTTCCCCTGCTTGTTCTCTCTCTCTCTTTCAAAATAAATAAATAAACTTAAAAAAAAATGAATCTCAGAAGCAGAAATTTGCCCCCTATGATCCCCAAAGGAAATCATTTTTTTAACCTGTTATCCAAGGTAATGGAAGCCCTGGATTCAGTCACCATAGTTCCTACTCTACTCTAAGCCCAAAATAATGCTTGCCTACTTGTCCTACTTTCTCATGACTAAAATAGGCCATTCAAACAAATCTCTAGAATAAAAAAATCCTTTCCTGATGAATTACAGTCTTCACTGAACAGAAGAGCCCTCACTTCAAGTACCCTCTTTCATTAGTACCCCATTTAACCCTTAACCAGTCCCCCTAGCATGCTTCAAACAAAAACTGCTGAACTGATAGGGCTCCAAACATTACAAATAATGTATTCTCACTGGTAAAAAGTTCTTGAGCATTCACAGCTGACATACGTGTATTTGTTTGCACATTATGTACCAGTAATATATTCATTTATTCCTTTAAAAACATTTATTGGGTGCTTTCTTTGTTCTAGGAACTAGAAATAGAACAGAGAACAAATGTTATACCTGGAAGGGACCAAAAAGATTATCTAGTCCAACCCAAGTCCAACTTGCTTATGAAACTGAGGCATCCAGAAGCAACATGATTTCCTTAGAATCCTATAGTAAGTGACTTAATGGTAATATTAGAACACATGCTCATAAACTTCTAGAATAAGTCATGGGCAAGGAAAAGAGAAGAAGAAATAACTGCTTCTTTTCTTGGTAGTTTGGTTTACAGTCCAAAGAGCTCTCCATGTAGGGCTGGTGATGTCTTGCCTCATGGAACTTACATTCCAGCAGAAGGGAGATACACTGTAAACAAAGTACATAAGTAAAAGATATAGTATCTAACATGATAACCACTGTTTCTGGGGAAAAACATGAAAAGAGGATAAAAAATTCTAGGGCACTGATTTTGAATACAACATGTATATTGCCACATACATTCATAGAAGTCATTTCTATGTGGTCATAAAAGTCATAATTAGCCATTCTTATTAAATATTTATAAATAATCTTTATTATATCAGATGAGATAAATAAACATAAAGAGAAGTTCCATTATTTTTCCTGCCCCCTGGGTTATCATCTAACGGCTGAAGTGACTGTGCCACCAATTTAGTAACCATATCTATTATGTAGACCATAATTTAACCATGAAAGTCACTTAATTTTCAAAGTGCCTCAGCTTCATGACCAATAAATATAATAAAAAGACTGGGTTAGATTTTTAATATCCCTTTCAGCAATAATAAGTTATGATTTTCATAATCTCTGAAGAAATTATCATACTTGTCTCAGCAAAAGAATGATTCCAATTGTTCTTTTCTGAGGTTTAGGACATTCCTGAAACTCTGTAGGGTGCCAAGAATGAGATAGGACTTCCACAGAACAGAGTAGATATAAATTTAAGATGCCATACCACAAAACAGACTTTTTAGGAGAGTAGCCTCTGAGGGGAAAATGTCCAAATAAGTAATTTCCAACATAGACTACCATGTAAACCGTTCTTAATTGTTGCCCAGAGAGTTCCAAACTCTGTTGTCAACCCTTCCCTTCCTGGAGCTTGCCCAATAGCTTGCCCAGCCATTCTGGCCATGTGTATTGATTACCTGTGGCCAAGATGACCATTTAGAGAATGATTCTGTCTATTAAACCTCATTTGGCCACAAAGAGTATACCTGGAACCAGGAGAAGCTGCTGCAGCCAGTAATAGACTCCTGACATTAAGGCCATTCTCCTTTGTTCACGATTGCCAGTGCCCAGAGCACAAGGCTGAACCTGAATGTTCCCTTCACCCAGAGCTTGGCTGCTTTTTGAGGACCAGATAGGAACTAAGCGGGCAATTTTCAAAGTCTTTGAGTGGCTACCAAGGAGTATTCAAGCAAGAATCTAAAAATAGGAGGAGAACAAGAAGTTGTGGGTGGGGGAAGGATTCAAACTCTTGAGGTCCTCAGATCAATACAAGACCAGGGGAAAGCGGTAAGAGCTAAAATCCTTTATGTATCTTGTGACTATTTTTTGCTGCTGCTGTAAAGATTTGAAATTCTGTTTAGCGTAACATATTGGAAGTCAGCATATCTGTGACAGATCCTATAACCAGGATTTCTGTTTGGAAGCAGAAATAGCTTAATCAAAACTTCCCCACCTGCTCCTCTCCAAATACTGGTTGGTTATTCTCTATTTGTTCTGCATTTCTCATTTGTTTGGTCAAAGTGTAGTCTTATGTTTGCCAAGGTGCATTTTAAATAAAGAAAGTAATATTTTAGACAATAAAAATCCAACTATGTTCTGTTTGAATATTTTATGTTTTTACTACATTTTGGTTAGTTTAACTAAGCTATGGGCTTAGTTAAATATGGAATGTTAACATGTTTTACGATTTTAAATGAGTTTAGGAAATTTCAGATCATTTTTATAAAATAGTCCCTCTATTCTGTAGACCCTGGCAAATTTTATTACAATGAGCAATTCTGAGTTTGTAGAATCTGTTTTACTGAATAATATAATGAGTTTCCCAAAGGTCAGTGGTACTGTACATTAGGGAAAGGAACTGAGAAAAAACAGAGTATACAAGATTAGTCCATAAAAGGCCTAACAAACATTACAGCAGATGCCATCTGCTTAGCTATTCAGTAGTTACTTATTAAACATGTGCCAGTCACTGGGCCCAGGTGTGCATGTGGTATGGGGATGGAGAACTAGAAAACCCAGTTCCTGCTCTCAAGGAGGCCACTATGTAGATGAGGAAGTGAAGTTCTGACATTTGTAAATCTCAGCCCTGTCCCCAAATAGAATGTGCGTTCCTCAAGTGTAGTCATCATACTGCCTTCTTTTTTATTAGAAACAACACTGTGTGAATGGAACGGTTTTCTTTTTTTTTAATATACCAAAAAAGTATGCAAACTCTATTTTTCAGCATTCTTTTGATTTTAAATGACAAAAACTCAACCCAAACTAACTTAAGTAAAAAAAAAAAAAAAATTTTTTTTCATTCATGAGACTAAGAAGGTTTAATAGTGCTGAATCCCAAGGACCGTGTAGGATTTTTAATGCTTCCCTAGGTCAACGGACCTCATTTTCTCCTACTGCAAAGGTCCTCTTTCTCGTATTCTTTACACTCTGGGGCTCAGGACTCCTCAGCAGAATGAAACATTTTTCCTCTGTGAAAATTCATACACCAATCCCAGAGACAACTCCTGGTTGGCTCTGTCAGGGTCCTTCCCAAACCTGAGCCAAAACCATGCCAAGGAAATTGATGCTGTGATTGGCCAAGCTAGCTTTATGTACCAGCCTGTGCCTTTAGAGGTGGGTGGAGCACTGTGATTGGAAATTTCCACATAATCACACCCAGTGAGAGAGGAGGTCCCCAAAGGAAAGTAGTTGTACCTCCAGAGATAGACTGTTTTGTCCTTTTTGGTATACATAGTTTTCAAAAGCAACTTTGTTTATTGTATTATCAAAGGGCACTAAAAACATTAACATTGTGCATCATTGTATTCTAGTGAGGGAGCTGGTATATTGGCAAGATCATGAGAGCTTTGGAGCAAGGTTCTTCAACCTCAGAACTGTTGACATATTGACTGTTGGGCTGAGTAGTTCTTTGTTGTGGGGACTGCCTTGTGCATTGTAGGATGTTTTGCAGTGTCCTCAGCCTCTAATCACCAGATGTCAGTACCACCTTCCCAGACATGATAACCAAAAATGTCTCCAGTCAGAGATGGGGCACACAAATCACAGCCAGTGAAGAATCACTGTTTTAGTCTGGAAAGATCTGGGTTCAAATCCCAGCTCCACAGTTCACTGGCTGTGTTATCTTAGGAAAGTGGTTTTAAGCTTTTTGAGATACTGTCTGTAACAGTATTCAGAATACTCAACTGCAGGATTCAAAAGAATTAGAGATAATGTCTGTAAAACACCAGGTACATAGAAGGTATTTAATTAATGAAATGTAATAAACATAGCTTGCATTTCTAAGAAAGTATTTTAGATTATGGCTCATTTAATCTTGAAAATAACTATCTAAAATAAATCCTATTATTATTCCCATTTCTAGGTGAGATAACTAAAGCTTTCTAGAAAGTTTAAATAACCTACCCAAGGTTACTAGCATTGGTAGAACTGAAGTTCAAGCCCCCTGCTTACTCCAAAGGGCATGGGTTTTTTTTTTTTTTTATGTTTATTTATTTATTTTGAGAGGGAGAGCATGTACACAAGCAAGCAGGGGAGGGGCAGAGAGAGGGAGAGAGAGAATCCCAAGCATGTTCCATGCTGTCAGCGCAGAGCCCAACACAGGGCTCAATCTCATGAACTGTGAGGTGGTGACCTGAGCTGAAATCAAGTTGGACACCCAACTGACTGAGCCACCAAGTTGCCCCCAAGCTATACTGTGCAAGTCTAATTTTCAAAGAAATCTCTATACCACAGAAGTTCTACATAACGAAATCAAAGCATCTTTAATTATGTATACCACTCTGTCATACAAGAAGTGTTTTCATTGTTTTCTGTTAGCAAAAGAATGCAGATTGACTCACTGTTGTTTGGAATTATAAATCTTTTCTGCAGTGTTCTGGGTTTTGATATTAAAAATTTATGAAATGTACCATTTTTATAACATTTCTTGAAAATATATACAGCAGTAGCTTAAAATCAAATTCTAATGATGGACAAATTTAGCCTACTAGCAGAAACGTGTCACAGGTACATTGAAGGTGCACAGCTCCTTACTGTTTTCTAGCTTTTTTTTATGATACTGCTGGATAATTTTTATGTTATTTTCATTCAAGTTCAAAATAATTGTTGTTTATTATACAGTGGAAGTACAATGTAATGCTAGGAGCTATGCAAGTTCCAAAGATGACACCAAGGGCACTGCAGTTCTCCCAACACTTACACTGTGTAATGTGCTTAACAGAAGAAAATGGAAGCAAAACATGAACAGCAGGAAACAAATAACCAAATCCCCACAGAGCTAATATGTAGGGAGGAGAACTAACGCCACAGAAATGAGAGGCGACTTGGCTCAAACTAATGATCTGAACACAAGACCAGAGTCTTGGGTCGGGTTTGGTTTTGTTTTTAGTTTTCCCTTGACATAATGCCGTAAAAAAAAAAAAAAAAAAAAAAAAAAAAAAAAAAAAGTCTCCTTGAAGCAATTTGAAACCCTAATGTCTCCTGGGTATGGTATCATTTAGGCATATGCTACTAAGCTAGTTCAGTTTCCCAGAAAGATAACCAGTATCAGGGATCATCTCATTTGAAAGCTTACAAGGAAACATAATGCTGTCTCAGTGTTTCTGTGGGGTTTTGTTCCCTTCAGTTTTCAAACGTTTTTATGTAATAATGAGTTTTGCTTTAGATTGCTTTCGGAAACTTACCTGAAGAAACAAAATTGGAGTTTATCTTCAGGGTTTTCCTTTTATAGGTGATATGGTTGAAAAGAACCTTTTGACCTTGTCTGAATTGATTCCTTTTTTTCAAAATTTATGAAGGAAGAAAATAACCTTTTACCATATTTCTTGTTTGTCCTCATAATTCTATAACCTTTTCAATTATAAATCAGTGTTTCAGCCAAGAATGGTGGATGTGTAGAATCCACTTACCTAGAAATGCAGTATGGTTTTATGAGTCGAAGAGTCCAGTCATTTCCAATTTTTGTCTCTGATTAGATTTTCCAAACTCTTCTTTATTACATAATGGTTCTTGTGTAATGATCTGTGGAAGATACAGGAAATTGCTAAAGGCCCATTCCCATTATTTCAACTTTTCCATATTACCGAGGGAATTTTTGCATTTCTTTGAATATGTACTCTACCAAGGCAATTGTCAAAATGGCCTTCCTTTTCTCAATTTTTCAATAATTCCTTCTATTGGTACATAGAAAATAGCAACATTTTAATTAAATTCATACTAATTACACTAGCATAAGGCATGTCTGCTACAGAGGCAAGAGTAATAGGGGATATTATGAAAGGCAATTAATCACCATTGTAAATAATTCAAAGGTAAAGTTCTAAGTAGAGGAAACCAATAACTAATATACTACTACCTCGGTGTAATTTCCAAGGGAAACTTTTTTAACCAAACAACCACAAAGCTGAAGAATGTATACATGCCAGTAATGTTTTCATAAAAAATTAATTATACCTTCGATATATTTATATATTGAAATATATTTACAATCTTTAGCTCTTACAAATTTTGTTCCATCTTTTGCTGTCTTTGGAGCATTTACAAAGAGGACATTTTAAAATCTCCCTTTTCTTTGTACTCATAAACTATTTTTCCATAGCTTCTCAGTCTTAGTTTATCAGGAGAGACTCTGGCCCTGTCCAGATTTTTGTCTCCCTGCATTTGCATTTGGAATTCTCTGGGAAACAGACCATTCAATGAAGGCCAAATCTAGACATAGAGGTTACAAAAACTCAAGATGCAGAGATGTTACCAAAGGTCCTGCAGATTAAGACTGCAATTTCAGTGACTCTAGAAACAGCTTTTTGAGCTAAAAGGTACTCTTGCAAGTACTAAATCCAGTTCTCTCCTCTTCCTTAATGAGGAGACAGAGACTTGCCCAACTACTGAGTTTGTTAGTGACAGTTTTGGACTTTGATGCAGTACAAGTGACACCTTCACTAATGCTCTTTCCATGACTTACTCACTGAAGCAGTGTTACATATAAAGTGTTAGTTATCTGTCTTAACAAGCATGACTTTCTACTGTTAGGGGTAAAAGCTTTTCCAGATGACAAGTCTTACCATCAACAACCTTTCACCTTGCAAAGTCGTACGGTTCATACCGTTCCCCATTTTGTCCACTCATTCAACAGTCCAAAAGGTGGTAACCTACTGAGGACAAACACTCTATGCATTTTATATGTCCTTGACATTCTATGGTGAGTTCCAAAAAGTGAGATTTGAGAACTGCCTTAAGGGTAGACTTTTAAGAAACTTTTCATCTTGAAGTTAAAACGAGGAAATCTTCAGTTTCCACGCCCTAATGATCTACAAATTACAAATGAGCCTCTGAAAAAAAAAATTGTTTCTGCCTGTACCTTATTCATTCCCCACACTATCCCCCTTTTTTCTTACTGTACCCTGAATTTAATTTGTGTCTTGACTGCCTTTCACTGAATTTTAAATCCTAGATGTTGAAAAATATTGAATAACAAAATAAGTATAAGATTATAAATGTTATTTACTTATGACCACTTCTTCCCTTCTTTTTTTTCTCTCCCATGTAGATCCAACCTTTATATTGCATATTAGGAAAATAGATTACCAGTTTTCAGTATTATTGTATTACAAGTTCAAATATCCTAATATGTATAAGTAATCATTATCACAAAAAGTGAGTGTATACTGGGACCCTTTGCTTCACCTTCCCCCTTTTACCTGAAATTATAGGTTTTCCACAAAGCGATGATGAATATTTAGAGGGAAGATAAAAATAAAATCACTTCACATTCCATTTACTAGTATACATTTCAGTAGACTAAAATTTTGAGACAGTTTCTTTTAAAAGAAAGTATGAATAACTAAATTCAGTGTGCTTCTTTTTGGAGATACTCAGCAGTTTTATAACACAAAATGTGATTCCCTGCATAGCCCGAGCGGTCCTTGTTCAATGGTATTGTTCAGGGATGTCTCAGCATCTTCATATTGACTGTCTACTTCTTGTTTGCCTGGTTTAATAAAAGGTGCACCTTTTCCTGCTTTGATTCAGAAACTGTCAACACAATTGGAAAACTCATCAGATTCAGCAAGAACAGAACAGTCTGCTACGTGCCCCAACTGAGCCTTATGTTGATTCTAGGCTGCTAAAAATTGCAGTGTCGATGACAAGGAACCAGTACAGTCTGTTTAGAATAACCAGCCAGGTTTTAGATAATAAATTCTGACAGAATCTAATTCCTTCTACCTCTGCATGGAAATTGTTACTGCAGTCATTTTCATATTTTTTCACTTTATTTTAATTTTCTTCTTGCATTTTTAAATAAGGGTTTAACCTTGTATAATTCTTCTCCACAGGATGACAGCCTACAACTATCATAAACCAAACTGTTACAAAATTCTTTCTAGTTAATCATCACCCCTTCATATCCTAAAACAACAAACCTCAATTAGTCTTTTAGACAAAGTACCCCATATGCTTCTGCTTCCTTGTCAGTCCTTAACTAAGGAATCAGAAAACACCTATAAAACAAAACTACTCACAAAAGACATGTTTATGAAGATAAAGGTTAATATAGGTTTTCTCAAGCTGCCCATAAAATAGTTTTCATAGATCACATATGTGACCATTGAAACTATTTTTTGACTTGACAAGGCATTGTGCTGGATGCTGGAAACCTATGGGAAAAAGAAACAGTTGCTGCTCTTGAGGGGCTCAGCTCGTCCAGCTGAAAGAGCACAAGTGTTTTGTTGTGGCCAGAGCAAAAATCTGGACACAGCCAAATGTGGGGACTGGGAGCCAGGCTCCTGCAGAATTTCAGATATGGGAGGATGGGATCACAGCCCCACAGTCAAGAATGCTTTGCATGGGCTGTGGGAGATGATTGGAGAAGGGAATGAAAGGCAAGGAGACCAGTTAGGAGGCTGTTATCAAAATGGGGAGTAAATCATTGGGAGAATTTAAAATGGAGCAGATTTGGAATACATGAAGGTAGTAGAATCAGAACAACTTAAGTTACTTTTGAGTATCAAGGCAGAGAGAGAGATCCACATGACTCCTTGATCTCTGCCTTGAGTCATGAGAAGAACGGCGGTACCCTTTGCAAAGGACAGGAATTCCAGAGGAGGAATGGGATAGGTTTTGTACAAAATAAATCTAAGATATCTGTATGACAGCCTCATGAAGTTCTATGTCATGTAGGCGATAGATCTGAAACCCAGCAGAGATAGCCAAGCATGCGCTGTGACTGTGGCAGGCACACGCACATAGGTGAGAGTGAAGCCTGGAGGGCGCAAGAGCGTGAGAGAGACTCAGGGCCTAATTCTGGCGGAATAAGTCAGGGATGTGGCTCAAGGCTCAGCACAGATGTTCTCAACCACTACCGTGATTCAGAGGCTATCAAGATGATCTTATCAGTCCGTTTTTCAGGGGATTATTAGCTATGCAATAACAACCCAATCTATTTATCAGCTTGAGCTTCGGTTTTCTTACCTATAAAATATGCATAACCATACTCACATAATAAGGTAATTTGAGACCTAAATAGAGACTAAATAAAGTGAGCTATGTTAAAACACCTAGTCCAGAGCTTGGCAGGTAATAAGCTCACAGAGGTATATATGTTACTTGAATCTGAAACCAGAAAGCTCATAGGAAATTGAGCACAGCATCACCCAGCCCCCAAATTCTTTCTTCTCCTGTGTCCTGTCTTTACCAGTTGACCAAGTTCAAAAACCTGTCCTGCCATATCTAATCTTAATCCGATCATGTGTTCTTGTCAAATCAGTCCACTTTTGTACACCACGGCCATGGCCTCCGCTAAGGCCATCCTGATCTCTAGCCTGGATCCCTACAAGCCTCCTTCCTGGCCTCCCACCCCTCCCCATCCCAGGTGCACTCTCCACACTGCAGCCAGAGCGAGCTTTCCAAAGGCAAATCTGGTGTCATTTACTTGCTAAAACCCTAAACCCTTTGCAAAAAAGTCATTTGTAGCATACAAAACCATTCATGATCCCAAGAAATATAATTTTACATAACCTTCCAGCCTCAAATCTTACCATTCCTCTCTTTGAAGATTCTAGTCTAGATGCAGGAATCTACTTTCATTCCCTGATCAGGTCACATCTCCCTCCCTTCAGCCTGACCAGTTGACCCTGCTACCTTCTCCATTTCCTGTAAGATCCAGCTCACCTCCTCTGAGAAGCCTTCCCAAGACTGGGTTAGGCACTCCTTCCACATGCTCCCGTAACTCCCTGTTCTACTGGCATTTACTGTATTCAAACTCCCCAGTCTTCTTCACCAGAATATGTGTTTCCAAAAGACAGAGGTATTTCTTACTCATTTGTTAACTCTTATATATAGTGTACATAGTACATATATATATATATATAGTGTGTGTGTGTGTGTGTGTGTGTGTGTGTGTGTGTATCTTTGGATGAATACATTTAAAAAGCTATTAGAAAGATGTTGCTGTCTGTTAACCATTTGTGGATCATATTGCTTAATCTTTCTTTGGCTCCCTCAAAGCCAGAATTTTTAGGTGTGCAATCTTAGGCAAGTTAAATCTCTCTATGTTTACATTCCTTATCTATAAGGTAGGGATAACGATAGTACCTACCTCATAGGGTTATTGTGAGGATTAAAAGAGTTGATACGTGTAAATCATTTAGAACTGGTACCTGGAAGTATCCAAGGGCTCTCATTAAGTGTTAGATGTTATTGTCACTGTTGTTATTGTTATTACTATTATCCTATAAGGAACCTTCATGTTTGACACCTGACATGAACCAGGGCTCAACACATTTCACAAGGTCACGAGTTAAATGACTGAGGAAACTTAAAAGTCAGAGGTCAGCAAGAAGAAAAGTCATGAGTACCCCGATCCTCCCACTGTCCCCACAGAAAAGCATACTAGGGCCAGACACAGTACTGAATTCATTACGGGTAAAAGTTCTAGATGAGGGACCACACTCTCTTGTCACTCTCTCCTTTTATAGAACAATTATGAGAGCAATTCTGTCAGAAGAGAATATGAAAGCCTGCTTGGCACCAATCATTGTGGCATTGGGTGTTAACTGTTTATGAGAGTTGTCTAGGAGAGTGACCTTGAGGTCACTGGGAGTGGCCTCCAGACGGGAGGAAGAAGCCACCAGTCTTACAGAAAGTTGAGTTTGAGTCCAGTCCTTCTCTCCTGGAGGAGAGCAAGCCCCAGTGTCACCAGTTTTTGTCCAAGCAAGCCAGAGTGAGATCATGAGATCATTTTGGAGAATGCTGCGTGACGCACCAATTTTTTAGTAATACTTCCTTCAGAGGGGACTTGAAATGCTGTCATGCTTGTACCATGAATCCATCTTGGGTAGCTTGAAACTTTGGGTTTTCTAAGAATCTGCTATTCTACCAAAACAAATCCAAAATTTTCTTCTAATAGCGTTGGTTTTGTTCAATAACATTTATTTATGTGTCAAGCACCATACTAAATGATGAGAATATAAAATCTACAGACATAATTCCTGCTTTCAGGTATGAATAGCCTTAGAGGAAAAGCAGATGAATGGTTACAATACAATGTAATAGAAGCAATAATAGAAATGTGTACAAGACTCAGAAGCATTCAGAAATGACTCTGTTCAGCCTGAGATAACATTTTGCAAACTATGAAGTAAATATGTGTTTGATTTACCCAGAATATAAAATTCAGGATCCAGATAAAAACATCGAAGTCCAATTGCCAAGTGCCATGACAAAAGGTAACATGGCAATCACTCCTAAAATTGTGTTAGTTGATATAAAATTGGAACGGAAGATGTTATCATGAGAACTGAAAAACATTTCTGAGGAATGGTCAGAGGAAAAGTTTGAAAGCTAAAGGAACTAGATTTAAATGCTAACTCTGCCATCTATGCTGTGTGGATTTAGGCAATTTTCCTAACCTCTCTGAGTCTAAATTTTTTCACTTAAGAATAGGGATAATACGGGGAACCTGGCTGGCTTAGTCAGAAGAGTGTGCAACTCTTGATCTCAGGGTCCTGAGTTTGAGCCCACATTTGGGTGTAGAAATGACTTAAATAAATAAGACTTTTTTAAAATAAATAAATAAATAAATAAATAAATAAGAATAGAGATAATAACTACCATACTGAGTTATTTTAATCAGTCAATGAACATGCAAATCACCTAACACATGATGAATACTGAGTAAAAGCAGCTAATTTTTTTTTTCTTCAAAGTGTGGCCTCAATTGTCATCTATTTTATTCTATGCACTTATAATTAGGTAACTGTGGTCAATCAACTAGAGAGCTCTCCTAGGATAGGATTTTAAAGTCTTTTTATAATGGAATTCTATCCTATTATTCTTTTTTTTTAGTATTATTATTATTTTTTTTATTCTCAAGTTAGCGTACAGTGTAGTCTTGGCTTCAGGAGTAGAATCCAGTGATGCATCTCTTACATATGACACCCAGTGCTCATCCCAAAAAGTGCCCTCCTTAATTCCTGTCACCCTTTTAACCCTTAATCCATTCATCAGTTGATGGACATTTGGTTTCTCCTTAATTTGGCTATTGTTGATAGCACTGCTATAAACATGGGAGTGTGTGTGCCCCTTCAAAGCAGCATTTTTGTATCCTTTTCTATACTATTTTTCTTAGTTACTTTTCAAAACTATCTACAGTAGTTTTGATATACTAAAAAGTGTTGTAAAATATCTTAAAATCCAAGCCTATTCAGTAGCAAAAATAATCAGAAAACAGGTAAAAAAAAATCCTGTTCAATAATGAGATAAAATGAATAAAAAAAATGCTATTGTCCTGATGGGTTAAAGTGTTCTGGTCACAAAGACACTGATGGGGTTGTGAGAAATCCCCTATTACAAAAAAGCTAAAGCTTAGCAGCTAAGAGGTTCTGGAAGGCATATTATTGCTCCTTTTTTACAAACTGCCTCTAGCATAAATTATGGATATTTCAGGGTCCTGTCAAATAGTGGCCATTAAAAAAGAAATTAAGAAAGAAAGCATGTAGATACTGCTACAGTAAAGAGAGGTCTCCTGTTAGCAATATTAGCACTTGCATTTTTGTATTTCTATTGTTGATGAGGGGCAGGGATGAGGTTGAATTGTGCCTGTCTTTAACTATCAGTCTGTTCCTCAGTTTCCCACCTCAAAAATGGGGAATGAACCCTTTTATTTGTCTTTCTCCCAGAGAGGATATAAGAATAAAGGGTCACATGAATCCTTTGAGCACTTCACACACAAAAAATAAATAAATAAATAAGCTGTATAAATTCAGAGTCAATTATATCATATTACTAGGAAATTCTCAGGTGGGCTGTATATGAAGTAGATGATAATCCTGCTTTATCTTCTGTGTGATTTCCTAAGTAAAACAAAACAAAACAAACAAAAAAACTTACTATCATCATTTGTTACTCTTAACTTTGACTTCTCGTAAGATTCCTTTCACTAGAGCCACACTGTCCTGTACAGTAGCCATTAGCCACATATGGCTATTTAAATTTAAATTTTAACTAATTAAAATGAACTAAAATACAAAATTCAGTTCCTCAGTCTTATTAGCCACATTTCAAGCACTCAACAGGTACACGTGACTACTTGCTGTCATGTTGGATAGAGAGAACATTTCTGTCTTCACAGAAAGTTCAATTGGACAGCGCTGGCCCCAAGGATACTCAGGCTGAATGACCCTAATGCTCTGTGGCCTTAAGGTAACCATTGATAGCATTTCAAGGATTGAATGACCCTAGAAGTTCTGAGAGGACTTCATAATCACATCAGTGTCAGACTAAGGGAAAGCCAGAAGTAAGCAAAGAGAAATTAAATAGGCAATAAAGAAGAAGGAATGATAGCCAGCAAAAGAATACACACTGACATTATTATAAAAGGATAAAAAATGACTCAGAAGTTCAGTGCTTCAGCAGAGGTATAATTTTACTTAAAACATTTGCCACAGGTGGTTTGCACAAAATGCATCAATCCAATGCTGACTTTCTGATGTCCTAATTGGGTTTTCAGACATTCCAGCTAAATCACACAGGAACTATTTCTTGAAATTGTGATGAAGCTTAACCTCCCTTCTGAATACCTCATGTTTAAAAACATTTTCCTCAAAGAGGTGTCAGCAGATATTAATGTAGATACTTGCAACTTGTGTATTTATCTTTGTTTGGGCTGCTTGTACTCACAAGTAATTTTCATGTTTACCAAAATTTTGGCCTCTAATTCCTATATAAAACAGAATTATAATTTAGCATATATTGTGTTATTTGTTCCAAAAAGTAAGAGACTAACCTATGTATGTTTGCATTTAGGTCATTCTGTCCATTGAAGAAGGCTATAGACTTCCGGCTCCCATGGGCTGTCCAGCATCTCTACACCAGCTGATGCTCCATTGCTGGCAGAAGGAGAGAAACCACAGACCAAAATTTACTGACATTGTCAGCTTCCTTGACAAACTGATCCGCAATCCCAGTGCCCTTCACACCCTGGTGGAGGACATCCTTGTGTAAGATGCATCGTGTCGATTTTTCCCCCTCAACAATCATTTCTTTCAGGCTATAGACAAGACTAACAGGTAGAGAGGAGAAAGTTTACTGTAATAACTGTCTAGTTGTCAACCTTTTAGAATATTTTATACAAACCATATTTTGTTTATCAGCTGAAAAAATAATTTATTAACATTGATAAATGGATTTTTTTTTAAAGAAAACAGGTACTCCTTTTGTTCTCTCCATATCTAATCTTTCTGAATTACTTTATATATATATATGTATATATATATATGTATATATATATGTGTATATATATATATACATATGTATATATATATATGTATATATATATGTGTATATATATATATACATATATATACATATATATATACACATATATATGTACATATATATACACATAAAAATATATGTATATATATGTATGTGTATATATATATATATATATATATATACACATATATATATTTTTTTCTTTTTTTTAACCTGTGGGCATCTTTGGTATTTGTATATCTTTTTTTTTTATTTACCTATCCTTCCTTGCCTCTGCAAGTAGTATTGGTATATATTTGCAGCCTTTTTAATTTTCTTGTCCATTCTATGTTCTGTCCCTCTATTTGAAATGGCAAGCAAGACAGGGGCAATTTGTGAATCAGCCAGGAGTGAGGATGTTTCCTGCTGACACGATCACACCCAGCTATTGTTACTTTCCATTCCTAAAACCAGAAAAAGACAAATGACAAGACAAGAAAATGAAGGCGCTCATACACCATTTTGTAAAAGTCAGTAGAGTTGAGAAGATCTACTCGTCTCTCTCTAAAAATCAGTTATAAGAAGGGGGGAGTGTAGAAGAAAAGAAACACTACTATCTATGTCTGAAAAGATTACATTTAAAATATTTTCAGACTGAGAATATATGTCTTTATTTAGCCAAATAGGACTTAGAAATACCCAAAGTATTTCCTAAGCTCACTTTCCTAACTCAGGGGACAGCCAACAGGATATACAGATGTTCAACTTTAGGTCATAGGTTCAAGTCGGTGCAGGTTTTAGTAATAAGGCCAAAGGCTCTTCAAGGACTACTTAAAGCAGGCCTCAGTTCACTGCAGAGCACACAAGAGTTCACCTCTAAATCACTAATTGGCAGCCTCAGTAAAGTGAAGCCAAGCATGAAATAGCTAGAGATTAAACTATTACTCTAGCCCATCTTCCCTAAAGCAGTCCAACAGAGGAAGCTTAAAGGGCGGCAGGGGGAGGGGAACGATTTAGGATTTTATCATGAAAGGGCAGTTATTGAAGGATTTTAAGCAAGAGAATGGCATGATCACATTTACATTTCTGCAAGATCACTCCAGAGCTGATTTAGACTGAGTGCAAAACAAGGAACAAGACTGGAAACAGAGACAGATGCTTATAGAAACTCAAGATAGAAAAGATTAGGGCCTAACTCATGAAATGGGAAAAAGTTTGGGGTCAGGAGATAAGAGAATGGATTTATTATCAGGCAAGGAAAAAAATGTGTCTTGGTCGCCGATTGAATATGGAGGGAGGAGAGAAAAGAATCAAGAATTTTGTCAAAGTTACTTTCTTAGACAAGCTGGCTGATATAATATTACCACTAAGAGAAAGAGAAAGAAGGATAAGGTTCTAGAATAGAAATGAGACCATTTCAAGTAAGCTGAATTGAAGGTGCCTGTGGGGTGTGTGGGTGGAGATGTCCAATAGGCAGTTATATGTGTAGGTTGAACCTCAGGTGGAAAGATCTGAGCTGAAGATTTGAAGATCATCAACATAGAGACTATAGCTGAAGATTCATGAATATTAAGATGACCCATGGAGACTATAAAGTATGCAAATTAACACAGGGAAAGAGCACAACACCAAGATTTAAGAAATAAGCTGAAGGAGAGTACCCAGAGGAGACTGAGAAAGAAGAACCGGACAGGTAATAATGAAAGCAGGGAAAGAGCAGTGTCATAGGAGCTAAAAAAAAAAAAAAAAAAAGAAAGAAACAAACAAAAACAATGGGGAGAGTTTTCAAGGAGTGTAATGCCCCAAGTCTTCACAAAGCTTCAGTAAGATAAAAAGTGACGTGGGCCCATTGAATTTAGCAACAGAGTAGTCAGGTATTTATGCGCAGCCTTAGCGAGAGTATTTGAATAAAGTTGTGTGAGACAGACTGCAATGGAGCAGAAGTAAATATGAGGTCAGAGAGAAGAGCAATACAAAGCACTAAGAAGCCTGTCTCTGAAGAGAAAGAGAAGTAGTTAGAGAAAATATTTCTTGGTTTTTGTTTTTATATGTCTTATTGAAGAGATGGGTATGCATTGACATGGAAGAGAAAGAGCTAACAGAAAGAGATCATGCAGTGAGTGTGCATTAATGGGAAAGAACTTTGGTTATCTATAAACTGAACTCATTTAATCTGAGCCTTTCATTGTGGTATAGGGTTAATGGACCCCACAGCCAGTGCCCATCAACGGAGCTCTCTAACTGTTCTATGGCTGTAGAAGCAGGCAGGTAAGAACCTTCTTTTTGAAGAAAAGTAGATAAAACCATTTCTTTCCTGCTTTTTCAAGATTATGAATGTTTATCATACTTGGAAAATAATGATGAAGACTCTAAGATGAGAAATATGCCAAAAAGTCAAAATGATCCTGAGGTAAAGTCAACATGAGGGCTTATGTCTTAAGGCCAGAAATTTATGGTTTGATGTTATATGCGGTGTCCTGTGGACAGGCCAGCAAATGGCAAGTCTCTGATGGCACCACCACACATGGGCAAGAGTTGCATACTTTATATAAAGTTGGCAGTTTCATTTGATGACTGATTTGCTGTCCTTGTTTCTGATAAAGATATATGGGCTAGTGTTTTCTGCTGTTAATGTACTTTTGTTTGAGGGGCACCTGGGTGGCTCAGTTGGTTAACTGTCCGACTTCGACTCAGGTCATGATCTCACAGTTCATGGGTTTGAGCCCCATCTCGGGCTGGGAACCTGGAGCCTGCTTCAGATTCTGTGTGTCCCTCTCTCTCTCTCTGCCCCTCCCTTGTTTGTGCACTCTGTCTCTCTCTCTTTCCCTCTCAAAAATAAATAAGCCTTTTAAAAAATTAAAAAATATATTTTTTTGTTTGAGAAACAAAAGGAACCAGAGTTCTAAGGGTACTAGGCCTAACCATTATCACCATTCTTATTTTCACAGCAGCCTGAGAGGGTTACCCTTATCTACCCCTTCACCTCCAATGCCACCTACCCACCCTGTCCCTGATCCCAGAGAACTGGGACTGTTTAAGGGCAAGAGATGTGGTATGAAGGATAGCACGTTAGCTGAAGAATGTGTGGTTTGTTTTATGAACTGCCCCATCTACCCCCCAAGTCCCAAAGCCCAGTCATCTGTCTCCAAGTGATGTTGGTTTAAAGAAACATGACAGAGAATAGAATTTCAGTCTTTCCTCCCATTTATCTTTCAAACAGGTAAAGGAGTTTAAGGTATAATCCACGGCAACTCTGATTAAACCCTCCTGTACTCTTATTAAACATCAAGTATTCCCAGACTCCCAGGTTTCTCCCACACTTCTACACTGACATAACTCTCTCATCCACTAAGGTCCCTATGGTTTTTATTCTACTCTAATTGCTTTTTTCTCAAGAATTCACCTGAGAAGCTTTTATCCTTTCTTTTGACAGAATAGTAAGAGGAGAAGAAATTAAAGGCAACAAAAGGGATGAGGAAAGCTGTGAAACCCACAGCTCAATAATTTTATACTAGCATATCAGAAATTTTATAAATCTTGTATCGGCAGTTTTTCAACAGACAGAACACCCAATAGAAAAAATGTTGGTCGAGAAAGCTTTCATTGGAGCAGCTCTTCTAAATAATGCTGATATTCTCATGCCTGGCATGCTCCCATGGGTATATGCAGAGCTCTATAATTCTGAGCATTCTTACTTTCTGTCCTACTCAAGTATGTGGATATATAAGTGAGCATAGCAATATTATAAGTATAACTTTAAATCCAATTGATTTTAAAAAAATAATTTGTAAAAAGTACCTTATAATGTAGGCATTCATCCTTTTATAAATGTGAATTTCACACTACCTTTACTTTTATTCATTCTACAATGTTGCCTTATAACCTCCTTTTGAAGAAGTATTTGTAGCTGTCACATGGTGCACAGCCCCTGGGAGAAGAGGCTCACTTCGAGGCCAAGGCTATATGGAGAATGGCATCAGGAGCAGTTCCTGGCCATGACCTTTGAAACACCTCTTGCTCCCTTTCCCCTGACCCTCATAATAAATGCTATAGCTACTCTCAACCCCAGGTCAAGCATACTCTCATGAGGCCGGGGTTACATGTGAGGTCCAGTGGTTTAATAGTATAAAGTGAACTGATGACTATATGGGTGCCCCTTCAACCAGCCCAACCTTCCCCCACCACACCCACATTATTCTACACATTCATTCTCCAACCTCTTCAGCTCTCACCGCTGATTGCTCCATTCACTCAGCATACTGAGTGCACTAGGCTGAAGTCAGCTGGCCAGTGCCTTTTTGGACAGTGCTACCATATGATGGGAGAATAACACTTTCCTCCAGTCCCTGCTCTAGATCCCCAGCACTAACAAAGAATTTTACACATTATGAGCTCTTTTGACAACATCAGGTGAAAAGGTGGCATTCAGGGATGGGCAGCTGTTGACCCAATGGGCCAGTCCATGATAGTCACCTGCCTCAGAAATCATGTTCTGCCAAGTTCAAGACACTTAGAAATATTCTCACTGCCCACTGGGCCATAGTTAGGGATCTTAGAATATTTTAGCTGTTAGAAACTAGAACCACCACTTTCCTTCCTAGTGAACTTTCAAGCACTTGGCTACCTACTTGGCTTCATGATATGTGAGTCATAAAGGTAGGAAAAAGTTCAAACCAGTATCAAAATTGAGAACCTCTGCTTAGAGAACCACAAGTAAACATTACAAGGTTAAATGGTACTACCTCTTCTGTACCATTTATAAAGCACTTGGAATGTTGTCTTCTGAGGGCAATAACTTTCAACAATTTGATATAAAATTTTCCATTCATTTTGAAAAGATCTTCCTCAGTGCTGTCTAGGCTTTAGCACTTGCTAAAATCAGTTATCTCTATATACCAAGTCATGGATAAACTTATTTTGTTTAATTTTTTTATAACTAGAATTTTTAGTGGTATTTTCCATGACATAAATGACTGGCTCGCCAAAACCAGTGTTGTAATTGATTGATTAGCAAATCTTTGGGGGAAGGAAGACAAAATATTAAATGTTAATCAGGAAGTGTGAACCTTCTACCTGTTAGAAAATCTAAATTTAATTCACATGAACTGTTGGAACAAGCTACTGATAATACTGATATTAATACCAATACTAACACTGATAAAAATCCCAATATATATCATCAATAATAACTATTATCACCATTTGTTGAAAGCCTAGTGTGTGCCAGTTATTGTACTAGGTACTTTTATCTATTAGGTCATTTACTCCTCACTATAATTATCCCCATCCCTCACATAAGGAAATGGAGACTCAAAGAGTAAAGCAAGTAATTAGTGGATTGGATATTTTAACAAGGCCCACCAAATGCAAAGCCCTTGTTCTTTCCACCACACAGTATGCAATCATGCAAAATGTCAAGATATTTCCCAATATGGCACTGTTTCAGAAATATGAATATAGGAAAAGAGGATACATTTTTTTTTTACATTTCCAAATAGGTTTTCTCAGACTAGTTTCAATAGGACTAATCAGACTTCATAGATGGAGTATATTAAAAGCCCAAAAATAATTTGCAGTGGGGCACAGCCTGTTATTTTATGTTCTACTAAGCCAATACAAAGAGGTAGAGTATATGCCTTCATTCATGGTAATAAGTAGCAAGCATACGGTCCATATATCCCCTCAACATCCTCCTACAATGTTCAGCCACTTGAAGTACATTACTTGGAAAAAAAAAGAGTAGTAACTATAACAAAATAGAGAAATGAGGAAAATATGGCAGCAACATAGTTCTAGGATTATATCCTCAGGCATTTTGTAGATTGAATTTTTCCAGTGTTGGCAAATATATGCTTTCCTTCTTTTCCTTGTTATGGTAGACATTACTAATCATCGCAACACTCTTTTCCACTACACCCAAATGCTGCCATAGTATCCTTTTTAAGAACATATTTTGACAACCACTGCCAATGAACTATACTTAGCATGTGATAAGAAATCCATTTCTGTCCCTATATTATTTTATTACAAGAATAGGCTTTCCTTGAAGTTCACTGATCTATCATTCTGGCTGTAGGGACAATGTGCTAGGTGTTTAGAATTATGGGAGATTTTTAAGCAGTATTATTCCTACTCTGTATATTACTCCTAATGTTCAAACGCATCTACAATATTGAAATTTTCACTCCTTCCTACTTTCTACCAGGTATCATCCTTATGGGAATTAAACAATCATATCAATTTTTTAAAAAACTTGAAGACACTGAAAATAAAACTTTGATGACAAATAATTCATCCTCCCAATAGAATACTGTGGAGAGTCAGATTGTTTGGAACCATGAGATATCACCCACAAGCATGAAATAGGCAGAAAACATATTGCATGGTTCTATGCATTTGAGATTTTATAGCATTTTGAGTAAAATCATACTTTAAAATTTTAAAAAGAATACCAAAATTCATTTACTAATTTAACTTGTGTTCAAGATTACTATTAGAGCTCATTGGAGAAAGAGCAAGGTTTTCTTTTTCTTTCTTTTTTTTATTTTTTTAATGTTTATTTACTTTTGAGAGTGAGAGAGAGCACAAGCAGGGGAGGGGCAGAGAGAGAGAAGGAGACACAGAATCTGAAGCAGGCTCCAGGCTCTGAACTATCAGCACAGAGCCCGACGCGGGGCTCCAACCCATGAACTTGAGATTATGACCTGAGCCAAAGTCTGATGCTCAACCGACTGAGCCACCCAGGCACCCCTCTTTTTCATCTGATTAAATAAATTCTTCCTTCAGAGTTTAGGTAGATATTTTATGTATTAGAAGATTATTTTATGAATTAACTAAATAGTGTGAAGTGTAATCCCTGAGTTATGAGATCAGAAACTCATGTAAAAACTGTGATATTGAGTAAGTTGAATGCAGCTGCTATGGTTCTAGGTCCCTAACCCTGTGCTACCTCACTCCACCTTTAGCTGCCTCTCCCTCCACTCTGAAACCTATAAAGGCAGAAGCAAAAATTTTCACAATACAAGGAACAAGTTAAATAAACAACATGTTCCTTAATAGGTTGACCATTATATCAATAGGCATTTACTCTTCAATTTAAGGGAACTAAATGAAAAGAGATCATTCATCATGAATCAGTCATTATGTAATGGACCAAACTTTTCTATAGAGAATATTTAAGTCTAAATCATCACTTATTTAATAAATTCCTATAATACATTCGGCATTGTGCCATGGTTGACAGCAAATAGAAAGATATGTGAGATATGGTCCCAGCCATCAGGGAATTTTAACTTAACTCTATAAAAAAAATTCTTTTGTCTTATGGATTTTTCCCAAAGAAGTAATTCAACTAAAACAAAAAGATACATGTTGTAAGACTGCATAGTCATCTGTAATAAAATAATGTTGCTAGCCATCTAGGAGTCTAACTTCAGGGAATTAAATTATTAAGCATCAACATATAAAATATTATACACTCCTTTAATGTTTGAATACTATTAAAATATGTAAGATATTAAGAAATGAAATAAAAGCCATATAAAATAGAATGGACCCTACCTGTACAGTTCTGCTAACCATATATAAATGGAGGAGCTAGGGGAAAAAAAAGTTATATTAGAGTAGTAACAAGAGAAAAGCCATTAAGCATGTGATGGCTTCATGTTAAAACAAGACCTTACCTTACAACAGTATTTCTCAAAGTATAACCTTTATTAAATCATTTTTAATCAATATATTACTATTATATTTGAGTCATAAATATAAAACATGGAAAACTTTTGAGGATAAAAATCTTCTTGCTTTTTACTGGCAGTTTTAATACCTACTGATTAGCTATATGATAACTTTCTAAATTAAAAGACTAGTACTATTGAGAACTCAAAGGGCTCATTAGAGTAAAAACTTATTGGCTCTCTCAGGGCTACTTAATTTTACATATTAGTTGTATTACAAGTATGTGTGTGTGTGTATATATATATATACACACACACACACATATATATATATATATATATATATATATATATATATATATATAATCGAACCTTAAACTGTGTCATTACCTATTCTACCTATATTCCAGCCCTCTCTCTAATCTAAATTGACCATCATTTATACACTTAGAATTTACTAACTTTACCCCTTCCTCATTTTTCTGAGGAAAGTTGTAGACCCTTGACCTTCTGTTCTACAATATGTAGTTTTTTCAATGTGAGCTGCAGATTTTGCTGTAAAGACATTTCTCAGGTGGGCAGCTCCCACTAATCACCAAATAGCAGAAATTTCTATGTGCTCAGCAAATAGCAGACTGAATTTATCATTGTACATGGTTGATAAGAAAGGGCATTTATTGTTTATTAGGTAATATTCCAGAGAATTCATGTGAGGGTGATGGTACCCAGCCCTCAAAGGCAGAAAATAGCAGCATTTTTCAACTTCTTTATAAGATAAGGTGAAAGAAAAGTTATTGCACAGTGGATATGAACAATGAGGGGACCCTGACCTTACTAAATCAACTGCCAATGCAGTCGTAGAAAGGCCAAAGAGTAACTAGGTTACTAAAGATGTGTGGAGAGAAAGGGAATTATGGTAGTGAGACATTCTGGGAGCAAATAGTAAATGCTTTTCAACAGAGAAATAGACCATTTAAGTCATTTAGGACACAGAACGTCCTTCCACGACCTTTCTATACTAAGGATATAAAATTAGCAAATTACATTTCCACTCACCAATTACATGAAATTGTGAAATTTCACGAGTTATTCCAGAGTTATCTCAGGAGACTGAAGTGCAAGTTATCAAACTTTGTGCATCAAGAATGGGATAGGAGCATGAAGGGAAAGTCACTGAAGTCCGTTCTTTTAATTTTGTTCAGTCTCAACAAACCTTTGACAGGTAATTAAAAGGTATGGGAGCCACACTGTTTTAAAATAGGACATTCAGTTTTCTAGTGTATGTGGGTTTGTTTATGTTAACAAGCAATAAGGGTACCCTAGTCATTTTGACATTTAAACTTAGTGAACTTCCTACAGCAGTATTTCTTAAACTACGCTTTACAGAAACTGGTGAAATAATTTAGGAAAATAATGCAGAGGCTATTCTTAATGCTCTTATATGTTCACATTGCACATTAAAATAGTGAGGACTTGGAGAAATGCTATAATTAAAAATTCTGTTTAACTTTGTTTGCAATGGATATCTTTATTATTTTGTATTTTATATGAATTTTTGCTTATTTTATAATACTTATTAATACCTTTAGGAAACAAAAAATATAGCAATAATTAAAGTATTTATTAGTAGATGCTATGATAGGTTTTCAACCTTTGGACATAACTATTCTTCATTAGGGTCAAATCATGAATCGTTCTGATACTAATTTGAATGAATCATCCCGCAATCAAAATAGCATTGCAATTTATTGTATAAAAGAAGAACATGTAGCTTTTAACAGCCTCCCAAGTTGTAAATACAGCAACAGAAGTGAGTAGTGGTAAAAAGGGTATAGTCACTGTTAAGAATAACCAGACTTAATATGGACCACTTGGTAGTCACAAGATACATGCATATAGCTTATGCAAATTCCAATTGTATATTAAAAGCAAAAGCCCTCTTTTTCCTCATTATTTCTCTTCACCTTCATCTCCACCTTCAACTAGACCCCAGTTTAGAAAAAGGGAAGTCAGTGTAGCAATCAAAGGAAAACCAAAGAAATGAACCCTAGGCCTTTAGTGGGGACTGTGTCCTGAAAAATTCCAAGGGCCACTTTCAGACTTCTCATGAGTTGTTCAGTATGCAATTTGTATGGCCATGCAGAATGTCTCTGACTTTTGTGTACCTAAAGACCCAAGGCCTGGTGATTTAAGGGTAACTTAAAGGATTTTATGGGTAATTTTGATTATTAGAGATTTTTATTTTTTAACTTATGCACTAATCTTAACTCCCATTCTCATATATTTTTAACAGAATGATACCAGGGTCATATGGCATGCATACTCCATTCTACAGTGGAGGAATTCTTATTTCATGTGGTTTCATCATATGTGTTCATACACTATCAGTTTCTAGTTAAAGCTGAAATAGTTCAAATATGAATGGCAAAAACTATTATGATGAAGTATTCCAAATATGAATGTTAAAAACTATGGATCTAGTTAAGTCTCTATGGATTCCATCATTCTTCAATTTTATAAAAAATTAAAAGTGAAGTAAATGAAAGTTGGATTATCCTTCAGTATTCTAATAAAAATAATTCAATGGCTTGCCTCTAATGGGAATATTTTTCATTACTTAGAAAATACTGATTTGACTCAAATACCAAACATAAAAAAAAAGGTTATTGCTTTACTATTTAATATAAACTCTAGACCTAATAATTTTTAAATGATATATTTATTACCCTAGAGGGCTAAAAACTCACTTATTACTATAAAAGCAATTTTACTGCCAGGTATTTTGTAAAACTATATAAAATATTTTTACAGTGTTCATGTATTTCTATAAGGAGAATAATATACTCTATTGCCAGAATCAGTTAAATACACAATTCTTAGTTAATTTTACTATAATTTGTAAGGTTACTTCCATGTTTATTCTATTTTTACCTTACATAAAACTATTATGTGTATTTACATACACATATATGTACATATATACACATACACAAATATGTATATATGTATTTATGTATGAATACACACACACCTGCTAGCCTTTCCAAAATAATACCTCTGTATTATTTTTATATTAAAACTACAAAAATATCCCCAATTGGAATGCTCTTTGCATTAGATATTAGGAACAAAAATACAGATGTCTATATGACTTACTATAAAATCCATCAATTCTGGATTCCTTTTGCTTGTGAACCCAACCTTGCATTGATTTTGCTTTGTTTTATACCACAGTAATATCTGTGTTTTGGTCTATCTTACCCTATGCATGGATGCATATGTAAATTTTATTCATGCAAGTGAGCTCTGTAACAGGGGAAATTACTTTTTAATAAATAATAAATATTTGTTGAATGTTTGAGAACAAATAAGTGGAGGACTGATCAGTGAATTCACTGTAAAAAGGAGATGGGACTCTCACAGCAAATGCAAAGGCAAACGGGCATGGATTCAGTGGCAGGTTAGAAAGTGTAGAGTAAACAGCCTGTGGCTAGTTACTGTCCTTTGGGGATGGATACTGGGCTATTCCTTATGTTTGAAAACACAAATGTATGCAAGAGAAAAAAGTAAATAGCAGTTAGCAAGATGCAGGTCTTCTCACATCAAGTATAAAACCCAATAGTGGCGAAAAGCAGAAAAAGAAAAACTGACAAATGAAAGTGACCAGATAAAAGTGGCTGATTTAAATATGATATAAAATTAGAGATTTTTTTAATGGAGTATGAGAATATTAGTCATAAGAATATTGTAAAAGGAAAAAAAAGTTGTTTTTATTTAATTTTTTCTTTATCTGACTGTTAAATGGATTTTTTTTTTTTTTTTTTTAGAATGCCAGAGTCTCCTGGTGAAGTTCCCGAATATCCTTTGTTTGTCACAGTTGGTGACTGGCTGGATTCTATAAAGATGGGACAATATAAGAATAACTTCATGGCAGCAGGGTTTACGACTTTTGACCTGATTTCAAGAATGAGCATTGAGTAAGTGGTCCTAGGTTTATTATTATATTCAGATGCTGCACTCGGGAGATTACAAATTCAAATGCAGTATCAGGAACACCATGATTCAACCATTTCCTAAGGGTAGTATGGCATTTCCACATCTTTCCTCACCATTTCTGATTATCATTCCAGTGGAAATTGGACACTACACTGTTAACTATTTTCTGTTGGAAGAATGTGTTTAATTCAAATAGGTATTTTCAAAAATTGTAAATGCTTTCTGAAATACATATGACTCTCATTCACATCCTAGACTTTACGTCAACATAGTTAACCTAGGCAAATTACTTATGACTCACATATACAGCCTATATTATAAATGTTGGACATTTTTCCATTGTCTCAAAAATGATTCTTTGCCTGGATGCAGTAAAAATGTTCAGCATGTGCTTAACAGATAGCCGGTTGGTTGAACTATATGAAATTGCCATTATTTTGAAGTAATAATAGCAATTTCATATTGTTCAACAGAATACAATGGCATTTTATTCATATTATTGGATGACCATAGGGCTCCAATACAGTCCACATTATACATTCTACCCTATATATTATTTTCTAATGCTGTTGAAAAGTTGTGTCATTATCTAAATTGTATACCTTTTAGTTCTATGAAATGTCTGAACCTTACATTGGTACCTGAATTTGAAACATTTCTTTGTACCCTTAAATTTGAGGTTGACTTGATACATTATCTGGTGCCAGGAAGAAGAAAAATGTAACAAACTCCTGATGTTCATTTATATCTTTGTTTAAACTCTCATTTTACCAGCTACACAATTTTTGTTAAATTCATAAGGCAAATCTGACATGGTGCATATCTTCTGTCTCTAAATCTTCATTTCCTAACTTGTCTTTACCAGATCTATGAACCAGATGTTCATATTCTCTCTCCTCTTCCCTCCCCTCTCTCTATCTTTGTCTCTTATAGTGATATTAGAAGAATTGGAGTCATACTCATTGGACACCAGAGACGAATAGTCAGCAGTATCCAAACTTTACGTTTACACATGATGCACATACAAGAGAAAGGATTTCATGTATGAAAGTACTACAAGCACTTGTGTTTTGTGCCTCAGCATTTCTAAAGTGAAAGATATCCTCTCTACTACCCTCTCTTCCGATTCTCCAAACATCACTTCACAAACTGCAGTCTCCTGTTCAGACAATGGGCACACACCTTTTGTTTATGCTTCCAACCCGGATTTTAAAATCACGCCTCATAGCTCCTCTCTGAGTTACCTGCAAATGAAACCCTGGCCCACTGCAGATTACCACTACACAATGGTAAATAACTCAGCATGGATGTGCAACTTTGTACAACAGTATTTGGGAAGTGTTCACAAACTTAACCTAAAGGAATTTTCCCAGGTGTGGCTTCCTTAATGATGGATGTATTTAGAGTTTGATGATACATGAAAAAGAAATAGTTGACCTTTCTTTCATGTTTTGTGATCAGGTAGCTTCCAAACTGACATAAATATGTTTTAGATAATTATATTCAACTCTGTGGATCATATTGTTACTTTATTTTATAATAGTTTAACTGTTAATGCCTGATGTTGTTAGACTTATTTGCAGCAATGACCAATGATTTCATTTGGTGAATTCTTGCCATATGTGACTGCGCTAAGAAGGGGGTTATCAGGGAGGAAGAGGGAGAAACACTCTGTGCTTTTCAATCTTCTAAGGCTGAGTTTGTCTATTCTTTTAAATTGACCTTGTAGTGTCCTACATATTTCGTAATAAGTGGTAGTTTAGAGGCTTTTCCCCTTTAATTTTTACTAACTACATTTCTCTCCTACATTATGAAGCTCACCCCAGAAAGATCAAGAGTGAGTCCAGTGTTCTAAAGGCTTTCATAGAGGAAGCATGAAATAAAACCATGTCTGTTCCCTTGGTTCACCTTCATAAGTTTGCAAAAGCAATTTTCAAAGCATTGATAAAATTAATTATTTTCAGGGGAATTGCTTTGAAAAACAGATCTAAGATTATCGCCTTAGATATAATGTAAAGAAGATTAATTTAAACAGAATTTTATGATAGCTGTATGAGGGCCCCAAGAATAAATACATTTGGCTGACAGTCTGATATTGGTGCATTTTGCAAGTTTAAGAACTTTTATATTTTGTTCATGAAAAATAAGTTAGTTACATGAACATGCTGAGCTGTTTTCCGAACCTTTCAAGAGACAAGTATGTCACTGCATGTTCCAAAGGTATGAACAGACCTAAAACATGAGGGTATATAAATTGTGTGTCAAACTGAGTCCATAACATAGTAACATAAAAATGTGAACACAGCTATAGTGTATTGTCATAATCTTCTCAGAGGCTGCAAAAAAGTCAAATACATTTTTCAGTGAATTAAGCTGAGTCATTTTATCAAAATAGTACTGCTTGATGAATAAATTCAATTGTAAAATCAGCTGTTGCCTGAGAAACTGAAAAAGCCTACTGTGCTAGGTGTGGAAGAGTAGGGAGAATGTGTTAAGACAGAGGAAAAGGGGCATGTTATCTAAAGATGCTGATTTAATAAGTCGGTTTTTCTTTGATTTAAGAGATAAAGGTGCCCAAACCACATTCTCCAATTCCTACCTAAATTACATTTTTTGCTAATAGCAGCTGTCTTGCTATTAAAGGAGACTCACTCTTTCTTTTATTCTTCTTTTAAGATTTGTTGACTGTCCCATTAGACTAGACCCTTCCACATACATTTCTTTTGCTGATTTATCTCCCAATTTTTGCCTACTGCAGCTTAATTTTTTCTCATTTCAAATAAAAATTGTATAGAACTAGAAGGAAGCGTCTTTAAAGTATTCCTTAAAGTATATTAAAAAAAAAAAGAAAAAAGTGAGAAATTCATCACTTTTTAAGTAAGTGTGTCAGAAATAGCAACATTTTCTACCCATCACTTGCATGGTCATGCATCACTCATACACTATCTGCAGTTTGCTTGATACATTTACACAAATCTGGATACATTTAGAGGAAATATAAAATTTCCATATTTACTGTCTTCAAATATATATTAAATAAGAACAGATGTAAAACAGATTAAATTTATTAATCATATATATTTATTTTTATAATACAACAAAAAAGGTATTTAGAAACATAAGGAATAGAATAATTAATTATGGTCTTCCATAGGACTCTGTCAGCAACATCTGTATACTTTGATGAAATAAATTCTATAAAGTATTTAAACTTCTTTGAGATGGGCATTCAGTACTTGAAAGATTAAAGTTCACTGTTAAGAATTTTTTTCTTAATACAGAGATCTTTTTTCTATATCTGATTTATATTTCTTTTTTTCTTCCCTAACATCTTCCTCTAGTATTATAAAACTACCTTTTCACTTTGTGTCTTACCTCAAATGCTCTTTAAAATTTCTTTAAAATTACATTTATATTCTTCAGAACTGTAAGCATGATAATCTTACGTGTAATTTTGAACCTCATCATGGTCAGAAATGTTGCGTGCACACATGATTGAAATAGGTGTGCATGATTAAACAGAAACATTAAAAAAATAAGGATATCTATTTCTTCATTGACTACCAATCACAGATCCCATGATCCCAAGGATATTATAATATCCAGGAATATTAACAGTTAAATTGCCAAATTCATTTGGAAACTTTACAGGAAATATTTTGAGATTTACTAGTGTACCTGTCTAGTAATTAAAACCATTTAATATGCATAAGTATAGAATTTAATTACATAAAGAAAATTAGTAACTTACATAAATCACAGCTTTCAGTAATGATTTTTGATAACTTCAATATGCATATACCTTCATGTACTTGCTTTATTTTAAATTTCCTATTTCACACTACTGAGAAGCTTTTGAGATTTTGAAAAATCAGAGAGTTGAAAAAAACATTTTCATTTTATTTTCTGGGTGGTCAGTTTCCAATATATAACCAACTCAGTACCTCAGAGTATAAGGCATATTTGGGGGGGGGGGGGCGGAATGTAAAAACAATACACAATCAAGAAGAGAGGTTAGGTTTGTAAATCATTTAAAAAGCAATCAAATTACAAAGCTCTTGGCTTAACAAGAATCAAGAATTATAGCACTTTTGCACTAAGTTATCTTAGTTGTTGATAAGTAAGTTATGCATGCCATAATAAAAAGATTTGTTTTTTCACTCTGCATTACTCTTTAAAATCTATCCAGCTATCACCTGAATAAAACAGCCTTCTGGCTACAGTTCTAAGGCCTATCTCAGCCTATGAAGGGAAAACAAATCCAAATCCAATCCCTGAAAAGCAGTCTTTACAGAAGGTCTTCTGAAGAGATGGTGAAGAATGAATCTCAACCACATTTCCCTAAAAATCCATTTTTTAATATATTTCCCTACCAAATTTCTACTTTATAAATCGGTTAAATCTCTTCTCCCAAAATCTTCACCAATATTAGGTCTCTTTTTTCTATTCCTTCATTAAATTTTCTAAAACCACCTTGCTCAGCCCCTTCTGTTCTCTCTTTACTCCTCCACCCCATCTCTTTTCCTTTCTCAGCTTCTACCACTCCACCCCTGGTCCCTATCAACAAAAGAAGCACAGCAAACCTAAAAAGATCTTACCACTGTCCTCAGAAGAGGCTGAAGGTAAAGGGAAGAAGGGAACGTTACAGAAGTATTTGGGGTCTCACTACATAAGTGGGAGCATTTGCACTCACAGAGAGGGAATGAACTCTGGCTTTTTATTACCTGGAAATTAAATGCTTTGGAAAGTAATCGCAAAATGGATGATGATGATTCTTTTCTACAGCTTTAGATAAGGAAGTTTATTATTAATTTAAAAATTTGTATTCTAGGAATCAAAACCTGTTATCAATTCACAGTTGGTGTATGTGTGCTTATATAACAAAGAGATTAAAAGCAGATATATCACTTCTTTTAATATTATCACCTTGACTTCTCCAAGGCTCATATTATTTCATGTCCAATCCAAAAATATTTTGATGCTTTTTATATGAAGACTCCAAAAGGTAAAGGAGTATGCTGAGTCAAATTGATGTTATTCTCTCATTGGACACCGGGCACTGAAGTCACCTAACTTTCGGTTCTTGTGATCAATATTTTCAACAACTTTCAATCTGTATAATGTTCAGTAAAGGCAGTGTCAACTATTTAGTTCATTCTAACAAATATCTATGAGGTGCCTCCTACACACGTAAGATTTTATGGCAAAGATGAGTTTGGCTAAACTGTCTTTACCTTCAAAGTAACTCTTAAGCTTAAAACTAAGAGGTTAGAGCCTATTTGCTATGTTTACTGTGATTGCCAAGTCATTAAGAGTCAGCTCTTTCCATAGAACAAAAATACATTAAATAAGTTAATAAAACCTTGTCCAGTATTAATTGGATTTGCAGTCCCTATAGAGAGAAATATTTTGGACTTCAAATTCTCATAGAACACTCCACACTTCCTCTAGCAAAGAGGAGCATGGTTGCAGTCTCTCCTTAAGAGTCACAGATTGTTATTGTCCAATGGCAAACTTTTCAATTTATGTGTAGATTCACTACCTCAAAGGTGTCTCCAGTTAGAAAAGATTAACCATTTTTCAAAACAACTCTGGAGTAATCGCTTGCCCAAGCGAATTCACTAGTTTTAATAAGTGTAATAAGTATGAACCTACAATAGTTGCATAAAATCCTTTCAAACATGATACATTTAACAAGAGAAAGAGATGATTACTCATGCCTAGATCTAACATATTACCAGAAGAAATAAAGGAGAGGAGAAATCTTAAGTTGTGGAGGCATAAATACCCCTCTTAACCTTACTGTTTCAATCTAAAACAAAATATTAGGCAGGTATTTCAAAGATTTCCAGGATAAAAATAAATTGTTTATGTTATAAGGGGATGTGACATTTCTGGGGGAAAAAGGGCAACAGATTCAGAAGATACAGGTCATCAAAATGTAACTTTAATCCTCTTTTTTTTTTTACTAATAATTAGATTTGGATTTCAAATTAATGATGGATTTATATAAAATGTGTAAAAAAGGATGTTTACATATTAATTGAAAGATGTGGCTTCTTTGGTTTTAAGTCAAAGCAAAAATTGGTTGCTTGGCATTTGCTTTTTTTTAGGATTTTAGAATAGATTTGAAAGTCTACCTTTAGCTTTTCAGTGTTGATGCAAAATTACTGAACTTGATTTTTTTTAAGTTTATTTATTTTGAGAGAGAGAGAGAGAATGAGTGGGGGGGGGGGGGGACGGGGAGAAGATAGAGAATGAGAGAGAATCCCAAGCAGACATCACACTGTCAGCGTTGAGCCCGATACGGGGTTTGAACCCACACACCGTGAGATCCTGACTTGGGCCAAAGTCAGACACCTAATGGACTGAGCTAATTTTTGAGCCACTCCAAAATTACTGAACTTTAAAAATGAAACAAAAAAGAAGAAAGCTTTTTAATTACTAAGAGTAGCAAAAAACTACTAAAAGAATAAACTGTATCTTTTAAAAGAAATCTGGCAAATACAGTTTTGTGTATGTATTAATGATACCAAGTCACCTCCCTTTTATTGTATTTTTGCACTTTCCGATTGAAAGCAGTTTCTTTCCAAACAAAACAAAGGAAGGTTCTCACTTGAATTTTCATGTTGGTTAACTACAGTACCAAATCTCTATATCATTAAGAGAACTTTTGATTTGTTTCATTTAAAAGGAAAAATCTTAAAGAATGCCACTACCCTTACATATACCTAATTCATCCTTAAGAATAACAAAGACATTAAAGAAAAATTACCTGACAGATGAGGATGAAAGATAGCTCTTAAATGTAACATAAAGAAGTGGTTTCTACTTTAGATTATAAAATGAAGTACAGATTAACAACACAATTTCCTGGGAGCTATAAATTAGAAAGGTATTAAACTCAGTGAAAAATCTTCTCTCAAGTAAAGCTCTTTCCTTACTTGTATTTCTCCATTATTTTTAACCTCTGGATGTCTTTATTTTGTTACAATAAACTCAGTTTTGGCTCAGATAATAAGTTATCAACTCACATAATAAATCAGAACAACTGATGACTTTAAAGCGTCCTATGCTCTACAACATAATGAAAGAACAACGTACCTCTGGATTCCTATTTAGTTAGCACCAGTCTCCAGCTCATTAGCCATCATTGAAGGGGAAAACTGTCTTTATTCCAAAATGATATGTTATTATAAAGAAGAATCCAAGGTAGGAGAACCTTCATTTTTCATATATCCAAGTTTTATATTTAGGCATTATTAACTTTGAAGATAGACGTCCTTGCTTTGATAACTTAAATATGAGCTTACATGCAAGCAATATTGATGGAAACATTTCTACGAGTTTCCCCACATTTATAGATCATCATCTTCAGAACAGTCTTCATTGGCCTCTGTTCTAGAAAGATCAAATATCATTTAACTTTTCAAAATCATGATAGATGGAGTGAATAGTGCTAAATCACAAAGATGAATAAACAATGTGCTTTCAAGATTTTTACCTAATTTAAGATGTCCTCTTCTATCACCTTTATAATAAATTGCCTCCCTACATTTAGTAATTTGTAGAATCAAATGTATGCATTTAGCTAGACATTGCTTTTGTTAAATTTTCATTTAAACACATCTTTACTCACTTAGAACCTGGAATATAATTCATCCCATTAGCTGATTTTTTGTGCAAAGTAGTAACTTTTGCTCTCTTTAGAATTATTTACTCAGTAATGTCATTATTTAAGTTGTAATAAAATTTTTCATTGACTGTACATGCTTTATTTATTGCCACATATTTTTATCTTTAAAATAAATCTGCCTAAAATTGTGGTCTTTAGAAGCTCTATGACAAAATCAATGACTACTATTTGCTAACAAACTTGTAACTGAATGAACTATTTTTCTATGTGACTGATGTGAGCATTGTTAAATCTAACTTATTTGAATATTCATTGGTATTTTCTCTAGAGCTATCATTTCAATATATTTAAAACTATCTTTAAAACAATAATGAGTTTCATAGACAATATGACAATAAACAATGATTGGGGATTTTTTTAATTCCTGCACTGCTTGGAAAATAAGGTTTAATGTTTATAAATGTTTGTCATTGAAGTTTTTAATTTGCTTAAAAAATATTTTTTAATGTTTACTTTTGAGAGAGAGACAGAGTGTGAGTGGGGGAGGAGCAGAGCGAGAGCAAGACACAGGATCTGAAGCAGGCTCCAGGCTCTGAGCTGTCAGCACAGAGCCTGATGGGAGGCTCGAACTCACGAACCGTGAGATCATGACCTGAGCTGAAGGTGGACGCTTACTGACTGAGCCACCCAGGCGCCCCTTAATTTGCTTCAATGTGATGTTTCTTCCATGCCATTTATATGTGTTCAAAGAAAATTGTATTAATTTATCTATACTATGCAAAAATCTCATCATCTTTTTACAAATATAGAGTTTTGAAATAATTTTGGGTTTTTTTTTTTTAGGCCTCCAAGAGAAAAATAAATGTGAAATGGGAGGGTTTTTTTTTTGGGGGGGGGGGTGGGTAGGGCATAATACCTGAGCAGTCCTCAAAAATATGAATGAGTAACATTTGATTTTTTAAAGATTACTATATGTGCTTTATTTCTGATACATTATTAATCATGTTCTTAATCAGTTTCCATCTAAGGTCGTGTCATTGAAAATTTGAATAACTACAGGATATAAATGTCTTTGGATATTTTTCATGAACTACACTTGGGTGTAATTTTGTATGCAGTACACACTTTGACACCTTAATTTTGAATTTTGAATTTTAATAGTTTCTTAACAACATTTCTTTAAATATTGGTTATGTTATACCTTCTATAATAACCTTATTTTTAAAAAATTCATGCAGAGCATGAATGCAGAGCATGGAAAACAGACCAAGTCCCATTAAAACTGATGAAAAGACAAGAAAGTAATACAAAAAATTTTTTGTCAAAAATATTAATTACCACATTAAAAAAAAAACTATTAGAATAGAATGATTAAAAATTATGTCGTATTCCTCTTCTGGTAATTGTGAAACTAAAATGCATTTTGAGGATGGGAATCTCTAACTAAATGTCTATTAATATTTGTTAAAATATATAGTGATATATAAAATAAGAAAGAAATTTTACCAAAATATCAAAAAAAAGAATTTTTTAAAAGAATTTATTAACAAACCAAATGACCACAGTTACTAACATTTCCATATTACTAGATCTCTTGATTTCTAAGACATATATAATAAAAGAATTTGTCAAAAAAATAAATTCAATAATCAACTGTCGAAGGATTTTATACATATCAATGAATCACTATCATTAATAATAGTTTTTCTTCTATTACTATTAAATGTAAAAAGTTTACATAAGATGCAGATAAAAAGAATGTAGTTGAAAGGACAGACTTTCAGAGTCAATTTATGCTTTTATGTAATTATATAAATTTTACATACTTTGAAAAGTTTAAAAAATGTGGTACATACATATTAATTTTATGTTATATGTATGATCTCCAAGTGTTTATATTCGTTCAAGAAAATTGCCTTCTCTTTTCAGTTAACTATTTTTAAAAAGAGCTACTTTACATCTTATATTTCTTTCAGTCTCATAATACTTATAACTTTATACTTCTCAAAGAAGTTAAAGCCAAATGCCAAAACACTGTGGCTACAAGTTGTTATTTTGGACATTACTGTTTTTTTAAAATCTAATATTGGTCAGATGTCTCATAAAGTCTGCTAAAGAAAGCAAACTCTACTTTCTCATGAATGGAAATACAAAAAGAAACTCCTACATTGGACTTTGTATATTCAAAATAGCATATATTTTTATAGTTATTTTTCACTGATTACTGTTTATTCAATGTTTAAAATTTCACCAGATGGAATACTTCAAACAAAAGTGAAATGCCTTTCCATTTTTTTAATTACCTGCTTATTTTCTTCAGAGTTTCCAAAAATCCCTTTGAGGAAGCAAAACATTCCCTTTTCCCACCTTACAGCTTCACTCTACTATTAAGTGAAATCGGTATCTATAGTTCAATATAAAGAATAACAACAAGCATGATTTCTCCAGGCAAAGCTCTGACACTATAGGGAACAGATATAACAAATAAAAGAAAAATAAAGGAAGTTATATATGTCTGCTGGTCCAAAGTTATATAATTCCCAAATTTTAAAATTAGTATACACACATATATACTGACTGACTTTAAACATATTTATCTATCGTTCCATTTGTTACATTAGCTAATGTTTATTAAACACTGTCATGTACCAGTGTCCTGTTCTAAGCACTGAGAATATAGAGTGACCAAGATATAAGCAAAAGCCTTGCCTCATGGAATTGATCTACTAGTAGTGAAGGCACACAATAAAATAGTGATAAGCGTTATCTTGACAATTAAAGCAATGAAGTTATATAGCATGACTGTGGCTTTTATATTAAATGGTAAAAGAAATTTTCTCTGATGATGTGACATGTAGACTGGTATCTGAAAAGCATGAAGGAACCAGTCACGAGAAGATCTGAGGCAAGAACATTCTAGGCAGAGACCAGTTGAATGTGTGGGAGTTTGGAATGTTTGAGGGTAGAGACAACAATGTGCCTAGAACACAGTAGAACTGAACAGAGGCCAATAGGAGACATGAGTCAAAGAACATTTATCAGGCTACTGCAATAGTTTAAGCAGAAAAAAAATGTTGGCTTTTGTTGAAGTGGAAGTAGTAGAGATGGAAAGAGGTAGATGAATTTGGGGTATGTTTGAACAAAGGGCTTCCTAATGAATTGGGTATGAGGACGGAAAAATAAACATCAAAAAGATTCTATATTTGGGGAATGAGAGACTAAGTCAGTGGTGGTGGGGGAGAACCAGGTTTGGAGGGAAAAATCAAGAGTTTGGTTTTAGCTACATAATGCCTGAGATGCCCATTAGATATTCAAACAGAGGTAACAAGTAGACAGTTACATATGAGTTCCAAGCAGCAGTCAAGGCTAGACATAAAAATTTGGAAGTCATCAGTATATAAATAGTGTTTAAAATTTTGAAATCACCTGGCGAAAGGTTTTTAGAGAAATAGGCCACAGTTGAGGGTCTAGGGTATTCCAATGTTGAGAAGTTAGGCAGAGAATTGGAAGCCAACATAAGACACTAAGGAAGCCAAAGTAAGTTAGAGGAAAAAGAAATGCAACTAACTGGTCATCTGGATTAAATGCTTATAAGAAGCCAAGATGAGAACGAAGAAATGGCCATTGGACATGGCAACATAGTAGTTATTTGTGGTCTTGACAAGGACAGTCTCTATGAAGTAGTGTAGTCAAAGCCTGATTGAAGTGGATTAAGAAGCAATTGCAGGAAAGGTGGTGGAGTCAATATCTACTAAAACTCTTTCAAGAAGTTTTCCTTTAAAAGAAGAAATAAGGCAGTAGCTTCAGGGAAATATGGGGTCAAGAGAAGTTTGGTGTGTGTGTGTGTGTGTGTGTGTGTGTGTGTGTGTGTTTAGAGAAAAGATGCTAGAGTATATTTATATACTAATGAGAAAAATCTGGTAGAAAAGGGGAAACTGATTATGCAAGAGAATATAATTATAGAAAAGGTCTTGAGAGGTAGAAGGGTTAGGATTCACAGTATAAGTAGGGAGGTTAGTTTTTATAGGAGGGGACATAGAATGGCAATGCAGGGAAGGCAGAACTGCAGATAGGCTGATAGATTTGTGGTAGAAAGATAAGGATGTTACTAGGTGAATAGTTCTATTTACCAAGATGACGTAAAATTCAACATATGGAGTGGGAAGGGAGTATAGGTTGGAGGAGGAGTAAGTAGTTGGAAAGGGGGAAAGTGAACTCTATAATATATACACACATACAGACCTAGCCATACACATATACATAAACACATAGTGGGTATTTGTATGTTAATACATCATAGGAAAAAGACCTAGTATATAAAATATTTTAAAGCCATTCTTACTGAATATTTTTGAGACATCTTATTAGAAGGACCTGAAACAATTCTGTGATCTTCAAGGACTCTTGTAATAGAGTTCTCTTTTCCTAATGTAGAGATTGAGGATTTCTCAATGACATAGACATTCCACATGTTTTGTTATTTTTGTCTATTATAGAGTAAAAGGCAGAAATATTTTGTTACTATTCTAATTCAAAGCCTATGAAAATTAAAATTAGTTTAATCTTGAAAGATGTGTATGTATACTCAAGCTGGAGGTTTCCTCAAATTACCATTTTGGAGGGTTTTAAGCCCCCCATTGAATTAAAAAAGAAAAAAAAGGCAAATAGGCTCTAATCATTTAGTAAAACAATACTCTTGTTTTCATATGAAAAACATCAGTACCATCTGTCGTTTAGGAGAAACACATGGGCAATAAATATGGTTGTTTTGTTCATTGTGACCTCCCTATTCTATTGGAAGGATATGATCTCTTAATTGTGCTTGGATCTTTATTTCTGGATAGGCTGTATGTAATTCAATGTGTTGAATTTATAGGTGCATATGGGTTTGATGTAAAATTAGATTGTGAATAATGGAATAAGATTGCTCTCCTTTTTTTTTGCTGTTTTAGCATAGACAAAAATATAAAGATATATGTGTACATATAAATATGTATTTGGTTAAACACTTAATATTTAAATGGCCATGTCAAATATTAAATGGTAGATGTCAACAGTTGCAGTGTATTCAAAATAAAAGTTATAAAAATCTTTCTAGCACAAATCCTAAAAAGTTTATTAATTTAATACTAAATAGTACATTTATATAAAATACCAGATAACATCTGTCTAGGTTGAGACATTTAATTCCTCATAAAGCAATTATTTGACTCATGAAAAACTGCAGCTGAAGTCATTTCTCCTTCCTATAAGAGTGAATATGGTTTTTAAAATGTATCTCTCTGTAACCTATCATAAAGTTAGTTATCATTAATTATGGATTTAGCAGTGTACCCATCTACTCTTACAAAAGGAGGAAAAGATCTGTGAGAATAAGGAAGTGCAGCACTATAGTTTTTTTCTCTTTGTTATTACTGTTTCTCTTTGGTATCTATATAGAACTTCAATATATGCCTTCCACTCAGGTTCCTTACACAGACTATGTTCTCTTTTCTGGTTGTATAACAAGATAATAGAGAGATAAACGCAGTAAAAGGGTGTTAACAATTGAACTGCAATCCTACCTATTATCTACTTTGCTATAGCAGTGAAGTAGGCCAGACTTACTAAAGGTGGTATTGTTGTCATCTTATAAAAATCTACTGTAATATTATGATGTTCCATGTAAATTTTCATGTGCTGGCATGCTTACAAGTTAATAGTGTTATAGAATGCTCAGCTCTCAATGAGGGATTGTTTGTGGTGAATTGCATTACATATGTCATCTATTTGCTGAAAGAATATGGTGTTTAGCAAAACTACCTGCTGAGCAACATAGTAACATTTTTGTACAAAGTACAAATTACTAATTATTGTATTTTATTTTTCTATGATTTCCTAAGAGGCATTACCAGGGTCTTACAGATGGAGTAAGCCTGTTTATTAAAATATCTATTAGCAAATAAAAGTTACAGTTCTGGTGGTTAAATTTGTGACTTTTTTGTACTGTTCTTTGATGCAGATTTAATACATTTTTAGTCTCTTAAATCTAGATGCTCTTTATATATATTATTCTGGATGCAAAATCATAGCTGTAATTTTTCAAGATAATTAATGTCATTAGGGTCAAGGGATAAATTCACATAAATCATTATAAATAGATATATATTTTTGTAGTGATTTCATATCGGCCAACTATTTTGTGAGTTTCAATAAATTAAACTGTTCATTGCAGAGGTGATACGGTACATAAAATTACCGAAAACCAAAAGATACACATAATGTCCAACTATTCAAACAGCTTTAGACTATTCATTCCAAAAACATGCAATAAATTATGATTCAGTGATTTTCTATATTCTTTTAAAAGTTGCTGGTAATAAAATACATAAAAATTACCCTTGGGTCACCTGGGTGGCACAGCCAGTTAAGCATCCAACTCTTGATTTGGGCTCAGGTCATAATCTCACGGTTTGTGAAGTTCAAGTCTTACACTATCAGTGCAGAGCCTGCTTGGGGTTTTCTGTTTCCCTCTCTCTGCCCCTCCCCTGCTCTCTTTCTCTCTCTCTCTCTCAAAATAAATAAACATTTTTTTAAAAGTATCCTGAATTAATCAGAATAGTATTGTAGTTGTATCTTACACTGGACTCTTATAATTCTTCTACTACAGTTCCAAAAGCCAGTGTAAAATTAAAACTAGTTATAAAGTACTAGAAACTTTCTTCTCTTATACAGATATCTTAAGTAGTCTTCAGAAAATCACATACCATTTTTAAAGCTTCTTTCCCTCATAATAAAATGAAGATAGCCAAACTAACTTATTACATCAAGTGGAACAATTTTTATGCTGAGCCTAAATGTACTCGAAGGCAATTTCAGTTGGCAAAGTACCACAGCGCAGATTCAACCATATGAAATATTTACGTTTTTAAACTTTGACGTATTTTCAAAATTGGCATTTTCTAGATTATTAAGTACATTGTAGGTTTTATAACCACAATTTAATCTCTAATGATAGTAAATCAAGACATCAACTACACTTACCTAAGATAACTATTTTCTTAGCTATTTTTTTTTTGTAAAAGATTTATGTTTATGCCCAAATTTACTGAAAATTTGATACCCAATCTCCTGGTTACATTTCCAGTATTCACCAACTGTTTTGTACTAAGCAAAAATTGAACTCAACCTAAGGACGGAAAATATCAACTCCAAACAGGAAAAAATAAGTCTGTCCACTAATGTTTTCTGAAACATAAGATTTCTGCTTAACTCTAAGGAAAAAAAAAAAAAGTCATTCAGGCTATTCAGAAATTAGCTTCCATGTCTCATCAAAATGAATCACAACAGCGAGACACAAAGAAAAGTAATACCTCCCTGTAAATGCATTTACAGTCAGAAGTTAACGAGCCAGAACATTTAGGAATTGGGTCAAATCCTATCTATATAATAAAAATTTCAGGGTGAAGGAAGACAGGAACTTATTTACTGAACACCTACTATGTGCGAAACATACATAGTTTTTTAATCTATTCAATCCTCAAAACTGCCAAATGAGATAATAGTGTATTTTTGCAAGTGATGAAGCTGTAGCATAGAGAAGAGTTAACTGGCCTAAGGCCACACAGAAAGAATATATCCGTACTCCATTTTTTTCAAGAACATCTGTAAGTATTTTGAAATATACAACTGTTGGGTTTTTGGTTTTTGTCAGTTTTAGCCTTTCAAGTCATTTGCACAGAACCCCACTCTTTTTCATTGTAAAATAATCACATTTGCAAATTTGGAAATGTCACAAAACAAAACAAACCAACCCACCCACCCTGTAGTCATTCACATAAACACTTCCATCAATAATTTTATGTAACTCTTCCAGTCTCTTTTTTCACCCTCCTAGGCCAAAAATCAGGCAGGGTAGTAAACATAACACTAGCTGGAGGTGGGGGGAGAGGGGGCTGATGGTCCATACTCAAGGCCAAAAAGGAAACCAGAGATGAAAACTCATCTGAAGAACGTTTTAAGCCATGAAAACCATTCATCGGCCCTGGGACGGAGGTAGGTTAGGCTGACTGAAAAATCTTCAAAATTACTCCCAACTGTAGTCTGTCCTTTGGAAAGCGCGGTTATAAAAATGTGAAGAAATGCGTATATCCAGATATTTTCAACTGGACTATCACTGTAAAATCCCAGTGCAATTTAAGGTGGTTAATGTTAAGCATTCAGACTATTCCTTTTCTGAACCACCTACCGCCTTGATTCTGGGGGCAGTAATCTAATCAGATTATGACTAGTGGAAATTTCCTCAGGAGATCAGAGAGCTAAGAAGCCAGAGTACAGGCATACTTTCTCTGTCGAGTAATGCTTTCGCCTTTTTACACTAGTTTCTCTCCACTCCCTAACATTTCTACTTTCCAGGACTCCAGAGCCTGAGGCCTAACACAGCCCGGAAAGCCTCGGTTCAAGGGGCAGCAGGGCAACTCCGGTGCACGCCTTGCCAGAGTGGGCACAGTTGTGTCTTTCAATCGTTGCCATCACGCTGCCGCGCGTGCCGGGTAAACACACATAGGTTTCTTAGCGCTCTGGCAGCCACAAGAAGGGCCAGCCCCAAAGGGGTGAAATTGCTGATACTCTCCCGAGAGCCTGGGAGAAATCCGGACGGAAAGAAACGCCCACAGCAAACGCCAGGCCAGGAGCATCCCAGCAGGCTGTGCGCGCTCCTACAACTCCCATCATGCTCCATCCGGGACAGCACTGCTCCTCGCAGGAAGGCGGCACTTCACCCCGCCACCTGTCTAAACACATTCTTTAATACTCCTCGGTGTGCCTCTGGCATTTTCCGGTGCTCTTCAATCCCATAAACAAGAGCACCAAGTCAGACTTCCTAAAACTCCAAGGAGGCGTGGCTTCGGGACCGGAAGAACGTCCGGTTGCCTAGGGAACGCTACGCGCCTAGGCGCCTGCCCAGCCACTGATGCTCCGGCTGTGGCACAAGCTACCAATTCACCGAACTTGTAGAAGCGGCTTTGCTCAGGAGCAGGGATTCTTCCAATGGAAGCATAGAGAAGAAGGCTGAGAGACGCCCGATTCTTAACCCAGAGACGGATACGAGCGAGTGGCCCATTCCTGTACCTCTTCAGCTCCTGGGCCCGCAAGACCAACCTCAAAGACCAGGTATCTTCCTGCCCCCTATCTGTAGCCAGCCCTGCCACCATCGCCACCACTCCCGCCGCGTTTTAGAATTGCGTTTTAGAATTGCTTTCTACTCTTTCCTAGTTTGTTTTTGTTTTTGTTTTTGTTTTTTACTGTGTACCTTGTTTCTAAAGTTTAAGAGGTGGAAAAGAAAAGCTGGTTTATGCGGTTAGTATAAGGGACCCCAGAAAACTCGTTGAACTGGGTTGGGCATATGTTTGGTTTTAACACCGCCCAGTTTTTTGTTTTTATTTGGTTTGTGGAAAACGTAATTGAAATTTCATCATTAAAAACTAAAAGCCTAATAAAAATGCCTGAAGTACTAAGAGTGAGCTATAATTCACTCTAGGAATACTTCTTAAAGTTTACAAAGTACCATTCGTGGTGTTTTCTCTGCCCGACCACTATCTCTGAGGCCTACCTTCCAAGCCCTTTACTGTCTGTGGATAACATCCTAATTCTTCAAGACTCTTCTGGCAACAAGTAATCCTTTAGAAGGAATCTCAGATCACAATCAAGAGAATTGATTGGCTGGTGTGCAGAGAGAGGAAAACAATAAAACAGTAAGATAATAAACTGGAAAGGTAGATTGGAGCCACGCTGTGAACCTTAAAAGCTATGGGAGAAAGTTTGGGCTTTATTCTGAAAGCCAGTAGTTCTCAATAGTAACTGTACATCAGAAACACTGTGTAACTTTTCAAAATACAGATGCTCTAATCCCTTCATCAGAATTACTTCAAGTAGTTGATTCCCCTGTGCAGCAAAAGTTGGCAGGGCTTTAGACATAGTGAGCTACAGAAAACTTTAATTTTATCTCCCACTGTGCACATAGGGCATTGTAAATAAACGTTAAGTGGCTTAAATTGTTATCTTTTCTTCTTTCATGCCTGCAAAAATTAAACTTACAGAAATGAATGATTACTAAGAAATAGAAGCATGTGTAAGGCTATAATTATAGCTTTTAGAACAACTGACTTCTAAATTGTATGCCCCCAAATATTTCATTAACAAGCATTAGGTTTGATAATCCATGAAAAAGGGTTGGAAAATCACAATCCAGGGTTCTATGGAAAATTGAATGAATATTCAAGTATCAAGCTTTTGACAGTCAGTGCTTTATAGTGGATGCTCAAAGGAGGAGGATGTGAGAAGTAGTCATTTTTTTAAAAAATCTGTTCAAATTGTATGAAAAATGGAAAACAAGATATTGCCCTTATATAAGCATGTTTGGTACAATAAATAACAAAGTAAGTAATAGCAAATCTACTTTCAATTAAAATGGTCTGTGTGAATTGCTTCATATCAGAAGGCTAACTTAAAGTAGATTCTACAAATGCTCCTTAAGTGGAGATTTAAAGGAATTGATGGAGTGAGAGTTGAATCTCCAGCACAAGGAGAAAAGTGGCACAAGTGGATTACCTGAGATCAAACCCATCCCTTGGATAAAACAACTGTGGCTCTGTTTTATAGGCCCCATGCTTATGTGGGGCATTGTACCTTCTCTTTTCTGAGCATCATTGGAATTCAGTTTTGAAATTTCCGTATGATCCCCCAACAGGCCTAAGCAAAATCGATGACACAGCCTCCTTTTGGATGCACTTGTCTTGGAAACCTCATCATTTAAGTTGCTGCAAGCTCACAGCCTTCAAGGAATGGCCTTGCCTAGGATAGTGTGGGTTAAAAAGTACTGAAGGAGCTGGGGAATGACAGGCTTCTGGAACCTTAGATGGAGATGAGAATAAATCAATTAAATGAGATGACTATTTAGAGAACTCAGAAATGATGGTTAAAATAATAGGAAATACTTTGGACACAGGCAGATTGCAGTTGCTGCTATAGCAGTCCGGGCAGCAGTTGAGAGCTGACAACAGGGATATCTCTCTTCTGCCATCACATTATAATGTTTTGGGGAGGGATGGACCCAAAGGGAGCACCTTTGGAAAGTTTCATTTGGAATGTTCATAGCAGGTTATGAACAAGCAATATGTCTAGCAATGTATATTAAGATAAATATATCTGTTAGGATTCTTTGTTCCTATTGATAGAAAATGCAACCTAAGCTGGATAGAAGCAAACAAACAAAAACAGTAAATTTAATAGTTCAGATTATTGCATAATACAACAATGGGCCTGGCTTCAGAAAAAGATTTAGCCAGTGGCACAAATAATGTAGCTAAAATCTAAGTTTTTCTCTCTCTTTTTTTTTTTAATCTGCCTTCTAAGCTTCCGCATTAGGCTTAGCATGAACCCCTTTGCCCATTCATTGTTCCAGATTTCCAGAAAAGGCTGCATATATTTTCAAGATCATAAGTGGCATAGTCCACACAATACTGAGTTTAACCACATTTTCTTCTTAAATATTATAAATTACAATGAGAAAAGTACAGTTATTTCAAGGGCATTATTCTGTGTGTTACCTAGGGTTGTAAGCTGCCAATCTGCATTTCAGTTAAGGCTCCTTTGTGATAATCAGCTTAAATTCTGTTTACTAAATACAGAGCTACATTGACATGGTTTTTATCATTATGTCTTTAAATTATTAAATTTTTGATGCACATGCTCATATTTTCCTTACCTAAAGTGCCTGTGATTGATATATCATTTTTACTTTCTGACTTGCAGCTGGTTTGTAAATATTTGAATCACATTATGGGATTGCTAGACAGACTTTCAGGCTTGCTTGGCCTAAGGAAGAAGGAGGTTCATGTTTTGTGCCTTGGGCTGGATAATAGTGGCAAAACAACAATCATTAACAAACTTAAACCTTCAAATGTAAGTATCTTTTTTAGATGCTTTAAGTATTTTCTGCGAGAGAAAGTTAATATGCGGAATTATTTTGTTTGCCATCATTACTTCAGATAATCATGTTATGAAATCCTGTTAACCTTGTAGTACCTTAAAGTAATAAATGTCAGGGTGCCATAATTTGCAGTGTATTTTATGCAGGTATACATTAGTAATACTTGTCTTGATAAATATGTCTTGATAATTATTTAAATTGGAATATTTTCCAAATGTCTTTTTTTCTCTAAAGATTCTCACAGATTTGCAAAGTTTACTCTTAGGTAGCATTGCCTTCTTTTTGGCTCTTTCTTAATAAGCAGAGGGAAAGGTGAATCATTTTTATGGGTTCTATGGATAATTAGACAGTTTACCAGGAGTGTAGTATACCTATCAGTAGTAGTAAGCAGAATGACTTTAAGTCATAGAAGTAATAAGTATATGAAAATATAATTTTAATAACTGTAAAATATATAAAGCTATACATTCAACACATGGTACATAAGTTGAAGTTAGGTTCTGCTACACATAAAGAAAACCCACATAACAGTGGACTAAATAAGTAAGAGGTTTCTTTTTCTGTCACCTAAATAAGTCCTGAGGAGGTATTCCAGGGCTGCGGTCAGTTGTGAGATATCCAGGCATCTTCCATCTTTCTGTTATGCTATTCCAAGTGCCTGGTTTTCATCTTCAAGATCTCCACATGGTCACCTTGGTTAACTATTATATCTGTATTCTAAGTCACCAGGAGGAGAAAAGAATAAGCTGAAGGAATAGACCTTCTTCCTAAATAAGCCCTCTTTAAAGAGCTTACCCAGAAGCACAAACTGATGATTCCTAACTTAAATTTCATTGGCTACCCCTAACTATAAATAAAGCTGGATTTTTTAAAGTTTATTGATTTATTCTGATAGAGAGAGCGAGAGAGAATGGGGGGAGAGGGAGAGAGAGTATTAGACTCCTCACTGTCAGCGCAGAGCCTGTTGTGGGGCTCCATCCCCCAAACAGTGAGGTCATGCCCTGAGCCAAAATCAAGAGTCGGCCACTTAACCGACTGAGCAACCCAGGTGCCCCTAAGCTGGATTTTTTTTTTAAAGCAAGGCATACTGCTGCTTCCAGGAATAATAAGGATCCTGTAAGTATAGAAAGAAGGAGAGAATGGATATTGAATAGACAACTAACATTTACAGTTGTAAATACACTTATTTAGGTAAAAGCCATTAGTGAAAAATGTAGAGTGAAAAAATAGACTGCATACAGATGGGACAAAAAACAAGCTCGTACTTTTAATGACTAAATGGCTAGAGAATGGGAAATATTGCTCCTAAATATAGTAGTTGAAGATGAATTTTATTGTCTTCAAATAATGCTTCAGGTTGGGCAGAATAGACAGCCTTACTACTACTCCATTTTCTTTTGCAACAGCTTTAGTTTTACTTCTGTTTAGTTGGAGATTGCTTTGGAATTACAAAAACACCATTATTTCTTTTTTTCTGGTCATTATTCCCTTCTACACGGATGAGTTTGCCACAGAAAAACAACTAACTGCTGGTGTATCTTCAGGTTGGAGATAGTTTGAGGCAGCCAGGATAAGAAGTCTAAGATGGATTTGGAAGGCAATTTAGTTAATTTAAGGAGTTCGCCACTGAGTTGGGAGTCAGCTCAGGCATACATGCTGAAGTCAGGCAGAGATCAAAAATACCACCTTTGGGGTGCCTGGGTGGCTCAGTCCATTAAGTGTCCAACTTCAGCTCAGGTCATGATCTCACGGTTCATGAGTTCGAGCCCCACATCAGTCTCTGTGCTTTCAGTGAAGAGCCTGTTGGGATTCTCTCTCTCCCTCTTTCTCTGCCTTTCCCCTGCTTGCATGCACTCTCTCTCTCTCAAAATAAATAAATAAACTTAAAAAAAATACCAGCTTTATTTAAAAGGTTGATTTTGGAGGGTGAGGTTAGGTCTGTTCAGAGGAGTTGCTAACACTCTATTGTATTGAGATTGGCCTCCCAAAATTTCAAGTTTTCCTCCTCAGGAAAAAATCCTACTCTTCTAGGTTTATTGAATGGCTAAGATCAGATGAGAGTGCATGCTTGTGATAAGCATGTGGCTTGTGATAAGCATGAGGAAAGAGAGGAAGAATGAAGAATGCTCAGTTCACTTCACAAACTGGGCAAAGGAGTAATTCTTTTCCCATGGAGAGGAATAAATTGGTGGAGGGGAGATTGAGAAATAAGGAGTATCATTTAATGAAGTTTTCTCTATATGAAGACAGGAAAAAAGAGATTCTTCCCCAATAAGGCAAAGATCAGGTCAAAAAGCCCACATACGTTGGAGTCTATCTCTTGACTTTGTGATTATACGAAATTTCTTTATCAGTCCTTCAGAGGAAGATAAAGCAACCTACCCAGTTGGATCGGGTCCAGAATTGAATTTAAAGAACAGTGAGTATATGTTAAAAGTAGAGCCATACCCAACTGTGCCTGGGCCCATAATCAGTACTGTGGATCAGCTATCAGAAGATCCGTATGGGCAAATGCTTAAACTCAGTGACTGGTGACCTGCATTTCTGTGGGTAAAGCTGTCAGCAATAAGCGAACAAGATTATAAGGAAATTTTTTAAGCAAAGGCCTATTCTGTCAGAGGTGTTTACACTTTTCTCCACATCAGCGAATAGCCTCAAAGGTAAATTTTTTTGTTTTGGTAAAACTGGTCTCAAATAAGTACAAAATTATTGAAACCAGAGCCACCATTAATAACCACAAAATGGACCAGTCCCCCAATGTCTACTGTACTCACATTGGGAGAAATAACATTAAAAAAACAGAATAGAAATTACAGTTTCTTTTTCCATCCTCCCCAACAGTATAGTAATCTTATGTTCCAAAATATGGTTATTACCATAGGAAGAATCTTCCTTGGTATGGATGCAAACAGCTTTCTTACCTGAACAAGGATATTCTTTTGAAGACAATGGCTCTTAGTTTTTAAATTAGCTATGGATTTGTTTTCATAGTTTCTTTTGTCATTTCTAGGGATTTGGGTCAAAAAGGGAAGGAGACAGCATGCTCAGTCTGGATCTTAAAATAATCTTTTTTTTTTTTTTTTTTTAAAAAGAGAGCACATGAGCAGGGCAGGGGGCAGAGGGAGAGCGAGAGAAAGAAAAAGAGCAAGAGAGAGAATCAAGCAAGCTCCACGCTCAGCATGGAGCCTGATGCAGGGCTCAATCACACAATCCTGGGATCATGACCTGAGCTGAAATCAAGAGTCGGATGCTCAGCCATCTAAGACACCCAGACACCCCTGTGATCTTATAATACCCCCATTTCAGACTGGTTTTGTAACCTGTTAACCCTGCCTAACACACCACATTAGTCAGGAAGAGCCCTTCGGAAAACCTGGGTTCACAACCAGTAACTAAGGTTTTTTAATTAATCTTCCATTGTTTTCCAACATCCCTGTCTCTCTGTTACCTCTGGTGAACTACAAAACTAGCCTAGACTTGCTATACAGCTATTTTAAGGGGATGATCACCTACTTTCTAACACCACTTCCTGAGATTTAATCTTTAGGCAACTACCCTGTCTCCTTGAATAACTGACCTCTAGATCCTAAGAACACAGTAAGTTGCTTTGCTTTTTTTTTTTTTTTTTAATTTGGTGCTAATAGCCAAAAGACCACTTGAAAAAGGCCCCCAATCTCTGTCAAGGGTATAGATAATAACCCTTGTTTCCTCAGTGTCTCTGTACTGAAGAAATCTCTTGTGAGCTTACATCCACTATTAGAAACATTTTTAAAAGTTTATTTATTTATTTTGAGAGAGAAAGAGAGAGAGCATGCCCACACAAGTTGGGGAGGGGCAGAAAGAGAGAGGGAGATAGAGAATATCCAAGCAGGCTCTGGGCTGTCAGAGCAGAACCTGACACAGGGCTCAATCCCACAAACCACAAGAACATGAACTGAGCTGAAATCAGTAGTCAGACACTTAACCGACTGAGCCTCCCAGGTACCTCTAGAAAGATTATTTTTAATGAATTAAGTGAATTATAGAAATCTACAATGCTCTATCAAGAAACTTCTTGCAAAAGAATTTGCAAATCTTATTTTATAGTAACGTCTCTTTTTTTTTGTCTGTGGATAGAAGCAGTTTCTAGGTAACTAGATACTTCCCGGCCCCAAAATGGCTTTAAGCTATCTTAATGCTTATTTATTGTCAATGTATTGAGGTTGCTGGTGTTTTCTAAACTGATGAATGGGGGTGGGGAGGCATTTTAACCTGATCACTGGAGAATCTGGTCTTAGCTGTATTTTCTTAGAGATGCACTCTATAAATATCTTTCTTTTCCAATTCCCAACCACCCCCCCTTTCCCAGCATAAATGCCATTATACTACCACATCATCCTGATTTGTATGATTTAAAACAATCTGAAATATCTTGCATGTTTGATTGGTAGCTTGTTTATTAAATGTTTCCTCATAAATTTAAATTCCTTAAGAGCATATATCTCATATTAATCAACACTAAATCCCAAATAATATTGCAAGGTATATAAGTGTATTTTGGGTGAATGGACTGATGGGTTATTTTTCTATTTTCATTTTTGGGCAGGGAATGATGATTGATGGCACCAAGGTTATCATGTTTAGTAGACCAACCAAATAGAATCCTCTCTCAGAAATCCTGTTCTATTCTTGTTAACATTAGTCTATCCTTGGGCTGTGTCAGATAGACTATTCCACTGAGGTGATAATTCCTATACTCTTTGCTTGCTTTGTACCATTCCCTGAGCAAGTTAGAGAATGACCAAATGTATTTGTTCCTATATAGAGCAGAGGACGATTAATGTTGGAGATCATTCTCTAGAAGAAAATGAATCCTGCTTGAATCTGGAAGCACCAGCTCACATACCTTGTTTTATCCTAATTAATTTGTGGAATTTCTTCTTTCTAATTATCTTACATTGCAACTTTAGAAATGATGGGAAGAAAAGAAAGTTGATTAATTTTATCCCTGTTAATTAAAACAGCAAGTTAAAAGAGAAGATCTGGAAACAAAGAGTTTGTGCAGAAGCTGGGTGATTGTGAAGAGACTAGGCAAATGTTCTAACTACAGTTCAGTGAGGATAGGGCTATTCTTTTGAGGTGTATCTTCTGAGATTTCTTTTTAAAAAAAATTTTTTTTAATGCTTATTTATTTTTGGGAGAGAGACAGAGCACGAGCAGGGGAAGGGTGGAGAGAGAGGAGACATAGAGTCCAAAGCAGGCTCCAGGCTCTCAGCTGTCAGCACAGAGCCTGACATGGAGCTCGAACCCACAAACCATGAGATCATGACCTGAGCCGAAGTCGGACACTTAACTGACTGAGCTGCTCAGGCGCCCCTGAGATTTCTTTAAACATTTAACTTCCTTGCTTTTTTATTACTGTTATATTTTTCCTGATAATAATAGCTGATGATTTTATTATGATTGTGATCAAAATCAAAAACCAAAACAGTGGGTTATTTAGGGACAACAAAAATTAGGAAACTGTTTAATCCAAAGTTTGTTTTGCAGTGAAGAAACCCTAAGATCTGAGGCAGGACTCTGAATCGCAGGAAATGAATTCTAACATAAACAGAAAGATATTTTTGGAAGAATATAGGCAGCTCATAAGAAAGAAAAGCTGAATAAACAAACTTCAGAAAAGCAAAACCGGGCATCTCTAGGGAGGCCTTTTCACTAGCACATTGCTACTAAGGTGACTAAGCTCCAGTGACTTTTCAGCTTCTGTCTTTGCATTTGAATTTTAAATTTCCAGAAGCAGACTACCAAATTAAATGTAATGGTGTGAGGCAACAGTTTTCTTTCTACTCCTGCTGTTTTCACACAAAAGCAACATGATGAACTAAAGGGTGATCTTTTTTAAGTTACACTGTGATTGATTGCATGGAGAAAGTTGGAAAGAGACTGAAATCAGTGACTATAATTATATTTGTTGAGTATTTACTATGGGCCTGACACCGTATTGAGTATTTTGCATTCATTAACTAATTTAATTCTCATGATAACTTTACAAGTTACAGATAATAACAGATTTCACATTTGAGAAAACTAAGGTTTGGAGAAGTTAAGTAACTTGTCTAAGATAGCATATTAACAATTAAGAGTAATTACAAGTTTTTTGTAATAAAGCAAAGCAAGAAGTGAGCCTGACAGAGCCTGACATGGGGCTCAATTTCATGAATTGTGAGATCATGACTTGAACCAAAATCAGGAGTCAGATACTCAACCAACTGAGCCACCCAGGCACCCCAGTTTAAGGCACTTTAATTGCCAGTTTAAGTCACTTAATTGACTTTCTAACATGTCTCCTGCTGTACTTTTGCCCCCTTGTATCTCTTCACACAGAATTCCCCACCATGACCTTCGAGGCTCTACCTCTCTTTATTACATACAGCTCTCTGCCTTACTCAGTACATTTTAGATATACAGGTCTTATACTTTACCTCAGTGACAAGTTCCTTCCTGCATTGGGGTCATTGCACTGGCTAATTCCTTTGACTGGAATATTCTTTGCCAAGATCTCGTCATAGCTTTTCTCCTTTTTGATATTTACTCTTGGGTCAGATGTCACCTCCTCAGAGAGGCTCTTCCATGCCCCATACCAACCTCCTCCCCCATTGCCTCCCATCCCCAAATCACCTTTCATTGTACTTATCACTGCCTGAAATCGTGTTCATTTGTAGTTTACTTGATTATTGCTGTTTACCTTCTTTAGATAATAAGCTCAGTGAGAGCAGGGGCCATGTATATTCACCATCTAGATATGAGAACAGTCCCCTATAGTATATAGAAACTCATTAAGTATGTGGTGAAAGATTACAAAGTCCTGTATGTGAACTCGGAATGACTCATCAAACCGCTTTAAGGCTGTGGTAACTTGCAGCAAGCCACAAAATATGAATTAAGACATACACATTATACAGATTCATATTAGTAAACCTTAAACTTCTGTAAAGCATTCACACACTGTGATCCCACTGTAAAAATTATAATTTTGTTTAATTCTGTCATCTCCTTAGTGAAAAATTTTGGAATTGGATATTGGATATTTTTTTTAACCTGAGGAATAATTCATCTTTGGTAATTGCAAATTTCTAAATTTGTCTTTTCTCTTAAAGGCTCAATCTCAAGATATAGTTCCAACCATAGGATTCAGCATAGAGAAATTCAAATCGTCCAGGTAATTCACTTTATTATGCTTGTGACTAAGAAGTTTTGGGTGGAAAAGTGATATTAGATCTACCTCATCATTCCTTCTACTTTTAGAAAAATTAATTTGTTGTTTCAGAAATCCATAAGTATTAAAATATTTGTACCACTACCTGTGGATTATTTTTCAGAATTTAGAGTTCAGACAAATTCTGATAATCTCTCTAGCAAGGAAAACATTTTTTATATGTTACTCATTGAAAAATATTTATATTCAAAAATTTATCTTATGGGACTTGTACTTGAAAATTGATTCAAATTGCATATTGTATATCCAAAGGTGGCTTCTTTGAAAAAATTTAAAATTTTAAATAGAAGTGACACCTTAAGTTAGTAATTTATAAGGTAGTCATTGTTTTGTTTGGTGTTTGATTTTGTTTTGTTTTTATTGTCTTTTTCTGTAGTTTGTCTTTTACAGTGTTTGACATGTCAGGTCAAGGAAGATACAGAAATCTCTGGGAGCACTATTATAAGTAAGTATGTTTATGAATGTTAGTTAACTAGATGATTATATTTTAATAACAAATAACGATTAACAGATAAATCCAAAAGATTACATGGGCTAGGTTGCAATGTTTATTTTTCATATAATTTAAGCACATTTTCTAATTTAAAAAGATACATGATCATACTTTATATTATTTTTCAAAGGCTTCAGGCCCTTCATGACTTTGGTTCTTTGCATATGCTGTTCTCTCTGTTTTTAATGCCCTCTTTTATTTTGTTTAAAGTTAATATAGTCATGCTTTAAGGCTAACTCAAAAGTCACCTCCTCTGTGAAATTTCACCATGTTGCCCAGGTATTCTGTCCCCAGCATTCACATAGTACTTTGCCCATTCACACCTCTGTAATCATAATTCTTAGGTCTTAAAGTCCTGTACCATACCTGCCTCCATAGTGAGAGTATGAATTCCTCAAGAGCAGGGATTATTTCTTATTAAGGTTTTTTCTTCAAGGCCAAGTATGATGCTGGACATATACATCAGTACATATTTATTGAATAAATTTAGTTAAAATAATAGTCCTAACAGTTGATCCATTTTTCTATAACCAATTCTAAACAAGATATTTTTCAGCATATGCACATCAAGTGCTCACTAATCACTGCAGATTATCAAGTTACTAGGATCCAAATGTATTATATCCTCTCAAGATTTGCATGTGGTATTAAAATGAATTCATTAACTTCTATTATTGCTAGGACTCCTTCATATATAAGCAATGTAAATTACTTTTGGAGTCTGAAATTATAATCAGTATCGTTTGACTAAATGCCCTTTTGTCATTATGAACTCTTGTTTTCAATGGTTATGACATGACTGCCAGATCTGATTTTAATTTTTTTTGATTAATTCTTTCCTGCAAATGTGCAATAAAAAAATACATAGAAAATAGTACTTTAAAAAAAGGAAATGTTTCTCTTTTTTTTTTTTTTTTTAAGTTTATCAATTTATTTTGAGAGACAGAGACAGTATGAGTGGGGTAGGGGCAGAGAGAGGGAGAGAGAAAATCCCAAGCAGGCTCTGCACTGTCAGCACAGAGCTTGATGTGGGGCTTGAACTCATGAACCGGGTGATCATGACCTGAGCCCAAAACCAAATGTCGGATGCTTAACTTACTGAACCCCCCAGACACTCCAAAAGGAAATGTTTCTTATTTTAATTCCTTTTTCTTCAAAATCTTTTTGGAAGAAGTTAATTATGAACACTATAGATAAATTGTAGGTTGAAAAGTGAATATGGTTACTATGGAGAAGTTTATAATAATAGTAAATTTATATCTTGTATCTCTATATTTTTCTAATTATGAAAGAACAAATTCATTTTAATCTGTTAGACTGAAAGAGGTTAAAAAGATTAAGTGTACTGTTGGCAAAACAAGTCATTCTTATGGTGGGAATGTAACATCTTTTTCAGGGAGATTTACCAGTATCTGTTAAAATGAAAAATGTTCATGCCCTCCAGCCATCATTTTGCTGCTTGAAAAGTATCCTATGACTAACACTGGTGGGCAAAGATATACACTGAAAATTGTGTGTTGAACCCTGTTTATAATGACATATCTCAATTATAAAAAGAAAAATAGTATTCTTAATAAAAATATGTGCTTAGTATATATAGAGAAGAAAAAAAATAGGTGGAATGTACACCTAACCATTAATAGCATTTGTTTTGGGAACAACAAGATTATAAGGGAAGTTTACTTTGTCATTTATATGATTCTATAATATTAATTATTATATAATTTTTGCATCTTATCCTTATAATATGAAAAAGTAATAAAATATAAAATATAAGGAGTGCACTTTTTTTAATATTTGAAAAATATAGAAGAGAATATACAAAAGTTTTCCATAAATCTCACTACTAATAAATTTGCTATTGTTAATCTTTTTTGTATATTTCTTCTTTTTTAAAATATAAAATACACACTTTACATAATTGAGAAAGGAACATTATAAATTGCCATATATAGTTTTTTATCCTGCTTTTTCAGTTAACATTCATGATAAGAATAAATCAGGAAAAACATACAAAGAATATAACTAATGCATGGCTACCTGTTATTTTTTCATATGCCTATGTCTATTTTTTTGGTCATTTTTCTATTTTTGGACATAAAGGCTTTCCTCAGTTTTTGAAGATTATAAACAGCCCTTCAGTTAACACATCTTTCTGCATAAATCTTTGTCATAGTCCATGTTTCCTCAGAATAAATTTCAGAAATAAAATTACTGGTTCAAAGTGAACATTTTTAAAGCTCTTGGTAGATCTTTCCAGTCATATCAATTTCTATGGCTACTACTAATAAATGACTGGTGATAATCTGTATTCATTTTTTTTAATGGTAGAAGAAATAGAACTAGAAAGTTGTTTTATTTTTATATTCGTGTGATTACTAATGACATTGAACTTTAAGATAATAACTTACTACTAGAATAAGTGATTCACAACAAAAGTATAAATGTCCAGTAAATATATGAAAAGATATTGAACTTCACTAGCAATTAATGAAATACAATGTAAATATGCTTTTAAAATGGCAAAAATGGAAAACTGTTAAGAAGCCATACAGGAAAGGGGTGGGAAAAGTACTGATATTAGTATAAGTATGATGTTGATAAAGCATGTCTGGAATACAATTTGTCAGTGTTTATCTAAAACTTTTAATTTTGTATATATTCCTAGAAATTTTAGTCCTAAGAACAAATCTTAAAGTATCAAAAAATTTAAAAATTGTATTTAGGAGGATGTTTATTCCAAACTTTTTCATAATCATGAAAATTAAGAATAATCTCTAAGTCCAACAATAGAAGTTTGGCACAGTATTTGATGACACCATGCAATGAATGGGTCAGAGGGAATCAGTGACTTTTTTTTAAGGGCCAGTGAGATCTATAGGTGAACCCTTAAGCCAGTTCAGTAGCTGGTTATCAGTAGATGGTTATCAGTTTAAAAAAAAAAATCAAATTGAATAAAATAAAAGCTATTTGTAATTATTTCCAAAAACTTATTTCAAATATAGTTATGTATACTTATGTGTCCTCTTAATGTAAAATGTATTTATCACTATGGTTAAGGTAAAAAATACTGGTATAGTGTTTCATGTTTCATACAAAGGTAGCTCAAACAAGAGGCGCCTGGGTGGCTCAGTCAGATAAGTGTCCAACTCTTGATTTTGGCTCAGGTCATGATCTCATGGTTTGTGAGTTTGAGCCCCGCATCAGACTCTGCACTGATGTGTGGAGCGTGTTTGGGATTCTCTCCCTCTCATTCTGTGCCTCCCCTGTTCATGCTCTTTCTCTCTCTCTCAAAATTAAAAAAGCTCAAACCATACTGCAGAAAAAGATCACGGAAATGTTTATATATCAGAAAGTCAGGATGTAAAACAGCAAGATTCCATTTAAATACAAATGTAGATATTCATATGTGAGTATACACAAAGAAAATGTCAAAAATGATTTACACCAAAGTATTAATAATGATTGTATCTGTGTAATAGAATTATGATTTTACTTGTGATTTTTTAAAATTATGAAATAACAAGTCATTAAATTTACCATATTATCAACCGAGAACAAATTACTTTACATAAAATATGACTAATGATAATATATTAATCACTCATATAAACTAATAAATAAAGAGATAATACACAGGTTAGGAAATGCAGATGAATACTAAATATGGAAAAATGTATGAGTTTATCGTTAATTTTTCTCATTTTTTATGTTACACAGAGAAGGACAAGCCATTATTTTTGTCATTGATAGTAGTGATAGATTAAGAATGGTTGTGGCCAAAGAAGAACTTGATACTCTTCTGAATCATCCAGGTATGTTTGTGTGTTTGTGGCATCTGTGCTTGAGGGTCTGTTTACATGAGATGTTTTGTTCTTTAGTGTTGGCAGAAAGTGTTACTGGTGTTATGTAATTATCTCTATTTTAAAATTTTTGAATTTTTTTTGAAATATAATCAATACAGTTTTATATTAGTTTCAGGTGTACAATACAATGATTCAACAATTCTAACAGTAATGAGTATATTACTCCCCTTTATTTTCAATTTTAAAATATAGTAATTATGCAGAACTTATATCTTTACCTGTAGCACATTATATATGTTTTTTATTTTATTTTTTTAAATTTTCACGTGTTTTGCTTTTGCATGTACTTTTTAAAATTTTTATTTAAATCCAAGTCAGTTAACATATAATGTGATAATGGTTTCAGGAGTAGAATTTCGTGTTTCATCACTTACATATAACACCCAATGCTCACCCAACAAGTGCCTTTCTTAATGCCCATCACTGTTTGGCCCATCTCCCACCCAAAGCCCCTCCAGCAACCCTCAGCTTGTTCTTTATTTAACAGTCTCTTCTGGCTTGCCTGCTTGTCTGTTTTTTATCGTATTTTTCCTTTTCCCCTATGTTCATCTGTTTTGTTCCTTAAATTCCACATATGGGTAAAATTATATGGTATTTACCTTTCTCTGACTTATTTCACTTAGCATAATACATTCTACTTACATGTCGTTGGAAATGACAAGATTTCATTCTTTTTGATTGCTGAGTAATACTCCATTGTGTGTGTATGTGTGTATATGTGTATATACATATATACACATATATATATATATACACATATATATATATATACATATATATATATATATATATGTATATATATATATATATATATATATACATACATACCACATCTTCTTTATCATTTGTCAGTCAGTGGACATTTGGGATCTTTCCATAATTGGGCTATTGTTGATAGCGCTGCTATAAACATTGGGGTGCATGTGCCAATTTGAATCAGCATTTTTGTATCCTATGGATAAATACCTAGAAGTGCAATTGCTGGGTCATAGGGTAGTTCTATTTTCAATTTTTTGAGGAATCTCCGTACTGTTTTCCAGAGTGGCTGCACCAGTTTGCATTCCTACCAGCGGTGCAAAAGGGTTCCTCTTTCTCCACATCCTCACCAACATCTGTTGTTTCCTCAGTTGTTAGCTTTACCCTTTCTGATAGGTTTGAAGTTGTATCTCATTGTTGTTTTGATTTGTATTTCTCTTATGATGAGTGATGTTGAGCATCTTTTCATGTGTTTGTTAGCTATCTGGATGTCTTCTTTGGGAAAGTGTCTGTTCATGTCTTTTATTCATTTCTTCACTGGATTATTTGTTTTTTGGGTGTTGAGTTTGATAAGTTCTTTGTAGATTTTGGATACTAACCCTTTATCTGATATGTCATTTGCAAATATCTTCTCCCTGGTTGCCTTCTAGTTTTGTTGATTTTTTCCTTTGCTGTGCAGAAGCTTTTTATCTTGATGTTCATGTTTGCTTTTGTTTCCCTTGCCTCCAGAGACATGTCTAGTAAGAAGCTGCTGAGATCAAGGTCAAAGAGGTTGCTGTCTGTGTTGTTCTCTAGTATTTTGATGGTTTCTTGTCTTACATTTAGGTCTTTTACCCATTTTGAGGTTATTTTTGTGTATAAGAAAGTAGTCTAGGTTCATTCTTCTGCACATCGCTGTCCAGTTTTCCCAACACCATTTGCTGCCTTTATTCCATTGGATATTCTTTCCTGCTTTGTTGAAGATGAGTTGGCCATATGTTTATGGGTCCATTTCTGGTTTCTCTGTTCTGTTCCATGAATCTATATGTCTACTTTTGTGCCAGTACCATACTGTCTTGATTACAGCTTTGTAATACAGCTTGAAGTCCAGAATTGTGATGCTTCCAGCTTTGGTTTTCTTTTTCAGAATTGCCATGGCTATTCAGGGTCTTTTCTGGTTCCATACAAATTTTAGAATTGTTTGTTCTAGCTCTGTGAAGAATGAAATTTCAAAGGTTTTGCAGTGTTTTCCAGGTTGCCCCAAAATAAAAATACCCTTTTTTTTGGTTGCATAAAAAGAATAGGTGTCAGTAGCCAAAAATATAGATTGATAAAGAAGAAAGGAGGAAGTAAAATTCCATGTATTTCACCATGTATTTAAAATTATTTTGGTTATGGGGTGCCTAGGTGGCTCAATCGGTTAATGGCCAACTCGATTTCGGGTCAGGTCATGATCTCACGGTTTGGGAGTTCAAGCCCCACGTGGAGATCTGCACTTACAGTGAGGAGCCTGCTTCGGATCTGTCTCCCTCTCTTTGTCGTTCCCCCACTTGCAAGCACATGCTCGCCCTTTCTCTCTCTCTCTCTCTCTCTCTCTCTCTCTCTCTCTCAAAAATAAACATTAAAAATAATAAAATAAACAATAAAAATTATTTTGGTTGCCATTTTTTCATACATGTATGTATATATAGGTATGTGCAATCACAGCATTTCATATATATTTTTTCTGAGAAATATTTTGAAATAGATCTTTTACGTTTTTAAACTCTAAATGCCAGCCTCTATCCCCTTTTAAGATACCAGTATTAACAATTTGGTATTTTTTTTCTCATTGTTATTTATTAAAATCAGATCATATTCTCTATACTCTTCTGATCTGTCTATTCTCAGATAACACTGAATGATGGAAATCCTTTCAAGTCAAATTGCATATATGTAATTAGTCTTTTTAACGGTGCCTAATATGCCATACTATGAGTGTACCACATTTATTCTATCATTTACCAATTGATGGATATTCTTTCTTTTTCTCCACAGTACAATTCTCCAGTAAGTATTGTGGAACTCTGCATTAATAGCTTTACTCCTGCAAAAAGATTTTAAGTGGTCTTTGTGCTATGACTTTTAGGAAGAGGTGGTGGTTTAAAAGAAGTGTAGATTTATTAGGAATAGAATGGGAAGAGTGTGGGGCTTTCTAATAATTCTTCCTGCTCAACAACAATCACTGGTATTTTTATCAGACAACCTAAGCTTATTCAAATATTTGGGGTAATAATTATCTAGCTCGTACTTTTTATGTGACTTTTTCACTTTTAAAAACTTAGCAATCTTTTATCAGGGTTATCTGCTTTTCTCCATTGTATATTCTTGCCTCCTTTGTTGTAGATGAATTGACTATATAAGCATGGATTTATTTCTGGACTCTATTCTATTTCATTGATCTATGTATCTATTTTTCTTTTACCAGTATGATACTGTTTTGATTACTGTAGCTTTGTAATATAGCTTCAAATCTGGGATTGTGATACTTCCAGATTAGTTCTTCTTTCTCAAGATTGCCTTGGCTATTTGGGGCCTTTTGTGGTTCCATACAAATTTTAGGATTATTTGTTCTATTTCAGTGAATAATACTATTGGTATTTTGATGGGGATTGCATTAAATCTGTAGATTGCTTTGAGTAGAGTGGACATTTTAACAATATTAATTCTATCCATGATCATAGTATATCTTTCCATTTGTTTGTGTTGTCTTCAATTTCTTTCATCAGAGTCTTACAGATTTCAGAGTGTAAGTTTCACCTCCTTGGTTAAGGATTTTGTATATTAAAATGCAATATGTGTTACAGATTTTTGTGTATATATATAACAAATATATAGCAAAATTTTGTATATTAATTTTGCCTCCTGCAACTTTACTGAATTCATTTATTGGTTTCCAACAGTTTTTGATGGAGCTTTTGGGTTTACCATATATAGTATGTCATTTGCAAATAGTTAGTGACAGTTTAACTTTTCCCTGCCAGTTTGGATACCTTTTATTTCTTTTTGTTGTCTAATTGCTGTGGCTAGGACTCACAATACTATGCTGAATCAAAGTGGCAAGAGTAGACATCATTGTCTTGTTTTTAATTTTAAAGGAAAGATGTTCAGTTTTTCATCATTGAATATGATATTAGCTGTAGGTTTTTCATGTGACCTTAGTATGTTTAGGTGTTCTCCCTCTAAACCCACTTTGTTGAGGGTTTTTATCATAAATGGATGTTGTATTTTATCAAATGCTTTTCTCCATCTATTAAGACGATCATATGGTTTGTATCCTTCATTTTGTTAATGGGGTATATCACACTGATTTATTTGCTAATATTGAAACATCCTTATGTCCTTGGAATAAACCCAACTGGATTATGGTGTATTATCCTTTGTTGAGTTTGATTGTCTACATTTTCTTGAGGATTTTTGCCTCTGTGTTCATCAAAGATAGTGGCCTGTAATTTTTTTTTTAGAGTGTCTTTCTCTGGTTTGGGTATTAGAATAATGCTGGCCTTATAGCATGAACTTGGAAGGTTTCCTTCCTCTTCTACTATTTGGAATAGTTTGAGAAGGATAGATATTAACTCTTCTTTAAATGTTGATAGAATTCACCTGTGAAGCCCATTGGTCTCGGACTTTTGTTTATTGGTAGTCTTTTGATTTTTTTTTTTTATTCAGTTTTGTTACAAGCAATCAGTCTGTTCAGATTTTCTATTTCTTCCTGATTCAGTCTGGAAAGATTATATGTTTATAGGAAATTAATCCATTTATTCCAGGTTGTCTAATTTGTTGGCATATAATTTTTCATAGCAGTCTCATAATCCTTGACATTTTTGTGGTGTCTGTTCTTCTCTAATTTCTGATTGTACTTATTTGGGTCCTTTCTGTCTTTTTGTTTCTTGATGAGTTTGGCTAAAGATTTATCAGTTTTGTTTATCTTGATTTCATGATCTTTTGTGTTGGTTTTTTAGTCTCTATTTCATTTATTTCTACCCAGAACTTTATTTCCTCCTTTTAGTAACTTGGGGCTTTGTTTGTTGTTCTTTTTCTCTTTCTTTTAGATAAAGGCTCAGATTGTTTGAGATTTTTTGTTTGTTTGTTTCTTGATGTAGGCCTGTATTGCTATAAACTTACCTCAGAACTCCTTTTGCTGGCTTGGGCTCCTGGGTGGTTTAGTTGGTTAAGCATCTGACTCTTGATCTCAGTTTAGGTCATGATTTCACGGTTAATGGGATTGAGCCTCGAATCAGGCTGTGTGCTGACAGTGTGGAACCTGCTTGCAATTCTCTCTTTCCCTCTCTCTCTGCCCCTTCCCTGCTCTTTCTCTCTCAAAATAGATAAACATTAAAAAAAATTGCTTTTGCTGTTTCCCTAAGATTTTGAAGCATTGTGTTTTCATTTTTGTCTGTAGGTATTTTTTATTATTTCCTTTTTTATTTCTTCATTGACCCATTCATTGGTTGTTTAGCCTCCATGTATTTGTGTTTTTTTCTGTCCTTTTTTTTTGTAGTTGATTTCTCGTTTCATACCAATGTGGTCATAAAAGATATAATATGAGTATTCTTAAATTTATTGAGACTTATTTTGTGACCTAACATGTTCTGTTTTGGAGAATATTCCAGGTCTACTTGAAAAGAATGTGTATTCTGCTGTTTGAGGATGGAATATTCTGTATATATCTGTTAAATCCATCTGTTAAACCCATCTATATATTTGTTCAGTGCCACTGAACAAAGTTCCTTATTGGCTTTCTGTCTAAATGATCTTTCCATTGATGTAAATGGGATCTTAAAGTCCCCTACTGTTATTATATTACTGTCAATTTCTCCCCTTTATATTTATTAATATTTACTTTGTATATTTAGATGCTTCTGTGTTGGGTGCATAGATATTTACACTTGTTATATCCTCTTATTGGATTGATTTCCTTATCTTATTTATTGCTTTTCTATGTATTTTGTTATAATCTTTGGTTTAATGTCTATTTTATCTGGGGCCACCTGGCTGCCTCTGTGAGTAAAGTATGCGACTCTTGATCTAATGGTTATAAGTTCAGACTGTACACCCACGTTGGGTATAGAGATTACTTAAAGATAAAAAATATTTAAAAAATGAAAAATAAAAATAAATAAAATAATATTTATTTTGTCTGACATAAGCGCTGCTACCCCAGCTTTCTTTTGCTTCTATTTGCATGGGAAATCTTTTTCCATACCCTCATTTTCGGTTTGTATGTGTCTTTAGATTCTGAAGTAATCTCTTGTAGGCAGTGTATAGATGGGTCTTGTTTTTTTTTTATCCATTCAGTCACTCTGTATATGAACTTTTTAAAATTGATGTATAAGTTGTGTATAGTCAAATGCTTAGATCTTGATTATATAGTTCACTAATTTTGACTAATGCATACACTCATGTAACTACACTGCCTATCAAGAAACATTTTCATCACCCCAGTAAGTTCTTTCACACTCCTTCCCAGTCAATACTCCTCACCTCATACCAGAGAACTTCTAATCTGATTTCTGTCGCCAGATTAATTTTGTCTATTCTACAGTTTCATGTAAATGGGGGAGGGGGAACACATACATTTTTGTGCATAAGTTTTTTTATTTGGCATAATGTTGTGGAAAATCATCTATATCGTTTTATATATCACTTGTTTATTCCTTTTTATTGCTATGTAACATTCTGTTGTGTAAATATCCAACAGTTTGTTTATCCAGTATCCTGTTGATTGACATCTAGACTGTTTCTAGGTTAGGGCTATTATGAATAAATCCAATATGAACATTCTTATAAAAGACTTTTTTGTAGACATGCTTTCATTTCTCTTTGAAAAATTCCTAGGAATGATACTGCTGAGTCATAGGATAGACATATGGATCATATTTAAAGTAACTGCCCTTTGATTTTTCAAAGTGGTCATACTATTTTACATTCTTAACAACATATATGAGAGTTCCAGTTTCTTTACATCCTCTCCAATGATTGATGTTATAATATATTTTTTTCACTTTAGCCTTTCAACAAGGTGTGTAATAGGATCTCATTTGCTTTTAATTTCTATTTTACTGATGATTAAAAATGTTGATCACTTTTGCATATTTTATTAACCATTCTTGTACATTCTCTTGTAAAATTTCTTTTTAAAAATATTTATTTATTTTGATAGAGAGTGTGTGCAAGTGGGGGAGGGGCAGAGAGAGAGGGAGAGAGAATCCCAAGCAGGCTCCACACTGTCAGCACAGAGCCCAGTGTGGGGCTTGATCTTACGAACCATGAGATCATGACCTGAGCTGAAATCAAGAGCCTGATGCTTAACTGACTGAGTCACCCAGGCACCCCTCTCTTGTAAAATGATCTTTTTAAATCTTTTGCCCATGTGTTTAATTTGGTTGTTTGTCTTAGTATTGAATTTTAACATTTCTTTATAAATTCTAAATAGAATACCTTTGTCAAATATATGTGTTTTGAAGATTTCTTACCAGTCTGTGGCTCACCTGTTTATTTTTTTCACATTATTTTTTTTTTTAAGTTTATCTAGAGGTGGGGGGCAGAGAGAGAGGAAGAGAGAGAGAATCCTGAGCAAGCTCTACACTGCCAGCACAGAGCCCAATGCAGGGCCAGTTTCACACTGTGAGATCAGGACCTGAGCCAAAATCAATCAAGAGTTGGGCACTCAACCAACTAAGCCACCCAGGTGTCCCATTTTCACAGTATCTTTTAATAAACATATTTATCTAATCTTGGTGAAGTCTAATTTATCAATTTTTTCAATTTTTATTTTTAATTTCAGTTTTAGTTAACATACAGTACAATATTGGTTTCAGGAGTAGAATTCAGTGATTCATCACTTATATTCAACACCCAGTGCTCATCACAAGTGCCTTCCTTAATACCCATCACCCATCTAGCCTATCTCCCACTCACCTCCCTCCATCAACCTTCATTTTTTCCTTTTAATACAAGCTTTTTATGTCCTCTCTAAGAAATCTGTGCCTACTGACTTAAGATTACTAACATGTTCTCCTATGCTTTCTTCTAGTAGCTTCATAGTTTCTGTTTTTATGTTTAGGCCTGAGACCCATCTTGAATTAATTTTTGCATTTTTTTTTACAGATATCCAATTACCCCAAAATACATTTGTTGGGGAAAAATTTTTTTCGCTGAATTACTTGTCAAAATCATTTGACTTTCATGCTTATTGAATATAATTTGTGTGTACGTGTGTGTCTGTTTCTGGACTCTGTATTCTGTTCCCCTGATCCCTTTTATGTGCTTTTGCATTGTCTTTATTACCATAGATGTATAATAAATCTTGAAGTCAGGATAAATCCTCTAATCCTGGTCTACTTCTTCAAGATGATTTTAGTAGTTTTAGGTGTTCTATATTTTTAAATGATGTTTAAAATCAGCTTATTAATTTTGTAAAACTGTGCTGGGATTTTATTTTGATCATATTTGGAGATAGTTGAGATCTTAACATTAGACTTAACATTGAATGTTCCAACTCATGGACATGGTATGTCACTTCATGTATTTATCCTTTTCTCAATTTCTCTATCTTTTATAGTTTTCTATGTAGGTCTTACACATCATTCATTCAACTTATCCATAAGTTTTTTTTTTTTTTTCAAAGCTATTGTAAATAGTTTATTTTATTTCATATTCTAATGGTTCATTGCTAGTATGTGAAAATATTGATTTATATTATGGGAGGTTGTTAAATATACTTATTCTAGTAATTTTTCTCTAGATTTCTTAGAATTTTCTATGTATGAAGTTAACAACAAAAATTCTTCTTCCTTTTTAGTCTTTATGCCTTTTATTCTTTTTCTTGTCTTATTGCACTGGCTAGGACCTTCAGTACAATGTTGAATAGAAATGGTTAAGTCTTGGGGCGCCTGGGTGGCTCAGTTAGTTGAGCATCCGACTTCAGCTCAGGTCATGATCTCGTGGTTCATGAGTTCAGCCCCGCGTCAGGCTCTGTGCTGACATCTCAGAGCTGTCAGCACAGCGCTGTGCAAGATTCTGTGTCTTGCTCTCTCTCTGCTCCTCCCCTGCTCATGTTCTGTCTCTCTGTGTCTCAAAAATAAATAAAACATTAAAAAAAAAATTTAAAAAAAAATGGTTAAGTCTTTTTCCTACTTTCTTCCTGCCCTAAATCCTGGTGTTTGCCACTCTTCCTTACTAATAAATGCCCTTTGTGACTACCCCCCCCCCCCCAAATAGGGCACTTTCACCTGCATTAAAAACCTGGTCAGGTGGATATCCTTTCTCCTCAATGATTTCCTTAATGGCATCTGGAGACTGTCTGCTACCTTTTGGTTGGCAGAAGCTACTTCTCCTGTTATCTTGATACTTTTTAAGCCAAATCTCTTTCTAAAATTATCAGGCCATCTTTTACTTTAAAAAGAATTTTTAATGTTTTTATTTATTTTTGACAGAGAGAGATAGGAAGAGAGAGAGCGAGAGAGAGAGCAAGCATGAGTGGGGGAGGGGCAGAGAGAGAGGGAGACACAGAATTTGAAGCAGGCTCCAGGCTCCGAGCTGTCAGCACAGAGCCTGATGCAGGGCTTGAACTCATGGACTGCGAGATCATGACCTCAGCCGAAGTCAGACACTCAACCAACTGAGCCACCCAGGAGCCCCATCAGACTATCTTTTATTAGCACTAAATCCTCCACTTTCCTTTTGCTTTATGTTCACATAATAACTTCACTTTTTCTTGAATCATGTTAGAGTCTATAGGGATGCCTTTCTTATAGCAATCCTACACTCACATAAAAGCTACATTTTCAATACAAGATGAAAAGGTATTTCATGAAATGTGCAAGGTTTTCATGTCTGCTGGCATAACTGCAGCAATGGCTTCATGAATTTCCTTTTCTTTTTTTTTATGTTGGTCCTTATAGTGGAATCATTTACCTTGAAATGTCAGGCATCCACAGATTCAGACCTCAATCTATGGTACATATCAAGCAATTCAACTTTTTCTTGTAATGTCATAACTTTTCTTTGCTTCTTTCATTTCCAGGATGACTGGTGGGACTTTGTATGGGTGCCATATAATTCAAGGTTTACAGTATTGCACAAACTAAGGTGAAAAAATATGTGAGAACTGTAAGAGATAACTTTTACTGTGATACACGATTTACTGGAGAGAAGAATTCACATAGAGATGATTAGGGTCAAATAGCATTTTAAACAGATACTTTCAACACTTAAGCTCACTGCAACAGGTGCAGGAGATGACTTTGAAATTATCTCAGTGGTACAGTATGTGTTGCAGTTAATTTTATGCAGTTATGAATTAATACTGCATCTTTACATTTGTTTGCATATCTCTTAACTGAATGCTGCCATGTTTGGTCTATGTACATGTAAATTTTGATGAATTTTAACTTTTTATAATAGATTTGTATATCTTTTATGATATTAAATGATAAATTCATCTTGTATCTATATGTATCTTATGCATTCATGAGATACCTAACCTTTTCTTAATTTTTCTTCTATGTTTCTGGGCTACATGATTTGTTTACAGATTTTTGCAAATTGTTGGTGAATCTCCAAAAAATTTTCAATATATTTATTGAAAAAAAAAAAGGCATGTATAAGTGGACCTGCATAGTTCAAGCTCATGTTATTCACTAACTTTGTCATTCATCCATTGATAGACACTTATGTTGTTTCTGTGTCTTACTCCCATTCTTTGCATCCAACATTTTATCATTAAGTATGCTGCTCAGTAGGGTTTGCTTATATCTTTCCTTATTAGGTCAAGGAAATTTTCTGTTATTCCTAATTTTCCAAAAGGTTCCATCGTAAACTCATGTCATAGTTTACCAAATGCTTTTTCTACATCTATTGCAATGATAGTATGATTCACATATATTAAACCAAACTTACGTTTCTGGATTAAACCTCATTTGACTATTGATTATTAACCTCTTTATATATCATTGAATTGGATTTGCTGACACTTTGCTAAAGAGTTTTGTTTTTGTGCTCATGAGGTTTTTTGGTTTATACCTTTCTTAAAATGCTCTAGTCATCAAGGTTATAGAGGCCTCATAAAATGGGTTAGAAAGTATTTACTCTTTCTCTTTTTATTTTATTTTTTGGGTTGGATAGAGTTGGTATTATTTCTTCCCTAAGTGTTAGATAGAATATACCAATGAAGTCATCTGGGTTGGGATTTTGTGTGTGTGCAAGGAGTGTCAGGGAGTAGGGAGACTATGAATTATGAGTTAAATTTCCTAAAATGATATAAGTCTGTTAAAGTTTTGTATTTCTCCTTGGGTCACTTTTGGTAATTTATGACCATATTTTTAAATTTATCTCCATTGTCAGGTTTACTGGCATAAAACTGTTTATAATATCCTCTCACTATCCTTTTAATGTCTATAAGATCTATGTATCTTCCTTCATTTCTGATATTGATAATTTATGTTTCCTCAGTTTTTTCTTGCTCAATCTTTTAAACAGTGTATTGATTATATTAACTTTTTAAGAACTCTGGCTTTGTTAATTTCCTCTGATGGTTTGTCTTTTTAAAATTTTTGTTAATTTTTGTTCTTTGTTTTATTATGAAAATTCTATACTTACATTGTATTTCAGTGTTTATTACCTTTTTCAGTTGGAAACAATTTTTTTAAGTTTATTTATTTATTTTGAAAGAAAGAGAAAGCAGGTGAGGGACAGAGAGAGAGAGAGAGAGAATCTAAAGCTGAGTCAGGTCTGCCCAGAGCCTGATTCAGGGCTCGAACCCACAAACTGTGAGATCATGACCTGAGCCAAAACCAAGAGTTGGATGCTCAATAGACTGAGCCAGCCAGGCATCCCTACATGTCACAAATTTTGATATGTTTGTTTTATTATTTAAAGTATTTTCTAATTTACCTTGTGAATTCTTTTTTGACCCTTAGATTATTATATTTAATATAATATAAATATATAAATATAAATTATATTTAATATAATATAAATATAAATTATATTTAATATATAAATATATATTAAAATATATAAATATAATAATATAATATAATATATATTATAATAATATAATATATAATATATATATTAACATTACATGTATAATATATATATTACCATTACATATATAATAATATATGGTATATATTTATAATATATAATATAAATATAAAATATATAAATATATAAATATAAATTATATTTAATTTCCCAAATATTTGAGAATTTTCGAGGTTTCTTTTTGTTATTGATTTCTAACTTAATTCCATTTGATGGAATAACATATTCTGTATGATTTCATCCTTAGGAATATATGGCCCAACGTATATGGTCTAGCTTGGTGACTCTTCCATCTGCAATTAAGTAAAATATGTATTTTGCTGTTGTTGGGTGAAGGGTCTGTAAATGTCAGTTGATAGATAGTGTTCACATCTTATACATTCTTAGTGATCTTTTTTGTCTATTCTATCAATTTCTGAGAGAGGGGCCTTGAAGTATCCACCTATGATTGTGGATTTCTTTATATTTCCCTTTAATACTGTCAAAGTTTGCATTACATATTTGGAAGCTTATTTATTAGATACATATGCATTTAATATTGTTTTGTCCTCTTGAGTAAACGATCAACACTTTTATAATTTTTAAATGCCTGCATTTTTCAGAGAGAGAGGGGCAAACTAAGAAACAGACTCTTAACTATAAAGAACTGATAGTTACCAGAAGGGAGGTAGGGGGGATGGGTTAAATAAGTGATAAGGATTAAGGAGTGTACTTGTGATGAGAACCAGGTGATGTATGAAGTGTGGTATCACTGTATTGTACACCTGAAACTGATATTTCACTGTATATTAATTAACAAACTTAAACAAAAACTTAAAAAACACTGACATAAAGCAAACTGCACAGAGAACAACAATAACCAAAAAATGCGGTCTTTTTCTTTAATACCCTTCATCTTGAACACTACTTTTTCTTTTTTTTTTTTTTAATCTTTTTTTTTAACATTTATTTATTTTTGAGACAGAGAGAGACAGAGCATGAACGGGGGAGGGTCAGAGAGAGGGAGACACAGAATCTGAAACAGGCTCCAGGCTCTGAGCTGTCAGCACAGAGCCCAACGTGGGGCTTGAACTCACAGACCCCGAGATCATGACCAAAGTCGGCCGCTTAACCGACTGAGCCACCCAGGTGCCCCGAACACTACTTTTTCTGATAGTAGGGTAGCCATGTGCGTTTTCTTACATTTACATGTGTGCATAATGTTTTTCTATCCTTTTCCTCCCAGCTTGTTTGTGTCCTTATGTTCCAAGTGTGTTTCTTGTAAACATCATATAGATATGTCTAACTTCTTTTTATCCATTCTGACATTCTCTGTTCCAGGGTAAATTCTAGCTGGACTAAATATTTAAATGTAAAAATCACAACATTACAGCAGTAGAATAAACTATGGGAGAAGTATGGGAGAAGTTTAAAATAATTACAGGGCAAAAAAAATAAATAAATAAAATAAAATAAAATAAAATAAAATAAAATAAAATAAAATAAAATAAAATAAAATTACAGGGCAAGAGGAGACCTTTCTAACTATAACACAGAACCCAGAATCCTAAAAGAAAAGATTGATGAATTTTACTATTTAAAAAGTTTTGACTTAGAAGAAACCATGAGAAGTCAAAGGCAAATGTCAAGCAAGGGGAAATATTTGCAGTTTATATCATACCTAGAGGACTTTTTCTCTTACTACTTGTTGTGTTCCTACAAATCAATAAGAAAATAAAAACTTACTAGAAAAATGGGGAAAGGATAGGGTAAGATAGTTCATAAAAGACGAAATAGAAATATCCTTTGAATATATAGAAAAATTCTTGACCTTTCTCAAAACAAAGTAAACATATTCTGGTAGTACTTTTTACCTATCCCCTGTCATATAGAAAAGATCAACAAGTTTGATAACACTCTTGTGGCAAGGGCACTGGAAACATTAATTCTTATCCATTGTTGTTGAAGTATACATTGATACAATTTTTAAGGGAAAGCCTTTCAGTAATCACTGTCAAAATAACAATTTACATATCCTTTCACCAGCAACTCTACTTCTCATATTTAACCTATAAACATGCTGGCTCATGTGCAAAATTTGCTGTGTACACTTTTATTCATTTCAGCATTGTTTATAGTTTTAAAAATTGGCAACAACACATATATCTCACTGGGAACAGATTATACAAATTATGGCACATAGTACTAACAGACAGTATTCTGCAACTGTTAAAATAGTGAAGAAACTGCTCATTATGTACTGATATGGGATGGTCTTCAAGATATGAAATTAAGTGAAAATCAAAATATATAAAACTGAATAGTCTGCTACTATCTGTATAAAGAATAATGTATAATAATTCTTTGCAAATATTTCTAAAAAGATGCCAAGAAATAGGTAATATGGGTTAACTCTTCTAGAGAGGACAAGTGGATAGCCTGGGACAGGTGGGAGGGAGATTCTTTTGCTGTATACCATGTTGTGTCTTCTGAATTTTGAACTATTTAAAGGTGTTATCTATTCAAAACTGAAAATATTTCCAAAATTGTAACAAGGTAAAAAAATATCTTGTTAAAATATCCAGCTTGTTACCTGAAAACTGTGACTAAAATCTAAAATCAAGATGTAGTTTATCTTCTACTTCATTGAAGTTTGCCTCCTTTCTACTGACAATAAAAACAAAATATTTAATCCCTTTGCAAGTGCTGCTCAGTAGCTGCTTAACGAGCCCCAACTCCCACCTCACTCATCTTTGTTTTATTTTTTTTTTTATTTTTTTTATTTTTTAATATATGAAATTTACTGTCAAATTGGTTTCCATACAACACCCAGTGCTCATCCCAAAAGGTGCCCTCCTCAATACCCATCACCCACCCTGCCCTCCCTCCCACCCCCCATCAACCCTCAGTTTGTTCTCAGTTTTTAACAGTCTCTAATGCTTTGGCTCTCTCCCACTCTAACCTCTTTTTTTTTTTTTTTTTCCCTTCCCCTCCCCCATGGGTTTCTGTCCATCAACTGATGAATGGATAAAGAAATTGTGGTTTATATACACAATGGAATACTACGTGGCAATGAGAAAAAATGAAATATGGCCTTTTGTAGCAACATGGATGGAACTGGAGAGTGTGATGCTAAGTGAAATAAGCCATACAGAGAAAGACAGATACCATATGGTTTCACTCTTATGTGGATCCTGAGAAACTCATCTTTGTTTTAAAGCTCCAACCAGAGGGCAGATAGTCTTAAGAAGAAAGGTTTTTTGTTTGTTTGTTTGTTTTTAATTCTCCTATCATTCAAATACATGCCTGACAGTACATGTCTTCAAATGTTTGTGTATGTTCGATATAGAAAGAAGAGGTTGGAAAACAGTTTTAGTGAATTTTAGTTTTAAGAATTTGGGGAGAAGGACCAAAAAGCTGGAGGTGTGATGATCGTCTTATTTTCTCTTTTAGATATTAAGCACCGCCGAATACCAATCTTATTCTTTGCAAACAAAATGGATCTTAGAGATTCAGTAACATCTGTGAAAGTGTCTCAACTGCTGTGTTTAGAGAACATCAAAGATAAACCATGGCACATTTGGTAAAGTTTTATATTTACTTTTCATTTTATCATTCTGAAAAAAATCTCTGAGCTTCAATTTTTCTTTGCCAAGCTTATCGTGTAAGTGACGTAACATGATAGGATATAAGCTAGGGATTTTGTTGTATAGAATTGTGTCAGTGCAAGTGCTCATGAATATATTATTGTTAAAATATTTTCAAATCTTGGGGCACCCGGCTAGCTCAGTTGGTGGAGCATGTGATTCTTCATCTTGGGGTTGTGAGTTTGAGTCCCACTTTGGGTGTAGAGATTATTTAAGTAAGTCTTAGGAAAAAAAAAAAAAAAACTTTTAAAATCTTTTTAGGGATAGAAAAATATAAACCACTCTTTAAAAGAATAATTTAGCCCACTTACTCACCCCATTTCAACCACACTGATTTCCTTCTGCACATTGTATCAGCCATCTACAATCCCATAAGAACATTTGCACGTGTTACTCCTTTTATCCAAAATAATTTTCCTGACTTGCTATTATACCTCCTTCAGGAGAGAGACCCCTCCTGATAACCCTCCAGAATATTACTATCTCTTACCTCTGTACCTTGTTTTTTCACACTTTGCTTTATATTTCTGTTGCAATGTCTTATCTGGGTATTGCTTCTTTTATCGTCCGTCTTCTCATACTAGTGCATTAGCACCATGAGAGCTTGGATTTTATCAGTTTTATTCACTCTGTAACCCCTAGAATAATAATAGTGCCAGGCACTTAGTATGTACACAACAAAGTTTGGTTTATATGAGTATATAGAAATGGGAATAATAATTTCATTTGGACATACTAATAAAATTGAACTCTGCAATAATTAGTATCTGACATTATTATTCAGCGTTTATTTGGAAAGCGGTGTCTTATTGATACATTTAACTCCAGTGTGTCTTTCCTCCAAAATATTCCAATAAGGATTACCAGAAGTGATATATTAGTGTTTTAGTGCCGGCCTTACATTAATGTAAGCTTCCTTCTGTCCACCCACCTACCTTCTCCTGCTGCAAGATGTCCTTCTCTTTCCAGTTTCCCTTTTTTTAAAGAAGGTTTTTATGGAGAAAGGCCTAACAGAGGCAGAGAAATCTACTGCCTCTAGAAGGAGAAACAGAGTATGAACAAGGAGATAGTAGAGCTCAGAAAAGAATTTTTAGAACTAACCTTCGTTCTGAAAAAGGAGTAGTATAAAAGAGAGCTTGAAAAAGCCCTTAAAATGCCTCAGTACTCAGGGCCAACAGCATCTCTACCCAGGAGCAAAACACTGCATATCTTGAGTAAAACCCTCCTTACTTTGAAATCAGAGGGAGAGTCAATTTTACTAAATGTCTTTTGAGTTGGATTTGAGGTTCTGTGGTATTTGGTTGGTAAAGAAAGGAGGGATTTTAGGTAAAGAAATATCTTAAGCTAGAAACATTGTATTTCTTTAAATCATACCTAAATTGATAATATCTAAAGTAAAATAATTTTTAATTTTTGCATTGTATTAAGTGTTGGGACTGTTTTGATAGGAAGTACATTAAGAAATCTGTGTCTAAATTAGTAAAAGATATAGTCCTACTTTTAATTTTGGAATAGAAATTTACTTTGCAAATGGAAAAAATCTTTCTACTTAAAACAATCAGCGATTGAATTTTAATAGATTTATTCATTCAGTTGTGACACCTAAATATTTCTCACTGAGAGAAAAAGTAACATCCTGACATTGTAATGATGTGGAGTATTATATTGCCTGGTTCTATATTTTCTATATAACTTACAGAAGAAATTTATCTATAATATTGACTTCTTAATTCGAAAAATATCTCACTAAGTTCTAATTAGTGTTTCATTTGTTAAGTTTTTTTTTATTTTTTGCTATTTTCTTTAAAGCATGTAAAAAAATTGAAAATACAGTTATTTTTCTTTTCCCGTTTTACAGATAAAGGTAACACTCAATAATACGGAGATAAAATATGGTATCTCTCTTGCCTTAGGTACAAATAAATTTACTGGGCAATAAACAAGAGATTATAGGGAAACATAGCCTGGAAAATTATAGGAAAATTTCTGTGGTTTAATCATTGGTTTTCATCGTTGTACTAAACAGGTAGTCAACTCTGATTTTCAGGGTTTGATTTTGTTAATATTCTTCTTGTGTGTTCTTTGACTAAGTCCCTGGTACAATATGTATTTGCTTATTTACTCTCTTTTGAGGGCAACAGATAATGAAACAGATAAATAAGTATATAAAATGTCAGCTGGAAGGATGAAGAAAAGTAAAGTAGGATAATAAGAGAGAGAATAATGAGAAGTGCTCTCTCTGCGAGATCTAACTGAAGTCAGGGTGCAATTCATGCGAAGGCTTGGAGGAATAGCTTTCCAGACAGAGAGACCAGCCAAGTGAAAAGTCTCTTAGGTGAGAATGTGCCTGGTGTGTTCCAGGAATAGCAAGAAGTCCAGGCTGGCTGGGACAGAAATCTAGGGGGAAATTATAGGAGATGGGGCCATTGAGAAATAGCCAGGGACCATACCCCATTGGGCCTTGTAAGACATGGTAAAAACTTTGGCTTTTTTTCTAGTTATAGACCTGATGACGTGTTCAAAAGGAGAGGTAGAGTTCATACATTTGGGAATTATTAGGAAAAGATGCAAGGTTTTTAGTACAGTGTTAACATCTCCAGTAAAGGGGGAAAGTTTTTCCATTGTATTATTTGTTTGGTTGGGACTATAGTCTTGTTTGGGACTATAGATGTGTGATAAAAATCAATACACTGATCTTTCTTGATTTAAGCATTTTAGTTACTGATGTTTTGCTATTGATACGGATAATTTATAATTTGCTTTGAATAATTGTGTATCAATGCTGTTGGTTTCTTTCTATTTAAAAAATAATTCTATGATAAGTCATATTTGTAATCTAATAAGTAATGCCTTGGAAGTAATTTCTGATTTTATTAGCATCTAATTATTTTAGATAGTTAGGTACATTTTTAAATCTTGCTTCAGCACAGTTAAAAGGAACCCTAATCATTCAGGAAATCTAATTGTTTATACTAAATGCTGTCAGTCCATGTCTTTGAAAAAGGTGATCTGATACTATAAAAATCCTCTGCCTTTTATTATGTTAGTCAATTTACCATCATTTTATAGATGCTAAAACTGAGACAGAGAGTTAAGTAATCAATCCAGGTTCCTGAAGCCAGTAGGTATAAGAGTATGATTGAAATCTGAGATTTTTTTATTCTGCCACTTCACCAAAGTTATAATCATAGGTTTATACCGTACAGATACCAAATTCCATTTCAAATAAAGCCATTCCATCATGTGGCTAAATTGTAACCGAAGTCAAACATTTCTAATAAATAAATGCTCTTGAGTCACTAGGACTGGGCAAAGTAGAATAATAATTTTTTAGTGATATACTTTTTCAAATGTCTATGTAAATTATGAATAATTTTATCATGTCTTCTTCCTGAGCACTTAGACTTTTATTTCCTATGTATATTCAGTTTCAGTGCTTAATCAGCTTTGCTCAGATATGTTACTAGAATATAATAATTTGCCATATAGCAAAATTATAATTATTTATTCTTATGTTCTATGATGTAGTGAAATGGATATGTTTCTTATGGATTTTATTTCAGTGCTAGTGACGCCATAAAAGGAGAAGGATTGCAAGAAGGTGTAGACTGGCTTCAAGGTACATCACAAAACACTGTGCATTTTCAGCCTTTATTTCCATTCCATTCACATTTTTTTCCTCCTTTTACATTTCATTTTTGTTATATCATAGCCTTTCTCCCTCTTGTTTCCATTTATTTCTGCTGTCAGAAAAAACAATACAGTAAGTATCCAGTACCTTGCTACATTTACTTCTATTACATTTTTCTAAAGGGTTTATTTAAATAAAGTATTTGCATCTTTACAATTCAATATATATGATAACTCTAGAAAATAATTATAATTTATGGCAACAAATTTCTATCATATCTAGTAATAGAAGCACACTTGAAATTTGGGACAAATTTTAGGCCTTACTGTCAATATTTAAAAAGTAAGTTTGCATGGCATATATCTTTTAAGAATCATGCTGAATTCTATGTATAGCTCCATTTATACATAGCATGTTTATACAACTCTTTTTTTTTTTTTTTTTGAGGTGGGGAGGGCAGAGAGAGAGAGACAAGAGAATCCCAAGCAGGCTCTGCAGTGTCAGCGCAGAGCCTGACATGGGGCTTGAACTCACGAACCTGTGAGATCATGACCTGAGCTGAAATCAGGAGTCAGACACTTAACCGCCCAGGCACCCTTACACAATTTTTAATACTCATTTAGTGTTATAAATACTGGTATTGTATTGATGTTTTATATATTGCAATTTTGTTATTCATCAAAATAGCTGTCATAGGTTGGTACAGGCTTACTGTATGAAGGAATAAATTAACATCTAGCATTTCCTCTAAGATTACACTGTTTACTAACCACAGGAATGGCTTAAAGAAGTGACCCACGCAGAGCAATGGGTGTGAATAAAACCAAGTTTTGTAGGTCTTTTTTATTACGGGACCCTGAGAGTCAGGCCAAAAATTGTCCATTTGTGAGTAGAGCTGAGGATCATTCCTATCAGGAATCTCCCTGCCCTGAGCAAGGGTGAATGACAAAATATTCTTAATTCTAGTTGTAGTCTTGTGGCTATAAATTTAATTTCTTCTACACTAACCCTTTAATACCAGTTATGTGTGATTTTGTTTTCTCTTATTCATGTCCTCATGAATCTAAGAATAGGCTGCTTGCCCATACAGAAAGAGACCTTTCTCTGGTTCAGAGTACTAAATGTACATCTGATAAATATTTTTATGTGTTATTAGTAAAGTATGGTATTAAGTAAAGTGCACAGACTGTCTTTTTTTCTGTCTTGTATTTGTGTAGACATCATGACATTTACCATTAAACTACAAAGAATATTATAGTCATATTTTACAATTAAGTAAAACATAATTGAGAACCTCTCATGGTTCGCAGAATAACTGGAATTTTTCTGTGAACACACCAACTTAGTTTCTTAGATTGCGATAAAGAAGTGGTTTACACTTCTGATGATTTAATGGGACTGATTCCCACGTAAAACAGATTACAGAGCAACATTCTACAGAAGACACCAGAAGCATGTTTTCAGCCTTGATTTCTTACTTTACAAGTGTTTATTGCTCACAGTGAAGTTATAGCACAGAGAGAAACCCTACTATTGCTCATAAAATCATAGTATTGAAAACAGGTTGATAAATTATAGTTCTCTCTCTCTCTTTTTTTTTTTTTTTTTTCCGGTTTATATTGTCTGCAATAATGATGCCACTAGGTGTCAGTAACGATCCAACATCGCAGTGCCACTTGCCAACTCTGGTCTAATTACCTAATTTTTGTGTCTTTGATTTTTCTGACTCATAATCTCCGCATCTTACCTCCCTTTTTGTACGGAGAATACACTATTGGAAATAGCATTATGTCTTTGTGTTACCGTATTATTTTATGTAACATTTATAGCAGTTTTCTGTGAGCAGTTTCCCTATTGTATGTAGGGACCATGAATAGTAATGAAAAGCATTTGGGCTTTTGAGTCTAGCAGATTTATTCTACTACTTATTAACTAATTATTAACAATCATATATTATTTTCTTGTGAATATAATTTTGTCATCTATACAATTAAAAAGTAAAAGTCAAAAATTGTATGGGTTAAATGAAACACTCTGTTAAAGTGCCTAGCATAAGAAAAAAACCAATGAATGTTAAATTTACCCTTTCACCTAACTACTCTCTATTTATGAGAGGAAGAAACTTAATGCCTAGATTAAAAATTGTATGGGGCTCCTGGGTGGCTCAGTTGGTTGAACGTCCGACTTCAGCTCAGGTCGTGATCTCACAATCCATGAGTTCAAGTCCCGTGTCAGGCTCTGTGCTGACAGCTCAGAGCCTGGAGCCTGCTTCAGATTCTGTGTCTCCCTCTCTCTCTGCCCCTCCCCTGCTCATGCCCTGTCTCTCTCTGTCTCAAAATTAAATAAAAACATTAAAAAATTTAAAAAAAAATTGTAATCAGCTTGGTTATGAATAGGAGATCCTTTTTTTCATCTTTCCTGATGATAGTAAATAGCTTATTACCTTTTGATTCTCCTACTATCTCTCTGGATTTAAAAAGAGGTAAAAACCTATTTTGCAAATTAGGTAGCAGTTAATATTGGAGACTAGTCTGTGCCTATAGCTGTTAATTTATTAGCCAAACTTATTTTTATGTAAATTTAACTGTGAAGGATAGATATTCTGCATTTATATCTCTTCATTTTGCTTCCAGAATTCTGAAATTTCCTAGCATGATAAACAAGAAAGCCTCTGGTTCATTTTAATGAACAATTTAATCTTATTATTTTAAGGTTGAAAAATTTTGAGTAAAATATTAAATGACATATTTTGTGCCATGATTCCATTCTCTTTTGGAAGGATTCTCAATAATTATATATGTATTACAGCCCAAAGACAAGAACTCCTGAGTAGACTATGAAGTATTTTTTAAAACCATCAAAGAATATATAGAAACCATTGCAGAGGTATCAGTTGTTTTCTAGCTCTGAAACTTTCAAATGAGATATTTATAAAAAGAAATTTTTCCGCATGACTAATGAAATGTACTTATTTTATCACTTTATCTGTATTGAAAAGTTAATGCTTCCAAACTTTTAATATAAGACTTTTATAAACTATGCATATGGGTATTCCCATGAAAGATGGAGGAATGAACACATACTTAGTTTCTTCCCCTTCTCAAATCTCACTAACAGAAAGGGGACTTTTGTTTAAAGACATTAACCCACAAGGGCAAAAAACTGGAAGTGACAAAGATGTCAACCAAATTTTGAAAGCTGGATGCCTGATGCATGTTGAATGACTTAACAGACCTGAGAAAGGTGAATTCTGAACCAGCACTGAGGACAGCTGGAAAGCATCCCAATTTACATTTCAGATCCCCTCAAAGGCTTATTGATGGAAAGTGGAACTAAGGATGAGGTGAGGCTGAAAAGAGAAAACAGTTATATTTTCTTGCCCCCACAAAAGACTGAAGGTTCATTCTTGCAGAGAGTCAAACAATATCTTGACTGGGGAACACCAAGCACAACTCTGTGTGGCAGAGCTGATCTGAAAATGAGGAGTGATAAATATTGTAATCCTCGTCTTCCTTCTCCTACTTCTCCCAGAAGACACCGGCAGTAGGCAGGATATAAAAAGTCATCTTTGTGGAGTAAGACCAGCCAGAGAAAGACCTACAAGTATTAACATCAAAGATTTCCAAGAAAATGGCTTAGCTAGCTACACTAGAATAAAGACCACATTTGACAAGCCTCACACACATATTGAAACTTCAGTCAGCTTTATAGTGTTCACTCATACTTATGAGAAGGTGACAAAGGATCACCAGGCATTTGAGGACCTAAACATTATAAGTTATGGAACATTAACAAACAAAAAACAGATCGGTGGAAGTAGAATTTAATTTTTTTTAAAGATTTATTTGTTTTTGAGAGAAAACAAATAAGAGAGAGAGAGAGCAGAGCACAAGTAGGGTAAGGGCAGAGAGAGAGGGAGACACAGAATCCAAAGCAGTCTCCAGACTCTGAGCTGTGAGCACAGAGCCCTACGTCAGGCTAGAACTCACGGACTGAGAGATCATGACCTGAGCCGAAGTCAGACACCTAACCAACTGAGCCACCCAGGTGCCCCAGGAGAACATTTCAAAAAACTATTAGACTATCCTTAAAGGGATAAGAAAAGGTATTACTTTTTATTTAGGGAAAACATTTCAAAAAATGTATTAGAGTATCCTCAAAGGGATAAGGAAAGGTATTACTTTCATGACTATGACCAGGATACTACTTGAAAAGGACCAAAGGAAAAAAAAAAACAAGTTTTTGGAAAATATTAGAAGAAATTGAAAAGTCAATAAAAAGAAGATAAAATAGAAGCGTTCTCTCAGAAAGTGGAGCAAAAAGATAAAAAATATCGGAAAGAAAAAAAAAGGCTCCATATCCAAATAATAGGAGTTTTAGAATGAACAAAGGGAGAAGAAAGAGGGAGAAAAATCATCAAATAAATCACCAAACAGTGTTTTCTAGAACTAAATGATGAGTTTTTAGTTCAAAGGCCTCTTGAGAGCCCAATGCAGTGGATGAAAATATTCCCACACCAAGGCTCATCATTACTTAATTTCGACACTGAAGACAATGGAAGATCCTACCAGCTTCCTGGGAAGAAAATAAGAAGTTTCATGTAAAGGATAAGGAAGCAGAAATAGCATCAGACTTGTAAACATCAGTATTTGGAAGCTGTGAAATATTGGGCAATGCCTGGAAAAGTCCAAGGGGAAAATAAGAGAACTGTATGCTCAGGCAGTATCATTGTATTGTGATTGTAGCATTAAGACATATTCAGCCATGCACAGTCTCAAGAATGTACCTCTGTACTTCTTACTGAGGCGGCCATTGAGAGATATACTCTTAAAAAACAAGGGAATAAACCAAGATGAGAAAATAAGAGACCACGAAACAGGAATAAGAGTATGTGGGATGGATCCTCAGGATGATAATGAAAGATAATGAAATCCTAGAATGATAATGAAAGATCTCATATCAAGATAACTGGGCAAGCACAGAGAACAACTTGTCCAGATTAGAGTTTTGGAAGACTCTAAGATTTCTTCAAGAAAGTGAAATTCATAGGCTATGTAATTCAAAATAATTTCATAATACGAATGAAATTCATAGGCTATGTAATGGTGTTTCATTACTCCACACTTAAACAGTGTGGGAGTAGTGGGATTGAATTTATGTTAAGTACTTTAAAAAATTAAGCAGATAGGCAGGGTTGGAGAATGAGGAACAATTATTAAAATGGAGAAAACAAAATGTAAAAGAAAGAAAGAGTAACAGGGAAGGGGGTACAACCTGTCTCAGTTGTTAATAGCGTTTACCTAGTCATACTGATGACTATATTAATATGGTAGAAAAATGGGAGTAATGGAAGTATAATGAGGGTTGCAGAGGAGCAGGGTAGAGAAGTATGTGAGAACTGAAGCCTCATATTACATTGAAGGAACTGATATTTTAAGAAGAAGAATAAAAGTATATTTAGAGATACAGAGCTAAATCTCCTAACAGGGAGTTAGAAGCAGTTACTTGTGAAGAGAGAAAGAAGAGATGAGGCAAGGGACTCCTAGTTTTCATACAAGCCTTAGAGAACTAGTTGACTCTTAACCATGTGATTGTGCAATGACAAAAACAAAAACTACAGTATGTTTGTGCTTTTAAAAAAACTGGTGTGTGCATACGTTTCTACAGTGTTTTTATAGATTTATTTTGGATTACTTTAGAAAATGGATCTTGCCTGTGGAGACTGATAATTTTTTATTTGGTTTTTATTATCAGATCAGATCCAGGCTGTGAAGACCTGAAAAGATAGTATTTGGAAACTTCAACAATTTTCAATTCAAGGAATGTATCTTAAGGCAAACTGAATACTTCAAATTTTTAAAAGATGTTTGTGCATCTAAGAATACTTTATAATCTTCCGCTTGCATTTATGGACTCTGAATGAGCTTTTTAAGAACATAGGACTGCAGGTATGCTATTCTGACCATTAATTATATTAAAATTGAATCTTTCCCCAGAAGGGCTCTTTCCACAGAATTACCAACTTCTTGGTAAAGGTCTACATTTGATTGTAATTAGAATGTTTAAAGTCAGAGTTATAAGCCATCTCAATATCTCATCATGATTTATAATATCTTTAATGCATTTTATTTTTTAAATTGTCTTCTAAAAATTTAGTTTACGATATGACTTTGTAGTACGATTGTGCTTGGAAGAACTTTATTTATAAGGGACCATGGGTAATATATATATACATAACATTTTTACTATATGTCACTGTCAATAAAACATTATATGCAATATACCAACTAGTGTGCTTTGTTTATGCTGAAAAGATTAATGTTGTGTTAACTTAATATTTAGTGTTTTAATGTCAAGCATTTGTAAATTATCTGAGACCAAGTGAAGCTGAATTTATCCATCCAGTGAATATGTATTGAACCTCTCTGCACCTACTCTAGTTTGTCATTGTCCTAGGCAAAGGTGATACAAGGTAAATAAGATATATTCTTTATCTTTAGAGAACTTAAAATTTAATGAGGGAGAATTTGAGGACCTTTTCATACATAGTATCTAACTTTATTTCATTGGCTAAATGAATATATTGCATTTTAATATTAAGAGGTATAAAAATGAATTAGTGCAATTCTTCAATAATTATTTTAGTGGACTTCTTGTTTCTTTCTTTAAAATGCCTCCAGTTGCCAGAGCACTTTGTTAAAGTAGATTGTGACTCACCAAACAATGTTTTTCCTGAGCATAAGCTGCTAAAAATGTTTAGAATTTTAGACACATGCCAGGCATCTACTCTATGCAAATTTTGTTAGTTCTCAAAACTTAAAGACCACTTATAATTGTGAACTCTAAATAGAAGCTTTCATTTTAAATTAACCACTAGAAAATAGTATATAGAGCAATGATATCAATCCTGAAAAATACTGCATATAAAGAAAAACTGCAGTATATAACGTGTAACATCTTAAACATCCTTAGGTGTAAAAATGATAAAAATAGGAGGCAAAAGGTAAGTAAATACAGGTGTGTTATAGTAACTATGATTGTGGTATGTTTCATAGAAATTTGAATAAAGTAATTTTAAAGCCACAGTAAACATTCTGTAATCCAGTTTCTTTTAGCCCAGAAATACTAGTGGTTTGGATTTGGAAAATTGAAAGTTATCCAAAATATTCTAATACTCCATCATTTTAGCTTGCCAGCCTCTCATAAATTGTTTTGATGAGGATACAAAGTGAGATTCTGAGTAATGTAGAGTTGCCTGAAATGTAAAAAGAAGATGATGAAAACACCGAATGTAGTTTAACAAAATACTTACTACATGCTGTGTTTAGGAGAATAGGAGAATGGAGAAGGGGTATGTTAGAATTCAAATCCTCATTCACCATAACATAATAATAGCAATAATAATAGCTATCACTCTATGAATGCTTTATTTTAAGCTAGATATTATTACACATACTGGATCTTAAAGTATTTAATTCTCAACAATAACCTCGTATGGTAGGTTTTATCATTTGTTTTATAGACAAGGAAACTGAGACCTAAAAAAATTACTTGCTAAATGTCACTGGTAACTGATGGTGCTAGGATTTAGGACCAAACCGTCTGTTTAAGACAGATGAATTTGAGAGATAATGAGGCGCCTGGGTGGCTCAGTCAGTTAAGCATCTGACTTCGGCTCGCATCATGATCTCACAGTTCATGAGTTTGAGCCCCGCGTTGGGCTCTGTGCTGACAGTGCGGAGTCTGCTTTGAGTTCTGTGTCTCCCTCTCTGTCTGCCCCTCCCCTGCTCGCTCTCTCTCTCTCTCTGTCTCTCAAAAATAAATAAACATTAAAAAATTTTTAAAGGAGTATTACAGATATTAGAAATATAGAGGTATCTGCCATGATAGCTAAAAGGATTGAAAAGATTCTCATTGGGGTGGGAGACCAGGGTGGGGTGGGGAGGTCAGAGAATAGCGATTACTGTTATGTTTTGTTTTTTAATTTTTACAGTTTTAAGTCTGTAAACATTTCAGATTTTAAACTCTGGGCCTAAATGATTGATGAAAATAATTTTTAAAACTATGTTGATACTAATTAGTATTCCACAAACTACAGTAACTCACACCTGTGTAAATATTTAGAAGTACTGCCTTTTTCTTAACCCATGATCTCCAAATCTAGTTTATACTCTATAAACATCTATTCTACTCTACATTTTCATGTGAAGACTATGTAGAAGCACATTGGGCTGTAGTAGTTACAGGATGTCATGGAAATGTGTGGAAGCTGAGTTTATTGCATTTGTGTTCTAACATAGTGTACAATTAAATTTTATTGCATTAAAGCTCAAGCAAGTGTTTTTTTTTCATGTTTAACATCACTTTGTTACAAAGCTTAATTCATTAAGCTCTACATTTCAATATAAACATTTCATAAAATGTTCAAAACTTACCCTGTTGTATGTTTTGTATTTAAATATGTGTGGCTCTTGGCGCCTGGGTGGCTCAGTCGGTTAAGTGTCCGACTTCAGCTCAGGTCATGATCTCATGGTTCGTGAGTTCGAGCCCCTCATCAGGCTCTGTGATGACAGCTCAAAGCCTGGAGCCTATGTCTCCCTCTCTCTCTGCCCCTCCCCTGCTCACACTCTGTCTCTCTCTCCCCCAGAAATAAATCAACATTAAAAAAAGGAAATAAATATATCTGGCTCTATTCAACCTGTGCCTTGTAAATCACAAGAGCTGAGTTTTATAGATTTGTTTTTCATTTATGGGTTGTCTGCTAAAAATTGTGAATTATTTCTTGATAAGTTATTTTTTTCTTTGGAATTTTTGGCATAGTACATTGTGATTTCCATAAATATATTCAATTACTCTTAACAGTACTTAAGGCAAATACTTCCTGTGTGAATGTTCTAGCATTTTAACTATGCTTATTTTCTGCTTTCTGATTATTCTCTTCTTATTTAAAAACATAGGGGCACCTGGGTGGCTCAGTCAGGTTAAGCAGCCAATTCTTGGTGTTGGATCAGGTCATGATCTCACAGTTTGTGGGTTTGAGCCCCACATCTGGCTCTGTGCTGACAGTGTGGAGTCTGCTTGGGATTTTCTCTCTTTCCCTCTCTCTGCCCCTCCTGTGTGCTCTCTCCCTCCCTCAAAATAAATAATTTTTTTTAAAAAAGCATAAATAAAACATTAAATGTTCATTTAAATGGCTTTAAAATAGGTTTGTCCATTTCTGTGTGGAGAAATACTATAATAATAGAAAATTGTTTATTATGTTTAATTGAATGTTTCATGTAACTTAGTTATTATATTTTCATAGTGAATCTTTCTCATTAAGGATGTTCCTGATGGGGCTTGCAAAGAACTGCCTCAGGACCATTACTTACTCTCCCTTCTGGTTACTCAATTTTAATGCCACTCTTGGACATTTTATTAACATGCAATGTTAAACTTTTTCTGGTGATTTAGAATAAACCAAGAGGGGCAAATTAAATCCTTCTCCAAATTTGAAATCACTAACTAATGCTATACAAGTCATAAAAAAAAAAAATGGGTATTTTGCAAACAAAATTTGGTTAAATATATAGTACTTCCTATATATCTTAGATATATAGAACTTCCTAAACACTTTACATATATTAATTCATTTAATCCTCATGACAATGCTGTGAAGTAAATGTTATTTTCTCTGTTACATAGATCAGGTGTCAGCAAACTACCAGTCTGGTTTTGTATGGCCCTTGAGCTAATAATTTTATATTTTTAAAGGATTAATTAAGGGAAGAAAAAGGAACAACAGATACTGTAATGTGGCCCACAATGCATAAAATTATTTACTGTCTGGGGCTTTACATAAAAACTGTCAGTTCCTGTTGTAGTGCAAATAAACAGAGGACCCTAAATTTTGAGTCTAGACAATCTGGTTTCAAAATCTACATTCTTAACCTCTGTGAGATTTGTCAAAAAGCTAAATATTATTCTAAAATGGAATAAAACAATTACAAATTTTTTCCTAAATAATTATATTAAAGATGAAAAATTAGATTCAGATGCCTAAAAAGTAATGCTCTTTGGAATCTCTGCTGCCTCCCCCTCCCCCCAGTAAGATAGATGTCCTGACCTAAAGTTTTTTTCCTTCCTTTTCTTTAAATGAGTGGCAACAGCGGCACCTGGGTGGCTCAGTCATTAAGTGTCCAACTCTTGATTTCAGCTCAGGTCATGATCTCATGGTCTTGAGACCAAGCCCTACATCAGGCTCCTCTCTGGGCATGGAGTCTGCTTAAGATTCTCTCTTCCTCTCCCTCTACTCTTCCGCCATTCACTCACACACTCTCTAAACAAATAAATAAATGAGTGGCAACAGGTTGTGCAGATTCTGAAACATCAGACTTGTTAATATTTTAAAGGATAACCACACTCACAGATTATCCCCAAGAATTTGGCTTGGACTTCCAGACCTCCCAGTGACATTCATCAATATTTTGATGTAAATGATAACTAGTGTTGATAGTCTTGAAATATATATGGTAAAATGTGGAAACATTTATAATTCAATTTGTGGATGTGCATTTTAAGTGACCACAAGTAATAATGAAAGCGAAAAATATTAATTAGTTATGCCCCCATGTTCAAAATTTTTGCCACGTGACTGGTGATACAGCATATATCCATAAAGGATAAGGCCCCGAAATTAGTGTCTCTTTCTCTTCCTCTCTCATTCTCTTTTATTTTCTCTTGGAAAAGGTTATAAATTCTTTCAAGTATTTTATGAAATACCTTACTGTAGTAAACTATTTCTGAGATAGGTTTATGCTTCTTCCAATTAAATGTAATCATTAACGTTGGCAGTTAAAGCTAATTTCACATTCAAGCTCTATCTTAGGCTTAGTGTACTGTGTGTGTGTGTGTGTGCACACACCATCCTAAGGTCATAGGAAGTTACGCTTCACTCACTGGTGATCATTAGCTTTTCTCCTTGGGCTTTCTTAGGCAAATTTATAGATGAATCTTGCAAACATGTTATTTTTATCATGTTTTAGGTTTTTTTTTTATTTTGTTGTTTTTATAACTCTTAAATGTGATATATCAGCACTTACCATTTCTAGAAACCTTATTGTTTATTTGATAGAGATTTAATGCATTTTTAGATGTGGGTTATTAATGTCTTAAATACTGTCTACTAATTTGGTGAGTTTAATTTATCAAATCACAGAATAGAACTTATTGTCCTTTTTCATGTTTTAAAACCCCTATACTATGGTTTTATTTCATTTATGCATAGCAAAACAACATTTTTTCAGAACAAATAAATACTACACTATATGTTAACTAACTTGAATTTAAATAAAACCTTGGAAAGAACAAATAAGATTTCCAAGACCCTATATCAACATGGGCTCTTATTACTGTTAAAAATTAGTTTTCTATTATGAAATACTATATCTAATACAGAACTAGTTTTTATTTTTTTTTTTATTTTTTAATGTTTATTTTTCAGAAAGATAAAATGTGAGCAAGGGAGGGGCATAGAGAGAGGGAGACAGAATCCAAAGTAGTCTCCAGGCTCTGAGCTATCAGCACAGAGCCCAAAGCCGGGCTTGAACTCACAAACCACAAGATCATGACCTGAGCCAAAGTCAGACGCTTAACTGACGACTGAGCCACCAAGCCTCCCCTAGAACTACTTTTTAAATGTTAATGACATATTTTCTGATTAAAATGGGATGTTGGTCTCTATAAAGGCAAGAGGCAATATTTTTCTGCTCATTAGATCTTCACATATAACAAGCAAAGATACCCAGTACTCAACACATAACTTGTCTATATGGGAAATGAGTATAAACTTAAGAAATAGACTATGGTTCTTTCTTAAAAGAGATTAGGACAAGCCTGAAGCTTCCACTCCATACTAAGTGGGCATTTTCTTAGTCTTTCTATGAATAGGGCCCTACAGTAAAATAGCACTCAAACAACAACTATGTTTAAGAACCCTAATTATATTTACTTTTAATGTCTCAGCAGAATTACTAGCACCTCAAAGAAGACCTTGTTTAAGTTTAAAGATTATACAATACTCTGTGTTTAACTTAATTACATCCTTATTTTTATTAGATTTATTTCAGTATCAGTATAATATATTTTGCCTCCCAGAAGCAAACTGAGAAAGAGTAGCTACATCCTAAGGTCACCTTATAACAAAATGAAAAACCAGAACACTAGAATGTCTTATTCTAAGGAAACCTTGAGATTATTCAATTAATTTTTTTTATTTTTTCATCTTTTTCTTTAGACCTACCTCAAATTGTTTTTTGAAAGGCCAAAATTAATATCAGTATACTTACATTTACTGAGATAATCCTCTAATCAGCTGCAAGCAGAAAAATTTAATAGTATAACTACAAGTATAAACTCTAATTATAAAGAAAGAACCCAAATCCTTCTCTTCCTTCTTACAGAGAATGCTATAGAGTGGGAGGGGGCAGTGGTGCCCTGGATAAAACTCTAATCCAGGCCAACTTTCAGAAAAATCATGATTTCATATTGCTTCCAAATCTGTGTAGCCATCAATGAGTAGATGGCTAATAGTACAGTTGCTTGTTTCAGTAAGCCTGGGGCACAGCCTGGAAACCAGAAAGTAAACACATTAGTGATTGATAGACTCTGCATAGTAATGTAAAGCTCTTCCCAGCCTATGTTATATTTAGAAAAACGGTTTTGTTTTCCTCAAAATTATTCTAGACTTTGGCTCTATTTATTTTAGGGAGGTGTGCATGAGCTTGGTTTGGAAGGGCAACAGATGTGTTTTGAATATTTGAGCCTTTCACTATAATCCTTTATTGAGGAAGCTGATGCATTTCATCTTTTTTGCACATCTGAGCCACTCTTATTTTGAATATCCACTCACCATCCAAGATACTGTTCTCTGCTGATTTCTATCTTCAGTGTTTTATCTATAGGTATTTCAGTTCCTAGGGTTCCCTATGGAAAGTCTTAACATATTCTGTTAAATTGAACCATATGACATTGTCATTTTGTAGGCCCAAAGCAGCTGAATGACAGTGCTTTCATGTGGTTCAGTTGAGATCATCTGGATACTTCTGAATGGCTTATTTCTTCAGTAAGGGCCAAAGAAATTCACTGGGAATAATTAGGCAGCCAGAATCTGGCCTAGCCCAGAAAGGACACGTGTTGAAAAATATGACCATATGACCACAACACTTTGTAGTTCCATGCCTCAAACTCAGCAAGTAACCTAACAAATTTCTTACCTTTTGTATTATTTCAGACGTGTTTTATAAGCCATTTCAGATTCTCTCAGGCTCACTATCTCTTGTTCCTGCCACTGCTTGTAGGCTCCAGCCATAATATGTAGGTACAACTTGACAGTGCCCCACATCCCTCATTTCCTGTTTTAGAGCTCCCTATTTTTGCTCCCATGGCCTCACCACTATCATTGCAGAACATACATAACCCAGCAGGGGAACCAATGGCCAGTGGGAGACAGGAGCCAGTGAATAAATTCTTCCCTCTTTCTATGTTTCCCATTGATCATGGACAGTCTTGGGACACTATTATATAGCTTTTGGAATGATTCCTCTGAATCTAACAATTAGTCACACTTAGTATCTAGCTCAGTAACACCTCAGATTGCTTCTCGACCTGTTTCATCATCCTTTTTCCATAACTTTATTCCCTCATAAAGTGATAGCACAGTGTTCCTCTGACTCAGCAATGCTTTCTGAAGAACCCAGGCTGTATCCAATACTGTTCTCAAATTCTGATCAAAGTCACCTTTGGTAAAACACATGCACTGAAGTCTGAGAAGCACTCCACTAATATTTTTTTTTTCACTTTTAACATAGACTTTATTTTTAGAGAAGATTTAAGTTCACAGCAAACTGAGTAGAAAAATCAGAGATTTCTCACATATTTCTACTCTGACCTCCACATAGCCTCCCCCACTATCTACATCACAAGACCTAGGATTGTGAAGAACATAAAAGCCACCCATAAGTAATCATAGTGATAATCAGTTGATCAAAAAGTACCTTGGAAGTTCTGATTCTGGGTAAGTTGGAGAAAGCACACTCCACCCTGTCTCCCCTCTGAATATAACTGTATAGCCTGCATAGACCACCTATTTGAATGCATGGACCTTGAGGACTGAGAAATAAATAATGGCAGGAAGACTGAAGAAAACCAGAATTTAATGTGCCACCAGTCATCAGTAACTATGCCCATTTTTCCTGTGGTATCCTCACTTCCTGGGTTTAAGGCTGCATCAAACCCAGAATTGTGATTCTGTGCAGAGCTCCAGCAGAAATTCTAGCACAAAGAGTAGAAAAGAAGTTTTTAATGATCAGCAAAAGTTAAGGAAATATTGCATTCTTTTCTACACTGTGTTGTGCATCAGCCCCCAAACAATCTCAGGTATTTATTCAACAGCAGCAACAATAGCAACAGCAGCACTGGGGAACTCACAGCTAAAATTCTGAAGAAGATGAACCCTCCTCTATAGTCCTTATGGTCCCAAGAAGTTGCAGCAAATGCTCATTCCCTTTGTTCTCTTTTCCCACTGCTTGGTGCCATACAAGGGCACACTCCAAGAGTATGGCAGAGTAGGGTGCATAAAGCACCAGCTTTCTAGCTGGAGGATCAAAAAAGGGAGCCCCAGGAACTGGACAGTATACGGAAGATTGGGAGAGGGAGGAGATCGGCAAAACAACACCATAGAGTTGTTTACAGACTCTCAGCCTTAACCTCAGTGTGGGTCTGAGTATAAATAATGTGTAGACTTTAAGAACCAAACTATAGGATAGACTATGACCCAAATTCAAGATTGGCCACTGGGTGGCACACACATGGACTAGAGGTTTTTGGAAACAAATAACATTGAAACTATAATTCCTATGAAGCTAGTTGGAACTTTTGCCTTGAACTCAACCAGGTTGAACACCTACTAAAACAAAATTATCAGCAATCTCCATAGAATTTAATTAACAGTGTCTCATAATATTCGAAATGCCCAGCATACAATGCAAAATTACTATACAAAAGCCAGGGAACATTCACAGGGGAAAAGAAAAAGCAGGTGATGCCAATGCCAATGGAACACAGATGTTGGAGATACCTAACATATTTATCTAACTTTAAACCAGATTTTGGGGCTCCTGGGTGGCTCAGTCGGTTAAGCGTCTGACTTCGGTGCTGGTCATGATTTCGTGGTCTGTGAGTTTGAGCCCCACGTTGGGCTCTGTGCTGACAGCTTGGAGACTGGAGCCTGCTTCAGATTCTGTGTCTCCCTCTCTCTCTGCCCCTCCCCAATTCATGCTGTGTCTCTCTCTGTCAAAAGTAAATAAACATTAAAAAAAATTTAAAAGTTATTATAAAAATGCCCAAAGTAGAGATGAACATTCTTGAAACAAATGGGTAGTCTCAGCATAGAACTAGAAGATATAACAACAAAGAGGAATGAACATTTTAAAACTGAAGTGTGCAATAGCTGGAATAAAAACTGACTGAATAGGTCCAATTAAAGAATGAAAATGGCATTTATTTCTTTTTGTTGTCTGACAGCAGTGACTAGGGTTTCCAGTACTATGTTGAAGAGAAATGTAAGAGTGGACATCTTGTCTTGTTCGTGATCTTAGGGGAAAAGCTCTTAGTTTTTGCCCATTGAGGATGATATTAGCTGTGGGGTTTTCATATATGGCCTTTATTATGTTGAGGAATGTTCCCTCTAAACCCACTTGTTCAAGGTTTATGTCATGAATGGATGTTGTTTTTTGTCAAATGCTTTTTCTGCGTCTATTGAAATGATCATATGCTTCTTGAATCCTTCATCTTATTGATGTGATATATCATGTTCATTGATGTATGAACATTGAACCACCCTTGCAGCCCAGGAATAAGTCCCACTTGATCATGGTGAATTTTTGTTTAATGTATTGTTGAATTCAGTTTGCTACTATTCTGAGGATTTTTGCATCTATGTTCATCAGGGATATGGGCCTGTAGTTCTCTTTTTTAGTGGTCTCTTTATCCAGTTTTGGTATCAGGAAAATGCTAGCCTCATAGAATGAATTTGGAAGTTTTCCTTTTTCAGTTTTTTGGAATAGTTTGAAAAGAATAGGTATAAATTCTTCTTTAAATGTTTAGTAGAATTCATCAACTGGCCCTGGACTTTTGTTTGTTGAGAGTTTTTGATTGCTGATTCAATTTCTTTACTGCTTATTAGTCTGTTCAAATTTTCCATTTCTTTGTGTTTCAGTTTTGGTTTATAGGTTTCCAGGAATTTATCCATTTGTTCTAGGTTGTCCAATTTGTTAGCATATAGTTTTTCATAATACCCTCTTATAGTTGTTTGTATATCTGTGATGTTGGTTTTTATTTCTCCTCTCTCATTTGTGATTTTGAGTCCTTTCTCTTTTTTTTCTTGAGAAGTCTGGCTAGAGGTTTATCAATTTTATTGACTTTTCCAAAGAACCAGTTCCTGATTTCATTGATCTGTTCTATTGTTTTTTAGTTTTTATATCATTTATGTCTGCTCTACTCTATTATTTCCTTCCTTCTGATCATTTTAGGTTTTGTTTGTTCTTTCTCGAGCAACTTTAGGTGTAAGGTTAGGTTGTTTACTTGAGATTTTTCTTATTTCTTGAGATAGGCCTGTATTGCTATAAATTTCCCTCTTAGAACCACTTTTGCTACATCCCAGAGGTTTTGGACCATTGTGTTTTCATTTTCATTTGTTTCCATGTATTTTTTTTTTATTTCTTCTTCTCTCTCTCTCTCTCTTGTTTTTCCCTGGTTGACCGATTTATCATTTGGTAGCATGCTGTTTAGCCTCCATGTATTTGTGGTCTTTCTAGATTTTTCTCTTGTGGTTGACTTCTAGTTTTATAGTATGTGGTCAGAAAAGGTGACTTTGATCTTCATGAATTTGTTGAGGCTGTTTTTGTGGGCTAATATGTGACCTATTTGGGAGAATGTTCCATGTGTGCCCATGAACATGAAGGTAGATTAATAGAAATCATCCAATTTGAATAATAGAAAGGAAGATTGAATTTAAAAAATAGAGCCTTATGGAACTGTAGGATAACATCAAAAAGTCCATTTTCATATAAGCAGTATCCCAGAAGGAGAAGAGAGTAAGGAGCATAAGAAGTATTTTAAGTAATAATGATGAAAAACTTCCCAAATTTGATTAAGGGCATAGCATACAGATTTCAGAATCAGGGCTTGAAAACATCTAGAGAAAATGACATAATTTATAGGGAAATACCAATTCAAACGACTGCTGATTTCTCATCAGAAATCATTGAGGCCATAAGGAAATGGTACGCTATTTTTTAAGTGCTTTTAAAAAAAAAAAGTATAAACATGGAATAATGTCCAGCAAAAATATCCTTCAAGAATAAAGATGTAATAAAGACACTCTAAGAATTACAAAAAGCAAGAGCATTTATTGCCACCAAATCTGCTCTAGAAGAATTGCTAAAGGAAATTCTCTAAACAGAAGGGAAATGATACCAGAAGGAAACTTAACATCCTGTGTTCTTTAAAACATATTTGACAGTTAAAAATATGTTATGGGGGGTTGCGCCTGGGTGGCTCAGTCAGTCACTTAACAGTGTCTGTTTCTTGATTGAGGCTCTGGTCATCATCTCATGGTTCATGGGATCAAGCCCCATATTGGGCTTCATGCTGGCAGCGTGCTCACATGCTCTCTCTCAAAATAAATAAAATTAAAAAAAAAAATTTTAAGTGTGTTATGGAGTACCCAGGTAGCTCAGTCAGTTAAGCATACTACTGTTAATTTTGGCCCAAGTCATAGTCTTACAGTTTATGTTTTTGAGCCCCACATGGGATTCTGTCTCTCTGCCCCTCTCCCACTCACTCTCTCTCTCAAAATAAATAAGCATTAAAAAAATAAAAAATAAATTTTAAAAAATGTGTTATGGGGGTTTTAATTTATATAGATGTAATGTGCAATACAACTACAAAATAAAGGGGGAGAATATAGAGTCAAATATGGCTCTTTCCACATAATTCTTGAAGTGGCATTTTTTTCTAAGTAGACTGTGAAAAGTATGGTTGTTGTAATATCTTTTACAGAAATTTTTAAGTAATCTCCCAATATGGGGCTCAAACTCACCCTGAGATCAAGAGCCACACTCTATCGATTGAGCCAATTCAGGTGCTCCTGGTTGTTGTAGTATCTAAAGAAGGCACTAAAAAAAACTATACAAAGAAATATAGTCAACAGTGTAATAAATAAGTTAAAATGGAACACTGATATGTGTTCAAATTATCCAAAAGAAGGCATAGAAGAAGAAGCAGAGTAAACAAAATGTGGAGGTAACAAACAGAAAACAGAATGGGAGACCTAACCTAAATCCAAACATATCAATACTTCAATAATAACATATCAATAATTTATCAATAATAAATGTAAATGGTGCAGAGGCACCTGGGTGGCTTAGTTGGTTGAGCATCCAACTCTTGATTTCAGCTCAGGTCATGATCCCAGGGTTGTGGAATCAAGCGTCATGTCAGGCTCTGCACTGAGTGTGGAGCCTTCTTGAGATTCTCTCTCCCTCTGTCCCTCTCCACCACTCACTCTCTCTCTCTAAAATAAAAAATACATTTCACATGTAAATGGTGTAAACACACCAATTAAAAGAATGGATAAAAACATTACTGAACTATATGCTCTCTATAAGTAATTCACTGCAAGTATAGTGATATAAGTAAGTAAAAAGATAAGAAAAGACTTACTGTACAAACACTACACTATTCAAAGGAAAGCTGGAGTAGCAATATTAATATCAGACCAAGTAGATTTCAGAGAAAGGAAAATCACCAGGAATAAAGATGGCCATTACTTAGTAATAAAGGGTCAAGTCACCAAGAAGATAACAATTTTAAATGTGCACTTACCTAAACACTTCTTCAGAATACATGAAGAAAAATTGACAGAACTATAAGAAATCTATCCATGACTATAGTTGGGTACTTCCATACTTCTCTCTCAATAATGGATAGGCCCTGTAGACAGATATCATCAAGGATATAAGAACTGAAAGTATCATCAACCTGCTAGGTCTAAATGACATTCATAGGACACCCAATCCAACATATGAGTAGCACTTTTTTTCAAGTGTATATGGAATATTCACCAAGTCATAAAACAAGCCATAATAGATTCAAAACAGTTGAAACCATTCAAAGTGCATTCTCTGACCATGAAAGAATTAGATTAGAAATCAATAAACATTAAAAAAATCACTACTTAGAAATTACACACTTCTAAACAATCCATAGGTCAAAGAGGATGATTCAAGGGAAACTAAAAAAAATATTTGTAACTAAACAAAAATTAAAATGCACCACATCAAAATTTGGAAGCTGTAGTTAACAGCATATATATTAAGGAAATATATAGAATTAAATATACAGGATTAAATTAGAAAAAACAAGGAAAGATTTGAGGTCAATATTATGTTTCTATGTTAAGAAATAGAAAAAGAGGAGCAAACCTAAAGCAAGCAGATTGAAAGAAATAATACAGATTAGAGTAGAAACCAATGATACTAAAAACACAATAGAGAAAATAAATAAAACCAAAAGCTGGCTCTTTGAAAACAAAACATAACTGCCATAGCTGTGAAATGGGTTCTAGGCCTTGGGTGGACCTTGTGTTGATCTACATATCAGGAGATGAGAGATCATCTCCTGATCTTGATCGAATTATTAGGTAATTCTCACTACTAGAATACAAGACACTCTATATTGTAAAACCAGCTTTTTTGCGGCAACCAGTCAGTATTCAGGAGGCTGGGGGTACTTTTCTAGGGCTTTGACCAGCCATGGTAAAATGAACTATTTAGAAATTATACCTAAGAAATGAAAACAGGTAGTAAACCACAATATTGTATTATTTCTTTTTTTCTCCTTCTGTTTTCAACAATGTGGGTGTGTGAAGATACCTATCTAAACACACATGCATGTATATATGTTTGAATCAAGACAGATGTAGGACACTGAAAGAAAAGGTGATCTTTTACAAAATTAATTTAAAAGTAGAAATTATAAGTTAATACAAGTGATATCCTAAAGTTTCATAGAACATTCATCATCTGAAAATACCAAGATAATATATTTAAAACTGTTAATGAGGTTTCCAAAATTTTTAAAATTCTGTGCTTTTAATTTCACATTTGCATGTTTTGTAAATCTGAGATGGCTGTATTTCAACAGTACTGATAATTTCATTTCCTGCTGTTAAGTAAAGGCAAAATGGCATCATGTTGTATACAATTCTAAAATTTACAGTAGGGTATATAAAGAAAAGTGGGAGAAGTGAGTAATCACAGTATTAAGTTATATAAGCATGCCAAAATCACAAGAACTTATCCATTATAATCAATATTCCATTCAATTTGTGAATGAATGTAGGAAGAATATCCTATATGTACTGACTTGCACTAGTTCATTTAGCCAACTAAAATAAGGTATCAGTGACTAAAACTGGGTTCATTGATAGCAAAGTAAAATAATAAAATGATAATGCAAATTACCCATTATGCCAAAAATCAGTCATCAGGGGTACATGGGTGGGTCAGTCAGTTAAGAGTCTTATTCTTGGTCTCAGCTCAGGTCATGATCTCACAGTTCATGAGCCCAAGCCCCATCAGGCTCTGCACTGATGGCATACAGCCTGCTTGGAATTCTCCCTCCCTCTCTCTCTCTGCCCCTACTCCACTTATGCTCTCTCTCTCTCTCTCTCTCTCTCTCTCTCAAAATAAAGAAATAATCCATAACAAAACATGAAGAAGAGGTATAATTTCTCCTCTCATGTCCCTCTTGCAATCCATCAGCAAATTCTGTATTTTAAAAGTCTAGAATCTGACCTCACACCTCCTCCATTAGTATTTCTCTGGTCCAAACTACCATAAACTCCTGTCTAGACCCCTAAACTCACTCCCTAGTTAGACCCTCTGCTCCCTTCTAACCTCAACAACAATTGTTCTCCTACACAGCAAGCAGTGTCATTTTTGTTTCTAAAAATAAAACATACCACTCTATCCTTAACCTTTCAATAGCTTTCATCACATAAACCCCAAAATATTGCCAGAGTCTACAAGGGTTCCTATCTAACATGTTCTAGCTATATCTTTAGCCTCTTTCCTAATAACTGGTTGCCCTCACTTACTGCACTCCAGCTTACTATTTATCAAATGAGCCACTCTTTCTAATCTCAACACCGTTATATTCTTTCTTCTAGCTGGAATGCCTTTCCTTAGATCCTTGCATACCTCACTGCCTCATTTCACTCAAGTCACTTCCTCAGAGTTGTCATCTCTGACTATTATATTCAAACGAGCAAATCCATCCCTTTCCCCTATTTCATTCTGCCTTATTTTTTCTTATTGCACTGTATCATGACTTGGTATTATTATATATACTTACGTATATTCATTGTTGGTCTTTCACACTAGAATATAAACCCCATGAGTGCAGAAAATTTGTTACATACTGCATTCCAAGTGCGTAGGATACTGCACCGTACATTTTAGGCCCATATTTGTTGAATTAATTAATATGTAAGCCAATACATGTGATTTTTGCCCTGGTTCACAGATTTTGGGAGCATAATAAGGAAATAAAATTGGAATGTTAGTGAAGGTTAATGCTGTGTTAACTTAAACAAAATATTAAATTATTCTGTGATTAACTATTTTTTATATGTTAATTTCTATTCCTAACGATATTCTTAAGCTTCTAACCATGAGGTACTGGGATAGTAGTATATGATCTTTTTCATTGTTTTAAAAATAAGCTTAGACTGAATGCTGATTCTGGTATAAAGAAATAGGTTGCTGATAGACCAACCCTCCTACAGAAAACTATAAATGCTGGGCAGCAACAAAAAAATCCAACTACCTGAAGGTTCTTGAGAATGAACAGAAGCTGGCATATTTTGGAAGGGAGCTAAAACTTAGAAGGCAGCACTGCACTGGGGTGAGTTTTGAGGTGTTTTTTTGTTTTGTTTTGTTTTTGTTTTTTGTTTTTTTGTTTTTAAGTAAGCTCTATGCCCACAGTGGGGCTTGATCTGACAACCCCGAGATCAAGAGTTTCATATTTTACCAAATGAGCCATCCAGGCGACTCCATTTTGAGGCTTCAATTCTGAGAACAGGTCACAGTCACAGCTAAAATTCTGGGCTGCTAAACCTATGATAGAAAATCTACTATATTTTGCCCTGAAGAAAAGAGGACAAAGATCATGGGACAACCAAAGCCACTGCAAAGTAAACGGAGGAACATTTAGTAAAGGATAGATCCAGAGAATAGGGGCCTAAAATTCTAAGTATAAACATTCCCAAGTCTCTGGCTGAGTCCCAAACCAGGAACAAACAGCGGGCAGACTCAAAGCAGCTTACAGCTACAACTAAAACAATGAAATAAGATTTGATTTGCTGTCCACAATCAGCAAGGGCAAGTTTGCAGTTTCAATTTAAACAATTTAATGTCCCTATAAAATAAAAATGACAACGCTCTCTCGAATTACATGATAGAATCCACAGTCTACAGCATAGCATTCAAAATCTAAGAGACAATCCAAATTTACTCGACATAATGACTCATTTTCAAAGGAAAAGCTAATAGAGGTCAACACAGATGACTTAAATGATCAGGTAAGGACTTTAAGGCAGCTTAGTAATTTATCTCAGTGAGATAAAAGAAAAAAATTCTTAAAGTAAATGGAAATTTACAACAGAAAAATAGAAAATATAAAAGAAAACTAAAAGAAATTCTAGAACTAAAAAATATATCGGACACTAAGAAACCACTGCATAGACTAACAGTAGAATGAAAATGACAGAATAAATAATCAGCAAACTTGAAGATATAGATCAAAAGAAATTTTCCCATGTGGAGAAGACAGAGAAATATGGAAAAAACAAAACAAAACAGAACCTCAGGATTCCGTGGCATCATATGAAAAGTTATATGTGTGTATATGTGTAGTTGGGAGTCCCACAGGGAAAGGAAAGAAAGAATGGGACAAAATAAATTTTTAAAGAAATAAGGGCTAAAAATTTCCCAAACTGAATTAAACACATAATTTATAGATTCAAAAAGCTCAGCAAATGCCCAACAGAGTTAATACAAAACAAAACAAACAAAACCCCTAGGTACATCATAGCAAATGGTTGAAAACCAAAGAAAATTTCAGAAATATCCAGGGTCAAGTGGAGGGAATCCACCTTATATACTGAGTGATATAAACTACTGTGGATTTCTTACCAGAAATGATCTAAGCTAGGAGACAGTAGTACAATATCTTTAAAGTGTTGAAAAAAAAAGTTGATCCAGAATAATAAGATTGAAAATTAAGAAAAAAAATTCACCAGCAGCTTTGCACTACCAATAAGAAAATTCTTCAGGCTAAAAGGAAATGATACTAAAGAGAAACTAATTTTCAGGAAACAATGAAAACCAATGAAATGGTAAATATTTGGGTCAATATAAAATGTTTGGGTTTTTTTTTGCTTTAATGTCGTTAAAGTACATGTGAATGTCTGAAGCAAAAAGTATACCATATTGTGGGGTTTATAATATATGTAGATGTAATACAAATGAGATATGGCAGCTGCAGTATAACTGATAAGGTGAATCATAAAGGATCTAAACAGTTGTAAAACTATGTTGTACATGAAGTGATAGAATATTAATTCTAGTAGTGAAAATTAAGGATGTATATTATAATCCTTATAGCAACTATTTAAAAAATGTAAAACGTATGTTAAAATGCCAATAAATTAAAATAGAACTCCACTGACCCAAGCAAACATCATCCATGATAGGACAAATTAAAATCATGTACTACCAGCCACAAGAAGAATATAACATTACTTTCGGTGTATTTTTGCCAAGAACTCATAGGCTGAATTTAGCCATAAGGAAACACCAGGCATACCAAATGAAGAGATGTCCCCATTACCCCCAACCAACAAAACAAAACAAAACAAACAAAAAACTGGCCTTTAGTATTCAAAAGTTTCACAACCATGAAAGTCAAAAAAAGACCAAGGAACTTTTCCAGAATAAAGGAGACTATGGAGACATGACAACTAAATGTAATATGTGATTCTGGATTGGATCACTTTGCCATGAAAGACATTGATGAGACAATTGGCAAAACATGAATTGTGTCTGAGGCTAGGATGGTAGTATTAACATTAATTTCTCAATTTTGAGGGTTATATTTTGGTTACTTAGGATTTTAGGACAATGGCCATGTTAAGTATCATCAAACTATTGAGGGGTGTTAGGACATCATTTTGACAACATATTTTCAAATGGTTCATTAAATAAAAGGATCTCTGTACTATTCATGTAATTTCTCAGTAGGTATTAAATAATTTCAAAATAAAAATTATCTGTAGATAAAAATAATTTTATATGAAATAGCAATATAGAGCAAATGGCATTCTCCATGAGAAGAACCAGAACAGAATACAGTAGATGATTAATTTATTTTCAAAAAAGGTCTGAAGTTGCATCACTCATATAAAAATTGACTACCTGAATATGTTGATAATTGCAACTAGCTTGGTAATGTGAATATACTTCTATGAATTACAGAATTCTTGAAATTTAAAGATATATTAGAAAATACAGTACTACTGCCAATTTTTTAGGGGGAAAAATAACCACTAATCATAAAGATGGATCACATGACTTTCTGGATTTTACAATATTAATAACATCAATTTGACAACTTTTAGAGTGAATCCAAGGTAATAGCTATGAGAAAGATAATTGATACAAGAATGTCACACATGTCAAACTAATTCTTGCATATACTTGATTTGGGTCCTAAATTAGATAGTTGGTTAGTAGTAAGATCTTTCCTGCCTGATTTACTGGTCTAACCTGCCTTTGTTAGTAATTGGCAGCTGTAAACTCAAATTATGTAGGTCGTATTAGAATCTGTGTAGCAGTTTCTCTACCTGCATATTTCTCATACCTTATCATTGTCATTTACTTTTAATTATGTAATTATTTTTTTTTATGAATTTTTCTTTTTGTTTTTATTCTAGAGAGAGAGAGAGAGTGCAAGGGGAGAGAGGGGCAGAGGGGGAGAGAGAGAGAGAGAGAGAAAGAAAGAGAGAGAGAATCTTAAGCTACATGTTCAGCATGGAGCCCAACGCAGGTCTTGATGCTATGACCCTGGTATCATGACCTGAGCTGAAATCAAGAGTTGGATGCTCAACTGACTGAGCCACCAGCCACTCCAATTATGCAATTATTTTAAAGAATGTAGCAAAGAGTTCACTTAAAGGTAGTTTCATATTAACATACCAAAGCTTTTGAATATCCTTGTGTTACACATAGTATTTGATGATTCACAATGTAGTAGCACTCATTTACTGCAATGTTTTCTCACTAAATCAGACAGTAAATATTAATTATGTGTCCATTGTTGGGCTAGTATTGTGTACACTCCTATCAGACTTTAATATTGCTTTTTATCTAATATAGATTTTATCTAATTGTAAATTTAATTGATTATAAATTTATCTAGTTTTATCTAACATAGATTTATAATATAAATATATAACAACAGGTGTATGAAACTGGTTGTAGTTGTGGGACTTTATGATCTATACTTCTGGAGCTGAGATTTGTGAAATCTATCCTTGACCCCAAGTACAGCCTGCCCAAGTGATACAGTTAGGCACTTTCTTGTCCCTTTTCCCATGTACATGTTTCTATTATCACATTGTCTTGTAATTTGTAACTTTTGCTTAGTTCTATTTCCATCTCAGAGACTGAGCTTGTTGATGGTTGATTCCAGTCACCAAACATAGGGCCTAGAAGTATTTATTAAGAGGTTAGTGAATGGGCAGAAGACTATAAAATAACTTTGTAAATGAAATATTTTATTTTATTTTTTAAATGTATATTTCTCCTACCAACTCTCCTAAGGAAATTTGAAGCAGCTAATACTAGAGTCATGAATACTAGGTCAATAATCTTTAGATTCTATTTATGTATTTCAGAATTTTCTATTTTTTTGGTTTTGTTTTGTGTTTCTGAAATGTAGACTGATTAATAGACTTTTCAGTAAATATGTCCTTTTTTTTTTTAAGTTCTCTGATTACCTTCCTGACCAACTAAGGAGTTTTGCCAACAAATAGCTACTTGTTACATTTTCTTTAAAGATATTTTTTTTCTAAGCTAGATTGTGTTTTATTTAAGCTATCCAGACCAAATATACCTATAGAATATACTTAAGTGGTAGGAAGAACTGGAATGAATATGGCAGAATTTTAAATAAGTAAGTTAATTTCCCTTCCCTCAGGTTGCAGGTGGTTGATAATTTTATAGAGGCAAATTCTTTACTGTGGTGCGGTCAGCTACTTCATTTGATAATATACATGATAGATCATTTGAAGTGGAGTTTAATACCAACTGTGAGGTTCAAAAAACATTCATTTAAGTGTCTTCCAGACTTGGTCATTCAAAGTATGTCAGTACATTTACCTGTATGAGAAGTAAGCCAAATGATTTATAATGGAAACTGACTACCTAGAAGTGCTTATTTGAAGAGCTGAAACAAAAAGTAGAAGATAGAATACAGGCATGAGTCAATTTTGAGATGGTTATTAATATGAAATTATGACAATTATTTTACTTCCATATTTGAGTCAAAATATTCCTATTGTAACTTTTTGAATTCAGTTTTACCTTTTGTCATAGGTTACTCCTTTTTCTCTTTACCAGTAAAAAGTTGACTGGAAGAGGTGAGGAAGGAATTCAATTGCGAGGATAGACGGAATGAAATATTTGATGTTGAATGCTTTTGTTAATTATTTGCAAAACCAGTTAAGTTATAGTTTGATGAGTTTATACAAATCTTTTAAAATACAAGTGGAGTTATTGAGAAATGTACTTGCTACATTAATTTTTTTTTAAGATTTTATTTTTAAGTAATCTCTGTACCCCACATAGCGCTTGAACTCAATGTGATCTAGAGTCACATGCTTCACAGGCTGAGCCAGCCAGGTACCCTCGTACTTGCTACATTTCTAAAAAATCAAAATTTTATCCACTACAGTAACACTTAGTTTTATAAGCTTCATACAGATTTTTTTGTTACTACATTAAGCAGTATTTTTAAATAATTTTTTGAAAGTTTGTCAATGATATTATTTCAGAATGGATCATGTAAGATTTTCATAGATAAGTATGTCAACTTATATTCAGTGATATATTCAGTACTTCATCACTCCAGGTTATACGCAAAGTGGATACACTTCTATTCCATTCTATACAAAGAAAATTCATGAAAATGAAGTAATGCTAATCTCAATTTTGGTTAGGTAAAGTCCTGACGTGAAAACTGGTTCATCTTATATGACAGCATATATCACTTCCAGCTGCTTTCTCTCTCTAATCAAAGCATTTGCTCACAGTAACAGCTGCCTCTATGTCTTGTTTTCAAACCATTTGCAACAAGTCAAACTGGGAACAACATGTCCATAGTAAGAAAACTCTAGGACATGTATGTTGCAAATAAAAAGTGAAATCCATTTCACAAGCCGATTATCATTTTACTCTAAAGCTTTGTTTCATGAAGCCCTAATAAAATTTGCAATCAACACTAATAAGTGCAGTCCAGAAATTTGTAAATAATTATTTTTTAAAGAATAGGTTCATTTAAAATTGTATATCAGATATTCACAATATAGTACTTATATACTCAGATGAAATAATGAGGGAAAACAATATTCGGAAATGGGGTTTTCATATACAAGTAAATTCTTATTCTGAGCCATTATGTGTGCCATGCTTTTGAAGCTGCATTAATAAAAGTTAATATTCTACATATGACTTTATATTTTAGACAGCATTTAACTCAAAAGACACATTAAACTGAGTTGATATGAATAGCTATTTTGACATACATCTCAATCTGTGTTTGCTAAAGAAATTCCTCTATTTTTATACTTTTTTAGAATATAATGGTTTAGTATTACCAAATTTGGCACTGCTTGAGAAATAAATATTGAATTGTTAATGTTATATTTTTATAAAGAATTCATTTCTCTTTGCAATTGTTATCAAGAGAAGAAAAGAGTAAATGTAATTTAGGTCAGACTAACATATCTCACTTTAAACTTGAAAGATATGTGTTTGAAAGATCTCAATCTCCACATGTTCTAGAAATAAAAACCAGACAAACAATACAATAAAACTTCATGCCTCCCCTAGAAGTCTGAATAACCAATTACTTAAAAATTTCACCATCTGCTCCCATTGAAGCAGTAAGACTGAGGCATTTTCCCATGTTACAAACCATGATAATCAGAATATAACAGAATGCAAAATGCTAGCGTTATTCTCCCCGCCCATCACTCTCCCCCACCCCCCCCCCCCACACACTTTCTTATTTGCTGTTGTGGTTCTTAATGAAAACTTGAGCTATGCAAACAAAGGAAATGGGAGGATATTCCCCCGCCCCATCTCCTAATTGAGTGCTTATATCCAGTAATAGCTTTTTGCTGCCCTGGGCAGCATGACATTGCCTCATTTGGCCATGCACAGCTATTATTCTAGGAGACAGCTAGCGAAGTGCCCCAATCCATCTGCTTGCTTTTCATGGGCTGGTGCTTTCCTTGATGTTGACAGCTGTCTTAATATTCCTGGGCCACCTGCCACATAGTAAATACTGTGCTCTAAGATATATACCGAAGCTTATCCCTCTGGTGGACTTTTCAGAACAAAAAGCTTAGCATTTCTAAACTACACTTGCATCCTTATTTAAATGCTTCAGGGATCAGCACTTTTAGTCTATTCTCATACTTTTGAGTTTAGTGCTTATGCTTTGGGAATCACCATGTGAAGAGCTTGAGGTTTTCTCCTGTATCAAATAAGCTACTGAAGTGCATTCTTTTTGTGGGAGTCATGGTGGTCGCAGGAGGTAAGAGAGCATGCTGAGAGTTATTTCCTCTATGAACCATGCTGGAAACTTATAGACTATAATGGAGGTCCATCCTATATGTATGCTCACAGAAAGATTTCCCTATTATACCCTCTTTGCTCATCTGTTTTTCCTATCAAACTTGCCTCTTGAAGGAAAGTATCTTACTCATCTTAGTATCTCTAAGAATAAGCATGCATCTGACACATAGTTTGGCACTTAGGGACAGAGGTTCTGAGGTATCTGAAGATTTTTACAACTTGATTGGTCCTTTTAAAGAAAAATGATTTAAAATTAAGAATGAAAATTAGATATAGAAATGGATGAAAAAATAAATCATGCAAATTACCAATTTTAAAAAGTCAACTAACAATACAAAATCACAAAGTCTAGAAAACCAATATATTTTTCCATTGCTTGGCATACCTCTATAATACTTTTTTTTCTTTTATTTTTAATAGTATACCCTTTGAATTTTTTTTTAATGTTTGTTTTTGAGAGAGAGAGACAGAGCATGAGCAGGGGAGGAGCAGAGAGAGAGGGAGACACAGAATCCGAAACAGGCTCCAGGCTCTGAGCTGTCGGCACAGAGCCCGAGGCGGGGCTCGAACTCCCAAACCGTGAGATCACGACCTGAGCCGAAGCTGGATGCTCAACCAACTGAGCCACCCAGGCACCCCAATAGTATACCCTTTGATAGTCTTTCATATGACAATGACTTTCTTTTTTAAAAAACTTTCAAAGTAATGTCTACACCCACCATGGGGCTCAAACTCATGACCCCAAAATTAAAAGTCACATGCTCTATCAACTAAGACAGATCAAGAGTCACATGCTCTACTAACATTGTTTTTCTAATATTACTTTCTATACATCTGGTTGAGTGTATTATTGATTGGAGGGGTATGTAAACGTGAACACTCTCACACACTCACTGTAGTGCTGTGACAGGTTTGTGCCCTACAAAGAAGAATTCTGATAAATTTTATGTTACATAATTTTCATTTAAAAAGTTTGATGCAGGCATCTGGGTGACTCAGTTGGTTGAGCATCCGATTCTTGATTTTGGCTCAGGTCATGATCCCAGGGTCGTGCGATCAAGCCCCACATTGGAATCTGTGCTGAGTATGGAACCTGCTTAAGGTTCTCTCTCTCTCTCCCTCTGCCCTTTTCCCTCACTCATGCTCTCTCCCTCAAAAAAAAGTTTGATATATTAACAGTTATAAAAATTATATACACTGCAGTATTGAACACATTACTGCTATGACAGAAATCACATCAATTGGAAGTGATTCTTCTTGTATTTTGTCTTCTGATGCCTGGAATAATTTTCCACATTCCCTTTTTCCTATTGTACATTTCAAATCTTGTTTCACCTCTACTACCCACACATTTTCAACATCAGGGACTTGATGTTTATATCTTGATAAGACCTCTGTTCCTGCATGTTGGCTATAATGCTTGGTGAGTTGCACAATGGACAAACTGGAATTTAAGCTGTAATTTAGTTAAATTTTGGACACACTGACAATCAGATAAATATACATCACTAAATCCAAACTGAATGTATATCCAACTCAAATTCCCTAGAAGATGCCAAAATGTTCCCAATAAATCCAACATCAACTGATTTTAGGAGAAGTGTGATGATGGGGGTAGGGGTGTGGGAATCCCAAGTGGAAAGATTATGTGTCTTAATCAATTGCAGTTAAAATATTTACTTGTATAAATTTCACAAAAAAACACATGACCATGTGATCCCATTCCTGAGTTCACATTGGAAGAGACTGTGCCAGTGAGGAGCCTCGAGGCTTCAGCTTCATCAGCTTCACAACGAATATGCTTCTGCAGTGGGCCTTCACTAAATGGAACAACTGAATGAGTGAATGAACTGTGCTAAATTTTCATCTCTAACATCCTTGCAACTCTAAAATTCATTTGTACATACTTCCTAATATAATGTTAGAACTTAGTACTCAGAAATTTGTTAATATGAGTCAGAATATCAGGATGTAGGATATCTAAGAACTGATAAATATTAGAAAAGTCAGTGAAAATTTAGGGTCTTTTTTTATGGCTTTAAACTAATCTTGCATTGACAAAGCTTGCCTTAATGGAGCCAGGCACCATTTATATTTACAATTCATTCAAAGTGCTGCTTTGTTCCTCCATAGAATGTAGATTAGAGTATCATTAGATATTGTTTCCTTCATGAAGGAGTTGCTTTTGAGAAAAAAAAAAAGTATCATAGATCTATATTGGCCCAAATGTTCACTTTAGGGGCCTCTAATAACATCTATACTATCTTATACATTTACAAGCTGTTCATTAATACAAGGGATTCTATTTGGATGAACATTAGCATTATTTCCACTACTTATCCTATCATCACCAACACTGTAGAAAATTTTTATGAAGGAGTTTACACATTACAATTCTGATGCCGTCTCACTTACCGAGGATAGTGGCTACTGCAGAAATAGGACTGTCACTGTATTTTCCTTGACAGCTATTTTTCAGAGAAATTCTTATTCTTGGAAAGCTATTGTTAGTTAAAACCATAATTCAGTACTAAATCTTGCTGGATCCCACCCACTTCTATCCCCAGAAGGACTTCCCAAACAATCTACCCACTGCGTGGACATTAGGGTATAGGGCCTGCTTTTCACAGTACAAGTTGGGGACACATCTGGTACTCACTTAACATTCCTTTGGGGAGATAAATCATTCTCTGGGCCTTCTAGCTGGAGGGCACAGTTTGCTTCATACTCTCTTTGTTCTCATGTCATCTGGGCTTTCTGGTAAATTGGCATTTAATGGAGATTCTCTGCTAAAATGATAAGTTAGAATTGGGAACTTTCCTTGGCCTATGTATTATTCCAGCTTTTCCCTATTTTCTCAGACTCACAGAGAAGAAGGAAATATTTCCAATGAGAAAGCACTGGTCAGTCTGAATCCAGCTGAAGGAAACTGGGCTGATTTAACTTTGGTGGGTTAAATCAAAGCTAGAACAAATTAGGGTGAGTTCTTTGGGCTCTGCTGCAGTTAGGAGGGGTTAGAGTGCTTCTAGGAGACCGCTGGGGGAAGGCAGAGAGGCTCAACAGCCACCAGCTGATGCAGAAATGACCAGGGCTTATAGATGTCCAACTTACTCATAAACAATCTTCTCTTCTTCAGCACCCCAAAGCTAGAGGAGGGATAACCCCCAAGGTACCTTCCTTCCCCTCCCCAAGCCAAAATTGCCTGGGACATTTCATTTACTGGTATATAATTTTTATACAAGTAAAGGTCTGATTCTTTGTAAATATGTCTGTAAATATTTCTACACCATCTCAGGAGCAATTTAGTTTAGAAACGAGCAAACAAAACCAAAATACCTGCGGTGAATGAGCCTCAATGTTAGCCAGTCTGCTAGCCACTAGGATATAAAAATAAAAGAATATCTATCTACTGTATTAATAAGTCAGACACATAAGAACGAATATTACAGGATAACACTTATATGATGAATCTAAAATAGCCAAATTAATAGAAGTAAAGGGGAATGGTGGTCCCCTGGGGCCGCAAGGAGGAGGAAACAGAGCTCTTCAAGGGTACAAAGTTTCAGTTATGAAAAATGAGTACTTCCTAGAGTTCTACTGTACAGCATCGTGCCTGTAGTTAACAATACTGTATTGTACACTTAAAAAAATTCCTAAGAAGTTTTTGTGTTGTGTTGTATGTTAAAGTTATCAAATAGTAAGAAGGCAAGAGGAAACTTCTGGTGGTTTATGGCATAGATTGTGATGATGGTTTCAGGAGTGCGTTTATCTCCAAACTCATCAAGATGTATGCATTAATTATGTAGGGCTTTCTGTATGTAAAACATAAAAAAAACTAATAAATTCCATACTACTGTATTTAGACTGTTTTTGTTTTTAAGCCATCTTAAAGACTGGTTTCCAGATTTCAGTGACATCTGTGTAACGACCGTAGAATATATTTCAACAACAAACACTTAGAAATTTTTTTTTTTAATTTTTTTTCAATGTTTTTTATTTATTTTTGGGACAGAGAGAGACAGAGCATGAACGGGGGAGGGGCAGAGAGAGAGGGAGACACAGAATCGGAAACAGGCTCCAGGCTCCAAGCCATCAGCCCAGAGCCTGACGCGGGGCTCGAACTCACGGACCGCGAGATCGTGACCTGGCTGAAGTCGGACGCTTAACCGACTGCGCCACCCAGGCGCCCCACAAACACTTAGAAATTTAAGTCACGTTTTTATCAGTGTCGTTTTTGCAAGACGGTTCTCAGAGTCGTATATAACATGGAGTGTGAGAAATTTAAGGCGCATCCGGGTTAGGAAAAGTTATTCCACACATAAGGTAACTGAACAAGAAAAGAGTTGACAGACCTACACAGACACCTATGCCCCACCTTCACTTCTGGGGCCCCGCCATGGGGTAATCTCTATTGCAGCCCTGGTGGAAAGTGTTTTTGAAGTAGCTGTTTGCTAGCTAAAAGCCCAAGGCTCTCTGATACCGCAGTTTACAAGGTGCTGTCACAAACTTGAGTTCAAGTTCTTTTAAAAGTCTGAGGACAGTTTTCGTTCACTGCCTGAGGGATAGAAAAGAAGTCAGTAATACAGAGTAAAAACTGAGCGCAAAGTCCAAAGGACTACAGCCTAACTGTTTTGGGCGGGAAACCCGGAGCCCAGCGTCCCAGGCTGCGCGTTCACCCCACCCAGGATCTCAGGCTCCCGCCTCCAGCTGGGACCCCGTCGGCCCCGCAGACTCCCGCCGGGCCCAGACTCGGGGCGGTGCCGAGGCTTCTGGCTCCTCCCAGGGGGCGGGCTAGTCGGGGGCGGGAGGAGGAGCCGGCGTGCAGCGCTAGCAACAGCCGCGCGGGGTGCGCATCGCGCCCGCGCCTCTCCCGCCCGAGATGGACTGAGCCGCGCCGGTTGCCCGCGCCCAGTCTGTCCTGCCTTCGCCGGTCCTGCCACGCCGGGCTCCCGGCGTAAGACACCGCCAAACCCGTTCGCCGCGGACCGCCCCGGACCGGCAGCCGCGCAGGGGACATGTCTGGAGGCCGGAGGAGGGGCGGCGCCCCCTGGCACACCTTCTCCCGGTTCTTCGCTCCCCGAAGCCCTTCCCGGGACAAGGAAGAGGACGAGGAGGAGAGGTCGGGGACGAGCCAGCCGCCCGCTCCAGGCCAGGGCGCCGCCAGGTGGGAGCCGCGGGGGACGTCTGGGGGTCCTGCGCGAACTCGCCGGACGGGGGCCCCTGGCCCGACCGGCCGCCTGCAGCCAGCTGCTCTGGGGCCAGGCTGCGCTCCGTTCGCCACTTTCTGTTCTCCTTTCTCCATTGCTAAAGTTTCCTCCTCTTCGCCCGGTCTCCTTGCCGCCTCACTCCCCTTTCCTTGGGTAAATCCGGATGAAGTTCGTGACCCGCAGAGGAGCGCGTTCCCACCCGGCCCAGCCTGCGCGGCGCTCTTCCTTCCCACTCCCCCTCCCGGAACGTGATTCTGTTCCCGTTCCACACTGGCGTCTGCGCTCCAAGTTCTGTGGCAAAAGCGAGTCCCCCGGCGTCCTGCCGGCAGTAATGGGAAACAGTTGTGAGCGAGCCGAGCCACCAGCCGGGGCGGAGAGGGCGCCATCCGAAACCACTCGTGGGGGAAAGGTAAAGCGTTGGAGCGCCACCCTCTCAGATGGTGTTTTGCCATCCTATTTCAATTTCCTCAGAATGATTTTTTTTTTTTTTTTAAATGTGATACCGAGTTCCCAAGACTTCGTCAAAATACAAAACCTCGCTAGTTTTATTTACCATTTTGCCTGGACATTTAAATGATGCCGCCCTTTCTCATGTCTCTTTGGGAACATGTGCCTCAAGTTCCCCAACAGATTCCAGAAACCAGGACTCCTCTGTCTTGGTTTCAGCAAGGATAACGTGCCCCTTCTCTGCAGTCTTTCCTCGTTCCTCCACCTGCTGTAAAATCGATTATTTTTTTTAGACGGGTCTCCGTAAAATGCCCGTTCCTGAGCCTCTTTTTTCGGCTCAGAGGGAAGAGGGGTCAAATACATCTCGCTGTTTTAAGCTTTTGGTGAGAAGACAAGCTTACAGTCTCTCCTCTCCCAAACTGCACCGGAAGAGTGTAATCCCTTTTGATTGGAAGGACGCTCTCTAGAAAGCTGTATTTACTTCAGATTTTAAAGACTTCGTGGAGGACTTCAGAGCAAAATGGATAGGAAGCAGAACTGTGACCGAGCTGGTTTCATTAGTATTCAGGTCTCGTGATTTGGTTCTAGTCGCTTATGTGTACCTCGGTTTCCCTCCTTTTGAAACGTGTCCATTACGAATGTCTGTTAATGCCACATCTTTCCAAGACAGCTCCTGTAATGGGTAAATTTTCCTGGGAAGCTTCAGCTATTGTTGCCCTGTTAAGGGGGAACTTAAAATTCATAGTTACACAGTAGTTAAAAATAAGTTTTGAAGTCTGACGGGGCTCAACCAGAGTGTCAGATCTGGTGGGGGCAGACAGCCTGAGGTGCCTGCCATCACTGCAACGACACTAATAATGTTGGATAATACGGAAGCAGTGTTTGAAAGAAATCCCAAGTAGTCTTAGCAAAAGTTGGAAACTTGAGTCAGTGTTAGAAGGGAATAGGCTGGCCAACTTCAGGTTCAGAACAGAATTGTGCTGCAACTTTGCCTGCCTTCCTGCCCTGTTTTGGCTTTTTAGGCACTTCTCAGATCTAATTTCCTCCCTCTGGAGCTAACCACTCTAGCAGCTGGCCTCTTGTCTGCTTAGCGCTTCTCCATTCTCATTATCTCCAGATAGGCACACACTGGCCTTTTGACACTGAGGATTTTAATAGTGCTTATGTGAACACTAATTTTGTCTTCATCTTTGTAGAACTTTCCCAATGTTAAGGGGATAGCAGATAATCCTTTCTGTGGGTGTTTTATGTTTTAAATGAGCTTAAATCTTTCTTTTCAAGAATATAAACACATACAAAGCCTTTATTGAAAGTTTAATGAAACAAATGGAAACTCTTAGTAGTACCCAGTGTCCTAGTAACACAACACCCTGATGTTTACAAGTTTGGAAACAGATTTGCAGTTTGTCACTGTGCTCTTATTTCAAAATGAAGGGGCATTTTGGCTCTTAAAAGCAGCAAAAAAATTGTAGTTTTAATGGGAGCCCAGTTTACCTTTTATACGGGTGATTTTGGGTGGCGAGGAATCCCAACAGCAGACATGTAAGTGCTTGGCGTCGTAAGGACGTAAAGATGACTGGCAAAAGGCTCCTTCTCTCAAGGAACTGCAAGAAGCTGAAAAGACCACTTGTAAACAATAATATTAGCACCTACCATGTATTTAGCATTTAACAATTTGTAAAAGTACTTAGAAAATATTACACTTGAGGTTGGACACACCTTTGCGATTAGCGTCCTCATTTTATTATAGAAAACAGAGCTAAGGAAACTTGCCCCAAGTTCATAACTACTTTTCGTTCAATGAACAAGTATTAAGTCCAACGCTGTGCCTGCGACTCTGAGTCCCCTTAACATACATTAAGGGTTAATATCTGCATTCTGATTTTTCAGTGTACTCGAAATGAAATGCATTCTGTCAAACTTGAAACTTGTATAGTTTCCTTTTCTTCACTACCAGTGATGTTTATATGAATTTTATTTACATAATGTAGGCATGTACAAATATAAAATGGGACATAAATTCCTTAAGAACAGAATGAAAATTAAACATAAGACCAATAAGAGTCAAATTTTAAGCATTATCCTGAAAACACTTTTTTGGCTCCTCACAAAATGCAGATGGTACCAACTGGGACAAACACAGGGTCCTTGGGGGTTGTTGTGATTATGCCGTGATTCAGGTTTGCTAATATTTCCTTTTTTGAACCATAGGAAAGCCTTTGCTTTTATGGTGTGCTCTAAATTATTTGGGTTTCATTTGGTGTGAACACATCATTTATTTATTGAGTTTGCTGCTGTTTTGTTCTCATTAACCTTAGGCAATTAAAGAAGGTCAGGAAACATCAACGCTGTTATATATGCAAATTCAGGTGTGGACACTTGAATTGCTTGTTAGTACTCTTCTTGGGTGACCAGATCCAGGAGGTGCTTATATTTATTTTAGATTATATAGATAGGAAAAGGTAACTGAAGTTTTCATAGGAAACTTGAAAACTCTGAGCTTTGTGTATCCCAGTTATTTCAAACCACTGCTATAATATTTAAACCAATTTATGAGCACATAAGGAAAGAATTCCTTAGAAGTGATGGGCGGGGGGGAATGCCTGGGTGTCTCCGTCGGTTAAGTGGCCGACTTAGGCTCAGGTTATGATCTCACAGTTCATGAGTTCAAGCCCCACTTTGGGCTCTGTGCTGACAGCTCAGAGCCTGTAGCTTGCTTCAGATTCTGTGTCTCCCCCTCTCTCTGCCCCTCTCCCACTTGCACTCTGTCTCTCAAAAAATGAATAAACAATGAAAATAATTAAAAAGTGATAGGGGATAGCAGGGAGGGCTTAACGGTTGAGGGATTGTTACTTGGTTCTTGGAGACATTAGTAGTGTTTTAATAAGAGAACTTAGCCAGTAAGATAGAAATAGGGAACAGGTATTCTAGGTTGAGCAAGAGCCTATAGGAGGTTATGATCTGTTGGGGACTATATAATTTAATATACATTAGTGGGACAGAATGAAAGAGGCAGTAAGGATTGGAGCTAGGTCAGATTTTGGCTCTTGATTTAAAGGTTAGACTACTTATGTGAAAGCCTGTTAAACAGATACTGTGAGAATGTCAAATTTGGAGGATACCTGCCTATTAATATTCTTCATTTGGGGGGAAATGATTGCTCCCTTTCTTTGCTGTATCACACATGATGGACCTATTTAAAAGCAATGCTGTGTGACATTTTAACTCTGGAGGGGGGGCAGTAAGGTGAGAACAACATTTATCAAGGCAGACTGTACACATATTGCTGGGTTGGGTACTTTTACTTGCAGCATCTCATTTAAACCTCACCCTCAACTTTGAAGGTTAGTATACTGATCACTATTCTGACAGTTGAGAAAACTGAGGGTGGAGAGTTCTTATTAGTGAACACTGGTGGCATCTTGGGTGGAACGATTCTTTGGTGAACTGGACTCTGCTGTCCTTTGCAGGACATTTAGCATCCGTGACCCCGCCCACTAATTGCCAGTAGCATTCTCCAGTCATTGGGATAATCCAAACACCTCCACCCAGGTGCATGGGAGGAGGTAGAGTGATACCACTCCCGGTGAAGAATGATTTAGCCCAAATCATGGAAGAAATAAGTTTCAAGGTTGAGATTTGAACCTAGGTTTCTCCGACTCTAAAAGCTGTTGTTGTTTTTTTTCCCCCACACCATCTTGCCCACTCTTCTTCTAAACTATGCTCATTCAAAACATATTTGCATACGTAAGTCAATGGGAATTTTTCATACTTTGTTCCAGAATGAGCGTTAGTGTGGCCCATTTCAGATAGATTCTTTTTGGCTGTTCCTTTCAGTGTTCCAGTATATCGTTACTGATAGAAAGTAAGAGAATCACTAGAACCAAGGACAGGGGCTGTGTCTTACTCATCTTGGTGTCCCGTTTACCCAGCTTAGGTGAGGAGTGAATTGCTATTTCTGGATGGAACATTGAAGCACTTACTAGTGGTTTTCAGCTAGAGGTAGTACAGTGTTCCCGCAGCTCTGAAGTGAGCATTTAGACACATGGGGCATCTTGAAAGATTTCTATACAGTGTTTGGCTCTCTATTTAAAGTTTAGAGAATTTTTGCTCGTCACCATGGCTGAGGTTGTTAAATGGGTGGAGCAAGGATGCTAATGACTTGTACAGGAGATATTGTCATAAAAAACAAACATGTCAGTAGTGCCCCTGACGCATGAGAGCTTTTGGCTGTTAAGGAACCAGTGTTGACCACAGCATCAAGTAGGTGAGAAAAGGGAGCTTTGTTCTCTGAATTTTCATGGTGATTATATTTTCACTGATTTGCAAGCACTATAGAAAATAATTGGTAACTCGTTTAGTTGAATAAGGAGATACCTGTGTGGTCTTGAAGGACCACATCAGTAGTTCATACCCATTGTAGTAAAGATGGCAGGAAAATTCCAGAAGTCCTCAGCGGTATTTTCTAAGAATGTTGAACTCCCAAGTTGAGTGAAAGCATAGAAGGTGCTTTTGACAGAGTAGAAACACAGACTGTTAGGGTGTTGAAACTGTATCATCTTTCAAGTGAAATTTCTCTCTTTGGGGTTTAATAGGGTGTCTGCCAGATGCCTAATTTGGGGATTCTGTTTCTTGGTGAGGGCATTCCTTGTAAGCTAACTTAGTTGTACACTCTCAGTGTTAAGAGTTGCAAGTACTTCACATTGTCCAGCAATAAATTTACGTCATCAGAACTTCTAACTGTATTGAAAACTGATAGCATTTTCATCTCAGAGGACAATATATAAAGAGATAAAAACAAATTTTGCAAAGAGGAAAATAATATTCCCTTCAAGATAAAATATTTCCTTTCCCAACTAGGGTACTAATGAAATACACTGCAGCCTAGATATGCCAGAAATGCTAATACAGTTATGGTAGCAAGAAAACTTAGGTTGGTGTAAATTTAAATTCAGGAAAATAATCTGGGCTTTCTCCTGAAAAGAGAAGATCAGCATGGAATAAAAGTTTAAAATATCATTTATTTGGAGTCTGTTCATTCCATAAATTTGAAGGGCTGCTATGTGTGAGATAATGCTATTAAGCAGTGGGGATAAAGATGAACAAAACTACCCTCAAAGAGTGCATAAATTAACAGAGGAGATAAACACGGACATCTCTGTTCTCAAGATGAGCTCATTATAAGCTAAAAATGTTTTTGACATATGTGCATGTGACCTGTTTGGTTCAGAATACACTTGCTGTTTCATGACTGTCATATATTGTATGAGAGCTTTACTTGGGCTTTCAAGATATCTTCCCACATTAATTAACTTTTCTGAGCATGGTTTGTTTAGCATCCTTTGCCAAACAATACTGGGGAGATGTGACAGTAACTGTACCAGCAGGATGAATGCTTTTCCCCTGTTGCTCTTGCTCTTCCTAGACTTCACAGGTTTGGTTAAGTTCCAAATGGAGGCAGAAAAGTACATCCTCTCGGGCATTAACATTTCATGTGACTGGAGATCCTTACTTAGTGTCGATAGAGAAAGAAGTTGAAGTTTTGCTGCCAGAAATAACTCATTCTTTTTTTTTTTTATAAAGTTTTTTTTTTAAGTTTATTTGAGAGAGAGAGGGTGCACAAGAGAGAACAGAGGGGGGGCAGAGAAAGTTGGAGAGAGAGAATCCCAAGCAGGCTCTGCACTGTCAGTGAGGAGCCCAATGCAGGACTCGATCTCATGTACTGTGAAAGCATGACCTGAGCCGAAATCTAGAGTCGGATGCTTGACCAACTGAGCCATCCAGGCACCCCAGAAATAACTCATTCATAATATTTAGGTGGCAGTTGTGAATGGCCAGTGGTACAACTCCATCAGGACTATCCCTCAATGTGTCATCCCTGGGGGTATTTAATTGCAGGTATCCCAAAGCAGTGAAACAACTGTTTAGTCAAGTGGGTTTTTTTTGCTCGACAGATTAGTGATGACAAAACTAAACCACCCTTTATTAAGGCCATAATCAGACCCAAGGCCTGTGCTTGGGGCTTTAAATACATACATTCATTTAATCCTTAGCAACCTTTGAGAGAGGAGGTATTTTTACTCTGTCTTACAGATCTATAATTTAAGGTTTGGAGAGGTCCAGCAGTTAATCAGAAGTCTCACAGCATCTGTGGTGGAGTCAGAGTCAAATTCTCTTCCTGAATTCAGAGCCTGCTGCATTATGTGATTGCTTCCTCTGCTTAACTTAGGAAGACCTATAAAAGAAAGCTGGCCTTAGAAAATGGTTTTGAATGGAAATAAAAGACAATGGCATGCAGCTGGACGTCTGCCCAGATGGCTTGGGTTAGTGCTCTGTACAATAAAGAGTTTATGGTCCTGACAGTTGAGAAAAGGAAAACAAATGTATATATTTATACAAATTATAAATATATATTTAAACACTTGAAAAGGGCCCATCTTCTTCAAAAGACATAGAAACTGAATGTGTAGTAGCAAGATACCGTATTCTCCCTAATTGATAAGCAAACGAGTTGGATGTGGGGAAACTGGAAGTAGTGACTGGTGGGAGGATAAACTGGAAGGTTCTCTCAGTATTCTGGATTCACATACTGTGACCCAGCACTTCCCTGTAGGAATTCCCTTAGACATGTATAGTTTGCAAACAGACCCAATGTTGTCTTTACAAAGTTAGCCATTGCAGTGTTGCTTATAGCAAAAGGAAAAAAATAAAATTGTTACATTGGGTACAACAACGTAATAGAATATTACACAGCTGCCAAAAAGAATGACAAAGCATTTTATGTACTGATAAGGGAATATCTCCAAGATTTTAAGGAAAAAAAAAAAAAGCTGGAAATCACTGTGTGTGGTATGCTCCCATTCCTGTATCAAAAATGGGGGAGTGTGAAATAAGTCTGTTACTGGGGTTGTGTTAACTAGGGGAGATGGAAAAGTGACTCAGGGAATGAGGAACAGGAAGGAATCTTCATTTTATATCTTTTTATACATAAAAAAGTTATGCAAATTACCTATTTCAGGGGAAGTAAGGTTAGTTTAAGACCTGGTGGATATCTGGGTATAAAAGAGGGGGAAAAAAATCAAGAAAATTTAGGATCCTGACTTGGCAGAGATTTTCCAAAAAATGCATGAACTACATTAACTTATTCAAATGAGAGAAGTTATAATTAAGGCTATAAATATATAGAAGTAATATTTATAATACAGAGAGCTTTGATATCCTGACACTTTTTATGAATGAGGTTTGTATATTATGAATCAATAATGTGAAACTGGGTGGAATTAACAGAGCCTCAAAAATACCAACTCATTTTCGTGAGATCACCTGTCATATACTTAGAGTAACAGTATGACCCTAGCATTTCATTCACACTTTCAGTCTTTTGTTAAAAATTGAGGCAGGCCCTCATCTCTAAGGTTTAGCATATGAGGTTTAAATCTCCAGATTTAGCATATGAGCCCAAACTCCACAGAATAATAAGTGTACAAAATGAGGATGCCTGTATATTAGGACGACTTTTTGTTTTACTGGAAAGGTCATGTATGAAAATGTGTTTTCACCAGTGTTTACCAAGAATTCATTTACCCCTCATACCAGGCACTGTGCTAGGTTCTGGGAATCCAGAACTGAACATGCTACAACATGGTCTTTGGTTCAGAGTACACATGCAGTTTTGTGGGGAAGGCAGACATAGCACAAATCTTTCTTCCCTTAAATTAAGTACCCAGGGCAGAGTATGGAGGGGGTGTTGCTGCTGGGTGGCTCAGTGGGTTAAGCGTTGGACTTCAGCTCAGGTCATGATCTCACAGTTAGTGAGTTCTAGCCCCACATTGGGCTCTCTGCTGTCAGAGCAGAGGCCTCTTTGGATCCTCTGTCCCCCTGTCTTTCTGCCCCTCCCCTGCTCATCCTGTCTGTCTGTCTCTCTGTCTCTCAAAAGTAACATTAAAAAAATATGTTCCTTTAAAGAAAAGAAAAAAAAAAAAAAAAAAAAAAGGATGAGCACCAAGGTGCCACTCAGGGCTATAGGAGCATTTAACAAGTGTGGGCCCTTTCTTGGCACACTTTTTAGAGGAAACTTCTAATCTTGTTTAAGCTGTTTCTTTTGGTATTTTTGGACATGTGTCTGAACAATGCCTTACAGTTCTTTCTTGAGTTCTAAACTTTAGATAACTTATATTGACTTCTGGTTATGGTAGATGAGGACTTAGCTATTTTATACCTCTTCCTACTTCCTTTACTCATTCAGCCAATATAATTGTTGATTTTGGAATAAAATCAAAAGCCAATATTTAGATTTTTATGAAATACAATTTTGGTTTCATAATACAACACACTGGCTTTTATATCTTCCTTATGACAAGTAGCACAAATGGCAGTACCAGAAATTGTGAAAATGGCATTTGAGTACCCTCACAAATAGTAGTTTCATATAATTTCTAAAGATATATGTTAGAAGTTTGTGCTTAATTCTTTGTATTAAGATTTATATATAATGTAGATACTACCTTAGTGGCAGATCATATTTTTTTTTTATAATTACCATGCTTCTTATGACAAGAAATGATATACTCTCAATTTTCCATTCTATTAAGTGGAGACCGGTTAGGTGAGATACAGATTCTCAGACTTCCTTGTCTTGTCAGATCACCAAGGAGTGTACCCTCGCTGGAGGGGTGGCATTGCACTCTATTAGTCAAAGCTGGAAATGTGTCTTGTGATAATTTTGATTATTTCATTGTTTTAGGAAGGCGAATAAGGATCTCCTATATATTATGATACAAATAAGTTATCATTATGTAATATTTGTAGTATTAGCATTTTGTTGTCTATTCTGAATTCATTTTCACTAACTTCCATTTGTTTGCTTTTCACAATCACTATAATACTTTACGTTTTTTTTCCTTTTTAATAGTAATATATACTTTTTTAAAACAGGTATGATGAATTACAAGAAAATCAAAAAGAAGAAACAACTCATAACCCTACCGACAAACATACACATACTATCCTGTCAGATCATTTTCAATGTGCATTTACACATATATACATATTTTTACAAAAAGTGGAAGTTCTCTTCAGGATTTTGAAATTTATTTTTTTCCACTCAACCATAATGCTTTAACATTTTCTACAATAGTATATTATTTATATAAATTACAAAAATAATTTTAAATTTAGTCCTTTCAAAAATCTGAGTGTTATCATCACTTTTCAGAATTCAGTTTGAATATCTAAATGTGCCTCTCTGCCTATGTGGGGTTTGCACTGTAATGGGAGAAGACAGAAAATTAACAGATTCTGTAATGTATAATGGTCAGGGTGAGGGTATGGAACATGATGGAGGTAGTGGGTCTGGAGTGAGGTGTAGATAGGATGGTCATGAAAGTCCTCTCTCTTGGGTAACACTTAAGCAAAGGACCTTGATGCTACTTGGGAGTGGGAAACAAATCTAAGGAAAGAACTTTCCAAGCAGAGGGAACAGCCAGTTCCAGAGGCCTGGGGGTAGTATCATGTTGGCGCAGATGCTAGAGTGAGCAGAGACAACAGAACGGAAGAGAGAGCAGCTGTCAATGACATGGGGAAAGGAGTCAGGGCCAGAGGAGATAGGCCAAGGTAGGGAGTTGAGATGATGTTTACTTTTAGAAAGTATCATTTTGGTATAGGTTTATATGTGTGCATGTGTTTATATATTCTCACAAAGGTTGTTGGTTTATTGATGTCTGGAAGAATTTGCAGTGAGAAAGAATTTGAGTTGGAGGTGAGGTCAGGCTCTGGGAAGGCACAGTCTCGCCTGGCCTTGAACCTCCAGTGCCCCTTCCTTAGGACAGTTTGATGAATACTACATGAACGGATGCCTGTTTTAGAGGGCAGCTAGAACCCTGTTTTGAGTTCATGTCACAGCAAAAGATGGAGGGTGTTGATTCATGTGAGGTAGATCACAAATGTTCAGAATCTGAAGGATATGAGGTCAAGGACTTTGGGATAGTAGAACAGTTACTAATATAGTCACATATAGACAGCTCAGGTACACATCAAACATACCAACGTTCTCTGTAGCCTGTGATTAAACTAAAGGGTCTTGTTTCGGGGGGCATGAGCAGGGAGACCGGACGTAAAGCAGCTTCCAGGTAGTTACATAAACAATAGGAGAAGGCTGATATGATAGGGAAAAGACTGTCATAAGAGTCTAAGATGGTAAAGCGACAGAGCTTCATAATCATGTCTTACCTTTCCTCCCTTTCCCGGTTTTTCTCCAAAGAGTTCCGAAATTCAAATGCCAGATGTTTGAACTAAAATACATGCTGTTCGACTGCCTTAAAATGGCAGCTTTTAGTTACCTTTTAATTTGAAGCCCAGAAATAGTGCCATAACCACCTGTTTTATATTCTGTTAATGGTCATTAAAAAAATACAAGTACTACTCTACTGCTGGCAGACACTGTTTATGAATGGATGGTTTTCCAGATGGTTGTTTGTAAATTGTCCATGTGGAGCTCTGTCTTTATCCCCATAGAAGCTAGGTTGGAAATGTTGGATGCGGCTCCAGGCCAAGGCATACAAGTTGGTTTAATCCATAATATGCCTGCGGTATAATATTGAAAAAAGAGAACTCCACGCTTCTGGTGTGAAGCTGTGTCTGTAAGAAAAAACTTCCAAGGGGTGTAGATGCTCCCAGGGCAGCAGCAGACCCTTTGAGAGTTTGTGGGAATAAAAGCCTATACTGTATTTAAGGACCCCAAGTGAGGGCTGAGAGGGTGGAGCCCAAGGGAATACAGGACAGGCTGCTAGGTGGTTTCAGTAGATTTGAAATAAGGACTGTAGAAGTTTCTGCCTCTTTGTTACAATGTCCTGGTATTAATTTTGTCACCGAGTTGGTTTCTTAGTTAGAGTCTGTCTCTTCCTTCACCACAGAAACTTCAAGGTTAGCCTACCTGTTTCTTTTTCCATTCTCGCTGCCAGTGGAGATTCATATGGGATTTTAGATCTGGCAGAGAGCTGGTCTGACTCTTTCATTTTATGTCTTTGAAAAATCCAGTCCAGGAAGGTACATTTTGACTGAAGTGCCTTTTGTCCCTAAAGTGCTATCCCTGAAACAGACATCTGTCCATTTTGAGTTTTTGCAAAGCATTTTGCTACCAATGACCACAGGAAAAGGGTATGGATAGGTAAAAGACCCTTTCTTGTTCTGTACTATTTTTTCATATACTTCTCCAAGGTAAAGTCATGCCCGGAAGACTGAGTATGATTTGATCACATTTCAAAGGAAGGCCAGATTCTGGCCACTTCTGGAGTTTCATCACAGTACTTATGTCAAGTGGGCTCTGAGGTGAGGAATAATAAATAACATGCCAGACAGGGAGGCCTGATGGAGCTGTGGTGGAGAGGGGGATGCTGTTTAGTGGATCAGGAGAGTTTTATGTTAGTGGAGGAGGAGAAAACAATAGATTTGCCTTGACTGTCTTTCTGTGTCCTTAACCTTGCTGGTTCCTCTACTGCAGACCATTACACCATAAGCGGAAGTGAAAATCAGAAGATAATTTCAGGCGGCATCAGGCTGAGTGGGATGGAGAGAAAGAGAAGGGAGAAAAAAAAAAAAAAAAAAAAATCCTTCATTTCCCTAGGGATGGTGAGAAGTTCCTGTGGACAGTGGATCCAGGCGGGGGTGGGGCTGGGGAGAGGCTGTTTAGATGTATAGGGCATTCCCAAATTGGGGACTACGTTTTATTAAGTGGCTTTGTGTTTAGGGATATGCTCAGAATTACCGCCAGTGATGTCTTGAGCGAGAAATGTTACCTCCTTTCTGAAAATGGCAAGAAATCATAGACTTCTGCATCCGTAGAAAAGTGGGCAAGCCTCCAAAAGACTGTTATGGAAGTTGTATTCAGTTCTTTGACATTTCCAGGTTTTTCTGATACAGCCACAGGAATGATCTGTGAGAGAAAAGGCAGAGTAAGAGGCAATACACAGCAGCTGTGCTCTAGGAGGGGGAGGCGTGAAGAGCCTTACTCTCCCTCACTGTGCCTCCACCCAGTCCTCCGAGTCTGTGTGCTGTCCCCGCATGTCTATCCCTTGACCATCTAGGAAATTGCATTCCTACCACATGAGGAACTGAGCCTGGAAGAGGCCCAGGAGCATCCCTTATTCTTCAGTCTGTGGTATATACCTAAAAGAAGGGTGTATTTTCTTTTCTTATTTTTTTTTTTAAGTTTATTTATTTTGAGAGCATGCATGCAGAGGTGGGGGGAGAGGCAGAGAGGAGGAGAGACAGACTCCCAAGCAGGCTCTGAGACATCCCTGCAGAGCCCAGTGCGGGGCTCGAACTCACAAACTGTGAGATCATGACCTGAGCCGAGATCAAGAGTGGACGTTTAACTGACTGAGCCACCCAGCTGCCCCACGAAGGGTATATTTTCTTGTTGGTCCCACTTTGCACTTGCGATGGTCAGTGTACCCATTCGGGCAACAGCTCTTGGTTGGGGCCAGGAGCTCTGCAGGGCATGGCTGTTGGAAAATGAGTAGTGTTTTACATGACTTGAGTTTTCTAAGTAGTTGATACCTACCCTTTAACTATCAACACTGAACACATTTAAATAATATTAAGTGGAGCTCCCTCAGACTGGATCATTCTCCTCCCTGTACAACTCTCATTTGTTGGCTTCTGCTGAAGAATAGAGGCTCTCAAACCATTGTTTATCAAGAGTGTGGTCAGAGGGCCACCTGCTTCAGAACAATCCTGGGTAGGGGGAGTTGGTTATTGAAAATGTGGACTCCTGGGCCCCACTCCTAACTGGAATCATTGACAGGTAGGCCCATAAATTTGCTTTAAAAATACGATTGCCCAGGTGATGGTGGTGCATCTAGGTAGAGATTCTGAAGGAGTGAGGGCAAAGATTTCGTCTGGTGTGTTCACTGCTCAACCCCTAGCACCAACAACAGTGCCTGGCACTTAAAAGGGATTTGAAAGGAAGGGGCCAGTACTTATCTGCTGACTGAGTGAGTTGATGTGCCCAGTCTTCTTCTGCTTATTTGCTATGGGTTATGGAATCTTGTTATGATTTAATAAAAATAGAAGTATAAGATACATATTAAGTGCCAGGATAGAGACTTTCCTCTGTGTAAATTATTTGAACTCTAGAATATGCTTTGTTTTTTCTTGGCCCAGAGTTTTGTTTTAATTTGTGTCTGGAAAGTAGATGGTAAATGACTGCATGTGGGATTCCTGGTTTTCAAGTATGGTGTAAATTAGGTAGCTTCAAAAATGAGAAGCTTCTGTGTTACTTAGACCTTGATATTTACCTGGGCTGTTTTGAAAGATTAATTTCCAGAATTCCCATAGCTAATAAGTAAGATGAGGCTATTTGGAAATGCAGGGTCTTATTTGTGCCTACGTGTGATTATGATTCCTGCCCCTCACCCCCTGCCATGAGCAAAATGTGTGCTTTCTAAAAATACTGCTATTGAAATATTCCTGGGTCCCAAAGGGGGTTAAATTGTGAGAGAACAATAGAAACGGATTGTCGTCTTTCATAAGGTTTTAGATCATCTGAATTTGAACATGTTTCTCTTTTCTTCATATATTTAAGAGTCTGAGAATACTATTCCAAGCCTTTTGAGTCTTTTCTGTTCATTTTTTTTAACTAATCCGACTGGTAAGTCAATGTTTTCAGTATTTCATCTACTCTGTTTTATTTTTGTGTGTGTTTTGCCTTTAAATCATCTCAGAATAATCTTATTTCTGTTGAGTATTTTCTCCTACCAACCCCACTCTCTTCTTTATACCTTTCAACAAAAGGTGTATATTCTTTCAAGAGACTTACATACTACTTCATTAAGAAAAAAATATGATTACATTGTTCCCATTTTTTTTGATTAAGCAGGCACAAATAAAGAACCTGTTTGGTATCTTTTTTTTTTTTTTTTTAACAATATTTGAATGGCAGATACAATGCTAGGCTCTGGGACATAGACATGAATGATACAATTCTGAATTTAATGAGTTAAAATTCTAATTAGATAGCTAAACATTATAGTATATAGTATAAATGTATGTGTGGTATCACTGGGTTCAATGAGAACCCCCAAAAAAATAAAGATTAAGCTCGGACTAAATTGTAAAGGATTAAGAGCAGGGCAAAGTGTTGAGGATATTACATATAGGAGAAGAGAGTGGTTTGCCAGCATATTCTGAGAATGTAAAGTGGTTCTATGTGATGGGCGTATCTGGGGCCACGTGAGTAACTTTCTGTATCCTAAGGACTCTTCATTTTATTCATCACCTCGTAGAGATTTGCTGAAGGAATTTTTAAACTGGAAAGTGTGATGATCAGGTTAACAGTCATTTTGACAAGAATAAAGGATTGAAACGTAGCAGTCTTGAAGAGGCCTGAGATCAATTAAGAAGGACTCTTCGTCAGTAAACTAGAAAAGAGGGGGAAAACTTTAACTGAAACAGTGATTTTTATAGCTAAACCAGAATTCTAAAATACGTTGTTTACTTTAGAACTCAACACAGTTTTAAATTTTGGTTTAGCAGTAAGATTCATGAGTCTTAAACATACCATATAAGGTTTAGAAAGTTTGTGAAGGTATTTCTTTTTTTTTTTTTCCCAGCTTTTAATTCTTCAGTTGTTTACTCAATACAAAATACTTATATGCTGACCTACAACTATATTTTTATGGCATTGTGTGTGTGTGTGTGTGTGTGTATGTGTAGAATGTATGTAATTATAACTACTTGAAAATACTGATTTCTGTATTGCTCTCATGAACCTGGAGCTACATTTTCTACAGACCTTTTGTATTGGAAAAGAAACTTTTGCCATTTTCATAGGCAGTAAGTTTACAGAGATTGCTGTAAACACTCTAGAGTTTCATTTTTTTTTTAACATTTATTCATTTTTGAGAGAGACAGAGCATGCATGGGGGAGGGGCAGAGAGAGAAGGAGACACAGAATCCGAAGCAGGCTCCAGGCTCTAAGCTGTCAGCACAGAGCCTGACGCAGGGCTCCAACTCAAAAACTGTGAGATCATGACCTGTGGCCAAGTCAGACGCTTAACCAACTCAGCCACCCAGACGCCCCAACACTCGAGAATTTCAGGAGTCTTAAAGGGAAGAACTAGGAGACTAAGGTACTTGTATGTTTACTTTTTAGGTGAATCATTCAAAATAGACTGTAGTTAGAGAATACACTTATAAAACCATTAAGGTCAGTATTATTCGTGATTATATGACAAATCCTTATAATGTGCTCTTTTTACATGTATTTTGCTACTCTCTCTTTTTGCATTGAGCTATAAAATAAACCAGTATTGACATTTAATTTAAAAAGAGAATTGTTGGGGCGCCTAGGTGGTTCAGTCAGTTAAACATTTGACTCTTGATTTCAGCTCAGGTCATGATCTCACATTTATGAGATTGAGCCCTACGTTGAGCTCTGCACTGACAGCATGGAGCCTGCTTGGAATTCTCTCTCTCTCCTTCTCTCTCTCTCTCTCTTACTCGCTTTCTCTTTCTCTCTCTCTCAAAAAAAAAAAAAAAAAAAGAATTGTTAACAACCTTGTGACAAAAAATAAAGCTAAAATAGAAAATAAATAGAAAATGGAGATAAGAAACCAATCACTTTTAAAGCAGCAATGTTTGAGACCTTTTGTGTGTGTTTGTGTGTATATTAAATGTTTTTGATCACAATTCTGAATTGTACAGTATTTTTCTTTCTGTCCTTGGTTTTTCATATGGAATTTTCATGTGTTAAGCACATATTTATCTCCTTTATACAGTTGCTTTTCCTGCTGGCACTTCAAAGGCTTATGAGTATGACTATTTCTTATTAGAGTATTCTGCGTAGAGTCTGAGACTCAATGAAATTTAAATCCATTGTATTTTCCACACCTTCATGATCTTTCTACCTTTCTGTCTTTTTATTGTTACCATTTGTTCCCTGTCTACATAATTGCACTGGACATTATGGATAGAAAATCTAACTAGCCTAAATCATGTCTTCTCTTTCTGTTGTGTCTAATCTGAGTTACTGAGACCACCTCCTTTTCATCCCCTCTACCACCAGTCACTATGATGCCCTGTGTTTTCCCCATTCTCCATCATCCCTCCTGCTTTATGCTTGTCCCCTGGCTAAAGGCTTCCCAGTGCTAGTAGGACAAAGATCAAGTTCTGAAACGTGTCAGACAGGTTCTGCATGGTCTGGCAGCCACTACTTCTGGTATCATTCTCCTCTCTAGCAGGGTTACCTCTGCCTGACACAAGTTGTTGTGCTCCAGTCTTATATTAAAAACAAACAAACAAAACATGGTTTCCTGAAAATGCCATATTCTCTATTACCCCTCCTCTGTGCCTTCTCTGAGAGCACTTAGCAGGCAGAATTGCTGTTCTTTGCTTCTTCTGTGCTCCATAGTATTTTGTTCTTTGAGCAGTTGTAACTTCTGCCAAACTGTAGTTTTAGTTTGTTTGTATATCAGTCTCCCCTACAAGACTGAGTTTTATAAAGACCTTGACCTACTTGTTCTTACATCCTCAAGGCCAAGCATAATCCCTGGCGCATGGCAGACAGTCATGATGATCTTTAGTGGGGAGCTGTTCAATTTGTCTAGCATTATGAAAGTATGAAAATAAGATCGTGTATAAAACAAACATAAAAGTTTATATCTGAAATGTATATGTGCCTAATAGGAAGCATAGTTCATTATGACATAAGGCATCTGTGAAGGTATTCTAGACCAGACAATTGGGAGGTGACTGTCTGGAAAATCAGGTTCTTAAGGTGCCATCTGGGACACATTTGGGGCTAGATAAGCCTGCATCTATTTTTGAGTATTCCCAAAGTTCACTAGATGATCCTATATGTTTATAAAGACTTGCTGAATAGAAATATATTGTATTCCATGTAGCATTCAGTATAGGCATTAAAAAATATATATCAGGCTGTGGAAAACCCTAATATAAATAAAATTGTAGAGTGTTAATCATTTCCAAGATAGTTGTACGCTGTTCTTTGTAATGATGATTATCAACATAAGAATGTAGCGCGTGATAGATTCACAAGAATTTCTGAGGCTCAGATGAGTATATTTGAATGTGTTTTCAAGTGTAGAGATTCAAATGAACATATTCTTTTACATATTGTGTGTGAATCCTTTGAGCATTGCAAGTGAAGGACCTTTCAGTTTTTACTTTAAATAAAGAAACTGTATTTTCGTAATTCTCTTTTAATTTCAAAGAAACTGTGGTTTTTATTTTTCAGTGTTGAAAATGAGCCCATGAGCACAAGTCAGAAAAAGGAAAATGTGCTTTCATCAGAAGCAGTAAAGGTATAGTTTCAAATTAATATTATATTAAGCAAATATTTTTCTTAGTTTCTGCTCCTTTTAGATTCTGCGTCTCATTTGACATTTGAAAAAGAGCACTGTATTATTGATGTGTAAATCCAGCCCACCTCTGTTGGACATAGTATGTGGGGCAGGGTGGGGGGAGTGGGCACTGAGAGAGTCAGAGAATGGTGTGCTCATCCCAGCTCTGCCACTAACCTTCTGTGAGGCCTTCAGCTCAGGCACTTAACATCTCAGAGCCTTAGTTTTAGTTCTAAATCTGTGAAATGGATCACCTGATCTCCAGAGTTTCTTTTCCCTAGGACATTCTTTGATTTATGTTGTGTTTTCCCAAATGCTGCTGACATCTAATAGTACTTTAGGCGGGCAGTAGTTAACAACATGTTCTTGCATGCTCCTAGTATGTGATGGATATTTTTGATCAGCTCACATATGAACTGGCTTTTTTTTTTTTTTTTTCTTCTACAGGACTAGCATGAAAAGTGTGTAAGCTACACACCTCCCTAGATAGTTACCGATAAGTGCGGTTAAAAATCCTTGAGAATCGGGGCGCCTGGGTGGCTCAGTCGGTTAAGCGTCCGACTTCGGCTCAGGTCACCATCTCGCGGTCCACGGGTTCGAGCCCCGCGTCGGGCTCTGGGCTGATGGCTCAGAGCCTGGAGCCTGCTTCCGATTCTGTGTCTCCCTCTCTCTCTGCCCCTCCCCCCGTTCATGCTGTGTCTCTCTCTGTCTGAAAAATAAATAAACGTTAAAAAAAAATTAAAAAAAAAAATCCTTGAGAATCACGAAACCTTGTGACTTTTTTTTTTTTTTTTAACTCATAAGTGGTTTACTAGAAATTGTACATTTGTTTTGTCAGGTGATACGATGCCAGATAGGTGACCAAGTTTTCATAGCTGTACCACAGTCATGGAGTCTGTTCTCAGTTACTTTCTTCTTACATGATTTGTGACAGTCTATACAGGAGAATGCTTGTACTTCCCATGCATTCCAGAGTAAGTTAGCTTGGTCAGTGGGAGGACCACAAAGTCCAGTGAATTCTTCATTATTGATAGGGGGACTTTTTGTTGCTGTTTGTGTATTTGAGAGAGGGAGAGAGAGAGAATGAGAATGGGAGTGGGGGAGAAGCAGAGAGAGAAGAGAGGATCTCAAGCAGGCTCTGCGCTGTCAGCACAGAGCCTGATGCAGAGCTCGAACTCACCCTGAGATCATGACCTGAGCTGAAATCAAGACTCAGGCGCTTAAATGACTGAGCCACCCAGGCGCTGCCTGATAGGGGGACTTTTTTTTTTTTTTTAGATATATAGATAATTTATTGTCAAATTGGTTTCCATACAACACCCAGTGCTCATCCCAACAGGTGCCCTCCTCAATGCCCATCACCCACTTTCTCCTCTCCCTCACAGGGGGACTTTTAAACATTATATAATTCAAAAGGCATTAGATATGGTTGAGATAAAGTTGTTTTCATTCTTCCCCATCATAGTCAACAATATAAATTTATTTTTTTAATTATTTTTAAAATTTTATTTTAGAAAGAATTCTCAAGTGGGGGAGAGATTTTTTTTTAAACTTTTTTTTTTTAACGTTTTATTTATTTTTGAGACAGAGAGAGACAGTATGAACGGGGGAGGGTCAGAGAGAGGGAGACACAGAATCTGAAACAGGCTCCAGGCTCTGAGCGGTCAGCACAGAGCCCGACGTGGGGCTCGAACTCATGGACCGCGAGATCATGACCTGAGCTGAAGTCGGCCGCTTAACTGACTGAGCCACCCAGGTGCCCCTTGATTCTTTTTTTTTTTAATTTTTTGAAATATAATTTTTGAAAGAGAGAGGAACAGTGTGAGTGGGGGGACGGGAGGGGCAAAGAGAGAGGGAGACACAGAATTAAGTAGGCTTCAGGCTCTGAGCTGTCAGCACAGAGCCTGATGTGGGGCTCAAACCCAAGAGCCATGAGGTCATGACCTGAGCCATGATTTCGCCACCCAGGTGCCTGGAGGTGGGGAGGAAAAGAGAGGGAGGGAGGGGGAAAGGGAGAGGGAGGGAGGAAGATATTCTTAAGCAGGTCTCATGCTCAATGCGGAGACAAAATGGGGTTTGATCCTCGGATCCTGGGATCATAACCTGAGCTGAAATCAAGAGCCAGACACTCAACCAACTGAGCTACCCAGGCCCCCCTAAATTTTTTTGAAAGAAAATATCAGGATCTGATTTTTTTTTAACTTTATTGAAAGAAAAAAATCAGGATTACTTTGCTTTCTTTATCTTTCTTCATTTCTTTGTGAGTTTGACTATTAGATCCTGCTTTAAGGTTTTGTAACATTTCTGCCTACTCCTCTCCTACCTCCTCAACCAGTTGTTAGCCAGCCTGATGGTTGACCACTGCATGGGCTTTGTAGCTTTCTTCTTCTTCTTCAGTTTTTGCATGGTCTTGAGTTTCCTTACTTCAAGATTTTTACTTCTCTTGGTGTACATGCAGCCTTGCTCTTATGTTGTTTTACAGGAAATATTTTCTTTTGAGATCGCAAACTTCAAGGTTTCTTTGGCTACCAGCTACTGTCATTCCATCTTCTAATCCCTCATTGCCTCATTGTACCTGTTCCTTAACCTTCACCAAACATTCCTGCTCTCCTTGCTGTGCCTCCCTTGTCTTGGTCTCTACTTGTTTTCCCACATGGCCTGTAACTGATACTGTACTACTTCAGCTATAATCTCACTAAAAAAAAACCTTCACTCTTCAAACTTGGTCTTCCCTATAGTCTTTCTTTCTACTTGCAGACAAAGGCACACCTTTGTAGATATGGTAAATATATATGTGGGACAAATATAGCAGCTGGACCTCTATTATTACAGTCTTTCTATCCATTCTTAATATCTTGGTTTGAATACCCAAGATAATTTCAGTTTGGGATCTGTGTTCCCAAGTAAATATGGTCCACAGTCCCAAGATTGTTTCTCTTATGATTTAAGGCTTATTGGATTACTTACACACGGGCAGTCCACTGAACTCATATTGGAAGGGCATCACGACACTCCCACTGGAGTGGCCTGAGCATTTTGGTCCTTTGGAAACTGTTAGTAAGATTTCTTCAACCTAGCCACACAGATCCAGTGGTTTAGATACCTATTTCTGCCATGCATAAAAAATATGTATTTTGATAATACCAATAGTCAACACCATTCCTTCAGGGAAAAAATGGGTCAGCAACAATATTTATGATCTTGTTATTGTAAATAGTCTCAATTTAAGTCTTTTCAGGAGCAAGTGGAATAAAACATGCATATTTGTTTTCTTTCTAATAAGTAGTTTTCTGAAACACAGCACTCTACTGTAATGTGACATTTGTTACCATGCTTCCATCTTATTAATCTGAATTTTATGATAATGCCTTCTGTGATGAGGAAAAATATGCAGCATTTTTCCTGTTGAGTCTGAAATGTAACAGATTTATGAATAATAAATGTTATCTGTTTCCTTTTGTATTTGATTTTGAGATGCCAAATCAAGATGTTGAAGATTGTTTAGTTGTAAGTTTAAGCTACAAAATTTAATTGTATTTTTCAAACAACTAAAGACTATAGAAGCTTGATACCATGTCTGGACATCATTATATTCTTAGCTGTCACTTACATGCCATATAAGTTTTGCTGTTTTGCGAACATCAGTAGCTATTTCTAACACTTGGATTTGTCTTTCCACTGATAAATTTATTTCTTTTATATGAATTAGGTTTCTATGGCTGGCAAAACTTGTAGATACTTAGTCCATATTCTACCTTTATTTTTCTATGGGGTCTACAGTCTTCGGTCTTGTAGCCTTAGACACCTGGTCTTGGTGCATTCACGCCTACTGTTATTTAAAAGAGTGGGAGACATGTTCTCATTCTCTGCTTCCAGCTACCAACTTCAGAGGAGTTTTCATCCCTTGTTGCCTTCCAAGAATAAACTTCCTTGGGCCCCTTTCTAGTGGTTTGGTCTCTTATTTCCTGCCTTCTCTTGGACCTTGCCTTGACTGTCCATCCCTCCATCTTCGCTGGCTTCTGTTTCTCTTCTTGTTTTGTTTTATTTCTTTTTGTGGGTCTGGTTTCTTTTCAGTCTATCATTTCACTTCACTCCCTGTTTCTACCCAAAAGTTTCTTATGAAAGTCTGTTTCAATCATTGTTAAATTCTTGATCCTTTCAATTTGATTCCTATCTCTTTTCTAGTTTCCTCAGACATGGGAAGCTTAGTACTGTGCCTGGTACACATGTTATAAATACTCAGTAAGTGGTTAAATGAGTAAAAGTCATCCCATGAAACCAGTGACATCTTGCTAACCACAGTCAGTAGTCTTTTCTTAATTCTTAGTTTATTTAACCTATTGAGGCACTTAATTTTCCAGGTCTTGTCTTCTTTACAGAGATTTATTTTTTTATCTTTGCTTCCATAATATCATACTTTGTTTCATTTCCTGCCTCTGGTGAATACCTTCTGTTTCCTTCTGATTTTCTGGCTAAATGACTTTTCATATAGATGTTTCTCAAAGTCCTAGGTCTTCCTCAATGTCAGTCTTCCGAAGTAATTATCTTTCAGTCTTATTATTTTATTTTTTTGGCTCTCACATCTCTATTTGACATTGCTTTTTAACTCCAGACTTGAGCATCAGTGTTCCAGACATTTCTGCATGGAAGGCCTTTGATACCTCAAATTCAGTCTGGCCAAAAGTCTTGCTATCTTCAGAGATGTTCTCTATATGTATTTGGTTGGGAGGTGAAGGTGATGGGAGGTAGGGAGGATCCTTCAACTGCTTAGGAAAGGGGAAGAGCCCTGGGCTCACGTATTCTGTCCGAATATTTTCAACCAAACTCTTTACTTTTTATCCTGTGTCTCACACTGTCCTAAGTGGTACCTAGTGTCTTTAAAACCTGACCTTTTTCAGGTTGTCCATGGACTAGATTGTTTCCTTCATGATCAGAGCTCCCCCTTGGGTTGGAGCAGTTGGGTAGAAGTTGGGTTGGAGCAGTTGGTTAGAAGCTTCCTGTGGTCAGTTACCCTGCCTCCAGCTGCCTTTGCCTTCTAAACATTTTTTGAAATTTCTTATCCGCTAATATCTATTCTCTTCCTCTCTTTGTATTTATAACTTAAACATTTCCTTTACTATCATTTTGTAATGTTTTGTACAAGAGAAACAGTATGTGTGCTTCATCAACAGTGCTAATTAGAATTTTTATCTTTTTATAATTGAAGAAAGTGAATCTCAAAGATTGTCACTTAACAAACCTACACTGTTAGTGCGAGGAGACGAGAATTCAGATACAGTTCTGTATAATGTTCCGCATTTGTGAACTTAATTTATAAGATATATTCATAAACTAGATTTACCAAAAAGAAATCTTATTAAAAAATTAGATTCTATTTTCAGAAATGAGTCATTAGCTAAGTAAAGTGAATTGAATTTGGACCATAGGTTATAGATTCTCCAACCCAGCCCTAAATAAATTGATGGTTATTAGGCTTGTTCTCAATAGCTTGAAATCTGCTTTATATAAAATTTAACTTTTTTCCCATTTTAGAACTGCTGCTTATAACTAATCATAAAACTTTCGTGAAGTTTCTAGAGTGGTTTTTAACAGGCGGTTTATAGATACCTATGATGTACCTATGAATAATCAAGGAGTATCAGTCTAGTGCATATTACTATGATTTATAACATCTATTTTTAATCCTGTGAATAAGTCACTTAACAAAGACTCATACTTTTTTTTTTTTTTTTTAATGTTTATTTATTTATTTTGAGAGAGGGAAAGAACATAAGCTGGGGAGGGGCAGAGAGAGGGAGAGAGAGAATCCCAAGCAGGCTCTGTGCTGTCAGTGCGAAGCCTGCCATGGGGCTAGAACCCATGAACCACGAGGTCATGACCTGAGCTGAAATCAAGAGTTGACCACTTAACTGAGCCACCCAGACCCCCTCCACACACTTTTTATTTTTATTTTTTAACTATTGCCAGGTAAAGATGGGAAAATTGTAGCTCAAGAAGTTCTTATTGAAGAGAAATAGTCACTAACTGTTCCTTCTACTAATCTATTGAGTGTACAGTGTTGTTTAGTAAGATGGACATACTCAATATATACATCTGTTCATATTTTGATATGCGTAACTCTTCCTTCCTTATTGGTCTCTTTCAACTTTTTCTTGGCCGAAAGTGAAATGATAGCCAAATTTAAATATGTTAAATGTTTTCTTGGTTAGGCTAGGGGGAAGTTGCTTACTGGACTAATTTTTTAAATAAATTATGGCCTTAAATGCTTGCTATCTTTTTTTCTCAGCAATACAGATAATAGCGGCAGTAAAACGTCAGTTTTATGTAGAGATTTTCAAATTTTTCTTTTTCAAATTTTTTTTTTTTTTTAATGTACTTACTTATTTTTGAAGGAGAGAGGGACAGAGCATGAGCAGGGAAGGGGCAGAGAGAGAGGGAGACACAGAATCCAAAGCAGGCTCCAGGCACTGAGCTGTCAGCACAGAGCCCGATGGGGGCTCAAACTCACGAATTGTGACATATGACCTGAGCTGAAGTCGGACGCTTAACCGACTGAGCTGCCCAGGCGCCCCCAAATTTTTTTTTCAAATACAAGAACTCTTTAAAAAAAAAAAAATTCAATTGTAATCACTTTTGGAACCCATTTATAAATAGATTAAAGCTTTAGTTGATAGGAATGTTGATGATGGAATGAGTTGTCTCATAGTGAGCCACTACCTATCTGCCTCTGCCAACCATGGGCCTCCTTGGAAAAGTTTTAAAATTACATGTGCAGTGATGGAAAGAACAGTCTTTGGAATCAGACAGATCTGGGCTTAAATCCCAGCTTTCCATGTGGTAGTTTTGTAATCTTGGAAAATTTACTCAACTTCTTTGAACTTTGGTTTGCTGATCTGCAGTGGGAGTGTGTGGAAGGTTGTTCAAATCCCGTTTCATAGAAGTGCTTTGGAATTAACCAAGATAACACATACAGCACTACCTGATGCTGGACACAAAATAGGTACTCAGGAAAAGAGCTGCCTTCTTGCCATATAAAGTCTAGCTGAAACTTAGAAATAACTCTTTGAGAATGATGCTGACTTTTTCTGGGTGAATAGTATAGAAGTAGTTACTAGAAACATTAACTCTATCACATTTGAATAGAAGGCACACATGGAGGTACACACATTGAAATTTAGCCAGAAGTAAAAAATTCTCAGCCCTTAATTCCTTCTATAAAGACTGAGGCTGTCAGGTGCCCGAAGTGGAGATTGCACTGTGTATCACTGTGTAGTCCAGATGACCAAAGGAACTGCCAGGGCCAGAGCCTGTCAGTGTGGCTGGTGCTGGTCTGGGGCCTTGATCCTTGACCTTGATCCGGGTGTTGAATGTAGTATAAGGTATCTGGTTTGATTTGTGGCAGCTCCATTCTGTCAGAGACCAGTAGTGGTCCTATTTTGTGGTATGATGGAGTACCTTATCAAATGGAAGCTGTCTATGAAAGGTTATCTACATACTCCAGATTTCTGTGAGTATATTTTCCTCCATGGGTGCCACATACTGATTTGAGAACATTAGAAGGGGGTTCCAGAAAGCTCTCATAGAATTAAAAACATTTATTCTTCTGGCCCAGTGTTTTCATCAGAGAAATCTTGATACCATAACAGAAAGGAGTGGCCTTTCTCCTATCTTATGTCATTTGGTTCCTCTTTCTTCTTTCGTTACACACCTGCCCTGGTTGATTGAATTTCTACCTACATCTTAACCCTTGACAAGGCTCACATCTGTCCTTTCAGCCCAATGTGTTCTCCTGAGCTTTAGGGTAAGAGAGCCAATTCTTTGCACCTTTCCTGTCAGTGTCACTGGGTATAAGATTTGACGGTCTCAAAGTTGAACTCAGTCTATTTTATCCTAATTTCCTTCTCTTCTGTATTCCCTATCTTGCTTCAAGGTGCCGCCAATTACCCTATCTTGACATCTGGAAATGACTCTGTCATTTTGTCTCTTCATTGTGCCAGGGACCATCAACAGCCCTTTCTTCCTGTCCATACCCATTGCTACTCTATAGCTGAGACTTTTCATATTTTAGACTGGCAGTTTTTTACTCTCATGTTTTTTTTTCCTCTGACACAGATGATAGATGACTGTCTTGGGTCACCTGTGGTTATGGGCACTTGTTTGGTACACTATATATAACTAAATCCCTTTGTCAGAAATTACATGGAAATGAAAAACTGAAAGTATCATCACAGATAAAACTTGATTTCATGCTAGAGCATTTAAATTTATTTATTTATTTTGAGAGAGAGCACAAGCAGGGGAGGGGGAGAAAGAGAGAGAATCGCAAGCAGGCTCTGCAGGGTCAGTGCAGAGCCTTATGTGGCCCTTGAATTCATGAAACTGTGAAATCATGACCTAAGCCTAAGTCAAGAGTCAGATGCTTAACTGACTAAACCACCCAGGCACCCCCCATTCTAGAATACTATTTGTAAGTGAAATTTCAGCTTTTTAAAAATGTAATTTTTTAGAGACAGAGTGTGAGCAGGGGAGGGGCAGAGAGGGAGACACAGAATCCGAAGCAGCTCCAGGCTCTGAGCTGTGAGCACAGAGCCCAATGTGGGGTTCAACTCACAGACCATGAGATCATGACCTGAGCCGAAATCAAACGCTTAACTGACTGAGCCACCCAAGTGCCCCAAACTTCAGCTTTTTAACTAATTTTAGTAATAAATTATTTGTGACATCTCAAAACTCATCACAGCACAGATATATCATGACTAAAAGTTGCAGATAACTTATTATGTTAAACAATAACCAGATTAGTCAGGGTGAAATAGTTGATGTCCAACCGGCTGGCCTGTTCTAATTTTTTAGTGGAAAAATAATTCTGTGATAAAAATGTAATACTACCTTTCAAACAAAAATTCCTTTAACAATAAGGGTAAAAATAGCTCACCTTTGCACCTTACCATTAGTTGTGGAACCCATTTATTGGAAAAAAGTATTCATGTAAATATGTCTCAATAGTTTATAGTCAATTAAACAACATCCCACAAATTAAATCCATTATGATGAAAGTAAATAGTGATTTTGATTAAAAATTTTAGCACTACTTAAACTATAGCTAACTCAGGATATCAGTAAAAATCTGATAATAAATATCTCCCTCAAAACTGAAGAAATAGTAACTACTGGTGGTAGAATTTCAAAATTTGGCAAATTTGTCAGGTAATGTGTTAACAGCCAGATGTCTTAGCAAACCAACTAGAATTCTCTAGTAAGCAGCTGTTTTTTTTAGTTTATGAGTGTCAGATTTTAGTACCTGTTAATAATTTAGGTGATAGTCTTCCTTTTGGTGAAAGCATATAAAATTGTTTGCCTTTACCTTGTGGTGGCAGGGAAAACAGGATGGTAGGGATGTTTATTGGAAGAACATGTGCATAGGTGATTTTCATTCTGAAAAACCTGAGTTGCATTAGAAATTTCCCAGGCAAAGAGGACAAGGAATAAGTGGTCTCAGCAGTGGGAATAGCATTATTGCAAGGATGTTCTGTAGTAAGAAGAGAGAGGGGAGAGAGGAGATGGAGAAGGACTGAATGAGGATGGATATGATGACATTAGACATTGCAAGCATTGTGAGTAGCAAGAGATGAAATTGGAGAAAGACACAGGGGCCTCCACCCACCAGTACCTTGAGTGCCATACTTGAGAGTTTGGATTTTATCCTGACAGCAATGCATAGCCTTTAAAGGTTTTTAAGGATGATCAGATTTGAATTCTAAAAGACTGCTCTAGTTTTTATCTGGAGAGTAGACTGGGGACAGTGCAAGCAAGGAAACAGATTAAGTCACTGCTGGCAGTATTCTAGGGGAGAGGTCATGGTATCCTGATGATTTTGTCTGACTTTTTAACAAATGGGAATGTTAAGGTTTGCAGAAAAAGGAAGAGTGGAAACAAAGCATAGTCAGGTCAATTTTGGATGTGTTTAGCTAGAGGTTCCAATGAAGTATCCAGGTGGATATGGATGGTGAATTGATAGTTATAACTAATATATCAGATATACTGTCTGAGCTACAAATAAAAATCTGGGAATCCTCTGATTAATCTGTGGGAAATGAAACCTGATAAGATGATCATGAAGATAAAGCAGTCCTAGGCTGGAAATTGAAGCAGCATGTTACATAAGGGATGGCTAGAATGATGTGAACTGGAAGGAGATGGAAAAAGTTTAGAGAAGAAGGTAAATCTCAGAGTAATGTCATAGAAGCCAAAGGAAGATTGGTTATCAGGAAGGGATTAAATCTCACATTCTGCAGACACGGACGAGGCGGGGGGAAAGTATCTTAGCAAGTAGGACAGTGTATTTTAGAGATTGTGGTCAGCACAACTGGGGAGGAAGCTAGATTATGCAAGCACTTAAGGAGTGATTTGGGAGGAAAGGGGAAAGAAGATGGTGAGAGTTAGGAATCCTTTTTTGAGGAGGTTGTTAGTAAAGAGTGGAGAGGGCTTTCCTTGGACATTTACTTATGAACGGTGGGCTAACAGAAGGGGCAGATGAGGAACTTTAATTCCCAAGGAGGCAACAAGGACTCAACTTGTGCCGTGGTGGAGAAGTTCGCCTTGGGTGAGGAGTCCTTCCTTCATGAAGAGCATCAGTGAAGGAAGCCGCGCAGATCCTGCTAGAGTCAGAGCTGTGAGGGATCATCTGCATGAAAGAGAGGGTAGGGGGCTCTGCTGAGCAAGTCTGTGGGATAGTGAAGGGAGTAGGAGAGGTGGGAAGTAGCTGCTGTGGAAAATGAGGAAAGAGTACAGACAGATTTCCAGCAGAGGCTGTAAATTGTGAATTATTGGCTGCCTGTATCTGCATAGCGTGCATATACTTGGGGCTTTTTAAAGCAAGACTCATTCGCTTAGGCAGAAAAGATAAAACTGGAAATTTTCTGGGTGGGGATGGCCAAGGAATAAAACAAAGAGACTTTGAGGTTATTCTTCATTTGAGAGCCAGACAGAAAATACAGGAAATTTTGTGGGAACTGAAAGGGACAGTGTAAGAGAGGACAGAAGCTGTGATGAGGCAGGGGACAGTGTGGTAAGACAGCCGGAAAGATGAGAAGGTGGGGACACTGGGGAATGCTTGAGATGGAGTTTCAGAGGTGACACAGTCATGGGTAACCACTAGGGTCAGAGTTAACCAAAGAGGCAAGAAAAGTGGCAGTGGAAGTCACTGGAGTTGAGGGCGCTCAGGATCTGTGAGTCAGGGTGTCTGAAGTATTACCCTTGCTATGTGCAGTAAAGGCACAGTCTGAGGTAGAAAGGATGATGAAGTCAGATGCTTGACACAGTAAAGGAAGAGTCACCTGGCTCTTCACTGTTTTCCACTCAACAGTCTCTATGGTGACACACTCTACCCCTGACCTTTTTGACCTTATGTCCTGTGCTAATCACAATGTTGGGACAGCACCTGCCACCTGTTCCCTGCTATAGACTGCTCATAGAAGGTGATACACTCCAATACCAGTTAGACCTGCAAACAAATTCTTACATCACTAGAATGTGGGTTCCATGAAAGCAGTGCTCTTGGTGGTTTTTTGTTTTGTTGTTTTTACTGTTGCATCTAAACACCTGGAATGGTATCCTTTTGTTCATTATTTACTGAATGAGTGAATGCTTTCAAGTTTGCCTTGACCCTAACTGCTACTTGGTATACCCATTTCAGCCAATTACTACTACATTCCCCCAAAACAATCTTCCAGGTGTTCTCTATTTGGGGAACCCAAATCCCAGCTCCACCTATGTGTCCCTCCTTTGGCTTGTTATCTCTCCTCTCACTTTACTGAGGTCACAGCCACTTGTTGGACCTTGATCTTTGGCTTCTCCCCTCACAGCATTGCTCAGGTCTTAGCCACTTCCTTACCTCTTTACCTGGAAGGGGGAAATGTCTCTACTCTTCTCTAAGGATAATACTTGCCCTTTATTATTATTAGAAGTATTAGAGACTATACTGGTCTCTATCTTACATTGTGCTTTTTATTCTGGAACCTGCCATCCTTCTCTCTTGTATAGCAGTTACTCCCTTTCCAGTAGGTGCAGAGCCGATCCACAGAACAGGATCAAAAAGCCATCTAGGGGTGCCTGGGTGGCTCAGTCCGTTGGGTGTCTGACTTTGGCTCAGGTCATGATCTCACGGTTTGTGACTTTGAGCCCTACATCAGGCTCTGTGCTGACAGCTCAGCTGCCTGGAGCCTGCTTCAGATTCTGTGTCTCCCTCTGTCTCTGTTCTTCCCCCACTCGCACTCTGTCTCTCTCTCTCTCTCTCTCTCTCTCTCTCTCTCTCAAAAATAAATAAAGATTAAAGAAAAATTTTTAAAAAAATACATCTATTCTATCTTGGACCTTAAACTCTCATATTCTGTCTTTCCTTTTTTTTTTTTTTTTTTTTTTTTTTAAGTAAAAAAACTTCTCAGAGTGCTCCCTTCTATTTATGGACTGTTCCTATTCCCTTGTTTAACTACTACTCCTGGCTTAACACCTCGAGTTGGAGGCTGTACTCGCAAGTTCCTGAGTTGTTGCAACTATTTCTTCTGCATTCTTCGGGCTTCTCTATAGTCCTAGTTCCTCATTTACTAACTCAACAACTATTGGAGAGCACCTCTCATTGTCAGGAACATTTCAAGTGCTAGAGACACTACACTGTATAAAATAGACAAAAATCCCTGCACTTGCAGTTTTTACTTTCTATAGGAAGAAACAGATATTAAATAATATAAGTGTATGTGTGTGTGTATTTGATATTGGCAAGTACAAAGGAGAAAAATCAGAGGATACTGGCACTTTCATAGTGGAGGAATTTACTATTTTAGCATGACTGGGGAAGGTTTCAATGAAGAGATGACTTTCCAATAAAGGTCTGAACGGGAGTGAGTCATACAGCTATGTGGGGGAAGAACATTCTAAGCAGAAAGAGTAGATGTACAATTCCTGAGGTATGAGTGTACCTAATGTTTTTGAAGAACAGTGGGAGACGATAGTCACCTTTCTTGCCCTCACATTGGCATTTGTCATTTAGTCCCCATTTGCTTTTAGAAATCCTCGTCGTCCTTTGCAACCAGTATTCTGGAGGGATGAGCTGGTCTCGTTTTTGCCTTTTCCATCGCTCAGTCATTTCTTCTCTATTTGCACCTTTTTAAAATCTTTTTTTCCTGAGGGCTCTTTTGTTGGTCCCCCCCTTTATCCTGCACACACTGTGTTTTGCCAAATTGCATTCTTAAACTATGCTTCTGAGTATTTTCCAGACATCTCAACTTGTACATCACCAGGGGACCAAAAATTCAATGTATTTGCCATCTAAGTAATTTGTTGCCTTATTTCCTCCCAACCCCACAAAGGCCCTAATCTCACCTCTCCTATTTCCCATATCCATTTTTTGGCTTTACTCAAATAGTTGCCCAATTTAGAAAACTGACTTTGTTGTCCCTCTCCCTCTGCTTCTGTGAGTCATCTTATCAACCTCATTCTCTATTCTCTTTACCCCAGTCTTCTTCAGCCTCACCACTGCCATGACAAACATAGTTCATACTTCTGTTTTTGAACATACTATACTGTGTGTCTAGGATGCTCTTCTCAGCCTTTAGGAGCAAGCTCAGATGTTCCCTCCTCCTTGCAGTGGATTCTCCCCATCCCTAGTCAAGTTCATTGTATCCTCCATTGTGTGCATACCTCTTCTAAGCCCCACACAGTGGCACAGTGATAACCATCTTGCCTAAACTATAAGCACGTTGAGGCCAAAGCTACATTTCACTAATCAGTGTCCCTAATGCTTTCCTATGCTTCCATATATTGGGGACATAGCAAAGAGAGTAGAGAGATGGATGAAATTGACCTAAGGGCACTGCATTGCAACAAATTGTGTATGAAGGAAAAAAAATGTCCCAGTTCCCCAGATAACATATGCCTTCGTCAGTAGCCTTTGTATGTTATGTTCAGAATACCAACATCTTTGAGAACAACTGGAATTGATGTTTTGTTTGCTTGGATCCTGACTGCTTTCATTCTACTCCTTGGAACATTGGCAGACAGTCCTGCTGGCAGGCAGCACTGGCCCTAGCTTGTGGCAGGCTGAATTTTATTGTTGTTTAGGCTGAGGGGAAAGAGCAGCTGTTTCAGATCAGACTTAAAATTTTAATTATATAAATATAGAATTTATTGTGTTACTTTGAATAGCAGTACACTTTTCTGCTAGTTTTTGTTTCTAGATTTAGATACTTTTTTTTCTTGTTATAAACAAATTTCTCGTGAGATTTAGGGAGAAATTAAGCAATGGAGACATCTAAGGACAAAAAAAAATGCTCTTCAGTAAACTGAAGATACAGAGATTCTAGAATAGCAAAGAAGTTGAAAATTGGGGGGCATCTGGGTGACTCAGTTAAGTGTCCTACTCTTGGTTTCAGCTCAGGTCATGATCTCACAGTTCATGAGTTCGAGCCCCGGGTCTGGCTTTGCACTGATAGCACAGAGCCTGCTTGGGATTCTCTCTCTCCCCCTCTCCCTTTGCCCATCCCTGGCCTGCTCTCTCTCTTTCTCTCTGTAAAAATAAATAAACATTAAAATTAAAAATATATATATTTAAATACTGAAAATTGGGAAGGAAAAACAAACAATTGTTTTAAAAAATTATGTATAACTCTAAAAAGGTTAAGTGTAAATGCTTTCACTTAGCAAACATATTTTTTTTTTTTGTTTAGAAAGCAGTCTACAGTATTTTGAAAGGTCAAGTAAAAAATGATAGTTGAGGCAGTGAAATAGTTCTTTTTTTCCTTAGTGTGTGCACACATGTAAGCAGGGGAGAGGGGCAGGGGGGAGAGCGAGAGCATCCCAGGCAGGCTCTATGGTAAGTGCGGAGCCCAACACAGGGCTCAATCCCACGACCCTGAGATCATGACCTCAGCCGGTATCAAGAGTCAGATGCCTATATAATATTTTGGACAGAAATTATTCTTGGGATTTTATTGATGTCAAAAAATGTAATCTCCATATTCTCTTAATTTTCCTTTTTTTAAAAAAAAATCCATTGCCCAATTTTATAAGACTCTTGTGAATCTTTAAAGCATTTTAAGAATATTTACAATATTCTAATGAATGCCCTATAGTTTACTTCCTTCAAATAGCTACCCAGGAAGAGCAGTCATTCATACTAACTATAGAAAAAAAAAATCACCGTTCTGTTCATGTTACAGTCTTAGTTCCTTTTGACAGGAAGAAATGTTGTGGCTGATAATTACAACAAATTAAATGGCATAAAGAACAAAAAAATGTATATCTTCATACACAGAAGCATTTTCAAAATGTCAGCTAGCATTTCTCTTGCCAAACTAAGAGGCTCTTTATGCTGTTTTTGGGAAGAGAGGGCACAACTGATTTATAACACAGACTCCCATGATGAGCAGAAACTTGGAGGGATGAGGTGGCGACGTGTGGGATCAAATTGCAGTTGAAACCAGTAAAAGGTGAGACTTTGAGTGACTCTGGAAGGTTGATGATATTCTAAATGTAGAGACTCACAAGTTTTATTAAGCTCCTGACTCATAGAAAAAGAATGCTATCTGTGTATTTCCTCAAAAATACCCTCTGACTCCCAAGGTGGGAACAAACTTAAAATACTTTTTGCTTGAAATTAATTTCCAGGGCTTATAGGTCCTAAACATTTTCTCAAGCTTGAATATGCTAAATTTTATTAGCAGTTAGTGGAACACTTCTTTAAACTGTTTTGAATTTGGATTAAAATATGGGACAAGTTAAATAACATTATAATTATGATGCTCTTGCCTGCTTGAGGATCAGCCTCTTAATAAAACTTTATCGTGTGAACGTACAGTGCCCTAAGGTGGTTTTACCTTGGTGTACCGACCTTTCTCTGACTCGCACTTGAGCTTTCCTTTCATGAGGACTAGTGAGCTCGACATCTGACAGATACTGTCAGACAGACATTCCTTTTACAAGTAGGTGAGCAGGCACAGGCTGAGTTGGCACATGGGCATAAAGCTCTTGAAGCTTCAGGAAAGAGTGTGACATGGAATGTCGCTACAGCAGCTCAGTCTTTCCTCACAGAGAGTGCACATGAATATGCTTTGCTTTCCTAGTAACTTAACTATGAGCAGGTGAAACACACCTGCAGAACTGTTTAACATCTGCAGGACTTCCCAGTACTGCCCAGGCTTTGCATTAATGCACATCTCAGGGTTTTGTGTTTTACTATTAAGGATAGTGGACTTTTCCTCTGAATTGATAGACCATGTTGCTGTCTTTCCTCATCTTATTGAGGAACAGTTTTACACAATGTGACGGCTTCGTGGGTTAGCACAGTGCCGAAATGAGGTCTATTTAGGTATTGTCTGATGGTCCAGAGTGCTTGAAAGTACTGTCCATTAGCTCAGAGTAATGAAAGCCGCATTTAAATATACATAACATATGCCATGGTCTGTCCCTTTACTTACCTCTCCATATACATCTTTCACTCTTCTCATTTTGTACCCAAACTCCGTTCATCTTTAACTCTTTAGAAACTGACACATCACTAAATAGAGTTGGGGGGAGGGGAGGAGGACGAGATGAGAGATGGGGATGGAGGGAGATGCATAAGCATCACAGAGTCACATATTAGGTCTCCTTCAAAGGGCACTTCTAGGAATCATCCTCTGAGTTAACCTCCTCTGCTGTCACTGCTACCAAACCTGGACTGCTTACTCCTGTTCTGGCTTCCCACTCATGCTGTACTTCTCTCTCTGTGTGACGTTTACTATACAGCTTTAATGTGTGCTGACCATGCCCTTCATTAGACTGTAAAGGGCCCGAGGAATCAGAAGCCATCAGTCTTACAAATGTATCCCTGGCCTCTGGCACACAGTGTGTCATATAATAGGTTATTGGTCAATCTGTGTTATTTTTTAAATGATGATGTTTATAATTCTCTATCTTGTTTTCAAAGATTCCCCAAAGTGAGCACAAAAGGAACCATGCTGAGAAGCTAATCGCTCTTCCAATGCAGGAAGATTCCAAAAAGCCAAATGACCTCTCCCGCTCCACTTCAGATACCAAAATAGGAGAAAGTGATAGGCAGCCGAAGGAAAGCTTTTTTCAGTTTCTTGGTAACTTATTCAATATCTCAGGAAAATCATCTCTTGGTGATGCCAAGCAGTCTTCTTTCAAGGATGACCATGACAAAACTGAGAAAGATTTACAAAATCCCAGTGACCGTCCTGAGGAAGGGGTCAAAAGAGAAAGGGAGATTTTCGGTGGCTCCCTGGGAACCCAGGCACTTCCAGCCGAAGAACCGGAGTCCAACTCAGCAGAGCCCTCAGATTCCTTTCCTTTGGATACAACACAAGACAGTGAACAGGAAACCAGTGATTTACTAAAGTAAGTTTACAATTTACTTAGCCGGAAAGTTAAACTTATGGACCTAGCTCTTAAGCCTTACTTCTAACCCTGATTAATTAAGGGAATTGGAAAAAGTATTGTGTAATGTCTTCGCTACTAGGTAAACAAAACAAAAAAAAAAAAAAAATTGTGTGATTTTGTGTACCATACATATAACCTAGGACCTTTCGTGCTATTTTAGGGGGCAGTACCAATACCTTTTAGGTGCTAACTTTGTCAGTACGATATTTATTTCTAATTTAAGACTTCCTTGAATGAGAGTGTTTTCTGTTGTCCAAATTCTTCCTGTATTAGGACAGGCAGTAAGACCAGTGTCTGCATTTTGGGAACAGAAATGGTGCTAAGGAGGGGTGCCTGGGTGGCTCAGTTGGTGCTAAGGAGGGGTGCTTGGGTGGCCCAGTTGGTCAGGTCATGTCTCACAGTTCGTGAGTTCAAGGCCCGCATCAGTCTCTGTGCTGACAGCTCAGAGCCTGGAGCCTGCATCAGATTCTGTGTCTCCCTGTCTCTGTCCCTTCCTTGCTTGTACCCTTAGCTTGGTGCTAAGGTTTGTATGCACATTCTATTCATATCTTTCCTTTGTGGAATGACAATAAAGGGGTTAAGAAAAGAAATTAAATTGACTCTACTTGTAAAACTAGCCTTGTGATGCTTTTCCACAGCTCTGAGAAACTGAAATCTTGTGTAGATATAAGGATTATTTCATCATCCCTTTTTTTCTGTCTTTGATTAACAGGTGCCAACTTGTTTTTCTTTTGCTCAAATGAACTTGGAAGGAATATTTTTTACTTAGAAAATGTATATAACAATGTTTGGTCCATTAGTCATTTTGTGTAACTTAGTAGTATTCATTCATAACTAATAAGTATCTGTTGCATTGATTTTTATTTAAAGATGTTTTTATTTATTTTGAGAGTGAGAGAGAGCATGAACTGGGGAGGGGCAGAGAGAGAGGGAGGGAGAGAACCCCACGCAGGCTTTACACTGTCAGTGGAGAGCCCAATCAATGTAGGGCTCAAACTCAGGAACCATGAGATCATGACCTGAGCCAAAATCAAGAGTCAGATGCTTAGCCAACCCAGGTACCCCTGTTGTATTGATTTTAGCTTCTACTTGTGAATTATTTGTATCATTTTAAGAGGTCATCTATAATAATATAGTCAGAAATAGATGATAACTTAGAGCTTTTTAGTTCTTTATAGTTTCAGAGTCTTCATATACGTACTTTGAGTTAATTCCTCATAGGCAAGCTCCAAAGGTAGGCATAGACCCAACTTACAGTTGTGAGAACTGAGACCCTGATAGACTTGAGTTTGCCCATCAAGATTGATGTGGTAGGGCTTGCCCTACCAAATGTCAGTGTACTGATAAAGCCACATAATTTGAAACAGTGTCATACTAATGTAATACTTACTAAACATTTAAGTGAAACAAAATAGATCATCCAGAAGTAGACCCTTATATATATGTGATTTTAACCCTTGAATGTGATGGCATTTTTACATATTCTTTTTTTTTTTTTATTGTTTTCCATATTATAGAAAGGAACACTTGGGGAAATTGGTTAACAATTTGGAGGGAACAAAAAGCTAGATACTTATCTCATTGTTACAATAAAATAATTAAAATTCAGTAACAAATGATTTTAAAAAGTACAAAACTAAACTAGCTAAATATGACTTATTCTGTTTTGATGAGAAACCACTTTCTAAGCATGATAGCAATGGAAAGTATCAGGAAAGACCAGTAAACTGCATTACTTTAAAAAAATTTTTTTAATGTTTATTTATTTTTGAGAGAGAGAGACCACAAGCAGAGGAGGGGCAGAGAGGGAGACACAGAATCCAAAGCAGACTTCAGGCTCCGAGCTGTGAGTACAGAGCCCGATGTGGGGCTCGAACCCATGAACCATGAGATCATGACCTGAGCTGAAGTCGGACGTTCAACCAACTGAGCCACCCAGGCACCCCAAGATTACTTTTTTTTTTAACGTTTATTTTGAGAGCAAGAAGAGCATGTGCACATCCCCCCGCCCCCCCTCCACACACACAAACATGGGGAGGAGGGGCTCTGAGAGAGAAGAAAAGCAAAAATCCCAAGCAGGCTCTGGGCTAGATCAAACTCATGAACTGAGAGGTCATGACCTGAGCTAAAATCAAGAGTCGGCCACTTAACTGACTGAGCCAGCCAAGTGCCCCTGGATTACTTTTAATTTTCAAACTCCCTATGTCAAACAAAATAAACAGTGATACATTGTATTGGCAAGTGAGAAAATTCGATACAAAAAGATGTCAGAGAATCCTTTAACTGATAAGCATTTTATTAAAAAAATTTTTTTTGTATATATTTATTTTTGAGAGAGAAACAGTGTGAGCAGGTCAGGGGCAGAGAGAGAGGGAGAGAGAATCTAGAAAGGCTCCAGACTCTGAGCCATCAGCACAGAGCCCACTGATGCGGGGGCTCAAACCCATGAACCTTGAGATCATGACCTGAGCCCAAGTTGGAAGCTTAACCAACTGAGCTACTCAGGCGCCCCAGAGCTGATCAGCATTTTAGACACTAACTCAATAGGGAAAAGAAAAAGTGAAACAATATAAACAAAAGAAATACAAACTGCTAATACATAAGTGGAAAAAGGTTTATTCTCACCAGCAATCAAGGAAATGCCAACTAAAATGGAATAACTTTTATAAAATTTTACTAAAATAATAAATGATATACTCTGTATTACTCAAAGTTGATAGAGCTGATGCTCCATATACAGTGATAGGAGTGGAGGCCATATTTTAGAGCAATATGTATCAAGCTTAGAAAGCTTATAGGTTATTTCTAATTATATAAGGAGGTGTTTACTGAAATATTATTTACAGGAACATATCATTGGAAATAAATGTCCAACAGCAGAAAAATGGTTAAATTGGGGTACCTCGGTAATAAAGGATTGTCTAAAGGAGTTCTGTCTAAAATGTGGTTGGACTAGCAGCATCAACATCACCTGGGAATCATTAGAAATGCAAATTATTTGATTCAGACCCACTAAATCAGAATTTCTGGGAGTGGTGCCCAGCAGTCTTCTAACAACCTCTCCAGATGACTTTTTGTACCAAAGTAACTTAAAGTGGTAAGGATTTTGAGGCTATTATGTGGAAATTATGTGGAATGGAAAGTTTGTGTTTTTTCTTTTTTTCTTCTTAATCCCCCCTTTGGTTTTGATTAATCGAGTTTATTTCTTTGGTACTGGACAGTAGAAAATGGAAGAGGTTACCTTGCCTCTTATTTCTTGTTAGTAAAACCCTCCTTATTAATAGAATAATTGCTTAAAGCCCGGGCACCTGGGTGGCTCAGTCAGTTAAGCATCCGACTCTTGATTTTAGTTCGGGTCATGATGTTATGGTTAGTGAGATCAAGCCCCATGTCAGGCTAGGCTCCATGCTGACAGTGCAGAGCCTGCTGGTGAATCTCTCTCTCTTCCTCTCTCTCTCTCTCTCTCTCTCTCTCTCTCTCTCTCTCTGCCCCTCCCCTGCTCACATGTACATGTATTCTCTCTCTCCCAAAAATAACCTTAAAAAAAAAAAAAAAAAAAAAGAATTGCTTAAGGCAGTTACCAGAACCACCTCTGCAAAGCTTTTGTCTTGGCTGAGATACAAGCCTCCTCTGGCCCAGCTCCAGAAGTCCTACAAATTATCAGGTATAGAATTGCAGTTTAGTGACTTCCTACTGTCACATGTTAATTTAAGAATTGACAGGGGCACCTGGGTGTCTCAGTCGGTTAAGCCTCCGACTTCGGCTCGGGTCATGATCTCGCGGTCCGTGAGTTCGAGCCCCGCGTCAGGCTCTGTGCTGACAGCTCAGAGCCTGGAGCCTGTTTCGGATTCTGTGCCTCCCTCTCTCTCAGACCCTCCCCCGTTCATGCTCTGTCTCTCTCTGTCTCAAAAATAAATAAACGTTAAAAAAAATTAAAAAAAAAAGAATTGACATACCATTTTTGTTAATAGTTTATTTTGACAATATGATTAAGGACTACTTATAACTAATTTTAGATATTTAAATAATATATATGGAAAAATTTACTAATAATTTTGAGACTGCATTATAAGTATTAAAGTTGTTTTAGTTTTGTGAAATGAATTTACTAAAAGCAAGGATATATTTAATTTTTCATTGCGATCATGAGAATATTCCAAATATAAAATGTTATTTAAAATTAAGAGTTGCTGATGCATAATTAATAAACCTTGTATATAAGAATCTCTGAAGGTAAGAAAGAGAGTGTTATTGAAACCCAAGTTAGAACAGCTGCCTGGGAAGCACACTCTTCACAGGGAAGAAAGTGCTCTGGGTGATAAACAGTTTTTACAGGGTTATATATGTTTTTACATGTTATGAAAGCTCAAAAGATTATAGACTAGCGTATAAGCAGGAATCACAAGTTTTAAGGTCAAGGAATGCAGGGAATAGGAGCATTGATCAATATTGCAAGGACAGATGGTTTTCTGTTAGGCAACTCATTTATAAAATCAGTATACAGTGTATGTTTGGTGAGCCATAAATCAGGCTTTTGGTTTAAACAAAGTTAGTGTACAGTCAGGCTGACTTAGACATCTAGAATGGCTCTCCTTCTAGCTCAGGCCTTTGGAGAGTGTTTTCTCTCATGAGAGTCTACACTTCTGAAATCGGTAGGAGATTTCAGTGTCACACAAAATTTCAGTTTTTATAACTTCGATTTTTTAATTAACTAAAGGTTTTGCATCATCTTTCTCATGTAAAAATGCCCCTACTTTTTTTTCTCTGTAGGTCTTTTATAATCAGAGTGTACTAAAAAGGGCTAATAGCTTAATTTACACAAGTTTATAAAATAATCTGTGCTGTATAATGCTGTCCATTACTATAATATCAAGCATACTTTTTAAGTCACTATTAATTACAGTTTTCAAAATTTAGGTAAGTTATTAACTATAATTTGAAGTGTGTTCAGAAAAAAATCCTGCTCAAAAGTTATAAATTATTTCATTTTGCTTAATTAAAAATAATAAACAGCTTTGTAATTGTTTTTATGTTGACTATGCCAATTTAATTTTTAATATCCATAAAGCCTTTCATTAAACCTGTTTGGTGACAACTTTTAGATTGTTTTCCATACATTAACTTAGGCCTTCATTGCAGTTTATTAGGAAACTACTTCACTGTTGGGTTGAAATCTTTAAAAAGTTTAAGTTCTATGATTTTTATGTTTTCAACAGATTCATATCCATCATGAAAAAATTTTCTGTCAAAGCTTTATTGTGATTTAAAAAAAAAATTGCTGGATTCACAGCCTGTCTTTATACGGAAAAGTTAAAAGCCTTTCCTATTATGAGAGAAGATATTCTTAACTGTAATTTGAAAGGAAATCTATCTTAATGCTGAGAAGATAGCTTAATCATACTTTCTTAAAGTGAGTTAGATACTTTGCTCTAAGGCTGTTATTTTTAGGCTATTATTTAGGATTTCCTTTGAAGAATGACAAATGTCTTTGGTTGACCTTTGAAATATCAGGAATATCAAATATATACAGAAAAGAATATAGCTGTGTTTGGTACCTGGAGGCTTAATAAATCTTTACATGATAGGTAGGTATATCTTGGGCTAAAATGCATAAAACCTTTTCACATTTCCAATATGTACATATGTCTACTTCTTTAAATATTTGAAATGTCTAGGTATGTTACTTTGTTCTTGCTCTCCTTTTTTTTTTTTTTTTTTTTTTTTTTTTTTGGTTTGGGCACAGTGTATTTTATTGGTGGTATATGACAAAGTTCGGGGGCCTGGGATGGAAACATTGACGCCAAGGTCATGACAGTCTCTGTAAGTTGGGGCTGAGCTGGGGCAAGGACTCCCTAGCAGCTGAGGGCTTCTCCTCTTGTGCTCTTAATAGAGCTTGTGGTTCAGAGGGCTCTTACTCCTTGAATTGGAGGCCATGTGGACCATAAGATCCACCATTGGTTTCTGTAGCTAAATTCATTGTTGTACCAGGAAATGAGCTTGATAAAGTAGTCATTGAGGTCAATGCCAATCCCAGCATCAAAGATGGAAGGGTGGGGATTACTGTTAAATTTGCAGGAGATAATCTTGCAGTATCTGCTTCACTGTCTTCTTGATATCCTTGTATTTGGCAGCTTTTTCCAGGTGTCAAGTCATATCCGTAACTGACCTATTAGGGATAAGGACACATAACGACATTCCAATGAGCTTTCCACTTGGCCTCAGGGATGGCCTTGCGCACCACTTTGACAGTGCCAATAGAAGCAGGGATGATGTTCTGGGCAGCCCCTTGGCCATCACACCACAGCTTCACAAAGGGGCTGTCAGTCTGCCAGCTGGCACTGATGGCATCAGCTGTGGTCACGAGTCCCTCCACTATGCCAAAGTTGCCATGGATGACCTGGGCCAGAGGGGCCAAGAAGCTGGTGGGGTAGAAGGCATTGCTGACCATCTTGAGGGATTTGTCCTGCTTCTGATGGTTCACACTCCTCACAAACATGAGGGCATCAACAGAAGGGGCAGAGACAATGACCCTCTTGGCTTCATCCTTTGAGTGAACCCCAGCCTTCTCCATGGTGGTAAAGACACTAGTAGACTCCACAACATGTTCAGCACTAGCATCACTCAGTTTGCTGTTGGCAGGATCTCACTCCTGGAAGGTGGAGATGGACTTTGCTGACAAATTTCCCATTCTCAGCCTTGACTGTACCATTGAGTTTGACATGGGTGGAGTCATACCAGAATATGTAGACCATGTAATTGAGGTCAACAAATTGGTGGCAACAGTATCAACTTTGCCAGACTTAAAAAGCAGCCCTTGTGATCAGACACCAGTACAGCCAAATCCATTTACTCCAACCTTCACCATCAAGTCTCAGGGATGCAGCTGGCACTGTACAAGAAAATGTGGCTGTCTGTCAAATGGAGAGGAGCAGAGAGCCTGTCTTATTTGGTTCTTACTATTGTTAGGATCATTTAACTTTGGTTGTGTAGGATAAGCTGTAGATCCCATGGACAATTTATATAATATGTGTAATTAATACTCCATTTTCTCTGTGCAGCTTATAAAATTTTAATTTTCCATCTTCAGATTTTATTTTTAAAGTTACGTGTTTTTGATATTTCCATTTTCTATTTTATTTACCAGGCAAAAACTTAACAATTAAAGGACAGTTTTATATTCTTATACTATTCAATTATGGAGACTCAACTGCAACCTGAGAAAGAATGCTGTAGAAAATAGACTACATTGGTGACATGACTAATCTTTTAAAAAGAGGGAGTGTAGCTCATCAGTACCTGACACAACTAATTATAGTACACGAAGTTAGGCTTGAAACTTTGATGTTCAGTGCTTTAAACATGATTATATAGTTGTTTAGTATAAGCAATGTATGTTTTAGTTTCAAGCATATAACATTTCCACCAGGTGCTACAGGAGATTATCTGGTTACAAATTTAAACTAGTTCATATAAATCAGTGTAATCATTTTAGTTGAAAGTACCCAGAAAATCCTAAAAAATGGAGAAAATGATTCTCCTCACCCCTGAAAGGACTCCAAAACTACCAAAAGGCATTATTACAGTGAGTTGACATTTAATGGATTTTTTGTATGTGGTTTATAGAAGACCTTTTAGATCAAAAGGTGCATTAGGATTGATGCAGGATAAAATGTCTTGAGGTCTTTTTAGGAGGGAGTTGGTAGGAAGAGAATGTCAGTTTACTTAAATTGAATTCTGATTCCTGTATCATTTCATATTTCTTTGGAATCATGTACATTTGTGTATCCATGTCTTCAGAATTATTTTATTGATCTTTTGAAGGAAAAAATATTGCAACCTGTTGAGAGTAGATTTTAAATATAAAACATTAAAGCTTCAAAAGAAAAACTGACCAAAAATTTCTTGTCATTTATTCGGGCTTCTTGATCTTCACATGTTGCTCTGAAGGCTCTTGTGTTTTCTGATTAATTAATGTATTTTGATATCCGATTTCACCAATAACGTTACTTTACCTGTATGGTAAAGTACCATGTATTTTTCTCTTCTTGTATGTTTTCACAGGCAATTACCTTATTCGTTTTTGAGTTTGTTTCATAATAAGTCTTTGATCTGGCCTGACACTCATTCTGGAGCTAAAACTACTTTCATAAGGCAAAGCTTTTTCCCTAGTCATCTTGTTTAGCTGCTTTGTAATGGACAGTAAAAACATGCATGTAACCAATACAAGTTTTCACAATAGTGGTGGATTGGATTTCAGAGACCAGCAATTATATAGATTGAAATACATTATTTCAGCTAAAATTCAAGAAATATGTGAGGGGCACAGTTCATAAAAATTTGACCTGTCCGAAGAGGTTTACCATCTGTTTTATCACGTAAATGAGTCTAGTGTTCTTAATGTTACTGCTTTAAAGCAGGGGAGAAAAAGCATTATTTAGATATTGGAATACTGGTGGCTGGATTTCTTATTCATGTGGGTTCTACAATGTTTTGTTAATTATATGTTTAATCTGAAAAAAAAATAGAACATCAAATATTTCTGCCATACATTTTTAGTGTTAGGATCCTAAAATGAGCCTAGAGTTCAGAATTTAAAACACTTTTATATAATTGATAATAGTGAAGGCAGTCTGGAATAAATCACACACTAAGCACTTACTATCATTGCTTTATTTTAGTCATTCATTGCCCAAAGGTTGTAAATATATATCATTTGCCAAATTTTGTGGGGGGCATTTAAAAATGTAAAAATGGTTAAGACACAGTGCCTTCCTTCAAATAGCCACAAGGCAAGTGGGTAAAATGCATTAAGTGCCTAGATCTTTATAATCTGATATGGCAAATGCTGCGCTCAAGGTTCTTTGCACCCACAGATCAGAGGCTAACTGCCCATGTCAGCAGGAAAGGGGCGCTGGGATCTGTTTGTTCTGGAGATGACTTGTGAACTTAGTCTCAGAAGACATTGGAGTTTCTCTCTGGGGCTGGGATTTAAGGGAAGAGAATGGTATGTGTCCAGGGCTATTAAGCAGTATCAGATAGCATGAGAACTCCCAGCGAAAGATTCTTCAAAGGAAGTTGGATGCTGAGAGTCTCTGGAACTTTATGCTGGGGCTGAGAAGAAGTAGAGAACTTTTACTAGAAGTCTCTTTTGATTACATTTACCCAAGCAGTTTTATGCTACAGAAATTGAATATTTGAAGAACTTAACATAAGAGCATTTTTAAGGCAATTCTGTCATTGAGTTAACAAATACATGCTGAGTGCTTGATGTGAGTTAGACATCTTACCAGTTGTTTTCCTTTAAAAGTTCTCCCCCTATGTGCTTGAAGTTGCCGTTCAAATTTACATCCAAGAGTAAGGGAAGAGAAGCTTACTGTGGTGCTCTAATATGGTGGACAAATCAGTGACATATCCATGAACTTGTGCCAGTATGAGGCACATAAGGCAGTGTGGTTCCTTCCAGTCAAACACTCTTTGAGATTGTAACTAAAACCCAAGCCTTGGACTTGTCAGCCCACTTTCTGTCTGGTACCTACTGTGAGAGAGATGTAGGTAATCAGGTAAGAGGGAATGGTTTTGGAGCACCTGGCTTTCTCAGTCCGTTAAGCGTCTGACTTCGGCTCAGGTCATGACCTCACGGTTCGTGAGTTTGAGCTCTGTGCTGACAGCTCAGAGCCTGGAGCCTGCTTCCAATTCTGTGTCTCCTTCTCTCTGTGCTTTTCCCCGGCTCACACTCTGTCTCTGTCTTTCAAAAATGAATAGAAATGTTGGAAAAAAAATCTTTAAAAAGGAATGGTTGTAAGGAGCTCAAACATTCATGTGCCTTGATGTTCATGTGTTCCTTGTCAAATCTTCATTATTTTTAGTAAAGACAGGTTTACCTAAAACATTTTAGGATTTCCTTCTCCAGTTGAATACTTACTAGGAGTAGGAGTATTTCAAAGATATACTTTATCATAACTTCTAGGATTACTGTTAAGTGTTACTAACTATATTTCATGATACTATTGGGCTCTTTCTTTTTACAGACAACTGGATAGTAATCCAGAGAGGCCTTCCGTAACATATGCAACATATCGAGGCCCCAGACAAATTAGGAAATATTTGAAGCACCAGAACGCATTGGAAACTGTGAATCCCTTGGACAGAGAAAATGAAAGTTCTGACTCTAGTACAAGCATCCATATTGGCCCTGGAAGTGACATTGAGGCTAGGATGGTGTCGTCGTTGTCATCAGCTAGTACAGACATATCTGTGAAAGGACATTTGCTCGAAGGCCTGTTAGAAGACTCTGATTGTAGCAAAATAAATGTTAACACAGAAAGCCATCTGACAAACCATTTAGAATTGCCCAATACTGCTGCTTCTACGAATGTTTTAAATAAAAATGATCCTGGGGGACCTGTGAGAAGTAGGTCATCCCCTTCTTCTGTGACTAACTCCAGCTCCACTGCCAGTGAATCTGACTCACGACACCATTTAAGTTGTGCACCAGTTTCTCAGACTGACAGAAATTTGGTATGCTCAGCATTGTTTACAGGAAGTAACAGTAGCAGAGTTCCTTGCAGTCCAGATTTTCAGGGAATAACTACAGCGGAAACTACAATAAAGGAAGACAGCTCAGTGATGAGTGATGGGACATGGGTGCAAAGAGAAGCACGTGTTGGGCATGAGAGCCCTGCTGTTTCTGACTGCTCTTCTAGTAAACCTGATGGGAGTGACACTACCAAACAGGGCAGTGCAGATTTGCTGAGTCCAAATAAGTCAATTATGCATGAAGATCTGCAGTTGCCAGAGAGTAAGTGTTCTGACAAGCAAGCTGTTGATAACTCAGCCAAGCAGGCTGCCAGTCATATCAGCACCACGGCTCTTCAGAGACATGCTGTGACAGACACAGAACCTGTAAATGAAGGAAATAGACTGTCTTCCCAAGACTCACAAAAAAATTTGGCTGCTACAAAAATCAGACAAGAAACAGAAAGCACCTTGGTTAGTGAACCCCCAACTTCAAGTCACGTAAAAGCTCCAGAAGGTAGAATTGAGCCACTACCCAAAGATATTGACCAGCTGTTTGTAACGGAATCCAAAAGGTCCAGTTTTAGGTCACATGGCAAAATGCCTCATGTGGTTAGAATAAATCAAAACAACCCTGACTCCGGAGAACACATCAGCCAATCAGCAGTTGTAGCGTGCTTAGAAAACAGAGTATCCCCTAAGCTGAATTTTGAACCTAACAGAAATCACATTTCAGAATCTCATCTTGACTCTGAGAGTCTTCAACAAACCAAAGTATCACCTGATGTCAGAACACCTCTTATCCTTGACAGTACAAAGTCAGATTTCAGTATTTCATCTCCTACGTTTGTTTCCAGGGTTGGTATGCTGAGCAAGTTAGATACTCCTGTTACAAAGGATGAGTGTTCTGTGCTCACTGAAACTGGGGATGTCAGCATTGTTGGTATTTCCAGTCCGCCTGGTAAATGTCAAGAAGAAAATGTGGCAAATCGTGTTGAGGCAGTAAAGGGGAAGGGTACTCTTGCTTGTCTTCATCTGGAGCGTGGATCTGCAACTCTTGAATCCAAGGAAGTTCTTCCGAAAGGTGAAAAATGCCAGGTTGGAGTTGACTCGAGATTGGAGTGTGAAAGCCTCTCTGAGGACAACAGTTCCATTTCACCTCAAGGCCCTGCTAAAGCAGAATTGATGTGTTCAAATGCCAGAGCAAGTAAGAGCACTACAGAGAAGTCTGGTTCTCTTTCCTTGGAAACCAAACCTGACATTGCAAAAATTTTATCAAAGGTGGAAGTTGATGGTCAGAACGGTGTTCCTGTTGAGTTGCATTCTGTAAGAGAAGAAACTGTAGCCATCTCCAAGATCACTGTTTCCCAAACAGAGCCTAGAGATATTTCTCAGGATAAGATTTCTTCTCCATTTGAAGTTACAGATGTGCCAGGAAAGCTTATTTTATCAGAATTAACTTCCCTAGAGGCTGAACAGGACAAAAGTTTTCAATCAATGGATCGTGAGGAGATTAAAGAGAATTGTCAGACTGAGGTATCTCTTCCTGCCTCCAAATATCAAGGTTTTCCGGAAACAGAGGCAAAAGCTTTAGTTTATCCTCCTGCTTTTCCCAAAGGTAATATATCTGAGATTTTACCTCCTGTTCATGACGAAAAAGCTACTAGGCAAATGGCACAGAATTATGAGGCCAATACCTATGTGATTCATCAACCTTCACATATTTTTGGGACTAGAAAGATTTCTGGTTTCTCAGAAATGGCAAAATTCAACTCAACTAGTGCTTCCCCACAATTCCAAGAAGCTGACAGCACACAAGTAAATTCACCTTTTCTGGAATCTGATAAAAGTTTGGGGAAAAATGCTTTTGTATCTGAGAACTCACACTTTCACAATATTCCTGTGCTGAAATCAGAAAAGAAAGCCTTATCTCACAGAAAAAAAGAGAATACTCATTCCCTAAGTGGTAGTATTGATAGTGTGTCTTCCTCTGGTAGCTCTGAAGAAGTTAGCATGGTTTTAAGTTCACATAGTCACCAAAATAATTCCAGTTCTGTAAAAGTTACCATAGATGCCACACATGAAGGTGCCTCTTTAACTAACCTGCTGCTCCCTAATAGCCCTTATTTGGAATTTGAAACATCTGTCCCAACAGGGGCAGAAGTGACCCCTTTTCAAGAACATTTTGGGACTCCTACTGGGAAGGTGTCTCTCGATTTCCCAACTGCTGCCCAATTTGACAATCCCATGGAAGCAGAGACTGGAGCAGTTGCTGGGGCTCCGACGTCAGTTAACAGCTCAAGCCAGCAGTGTTCTGAAGCCTCTGCTGAGCACACGGAAGCAAGGAGAAGAGTCCATGACCAACTTTTGGACCTCAAAAGTGGTTTAGTTAAAAAGGCTGATACATTGATTGGTGAAATTTTTGTTTCTGTCAGGGAAGAATTAAAATCCACACACATAGTTGATACCTGCCAAGAGCATATAGCCATAGATGGCATAATGAATTCAGGTACTCTGAAAGAAGATGTTCCTGAGAAAAACTCCTCAGAAGTGACACTGGCAGGGATCCAGCTAACAGAGCATTTGGAAGAGCAGGGCATGGAAAACAGGTCGGATGTCCCAGAGGAAGAAAAGGTCTGTGTTTCACTTACAGCTGGTGAGAAGAGTCTCCTTTTTGATTCTGATAGAATGAATTTATCTTGTTTGTTAGAAGATCAAGCTAGGGAATTAGTCAATGAGATTGTTTATTCAGCCCAAGAAAATTTGGCAAATGATGCTTTTGAAGATACTGAAGATACCTGGGATTCTGAACTTCAGGCTAATACTTCACAAATTCTCAGCAGTGATAGTGTTAAGCCACATGATACATTAAGGGATTTCTTGGTGTCTGAACAGGCAGTAAATCAAAGCACATGTGAAATTAATGAAAATAAAATATTAGGTAGGTTCTTCTCTGTAAGTAACTTAGTTAAGGACGCAGAGTCAATTAAAGGAAGAGAAATTGTTCTCTACCAAGAATCCCCACTTTCTGGAAGTAGAGCTGGACAGGCTGATAGGATAAATTTGTGGGAATCAGATGCTGTTTTACTAGCTGAAGATACACCCCATAAAGGGTTAGATGATAAGGTAAAAACACATTTATTTTTCAAAGAGGACTCTAAAGATAAAATGGAAATAGCGTGTATGGATAATCACAAAACAGGGACAGAGGATACAAGAACTCTTGTATTAAATTTCAAATGGCCTCCATTTGCAAATGATGACATCCATGTACCTGGGACATCCAAGAACAGTTTTTCTGATAGTCTTGTGTGTATATCTGAAAAAGGCTTGCCAGGACAGAGTAATAAAAACACACTCTTTACAATGTCAGAAGTAGGGAAAGTACACAAGAAAGATATGGAAGTAAATATAAGAAAAATGGAGCTTAGATCTCCCATGTTAGAATTGGAAAAAACAAAGAAAAAGGATGCTGAATTGAATATTACGAAATATGAGGCAGCCCCTCCTATGTTAGAAATGGGAAGAGCACATAAAAAGGATGCCAAATTAAATGTGATAAAAACTGAGCCAACAGCTGACATTTTTAAAGTGGGAGAAGTACACCAAGTGGATGCTGAGAGGTATATTGAAAAAACTGAGGGATTACCTGCCATTTTAGGAATGAAAAAAGCTTATAAAATGAGGGATATCGAAGGAAATCTTGGCAAAACTGACATGATGCCTATTATTTCAGAAGTGAAAAATACCTACCAAAAAGATGCTGAGGTAATTACTGGAAAGACTGAAGTGATGCCTGCCACATTAGAAATGGAAAATATTTACCAAAAGGATGCTGAAGGGGATATTGCAAAGACCGAGGTGATACCTGTTGCATTAGAATTACAAAATATTTACCAAAAGCATGCTGAAGGTGATGTTGGCAAGACCGGGATGACCTCAGTTATGTCAGAAATGGAAAATGCCTACCAAAAAGACTTTGAGGGGGTTACCAAAAAGGCTGAAGTGATCCCTGCCACGTTAGAAATGGAAGATATTTACCCAGAGAATGGTGAAGAGGATATCACAGAGACTGAGGTGATACCTGTTACATTAGAAATGGAAAATATTTACCTAAGTGATGCTGATCTGGACAAAACTGAGGTTATGCCCATTATGTTAGAAGTGGTAAATGTCTACGAAAAAGATGCTGAGGGCATCACTGAAAAGACTGGAAGACCTTTGTTGGAAATATCTTACCAGAAGGATGCTGGAGAGGGTATTAGGAAAACTGAAATGGTACCTTTAGTGTTAGAAGTGAAAGAAGCACACAAGAAGGCAGTCCCTGCCTTCTTAGAAGTGGAAAGGGCATGTAAGACAGAGGATACAGAGGCAGTTGGAATGAGTGTGTCTATGCCCTCTCCAAGAGAAATGGAAAGACTGTCTCCAGAAGATTCTGATGAGGCTCTCAGGAAACACAAAGTATTATCTACAGTGGTAAATGTTAAGAAAACCTATGGAGCAAGTCTGGAATTGCCTATTACACAAGCAGAGGCTGTGCCTCCCATATTTGAAGCCGAAAAAACATCCCAAGAGCCTGGTGGAGAGAGTGTTGGAGAAATAGAGAAAGGACCCCCTGAGAGAAAGGAAGGCTTGATAGCGTGTGACAACAGACTTGCCTCATATTTCAGGGGATATGAATCACCTACATTAAGCAAGGATTATGAAGGCTACCCAGCTTTAGCAGTGCCGGATTTTCGACCCAAGGATACTATGGGAAAGCTAGACAAAAGAACATCTGTTACTGCAGTAGATAACCAAATAAGAGATGATAATTATAGTGATGAGAAAGAAGAATCTAATTTAGCCTTCATGTCTCAGGATGAACAAGAAAATTCTTCCTTTACTATATTATATGACGAACCCCTTCAAGATGAGGACAGGTGTGCTACCCCAGAAGTAAGAACACACACTCTGCTGTTTCCTGATACATCTACTGACAGCATGCCTGTAGTCACATGCGAGAGGTCTGAGAGCAGAACTGACCTTGTCCATCATTTTGAAAAGGACACTAAATTAGGTGAGACATTTGATAGTGATAGTTCAGAATCATTCTTATCAGTGGAGGCCAAAAGGTACAAAATTTATCCCTTAGCTTTGTCTCCCATTTATGAGGATGACAGCTCTCAGGAGGACATTCTGTCCAGCGAGGTCTCACCTGGTCACCATGGCTCCACAAAATCAAGAGAGAATGCAAACCAGCCCTCTTCTGTTTTATCCCTTCTCCAGTCGGTATCAGAGCGTTTAAAGATGAATTTTGATGAAGACAGACAGGGGATAGAGGCAGAGGAGGAGGAGGAGGAGGAGAAGGAGGGGGAGGAACCATTACATAAAGGAAGCCTGAGACCTAGGAGGAAGGAAACCATTACTTTGAAGCTGCCAGACCCTTCCATCACGTTTTATCCTGATGATGACCAGGAAAGGACTGGAATCTCTAAGAATTCATACGTAATGTCAAATGAACCTACTACCTCTGATCTGCAAGTTGGTCTGTGGCCAGAAAAGGCTTCATTTCTACAAAAATCTGACCTTACTTCTAAACTACATTCTTCTTTAAAGAGTGCTTATCATCAGTATTTGCATACTTCCAAAACTCACTCCTCAGACAAAGGAGCCAGATTTGGTGGACTTTTTCAGGAACCAGTGTCAAAATATTTCCGTGCTCAGGACATCTCAGGCAGATTAAGCCCATTCACAGAGGTAAGTTATTTTGATTATTAACAAATGAAGTAGTGCTTTGGGTCATGAAATGACCTAAAAACTTATGAAGAAAATCAGTGATTTGAGGTTGTGTAAAGATGGTTTTAAAAATATATCAGAAGTTACTTTATTCTTTATTTGAAGTGTATCATAATCCCTGTATTTTAGCCGGACTGTTAAAGTGAGAAAATGAAAGTGCTTAGGCAGAATTTAAAAGGCATAAGAGAAGCAAGTTATTTCCCCCTTCTTTGCTAATATTTAGTTTTCAAGTGAAATTAAGTGACAGCATTCTGAATTTCTCAAGGTACTATATATGGGGAAATTGTTACATTCCATTGAGCTTATGTGTCTCAGTAAAATATTTCATAATATTCTAAAATATTTTCAGTAATCACTTGGCAGTATCCTGTCAGTACTTGCTCATATTGTTCATACAAAGCAGGGCCACAAACAGCCTAATTGAAAGAAAAAAAGCTGAAAACATTATAGCTGTTAATGGTCTTGAAATTCAGTTTTATGGGTTTTTTTGCCTTAGAAATATTTAAACATTTAATGTAGAATATTCATTTAACATGGGACTTCCTTTCTGGCATTCCCAAGATCATGGAACTTTCTCTACGATTCCCAAGACCCATGTCTTCACCATGAATAGCCACAGTAGCAAATAGTTATATTAGAATACCAACCAGTAGCTTGCAAGGCAAAGTCTTTTTAAAAGAAAGGATAAGATTTGAAGAAATGTTTCTTTAATGATCCCCCATCACCTACCAAGTCAAGTGAAACATCTTCACTATATTACAGCACACCCAAGTCCTGTTTGTCCAACCTTATCTCCACGTGCTCTGGTTATACACCCAGTGTTTCCTACCACCTTGCCTCGGAAAATATGTTCTCCATGGAATTCTTTTATCAACTCCCTGACCCCAACCTGCCACATTTTTTCCCTTATTAAAATCCTGTGTTTTCAAGGTCTTCTCCATATCACTTCCTCCAACAAGCCTTTTGGGGGCCTCCCCGTGCCATCACCTCACCTCTATGCTGGTGTCATTCCCCTAGATGCCCATAAGTTGGCATTTTCTTTGTATTTTACCCATGAGTTTAACCTAGTCCTTCACAGAACAGTCACATGAGTGTGATCATCTGTTCCTTCCTTCCAGGTATAAGCTCCTTGAGGGCACAAACAACACATTATTTACCCTTATATTTGCCCTTGTATCTCTTGTAGTACCTAGAGGTACACTTTGCATATAATGGTCCCTAAGTAAATATGTGATGAATTGGATTTGTGACTGCTAAGAAAGTGAGTTATAGATCTTTCTGTTGATGTTTCTTAAGGTTTACTTCTTCCACATTTACTCTTTCAGAATGTTGACAAACAAATTCTGAGGTGTAACCCGAGACCTGGGAAGGTAAGCATAAGTTTCTTATTAACTAAGGTAAAATATGAAAAGTAAAGTTACGTTAGGGATGCCTGGCTGGCTCAGTCGGTTGGGCATGCGACTCAGGGTCATGAGTTCAAGCCTCACATTGGGCACAGAGCTTACTTTAAAAACAAAAAAAAGGTTACTTTCAGATTTGGGGAGTTTAAAGTAAATACTTTTCACTGACTTTAAAGGGGATTATTTTACTCAAAGATTTAGCATCTATAGTAATCATCTTTTATATGTTTAGGATATTTTCTACATTCTAGGACATTTTGGAATTTTAAATGCATTCTTAACAATTAGTTTTTGTGCCTGCTTTCTGTATATTGCAGATGGTTATCTATGATCTCCATGGAAGTAAATACAAGCAGGAGATCTACTGTAATATTCCCGATGCTACATCATGGTCCTTTCCGAATGGGATACTGATAAAAGTTGTAAGGGGCTGGTAAGAAATCTCTTAAAATTTGGTAGCATTTTCCCCCCAACTAAGTGTGTTTTCTTACTCTTTATGCTTTTTGTATTTTTTATTAAAGTCACATTCCCTTTCCTCTGGTTTTTGACAGAATATTTTGAAACATAATTAGTGTCTTATAATTTAATAGTTCTTTTTATGTACTGTGCCAGAAAATACTGGCTGTTTTTAGTGCTTAAAGCCAATGGGCCATAAGTAGCAAGACCTAATATATATATTATATGCAATTAATACCATTCTGAAACTACATTAGTAGCAGGATGGATTTGGCAAGTTGAGTTGAAGGCATCAGCTAAATGAAGCATAGCTTTGAAAGCGAGTTCACAAGTTGTGGGATGCTAAGGAATGTGAAGGCCACATACTTAAAGTCATTTGTCTAGCTGACATGGTCAAGAAGTGAAGGATTCTTTGTGTGGTGTAAAAATGAGGGGAAACCTCGTTTGTTATGGACCATTTCCCTTGCATATGCTGCAGCCAAAATTTCTTTGTCCAGTCTTAGTTACCCACTGGTCAGTACTCATGAAGTAAGTGGTATGGTATAGTGTTGTCTTCATGCAATAAAATGGGACACCTGTGCTCCCATTTTATTCAATAATTGGAATTGTTAAGCTATTGTTTTTGATAGAAATATATAGCTTTGTTTATATACCATCTAGAAAGTATACGTGCATTTATGCATACATAAATATAGGCGTAGATTATGTTTGGGAATATTTCCAAGTTGTGTGCACTTTTATTCTTATGCCTATGTCTATACTTAAATTAGCGTATGTTATTGTTTCAAAAATAGGTTTATATACCAATTGTGGAAAATAGCTCAGGTTTTGAAAGTTAAGTAGGTACAATAGTCTGTGGACTTACTAATAAGTATCATGTGTTTTATGCCTCATTTCTTAGAAAATTAATTATAACCAATCATGCTTTTATATTTGTTCAGCTGGATTTTATATGAGAAGCCACATTTCCAGGGTCAGAAATGTGTGTTGGAAGAAGGAGAAAAGGTGTTAAATCGTGACTGGATCCTTCAGAACAGAAAACATCCACCAAGAGACTTTGTATTGGGTTCTATCAAACGTGTCTTAAAGGTGACACAACTTTTTGTTTTGTTTTGTTTTTCCTGTTTTTTTATTTTCTTTTGTCAAGTAGTAAAGCTGTACGTTGGTCTAGCGATGTTTAAAAGCGGTTGCTAATATCCGTGCTAATTTTACCAGTCTTCATTATATTGATGATAATCTTTTGAATTTATGCATATAAAGTGTTACAGTGAGTGATAATTGAAAATGTTGCCTGTAATCTGGCCCATAAAATGAATTGGTGCATGATACATATATGTATGTGTGTATGTATATGTGCATACATATATATATATTTTTTTCTTTTTAATGTTTATTTTTGAGAGACAGGGAGAGAGAGAGAGAGAGCAAGCGAGAGAGCACGAGCTAGGGAGGGGAAGAGAGAGAGAGAGAGACACACAGAATCCAAAGCAGGTTCTAGGCTGTGAACTGTCAGTACAGAGCCCGATGCAGAGCTCAAATTCAAGAGCCATGAGATAATGACCTGAACTGAAGTTGGACGCTTAACCGACTGGGCAACCCAGGTGCCCCCATACATATATTTTTAATAGTAGTAGGAATACATCATCCAGGCATCTTTAGCAAAAGAGCCGAAATTTCCAAATATCTTTTTTTTTTAGTATAGATCTCTACCCTTGAGTGTAGGAGTGTGTGTGTGAGTGTGTGCATATGAGTGTTTAGGAAATCAGAGAAGGAAGGGTGGAGAAAGGAAGGTAAGGTGTGTTCCTCTTTTATTTTCTGTTTAGAAAATACTATTTAATACTCACATGAGGAAGGTCTCCCAGTATAATAAAACATTTTGTGTTGGTGTAGAGGAGAGGCGAATTAGTGGTTAGGACAGATCTCAGATAAGGACAGATTTATTTCTCCAGGGCATTCTTAAGAGTTCCTTCAGCATTAAAATAGTGCATGATTTATTACAATCATATGACAGTCATGAATATATATATATGTATTTTTTCAAGTTACGGAGATTTTGTTTATATGCTTAAAAATGTAAATTCAGGTGGATCCTATAATAGTGATTTGGGTCAATGTTATTAAACTCTTGATAGCTGCAAATAGCATACAGAGGAAGGAAACATAGCTTCCAGGAAAAAGTCTCCATGAAAGGGGTATCTGCAAAAATTTTGTGAATTAATACTTCCTGGAAAACTGCAAACAAGCCTGTATCTTCACAAATACGTGTTTTGCTTTTGGATCCGATACTGTGATGAACACGGGAAATGGAAATACAAGTGAAATATGATCGCATGCTTGAGATTGCTGGAAGTCTAGGGGAGGGACATCTGAGTCACGTAAGCATATGAATTGAGAACGCTCTGCAGGGCCCTCAGGATGCACAAAGAAGAGGTACTCCCCTGGAGGAGGTGGCACCTGATTGGAATCCTGAGAGAGTATAAGCAGTGGGCGGGTGGAGATGTGAGGAAGTTCTTGGCAGAGCCACTTGTGTTAAATAAGGATGTGAATGTTGGTACCACAAGGAGATTGACGGCTGCAGCATCGAGGGTGTTTGTTTGCATTGAAAACCTTAACTGCAAGCAGGTCAGCTCAGCAAGTGGCATCTGAGTGCTCATTTAATTAGCTAACTCACTAGAAATTGATTGAAATGAATAGTGTGTAGGTATAATCTTCTAAGATTTAAATACCTTCAGGTGTGTGTGTGTGTGTGAGAGAGAGAGAGAGAGAGAGAGAGAGAGAGAATGTCAGGCATCGTGCCAAGCCTAGTGGAGAAAAAAAGGTAAGTTGTTGAAAACAGCAGCCTTCTCACCACAAAACCACAATAAAATCAAAAAACTCAGTTCTGTTGAATATGGATATATAAATGTGTATTTGCACATCCACCATTTGCTTAGATTATATTAAGAGAAAGAGTAAGTGATGCTTGCATTTCTTCCTTCTTCCAGTGCTTGGAGTGCTTGGAGCCTTTTTTTTAAATTTTATTTTTAATGTTTATTTTTAAATAAAATTTAATAAAATTAATAAAAATTTATTTTTTAAATTTTATTTTTAATGTTTATTGATTTTTGAGAGAGAGAGACAGAGTGCAAGCAGAAGAGGGGCAGAGAGAGAGGGAGACACAGAATCTGAAGCAGACTCTAGGTTTCGAGCTGTCAGCACAGAGCCCGACAAGGGACGTGAACCCACGAACCTCGAGACCATGACCTGAGCCAAAGTCAGACGCTCAACTGACCAAGACACCCAGGAGCCCCTGGAGTCATGTTTTAAATTGCAGTGTTAGTGCACTCATGTCTTGAACAGACTAGCACCTTTCAATGAGGAAGGAAAATAAAACTATTGAGCATCGAATGGAAAAGGCATTAGCATTGTTCTAAATATTTTACAAAATAAGAATCAGGCATCAAACTGCTTCCTTTCTCCAACCTTGTCAAAATTTTGCCTATTGATAGCTTCATTGTCATGGTGATTGTTACCATTCCAGATTAACCTAGGCTTAAGCCTAGTACTAACTTTATCTTATTTCGTTCTCTTTTATTTGCTCTAATCTGAGTAGTCAAAACTTGTGTTCTTTAAGGATAATACTTCATGATGTCTTCACTTCGCTATGAATAGATGCAAAGGACACCGTCAGTTATCAACAGGTGTAGGTTCTGCTCAAAGTCATCTTTGCTCCCAGAAATAATTAGGAGTGAGGTAGCATTGCAAATATTAGAAATTAATATTGCAAATTACTATTTACTGTGCATTTAATATTTTTTTAAAGGAATAACATTTTTCTTGGTCAGAAGTTACTTTGGTTTTGTCCTCACTAATTTACTGAGAAGAGAGAGATCGGATGTTAGGTCAGGTACTGATGGTATTTTATGTGAGGTGGAGTCAGTTAGATTTTCTTATTGTTTTTGTTAACTGTAATCCATTCCTACCCTATTTCTCTCCTATAGTTTTGTCTCCATTCCTACAGAATGATTTAATAGTCTAAGCTTGCAAATTTCATCAAAAGTATATCATGAGTAGAAAAGTTGGGGCGGGGGGGAAGCCATACAAATTTTACTAAGAGTAAACTGTTCATTGTCACTAGATTACTAGAAAGTACCCTTCAGTTGTTAGTGTTACTGCCTCCATCCATCAAGAATTATGCAAGTCTTGCAAGAGACATTATTTCTGTGAGAATAGCCCCCATAAAGAAGGTGAAACTTAACTATTGAAATCTTTTTCATTTAACTAGAGAAAAACCTGGTCCTCTGGCAAAGAGAGTTGAGAACGTAAGCGTTCTTTTTGTTTATTTTCCATTTTTTAGTCATCATCACACTTTTTCCATTATGCTGTTTCCTTCTTTGTTGTGGTGGACTCAAGTGCCTTGTAGCTTTTTCCCTTTTAAAGTACACCACCCAAGCATTGTTTGTATAACACAATGCAGAGGAAACTTATTTGTGTGAGACACTTAGTTATGTATTCTGTTACTGTACCTTCTGTCCCTAGGGGAACATTAATAGGGCAGCATTTCAAATAATGTTAATAGAACTCTATTATTAATAGCAAACAAAAACTTTGAAGATTGACAGGTGACTGTTGTGGACATTTCTGGCCATTTTTTGAAATGAAATTTGAGGTGTGCCTGGGTGGCTCAGTCAGTTGAGTATCCAATTCTTGATTTCACCCCAGGTCATGATCCCAGGGCCATGGAATCAAGCCCTGCATTGGGCTCCACACTGAGTGAAGGCCTCCTCATGGCTTTGTTATGCTTCTGAGAAGGAAGGCTTAAAGACTTTTGGCACTCTCCCTCTCCCCTGCTTCCCTTCTGCCCCTTTCCCCTGCTCACTCTCTCCCTCTCAAAAAAAAAAAAAAAAAAAAAGTAAAATGAAATTTCAAATAATACTTTTATACTTCAAAGGATATTTTAGGTTATGCTTCTTTATTGCATTTCAGAACTAGCTTTCTGAAAATAAGATGTGTTAATGTACTTGTGCATATTGATAAGAACGATTAATAATAAAACTCAGTTTGCAGAAAGGTTAAAAAATCAGAAAATTGGAGTTAAAAATTGCAAAACTAATTATAATAAAAAATAGAATTATTCAGCCTGATAAATATCACCCCTGTTACTCATTTACCTGTTTCATTAAAGCATAATCACTTGAATTTCACAATGTCCTAGGTGAGAATTTTGCTACTGAAATTTTGAATTGTATAATTAAGCACTCATGATTACTGAGTTAGTGTGTTCAGACAGAAGCACATCTTTAATTTCAGAGGAGGGAAAAATAATTGTAGTTTTCATTCCCAAAGAAAAGATGAGGTCTTTTTTGACTTACAACCTGACGATTAGATGATGTTCATAAGTAAGAATACAGAAAATTTCCTGTTTAGTTGCCTTGGGGAAAACATTTATAAAACTTAGACCATATGAAAAAGAGAGTGGGATTAGCATGGATACCAGTATGACTGAAGAGTTGTATGGAGTTCCTTTGGGTCACTGGGTTGGTGCTGTGTTGTAGGAAGGCAAATACATGTAAATTTGATGTGCTTGGGTCTTGAGCCAAGGAGTGTCATGAGGAAAGCGGTGTTCTAACAAGCCTAGCTGTATATAATGTGGTTCATACCTGACTGGTGGAATAGGCCCATAATTGATGTCTTGGCCTTGATAAAAGTCCTTGACAGTGGGAATAGATAAGAGATATACGTAAGGGAAATTTTAAAGGAAGGTTTGACAGGAGATGGTGGCAGTGAGTATGTGATGGAGTGTAGGGTCAAATTTTATAATGCCTTTCTTCTTCAAACCAACTTGTACTAAAGAAAATAAATAGAATCCCACAAGTAGGAAAACAGACTTCCTTTACCCTCACTTCTAATTCCTACTTTTGTCAATGTAAATTAGATAACACACTGAGAGAGTACTGTGCCTCTCTGTTATTTATTTTTTATATCCCCCATGAGATCAGCTTTTACTTAACTCCCTTCCTCCTCATGGTTTTGTTATGCTTCTGAGAAGGAAGGCTTAAAGACTTCTGGCACTCACATAGTTTGGTAACTAAACATTGATTGCTTAATAGAACAAGACTTTTAAAAACTACATAGGGCGTCCGACTCTTGGTTTTGGCTCTGGTCAATATCCCATGGTTCGTGAGTTCGAGCCCCACATTGGGCTTCATGCTGACAATATGGAGTCTGCTTGGGATTCTCTCTCTCCCTTTCTCCCTGCCCCTTCCTTGTTTGCTTTCTGTCTCTCTCAAAATAAGTAAATAAACTTAAAAACTATGAAAAAAAAATAAAAACCAAGCCAAAAAAAAAAAGTAATACTTTCTCAATTAATTTTTATAATTTTCATGTCATTAATGTAACTTCTTAGAATAATTCATATTTAAAACTGGTAAAATGAAACAGTATTTCCTTTGTGCTGTTTTTGAGAAGAAATTCAACTGAACAATGAGAATAATTGTAATTGCATGTCCAGGGTATTGAGAATGCTGGATTGTGTGTGTCTCCAGATGATTTCAAAGCCTTTTTTTTTTTTTTTCAGGATTGCAGCATTCCAGAGATAGAACTTTGCCCACAGTCTGACCCAGAGTATTGTCCTATCCATATACAGCGAGCCGTCCCCAATTTGGAAGAGCTGAATATCCCTAAATCTGTGTCCTTCACTGTGAAGTCAGGAGTGTATGTATCAGTTTCTTTTTATTACAGTGATTGATGGCCACCAAAGTTAACTTTTTATTTCATGTTTTAGTAGGTGACATACATTTCTGTGAAGTTTTAGTTTATGCTCCTGGATACTCAAGAAAGACTATTGTGGGGATTTGAACAGATTTTGTTTTCCTTTGGATCCAGTTAAGTCTTTGATGTAGAACTCCTAGGAACAGATGGAGATTCTCAGACATAGTTCTTGATAGATTCATCCATCATCTTTTCACCCACCAAATTTTGAGATTGAGAAATAAAAACATGTCCCTGACCTAAAAATCTGGAGTTTGAACTATTTCAAGAGTGTCTCAGTGCCAGTAGTTATTGAGTGCCTCCACAGGGCTGGACCCATGGTGCTTTTTTGTTTATTACTATTCCTACAAGGCAGGTGGAGATACTCATTTTATAAATGAGGAAATTATATTATTTGTCTCAGGCTACCAGCTGGTGGACATGGGTCTGATGCCAAACCTTTCTGATTCTGAAGGTATCTTTCAGACTGTCGGTGCTACTTTGAGCCTGAATTTATTTATTTGTTTTTAAATTTTTTTAGTGTTTTTATTTATTTTGAGAGAGAGACAGAGTGAGAGTGGGGTAGGGGCAGAGAGAGAGGGAGACACATAATCTGAAGCAGGCTCTAGACTCTGAGGCTGTCAGCACAGAGCCTGATGTGGGGCTTGAACCCACAAACCGTGACCTGAACCGAAGTTGGATGCGTAATTGGCTGAGCCACCCAGGCACACCAAACCCTGAGTTTAGTTTCCAGATGAGTTCGAATGACAATTCTGTGATACCAATTCAACACAGGTTCCTTTTCTGTCTTTCACTCTTTTCATCTGCTCTGATGATGGTTGATGTACAAGTTGGGGCTCACTGTAGGACATCTTTCTTCATCTCTCCCAACCGTAGATTAAAACTCTTGGGCAGACCCAGTAATTGAGCCTGTCCATGAGATGTCTGTACCTATCAAGTTTAGGCAGATGGTAGTGGGTCTTTTGGGAATCTCATGTCAAATGCTGTTCCTGAGGCAGCCAAATGAACTGATTATTGATTCTAAAAATGTGGGTCAAAGGTGTAAAATGCCTTAAATGAAAAAAAAAAATGTAAAATGCCTTGTAGAATCCCACCTCTGGTTGCCCCACTTTATTTTATTTTTTTTTTTTTTTTACATTTTTTATTTTTATTTTTGGGACAGAGAGAGACAGAGCATGAACGGGGGAGGGGCAGAGAGAGAGGGAGACACAGAATCGGAAACAGGCTCCAGGCTCCGAGCCATCAGCCCAGAGCCTGACGCGGGGCTCGAACTCACGGACCGCGAGATCGTGACCTGGCTGAAGTCGGACGCTTAACCGACTGCGCCACCCAGGCGCCCCAGGTTGCCCCACTTTAAAAAAAGAAAACAGTAGAATTTTTTTTTTTTTTTTTTTCCAATTCTGCTTGAATCAAAGGTGTCACACCTTTTAAATATTGGAAAATTCTAAGAAAAGTAATGCTTACTGCTTGGAAAACATATAATAAATAGACTTATAAGACAGTGTTTGAATGTTGAGTACTTAATAACACATTAATTCTTGTTATATGCTCTCTAGTGAACTCATTTCGAATATGTTTTACTAGTTGTAATTTTGCCACAAAGGTTTTTTTGTTTTGGGTTTTTGCCTTTTTTTTTTTTTTTTTTTTTTTTTTTTTTTGATAGGCCTTTTTACTTTTAATTCTTACAAGACAATAGTATCCCTATTATACTTTAACCATTCATTTCTTATTTAGTTGGCTTGCCTACCCAGATATTAATTTTAAGGGACAAGCTACAGTTTTGGAGGAAGACCATGGACTCTTTGAGATTTCTGCAACAGAAATTAAATCATTGCATCCACTTCAGATGGTAAGCAAATTAAAAAGAAGCATTTTTCCAAAATGCCCATGAGCCCAAAGTTAAATAGCTATGGTGATTGCTCATGCATCTCTATCTTGAGAAATGAGTATGTATACTACTGAATCAACAACCTATATGTTATTTTTCTGTTTCTTTATATTATAGAGAATATCTGTGTGAAAACATTTTAATGCTTTCTAGAAGACAAATGTCTGAATTTACTTTGTGTTAAGTTTATTACAGTGCATGCCATTTCCTTATAAGTACCATTGTACAAAAATTTTGAATAAAGTTCTGAATTTTTTTTGATGCTTATTAGAAAACCACTTACAGTAAATTATGCTTTTCCATTGCAGTAATGAATGATGAGCACAGCATTAATAATAAATAGATCTGTCAGTGGTTGCTCTCTTAAAGATAATAAGTGCATGCAGTATTTATTTTTGTTGCAAACATTTTTATTTGAGGGCAGACTCTTCAATTAAATGTGAGGTGAGTGATAAACCATTCTTGGTTGCTCTGTACTTTTTAAAAAATAAAAACCAAGAAAACCTACAAAATTTTAAGAAATACCACAATGTGGAGTAGCATTAAAAACAGGAAATTCTAGAATTAGTTTTTGTGAAGGGGTTAACCTTTTATGCTCTGCAACCTTGATGTCACAAAGACTGTAAGTATGATAAAAAGTGTTTATAGAACTTGGAAGGGGAAGCACTCTAATTTAGAAAGCCCGAGCAGTTGTCATGAGGAAATGTAGTGTCAGTGGTTTGGAAATCTATTCTGCCAAAGGAGATTTTTTAAATCTAGCAATTCCACTCTATTTCTTGGTACTCTCTGCAGTGGGATTAAATCTTTAATCAGTTGCATGTGCTTAAGGACTAAAAAGCTCAGTTTCCTTCCTTATACTGGTTGTAATCTGGAATGTATATTTTGAAGATTTCTTGTCCCATCTACATCGATGAGCAGTCTGAGTCTGTTTTGACTGCTATAGAGTTCTGTACTTAAATTTTAAAATTTACCACAACTTAAAGCTGACTGGTATGTAATCTTCACTAATCAGATGTTTATATAACCTACATATGTCACTTAGTTACTTCCAGATATTCTAAGTCTTTAATATTAAAATTTCTTATCTTAAGGGTGGACTAAAAGTGGAAATGCCTATGAACCTAAAGGTGAGTCTTAAAACAGACTTTTATAGTTTCAGTATTAATCTTCACATATTTTGAACTATTAAAGTAAAAAAATGATGACTGGTATATTCTAATAATACTTGGTGGATGTTGGGAGTGGTGGGAAATGACTGCACAGAACAGTCACTGAGGACCCATGCTGTGATGGAGAGTGAGGTCAGTATGCAAGGATGGAGGTCTTGCTGACAACCTAGTCAGACCCAATGAGCAGCTACTACAGGGTGGAAAGGTGATAGGTTTGATTTTTGATTTGGTGGGGAGGGGCTAGGGACGTGGCAGCGTGACATTCAAGCAGAGATATTGAGCAGTCTTTTGGGAGTGATGCTCAGAAAGGAGATCAGGGGTGATCAGAAGAAGCAGTAGGTAGCTCCTGTCAGATATCAGTTGGTAAGAATAAATAAGTACCTGAAGGGAACAGTAGAGACACCAGCATTAAGCCCATTTGGGGAAAGGAAATGAAATTATAAAATGTGTGTGAAAGGAGAGCGGGGAAAAAAACCAGTGCAGTGATCAAAGATTCAGCCAGACCTCTGCTTAACTAGCGAATAGCACTTCCACAGGCAGGCATGGAAACAAAGATTCATCTATCTATCTCCTGCCCTGCAAAACAAGACACAGCTCCTCCAACCCTCCCATTTCTCACCTTTCTAACTTATGGAATTGACCACCATTCTCTTAATCACATAGGTGGAATCTTTTAAAAGTTAGTATCTGAGCATAGTATACCTTAGCTCTGTGTTGGAGTCATGCATATCCAAGTTTAAAAAAAAAATACTTATGATTGTATTCCACTCACAGAATATCGTTTTCCTCTGGGGTGTAGTCAGAAGTTTTCAAATTCTACAGGTGATTGTGATAACATGCAGCTGAGGTTTCGAACCAGTGACCTGAAAGATACAAAATTAGCTGTGACAGTTGAGTGACTCCTGTCTCAGTTTATTCAGGTGTGACAGGCTGGACATTTGCAGTTTGACAGGTTGTAGAGGCATATGAATTAAATAGCTATCACACATGGTCACATTTTCAAGGTGTTATGTGTTAGTTGACGACTTGCTCATCAAAGAATTACTGCTTCTTAGTTTGAATGTGTTCAGATGTAGAAAGTATTAAACCAAATAAAACTTCATCTCTTCAAGTACATCACCCTGTGAAAATTAAATATGTGGAACACAGGAGCTGTACTACATGTTTTTTTTTCAGTTTGTATAATCTTATAAATTTTTGAAAACAAGTTAGATAGAACTTGGTCAGTATGTTTTAGCATGGGGCCTTATTTTGCCAGTTGTATGCAACGTATGCCATTAGCCACAAGTAGGACCTGGTGATAGAACGTAGATAGATTAGTGCCATTATCACCATTATCATTTCCACATACTAAAGGCAGACAGGTCATACTTGGGAAGTAAAAAGCACCAAAATGGTGGAAGAGACCTACTTGGACCAATCCAAATTTAAAATAAATGAAATGCTAGAAATGGGTTTTCTACTATACTTACCTCCCCACCCATATGAATCAAATATAAAAAAAAAAAAAACTAACAAAAAGAAAACACCATAATTTTTTCAATCATTTCTTCTTATTAGGAGGTTTTATATTTAAATTCAGGAATTTGCATATCTCTTTCTTACTAGTGACTGGCAGCCACCATGTTATAAGAAGCAGCTGTTGTTTCTCAATTCAGTAGATAATTTATTATTATGTCCTAGAACCTCAAGAGTGTTTTTATTTATGTCTAATAGGGGAAAGTCAATAAATACAAGGTGGGCCTGTGTTAAATTCCAGGCAGAGAGCTAAAATTAGGTAATTTAAGAGCCAATTATAAGACAATTTACCCTGTCAGATGGTCCTAGGATTGGGGTAACCAGAACAGCGTAATCGTGACAGAAACATATTATTAAGGTATCTTCATGGTAATAACCCACATAAATCCTTGTCAATATCAGTCAGTGTGCTACGTTGTAAATAAATATTAGTGCAAAAATGGATGGTGTCCCTGTTCATGTTGGGATTTTTAGTGTCACTTAAGTAAATGAGTTTTGTACCTATTCTAAAATATGAGCATGTTAAGTAATTTTCTTTCATATCTTCCAGGTTATTATTTATGAAAAACCTCACTTCTGTGGACAGGCCAGAGAGTTTAGTGAACACATAGATTCTGTCCCTAAGTTCTTAAAAAATAACGGGGATTTTCATGGAATTGGATCAATTCGTGTCATCGGTGGAGTGTGAGTGTTATGTTTTCAATATTGCAATTAATAGTCTGTTCTTTGAAGATCACAGAAAATGTGCTAAGCAGAGCAAAAAGAATGTGCCTTAATCTAAAAATATGCATCTTTTCTGTAAGGTACTATAAAATAAAAAAATAGTTACTAATGGCTTTCCTGTGAACTCTTGATTGTATTAGAGATTTTGAGATAGATTGAATATAGAAAATAGTTTCTAAAACTTAAACACTTGGTATTGCTAAACACAATATAGAAGATAAAAATTGCAAAATGAAATTATTTTGGGTTGGGGGGGATGCCTCAGGGGCTCAATCTGTTCCAGTGTCTGATTCTTGATTTGGACTCATCATGAACCCAGGGTTGTGGGATTGAGCCCCACATTTTGGGATTCTATCTCTCTCTTCGCCATGTTTGCGCACTTGCTTGTGCGCTCGCTCTCTCTCTCTCTCAGATAAAAGAAATTGATATATTTTGTTTTACAAATTTTGAATATGAATGGAAGCCCCAATTTTGATTCTCTATTCTGTGGATCTTAGTTAACTTTCTGTGCTGAGGATCTTGCCAGTGAGTCCTTCATTAAAGAAGTAGCCTGTGTTGTAGGTTTCCCAAGTCAAGTATTTTTTACATTGGTTACCCTCTGACATTATACTGTTTTTGAGGAAGCCCCCCCAAGAACCTCTAAGTATAAATCTAAGTGTAACCTAATCTCAGTCATCGGTTTATGGGGCAGGGACCCCAGAAAATCCATGACTGAACTGGTGGGATATGGGTTTGTATTTGTATCCTGGCAGATAAAATCAGAGCTTATTTGCCATTGTCAACTTAGTACTAGAATTCCTCCATGAACATTGTTGGTCTCTCTGTTGATATGATAGTTTATTTGGAATGTTGGTTCATTTTAAGTATCCATGTCTCATTATTTGCAGTAACATCATAAAACTTCTTCATGCTATTCTAGCAAAAGATTCTACTAAAATATTTATTCATAGAAGTTAAATGATGGGTCTTAGATCTCTCAAGGGTCTACATTTAGAGACTTAGACTTTGCAGTTTCTGGCTGTAAATCAAGTGATGGCCACACTAGCCAAAATGGAAACATAAGAGACTATGCCATATATTAGATATGTAGGACATATCCATAATTAGTCTGACATTGGTAATCATTTAATTCTTTATCCTTCAATTAAAAAATTATTAGGCCCTTGAAAAACAAACATGTTTTGGATAAACAAATTTTTATTGTGTCATATTTATTTGCAGTCTTCTCTAATCTGTGAACACATATGCTTCTTGTTAACCCTGCTAAATATTATTGCCTTTTCTTCCCTTTGGAATCTGAGTGTTTTTCCCATTAACTAGATTGTGATTTTCATTGTTTCCTGAGTTTTTTTTGTAATTGTTCTATAAAAACTCTCAAGAAAACATTGTGGCTTGTGATACAATATACACAAGTTTCATTTTTCATATGACAACTGTAGGAGTAAAATGTCATATCCCCATTTAAAAGTGAACAGTTGATTTCACTGTTTTTCAGTGTTACTACCACTTTTCACTTTTGTTAACTGTTTATCTGCAGGTAGTAAGAACTCATCTCTGTCCCATCTTGAGGAATCTAGAGAAAGTGAGGTTGATGTTTTTTCATTTTTCTCAGATAACATCTGTTTTTAAATATCCCAGATGGATATATAAATTGAATCTTAGACAAAACTTTATTGTAAAAAAGCTGAGAAGATTTTTGAACTGTCATCATGTAATAATTTATTAATCTGTCTTTAATATTTAGGTCTTCTATATCTTTTATTCTTTTTCCCATTCAGGTTTATTAAAAGCATGTTTTGAGTAGCCACATTTATATAAATGAAAGCCACATTTAGAATTTGAAAGTTTTGGGGACTCCTGGGTGGCTCAGTAGGTTAAGTGTCTGACTCTTGATTTTGCCTCAGGTCATGATCTCACGGTTCATTAGATCGACCCCTGCATCAAGCTTTGTGCTGACAGTGCAGACTCCCTGGGATTCTCTCCCTCTTTCTGTCCCTCCCCAACCCCACGTGCACACACCTCAGCTCACTCACTCACTCTCTGTGTCTCAAAAATAAACTCAAAAAAAATTTTGAAAGCTTTCTTGTGCAGTTTATCTTCGCATAATAGTTTAAGAATAAAATAATGTTCTTGTACATATTACAAATTCACTAAGATATATAAAATATGTTTATCCCCATTCATGTGGACCCCTTCTTCCCTTGCCATACACACACCTACATGCAGAAAATGAGGAGGTGTACATGATTGCTGAGCGACTGCTATTATTTTATGCCCTTTGGAAACAATTTTTTGGAGTAGTTTTTTAATTTTTTGAAAACAATAGTAGTCAGCCGTACCCAGCTTCATTTGTCAAGCCCCAGAATACAGAAGTTCCCAACCCACGAGCCCAAAATAGTCATTCTGGAATCTTCTCCATTGGAGGGGCTCCCATTGTAACACCACAGTGCCCCTCAAGGCAGATTTAAGCAGGCCATTGTGTGTTATGAATCATCCATGCCCACATTACATTCGTTAGCTACTGTGAATTATTCCATAAAAAGGTAAGTTTTGTGGAGGAGCTTAATGACCAATGATGTTTATCAGTGTTCTTTACTGACAGTTTTAGATGAGAAGTCAAGAAACCTGTGTCCCTGGAGCATACTGTGTCACCGTCCTTCCTGTTCCCATTATCACCACTGATTAAATGGTGGGAACAAAATTGCCCACCCCTAAATTTTTACAGAAGCCTTCATATATGTGTGGGCCATCAGCGCTAATGCCAGCCCAGTTGCATTTCCTCTTTGTTAAAACCACCGGTAATGTGTTTTAGATCTGAAGCCTACTGAGAGGTTCTTTTGATTTAAACCCTAGAAAAATGTTTAATATAGTAATCATTCTCTGTGATTACAGAAGGGCTTTGTCAATAAAATAAGAATGGCTCTTTGAATCTCAGCATAGGTTTGTAACTTTTGTCATTGGCTATTTGTACTTTCCATTAATTGGCTGTTCCCCCCCCACCACCACCATATTGAGATACAGTATCATGTCATGCCACAATTAGCAAGCTTTGCCCTGTTGTAATTCTACAATAGTTAACCTTTGTTGGGAAAAGCCGGCAAACTATAAAAGCTATTGATCCATGAAGCATACAGCATTTATCTGTCTTTATAAATGGTAACAAAACCATGTGTTGTTTTTTTAAAATATGGTGATAATACAACTAAGTGCTTTATCGGGATATTTTCTTTTTTTTTTTCTTTTTTCTTTTTTTTATTCATGGCTTAATTGGATATCCTTTGTATTTCTAGGTGGGTTGCCTATGAAAAAGAACATTTTAAAGGCCAGCAATTCTTGCTTGAAGAAGGAAATTTTGAAGACAGTAATGCCTGTGGAGCATTAAGTGGCCCCATCTTGTCTTTCCGCTTCTTACAAGCTGTGAGTTAGCTTTGTTATTCGTAATTTTCTGTTTTCTATCCATGAAAACCAGTCATGAGTTGTGATAAAACATGAGGTTATAAAATGTTTCTAATACCTGAGAGCATTACACTGAATCACTAATGTGGCTTGCCTGCTTTTCTTAACTTTATGATTATTATAGAATACTTAATGTTTACTTTTCATCCATCAATCCCATAAGTACTTTTTGAGCACCTGTTTTGTGAGCTGTATTGTATCAGATACTGGAGATACAGTGGCCAGACACTCAGTCCTTGCTTTCGCAGAGCAGGCAGTCTACTAGAGAAAATAGCATTTATATAAGTGTTTGATATTATTTGGCTATGATTGGATTAAGCACAAAGTACTCAGGGTACCCAGAAAAAGGTCAGTTACTCCCACTTGGAAATAGAGAGGAAAAGATAACAGTTGAGTAAAATGTCTGATTCAAGAGTTAGCCAAGTGGAGAGGTTCCAGGACAGAGTGAATCAGAAAGGTAGGTGCTATTTTAGCAAGAGATTAACATTAAAAGGCAAGGATGCGAGCCACTGGTTCTCAGCTGGAGGTGATTTTACCCCTAGGGAGCATTTGACAGTGTCCGGAGACATTTTGGATTGTGATTTGTGGAGGCCTAGATGGGGGCTGATACTGATAGCTACTCCATGGATGCCGGGGATACTGCCAAACCTCCATAAGTCACAGGACAGCCCTCTCAAAACAAAGAGTCATCTGGTCTAAAATGTTAATAGTGCAGAGGTTGAGAAATCCTCTTATAAGTGAAACTGGGGTGTTTGGGAAATACAATTAAGTCAGGATATTAGGCAGAACTTTGGGAGAAATGAGGGCAAAAGCCAGATAATGAAGGGCCTTATACACATGTTGAGTCCAGATTATTATTTTTTTCTTTATTTGACCTTGAGCCTCTGATGGATCTTATGCCCAGTGAGCAAGATTAGATTAGAAATTTAGAAAGATGTTTGTGGTGACTCTATCCAGAAATGGCTTGGGATGGAGGAGATAAGTCTGGACATTACAGAACTCCAGGTAGAAGTCAAGGTCACAGAGAAGAGGAGATACATGTTAGAGAGTTCTGTAGGGATCAGGGTTTATCAAATGTTGCTTATTTTTCTGACCAGCTCTGGAGATTTTTAAGCATGTTCAGAGGAGCATGCTTTCTTGCAATTCAGGAGTTCTGCAGTCTCTTCCCAAAGTAATCTTTACCCATATAAATACTAACTGTCTGCAATGACCTCTAAAGCCCTCTTTGAAGGAATTGATAATGAAGTGAAGGGTGTCCACATGAACTTTGAATGGGCACAAAGAGTTGCATGCTCTGGCCTTTTAGGTTTTTGTCTGTCTGGGCTATTCATCTGGTCAGGCAGGAGGAGCCAAGAATGGGGAAAGCTGCACAGGAGCAAGGGAGCTTTTTTTATGTTTCTCCATGAATGATCCTTGTTAGTAAGACCACGAGTTGGAAACCAGTTCTACCTAAAAGACCTATAAGACAGGCCACTGAAGATAATTGGGCACTGAGTTTCCTTGAGCAGTGGATAGATAACTATGAGGTACTTAGTCCACAATTCTATTATGCAAGGTCCATGCATTTTCTCTACTTAGCCATTCCTTTCTTGACCTCTAAAAAGGCAAGCAAGATGAGACAAGATAGAACCTTCATCCTTGTATTTTAGTTCTTCACAACCATATGCATTCAGGGAACTATGGGTCATGAGTCCAAGAATCTTCCGCTCTAATGTTGAATAATTTTTAATATTTTTCCTCCTTATTTAAAAAGATAGCTGAATGGAAGCCTTGCTGTTCCTAGAAATGTTCAACAATGAATGTGGCATCTTCTCATGATGACTTTGACTAAAACAAGCAAACAGAATAAAACCCCAAATCACTCATTGAAATCTCCCAATAATAGAAAATGTGAAAAGATAAAAATACTATATATAGCCAAATAATAGGTATTTGGTATAGAAAGTATGATAATATACATTGGAAAAAACTGGTAGGAATTGGCGTGTTGATTACTGCTGTATACAAAAGTTTGGGGTGTTTACGAAAATAACGACAGCTTTTATGTAAATAAATTCCCTTGACATAAAATCTTCTGTTAAGATTTTTTTTAACAATTAAAAGACTACTTGTTAGCTTATAAAGATATTATTATAATCTTGACATTTGTCAAGTGCTTATTAATGGCCTTACATGCATACTTGTACTGAATCTTCACAAAGACCACAAGATAGACACTGTTACCATTTTCATCTTATAGGAATGGAAACTAAGGGTCTCAGGTAAGAGTCATACCAAGTGTAGAATTGTTATTTGAGACCAAGTCTGTGTTACTGTAGAGCCCATGTCATATTTTCCTTTTTTTTTTTTTTTAATTTTTGTTACAGAGTGATTACCCTAAAAAAGTACCTTAACTTTGGAAAACTGGATTTCATTCAACCAAAAGCTTATTAGCATTTCATTTGTAGCTAGAAATATATGCTAACATTGCAGACCAGTACACATGTATAATAAATATTTACATGACTTTCAGACAGTTCATTTATAATTTAAATTTATGTTCACTAAAATATTTTCAGATGAAATATTTTGCATTCTTCAGACATAGCAGAGAGTTGGAAGAGTTTTGGGTTTTTTTACTACTTTATTGAGACACTGTTGACATATAAAGAGCTGTACATATTTAACATCTACAACTCGATGAGTTTGCAGACATGTGTACACTGGGGAAACCATTACCACCATCAAGACCAGACATACCCGTCTTCTCCCAAAGTTTCTTCCTGCTCCTTTATTATTATTTTTTTTTTTTCTTGTGATAAGACATAAGATCTACTCTCTCTGAAAAATTTTAAATTTAAGACACAGTATTGTTAGACGTAAGATTTAAAGCTCTCATGGTTGTCATAACCTATATAGGTTAGCAGGTAGATTTGACATGAGACATCTTTTTCCCCATATAGATTTTCAGGTGTCCCTAACCTGGGAAAGAATGATGCACTACATGTAAGACCTAAATTAAAGTAATATAAAACAAAATAAAGAGGAAGATAGAAAAGTTGCATAATGCAATACAGTTTTCTAATGTCCTGGCTTCAGAATGTAGAACACTGTGAATCTACTAAGGTCAAATTCTGGACATGTTCCTTAGGGATAATGTGATCTGTGTCTTGGAGTGCTTGGAGAAGACAACAGGAAATATGTTTCTAATTCCAAATGAGGCAGTCAGATATACTGACTTTGAGTTAATTTCTTTTTTTTTTTTCTTTTTTTTTAAAGGAGAGGTCCAGAAGAATATAGGAGTATTTAGACTCCAGAGATTAAACAATGAATTTTTATTCCTTGGCTTCCTCGGTATTTTCCCCTCAGTTTTATACTAGCTTAACTTTTGGATTTGCTTTTGTTAGGATTTTCAGACCTGGGGCCTCTTTTCAGGTCTCTGAAACCAGGTGGTATGCAATGGGGAGACCATTATTTCTCCTAAATAAATGTATATACCAATTCTTCACTGGTGTCTCATAATACTTTGACCACCAGGGGTTTTAGCACAAGAGCTCCAGGGCAGATCAGCTATGGGATTGTATGGAATTTAAAAACACCCAATTTACTAATCCTTAAAGACTTATCTTTGGTCCCAAAGCATCTGCTCATTTTTTCTGACAATGGGGAGCTCTGGACCAGAGATAGCTTACCAGAGTAAGCTATCCAGATTTTCCCTTGGATATAAGTGCTTTAAAAATATAAAATGGAATACAAATTTTAGATCATTCCATCATTATTCATTCTTCTCAAGCAACAGAGCTCCACTTTAATCTGTGTGACTTTCAAAATTATATAATTGCACCTGGCAAAGCAGGGATGCTAGTAACATAGAAATCTCATGATGCTTACTCTGGACATGACTCTTAAGTGCCTATTGCAATCTCCTCTTGAACGAGGCAGTTAGAAGTTGTGGGTTTGGGTTTTTTTAGTTTTTTGTGTGCTTTATATCACACTTCATACATGTATCCCCAGGAGATTTAGCCCAGGTGATTGAATTTGGGCTAGTTCGAGCTCTGCCTAGTAGGGACACCATATTGATGGTAACTGTCAACTAGATCAGATAATGTATATTTGGTAGATTTGAGTGAAGAATGCAGAGAGTGAAAAAAGGAAAGTGGCTCAGAAAGGTACTTAGAAAAAGATAGAAGGCAAAAGCTGTAAGGCAAGAAAAGCCTTGAGTAAACAAAAGCAGAAGATGGAAAGAGGAGAGTGATGCCACTTAAGAGGCTCCTGTGGCCCTTGGCCGGGTCTCTGAGAATAGCAGACAGAGTAGGAAGGACACAAACTCAATCCATATGAGGAAATTTGTTTGTGAATCCACAAGCATATGGCAGCAGTCAGCTCTTATACTTGACACTGGGTCCTGTGACAGTGGGTCCCTCCTCTGCTCAGCTTCCAGGCTGCATTGTTGTTGCCTGCTTCCCAGTTCACTCTTGCACAGCCCACACAGTAGGATTTGTGCAAATCATTGCTCAAGTAAAGTACATAACATCATAACATAGTTATTTCTTAATGAAAGGTCACAAACACAGCACATGTACACATATCTGTATTTGTCTTTTTATGTCTTTGTCTCATTTTACTCCAATATAATGTGAACCATGGCGTTTCAGCTTATCCTTGTTCCCCTATTCCTGCAACCCTAACAGGGAGTAGAGAACAGTTGTAGGGGCAGAAGAAGTAAAAGCAGAGATGGAGCATTCCAGAGTTACCAGAGTAAGGGAGGAGAGGGCCATGTAATTAAGAACTGCTACAGACTCTCCTGGAGCTCTTGGGCCTGCTTGGTTAGTTAGTGTTAGTACCAGTTCCTTGACCAGGACCCAGATGGGGCTCCTTTCAGCTAATCCTCATATTGTATCCTCACAGCCACTTGGAGCTTGTTTTATACTTACAGGTTACAAGAAACAGGCATGTTCAGCTTCTTCGGGTGATGAAAATTTGTGTTGTCAGTATAACCAGGATTGCTGGTGTGCCACCAGTTGTGCATATTTCAGTTGAAAGGCTTGTCCTGGGGACTTTACGGCAAATCACTTATGGAACATTTAAAGGCTTGATTTTATATATTTATGTATGTGTGTGTGTGTGTGTGTGTGTATATATATATATATATATATATATATATATATTTTAATATATTTTTATACTTTTATATTTGTATCTGGAAAATGGTGGATCTTTCTCAAGATAGACATGTGTACGCATGTATATGCATGTATATTACATGTATATATATAAAATTAGGATTTAGGGGAGCTCAATGATAACAAGTACAGGTATTTTAAGGATAAAGTGTTATATTAATAAAAGAAGGGATGGTGGGGAGCCTGGGTGACTCAGTCGGTTAAGTTCTGACTTCAGCTCAGGTCATGATCTCACAGTTCATGGGTTTGAGCCCCGCATCGGGCTCTGTGCTGACAGCTCAGAGCCTGGAGCCTGCTTTGGATTCTGTGTCTCCCTCTCTCTCTCTGTCCCTCCCCTGCTCGCGCTCTGTCTCTCTCTCTCAAAATAAATAAACATGAAAAAAGAAAAATTTTAAAAAGAAGGGATGGTGACAGTGATGTGAAATAAATTCACCCAACTCTCATTTTTATTTAAGAACCTTGTGAAGGTAATGAAAGTAACACATATTGTCAGGTTCCAAAGGTTTACTGTCAAGGAGGAATTAAAAACACAATTATGGGTTATGAATTATAATAAACATTTCAGGTAAAAAGCCTTTCTCTTTTATCCTGAAGTCTCAAATGAAATTTGATCCATTGATATGAAGTTTTTAATTCCTTGGAATTTGAGAAGTAAGTAGTAAATGAGAGGTTTTTTTAATGTATTTTCTTCTGATTAGATGCTTTGGTTGTTTTTGACACTGTTTTGCTTGTTCATGTAAGGTGAATGTTTATCCTCGAAATCTATTCTTAGATTAGATTTATAACGTATTAAAAGCAGGAGAAAATGGATATTGTTTAGACTTACAGAAGTTGCTAACATTTTCCATAGGTCTAAGACTAATCTACAAACAACGAAATAGTAGGGACAGAGGAAGAGAGTTTGGTTCTCTAGCAGTAATGTCGCACACAGAGAGTCGTGATACTGAGACTTCTCTTTCCAGGAAGCAACTTTATTCCTGCCGGCACCCCTCAGTTGGGCTTGTCCTCAAAGAACTGAGCCCCAAATGCCACGTGGCATAGTTTTTAATGTATTTTTTACTTGTTTGTCTCCCATATATGGTAACACACAAACATGTAGTCTGATTAAGTGGTCTCATGTTACAAGGTCGCGAGGGATGTTGTCAAGTGCACTAATAGCAAGATTTCCTTGAGGTTTTTTTTTTTTTTTTTTTTATTCTTAGGGAGGGGACCCTACCACATTACCCCCTCTGATGCTCAGACCCCTCTATTTAGGGTCAAAGAGCATCATCTTGGTTTAGAGGTTTAAATTTTTATAACATCATTACATGAGTGGCTTTTTTTTTTTTTTTTTTTTTTTTTTTAAATTATGGCCTCAATGAGATTGGAGGCAGACTACATCCAGGGGAGCTAAGCAAGGTTAGATTAAGCAGCCTCCTAAAATTAGGAGGATAATTCCCATGAGGATTTTGAATCCCCTGAGAGTTGAAAATCATCCTCCAAATAACTCCCCAGGGTTTCAGTCGTTCTAGGTCTGGACTGGGACACGAGAAACCTTTTTCATTTGATCCGTGATCTCTTCTTGGACTTTCCTCTCATTACCTATCTGTAGGCAGCAGTTGCTCAAGTTAAATTTTCCATAAACACCTCCCTCAGAAGCAAGCATGTAATCTAAGGCCAAGCAATTTTGATAGATGGCATTGCACATTTTGGTTTGTTGCTTGGCTAGTAAGTTAAGAGCTCTGGCAGTTTCATTGTTACAATTTTTACAACTGCTTGCAGTCTAATTATGCGGTTTAGCATGTAAATGGGAGTGTAGTAGCCGCAATACCCATCCTCTGCCCAGATGGCAGGGCCATGATATTGGATTATATGCTCCAGAGGCCATTTATTATCTTTTTGAGTATTAATTTGTAAGGCACACTGCTTTCTTTGAGTCTCCCTGTCCCCATATACTTGGAATCCCAAATACTTCTCTCTAGCAAGTGGGAGCAGGAAGAAAGATGGATGAGTAGTTTCCAGCACATATGACCCTGACCAGATTGAGGGAAGTAGTACATAGGCTGTCTTTGCACATATCTAGCATAGTCCACCTGGGACTCGCCTTTGATGCCTGTGTTGACATTGTCTCAGGCCTCTCAGAGATGGGAGAAGTTAGACAAGGGGTGGGGGTCTGGCTCAAGGTGACCTGAGGTCCCTCACCATTGGGTTTTTCGGACAGTTGAGTTATAAAATCTTTGGCATAGGCGTGCTAAATTTTTAACAGATGACAATGAACTTTTCTCCACTAGGCAAGACAGTTTTTTTTCCAGTAACTGAGCTTTTAAGAAGCCAAACCCCAATAGTAGGACTGGGGTATTTTGTTTTACTATAAGGTTTGTGGGGACCTAATTTTTAGTCTCTTAAGGCCATTGTTTCCCCATGTAGGTACCAGCGAAGTGTTCTATTCCCAAAAGGAAGGTGAGTGTTAACAAAAACCTCTCATCACATTTTTAGCCAGCCGAGGCAGCCTCTGCCAACCTATGGAAAAGAGTAGAGCAGGAACCACAATGGTAGTGGGAAACAAGGCGTGATAGTGTATCACAGTAAGGAAACATAGAAAATAAGGACAGTCTTTTGGACTTAAGGACATCGATTCCTCAAGCTTCTGCCATGCATGGATTAGTCAGCTTCTGGAGTGACTAAAACAGGGCTGCAGTTTCTTGGAGCCTCTGGAGTTGCATATTGCTTCTTCCATATGGTCAGCTTGCACAGCATTGATAGATCAGGAACGCATTCCCAGTTTCAAGATGCCAGCTTCGCTCTGCTGTGATGAATCCAGGTACCCACTTCGGCTACCTTTACTGTAGTAGGGGTGGACAAAATGACAGTGAATGGTCCCCTCCAGAGGGGCTTTAGGGGTTGGACATTTTACTACTTTATCCATATTGCATTTCCTGGTTTAAAGGGGTGAGCATCTGTAGGCAGATTCACAGGTAATCGTTCCCTGACCCAGTGGTGAAAGGTGGTAAGGGTAAAGCCAAGGGCCCGTATCTGTTGTTTTAGGATTAGATTGTCTATCTCATTTAGATCCCCTGCTTGTGCCCTTGATAATGGGGACAGGGTGCCCATAAAGGATTTTATAAGGGGAGAACCCCATCTGCTTTTTTAGCCTCCCACTTGCAGCTTCAGTCTTTCCCTGAAGGTCCCTTATCTCTCCCTGCCTAATGTTAACCCTTTCCCTATTTATTTCTCCCCTGGCATAGGGCCTGTAACTACTGTTAGGGAACAGGGACGATGACCATTCTGGCTTCTTCAAGCTAAGGGACGGCATAGGGGTACAGCAGTTAGTCTACCTAAGGGTTGGTCGAATGGCCCACAGTATGGTTTTACAGGAAGGCTGGCAGGTATGAGGTGGCATAAACGTTAGTAGACATAAAGAGAAAAACACAAAGTAAAGATTATATTGACCAATAAGATGGCATCTTAAGATAATGTCTATAGTTTCCAAACCTGTCAAATAATCTAGGAGAGACCCTGACTTTGTAAACAACATATGTCAGGGAATCTCTCATAACCCAAGTGATGGAGAAGCAGGAGCAGTAAGTAATCAATGGTGGCTCTATTTTTAAGAGTTTGGCATGTAATCCTTGTGAGGTGTTAGAGTTTTGCTGAGTATAAGCAGACAGTCTGCTTTATTTTGATGTGTAAAACTTTTTTAAGAGCCAGGGGTTCTATTAGAGAAAGAGTCAAGGCAGCCATTTACCATTATTAATTTGTAAATATTTAGATAAGCCAAACCTGGGTATTATTTTATGAAGCAGAATTTTTATTACTTTTTGTGCCTTTTTTGTCTTGTAGGAGAAGGCCTCTACCCAATTAAAAGTATTAACCCATTCAAACAGACGGTGGATTTTTTTTTTTTTGACCTTGGCATCTGAGTGAGACCTAATTGTTAATCTTTCCTGGATAGTCTCCAGTTCCTTGACTGTCTGGGAAAGCAAGTTTGTGGTTGAAAGGATTGTTTCTAAGACGCACTTCACAGCCTGATACTACTTGGAGAACTGTCCTTGACAAATTTTTTCTAGTAAACATCTTTGGGCCATTTGATAAGTTTTGTCCCTCCCTAAATAGAAGTCCTGATGCTGTGTTTTAATCATCTTTTAGCTCTGTGAGCTTGGTAATAGTAATTGCCCTGCTTGTTTGTAACCATTCCAAGGGCTAGAGACAGTGTTTAGGAGTCAGACCCCAGTTTATTTATTTATTTTTTGTAGAGAGTAGGTGTGATTGAGTCTCCTTTAATAATTGATTTAGCAGCAAACTATTTTCCTGAACCCTTTAATATCCAGTAATTTCCAAAACACATATAATTTCCAAAACACATATAATATCTAGTAATTTCCAAAAACACATAATTGTTTATCTGTCCTGGAGTTAGTAGCACCATAGTGTCTAATTTAGTTACAATGTTCCTTTCTAGCAAAGGAGTAAGGCTCTCTGGCATTAGCCGTAAAGAATGAGAAAAAAGTAGGTTTCCTCATATACATCCCAGGGTCTGAGAGAAAAATTTAGTTTTTCAAAGATGTCTCTCGTGCTGTGTTTGGATAGTTGGCCTGGAGTGGAAAGGAGGACAGAAAGGGTAGCTCTGGTGTTAAGCAGAAAATCAGTTTTTCTTCCATATTTAGAGTTACCTGAGGTTCTGGGTTTCTGATAAACAGTTGGTTTAGGGGAGCCACCGTGAAGAGCCCCAGGCCCCGGTTAGTCCCTTCCAGGGACGTTGGTTATCTGAACCCTCACAGATAGAGGTCCCTGAGGGGTGTTCAGATCTCCAGTGATTGTCTCCACATAGGGCATGGCTAATGGGGTGTTCATTTTGGTTGTCCCCTCTGAGGACGTTCTCCTTTTCGTGCTCTGAATGGCCATATAAATGGCACTTGGTGCCAGGACCTCAGGAAGTCTGGTCTGACATAGTACGCAAGGCCACAATTAAGGCCTCAGATTTTTTTTTTTTAAGCTTCCTTTTCTGTTTTGTTTGTAATACCCAATTGGCAGCTTATAAGAGCTCCTCCAGAGTCCCTTCAAGGCCAACAGCCAATTTTTGCATTTTTCTCTGAATATCTAGGGCTGACTGAGTGACAAATTTGTTCTTTAAAATTATCTCAGCCTTAGGGGTGTCAGGGGAGATAGCCGTATATTTAATGAGAGCCTCCCTCAACCTCTCCAGGAAGGCCGTTGAGCTCTCATTTTGTGTTTGTAAGATAGTGGCTAATTTAGCTTAATTTAAGGGTTAAATCTTATATTTCCTTAATTTTTTTTTAAACATGTGTCTCATTAAGAGTCTGACTTAACAAAATTATTATATCTTAATTTTTTTAAGGCCCAAAAACAATGAACATAGGGGTATTCTCCCCATTTCCTTCACATTTGCAAAACACCTCCTTTTGTAGGGTAGTATTGTTATTGATATGTTCCTCTGGGGGCCAGGTTCCCTCTTCCAATTTGTATGGGAGCCAAGCCTTTATGCAAAGAAATGAATCATAATGCATTCCAATGGAGTAATGGCCTTGGATGGGGAATTACCCATTTATAGGAAAAAGGAAGAAAGTTGTCCCTTATCTCAATTTCCTATAGCCTGCCTGGAGAAACCTCACCTCCTGGCCCCTTGTTTCGGCTGGCTATGCGATTGGCAGCCAAAAGCCCTGTCAGTCTCTGAGTTGCTGGGAGTAGTCATTCTTAACCAGGCTTGACTCTACCTCTGAGAGCTGGCCTGGTCTTTCCTGTTTTTTGTTTTGTTTTGTTTTGTTGTTTTGACCCCTCCATTTCCTGCCTGTAGGACCTTGGGGGTATGTTGGAGGTATGGACTGTGACCAAGCAATATTTTCTTGGTTGTTGTAGGATGCACTAATTTTATTTTGGCCCAGCAGTAACTTACATATCAATCATTGGCCATTGAGGGAGGGGGTTAAAGAGCCAAAGTCAAGGTCTATTTCCCTGCCTTTCTCAACAATGCCCACATAAATGTCTCAGCCATGTGGATATCCATTTTTGGCATACAACGGGCTAAGTTTAGTAAAATGGCTCCCATGTATCTTAGTAAAAGCCCTTCATTTATCATCCATCCCTCACATGGCAAAGGCGTCCATTCCTCTGCTGAACAGGAATAACACAAATGTGGAGGATTTGGAGGCTGGCACCAGAGTATTGCCATCATTTTCCCAGCCTTTGGATCAAACGAGGAGGAATTTTAATCTTAACCCCGTGTACTTTTAAAATCCAATTATTTTAACCTTGGTCCTTCCTGACCACACATTAAATGTCTTTTTAAAGATTTTTCTTCACAAACCTTCTACAACTTTTCTTTGCATTTAGATTTTGTCCCAAGCCATTTCTCTCCAAATAACCAGTCTCGTTTAGGACAAAATTACATTCTTTTACCTTCAAAAAAATATATATTTCCATTTCTTATATATTTTTTTATATTTCCTACTTATCTAGATACAGAGTTGCTTTTCTAATTTTTATCAGTTTTAACTACATGTAGCAGAATTTTAACTCTTAGAAACCTTAGTCTCCAGTGAAAACTAAGTAGTAACCAATTACGAACTCTGTTACATCAGAATTTTTTTTAGATGGCAAACTTATGAATACATTAAGCACAAAGCATGTTTTTTTTTTTAACAATTCCAAATACCCTTAGTTTTTTGCAACAAGTGAGAAGCACAAACCTACATCTAATAAATAGGGCTTTAATCTCTTGTTAGATATCTAATGAATTAAATCTCAATTTATCATGCGAGCAAAACTTTAACATTTTAGGTTACCAAAGACTTTGAAAGCTATCTTAAGGATTACCCATGAAAACTTTGAGACAGACAAAATTAACCATCACTTTAAGTCATCCTTTTGTTAGCAAATTAGAACAGAGATAACATGAACCTATTTGACCTTCAGCAAATCTAGGTTGAATAAAAGTTTGCTTCTGTGTGTGTGTGTGTGTGTGCGCGTTTAATGTTGATAAACACTGTCTTAAACTAACAAACTTAAATTAGCTTAAACACTGAATACGTTTTACTTGGGTTCGTGAAACGCAATTTGTTCCCTTCCCCATGGTTAATCTTTACCTGGAACATTGGTGGGGAAATCTGACGTGGAATTCTTTGATCCTGGACATTTGGGTGGGAGGAGGAGCTGATGGTGCCAAAGGCATTGAGGAGCCAGTTATGCAGGCCACCCCCCAAGTAGTGTAGAAACAGGAGGGGTGGGGGGGGGGGGTGGAGGAAACGCAGAAGAGACAAGGTGTCAGCGGAAGGCAGAGAAAGAGAATTCGCAGTTTTAAATTTTGTCAGCTTGGACAAAGGAGCAGGCACCAGTTTCTTTTGTTTTGTTTTCCACCAGTGGACTTAGGCAGTAAATGTCAGTCCAGAGAAGGCAAGGAATTTCCCTGAAACAAAAGGAGTTTTGGCAGCTGCTTGGGAATATTCCTTAAAGTCCCTGTTCTGATATAGAATAACCAGAGACACTTGGCTCTAATTATCATAGTCATTGATCCAGGAAGTAGAGAAAAGTCCCCAAACACAGTCACATGGCGACTCCAACCTGCCACCCAGCGCCCAGTGCCTTAGAGTTGCAGCTTTGTTCCTTGTCCCTTGTGGAATTACTAGTGCGACTCTGGGAGGTGATCAGGCTCCCCTTCTGCCTCTTGCAAGTCTACCAAAATGAACCCGGGTTTTTACCAGTCTGACGGGTGCTCCCTTAGCTGGTTCCTGAGCCTCATGGGTTCCATTAGCGCACACAGGGTCCTCTCCCCAGCACGCCAGGAGGGCTAGTCTCCTTCCTCTGCTGGCGCCAGCCTCTCCTGGTGCCCCGATGGTTCGCATTCCCAGTGGCAAAGGAGGTGGCAACTCACTGACTCTGAATCCTGGACGAGCCCCCAAGTGATGTAGCAGGATTCTTGCACAGAGAGTCATGAAACCGAGGCTTTTCTTTTCAGGAAGCAACTTTATTCCTGCTGGCACTGCTCAGTTGGGTTTGTACCCAAAGAACTGAGCCCCAAATGCCATATGGCACAGGTTCTTATATATTTTTTATTTCTTTGTCTCCCATATATGGTAACACACAAACTTTGATTAAGTGGTCTTATGTTACAGGGTGGGGATGGAGGTTGTCAAGTATACAAATAACAAGGTTCCCTTGAGGTGTTTTTTTTTTTTCTTCTTTCTTTGGAAGGGGACCCTACCACAGTTCTTTTTAAAAATAACGTATTCTGGGGTTCTTGGGTGGCTCAGTCAGTTAAGCGTCTGACTTCGGCTCAGGTCATGATCTCATGGTTTGTGAGTTCGAGCCCTGTGTCAGGCTCTGTACTGACAGCTCAGAGCCTGGAGCCTGCTTCAGATTCTGTGTCTTCCTCTCTCTCTGCACTTCCCTGCGCACACTGTCTCCCTCTTTCCCAAAAATAATAAACATTAAAAAAATTTAAAAATAATGTATTCTGTATTTTCCAATTAAAAAGTATATCTGTTACAAAGTTTTGTAAAAAAGGTAGGTTAAAATTATCCAGTTTCTCTGGACCCAACCACTCTTGAGTTTTTTTCCTACTAGTGTTTTTTTATGAAAAGTTGGGGGGGGGGGGTTTGCATGCTTATCGTCTTACCAGTTTTATAAGGGAGAGGTTTTGTCATATTCTTTCATCCTGACAGTGATTAAGGTAAGTAGATAAATAGATTTTGACTTAAATTCAGTCTGCCCCTCAGTAGCTGTGTTACTTCAAGCAAATTACTCCCCTTCCTTAGCTGGAAAATGAGAATGATGGTAATATAATCTCATGTGGTAGCTCTTTTGGAAATAAAACACATAAAGCTCTTGGCCAGTAGTAAGTATATTCCATCAGGTGGTAGGTAGATGTATAAAGATTTATGCTTATGCATCGTTTGGGTATTTGCACTATTTACAACTTTTTGGTATTACAAAAAAAATTTCATCTTTGAATATAAATTCCCCATCATTTAGTTTTAAGAAACTTTTTCTAGCTAAAAAAAAGAATTTTACCAAAAATATGAGAGAGTTAAACAATATCACCCTTTAAAATGTATTTGTAAATTATTTTCAACTTCTGGTCACGCCATCATTACATCGTGGTTTACTTCACCAAGGTTTTTAGGGTCTCGGCCAACATGGCAGAGAAGTAGGAGGATCCGTACTTCCCGTGACTTGCCAACAAAGAAGTGCAGAAGCTAAAAGACTATGAACACCAGAGCCTGGGAGGAAAAGAGTCTGAATCTAGTAGGAAGAAAATGGGGAAGCTTGAAAGAAGATAGGGCTACTCCAACGAACAAATCAAAGCACACCTAGTGGAGGATCGAAAATATCACTACGAATAGGGTAATAAAATAACCAAACACAACAACAGAGAGCAAGTAACAATCTCCGAAAAAACAACTCCTGAAGGGACAGGCCCTGGACAGTGTATGACCCTCTTTTAATATAGCAGTGCTCACAGGTGCAAAGACCACAACAAGCTTTTAAAATGCATAAGGGACAGAAAACTAGCCAAAATGATGAAACGCAAGAATTCTCCTCAAAACAAATCCCAAGAAGTAGCAACAGCTAACGAATTGATCAAAACCTATTTAACCAATATAACTGAACAAGAATTTAGAATAATAGTCATAAAATTAATTGCTGTGTTGAAAAAAGCATACAGACAGCAGAGAATCTATTGCTACAGAGATCAAGGGACTAAAAAATAGTCATGATGAATTAAAAAATGTTATAAATGAGATGGAAAATAAAATGGAAGCGGCCACAGCATGGATTGAAGAGGCAGAGGGGAGAATAGGTGAAGTAAAAGATAAAAATATGGAAAAAGAGGAAGCTGAGAAAAAGATTAAAAAATCCAGGAGTATGAGGGGAGAATTAGAATTCGAGAGAACTAAGTGATGCAATCAAATGGAACAATATCCGTATCATAGGAATTCCAGAAGTAGAAAGAGATAAGGGGGCTGAAGGTATACTTGAACAAATCATAGCTGAGAACTTCACTGATCTGGGAAAGGAAACAGGCATTGAAATCCAAGAGGTACAAAGAACTCCCTTCAGACGTAACTTGAATCGATCTTCTGCACGATATATCATAGTGAAACTGGCAAAATGCAAGGATAAAGAGAGAATTCTGAAAGCAGCTAGGGATAAAAGGGCCTTAACATACAAAGGTAGACACATGACGGTAGTCATGAATCCTTTACCCAGCAAGTCTGTCATTCAGAATAGAAGGACAGAATAGAAGGACAGATAAAGGTTTTCCCAAACAAACAAAAACTGAAGGAATTCATCACCACTAGACTAGCCCTACAAGACATCCTAAGGGAGATTCTGTGAGTGAAATGTTGCAAGGACCACAAAGTACCAGAGACACCACTACAAGCATGAAACCTAATCACAATGACTCTAAACCCATATCTTTCAATAATAACACTGAATGTAAATGGACTAAATGCTCCAACCAAAAGACATAGGGTATCAGAATGTATAAAAAACAAGACCCATCTATTTTCTGTCTACAAGAGACTCATTTTAGACCTGAGGACACCTTCAGATCGAAAGTGAGGGGGTGGAGAACTATCTATCATGCTACTAGAAGTTAAAAGAAAGCTGGAGTAACCATACTTATATCAGACAAGCTAGACATTAATTTAAAGGCTGTAACAAGAGATGAAGAAGGGCATTATATAAAAATTATGGGGTCTATCCATCAGGAAAAGCTAACAGTTATAAATGTCTATGCACCGAATTCGGTACCACCAAATATATAAAACAATCACAAACATAAGCAACCTTATTGATAAGAATGTGGCAATTGCAGGGGACTTTAATACTCCACTTACAGCAATGGATAGATCATCTAGACAGAGAATCAATAAAGAAACAAGGGCCCCAAATGATACATTGGATCAGATGGACTTGAATGAAAATACAAAAGTCCAAATGCTTTGGGATGCAGAGAAGGCAGTTCTGAGAGGAAAATACACTGCAATCCAGGCCTATCTCAAGAAACAAGAAAAATCCCGAATACAAAATCTAACAGCACACCTAAAGGAACTAGAAGCGGAACAGCAAAGACACCCCAAACCCACCAGAAGAAGAGAAATAATAAAGATCACAGCAGAAATAATATAGAATCTAAAAAAACAGAGCAGATAAGTGAAATCAACGGTTGGATTCTTGAAAAAATAAAATTGATAAACCTCTAGCCAGGCTTCTCAAAAGGGAGAGGACCCAAGTAGATAAAATCATGAATGAAAATGGAATTATTACAACCAATCCATCAGAAATACAAGCAATTATCAGGGAATACTATGAAAAATTATATGCCAACAGACTGGACAACCTGAAAGAGATGGACAAATTCCTAAACACCCACACACTTCCAAAACTCAAACAGGAAGAAATAGAAAACTTGAACATACCCATAACCAGCGAGAAATTGAATCAGTTATCAAAAATCTCCTAACAAATAAGAGTCCAGGACTAGATGGCTTCCCTGGGGAATACTACCAGACATTTAAAGCAGAGATAATGCCTATCCTTCTCAAGCTGTTCCAAAACATAGAAAGGGAAGGAAAACTTCCAGACTCATTCTATGAAGCTACCATTACTTTGATTCCCAAACCAGACAGAGACCCAGCAATAAAAGAGCACTACAGGCCAATATCCCTGATGAATGTGGATGCAAAAATTTTCAGTAAGATACTAGCATATTGAATTCAATAGGATATAAAAAGAATTATTTACCATGATCAAGTGGGATTCATTCCTGGGCTGCAGGGCTGGTTCAACATTGGCAAATCAATCAATGTGATACATCACATTAATAAAAGATAAGAACCATATGATCCTGTCAATTGATGCAGAAAGCATTTGACAAAATACAGCATCCTTTCTTAATAAAGACCCTCGAGAGAGTCAAGATAGAAGGAATATACTGAAACATCATAAAAGCCATTTATGAAAAGCCCACAGCTAATATCATCCTCAGTGGGCAAAAACTGAGAGCTTTCCCCCTGAGGTCAGGAACATGACAGGGATGTCCACTCTCACCGCTATTGTTTAACATAGTGTTGGAAGTTCTAACTTCAGCAATCAGACAACAAAAAGAAATCAAAGGCATCAAAATTGGCAAAGATGAAGTCAAGCTTTCCCTTTTTGCAGATGACATGATACTATACATGGAAAACCCGACAGACTCCCCTAAAAGTCTGCTAGAGCTGATACATGAATTCAATAAAATCGCAGGATACAAAATTAATGTACAGAAATCAGTTGCATTCTTATAAACTAATAATGAAGCAACAGAAAGACAAATAAAGGAACTGATCCCATTCACAATTGCACCAAGGATCATAAAAGATCTCGGAATAAACCTAACCAAAGATGTAAAAGATCTGTATGCTAAAAACTATAGAAAGCTTATGAAGGAAATTGAAGAAGATACAAAGAAATGGAAAAACATTCTGTGCTCATGGATTGGAAGGATAAGTATTGTTAAAATGTTAATACTTCCCAAAGCAATCTACACATTTAATGCAATCCCAATCAAAATTGCACCAGCTTTCTTCTCGAAGCTAGAACAAGCAATCCTAAAATTTATATGGAACCACAAAAGACCTCGAATAGCCAAAGTAATATTGAAGAAGAAGACCAAAGCGGGAGGCATCACAACCCCACACTTTAGCTTCTACTAGAAAGCTGTAATAATCAAGACAGCATGGTATTGGCACAAAAACAGACACATAGACCAATGGAATAGAATAGAAACCCCAGAACTAGACCCACAAACGTATGGCCAACTAATCTTTGACAAAGCAGGAAAGAATATCCAATGGAAAAAAGACAGTCTCTTCAACAAATGTTGCTGGGAGAACTGGACAGCAACATGCAAAAGGTTGAATCTAGACCACTTTCTCACACCATTCGCAAAAATAAACTCAAAATGGATAAAGGACCTGAATGTGAGACAGGAAACCATCAAAACCCTAGAGGAGAAAGCAGGAAAAAACCTCTCTGACCTCAGCTGCAGCGATTTCTTACTCGACACATCTCCAAAGGCAAGGGAATTAAAAGCAAAGATGAACTCTTGGGACCTCATCAAGATAAAAAGCTTCTGCACAGCAAAGGAAACAATCAACAAAACTAAAAGGCAACCAACAGAATGGGAAAAGATATTTGCAAATGACATATCGGACAAAGGGCTAGTATCCAAAATCTATAAAGAGCTTACCAAACTCCACACCCGAAAAACAAATAATCCAGTAAAGAAATGGGCAGAAAACATGAATAGACACTTCTCTAAAGAAGACATCCAGATGGCCAACAGGCACATTGAAAAGAAGCCCAACATCACTCCTCATGAGGGAAATATAAATCAAAACCACACTCAGATACCACCTCACGCCAGTCAGAGTGGCTAAAATGAACAAATCAGGAGACTATAGATGCTGGTGAGGACATGGAGAAATGGGAACCCTCTTGCACTGTTGGTGGGAATGTAAACTGGTGCAGCTACTCTGGAAAACGGTGTGGAGGTTCCTCAAAAAATTAAAAATAGAAATACCCTATGACCCAGCAATAGCACTGCTAGGAATTTACCCAAGGGATACAGGAGTGCTGATGCATAGGGGCACTTGCACCCCAATGTTTATAGCAGCACTTTCAACAATAGCCAAATTATGGAAAGAGACTAAATGTCCATCAATTGATGAATGGATAAAGAAGATGTGGTTTATATATACAATGGAATACTACTTGGCAATGAGAAAGAATGAAATCTGGCTTTTTGTAGCAATGTAGATGGAAGTGGAGAGTATTATGCTAAGTGAAATAAGTCAGGCAGAGAAAGACAAATACCATTTGTTTCACTCTTATGTAGATCCTGAGAAACTTAATAGAGGGCGGGGGGGGAAGGGAAGAGGGGAAAAAAAAGAAGTTACAGAGGGAAGGAGGCAAATGATAAGAGACACTTGAATACTGAGAGCAAACTGAGGGTTGACGGGGGGTTGGGGGAGACGGGAAAGTGGGTGATGGGCATTGAGTAGGGCACCTGTTGGGATGAGCACTGGGTGTTGTATTGAAACCAATTTGACAATAAATTATATATATAAATTAATAAAAATATTACAGAAAATAGTTTCTTTTAGTATTAAGTGCCAGAGGCTCCATAAATAAATAAATAAACAAACAAATAAATAAATAAATAAATAAATAAATATTTTCTAAAATTGCTATCCAATTTATATGTATATATATTTTTTACATTTATTCATTTTTTGAGAAACAGAGAGCACAAGCAGGTAAGGGGCAGAGAGAGGGAGACACAGAATCAGAAGCAGGCTCCAGGCTCTGAGTTGTCAGCACAGAGCCCAACGTGGGGCTTGACCTCAAGAACAACAAGATTATGACCAGGGCCAAAGTCAGATGTGTAACCAAGTGAGCCACCCAGGTGCCCCCATCCAATTTATTTTTTTACCAGGAATGTTTCTAGATAAAACTGGATTTTTACAACCTCCTTATTTTAAAAAATGAAAATTGTATCTAAGGATTTTAATTTGAATTTCTTATTTTTTACTGGTGAAATTGGACTTTTGCATATTTGTTTTTAATGCCAATCTTTTTTGTGAATTGTCTGTGTCCTTCATGGATTTATCAACTTGGATCTTAAAATTTTTCTGATATTTTTGTTGTAAATATATTATCTATAAAAACTTCAAAATTTTCCTCTCATTTTAACTTTTTTAATCTTTGGTCAAGGAAATTTCATTTTTTCTTTTACATTTAAGCTTATAAAATCCTCTCCCACAAAATGCACACTGTACATTTTGTATTTGCTCTTGGCTCCATGTTGTGGCTTCACTTTTGAGGCACAAGTGAAACTTTCGTTTCCTTTATAAGTGGTGTAACATATAATAGCCTGTAAGTCCCAGCCATTTACCAACTCTTGATTAATTTCCACTTCTATAACAATGTTGATTTCCTGATTAAAGTAAATTGGTATTTATTTTTTTCTTTAAGCTTTAAAAGTAATAACTATCAAAATTGTTTCCAGTCACGTTTAAAATTCCTCCTGGAGTTATGTGTGTGAAATCCCAGGTATGAAAATTGTGCAAAGGTACAACAATTTATAGAACAAAATCCTTATGCTCTCTTTAACTTTCTTCTTCCTCTTTTTAGAATTTTATAGAATCCTCTATCACGCTATTTGAATCTGACCTAGAAAGTGGGAAGTTTATTGACATTACAAATCAGGAAATTTCTGACTTGGAAGAAATCGGCTTTGGCAGTGAAACCAGATCCATTCACGTTAAAAGTGGCGTGTAAGTTTTCTCCCATTCTGAGAACTTTGAGAGGTTCTTTGGTTTTAAAATTGTTGGTTTGTTTGCTCGATTCTGTATCATCTCTGTTCTTTTTCTTTTTTTTCCTGCTAGATGGGTTGCCTACCAGCAGAAGTTCTTTTGTGGAGAACAGTACATTTTAGAGAAAGGAAAATACAAATGCTTTTTTGACTGGGGAGGATCAAATAATATAATCATGTCCATACGACCTATCCAACTGGTGAGTCAGCTATGACCATAACCAATTCTAGAGCATGTAACAGTGTACAGCTGAACATGTAGAACAGGCTTTTTAAACGTGAAACTGCTGGATTATGTTATGTGAATATACAGAGAAAACGAAATAGCATATTAATTGCTTTAGATTCTTTAGGGAGCTGATAGTAGGTGGTATCAACACATCAATGAGATGCCTGTAATTTGATCACTTCATTAATTTAACAGTATTTATTTGGTGCTTCATATGCCAGATACTACTGATCACTGGAGATAAAAGATGAATAGGATCGCCCTGATGGCTCTCAGTCTCATTGAGGAGATTGATATATAGATGACTGATTATAGTGTGATGAGTGAGGAGGTGAGGTGTGTAGGCAGTGCAGGGGAACCTGTGAAGGAGCACTCAGAGCCTGGGAGTTGGGCAGCAGGCCTCTTCTCAAGAAGAGGTTGTGTTGAGTGATATCTTTAGGGTTAAAAGCAGTTTAGTCACACGATGACGTGGGGCAGAAAAAGCAGTCCTCAAAGAGGGAATAATCTCATGTACAAAATCATGAAGTTAGGAAAGAGTGTGGTTAGGAAAGAGTGTTCTGTGTGTAACAACACAGAACAAGAAGGGTGCCCATGAAATAGTGGTGGGAAAGGTAATGACAGGAAGCTCAGACTCTGTTTGATGGACATTGAGGCACATATTTTTTCCCAGCTACATTACTCAAAAGGAATTAGTAATGAGTACTAAAATCAAGATAATTCAGTTATTTGAAGGTCATAACTAGTTCAAGAAATCTAGTAAATTACTTTTTTTTTCATTTTTCAAATGGTATTTTCAAACTTTCGAAAAGATAAGTAAGATTATACGATTATAATTTTTAAAATGTTTTAATATATGTTTCAGGAACCACTTGGAATAAATGAGCCTCCCCATTTGGTATGTTTGAAAATTTTTTTATTTACTAAAAACATTTGTGCCCTTTGTCTCAATATCTCAATTCTTTGTTTCCCTCAGATAAATTTCTTATGTCTATATGACAGGAAAGTTTATATCGTACTTGGTACCCACAGGCAGAAGAGTGTCCCTCTTCGTTACTGGTTGCATTGGCCTGGACTTACCATATTTCCTTTTGGTTTCTCCTCATAGAGCTTTAACTCTGACCTCTTTGGGGTCATTTTGAATCTCTGCCACTCTTTTCCTATTGCCCGTTCATTTTTCAATGTCATATATTTTTTTCTTTAAGTTTATATATTTATTTTGAGAGAGTGTGCATGTACACATGGTCAAATGAGGGAAGGGCAGAGATTGAGGGAGAGAGAAATCCCAAGCAGGCCCTGGCACTGCAAGCACAGGGCCTGACACAGGGTTGAATCTCACAAACCATGAGATCATGACCTGACCCGAAATCTAGAGTCTGATGCTTTAACCAACTGAACCACCTAGGTGCCCCCATTCAGTGTCACATTCTTATTCAGCACAGTATGTTATCCTGTGTTGGGAGGAGCAAACTTAATGTGGAAAAATGGCTGTCTTGGCATGCTTATTATTTAAATGTATTTCTAATACCTAAATCACATATTTCCTAAAAGTGCTAGCAAAGTTGCAGCCCTGCTTGTTTATTTCTAGTGTGTTCATGGATTGAAGGATTTAACAATACTCTGGAGCCTAACGTTTGTTTATGATCTACAAATTATGCTTAATTTGTGCTTGTGATAACTCTGTAAGGTCAAAATTAATCCCAGTTATTGATGAGAAAGCCAAGATTTGGAATTTAAGTGTCATTTCACACAGCTAGAAATAACAAAATAGGCATTTTTTAGTATCTGACTCCACTTAAACCACATTTTCAGGATTTTACATCAGAGTAAGACCTGTGGTATAATCAGTACATCCATAGAAGGGAGAGGGGATAAGAGACATTGCTTCCTTCCTCTGTCTCACTTTAAATAACAGATTTGGGAAAAGAAGCCAATTGAGTGATTAAGCTTAAATACTGGACATTTGCTGGCTTTAGATGAAGCTAAATCTTTTTCTCTGAGTGTGTATGTTTTTCATGTTCTTGCCAGTGTTTATGTGTTTCAAGTCAACTTCGTTGTAACCATGTTTCTGTTAACAGTATGTTTTCAGGTTTTCTTATTTTCTGATTAGTTCAAGTCCTATTGGGAACATTTCCTTTTTGAATATAATTGAGTTGTTGATTCAGAGACACTTCCTGCCAGATTTGTATTTTGAATCTTTGAAAACTCCAACAGCAGACTTTTAAAGCACTTGTACAGGAATCAACCTGAGTAGTTAAAGAGTTAAACAGAGATAATTCCAAACTGCACATTTTCTAAGTTTTTAAGTGCAGATAAAAGTCACATTCTTTTAAGTGCTGTTTTTCCCTCCTACATTCCTGTTCTTTTTTATGGACTTCCTTGTTTGGAGCAGATTGCTCCGAGGATTTTCTTTATAGTATTTCCAGTCCAACTTGAAGAGAAAGGAAGCAGCAGAAAACGCCCAGTGAAATGAGCCCCACTTCATATTTCTGGATATGGCTCAGCCATAGACTTGTGAAATAAGTGTTTCTGACAGGTATATGATAGCTGAGTATTTAGTAATGTGAAGAAGACAAAGCCTCCTTAGTTTACCCAGTATCAAAGCTCTTATTATTTCTATTGGACCACATTTTCAGAATGTTTTGCTTGTTTTTACTTAGGGGAAAGGATCTTGGCTGACACTCTGGTTCCATTCAGTAACTAGAAAGTATTTTCTCCTTCACAAATAGCTGTGATAGTCATATTGACTATTTCAGATGTTATTTTCGCTGAGGAATAAGGAAATGACATCTCAGAGTTGAAGTCGAAGAATTTTTTTTTTCTTTGTTTGTGCTGGTGATTTTAAAGGGAACCTCAAGCAACCTAAGAAGAGAAAAGCCAGAATATGTATGTATACAGAGATAAATACACATCATGAATGTTCCTCTAATAAATATATTAGTTCTGATGTGTTACCATATTATTATGAGATCTGTTTTATTTGAGACCCAGAACACCTCCTTTAATGCAGAAGATTATTATTTTACCTATGGCTGAAGATCAATCACTAAGTCTAATTGCCAACTCAAAATATACAGCATCATTATATAGTTCTTCTTAATACCAGCTGGCATTTAATTTTTTCATTTTTTTCCCCAAATAAAAACAGAATATGAATTATGTTCATAATTTCATCACCTCTTTATCTTAGCAGAACATCAGACATCTCACTAGATTAAATCTTATAAAAGTGAGTTTAGCTTTCAAAGAGGTATAGTCAGGCACCATTCTCTAGAAATTATAAACAGTTATTCCCTTTGATACAACTGAGGACCTTTTTTTCTTCCTAGAATCTTTTTCAAGTGCATTTGCAAATATTATTAGTAGAAGTTTTGATTTCTTTAAATTTTGAGCCTCTGTTCCATTTTATATATGATTCTATCTGAGAAAAAGCAACTCTAGATATTTTCTTGTATTGGATAGTTTGGCCACATTGAATTTTAGAGTGATCACAGCATCTTTAACAGTTGGGGTTACTGTTATCCTGTATGGGGGACAGGAAAGTAACAGCTTTAGGCTAGTAAGATTCAAGGGTACCAGAGGAAAACACTTCTTCATGGTGCTACAACCAGATAATTTTTACAGAATCCAAAGACCAGAAATACTCAGGAAGAGCTAATTATCTAAGTAAAGAAAACCCTTTACGAGTAATCAGGGAAATAAAATTGTGTAGTAAACATTTGATGTGAGGAGTACAAAACAGGACAGTAGGAGACAGTGTGATGTAATAGTAGAATAGAAACAAATAGAAACAAGACTGTTCTTTGTTTAATAATGAGCATGTTTGTGTAAAGGAGGTCCAAAAGGCTGCACAAGGTCTTATTTAGGTAGGATAGAAAGTTTCTCATAAAAATTGTTTTAGCATTGGAATAAATGAAGTTACAATGAAAAAATTATTCTGATAGTGTGAAATAAATTGAGCACAACTTATGTGTTTGGTCAATAATTAAAATTTTGAGTTCTTAGTTTGTCATATTAAAGAACTATTACGTTTATTCACATATATCACAAATGAAAAGTACATAATAAAAAATATTTCTGCAAAAAGTTCATCATAAAGTAGTGATAGTTTCTGTCTGATAGAGTAGTTCTAAAGAGGTATAATAATGTGTGTGAAAAGGCAGTTTGCACTGCAAAACTGTGGTATGCGGTCTTTTTTTTTTTTTTTTTTTTTTTTTTTTGCATCCATACAGTTCCATTTGGGAGGCTGGTAGGGATTGAGCCATACCTAAATGGCATAGGTTTAGTTTGAAATAAACTCATCTCTTGTTTATATTTTTGCCTTGATTGTAAGCATCCTATCTGAGTTACTTTGTACATTCTCCATTTATCTGGAAAGGAAACCAAAATAGTGATTTATCCACCTGGCTTTTCCCAGGACTTAATTTTACCAAGGTCCTGTTATTTAATTTCACTAAGAGTAGAAACCACAATTTAATTATAATTAATAATCACAGAATTGGTTTCTGTATGGACCAATCTCAGAACATTATCATGAGAATGTTCTGTTGAGACATTCATAAGGTCATCAGAGTGAGGCATTACTTTTCTGGGGCTGGACAAATTTTGGGTGAACCATATGACATCTTATTTTGAGAGTAAAAATAAAATAAGCTCAGATTGGCATTAAGCCTGCTTTTTGTTTGGGCAAAGAACATTCTAACCCATCGAATCAAAAAGGTACTTGATGGCAAGTGTGTGTGTCTATGTGTATTTTAATTAATGCTTCTGCTTATGAAGACAGATTAAACACTAGAGTTGGCTACAACATAGACCATCTGAAATATGTTTAGCTTGCACTGTCACTTGTCTGGGATTTCATGGCTTCATGGTGATAAACTGAAGTATAAATCTTAAGCTCAGCAGTATAAAAACCGGGTATTTGCACAGTGAACAAGACAGCCGTGACCTCTGTTTGCATGTGGCTTTTCCAACTCTTATCATGAATTAAGATAATACTTGCATATAGAAAAAATTACTATACATTTTTGGAAGTTAAATTGTGGTATACTTCTCAATCTAATGTTTTTATAAGCCTTTAAGTTAAAACATGTAGTGTATAAACTAACCAAAATGTGTGTTCTTACCAAGGAAATTACCGGCAGTTTCCCCGGACACATAAAATTGTGCTTACATGAGAAATTGTTGCACAGGTCTGTCTCGTTCTGGACTTCATTTTTCTTACTACCCTCTGTATCCACTAGAAGGATCATGATAGAAACTTCCTTAAGGCAGGGAGTAGCTGGTGTTTTAATGCTCCAAATGCAGACTGGTTTCATGATAGGAAGTTATGTTGTGCAAGCCACGGATGGTCCAGGGGAATCCGTTCCCCCACCTCCCTGGTTTTCGCTAGTCTTTGATGTCAGAGCAGAAGAAGACAGTCAAGACACAGTTGCACAGAACTCAGAGGCCATCAGCCTCTAAGAGGGCTCTTGGGAAGATGAAGGAGGCAAACATCAACTGCTCAAAGAAGCCTTGTTCTTGATACAGCGTGAGCAGGAAAAAGGACAATGCTGCCCAGCCCTCATTATGATGCCTTTTTAGCTACAATGCAGGCCTGTCAGTGCAGGGTGAACCTGTGGGCTGTGTTATTTCAAGGCTCCCATGTATTTTGAAATATTTATAGGGCTCATTAACTTTTTCTTTCCTATTATATAGATTCAAGGCCACTAGAGTTGCAGATTATTGTATTTCTGGACTGAAGGGAATAACTTTGAGATTTCATGGATTTTTCTTGACAAAAAGGACTGAAGTAGAAATGTGTTTATATATTAAACAGTAAACTGTACATTTAAGATATTCTTAACAGTAAGCAGAAGTCTCTTAGCTAAAATGGATGTCTTTCTTTGTTCACCATAAATCTTCCAGAAATCTTGTTGTCATTATTTTCTCTGCCATCTGCTCCTGTGTTCTCAGGCCCACGTAGGGGCATGCCTTCATGCTTCAACCTTTTATTAACTGGATCAGCAAGACTTGGGAAGAGAAAAGACTTAATACTAACCACCCCTCATACTAGCTGAAACTGCCTTCGTATTTAACACTACATCGCTTCTTATTTTATGCATGTCATCTCACCACAAGGGATAATGATTGTTTGACACAATAGATAGGGACCACATTTTAGTGGAGGAAGGATTCTGATTTAATCTTACAGGTAGCATTTTTTTCTGGGACCCTGTGCCCAGAATCTGATGCAAAAGATGGATGAAAATAGTAAATAAATGGTGACATTGCTGGAAATGGGTAAGGAAACAAACAATGGGAGTTTAAAGAGCAGATCACCCTTAACCTCGATTCATTGGTAATAGATAAAATTCTGTCTCATATTTTGCTGAATTTTTTAAATAAATATAGGAAAAGGTTTTCATTTGCTTTTGTGATAATGTCAAACAGTTGTTTCCTATTAAATTGTTGTGTTATTGTTCTCCTAGCTCAAAGCATTCAGTAAACCAGGGTTCCAGGGTGAATGTGTAGATTTTACAGAAGAAATCTCTGATTTGACTTCATTCAGGCCATGTTCTTTTAAAGTTCTTCGGGGTTGGTAAGTATGCTTGTTGAGTGCTTTCTACTGTTGTTCAATAACTAAATTTGCTTTAAATTCACAGGGATTTGACTTGTTTATTTTGTATTCACAGTGAATTAAAAACATTCTTTTAGTCATTGGTCAACTGCTAATTAGCCTATAGTAATTTTTACTAGCTTATATTATGAACCATTGTGTAATACAGAGAAACAAAATGCTAGTGAGCCAATTTTTGGGAGCATTGTGGTCATTTTATTTTCTCACTGATAACTTAGACTATTTCCTAAATATTTTGAATGTTTGTATGTTTATTGGATAGTATAATAGAACGCTATTTAAAAAACTTCTGTTTCTGTCCAGATTAGATATAGTACTCCTAAATTTAAAAAATATATATATTTTGTTGAAATTCTTTATCAAATCAACCTTGTTTCACAGATGAGTACTCCTGATTTCAGAGTTAGTGTTCCAAAGATCCCACACCTAATATTAGACCCAGGATTGCTTTAGTCTTTTCTTTTGTTTTTTCTTTTTCTTTCTTTCTTTCTTTTTTTTTCTTTTTGAGAGAGAGAGAGAGTGCGCGCGCAAGTGAGCAGGGGAGGGGCAGAAAGAGAGGAAGAGAGAGAATCCCAATCAGGCCCTGCACAGTCAGCACAGAGCCCCATGTAGGGTTCAAACTCACAAACCCAATCATGAGATCATGACCTGAGCCAAAGTCAACAGTTGGATGCTTAACCACCTGAGCTACACATGTACCCTCTCCTCCCTTTTTTAAAATTTATTTTGAGAGAGAGAGAGAGAGCAAGTGAGCAGGGAGTGGCAGAGAGTCAATTCTTTTTGATTTTTTAAATTAACTCAATTTTAATAAATTTAAATTAAATCTAGGGGCACTTGGGTGGTTCAGTCAGTTAAGCATCTGACTCTTGATTTTGGCTTAGGTCCTATTCTCACAGTTCATGAGTTCAAGCCCCACATCAGGCTCCCCACTGACAGTGAGGAGCCTGCTTGGGATTCTCTCTCTCTGCCCCTCTCCCACTCTCTCAAATAAAGAAACTTTAAAAAATAATAATAAAACTTGTGTTCTTTGAGCTACAGCAATATACTAGATTTTTGTCAGATATAAATGAACTATATGTGATTCTCAAGACTAAAACATAATTCCTCCATTTTTTAATTATAAAATATTCATAAAATACACGTTACCTCTGTAGCCATTTTAAAGTGTGCAGTTCAGTGGTAGATCTGTTTCAAGTATTTACCTAATAACTCCTCAGAATCTCTTTGTTCATTCTTTAAGATATCTTGGATTCATCAATTCTCCTTTTCCCTTGAGCCAGTTCTTCCATTTGAAGGAATTCTGTCTCCTAAGTAGCACCATTCCAGTAACATCTTACTTTTCCATTGTTGACCAGAAACCAGTTATAGCCCAATTGTATGTCCCCAAATCCAGTTTCATATTTTTACTACTTTTCCTTAAATCCCACAGTCATCCCTCTAATACTAGTCAGGCCAAGTTCAAATGCCTCCTTTATATATATATATTTTTTCTTTAATATGAAATTTATTGTCCAATTGGTTTCCATACAACCCCCAGTGCTCCTCCCAACAGGAGCTTTCCACAATGACCATCACCCACCCTCCCCTCCCTCTCACTCCCCATCAACCCTCAGTTTGTTCTCAGTATTCAAGACTCTCTTATGGTTTGGCGCTCTCCCTCTCTAACTTTTTTTTTCCTTCCCCTCCCCCATGGTCTTCTGTTAAGTTTCTCAGGATCCACATATGAGTGAAAACATATGGTATCTGTCTTTCTCTGTATGACTTATTTCACTTAGCATAACACTCTCCAGTTCCATCCATGTTGTTACAAATGTCCAGATTACATTCTTTCTCACTGCCAAGTAGTATTCCATTGTATATATAAACCACATATTCTTTATCCATTCATCAGTTGATGGAGATTTAGTCTCTTTCCATAATTCAGCTGTTGTTGAAAGTGCTGCTATAAACATTGGGGTGGAAGTGCCCCTATGCATCAGCACTCCTGTATCCCCTTGGGCAAATTCCTAGCAGTGCTATTGCTGGGTCATAGGGTATTTCTATTTTTAATTTTTTGAGGAACCTCCACACTGTTTTCCAGAGTGGTTGCACCAGTTTACATTCCCACCAACAATGCAAGAAGGTTCCTGTTTCTCCACATCCTCTCCAGCATCTATAGTCTCCTGATTTGTTCATCTTAGCCACTCTGACTGGTGTGAGGTGGTATCTGAGTGTGGTTTTGACTTGTATTTCCCTCATGAGGAGTGATATTGGGCATCTTTTCATGTGCCTGTTGGCCATCTGGATGTCTTCCTTAGAGACCTGTCTATTCATGTCTTCTGCCTATTTCTTCACTGGATTATTTGCTTTTTGGATGTGGAGTTTGGTGAGCTCTTTATAGATTTTGGATACTAGCCCTTTGTCCAATATGTCATTTGCAAATATCTTTTCCCATTCTGTAGGTTGCCTTTTAGTTTTGTTGATTGTTTCCTTTGCAGTGCAGAGGCTTTTTATCTTCACGAGAACCCAGTGGTTCATTTTTGCTTTTAATTCCCTTGCCTTTGGATATGTGTCGAGTAAGAAATCGCTGTGGCTGAGGTCAGAGAGGTTTTTTTCTTCTTTCTCCTTTAGGGTTTTGATGGTTTCCTGTCTCACATTCAGGTCCTTCATCCATTTTGAGTTTACTTTTGTGTATGGTGTAAGAAGGTGGTCTAGTTTCATTCTTCTGCATGTTGCTGTCCAGTTTTCCCAGCACCATTTGTTAAAGAGACTGTCCTTTTTCCATTGGATATTCTTTCCTGCTTTGTCAAAGATTAGTTGGCCATCATTCTCCAAGATAGATCACATACTGGGTCACAAAACAGCCCTTCATCAGTATACAAGAATTGAGATCATACCATGCACACCTTCAGACCACAACTTGAAATCAACCACAGGAAAAAGTCTGGAAAATCTCCAAAAGCATGGAGGTTAAAACACCCTACTAAAGAATGAATGGGTCAACCAGGCAATTAGAGAAGAAATTAAAAATATATGGAAACAAATGAAAATGAAAATACAACAATCCAAATGCTTTGGGATGCAGAAAAGGCAGTCCTGAGAGGAAAATACATTGCAATCCAGGCCTATCTCAAGAAACAAGAAAAATCCCAAATACAAAATCTAACAGCACACCTAAAGGAACTAGAAGCAGGGCAGCAAAGACACCCCAAACCCAGCAGAAGAAGAGAAATAATAAAGATCAGAGCAGAAATAAATAATATAGAATCTAAAAAAACTGTAGAGCTGAACAATGAAACCAAGAGTTGGTTTTTTGTTTGTTTGTTTGTTTTTGAGCATCTGAAATCCTTTATTGGTAGATCATTGCTGTTTACCATATTAGAAGACTCGAGAGCAGATGAACAGTGAAAACAGAGCCCATAGTGACTGGAGCAGGCCTCTGGGCTGGCGACCCTCCCCACACCCCACGGACCAGCCTAGCGACCTCCACCCCTCCCTGGACCCTCAGGCCTTTGGCATAATGCTCTGATGGGTGGCCTGCAGGCAGTGAAGCCCCTTGACTCAAAGCAGAGACTTGGATGAGCACTGAGGTGGGGGCAGTGGGATGGGGGCAGTTCTCTCCCTGACCCGGGCTGGGCGGGAGCAGCGAAAGTGGAGGAAGCCAGGAGCTGGGGAGAGGTATCTATTTTTGTTTTCTGAAAAGGGGCACACGGGGGCCTGCGGGCAGGCAGGCGGCAGGCGGCAGCCGGAGCGAGTCACTCGCTGACATCCTTCTTGTCACCTGGCTTGGGGCCGGCTTCCAGCAAGGGGTCCCCGGGGCCTGTCTCCTCCCCATCCTTGGCCTCGCTGGACTTGGGGTTGGGGACTCAGAGGTCAGAGTCGATGCAGCGCTGCATGTGGTACTTAGCATCGGTGTGGTCCATCTTGCTGATGGCGTCTTGAAGCATCTGCACATCTTTCACTCAAAGCATTTCTGTAGTTCCTCAGAGAGAGACTCGTAGACCTCCACGGGGTTCAAACCGCCAGGGCCTAGCCGCTTCCGGCACTGCTCCTCCTTGTATTTCTTCATGGCCTTCTCCATGCGCAGCTTGGCGCGGCCCCGCATGCGCTCCTTGAAGGCCTCCAGTTCGTCGTTGAAGCCCTGCATGTACTGGCGGTCAGCTGTCTTGATCTTGGTGAAGAACTGCCGGAAGCAGGCGCGGGGATCCACCTTCAGGCTCTTAGCCAGCTCCAGGATGAACTGCATGACGATGGTCTGGTGGGCCACCTGCTCCTTCTCCTCCACCTCTAGGTCAATGCATCAGATGACAAGGTAGTTGGCGGTCTCCTCGCACACCAGATGGACATTGTCTGACAGGTACTTCTGGCTGTCGTCCCAGCGACGGAGCATGCCAGAGTGCTTGATCAGTTTCTCGTACTTCTCCACGAACGTTTTGTGTTTCTGCTCCCTCACTTCCTCCGACGACTCCTCTGTCTGCTTTGGCTTGGTATTGACCATGCTCTTGCTGAAGCCGTCCTTGCTGAGTGTGTCCACGTTCCAGGGCATGCTCTTCTCCTTCTTGCGCATCTCCTCCAGCTTCTGCTCCCAGCTGGGCTCCTCCTTGCGCAGCTGCTGAGCCTTAGCCTGCAGCCGCTCTAGCTCCACCTTGTTGCTCTCGCCCTCCGCCGCCTCCAGCTTCTTCAGCCTCTGCTGGCACTCGGCCACCTTGCGCCTGCACTGGCAGCAGCCCCTCTCCAGCTCCTCCTTCTCCTTGTGGAACTGCTCCATGCGCTCCACCCGGGCCTGGTGCCGCCAGTGGAAGAGACTGGCCGTGTCGATTTTGGGGTGCGTCTTGTCCTCATCGTCAGACACCTCGATGTGGTCCCACACACTATAGTCCACCATCTTGCCTCAGCAGCTCAGCCTGCATGGGCTCCAGCTCTGACTCTGGCGGCGGCAGTGCTGGAGACCCAAGAGTTGGTTTTTTTGAAAAAATAAGTAAAATTGATAAACCTGTAGCCAGGCTTCTCAAAAAGAAAAGGGAGATGACTCAAATAGATAAAATCATGAATGAAAATGGAATTATTACAACCAATCCATCAGAAATACAAACATTTGTCAGGGAATACTATGAAAAATTATATGCCAACAGACTGGACAACCTGAAAGAAATGGACAAATTCCTAAACACCCACACACTTCCAAAACTCAAACAGGAAGAAATAGAAAACTTGAACACATCCATAACCAGCGAGAAATTGAATCAGTTATCAAAAATCTCCCAACAAATAAGAGTCCAGGACTAGATGGCTTCCCTGGGGAATACTACCAGATATTTAAAGCAGAGATAATACCTAGCCTTCTCAAGCTTTTCCAAAAAATAGAAAGGGAAGGAAAACTTTCAGACTCATTCTATGAAGCCAGCATTACTTTGATTCCTAAACCAGACAGAGACCCAACAAAAAAAGAGCACTACAGGCCAATATCCCTGATGAATATGGATGCAAAAATGCTCAATAAGAGACTAGCAAATCGAATTCAACAGCATATAGAAAGAATTATTTACCATGATCAAGTGGGATTCATTCCTGGGCTGCAGGGCTGGTTCAACATTGGCAAATCAATCAATGTGATGCATCACATTAATAAAAGAAAAGATAAGAACCATATGATCCTGTCAATTGATGCAGAAAAAGCATTTGACAAAATACAGCATCCTTTCTTAATAAAGACCCTGGAGAGAGTCGAGATAGAAGGATCATACGGAAACATCATAAAAGCCATTTATGAAAAGCCCACAGCTAATATCATCCTCAGTGGGCAAAAACAGAGCTTTCCCCCTGAGGTCAGGAACACGATAAGGATGTCCACTCTCACCACTGTTGTTTAACATAGTGTTGGAAGTTCTAGCATCAGCAATCAGACAACAAAAAGAAATCAAAGGCATCAAAATTGGCAAAGATGAAGTCAAGCTTTCTCTTTTTGCACATGATGTGATATTATACATGGAAAACCTGACAGACCCCACCAAAGAGTCTACAACTGATACATGAATTCACCTAGAATTCTACTAGAACTGATAAATGAATTCAGCAAAGTCGCGGGATACAAAATCAATGTACAGAAATCAGTTGCATTCTTGTACACTAATAATGAAGCAACAAAAAGACAAAGAAACTGATCACATTCACAATTGCACCAAGAAGCGTAAAATACTTAGGAATAAACCTAACCAAAGATGTCAAAGATCTATATGCTGAAAACTATAGAAAGCTTATGAAGGAAACTGAGTAAGACATAAAGAAATGGAAAAACATTCTGTGCTCATGTATTGGAAGAATCAATATTGTTAAAATGTCAATACTACCCAAAGCTATCTACACATTCAATGCAATCCCAATCAAAATTGCACCAGCATTCTTCTCGAAGCTAGAATAAGCAATCCTAAAATTTGTATGGAACCACAAAAGACCCTGAATAGCCAAAGTAATATTGAAGAAGAAGGCCAAAGCGGGAGGCATCACAATCCCAGACTTCAGCCTCTACTACAAAGCTATAATCACGAAGACAGCATGGTATTGGCACAAAAACAGACACATAGACCAATGGAATAGAATAGAGACTCCAGAATTGAACCCACAAATATATGGTTAAATGCCTCCTTTTCCAGGGCTTACCATCAGTCAGTCTCATTTTTCCCATCCATTCCCATTCTATCCTTACACTGTCTCCCTGTCTTCCCCTCTTCCAACATTTACTCAGTTGAGTATTTTTTTTTTTCCTTACTGATACCAGGGGTCAGTTAGCAAACCTTTTCTATAAGGGTCAGGTAGTAAGTATTTTTAGCTTTGTGAGCCACACAGGCTGTGTCCCAGCTACTCAGCACTGCCATTGTAAGCACTAAATCAGCCACAGAAGATAGATAAATGGGCATGACTGTGTTTCAATAAAATGCTAGTCAGTGAAATTTGAATTGTACAGTATATTTACGTATTACAAGCTATTCTTTTAATTTTTTAAAACCACTGAAGCATGAGTGGCTCAGTTGGTTAAGCATCCAGCTTCAGCTCAGATCATGATCTCATGGTTTGTGGTTTCAAGCCCCACGTCAGGCTCTGCGCTGACAGCTCAGAGCCTGGAACATGTTTTGCATTCTGTGTCTCCCTCTCTCTCTGCCCTTCCTCTGCTTGTCTGTGTGTGTGTGTGCGTTCTCTCTCTCTCTCTCTCTCTCTCTCTCTCTCTCTCTCAAAAATAAATAAACATAAAAAAAAAAACTGAAGCATGTGAAAAGCAGTCTTAGCTTGTGGTTTGTATTAAAGCTGGCAGTGGGACAGATTTTACAACCACAGGCTATAGTTGGCTAATCCCTGCTCTATAGGAAACGCTGTAGGTTTCAGGTAAAGCTAACTAGCCAGCAATGTTATTTGTTTGGCCTACACAGTATGTTAAACAAAAATGTATCAGTATTTTGGTTTAGGGTGTTTTTCACCTTCTCTTTAAAAAATCAAAAGATTTGATAACCTTAAGAAGCATTCATCTTTGGCAATTATTAGCTAGTGTTAAGTAAATGGGATATGTGGTCCCAGTGTACCATAGGATATATTTCCAGCTTTTTTTTTTTTTAACCTGGTATGCTACTCATGTATATTACCTGCTTGGCCTCCTATTGGTATATATGTTTGTAGCCTCCATTTGATATTAAACTGAGTATATCTTTAAGGATCAGTCCACCCAGTCCATACTGATTCTGTCAACCTTCTTGATTAACCCTAACTCCACCAGTCTTTCCCTCTCAGATTTTCTATAGCTCTAACTAGTTTGAACTTCTCTGTGTATGTTATTATTTTTATACTTACAAAAAAGGATACGAGGGTTTTACAATCTTAAAACACATAAAATAGGGTACTATAAGTTAAGTAGATTATCTGCAACTCTTATTGTCTAAAATAATTTTGTTACTAGTATTTGGCTCTGGGTTTCTTCTCCACTAAGATAAAAAATTACTTAGTGACATATATTTTCATTATCTAATAAAGGGAAGTATTGAAGGTTTTCTGGAGGAAAGTGTTTTTCCTGACACTGAAATCTGGAACAAATTAGTCCTGTGTTTGCTTTATGTAAGGAATATTCTCTCTCTCTCTCTCTCTCTCTCTCTCTCTCTCTCTCTCTCTCTGTGTGTGTGTAATTTAAAATTGTGTTGTGTGTAGTTTATTAAACTGCAGTCTTATAAAAGAATACAGGAACCCTGGCGGTTGCTTGAGTACCTGGGAGACCTGGATTAAAGACCAGTTCCACCACTTCCTAGATATATAACCTTCAACAAATTGGATCATCTGCCTGAATCATTTTTCTCGTCTGTAAAGGAGGGATAATAACAGTACCTACCTCAAAGGATTCTTATAAGGGCCAAATAAATGATGCACAGGAAGGGCTAACTCCATGCCTAACACGTTGAAAACCTTTGATAAAATGCCCAATTACATAGAAGATATGAGACTAATTACAATGTTACAGAGCATATCTGTGGTTATCCTAAGTTAACCTGGTCTAGCGAGAGTACAGTTCTTTTGGTCTTAAAGTATAAGGTTAAAACTCAAACACACCAGAAGTGAAGTAGTAACAGCCAGTTCATTTCTCCCTTGGGCTCCTTCTTTTCAAAAGGGCATAGGTCTTAACCAAGTTTTTGATGAATGGTGTATTGAAGATAATTGACTGCCAAAGATTCTTAATGGGCTTACTTCTTTTTAAAAATCTCCATTAGCGGGGCGCCTGGGTGGCTCAGTCGGTTAAGCGTCCGACTTCAGCTCAGGTCACGGTCTCGCGGTCCATGAGTTCGAGCCCCGCGTCGGGCTCTGGGCTGATGGCTCAGAGCCTGGAGCCTGCTTCTGATTCTGTGTCTCCCTGTCTCTCTGCCCCTCCCCTGTTCATGCTCTGTCTCTCTCTGTCTCAAAAATAAATAAATGTTAAAAAAAAAAAATCTCCATTAGCTATCAGATATACAGGTGATAGATTTTATTTACTGTCATGTGATGTTAGGAGTCTCGTTTCTTTACTCCCCTACACTGACATCAGGCTCATCATTAAATAAGGATACAAATTAATTGTTTTTCCTAAAAGAAACACAAGCAGTATTTTTCTAATCTGTTCAAGTACTTAATAATCACCATAATCTGATCCCAAGGTTGTGTACTTGGAGGTACCAAATGAAGCTAATGTCTTTAGCGTAAAGCAGATGTCTTGTTTCAAATTGCAACGCTGTCATTTAACAGTTGAGGAGACCTTGCACAAATTACCTAACCTTTCTAATACTTAGTTTTGTTGCCTATAAAAATAAGGATGTGTTTCTACTTCATAGAATTGAGGACACAGTGTGATAATATAGGTAAAGTACCTAGCACATGTCTAGCACATGGTAAGCAGTCAGTAAATGATAGTGGTAGTTGTTTCTTTAAACTGAAGCTGGGTCTTTGCTGCTGGTCAGCACCATGACTTTGATGTCCTACTCCTTCCCTGGTTCCCCACAGCATGATGATGAGCCTGAGATGTCAACTGATGTAATTTGTCCGAATGTCTTATTGCTTGTTTTTAAGCTGGCTCCTATATTACCAAGAGGACATTTCTAATAATCAGTGTGTATTAGAAGAAGGCCTCTATGCTGACCTTACTTCCTGTGGCTGCCCAACATCTAGAGTTAAATCCCTCAAGCCCATTGACTATGTAAGTACTTTGCTTGGGTGCATAATTATAAGACTTTTTTCTTGTCCTGTTTAATTGCCATAAATGATGTGATGTTGGAAGAAGTGATACACGGGTAAATATAACAGTATGAATATTTATTCATGGACTGTAAAATTGAGATTCACTCATGAAATCCAAAACGTAAGACTGATATATGTATCATATATATATATATTTTATATTTTACACATATGATATACATATATATGATACATATAAAATATATATATATCATACATATATATATGCATCATATATATTTTTTAAAGCAAGGGTTCAAAACTCAGGACCTATAGTAATATGTATAGACCTAGGCTTAAATCTCAGTTTGATATTTCAACCATTTTGGATGACATTAGTAAAGTTACGCAGTTTCCTTGTCTATGAAAAATAATAGTACTTTATAAGTCTCCTGGGATATTGAGTGAAATGATGCTTATAAAATGCCCAGCACATGGTGAACAGTCATTAAACATTAGCTGTTAATTAGCTATAACTGTTAGTTGTAATTGTTGCAGCTGCTTAATAAAGATAATAACCTGATAATTTTATTATCCTACTTGATAAGTCACACAATGTTACTTTAAGGCCTGGGTCCTGATATGGCCACTGGTACTGATTTCACACCTTTGTTTGAGGGAACTAGGGATTTCCTGCCTGCTGTGTGCAGAATTACCTGGGTCACCTTGGAGACCCACATCTGTAGAGTAAGTGGTTTTTCCTTTCTGTCCTATTTACTCAGAATTTTGTTGTGAGCAAAACAGGATCACTACTCTGCAGCATCAGTTCTGTGCTCCATGTTTGTAGGTCTGGGCAGAGGAAGTAATGAGGATCTGGGATATTTTCAAGATGTCTGATTGTGATCATTCCCTTGGAGCATTTGGTCAAAGCTGAGGTTTACACAGAGATGAGATAATTTGAAGCCCTGCATAATGGTATGAATGACTGAGACCTTTCAACCAGAGCTGACTCCAGAAATGATGATCATACTCAGAAACTTTGATTCCAGCCTAAGCAATGTAGCCTTATTTCAGGACCTTCCTGGATAGAGTATTCTTGGTATCAGGCTAAGAATAGAGTCTTGGTTGAGGAACAAAAATAGAAACAGTCCTCGGTCTCTCTCAGTTGCATCTTAGACACCAACTGGTAAAGACTTAAGTGGCTATTGATTGATACTTCCTGTCTGTTGGACAAAAAACAGAAAGGGGGAAAAAAGAATGTGGTCTGTTCAGTCTCTCCCAAGTATTGATAAGGTTGAAAAAGACATTGGAAAGTAGTCCACATTTACTGGGAAAGGAATTTTCTTAGCAATTTTAGTGGTCAAGCCAGCAGACAGATACTTATTTTGTATATGTAGTTCTAAATATGAAAGTATCATCTTGAAAGGATTTTGCAGGACTTCTATTTCAGTGAGCTAAACCAACTAAATTTTTAGGGAGGGAGTTTTAGAATCAATCAAAATTAATGAGTATTACTGTTTTTCTTTGAAGAGTTTACACTCATGAAGTCAAAAGTGAATAATTAAAATAAGGAATGAAAATAGAAGAAATGTTTTTAAGTTTTACCGTGCACTTGTGTGTCACTATTTTGGTTCTGTGAAAGCCAAGCAGTATAGATGAAGGTGCATCTTAGGAAGGACCTGGGAGCTATAGCCTTTTCTCTCTAAGAACTGATTAAAGAATATATCCAGTTTATGTAAGGACATCACATTCATTGTCTTAATGCTTTTACACGGTATGTTTTTAAATCTTTGAAAAGTCTTTGTTGAAGATATATTTAGGCAGTAGGTTTGGTTGTGAAATGGAAGGAATGTGAGGTAAGGTTGGGCATCCCAAGAAAGACCCCCCAGATGACCATGAAGAGGCTTTAACAGGTAACATTTCTTTGGTGAATTCCACCGTGCTTCACGCTGGTGGCCCTGACACTCTGAGTTGATCCAACCTAGGAGATTGATAAATGAACCAGGTCAATACAGTAATCTGTAGAAGGTGGATTCTCATGGCTAGAATGCTTGAGAATTCTGTCCTGAGCATTTTTTTCCCCTCTCTAGAACATATAAAACTGAAATAGTCCTCAGAAGGTTATTTGTTGAGCATAAGACCTAGGTAAAATGAAGTAGGTATCTTGAGATTAGTTTACTCAGCTAACCTTCCCCACAGAAGAGACTCCTGAGGGTCCCAGGTGTTTACATTCTCCAAATCCTGGAAAATGCTAGACACCCTCTACCTATCCTGCTTCTCTGCTTCAGTCTGCATCCCCACTGCCCCCACGTTTTCCTCCAGATTTATTAATGTCACTGTGTAAGCCACAGTCCAGTGGGATTCTGGAAAATGTTTCTGTCCAGTTGAGTTGACATGAATATGGACTAACTTCTTGATTTTGCTTTAATTAGTTACAACTGCAGAATTCTGAGGGTGTTGCCTGTAGTTAGCATTCCCAGACATGCTGTGAATTACTGTTAAAGTGTCATAATGGAATAATGTTGAGGAGTTTTAAGACTTTCTCTTCGTACAAGATGAGTATGTTTGGCAGATGACAGTTTGCTGATTTCTGTTTGTCTAGACATTTGTTACATTCTAGAAGCCCATGGATAATTTGCAGTCATTTTATAGTGAAAGGACCTTAGGAGTATATTTTATAGTTCTCCTTTCACTAAGGTGATATTGGGAAAATCACTTAATTTATTTGTACCTCACTTAACTCACATGTAAAGAAACTGTTAGGTATTTTCAAATCTTTGTCAGCCTTTAGTTCTGTTGCAAATAAGCATCTTGGGTATATTTCTAATTGGGCATGCAAAACAATATATCCAGCATTAGGACTCATGCGGTGTGAGGGAATAACATAGTAGATTAGCTTCCAATAAAGTTATGCCATATAACAGTCCCCAGAACAGTTGGTTAGGGGCTGAAGGTGAGTGGGGAACCTATATAAATGCTTTAAGCATTGGCCCAGTAGTGTGTGAGGTAACCTTTTATTGCGTTTCCATGGGAGCAGCATTCTGCTCATTACTTCTTTAGTGTCTCCATGGTGGCCTGGCATGGAAGTTGGCCTCCTTTGAAGTAATAATCCAATCCTGGCAGCTATAAACAGGCAAAGCAAAAGAAACATTGTAACAAGAGGCTGTAGAAAAACTTCAAATGAAATTATAACTGTGATGACATAATGATATTAAGAGGTAGAGTAAGAATTGGCAAGGCAGTGATTGATTCTGTGCAAGCATGCTAAATAAGGAACACAGCCATAAATAGTCGAAGACTGTAAATCCAGCCACAGAATGAAAGGAAGCAATGAGTTTATAAAGTGTCTGAGAGTTTGGTTACTATTAAACTTTTCAGCTGAATCCATATTTAGTTAATAGTTTAAACTATTGCATACAATTTTAAAATGAAGGCCAGCAAAACCCTGCAGACTAAACATCACACTTCCTAGTAAGACATTTGAAGCATTTCCCCTTAAAGTTAGGCAGAAGACAAAGGTATCAACTATCACCATTTCTATTCGTGATTCTGGATCCCCAAACACTTGAATAAGATAAAATCCAAAAAATGTTTAAAGAAAGAAAGTTGTCAAATTATTAGAGTTAATATGAAGTTTTAAGAAGTTTCTGGATACAAGGTAAATGCCAATGAAACTATAGGATACTTAAGAATAAGTCAAACCACAAGGCAAGTAATTCATTTATGGAGAAAATAATAAAAACTTTATCGAAGGGCATAAAAGATGAAGAGATAATAATCTTTTATAGATTGAAATGACTCGATATTGTGAAGTTGTGGTCCTCTCCAAATTATTACAACTTCAGGCAAGATGCTTACAGAATCTTTTGACTTTCTAGGATAGTGCCTTTTTAGGGTGAGATGGTAAAACATGACAAGCTTATCCTAAATTTGGAAAAGATAGGGATCCAAAATAGCCAAGATAATTTTCTTACTAAGAACAACAGACAGGGTCACTTGTCCTGCCAAATATATATTGCGTTATACAGCAATAGTAATAAAGACAGTGGGTATTGGTGCAAGGGAAGAACACAGAACTGGGGAATAGGATAGCATAGAAACTGACCTACATAAATAATGGAATTGGAAGGTGACTGAAATAGGTTACAATGGGGCTATTATGAACTATTAAATAAATTGGTGTTGGGACAATTGGCTCTTTACATGGAAAAAGAGTTAGAATCTTGCTTTACTCCAAACGCAGAAATAAGTTCCAGATGGATTGTGGCAACCTAAATGTGAAAAACAAACTTCAAAACTTACAAGAAAATATGGAAACTAGCCTAATAGTATTGGAGTAGAATGGATTTAAAACAAAATGTACATGTCAGTAAGAGAAAGGGAAAAGGCAAGTGTATTCATTTCCTATTGCTGCTATAACAAATTACCACAAACTTAGTGACTTAAAACAACAAACCATATTACAGTTCTAGAGGTCAGAAGGTCTAAAATGGTCTTAGCCTGATAAAAATATGGTGCTGGCAAGACTGCATTCCTTCTGGAAGATGCTAAGGGGAGAATCGGTTTCCTTACCTTTTCCAGCTTCTCAACCTCCTCAGCATTCCTTGACTCATGGCCGTTGTCTGTCTTCAAAGTGCATCACCCCAACTTCTCTCTGTCCTGTATCTCTGACCCTCCTGCCTCCCTCTGATAAGGACCCTTGTGACTATATTAGGCCTCTGTGGATAATCCAGACTAATATCCCCGCCTCAAGTTTTTTAACTGTTAGTCACATCTACAAAGTCCCGTTTACCATATCAGGTAACATATTCACAGGTTTTAGGGATTAGGATGGGGACATTTTGGGGGTTGGGTGGGGGTGAGAGGTGTGGAGGTGGGGGAACATTATTCAGCCTACCGCAACAAGCCACAGACTTAGGAGGGTATATTTGCAGCCCTTATAAAACCTGCAAAGGTTTAGTGTACAGAATATAAAAAGAACTCTCAAATCAATTGAGAAAAAAAGAAAAACGTATTTCAAAACTTAGCAGGAGGATGTGAATAGTTCATAGAAGAGAGAAAAATGGCTAAAGGATATGCAAAAAATATTAAACTTCACTAGTGATCAAGTAAATGCAAAATAAAGTAATAATTAGGTAATATTGCCTTACTTTAAATAGAAACATTTGAATGGTTTGGTGGCAGAGAAGTGGGATTATTCATACACAGTTTTTGGAAACAGTGTCAGTTACATGAGGTGGTGCTGTAGGCAGGGCAGTGGAATAAGGATGTTTGTTGCAGTTTATTGATGGATGAAAAGGAGCCACAGCACATCCATGTGAGGAAATGTAAGACAGTGGCTACAATAAATGAAAGTGAGTTCCATGTATTACTAAAGGGTATTATGGTAAGATACTGTAAGTGAAATTTAAAAACAAAAGATGCAGGGGTACCTGGGTGGCTCAGTAAGTTGAATGTCTGACTCTTGGTTTCTGCTCAAGTTGTGATCTCCATGTCCGTGAGTTCAAGCCCAACATTAGGCTCTGCACTGTCAAGATTGGGATTCTCGCTCTCCCTCTCTCTCTCTGCCCCTCCCCCACTTGTGTGCACACACTCTGCCTTTCTCTCTCTCAAAATAAATAAACATTAAAAAAATAAAAAATAAAAACAAAGGACGCATAACCGTTAGTAAAGTATAAAAATATGAGCTGGAAGGACTCACATCTTCAGCATAGTGATTACCTTTAGAGAGAAGAGGTTCAAATTCAGCTGTACCTGTTAATGTATTTATAAAATTCAGTACAAATATAAAAAAATTTATTACTTTTGGATGATGGGTACATAACCCATCTATATATTATTTTTTAATGTTTAGCTTCTTTTAAATAGGGGCAGATAATTTTCTTAAAAAGTGGAAAGGGGAAACCAATTAGAAAGGTAGATCTAGAATGAAACTGATTTTCTAAACCAAATGAAAGCAGTTTTCTGAGGAGGATTATAGTTCACTGGTGAAGTCTGGGAGCCCGACAGACCTGAGTGGCCCTGGACATGTTTCTGACTACCCTAAGCCTCAACTTTCTCATCTAATAAAGTGTGAGGTTTAAACAAGCTACTGCATGTACAGCCCTTAGCTCATAAGCACTCACTAATTGAGCTCATAGACCATAATTAATATTCACTAAGCAACATGAAGACTACCATTAGCGTGGTAGGTTGAAGGTATTTGTATATTTTTGTTTTTAATATGCCAAACTTAAAAGATTCCAGATTAGAGTCATATTAGACATTTATGAGCCTTATTTAAATTTGTATCATTTTACATAACTTTTTGCCAACACACTGGTATTGCTCTGGAATGGAATGGTTTTAGAGGTATGCATTATGGTTACTTTCCTTTAATTCATCTTACTTGTATTTCCTGTTTTAGCTAGGCATTGTTCATTTGGCAAAGATTGAGATGAATTGATGTTGTCAGGCTATATGGATATGGCTGTTCTCATGGCTGATTGCTGAATATTTTGAAAAGTATACGTTATATTTAGAGTCTAACCAATTAATATAACCCTGAGGTATTGTCAACACCTCTTCCATATACATGGTGATTTGAAACTCAAAGAACTCTACAGTTGCTAAAGTAAAGGTCTGTAGTTTTTTTTCTAAGTCAAAAATTACTTAGATTTAAAAATTTTATCCATTATATTGAAGATATGTTTATATAAATGTAGTCCCTCTAGCAGAATACTCTCACTAGGATCTCAGAACTTCAAATTCAGGTGGCAGACAACACTTTTGAAGCCAGAGAGAGAGGTAAGAATAGGAATCTTATACGTTGCCCAACTGACCAAGTTGGGCGTCAAGTGCTCCAGACATTAGCACACATGCCAGTAGAAGTATTCGCCATTAAAACTACTGGCATTTAGAATATGTTAGAGCCACAGTGTAGGGGTTAAGAACATAGCCTCTGGGGTCATACTTTGTAAACTCAAATGCCAGCTCTTACACTTACTGCGTGTGACCTGTGCCTTGATTCTTCATCTGTAAAGTGGGGTTAAAAATAGCCCCCACATCAAAGGGAAGTTGTGTGGGTTAAATAAGTAAATAAATTCACAATCCACTAATCTGAATATATTTTGGGATTTGGGATATTTTCCCCATTTTAAACAGTGATATGGTTTATACATAGCACTTAAGGAAACACTGCAAAAGTGTTCTAAGTAGCACCCCATAACTAAACACATTCCTATTACTGTAGCAAATATATTTATGGCTACACACATATTGGAGAAATACTATAAGTAGCCCTCTATTCAGGTCAGATTTTGCTGCCAATTGAGTTAAGAAAAAAAAAGGGGGGGTGGGGGACTTAGACTAAGGTTTTTGTGTGCTGAACGATGGATAAGGAGTTGTGGATGGATATATTTACATATAATGTCTGGTGCATATGAAAGTGCTGTATATATTAATTATTACTAGTCTTGTCACTTAAAATGTGGTTTAGTTGATGGGATGAGGTGGAGGGTTTTTTTCTTCTTAAAAGTTCTTTCATACAATTTGTTCAAGTATTCTTTTTCTTTCTTAACTATGTTCTCCTTTTAGAAACTGTCTGATTTTTGCCTTAGACTTAACCCAGCAGGAATGTCCCATTACTATTGACCCCTAAGAAGAGCCTTTGGCCCAAAATGGTTGGCTGTCTTCTAAGTTAACATGGACTGAGGCCAAGACATTTGTAGAGCTCAAATTGTAGTTAAATTCTGGTGTTTTCTGTTGTCCTTGGAAAGTTCAGATTATTCTGTCATCTGCAGTTTTGAAGACTATTAATAGTTTATATTCCTATTTTCATGTCTGGAAAATGTATCAGAAAAATAGGATTTTAAAGTAGTTCTTCATTCTTTTTTCTGAATGATTACCTATCTACCAGCTTCCACTGTTCTTTCCATTAGCACTTATGTTGATGTTCCTAACCTTTAAGTACATGTATAAATCAAATGCATCTATAAATTTAAATACATTTAAAAATTAAAACCATTTAAATTTAAACAACTTAGAGAAAAATCAAGTTTAAATATAGATCAGACCTCTAGAGGGTGGATAACCGTAAGTGTAGAGATAATAGATGTTCTCAAATGAGAAGTCTAGTCAATGGGACCACTTGGTGATAGCCCATTACTGTTAGTGGAGCAGCAGGTTGTTTTTACTGATTTATGTAAACTCATAAAACATACTGTCTCGGTGCCTGAGTGGCTCAGTCAATTGGGCGGCTGACTTTGGCTCAGGTCATGATCTCACAGCTCATGAGTTCAAGCCCCACGTCGGGCTTTGTGTGACAGCTCAGAGCCTGGAGCCTGGTTCAGATTCTGTGTCTCCCTCGCTCTCTGCCCTTCCCCTGCTCACACTCTGTTTCTCCCTCTCTCAAAAATAAACAAACATTAAAAAAAAAAAATACTGTCTCTATCATTCTTTACAATTTTGTTCTCTGTCTTCCTGCATCATCATTTTAAAACCATCTTTTGTGATCCCCTGCACCGCATTTTACATTGTTTCCCAAAGACAAATTTCTAGATTCAGAATTGCTATTCGGGAGTGAATTTGATTCAGTTTGAGGGATAATGGCCATCTTTTTAAAAATGTCTTTGCGTTTTGCAAAAGAGGAAGAAAAATGTACACAGGTCCTATTTTTCTTAGAATAATGCTTAGCATTTAAATTGCATTCTCCTAGTAAGCTTTTAATTTTTTTCCCTCTTGGGTTTAAAACAGTTACATTATGTCAGCCTTAAATGCCTTTAATAGAGGCATCTGCCATTCTACCCCAGCAGGCTCTTAACTGGGGAGAATGTTGCTAACAATTGACTGTGAGCCCTGTCTGGGCTCCTTGCCTGGCTGCCCTTCCTTACTAGTTAGTAACTCAACCAGAAGATGTATGAAGAGGTAAGCTGAAATGCTTTTTTAAAAGCTTAAGGGTGAAGATGTTGGAGAAAGTCCAACAGTAAAGGCAGGGGCTTATCTGTGGATTTTGATTATCCATCTTCAGTCACCAGTTTTAGTGGGTAATTTAGAATCTGCTGTTTTTACCTGCTGCTCTGGACTCCTGTAAGGACATTTCTTCCATAAGCTGTTGGGATGCTTCCAGTTTTTATTTTGCAGATAGCAGAAGAGGTGCCGAATCTTACCTGTGGTCACTCAGTGACTAGAGATGAAGCCCTATTCCTGACCCAGTTTGTGGTGTTTACTGAAGGAAAATCAGTGCTCCTGGACAGCCCTTTAAGGCTTACCTTACTGTCTCACTGCACACAGTGATTGTGACATTCTTTTACAGTATCCTCTAATCCCTAAATCTGTACTCTCCATTACCATACACTAGCCACGTCATTATTTCTTATTTATTCACATTAGATTTATAACATCATATTTATATTTAATATTTACTTAATTAAAATAAAACTAATTCAGTCCCTTGGTTACACAAGCCAAATTTCAAATGATCAGTGACCACATGTGGCTGATAAGTACAGATAAGCAGCATTTCTATCACTGCAGAAAGTGCTGTTGGATAGTACTTCATACCTTCTTCCTTCGTCAGGTAACCTTTGCCACATAATGTAAAGAGAAACTAACTCACACATTTACCTGGAAATCTCTTTGGCATTCTTTTTCTATCTTTCCTTGTATTTCCGAGGAAGTATAGTTCATCTTTTCAAAGTGATATTTCCCTTCATGGACTGATTCCTAGTCAGAGGTTCTGTACTGATGGGAAACAATGGACTGGACATCTCGCTTCTTCCTTAGAACCATCCCTCTCATCTTACATTGTTGAGCTTTTTCTATCCTACGCCACTGTGCCCACAAACATTCTTATGGGCCACCAGCCCATTTCCCTCCTTCTCTTCACCAACATTCTCTAAAATGTACAATCCCATGCACCCTGTCTACAATTTCTCACCACTCATTCCTCAGTCCCTATGACCTAGATTCCACCCCTCGTGTCTTGCACACCGCTCAGAGTTCTCTTACAGGTTTCTAGCTGCCTCCTGATCGCCCAGACCCCAGCAGCATTGCCACAGCCACCCTCTTCCTCCACATTGCAAATGTATTTGGTACTATCGATGACTCTTCCTTCGCCTTTCCTTTCCCCTTTATTTCCTTGGTGTTCTCTTTTTAGCTGTGCTTTCATAGTACATTTACTCCACCGCCTCCACAGCCTCCTTTGCGTGTCTGCCCAGTTCTGCCCTCTTTTCCCTTTCCTCACCCCTACCCATCTGTGGTTGTCACCCAGATCCTGGGAGCTCCCACGCTCTTCTTGCCTGCATGGGATTTGTTTCCCTGAAGCACAGATCCAAAAGTCCAGTCTTCGGTGGACATTTCTGTTAAGATTACCCTGTCTGTCCTGTCTGTCTGAACATTAAAAACACCCAGTTCTAAATAGAAGTTCTTAGCTTCATTTATTAGAAGTTCTTAGCTTACATTTCCCTCCAAATTTCCTTGTATGATAAGTTATACCATGGTGCCCCCAGCCACATCTTTGCATGTTGTCTTCTGTATTTACTCATTCCATTTGTTAGCCCTGTGTCTGTTTTAGCACTGTGATAGATTTTCTGGCCATCCCTTGTTGACCAGTCCTAACCTTCCACCATCACCCCCCCCCCCCCCGCCCTGCTTCGCCCCCAACACACACACACACACTTTAGGGTCTGGCTCTTTCTTGGGACTGGAGTATTTTTCCCATCTACTTTCCATTTCTGTTTTCTTCACTCATGTTGTCTGATATATTTCCCAAAGTCCATTTAAAGAAAAACACAGGGCTACCTGGGTGTCTCAGTTAAGCATCTCAGTTTTGGCTCAAGTCATGATCTCATGGTTTGTGACTTTGAGCCCCACATCAGGCTCTGAGCTGATAGTGCAGAGCCTCCTTGGGATTCTCTCTGTCTGCCTCTCCCCCTCTCTCTGCCCCTCCCCTGCTTGTGTGCCCTGCCTCAAATAAGTTTAAAAAAAGAAAAAAAAAATACACATATATGCAAAATGTGCATAATAATCACCGATTTAAATTCTTGAGGGGCACCTGGGTGTCTCGGTTAAGTGTCTGACTTCAGCTCAGGTTGTGATCTTATGGTTCACGAGTTCAAGCCCCGCATTGGGCTCTGTGCTGACGGCTCAGAGCCTAGAGCCTGATTCAGATTCTGTGTCTGTCTGTCTGTCTCTCTCTCTCTCTCTCTCTCTCTCTCTCTCTCTCTCCCTCCCCCCCTTCCCCACTCACACTCTGTCTCTCTCAAAAATAAATAAACATTTTAAAAAGTTAAATTTTTGAATAAATAATACATTTCTAAGCTTCAAAAATCAAAAAGTACGAAAGGCATGTAGTCAAAACCTCAGCTCCCACTTTCATCTTTCAGATCCTATTCTGATAGATAGTCATGGAGTAGTTTCGTTTCGTTTCTTTTCTTTTCTTTTCTTTTCTTTCTTTCTTTCTTTCTTTCTTTCAAGAAAATTGTTCATGTGTACACGTGCACATTATTTGTGGGCATGTGCATAAGTTTTCCCTTTAATGCACAAGTGGAAGCAGAAGAAATATGCTATTCCACACTACTGTTCACTGTATTTACCTCTAAGGAATATATCTTAGAGATCTTTCATAAAGATCTCCTTATTCTTTTTTACAGCTGTATTTCTCTATGAATGTACCATAACTTATTTAGCCAGTCTCCTTTTGATGGATATTTAAGTCATCTGTATCCTTTGTTATTCCAAACACTGCTGCAAAGAATAATGCTTTCATAATTCATCTTGCTCTTACGCAAAGTCAGTTGTTTATTTACTGTTCTTTGAACATCCACATTCCCTGCTGCTAGTGCTCTGTTTCTCATGTACCAATTACAGATACTTTCCTAGGCCCCTGTCCAGAAGCCTTCAAGGACTCCCCATTGGCAGTAAATCTGTCTCTGCCCTGTTAGTGACAAGGAGAAGCAGACAATTCAATACCTCCTAGCAAACAGTGGGGGTACTTGACACTGTTTCCTTTTGGACTCTATTCTAGTTATATGGATCTATTTGCTATTCCCTTAACATGTTCCATGCATTTCTGTCTCCCTTCCTTCGTATAGAGTGCCTTCCCTCCATTCTCTCTGGGCCTGTCCAAATCATGGCATCCTTGAAGACTGAGCTCACATACCACGACATCCACCTTTGTGAAGCTTCCTTGATCCTTACTCCTTTCTGCTAAAAAAAAGCATCAAGTCTTCTGTATTCTGAGAACTTTCACAGAGCATATCCTTTTCCACCCTGGATTACATTTCAATACCTGTGCAATTCTCCAATTTTAGTTACTAGTTAGTAATGACCCAGACACAAGGATGGTGCCTTGCTTTGTCTTCTCATCCCTGAAAAGTCTTCTAGCATGGTGTCTTGCATATACCAATGAGTGAAAAAGAGCAAAGTTGGTTCTGTTCTTCTCTGACACAAGGAGTTGGGGAATACTTACTTTGAATGTAGGTATCACTCCTGCCCCTGTGCATTTTGGCTTTTGGTTGTTAAATTAAAAATGCCTTTTTCTGGGGTGCCTGGGTGGCCCAGTTGCTTGAGCATCTGACTCTTGATTTTAGGTCAGGTCATGATCTTACAGTCATGGGATTGAGAGCCCCATGTTGGGCTCCATGCTAAGCATGGAACCTGCTTGAGATTCTCTCTCCCTCTGCCCCTCTCCTCCTTCTCTTTCTCTCTCAAAAAAAGAAAAAGAATGCCTTTTTCTTCCTCCTAGGAATGAGTTTAAGAGCCTGGAGCCATCATGTGTTGGATTCTCAGTGACTGCTCCTGTGGCTTTCTGGGGAAATGGTGCCGTTCCATTCCATGTTCATCCTGTTACCAGCTGAAAGTGCTGGCAAGACCAAAATGTCCGCATTATAGCACAGCCAGACCTTAATTGGAACCAAGTGTCCATTTCCATTATGAGACTGAGATTGCTGTTCTAAACCTCCGAACAAAAATTATGAGTAGAATTTAGTCTCACCTGTGCAGTTTTGACTATAACATCATTAGAGGGTAGAGCAGTAAACTGTATGCATTCGAGAATACGGTGGATCCTGGGTACCCTGTGTTGTGACTGGGAGGTCACTGGAGAATGGCCACCCTGTATGGTGATGCTTTCTCTTTTTTGCTGTTAGGTTTTTGAAGAACCCTCCATTAGCCTTTTTGCTCTGGAACACTGTGAGGGAAGAGAGTTACATCTAGAAGAGGCTGTGAACTCTGTTCTGAACAAGGACCTGCACTTTTACACCCAGTCTGTATGGGTAAAAAGTGGACTGTAAGTATGGGACAAAGGTATGGCCTGGTTCATTTACTGTTTTAGGAGAGAGCTGCACAGTTGCTTTTTTTTTTTTTTTTTTTTTTTCCATTTGAGAGCGAGCAAGTGCCAGCAGGGGACAGACGGGGGGGGGGGGGGGGGGGAGCGGAACGGGGAGGGGAAGGAGAATTCCAAGCAGGTTTCATACTGTCAGTGCAGAGCCTGATGTGGGGCTTGAACTCACGACTGTGAGATCCTGACCTGAGCTGAAATCAAGGAGAGTCAGATGCTCAACCAGCTGAGCCATGCGGCCACCCAAGCACATTGCTTTTTATCTCTCCACTGCTATTGTTGTCTGGTCTGGAGATGCTATTATTCCTTTTCTTTCTCAACGTAACAAGAGTAGTATCTGTTTACATAAGATTAGGCCGTGGATTAGGTCCAATATATAGTAACATGCGGCAGTCTGGGAGAAGAGCCCTTTGGGAGAGATGGGCTGCCCTGTGTTGATAGCATGTGTCTTAGAGTAGGTGGACCAGGTGACCTTGACTGGTTGAGACCACTGCCTGCCTAAGATAACCGACTATTTCTCACACTGGAAGTGTGTTGTTGTATTTTGATTTGACGTCCTGTTTGTTCTAGAGCCTTTTGCTCCAGGGTACTTCTTTTCATGCTGAGGGTTCAGGTGAATCTAGCCCACCCACCAGTGTTGCTGTCCATTCAGGTTGTCAGGGTGGATCCAGGTTGTGTGGGGCCTGCACTTATACAATCCGGGAGACTGCTTTAAGAAAAGGAATGAAAAATGACAGATACATAAATTAGGTATGAACTTGCATATTTATTTAGAACAAAAATGGTAAGAGGCCTGGCAGTGAGAGTTCCAGAGGTTGAGGCCCTAAGACTTCCTGGGAGATCTGTTTCTCAGGACCTATCTGGAGAGTGGCACAAGAGCCTGCCCTGCCTCCTGCACTGTTGCTGTTTTGGTATCAAAAGTGAACTAAAAGACCGCACATAGCTCTTGATGATTAATATAAAGATGATTGTTTTTATTTCTTATGACTTTTAAATTGTGTGATAATCAACTCTGCTTATTTAAGTGTCTGGGGATAACAGAAGAGAAAGCCAAGAATATAAATTGATTTGAAAATTAAGTCAACTATTATAATAAATGAAGTTTGAATAGTCACCTGTATAGCAATTTAATTTTTCTTCTTCAGAGCATTTGACATTGGTGTTTCTTAACCATAAATTGACTTACTCTCTCTAAGCATAATAATTCCCATACTAGATACTAGTATATTATTTACCACTTAACTAAGTCTTTTGAATTCTACATCCTGGTGATAATACGACTTTCACAGCATTTTTACACTTTACTTTCCTAAGTGGAACTGATAATTATTGACTCACCTGTTGTAATTTCTTACCATTTCTTATTTCACTCTTTTGTAGAAAACTGGTACTATTTTACCTTGACATTATTTCTTCTCTTTAGCTTATTATCCACCTACTCTGCCTGTTCTGGATTCTCTAAGAGAAAATCAGTATCAGAGTAAGGAATAGAGAATGCTGTCTGAAGGTTTTCCTAGGCTGCAGATGGCTCAGAATAGGACTTAATGCACAGCCAGCTGCCCTTTTGACACATTTTGTTTTGTTTAATCCCCGTATTATCCCATATCTCCAATTTGTCAAGTTTTAACGCTTTTTAGCTGTGGAATCCATTAAGATTAATGTATGGTGCAGTGTAGTTTATTAAAGTCTTGCCTTATAACGGAAACTTCCCTGCCTATTTAAAAAGTCTGCACAGCTGGAGAGGTAGATGAGCCTCTCCATAGTTTAGATTCGTGTATGTAAGAAGGGGCAGAGGGAAGGCCAAATATCCTATTCATCTCTCCATGAAAAATCAGGCCAAGCCTGATCTTGATTGTGGGAAGCAAGCAGAGTGCTTTGGTCTGAACCAGGCAAGGTAGCCACCTCATCTTCCACACATACTTTCTGAAAGCACTGTTTGTGGTGACGTTGAGTCCTGAGAATTTCAGATCTTCTTGGCACTCCAAGTTTATTATAAACCTTAGCTGTTGAGCTAAATCAGGGCTCAGCAAACTTTTTCCGTAAAGGACCAGATGATGATTTCAGTTTGTTGGCCATTCTATCTCAGTCACAACTATTCACATGCCAGTCAGTAAAAGAATGAATGTGGCCACTTAAGTCTTGAGACTCCCCTCAAGGCCCTGAACGCTTCTACATGCTTTAACTTGGCCCCAGTTGGAGGCCTCAAGGGCAGTGAGCAGGCTTTGCAACAGAGCTGGGCCTTAAAGCAAGAGAGTGGATTTCTGTAGATAATTTTCAGTTGTCCTTGGTGACCTTGGAGAAGTTATAGAAGGAGGTGTGCCTGGGAGTTCCCTGGAACCACCTAGAGAGACTCTGAAGGACACCCGGCGATGAGCCTACGATGGGAGAGTAAACCTAGTATTTTGTAACTGGTAACAGGGAAAGGCTGTGGTCTGTCTTTGAATGTTAAACTGTTACAAAAAAAAAAAAAAAAAAGACAGCATTATCAAAGAAACACAGAATTTTAGACCCGGAGGGAACCTTGTTTTAGAAGTAAGGAAACCAGAATCCTAACTGAAATGCAAATCTTCTGAGCCCCAGTGCAGTGGGCTTTCTCCCGGTCCCTCCTATCCTTTCTGTTAAAAAACAGTTATACATTTTTTCTTTGAAAATCTACAAACCCAGAAGTCTTAAAGAATGAACCTTGTATACAAGAAGGTGTTTTTGATAAGAGATTGCTTTTTGTTTTTAAGTATTCTTTTTCCTGCTTTTATATAGGTGGATAGCTTATGAAGGATCCAATTTCTTAGGAAGACAAATCCTACTCGAGCCTAATGAGATCCCAAATTGGACAGCATTCAGTGGATGGAAAACAATTGGTTCCCTCCGTCCTATGAAGCAGGTAAGGAGGAGAGAAAAAACCCATAAGATCCAAAATAGCTTGATTTTTCTAGTACAAATGTCATGAACCACAGCATCTGAAATATTGACCATTTAGTTTGACATTTATGTTACAAGGGGATCACATTAGGATGAGAAATCTTGTAGATGTTAACCAATTCATTAAATTGTATCTAAAGTCAATGTTGGGTTTTAGGTTTGAGTCCACAATCTTACTGACCTTGTTGACCTTTCATGGAAAAAATAAATATCATGAGGTCTGTGGAAAGCAAACGAAACAATGAAGTCAGAGACTGCCCTAGTTTTACTTTCTAAGAACTTGGATGTTTTCCCCTACTTAATAAAACTCAGGATGGATCTTACACACCTACTGCTTGTCGATCTTCCGTTCAAAAGCTTCTGGGTCACAGAAAGGAAATATCAGCATGTGTGGAGCCATGGGAGGTTTCACAGAAGGTGGGAAAGCCAAGCCAGGCGATCAGGTGTGATCGTCAGTGGATATGCCATTTGACTTCTAATTTGAAAGACTTCTCACTTGATTCCAACAACAGCCCTTTAAGGTAGGAGTTGTTATTCCCATTTTCCAGATGGGAAAATAAAGGTCAGAGAGGTAAAGCAAATTAGCAAAAGTCCTCCAACTGTCAGAACCAGGATTTGAACACAGATTTATTTTCTAAAATTTGTGTTGAGCAGCCATATGCTTAACTTCGTCCAAAATAAGATCAGCAATTACAGAGTGGCACCATACATTCCAGGCACTGAGCTGAGGGTGGCATAGTGGATAGAAGTGCTGAGGCTCTGATGTTCAGATTGGACATATGGCAGCCAGTAAGTGGTCTTGCTGCCCCCGCCTCCTGCCACACACACATCCACACTGTGCCCATTCCTACCACTCTCTGGTTCTGTTGGTTCAAATCCTGGCTCTGCCACTTGTAAGCAGTGTGACTTTGGGTGAGTCACTTCACTTCCTGGCACCTCAGATTCCTCTCATGAAACAGTGATCCCCTTGCTCACCTCTCAGTATTGTTGTGAGGATTAAATAAGAACATGTATGTGAAGAGCCTGACAAGACATCTGGCTTACATTACTGTGGGAACACATTTATTTTGAAAGTTCCTTCATCAGTGTCCCTTGAGAGAATCAGAGATGCTCTTCTGAGTGACACTAAACGTGAGCAGGCTTTTCCTGGCAAAGAGTTGGTGGTACAGGATTTCGTGACCTTCACATCTCGCTTATTCCTCACTCCGGTCACATGAGATGGTGGGTAATCCTACTGAAAACCATAGGAAAAAGCAAGGCAGAAGTGGGAATTCAGTTTAGCTTTTCCCAACTATATAATAATGCTTAATCCTATGTTGTTAGGAACTTTAGAGGCCAACCTAGACGCTAAGACTATCCTCTCACTTGTGAAACGTAGCTCCTTACTGGAGAAGGTCTCTGTGATTGTTCAGGGTCCCGAGATCAAGGATAGCTAGAACAACAGCCTCTAATTTCACATAAAAGTTTTTTGACAGTTAACACTGTGTTGTTATTGTGTTGTGCTTTAGGACCTGATTCCCATTCTGGTTTAATAATCAATTTTAAGAATATTTTTATAGATTATTTTGTCTTTGTTTATTTAGGCCACAGCTTTAGAACCCAGCAAAGGAATTCTGGGTTTCTAAAACAGTATTATTATGGGTCATTTCCGTTTTGGTAAGGCTCTCGGTACTGCTGTAATTCATCTTCTTGTATGGAAATTCAGGAATAATTAAAATGTGATCCTCTTTGAGTTTGGGAATTAGGAAGTCACTAAGGCACTTATAATGCACATCACTATTTTAAAGTGTAATTACAGAAGAGTCAGACTACAAGTGTGTAATAAGGGTAATTAGTACTTTGAGTTAATTGATTAAAACTGTAATGTTTGGTCCTAACATAATTGGAATTGTGTCCTCTGTGAAGGTCACACCTCACGCCTGTTTTCTGTGTGCAAAAAGTAAAGAAACTAATAAAGCTGTACTGAAGCCTCAAGAATTAAAAATTGGCAGTGGGAGACTTACGGAATTATATCCCTCCTATAAACTTATTATCAATCACAGATATTTAAGCACATTCATTACTGTGTCAGTATGAATGTGGAAGTGGTGCTCTGAAGCATTGAAAACATTTTGCTAGTAGAGGTCTTTTTTACCGGCTTTAAATGGCCAGATACAAATGTGTCCTTCTATTTGCCTAAGTACACAGAATGTTTATTTCCTTAGAAAGGCCGAACGTGGCAGCAATATACCAAAATTCAGCTGGCTTTCAGTTGATCTGAGTTTCAAAAGGGTAGAATATGGCGGGCTTACCATGATACATTATTGCATTTACCTAGCAGTTGGGTTTCTCAGAGTGGAAGTGCTTCCTTATTAAATAGATGGTTTGTTATTATCTAGCAGAATTCTGATTAGGGTGCCAGCATATGACCCAAGGTGGGGATGTGGAGTGTCTTGTATTTTATTTCATTAAGACAGGAGGCCTATGGCTAAAAAAATGGTTTCTGGGGAGTTTCCATCCTATGCTGTGTCCCTTCCTTCTCTGACTTAATTCACACCACCACCTTCTCTTGTTCTCTGTGTCTGAGGGTAATTAGTACACATAAGCAAACCTTAGAGCATCATGGTTAAGAGGGACAGTTTTGGTGAAGGCCAACCTGGCTTCTGCACATCTGTGTTAACTTTGTAAATTTGGCTCATAATTGTACTTTCTTAAAGGGTTCTTCTGGTTATTGACTTGGACAGATAATACAATAGCCCAGAAAGCATTTATTTTAGCACACTGGTTGACATATACTAAGCTCTCAATAAATGTTAACTATTATCCTTAGAGGCAAGTCCTAGATTTAATATTGTATTTGAAAACTTTGTATATGTATTCCAGGCCCAGGGGATGAAGTTCTTGAATACCCACATAGTGATTAAACATACATAGTCTCTTCTCTTGAAGTGTGAAGGTCCACAACGTATAAATTAAACATACTACCACAGCTGCTCAGGCCCTCAGCTACCTGGGTTTTTCAAGACTTTCACAGCAGGCGTTTGGCACTTAACAGTAGCTCAAACAGTGGGTCTCATTATTGCAGTGTTCGCTAAGTTGTTGTTAGAGCCTTGTAGGTGGCCAGTATCTCGCCCTCCTCCTCTTCCCCTTGCTCTCCCAGCACAGATGGGACACCCTGGTTCCTGAATGAAACTGAGCAAGTCCGGCATGCTTCACCGCCCCTTGCCATGTGGCATTTTAATGAATGAAACTATTACCTTTCACTTTTCCAAAAGGGCCCTGTTGAGAAAAGTGTTCAGTGACCTGAGGTCTCTCAATAGAAAAATAGTAACTTAAACATACTGACTCAAGGGAGGAAGGGCGCAAGTGCATAGCAAGCCGAATTCCGTCACCGCCTGCCTTCTAAGCTGCTGTCCTGTGGAAGGCTTGATTGCCAGGTTCATAATGTTTTTTCCTAATTGGCGGTCTCTCCCCTGTGCTAGCCTGCAGTGTACATCAGAATAAGGAACCGGGCCCAGGACGAGTACCTGACCGTCACCGGCAATGTCGCTGACACAAGGGCAACATCTGTGTGCGTTTCTCCCTATAGCGGCAAGACCACTCAGGTTTGGCACTACTGCCGAGGACTCTTCAAGTCCAAGGTAACCACCCACTGATACCTCGCCCTGCCTTTTGGCTTTTTCTTTTGGAAACCAGAATCTTGCCCGATCAGATGGGAGTATAAAATAATGCAAAGGTCGGGGCACCTGGGTGTCTCAGTCGGTTGAGCGACTGTGGCTCAGGTCAGGATCTCGCGGTCCGTGGGTTCGAGCCCCGCGTCGGGCTCTGTGCTGACAGCTCGGAGCCTGGAGCCTGCTTCGGATTCTTTGTCTCCCTTTCTCTCTGCCCCTGCCCTGCTCTCGCACTCGGTCTCTCAAAAAGTGTATAAACATTTAAAAAAATATTTAAAATAATGCACCTTCCTAGAAACAGTTGCATGATTATTCAGATACTGTGATGTATATTACTAAGGCTTTTCAGTGAAATCGATTTAGAAACTGAATTTTCTAGATGGGAAAATTCTCTATTTGAAGTGAAAAACTAAGGTTATCACACACTGGATATGCCTAAATGATTTTTAAAACCAGTGACAACTCACTGGATTCAACTGGACATTGTGCTTTTGTGACACATTCCTTACTGTGGCCCAGGTAAAATCAGGTGTCTGTGATTTAAACATGTTGAACCTTTCACTTTGAAAATACACAAGGAAGCAGTAGTACAAGAAGTTGTTACTGGAGAAAGCTTAGAAAAACCAAGTTTACATTTGTGATGCTCCATTACATTTGATGCTCTGGGGAACAGAACACCAGTTTTATTATGTCACCAATGGATTGCCTACCTTTTTCTCATCAACAAAAATGAAAAGCACTTAAGAGTAATTATCATATGGCTATCTAGCACATCACGGATGCTTTTATAGGAAAACCAAGCTCCAGTGATCCGATACGTTTATGCTAATAAACATTTAATTGTAATGCAGCAAACCTTCATTGACCATCTGTTGTCAGATGCAGGTATCCTTTTAAAAAATGAGCACCTCTATTTCAGTAGATCTATTTCTGTACCATCTCCTTCTCTCAGCCATAAAGAAGACTTAAAAAGTTAGTGGAATTGTAACTATGCTATACAGTCTTCTTTTTTAGATGAGAGTTGTGTAAAGAAAAGGGACCCCGTTCACTTGATTCGAGATAACACAGTGCTGCCAATTTTCTTCCTAATCCTTTTAGGCCAGTGATACATGCCTGGATGTGATTGGTGGCCGGGACACACCTGGAGCCAAAGTGGCTCTATGGACCGAACACGGACAGTTCCGGCAGAAGTGGAGGCTGAACAGAAATGGAACCATCAGCTCCTATCTCAGTGATCAGCTTGTCCTTGATGTTAAAGGTGGGCCTTTGGACAAACCCACAGGACAAACGTTGTGTGTCCCTGGATGTAATTTAAATTCCAAACCTCCTTCTCTTCCTGGGTAAAAGAAATACTAAGTTATTTCTAATTATTCTTGAAAAGAGATACCGCTGTTTTAATGAACAAAACAATTAGCTACTTGGATCAAGTAGGAAAAGCCTAAGGACAAACCTTAGAAGGTTTTTGTACATTAGTACAGTTGTAAAATTCTCATTTGCTACGTGATCTTTGAGAACATTTGTAAATGTGAAGCTTTATCAACTATAAGATGTCCTGTTTCTTAGAAAAAAACCGCTTTTTGCTGTGAACTGCTGTACTCCTTAAAAACCCTCAGTTAAAACTGACGGTGGGTATTGTTCAAGCTTGTTTATTAGCAAGGTCCGGGCTGTTCCTTTAACTGGCTTAGTCATAGCCACTGTCCGTGTGGAAGCAAAATCACAACCCCTGACATTCAGCCAGAGCTGCCTCCGACCCAGCGCTTTGACTGCAAAAGCGGTGTGCCCCAACAAAGCGATTCTGAACAACAATTTACACCCCTTAGTTTTTCAGTTTGAGCCATGATAAGGTCCGGTTTGAGGTTAATAACAGCTAAGCTTATTTAAACTCAGTTTTCCATCTCAGGCTGCTCTGTAAATCAAATATTAGTCTACCACTCAATGGGCTGAACAAAAGCTTGTGAACATGCTTAAGCACCTGTGTGAACAAATAATCTTTTCTTTTGGAATTTCTATTGTAGGAGGAAATTATTATGACAAGACTCATGTAATTGTAAATCAACCCCTGGAGGGAGAAGAAACACAGAAATGGGACATTGAAATATTGTAAGAGAATTGGCAACATCTCGAGAAAGAGCAAAGGAAGAAGGAACTTCACATCCCATAGAGACGAAGCTCCTTGTCCTCAGACTTCTCCATCACTGAGCAGAAGGTTTTCTCCCAGGTTCCAAACCATTGTTAACCGTGGAAAAGCTCAAAGTGTTCTTGCCAGCTATTCAGTGTTCCTATGAAGAACACATGTTCTGATTTCTGTGAAAGGTTCTATTCCTGCTTGATCTCCATCAAGTGTGTGTTTTCTCTCCTAAGATCCTCCTAGTAGATGGGTGTGAGTGCTAAGCAGAGGAAAACAGATTCCTTTAGGTCAAGTTGTACTTTTCCTAGAAGATAACTTTTTTAGCAATACCTGAAAACATATTTAATAAGCCTTCCTATTAAGTTGCTGTATTTAGGTAAGCCTTAAAGGTTCTTCTCTATTGAAGCTTTTATAACAGAAGCACCTTAAGTATTCATACTTGTAACTGACCCCAGGGAGGACCTCAGCTTTGTTAGGAAAAAGGCTCAAGTACTGGCATATTTTCTGTGGCCAAACTAAAAAAAAAAAAAAAAAGGCACAAATAACCTGTGGCCATCCTTTTCCTCTGTAGTAATAACAGGCACCCTTCAGGGTGGCAAGACTGTAACCAGTGGTCACCTGTCCTGGTGCTGAGGCCTCGTCCTAGAATCTGCCTGATCTGCCCTCAAGGAGTGTTTAGTCACAGTTTTCTTTGCTGAAGTAAATTTCAGATGTTCAAATGAAAACCCAAATAGTATTTGAGCCTTGACTCTACCATTTTATTTAATAAAATGACTGAAAACTCAGCTTTCCATTTATAAGCAAAATCAGGTTGGATATCAAGTAATGGTTACCACCTTTAAAAATTAGTTCTTAGTATTCTTTCCTCCTGAGTTGGTTTTAAACAAATTGAGACAGCTGTTCCCCCTCATCCCCAACTTTTACCAGAAAGCAAAAAACCACCTATTTTTATATAGATTCAATCTGCTAGCAATATTTTTAAATATCCCCCTATAAGCACTTTAGAATATAAAATAACAGTGAATTGTTTAAACACAAAGACCCGCTATTTTGAGCATTTTTTTTTTTTTTTTTTATAGAGACTTGGTCTTTCCCTGTAAATAATTGAGTTTTTTTTCCTTCACTCTCAGGCTTTTTGTCATCTTTGAAGCAGCGTTGTAAAACTCCCTTAAGCCCATAGATGTGAGTGCCTCTCATTAGTTTGGCAGTATTTAATGAAACTTATAGGGGTAACTTTATTTTAATGGGGGGGGGGTGGGGTTATGTATACGCAAAGGTATGTATATTTTCATTGTGAAAAACCAATTTAAAATTTAATTGTTGAAAAGATTTTTATAGAGCCAGTGAGGCTCTTTAAAGAAGTTGTTTCTTCCAAAGAACAAAGCCAGGTAAATGACATTCAAATTTCAATGATACATTTATTGGAGTTGTACCTTTTCTACCACACTGGATTAAAGAAGTTTGTCAAAAGTACGGTTTTGTTACTTTCTGAGACATCTACTTCATCTGCCATTCTTTCCTCCATGTGCCTCTGTAATACACATGGCCAACCAACTTCCTGAAACAGGGAGGTCTCACATCGTTAGGTAGGGACAGTTGTAAAGACAGCTGCTGTAGAACCATTCCCAGGCTGCTGACTGAAAGCAACAGAAGCTGCCTAGCACATAAATGTTTGCTCCTCCTCTTCTCATACGTATGTAACAGATGGTCCATTCTCAATTCTGGAAAGGCACTAGACTACCTGGATCAAGCATTCTGTCCAGAGGGATAACACCAGATTTTCCTTTTCCTCATCTGTAGGAAGTCTCAGGTTCTTGACAGAAACAGCTGGATGGCCCCAAATTTGCTTCAGTGCATCCATATGTGATAAAGGAAAGCGAAGTCCATGAGACTGAAAAAGGACAAACCATTTAGGTAAAAAATGTACTTTCATTAAAAAAAACTTCTATAGTTATCAGTACATCATTTTTGATAACCTTAAAATTAGGTAACCTACAGAACTGGCCAATTCCCATATAAAAATTTAGACTTTATGAAAGGCATCCTAGTTTATATAATAGTCTTTTGCACTGCTTCATATTTATTACATTACACATTTCCTTCAAGGCTGCAAGTCCCAGCTAGTATCTTTTAAAGCTGGTATATGTACATCACAGAACTGTCTGGCTTCATCATCCCCATGCAAGGGCTTTGTCAATTGTGTGAAACGTTAAGTCCATGCTGTGATCATAAAAAAGCACATCACCCATAAATCAAAGGTAACACGTTCTTCCCAGCCACCACCAAATCACAGGAAAGACATTTTAGGTTGGAACGGACCTCTGTTTCCTCATTTCCCATCATGTGTGTCTCTCTCCTGTTCTTTAAGGAATGATAGATGTAAATCATCTTTTCCTGAGTTTCGTCCTTTAAAAGAAAAAAGGGGAGGGGGTGGGTTAAGTTATCAACAATAAAATAGGAGGTGACTAGGGGCGCCTGGGTGGCGCAGTCGGTTAAGCATCCGACTTCAGCCAGGTCACGATCTCCCGGTCTGTGAGTTCGAGCCCCGCGTCAGGCTCTGGGCTGACGGCTCGGAGCCTGGAGCCTGTTTCCGATTCTGTGTCTCCCTCTCTCTGCCCCTCCCCCGTTCATGCTCTGTCTCTCTCTGTACCAAAAATAAATTAAAAAAAAAGTTGAAAAAAAAAAAAAAAAATAGCAGGTGACTACTAGGAGTGTTTTCCAATAATGAAATTCAACACCCAGAATACTGTAAAGAATCTTTTTGACACAAAATGATTATATACAAGGTATATATTATAATTAGATTACTATTTGTATATAACAAATAGGCACTTTTTAAAGAGTGTAGCTGGTAGAACATCATCAGAAATGGGGTTTAATTAAAAAACAAATGTTTACATATCAACTTATCAATGAAACACGTTTGTTCCTTTGATCCTAACAGCACAGTTTTATGTCAGAATTTGACATTCCCAGTTATAGATAAGCTGACAATTTATGAACACCATGGAGCAAATATTACCAGCCACAGGAGCTATAAAAACTTCCAAATACAGTAGCCTTCCAAATAGTCCCAACTTCCCTTCCTATCCATCCTACACGGGGGTTTATCATCCTAATCAGAACCCTCACTCATTCCTGGTCACCTCTTACATCAGGGACAAAGACCTTGGCCTGATACAGAATGTCTCAAACTGATTATCAGAATAACTAGGATTTTTTTTTTTTTTTAAAATAGGAATACAAGAGTGTATACTTCTGAGGTTTTTTTTCCTGTGTGTTTTATAAATCAGTCCTCTCCAGGTCTGGCCATGATGGCTGACAGTCTGGTTATAGACACACCTAGCTGCCCCACACTCTCATCCCCCTCCAATCATTTATGGAGTACCTATCAAGATAGCGAATTAAAAGGAAGAGGGGGAAGTCATAGGGCAGGGGATGGTGTCCAGGGAGCTTTACTAATAAATACAGAAGCTCCAACCCAGAGCAGATGAAGCCCAGGAATTTAAAACTTCTAAAACTTTTCCAGTTGGTTGTGCCTCCGACTCTTGATTTCAGCTCAGCTCATGATCTCACAACAGTGAGATCAAGCCCTGAATCAGCATGCCCAGCATGGAGCCTGGTTAAGATTCTCCTCCTCTCTCTTTGCCCCTCCCCCACTGGCACTCACTCTCCAAAAAAAAAAAAAAAAATTCCAATAGAGTCAAGGATCAGTTAGCCGGTTTTGGCAACCATAGGATTAGGTGACAAGGTTACGGAATGTCAACTTTCTTCTCCATGATCTACAAGATAGAGATTTTTTGAAAAGAAACCTTCACAAAGCCATATGTAATGATAGATTTGGACAACATTCAGGAGGGGAGAGGGACTGAGGGAGGTGCATGAACAAGGGTCTGCAGTTATCTGAGCAAGAGCAGTATGGCCTGAGACCAGGCAATAATCCCCACATGAGGGGAATAAAGGAGAATCTGTGGGGATGAGGGCAAGCCCCAAACGTCCAACAGGCAGGCCTCTCTGGCCCAGTGAGATGTAAGCACCATCTGATTGATGTAAAGCCAGGGCACAAAGTTATGAGGACAGATGCATGAGGGGTAAAGGCAGGGGCCGTTTGTTAATTTGATAACCTGAGGCCCGTGACAGAAAGGTTCTGAGAAAACAGGAAACCTCCTCCCCTCTGTATACTCACAGACTGATCCTGATGCAGCCCTACTGTGAGGATGGTGTGGTCTTTAAACTGCAGTCTCACTGTGCTGTCCAACCTTGGTAACTGTCCACCTAGAAGACCCACAGGGAGAAAGACAACCTTCACAAGAGGAAACCCAGGCTGAATCTTGTCTGTGGGTAAAATCTAAGTGTGGGGTACCCTCCAACTCAAGTATTGGCTTACCCTATATCTATAATGATACTGAAATATAGTTTACATCCTTATGGAGCTCATTCTTCCAGTGCAGATGTTTAACAGATCAGTAACGATAGATGGTTAAGCATATTAAATAGATGTATACAATACCATGGAAGCATGACAACTGTCACAATAGGGCCACCGTGCCTTCTGCACACAACACTCCCTTCCCCAGTTTCTGTCCTCTGCCTCTTGCTCTACACGTGGACCCTGAAAGGACTGCGTTCAAACCGCACCATCTCACCAACTAGTTGTATAATCATAGCAAATTATTCTATCCATGTAGGTCAAGCATAAGATCATAAAAACCAGCTAATAAAATTCACAGAAATAAAAAAATAGTCCTTTCCCAAGTTAGATTTAACTTAGTGAAAAAGTAGCCACTAAAAACAGACTAATCTTACAGGGTCATCTGGTTAAAGAGTCTCGAAAGAACAGAGCCTTATGGACGATAATGGCTAAGACAAGGAAAACCTTAGAGAAGATATTCCGTGCCATAAGCTGATACTCAGAAAATGGTTCTATAAAGATGAAATACATGCTGAAAAAAATCTGTTTTGAATAGGACCAAACTAATTCTAAACTTCCCCTAAAGACTGTACTAAAAATATAAATTGAATCAATGTTAGAGGCAACCTTATAGACTATTTCAGTGGTTCTCAACTATGATAAATAAGGTTTTAATAAAAATTAGTAAAAATGAGACTCTTACTCCATGGAGAAAGCACCAAGCAGCCCGAGATTGGGCCTGGAGCTCACAGCCACGTGTCGGTGCTCTGCTGAACACAGTCCCCCTGAACACCAACAGTAAGCAAGGCCCCTCCTCTGTGAGAGAGCCAGACTAAAACAGGACCGCTCCACAATCATGTCAGAACTCAGGCAAAAGCAAGAACTTTGTCCAAACCTCCAAAAGGACCACAGGTCCCCATCCTGCTAATCTGGGAAGCAGATCCCATTTTACTAATTCCAACTTCAGCTTCCTTTCACTCCTCCTGCCTATAGAAGACCCAATTAGACTCCCTATTTTCTGACAGCATCCAACTCAGAGCAAAGCCCCACTCTCTTAACCCTCCTAAAAAATCACCTAACCAGAGCCCAAATCCTATAAAGCCTTCCAACACTCTTTTACTGAGATGCCCCACAACCCTCAACAGTGTGTGGTCTTCCCAGTTGCAACCTAAACCCATTTGTCCCCCTGCAGGAGTGCCATACTGATGATACGCTATCACCATCTATCCACAAGTGTTAGGTCATTTGCAGCCTAAACCTGTCCCAAAGTAGTCACATGGGACTTAGGGAAAGTTGGTGACCACCTTGGGCATTCTTAAATTTCACCTGCTGGTGGCAACATTTTACCCATCCCTGAGTTCATCTTGTTGGAATTAGTTCAGTGTTCAAGTTATTAAAACTTCCTGAAGATGATGAGTACCAGAGGACCCATAAATACACCTATTTTTCACCCACAATCACAGGGCTCTTTCTCCCCAACATGCTCGGAGGCAGGATGCCTAAAGGTACAGCATGTCCTATCCAAACATAACACGCCAAAGACAGATCCAGATCCACCTTACCAGCTTCTTGGGGCACCTGGGTGGCTCATTGGTTAAGTGATGGACTTTCGATTTTGGCTCAGGTCATGATCTCACGCTTTGTGAGATGGAGCCCTACATTGGGCTCTGCACTGACAGCATGGAGCCTGCCTGGGATTTTCTCTCTCCCTCTCTCTCAAATAAACTTTAAGATGCTTCTTACTTTCCATCTTCCCAAAGAGGAGCCCACCCAGGAAAGCCTCAAAATATCCCACATCAGCCCAACCACCTAGAAGAAAAGCAAAAGCTCCACCTGGCGTTGAAAACTCTGATCCGTCTCCCATATGGTAAGGGGGGAGTCTGTTCATAACAAAATCCTTCTTCATGTCTGCTGAAAGCAGCTCTTTGGTGCCCTCCAGGCGGTCTGCAAGGGTCCTCAGAAAGCCACTTAATCTTGTTGCAACCGCTGTGGCTTCCACCTGCTGGAAAGAGAAGTGAGTGCTGGCCCAAACTCCAACAAGACTTACTGCCCAGGTCCTGGTCTCCAAAGTAGTACACTGAGCATAATCACCCAGTACAGACGAAGATCCATGACACTTCTGGGGGTATGGGGCAGGGGACAACCAGTGTGTTTAAGAATACCCCATTATTTCCTTGTAACCACTATTCATCATAAGCTGCCTTTTGTTAGCCAAAACAAGATCAATTGTCAGGATTTTGCCTAGAAAGAGGGATCCCTAGAAATATGGTGCAGTCTCAGCTCTGCCTTTAGGAAAGCCAACTCATCATCCTGAGGTGACTGCTTCAGACAGTGAAAGTAACCTTTGCTCAACTTAGCACTAATTCAGTCACCTGAAAACTAGCCTAACAGTGCTGCTGTTTCAAACATAAAACAAGGATGCAGAGGAAAGCCAGGAATACCCAAGTACCCCAAGGATCTCCTGTGGGTCTCTCCTAACTAATCATGTGCAATCAATCTATGGCTCTCCTAGCCACATGTCTTACTTATTCAACCACTTATTCAGCCAGCGTCCTCACAGCGCCTGCTACTGCCACCGTGACATATGGAAAGAGGGCTGTCTGCACAACACCCTAGGCTCTTTGGGTCCCACGTCCCGTGCGGCACGACCCTCCTCTGCAAACCTCCCAGCTCTGCCGTCAGCCCAGGAGACAAGCTTGACTCCTGTGGGAGGAAGGATCCTGGGGTCCCTCCGAGGGGGACAACGGCTTCCGCCGGCCTGGGCTGCCACTCCCCCCACCCGCCTTCACTCCTCACCAGGAGCAGCTGCCGGGGTATGCCAGCCCGGAACTCCAGATCTTCCTTTGCGGTGTCAAACACAAGCCCCGACATGGTGTCCAAAAGGAAATCTCCCCATGAACTGCAACATGCACCAAAAAAGAAAACAGACCACACACAGAATTTACAAAAAACACTGATTTCGAGAGTAAATCCCAAAGCTACAAAGGGCATTCCAACTTCCTTCCCTTCTCCAGGCATCGTGAGTTTAATTAATTTGACATTACTCAGCACAAAAAACTTTAAAAGACCTTCATCAATCACACATCTTCTCTCCCCCGCCTTTCCCAAACACTCACGTGGAAAGTTAAAAGTGGGAAGCTAGACTTTATTCACAATTTTTCCTAAAGATACCACACAATCATATACAGTCTAAGTGGGAAGTTCAAGGGACCAATATTTTATAATGTCTTCAACTATAACACAAGTGTCTATGAGAGGAGCTTTGTAGGAGATTTTAACAATTATAGGACATAAAAAATGTTTATGTTCAAAAACTACAAAAGAAATACATTTAGGGTAACCGTAAGATCCCTAGACTGTGTAATCATCTGAACTGTTAGACGCTACATTTTCCTTTTTCCCTTGTAATAGAGGGGCACTCTTCCCCAGTAAAATATCCAACATCAATAATTTTAAAATAGTCAACTTGCAACTTGTTGAAACTCTAGCAGTGGTTTACTGGGATAGAAGGGTAGAATCCAATGGCCAAAAATAACATTTAGGGATGAGCATCGGTGTTCAATTACCTGTGTTTTCTCTGGGGCATCTACCACTGGCTCACTCCCAAATGTGTGCCACTGTAAGAAATGCTCTGTGGGGTTGCTCTCTTTAAACATTTCTTAGCTGTTTAAAATTTTCCTCAGTGTCACCAGATTTCAAATTGCTGGCTACGTGCAAAATGGAAATTCACAGTATGACTTTTGCTTCTCACCCACTAAGCAAAATTAACACTTTTATGCTTCCCTTCCGGAAAAGTGGCAAACGAAGACAAAAGCCACATCAGAGACACTTTCCCTAAGATGTCCACCCTTTGGCATCTTCACCACTTTATAACTTCACGTTACACCCAACCTCACAGATCTGACTGCGTGAACCTCCTCCAGGAGATTTTTCACCAGCACAAAAATAAGCTCCTTTTGCAAGGCCATAGGTGAAATCATGTGGCAGTAGCTCATGAAGAGATTAACTGCAGCTAACCAGAGCTCTGTGCTCTTTTCAGAGTCAGAATGGATGTTGGGCCTTTCCAGAATTTGAGGTTTATAACTCTTGAGGGGTTCACTTTGGTAAAATAGCCAAACCAACCTGCTGCTGTCCCACAGAGGTCCCAAAACTTCCCAAAAAAGCTACCCTTAAGAGGTGTTAGGAAAAGGCCCCGAAATCCTCACCCTGCCACAGTGCCTTCAAGAGTACTAGGACCAAAGCACAGGGACATCTCTGGGGAGCAATGGTTCTTGAGTTAAATTTGTCCCATTCTAGCCCCAGCACCACCGATAAAGGCTCAGGTCAGAGTCTGACCTACACACGTCAGTCATGGTGTCCATCCACATCCCCAGCTGACCAAAGACATGGGTGGGACCCAGGGAAGAGCCCACTAGCTCTTCACTCTTGGAACTAGGAAACAGTTTAGCAAAAGTAAAAGCTATTAAGTCCACTGAGATACAGGGAGGTCAGACAAGAAACCTAATAATGGCTTATGGTGAGTCAATGTTATGAGTGAACAGAAGATGAGGAAAGACAACAAAGTACGTGAAAAACCAATTACTAGGAAACCAGTCGGGGCCAGTAAGTGAAATGCAAAAGACAGAGAATCACAGAAAGGGGGATGAGCTGAGTAACATTAATGGCGGGACACCAGAAGCTACATGGACATTCATGGTGCCAAACTGGCTGTCAAGGCCCAGAGGTACTTTGTACCCACACTGAACTTCAGGTTCTGGCCTCCCTGTGGCTGGCTCTTTCCACTTCCTACAATCTCACTCCCTCAATTGTCCCCGCTCTTCTTAAGCTGGCCTTGGTGACTTTCTGTTCCCGGCCATGCCCAAGAATCTGCCTAGCCACAGTGACAAAGGCATTTTTCCTAAGCTTTGGCCTTCTATTTGTGGGCAAGGACTGCACTAACTTTAGGCCAGGCTCCAGCAAATTCCTCTGAGCAGCCTCTCAAACGCAGGGGTTAATTTCACCCAGAAAACCCAGATGAGGAAGTAGAAGTACCTTACTAACTTGTTTTGCAAGTTATGGCTTTAAGGTAGGAGGGGACTTGGCTGTCCGTCAGGACTAGAATGCCTCTCCTACTTTGACCTTCTGACCCACCTCTACTTACTCATCCTTTGAGACTCACTCAGCTTGGGTGTCAAGTCATTTCTGAAGCCTTCCTAGATGCCCCAGCTTGGCAAAATGCATTCCTCTATGCTGCAAGAGTTCCCCCTGCAGACCCATGATGGAATCTGCCCCGACTTCCAGACTGCAAGTTCTCTCAAAGACCCTTCAGTAACAGGCCTGCATTCCCAGCAACTAGCACAGCGGCTGGTGCCTGCAGGCTGCGATACAGTAATGACTTTCAAGGAGGTCTGGACTACTAGCAAGGTTGCTGCTGTTCAGAAATCACTCACAGGGAGGGCGCTTCTGCCCGGGTCCTGTGAGGAGGCACTCACCGAAATGGAACACAGTTTTAATTAGAACTGTTTTCAGCACATGTGAGTTTAGGTCTTACTGTTCCAGACTTCCTCTCCTACATAACTTCATGAACTTTTATAAAAGACAGAAACCTTAAAAGAGATCCAGAGGTTTCAGTGGACACGAGGGTTTCTGTTTGGGGTGATGAAATGTTTTGGAAACAGATAGTGGTGATGCTTACACAACAGTGTGAATGTAATTACTGTCACCAAATTGTACACTTAAAAATGGTTACAGTGGCATATACTACGTTGTAAATATTTTACTGCAATAAAAGATTTTTAAAAAGAGACAGACTACCAGTCCAGCCTGGCATCTTTAACACTGCCACACCCACAACTATGGTTCTTTCATCCCAAATTTTCGAGTCTTCGTTGGGTAAATCCCAATGTTCATGGCGTTCCCAGAAGGAATCCCCGACGGGGCGATGGCAGGGAGAAGACTCTAAAGGAGTATGGAGTTAGCAAGGAAGCCTGAATGAAACCCCTGAGATTGGATAAGGAGGACAGTAGTGGCCAACTCCCTCATTCCCTTCTGTGTGTGTTGCCCCGGGCCACAACTTGAGCTGCCCTGGGACACGAGGCTGAGAAGAGGGTCATACTTGTTCTGGTAGGTGCTGATGGTCACATGAGTAGAGTGGGCCAGACCTGGAGGAGTGTCCGCTTGATGAATAGTCCCTCTGGGGAAGTACAGGAAATCACCCGGCTAAAGGAAGAAAAAGAAAAGGGAGGAGGGAGTTAATAAGGAGGAGGTCTTCTCAATCCTTTGTCTTGAAGAAACAAAAATAGGCTCTGAGTTTCAGTTCTCCCTTCTAGAAACCTTCTACTTACTGATTCATGGGGTGGTCTGTATGCTGGGCTCCTGGGGTCCCATTAGTCTAGCTTCACTGTGCCTGTGAGTCTGTCACTGTGAACCCCAGTCCCGAGAGGCTTTCAGTACCCGAAGTCCCCTTCTTTATTCACAGCCGAGACCAGTTACACTTGAAACTGCCCCATCCCAATCCAGGGATCAAGCAGGTGACCTCCTGTGTCTGGGAAGCCTGCACCCTTCCTCTCCACCCTCTGAAGGGTCCAGCAGTCAAGAGTAGAAGCTTTAGAGTCATACAGACGTTGCCATTTACTGGCGAGGAACCTCAGAAAATTATTTAACCCACCAAAGTCTCAGTTCCTTCACCTGTAAAATGGAGGCAATGGCCCAAAATTCAGACTTATTTTCAGGATTAAAGGAGATGCCATATCCAGAGCTCTTGGAACAGTGATAGGCAGATGGTTGTACCGTAAGTACTATTTTACCTGCCACTTCCCCATCAACCATCAGGAAGTTTGTGAGCTCTTCCAGGGAGGGTCGAGGTCCATCGTGTGTCCTCCAAAACCTGAACTCCCAAAGCATCAGTCGTATAATAGAGGCTCAATGAATGTTTGGATGACTAGATGAAAAAGCATGTAACCCTTCCCTTGAACCTAAAAACTAGATGGAACTGAAGATCAGTCCCCCTCTTGGGCGGGTGAGCCGCCTCCATCCTGTCCTAGGACTCGCCCAAGCCAGGGGATAGAAATATCCTTCCTAAATCACTCCTGAAGCTACTTCCTCCCCAATCCCACCCAGACGAGAAACATTCCATATAGCAGTTGCCTAAGGAGGAGAGGCAATCCTGATAGCCGCTTGCCTCCCATCTGCAACACGGGAAGCAGTCTGACTCTGGTTAAGAGCCCAGGAGGTGTGGTTCAAGAGACAGCAGATAAAAAGACAAATGAACCAAAAACCCTTTCCTTAACGCTAAGATTTTCCTTTGAAAGAAACAGTATACAATTAAATATATTCATAAGGGCTCTCTTAGGGGCTCATTCACCCTGAACGACACCAAACTGACAGGGAAATTACCACTTGAAGCAAATGCTTGACTCACAATTACAGCTATCATTTGCTCAGTGTCTCTGCACCACCCTCCAAATGAGACCTTCATTCATTCATTCATTCATTCATTCATTTATTTATTCATCCCACAAACATTTGGTTAACCCCTCTCCATCCTCCTCCCACACCAGGCAAGATGCGAGGCACCGGGGTTAGAGCATTAAACAAAGACCTGTCCCTTTGTAGTTCATTTGAGATGAGAGCAAACATTTAAGAAGAGAGAAGAGACAATGAATACAAGAAAAACACTCGAGTGGGGCGAGGCAGAAAATAAAGCAGTAAATAATGTCAAGCAGTGGTAAGTGCAATGAAGACAAAGAAGCAGAAGACAGACATGAATGATGCATATGGAGGTGGTGGGCAGGGTGTGCCTGGGGTAAGAGATGCCACTGTTATCCAGGATGGGCGCTAAAACCTCACTCTGCTAGACTGACATTTCAATTGAGACTTTAGAGAATGAGCAAGCTAGCCAAGTGACTACCTGGGCCAAAAGGATTCCAGGCAGGGGGAAGAGCAAGGGCAAAGGTCCTGAGGTTAAAAATGTGCTTGGGTCCATGTGGCAGGAGAGCAGTGAGGGTGGAAATGATGGGAAGTGAAGTGAGAAGGCAGCAGAGGGGCTGGATTACAGGACCTTCTGGCCTGTTTTAAAGACTTTGACTTTTATTCTGAATTTAATAGAAAGCTACTGTAGATCTGGGCAAAGGGTACAATGGATCTCAAAAGATCATTATGGTCATGTCAGAAAAGCCTGCAAAGGGGATACCAGATATGAGGCTTTTGTATAAATCCACATCCAAGGGTTTTATCCTGAACAAGCAGGAAAATGTGTCACATTTACAGGAAAGAAGGCTGGGGACAGCAGGAAATGGGAGTTTGCTTTGCAGAATACTAAGTTTGTGGCACCTTTTATCTTTCCAGTAGAGACATTAAGTAGGCAGTTGGATAGGAGTTTAGAGATGTGGGCTAAAGACAGGACATAGCATTGCAAATACATCAGTCTAAAGGGAATTTATTTTTAAATTTTTTTTTAATGTTTATTTGTGAGAGAGAGAGAGAGAGAGACAGTGTGAGTGGGGGAGGGGCAGAGAGACAGGGAGACACAGAATCTGAAGTAGGCTCCAGGCTCTGAGCTGTCAGCGCAGAGCCCGATGCGGGGCTCGAACTCACGAACTGTGAGATCATGACCTGAGCCGAAGTCGGACGCTTACCGAGTGAGCCACCCAGGGGCCCCAATTTATTTATTTTTAAATGTTTTATTTTTGAGAGAGAGCAAGTGGGGAGTTGCAGAGAGGGAGGGGACAGAGGATCCAAAGCAGGCTCCTCACTGACAGCAGAGAGCCAGATGCGGGGTTTGAACCCACAAACTGTGAGGTCATGACCTGACCTGAAGTCTCAGCCCCTCTAGAGGGAATTTAAAACCATGGGAGTGGGTATGGATTGAGGAAAGAGGTCCAGGAAATAAACCCTGGCACCCTAACTTTCAGAGGTGCAAAGACTGAAGAAAAAACAGCCAAAGAGAATGAAGAGGAACAGCCAGTAAGCAGGAAAGAGAAGCAAAAGAGGCTGGCATCCTAGAACCCCAGTGAGGAAGGTGGGAGTGAACCACTGTGTCCAATGAGGCTGACAGGAGGCTGTTAAGATGGGGACTCAGAGGGGGGCACCTGGGTGGTTCAGTCGGTTAAGCGTCCAACTTCGGCTCAGGTCACGATCTCATGGTTTGTGGGTTCGAGCCCCATCAGGCTCTACACTAACAATGCGAAGCCTCCTTGGGATTCTCTCCCTCTCTCTCTGCCCCTCCCCTGATCATGCTATCTCTAGCTCAGAATAAATACAACTTTAAAAAAAGGAATGATGGGAACTCGGAGGCAAGCACTGTACTTGACAACGTGGTGGCCCCTGGTAACCTTGGGGAGACTGGTCCTGGAGCAAGTCTGGGGTCGGGGGCGGGAGCCTCCTGGGAGGTGTTCCCAGGAGCAGGAGAGAAGACTGGGCAGGGTCCCTTAAGATGTCCGTGGCCTAATCCCCGGCATCTATGAATATAGATGATATGAATAGGCTGTGAATGGAATTAAAGTTGCTGAGAGGGAAATTATCCTGGATTATCCAGGCAGGTACGACGTAATCACAAGGATCCCTAAAAGTAGAAGATGGTACAGGAGGAGAGAACCAAAGAGATGTCAGCATGAGAAAGACTGGGCTCTATGTTCCTGGCTTTGCAGATGGAGGAAGGGCTGTGAGCCAAGGAATGCAGGAGGTCTCTAAAAGCTAGAAAAAGCATGGAAATGGATTCTCCCCTAGAGTCTCTGGAAGGAACAGTCTTGCCAATACCTGATTTCAGCCAAGGAAAACCAAATCCCTTCTGGACTGATGAACCGCAGAACTAAATGTGTGTTGTTTTAAGCCACTGAATTTGTGGGAATTTGTGGTAATTTGATAAGCAGTAATAAATGTACTGACATACAGCCGTCTCTTCCAAGGAGTTTCATTGTAAAGGAGGCATCAAAACCTATCCTTCCAGGGCACCTGGATGGCTCAGTTGGTTAAGCATCCGACTTTGGCTCAGGTCATGTTCTCACAGTTCTTGAGTTTAACCCCCACATCAGGCTCTGCGCTGACAGCTCAGAGACTGGAGCCTGCTTCAGATTCTGTGTCTCCCTCTCTCTCTGCCCCTCCCCGCTCACACTCTCTCTCAAAAATAAACAAATATTAAAAAAAACAAAAAACAAAAAACTTCAGTTCTTGCAACTTACAAGGTAAATATTATGCTCTCATTTTCAATAAAGGAGAAACTGAGACTGACATAAACAACTTGCCCAAGAACACATAGCTCTTAAGCGACCACAGCTACATTCAAAACCAGGCGTGTCAGGCCCCAAAACCACAGAGTGGTGCTTCCATCACAGGGGTGGTCTTCATCCCAAGACCCCAGGTGTGATGACTTTCGTCGTGGCCTTCATGCCCACCCCACCCAGAATGACTCAGCTTTTCTGTTTCATATACTAAGCATTTATGCCAAGATTTCATTTGAGGATCTTCGGTGGTTTAAAATTCACATGTATATAAATGTGCAATTGAGAAAAAACCCTACGGTACCTGATGCTTGCCTTTTTCCTCCTAGGAGACTCAGGGCTGCTCTTAATGAATGGAGATCCTCATGAGTGTGACCAATGGGCATCCCTCCATGACATCCCGGCCTCCCAGCACTGCCTCACAGAACCCACATCATCTATACCTGAAGACCACTATAAAGACTAACTTTCTTGGGCAGGACCAGTTGGCTGTCATCAAGCTAAGGAACTCAGCCTGGGCCTCAGAGACCATGGATAGCTTAATCTTTCCCTAAAAATAATCAACCAAGAGCCTATTAAACATGCTTCATGGAGAGCAAGGGTTGGTGAACTCTTTTTGTAAAGGGCTCCATGGTAAACATTGGTTCATGGGCCATGTGGTCTCTGTGGCAACCAGCCAACTCTATGGGTGCAATGTGAATGGAGCCCTAGACAATAAGTAAGGAATACATATGGTTGTGTGCCGGTAAACTTTATAAAAACAGGCAGCAGGCCATTATTTCTGGCCCATGTGCCATGGTCTGCTGACCAAGAACTTAAGAAAATGATACCTTTATTGTGTCTATTCAAATCTCCTGTAATATAAGCACACATCAAAAAAGGAGATTGCTTCTCCTAGGTACAGGCAGGCAGGAAGACTTTTTAAAATCAAGAAAGGTCCATAAGGCATTGAGTAATTATAACTAGTGATAAATTCAAGACACAAGAAATGCAAAAACAGTAACTGTATACATCAAGTTGGTAGAATCTCTGGAATGGTTTGAGCTAACTATGGTATCTTAATTCAATATGTAAAGTTGAATTAAGGACCTATTCTCATCCCTCTAAGATTTTTTTCTCAGCAATCTCACCTGCTAGGGATTGGCTATGAGTCCACCCAGGCTAACTGCTCAAAGACAGACTCTTTCTGTAGCAAGATGCTGGCGAGCCTGCCGCCATGATCAAGCCACCTGGCTTCCTGGAGTAAGATTCCTTAAGACCTTTCATTATTACTATTCTTCTGGTGGCTACACATGCAGGGGGAGGGAGGGGGAGTGCAGAGAGGGTCTACTATACAATCAGGAGGAGAGTGGGTCATGCTAGCATTCTACCAACAAAAAAACTAAGAAGCTCCTGGCTGTGCTCTGCCTGAGCAAGCTACAGCCCAGTCCTGACTGCTCTCTTAGATTTGGTGAAGCTGCCCCAGGCCAAACCTTCCACTTCTAAGCCAGTAGTCACTGAGCTCAAAATCCATTCCTGTGGAACTTGGATTATATTTGAAGACAGGTTGTTTGGAAAATGAATGTAACATTTCCTCAGCTCAGTTCTACACACGCAAACACCAAGTCTCCTTTACAAGCTGCACGTGCTCGAGTGAGAGCCACCCTCCCCCCTCCCACGTTCTTGCGCGTATTCTGAGGACCATCACACAAACACTAAACCCCACACCTGAACTTGTCTCACGAGCAGCTCCCGTGATAGAGGTCCCGTACCTTCAACGTGAACTCATGTGTCGGCCTCCCAATCCTGTCCTCGGCCTCCACGCTGTACTCTCGTGCCAGGGGCACAGTGGGGTGGTAAAGGCACCAGTGTTTCTCTCCCTCCAGCTGCAGGATGAAAACCTACAGAGAGCCACAGGACCTGGGAATGTCAGCTTCCGGACAACTCATGAGGCAAAGCGGTGCTAGGGTATTAGCCCCACCAAGGGCTTCGATGAATTACACATTCCAGATGGAAAATAAAAATGAGAGATTAGTGTTGCATTTCACTCTACACTTGAATAAAAGTTACCACCACTGCTTTTCACTTTTAAAAAAACAGGTCATCGTGAACCTTGATACTGGAAGGATATTCATTCTTTTCAGTGTAATAAAGCCTCACTGGGCTCTTTATATCCCACTATCTCCTTCCTTCAAGTCTTCTATCAGACAACAAAGCCCATAATCTCTGAGGGAAAAGCCAAGTTTTAGAAATTACTCATGGTGCCTAAAATCCTGAATATCATCCTTGGCAGATAGGAAAACATCAAGTTTTTTATTCTTCATTCAGCCAAAGATATCTTAAAGCTCTGTTTAAAATATTAAAAACAAAATCAAAAACTTTTGGGAAATGTATTGCTATCAAATTGCCTTCAGAGGGGGGAAAAAGGAGACTTTTTACTAATAACTGTATTAGTATAAAAATAAAAGTACAAAATGCCCAAGCCAAAGAGTTACCTTTTTTGGCAGCCACATGAGAGTGAAGCAACACTTGTCAAGGTGCCAGTGTTTAAGTGAGACCATGACCTTCATTCAAGCTGCCCCAAGATTTTCACAAATGGAAAAAATTATCCATTTTTGGCAGCTCCAGAAAAAGGACAAAATGAAAGCAGATGTAAAGATTACTTGTGACCTCACTTTATTAAAACCCTTATGCTGTGAAATTACAGAAAAAGCCACTCATGCTTTTCTGTGGACAGATTCAATAAATACCTGTTTTGTAGGGATATGTAGCTCTTTATATTAATAAGGCTGGAAACCATCTCTCCTGTTTGAGAATGAGCAGGAAGCCAGTTTGGTGGGATTAATTTGGCCCAACATCTAGGTGAGGTCAGGATCTCTAAGACCACACAGCAAGAAGGGCAGAGAGCTAAACTGAACCCTGACAGCTAACCCAGGCCCCAAGAGAACAATTTTCTTCCTCTTACCTCGACATCATCATAATGGGGTGGGAGGCCCTGGGATCCTGCAGGGGTTATGTATACATTCGAGCCAACCAAGGAGCCAAAGTAGCATTCTAGCTTCTCCTGGATCCTCCAAAGCTCATCCTAAAAAAGAAAGGAGGATAGGAGAAGAGGTGAAAAGTATATTAGAAATAAGAGGAAAGACACATTCTTACTCACTTAGCAAGTCTTTATGCTGCAGCTATTATGTTCCACATACCCAAGAATTCAGCAGTGAAAGAGCCAACGCCTGTGCCCTGGAGAATCTTCCATCCTGGTGCAGACCAGCACAGACAAACGAGAAACTGGCAAAGCAGGCAATCAAGAGTCATGCAGGATTTTAAGCAGGACAATGACATGATCTAATTTATGTTAAAAAAAATTTTTTTTTAATCTTTATTCACTTTTGAGAGACAGAGCCTGAGTGGAGGAAGGGCACAGAGAGAGGGGAGACACAGAATCTCAAGCAGGCTCCAGGCTCTGAGATGTCAGCACAGAGCCCGACGTGGGGCTTGAACCCACGAACCATGAAATCATGACCTGAGCCGAAGTCGGACGCTTACCAACTGAGCCACTCAGGTGCCCCCTACTTTACATTTTTAAAAGCTCACTCTGTCTGGTATGTGGAGAATGGCCTGGAGAAAAGCAAGAGAGATGGGTCTGGAAGCTACTAAGGCAGTCGCCCAGGCCAGAGATGACCAGGGTGGTGGGGGAGAAGCAGAGAGGGGCAGATGCACCCTGGAAGCAGCACTGGCAGGGCCTGGGAGGCACCAAGTACAGTGGGCTGGTAGAAGGGGAAGACTATTCAAACCCTCCTGGCTTTGGATGGGCAATTAGTGCCTGGTTCCACTTATTGAAATAGTAAAGACTTATTAGAGAACAAGTTTTTTTGCAGGGGTGAAAGGGGAGATGTGTGCAGGCAGAGTTATACATTGGTTCCAGAGAGAGACAGACACAGAGAGAGAGAGAATATGAATCCTGATTTTCCCAAGCAGATGAGAAGGGAAGCCACATGGTTATTAGCACTTTCTCTATTCCAAGCCCTGTTTCTTAGGGCTTTTACATATACTGGTTATATATGTCCCCAACAACCCTGTCTCTCTCATAAGGTGAGCACTATCATCCTTCCTGGTTTACAGATGAGGAAACTGAAGCATGAGAACACACAGCTACTAGATGACGTGGCCAGGATTTAAATCCAGGCAGCCTGGCTTGAGCACTTTAACCATGGCTCCATATTGCCTCTTTTGGAATTATCTTAAGGAAAACACAGGTCACCTACAAGGACTCTAATGGACATTCAAGACCCCAAGTCTCAAGTGTATGAACGTACAGTGCCTGACACACAACATACACTAAAATGTTTTTTTTTTTAAATTTATTTATTTGTCTATTTTTGAGAGAAAGAATGCATGAGCATGAGTGTGCCCACAATCAGGGGAAGGGCAGAGGGACAATCCCAAGCTGGCTCCACTCTGGCAGCGGCAGCCCCATGTGGGACTCGAACTCACAAACCATGAGATCATGACCTAAGCTGAAACCAAGAGTTGGACACTTAGCCAATTGAGCCACTCTGGTGCCCCGCTAAAATGCATTTTTAAAAATTTGGTGAATAAACCAATAACCACAGCTTAGGAATCAATCCTACCATTTGACTGAAAAAGGACCTACAGTATTAAAAGTTTCAAGTGGAAAAGAATTAGGTCAGTATAAAAAAAGCTTTGGGAGACATCTTTATAAAGACTACTGGGCTACTCTATTTATAGATCTCAAGGGTTCTACTTAACACAGGAAGAATAATTTAATGGCTTCTGAATAGCTCCAAAGAGTTAAGAGAGCTCCCAAGAAGCCTAATTTATACCAGGGAGGGGCCAGCAGGACCTGGTTCTGTAATTACATTTATACGGTGACTGAAACCATTAGAAAACCAAAGCTTCTCTTTCTAATGGCTTGAGAGGTATCTCAGGACCATGTAGGTGACTTTATGGTTCCCAGCCCAAGCATCTGGGTCTATAATTGATACGTATATGTCTCCTTTCTTGTTAAAGGTTACAAAAATCCTAGAAATTGCACAATTTTCCTATTTCTCCTGAACCTTTAGCTTCTGAATCTGCCAAGTATAGCCTAGTAGAAAGAGATCAGGACAAAGCACCTCAATCCAAGATGCAGTTACAAACTAAATGACTTTCGCTTCTTTATTTGTAAAACGAGGACTCCACCTCCTTCCACCAAGGTTGTTGGGGGAACAGCATAAAACAACTTACCTGCAAACTTATTTACATTGCCTCACCAACACTGACTCAGGCACAAACAAGGCTCTTTTGAAACCAGTCTTCTTTAATTCAGGACTCGCAACTATGCCTGGAGCTGCCCAGGAGGGCCCCAGAGCAGCGAAAAGGGAAGGTGGCAGCCTCTCCCCTTGCTGGGGACAACCTCCTCTCTCCACTGACCTACTCACAAAATCGAAACTGAATGCAACTGCTAAGACCAGAGAAGCTCACGGGTACACCTAGAGAAAAGCAAAAACACACACACCAAAGCCCTACTACATTTCAAATAACATCTTTAAAAGTATGGTATGAAACTGCCTCAAATTTGGAGTCGGAAGTGCTTACTTAGCAATTACGAAAAAGTCACATCTCTGAACCTGTTTTTTTTTTCACATGTAAGATGCAGACCACAATGACTGCTCTATTTTAAATGTCTGTTAGAAGGTTCAAGTGAACACGTGTATTTGGTAAACTCACCCAGACCTTTGACATATGGATTACCCAAAGCAGGAGTGGAAACAACTTATGGCTTTCTGATTCCTCCTTATTCACCTCCAGACCAACTAGAATAATAAGTTGTGCACATACTGAGACCCCAAAAAACAAGGCACTAACTGTCCACTAAACAGTCTCCCAACCTAGCTACTGACAAACCGTCTCTAGACTTTTTCAATCCTGATATTAACATGCACATTCCTAAATATACAACACTAGTCCTTCTCAGAAAATATTTAGAACCCAGATTCTACTGTAAGAGGATGAGCTCCCACAGCTCCTATAGGTCTCTCTACTGGTGGAAAGAGAAAAGGCAGGGTGCAACCCAGTCTATCCTGGGAGCTGAGTTTAGACTGAGAAAGCTCATCCTTCCCACTTTCATAAACCTGGCCAAAGAACAGAGTCAATGGGGCAAAGCAAGTACAAGTGTTTGGCCCACCTGGAATCAGAGAGGAGAAATGTACAGGACTTAAGAGATGAGCAGAGAAAAGCCAAAAATAATTCTAATGTACAGATATGACAGCCACTAAGGACACCATACATATGCCAAATAATAACTTTGTACTGGTTTGTGACCCAATCACATACAATCAACTTCACTGACCTTTTATGTTCATAGTTATTAGATGTCTAAAACACATTTTTTAAAGTTTTTATTTTTTTTCAATATATGAAATTTATTGTCAAATTGGTTTCCATACAACACCCAGTGCTCATCTCAAAAGGTGCCCTCCTCCACCTTTTGGGATGAGCACTGAGTGTTTTATGGAAACCAATTTGACAATAAACTTCATATATTGAAAAAAAAAAAAAAAAAAAGGTGCCCTCCTCAATACCCATCACCCACCCTCCTCGCCCTCCCACCCCCCATCAACCCTCAGTTTGTTCTCAGGTTTTAAGAGTCTCTTATGCTTTGGCTCTCTCCCACTCTAACCTGTTTTTTTTTTCCTTCCCCTCCCCCATGGGTTTCTATTAAGTTTCTCAGGATCCACATAAGAGTAAAAACATATGGTATCTGTCTTTCTCAGTATGGCTTATTTCACTTAGCATCACACTCTCCAGTTCCATCCACGCTGCTACAAAGGGCCATATTTCATTCTTTCTCATTGCCACGTAGTACTCCATTGTGTATATAAACCACAATGTCTTTATCCATTCATCAGTTGATGGACATTTAGGCTCTTTCCATAATTTGGCTATTGTTGGGGCGCCTGGATGGCTCAGTCGGTTAAGCGGCTGACTTCGGCTCAGGTCATGATCTCGCAGTCCGTGAGTTCGAGCCCCGCGTCGGGCTCTGTGCTGACAGCTCAGAGCCTGGAGCCTGTTTCAGATTCTGTGTCTCCCTCTCTCTCTGCCCCTCCCCCACTCATGCTCTGTCTCTCTCTGTGTCAAAAATAAATAAACGTTAAAAAAAATAAAAAAAAAAATAATTTGGCTATTGTTGAGAGTGCTGCTATAAACATTGGGATACAAGTGCCCCTATGCATCAGTACTCCTGTATCCCTTGGGTAAATTCCTAGCAGTGCTACTGCTGGGTCATAGAGTACGTCTATTTTTAATTTTTTGAGGAACCTCCACACTGTTCTCCAGAGTGGCTGCACCAGTTTGCATTCCCACCAACAGTGCAAGAGGGTTCCCATTTCTCCACATCCTCTCCAGCATCTATAGTCTCCTGATTTGTTCATTTTGGCCACTCTGGCGTGAGGTGATATCTGAGTGTGGTAAAACACACATTTTAAGAAGTGTTGCTTCTAACCAAGAGAAGAGTCAAGGACTAGCTAAGAGAGAAGCACTGTGGTGTCCACATTTCCTGAACACAAATCATGACTTGGTCTGGCAAGTGATTTATAAGTTCTTTTTGGGTGTTTGGGCCAAAAGGTTGGCAACCTAGGGACATTTCAACTTCTTATGACTGCCTGAGATGGAATATCTGAAATTAGGACTTGTACTGAAACATCTAAGAGTACTTACCCTTTCTCCAGAGCAGAAACAGGTTCAAGATCCTTTATGTAGACAGCAAAATACATTCACTAGATTTGGCCAATGGGCTCTAACAAAGCAACTGAGTTCAATCATAGGAAACATTACTGGTAACTGATGACAAAGTCCCAGGAGCCATCACACAGCCAGAATCCTCAACATGGAGCCTTAGGAACCACTCTCCTTCTCCTCCCATGCTGCCATTTTGGTTCAGCCATGGATCACAAAAGGGAATTTCTGAACTCAGAATACACCCTGAATCCTTCTGGGCCACCTGTCATGTAAAGATTTCAAACCTCTACAGAAGCAGATAAGCTATGACTGCATTTTATAAAGCAGAAACTGAGGAGAAAGGAGGCCAAGTATTTCTCAAATGTTAACCACTGATACAGAATAAAAAGTTAGCCAGTCTCCCAGACTTGCAAATCACAGCTACCCTCCATCTATGACTGTCTCCCCAGGAACAGTTCTAAGACCCAGCTCCTCAATGCCACCTAAGCAGCTGTTAATAAGGGTGAAGTCTCTTTCTTGAACATGCATCCGGTCCTTGATCCGGTCACAGCTGTAAAGCCTCTACTTAGCTAGAATGTCAGCAGTAAAGGGAAGTAACTTCAAGAAGAAAATGATCACCTTGACACTATCACGCCTTATATTATAATGACATTTAATTATAATTTAATTTATAATGACCAAATAGAAAGGTCTACCATATACCAAAACATAAAACAGCCCAAAGAACACGCTCCTGAAGGGGTAATAATTTATAAACTTGCAATAGAGTTTTTGCAGTGTGATGACATCTAATCATGTCCACCTGAGCTGTTGGGAGATTCCAATGGTTTAGCCAAAAGATAACACAGGGTCTCCTAATTTGGAATGCATTTAAAGAGCAAACAGGAGGTATCTCTTCTCAGACTGGCAGGTTCATCACAGGTTCACCCCTGAGCTGACCTGTGGCCAAATGTTAGCACTTTAATACATTTAACGATTCCATAATAGGGAGAACCTGTTACCTTAAATCTCTGAGGTTGGTGAAACTGAATTGTTGCCCTTTTCTGATCAAAATCTTTTCTCAGTTGAAGAAAGTGCACTTTGCCATCTTTATTTAAAACCTTCTTCTTCCCATTGACACACCGGCAGACATTTATGTCTCTTCCATAGTACATACCCCGGCTGCATAGACTCTTCAGATCTGACAGCCTGAACAGGGACCGGTAATATGTAGCCACTGCAGGGTCATCTCTCTGAATAAAAAGGGGCTTCTTCTCCCAGAATTCCCTGAAAAAAGTCTCTGTCTTGATGGGCGAGATTAAACTTTCAAACAGATCACTGGGGCTTTCAAAATTTAAAATAGAGGAGGGTCCACCAGCTGCCTCTATCTTCACCTGCTTGCAGGGAACAGACCCCTCTTCCTTCCCATTCCCTGTGGGCTTTGCTTTCTTCGGCATCGTTCTGTCTTCAAGACAAAGCAGTGACGAGGTGCACCTACCAGAGAACAAAGCACACGTGGTTAGGTTCACCAGAAGTTCTAGCAGTGGCAGATGGCACACACACAACTCGTGTGACCATGCCACCTTCATGAGCACTTGTAAGTCAAAGCCCTTTCCTCCAGGATGGGATACAGCCTTAATCCAACACCACATCATCCAAGAGAGGATTCAGCCTCAAACACCACTCAGATTACATATTCATCTAAAGGAAAGCATTTTTTTTTTCTCGGACATAGGCACTAAATCGTTAAAGTCACCATTTGTTTGTTAGGAGCTATAATGATCCCAAATTAAATGGTTCAGCCACCTAAGCAGTTCCTAGTCACAGTTTTAGCCTGTGGCCGTTGACACAGCAGTCTAAAATCTTGACTTTGGCTTCAATCAGCACCAGGTCCCAAATCTAATTAGACGCACTCTTGAGTTACAGGCACTCGCCTCGAGAACTACCAACAGGGGCTCACCGCCAGGTGCTCCTTACCACAGCACCACCCCCAACTGTTAGGAAGGCAGCCCAGGTGCCCTGGGCCAGTGTCACCTGGTGGCTGGAACAAGAACCTGCTGCTCCCAAGTCTTCCTCACCACATGAACCTCCGCACTTTTGATTCCCAGCTTTTTCCTGAAAACTGCTACTTTATGAGAAAACCCGCCCCCATTAAAAAAACCAAACGAGTTCGAGACTACAAAGTAAAGGCTAAAGACAGTTATGCCCCATTTTTAAAAAGCTTTAACTTTTAAACTAAGACACAATACCAACATCACCTAGACATCGCCTTCTAGAACTGCCTTCTGCATTTCTAACAAGCTCCCGGGTAACAATGCTTTTGCTGGTCCATGGGACACATCTGAGGAGTGACAATCCCAAGCCCTGTCAAGCCTCTCTCAGAACTGTCCCCAAACCACAACTACTGTCACACTTATAATAATGCAGGTGTTCTTCACTTGGGGTTCAAGAATGGTATTTCAAATTACATGAATTTTCAGAAACTGTAAGATCCTATTTCAAACTGTGTGTCTACATCTCTCTACATAAATATATATTTGGGTGCGGGCACATTGTGCTCACCTGATTCTTAAAGAAGGGCTAAGAACCACTGCACTTACAAAGAACGATTCTTCCCAGAGACCAATAACTTATTTATAGATATCACAGTTTTCTATTTTGTACTGCTAGCAAAATTTTAAGAACACTGTTTTCTGCCCTTTTGTTATTATAACTAAGCTGTATTTCAGCTACACTGTGGACTAAGTAGAATTAGTGGTCTGGCCTGGCAAGTAAGCACCTGGAACACTGTGTTACACATTGCAACAATTTACAAATGAACCTTTGGAATGCAACCCAAATATAAACTGAACAATTCAGGAAGTGGAAACATCAAAATATACAACTCTAGTGCCCTCATTTTAGCTGCTAAACTTTTGTACAGCTCAGATCAAGTGCCTTTGGTAGGTCACATAGGACAGAAGTGGAAAACAAGTACAAATGGATGGACAGAGGTGGAAAACAAGTACAAACTGATGGACGGAGGTGGAAAACAAGTACAAACTGACCCTAAAAGCTTGCACTGGAGGACTGAAGGCTTAAGCTAAGAAAAAAACAAACTTTGGTGTTGGCTATGTCACCAATGAGACATTTTCTGAAAATGTTCTGCACACCTTTTAAGCTTCCCAGCCAGTGTGATTTTTCAATTAAAGAATCAAGCCTTCCATGAACAAAAGTATTGCTAATACTTGGAACACAGATGTGATGCAGAAATGCAAGGAGACATGAAGACACAGTAAAAAGCACAGCTCGGAGACATGAAGACACAGTAAAAAGCACAGCTCGTGCAGAAGAGTTACCAGCCATCCTTTGAAAGGCCCAACTATAGCTAAGGTCTGAGAACTCAGATTTCAGGAGCATTCCACCACCTTTAACTGATAAGAGTGACTCACTCTGCCTTAATTGTTTGCACAATGTGGTTTATAATGAACACCTGTTTTCCTTCTCAGAGTCTGGAATTTTGGTAGGTGCCAGGCAGAGGGTGCCTATGTGGTCAGTCCCCAATAAAAACCCTGAGTTCTGAGTGTCTGATGAGCTTCTCTGGCTGGCAACATTTCACACGAGTTGTCACAACTAGTTGCTGGGCCAATTAAGCACCTGGTCTTTTGCTATAATAAATCAGCAAGTCCTAGTAGATCACTGAACAGAGGGATGGTCTTAGAGATCCCCCCAACACATTGCTCACTATTTTTAAAGTGTTAAATTGGGGGCACCTGGGTGGCTCAGTTGGTTAAGCATCTGACTTCAGCTCAGGTCATGATCTGCTAATGAGTTCGAACCCAGCATCCAGCTCTGTGCTGTCAGCATGGAGCCCACTTAGGATCCTCTTTCCCCCCACTCTACCCCTCCCCTGCTTGCACTCACTCTCTCTCTCTCAAAAATAAGTAAACATTAAAAAAAAAAAAAGTGTTAAATTGGTTCAGAAGGTTTGTTACCATTAAGGTACCCTATAATGAAAACATAATTTCATATTCAGCCACACATCTCTTATCTCTCACAATTGGTCAGTTTAAAATTTATTTAAGGGATGTGGACAGCAGGAAGATGCCGCTGAAAGGCCTTTCTTTAAGCCTACCTAAGCCAAAAAAAATCACTTAAAGCATTTTTCCTATCTACGATCACTAACATAATAAACCCAGCACTGCATAACAAATGTTTTTGTTAGAATCTATATTTCACTATTTATACTGCCAAAAGTTGCATCATTTCTTGTCTGCCTTCATATTGAAATGATTTAAGGTTCAGTTAATTGGAACCTGGCTTAGAGATTACTGGGCAAATAAACTATTTCTCTGATTCTCACACTACCCATATTGTAAGACAACCATTCTTTTTAATAGCTTTGGGGAGTGGAGAACAGATGACATACCCTATCACATTAAACATGTAAAAATCTTAGTATGCATCACAATTTCAGAAAAAGTAAAAAAGCATATCTTAGAATCTAAGAAATTTAGGGACACCCGGGTGGCTCAGCAGTTGAGTATCTGACTTCAGCTCAGGTCATGATCTCACACAGCTCGTGACTTCAAGCCCCACGTAGAGCTCTGTGCTGATAGCTCAGAGCCTGGAGGCTGCTTCAGATCCTGTGTCTCCCTCTCTCTCTGACCCTCTCCCGTTCGCTTGCTCACTCTCTCACACACACAAATATAAATAAACATTAAAAAAATTGTTTTCTAAAGTATCTAAGAAATATAGTAATGAGACAAGGAAAAGCTTTGTCTAGAAAAGTAAAGCCAATACCGTCCAGCCCAGAAACCTCACAGACCACCCAAACAGAAGTTTAGAGTAAATATTTTTATAAAGCTACAGGAAAAAAAGCAGCCTTTAAAAAAGCAATTAGTGGCTTTTAAAAAAAGCAACTGGCCTGGGTAGTTCAGTGTTCCACTTCAGCTCAGGTATGATCTCACTTGCGTGAGTTCGAGCCCTATGTCGGGTTCTGTGCTGACAGCTCAGAGCCTGGAGCCTGCTTCTGATTCTGTCTCTCTCTCTCTCTCTCTCTCTCTGCCCCTCACCCACTCACACTCTGTCTCTCTCTTTCAAAAATAAACAAACATTAACTTTAAAAAAAAAAAAGCAATTGGTATCATTTAACAATTTATACAAATATCAAATCATGGTATACACCTGAAACTGTTATATATCTATTATTCCAATTTTTAAAAAAACAAATGTTTCCAATCTGAGTTGACTATAAGCATTAGTGTAAAAAGAGTCACGGTTCATATTTTACTAGCTGCCCACAGATTAAAAAAAAAACACCAACTGATCTGAACTTTGAAGGATTAAAACTCTACAATAAAATCCACTGATATCCATTCTACAGCCAATAAATATAAACCGAGCCTTTATATCCTTAAGTGTCCTAACCTTCTTTTCTGTAGTAATATTCACCGACAAAAAGTCAACACAGCTTCGTCTGGGGAACAGCCATCTGCACGGTCCCAGAGCCTAGCACAGAACGGGGCACATAGGTCCCCAAGAAATGTTTGCTGAATGAATTATCCTCCTTTTTCATCGTCTATATATATTAGAGAAAAATCCTCAAAAGCCTTACACAAAACAGAGTTGGGAGGAAAAGTTTATTCAAAGGGGATAATTCTGATGGCAGCTGTAGCTTGGGTATTCAACCGCACTGTCAGAGCTGAAAGGCAAATTAGCCTGCAGTGGTTACTACCAACCAGAGGGAGGTATGTCTCTACAGTCTTCAGAGCAGTGCTTTTTACTGTGTAGTCACCAGAAATACTTGTTCACCTGCACATTTCTGGGCTCCCTATCAAGCCTACTAGATTAAGCACTTCTTGTGCTGGGTCCTAAAAATCTACATTAACACAGGAAATATTCCATTGGAATTTTAGATCCATTAACATTAGTCAAATTCTGCTCAATTAAACACACACACCTGACAGAAATATTACCTGTAAGGAGGTTGCCTCGGCTGACCTAAAATATTTTTTTTAGGTTTATTTGTTTATTGAGGGAGAGAGGGAGAGAGGGAGAGAGAGAATCGCAAGCAGGCTCCACACTGTCAGCATGGAGCCAAATGGGGGGCTTGAACCCACTAACCCTGGGATCATAAACTGGGCCAAAACCAAGAGTCAGATGCTTAACCCACTGAGCAACCCAGCCCACCCTGACCTAAAATATTCCTTTTCTGCCTAACAGAAATGTTCATCCGGAGGGAAAACTCGTTCTCCTGTTGACCTAATGCTGTGATTGGCAGTTACCCTTTTAGTCCTATTTTAAAAAGAAAATAGATTACAACACCTCCGTGTCTTGTGGTAAGCACGATGTTACGAAGGATGAGGCCAGAGAGGCAAAAACTATCCAAGCGATGGTGGCAGAGGCTGGATAAGTCAGGCTCCTCCATTTAAACGTGAGTCCAGAGGGAAATCAATGGCCTGGCGCCGAATTTACAGCTCATCAGTGGACTCCCAGGCCCCTGCTTCCTGAACACGCAGTGAGCAAGCCGGCCTCACGAACCTGTTGGACAACCCACTGTCGGGCTGCCGAACTAGTAACACTTGCTGAGTGAACTGGCAGAGGGGTCTGTAATTTTAAAGTCAGGCTGGGACCAGACAGCCGCGACGCCCCCGCCCCGTAGCCCGGGCTGCAGGGCTCCCAGCAGTAAAGCCTGTCTCTTAGGCCCGACCTGACGCCAGAGGCACAACCCACGTGGAGGCCGCGCTCCCCGGCGGGCGTCACCCTCCCGGCGGAGCCTCCAAACTTTCCGCGCGCTCGTCCCAGTCTCCAGACCACCGGCGGCCCACGTGGGCCACTCAGGGTGCTCAAGCCATTCGTGACCCTACTCCCGCATCCGGGCAGCAGCAGACCCGGCGTGTCCTCCCTGCCCCGGTCCCCGGGATCATGGACCGCGTCGGCGCGCGTCCCCGGTCCCAAAAGCACCAGCGCCCCCAGGCCGCCCCGGCCGCTCTGAGGGTCCCGGGGACTGGGCTCTCAGGCCACCCGCCAGGCCCTACCCGCACCAGCGCTCGGAGGCCCAACAGGACGTGCACGACCCCGCCCCCGGCGGCGCGGGGTAGCCGGCGAACACCGCTCCACTCACCCTGCTCGGCCTGTTGCGCGCGGCCGCGAGCGGGCGGGGCAGCGGCTGGGGGCGGGGCGGGGCGGGGCGGGGCAGGGCAGCGTGCGCACGCTGGGGGCGGCCCGCTCCGGCTCCTGCCTGAGCTCCCGCTCCCGCTCCGGCTCCACCCCGCGCCAGGCCGCGGGTAGTAGGTGCTTCTGGCGCTCAGTACCCGCAGGTGTTGGGTCTTCGCGCCATCACGTTTTTCCCTTTGATGTTAAAAGAAATGCATGGTTCTTGGTTGTTGTTTTTTTTTTTGAGTTAGGGGCGGGATGAGTCTCTGGATTTGGGGCAACTGTTCTATAGTACAATCCTATTCTTTTTATGAATGGAGAAACCCAGATGCAGAGAGGAGACGAGAGCTTTCCAAGTTTAGGGAGTCGGAGGTCCAGATTTTCCCATCGCTTTCTTTTGGGCTCTCCATGCTAAGCTGTGCTGCTTTGTACTGTCAACTGTAATTTATATCCCGTTGCTCCCAGAGTCAGAATTAATCCTGGCTTAAAAGGATACTGGAAATTCTTTGTGACGGTAGCTATAGAAGAGAAGAACAAAAGCAATTATTTAATTTTGGCCCAAGGCTCTGTCCTTTAGACAGACAAACTGATTGGAAACGTTTGGGTGGGGAGGCTGGACCAACTGAGCACGGGGATCAATGGCACAGCTCTGCTTTGGCCTGTGTCCTTCTTTGCTCTGTAGACAGCCAAAGAGGACTTAAAGGAAATTATTTCATTCTGTCAGGATGATTGAGACCAATGACTAGCTTCTGATATCGATGTGGACACGTGAGCAAATGGGAACAAAGTACAGCCTTGTCTAACACTCGTCTGAAACTAACAATAATAGCAACACCTGAATTGAGTTCTTGCTGTAAGGCACCATGCTAATTGTTTCGGGGACTCCTCACTCCATCCTCACCACAATCTTGTGCTTACCTCCATTTTACAGTTGAGAAGACTGGGTCTGGAGAAGTTAACTTGCACAAAGTCACATTTAGATTTGGAAGAGCTAAGTCTTTCGGGAAAGACTTTCTCAGATCTGTCTTTCGGCAGAGACTATAAAAAAAAATCTAGTCCACTTGACATTATATTGGTAATGTACTTTGCTCTTTATTTTGACTACAAAACATCTATCAAGATAATGTAGAACAGTATTGATGTTACAAGGATTCAGAAAACGGTAAATTCTTACCCATGTCCATTATATGGAAAAGCACCACTTTGTGTTTGTATAAAGAAAAGTTTCAATGTCAACACAAATAAAACCATCTCCTAGACAGAGAATCGTCACTAGGGTGCCTGACAGAACAAAAGTACATATTGAAGTCAGCTCTGCTAGGGAAAATCATACATCTTGTATAGGAGTTCCCCTGATGCAAAATTAGTCTTTCAATGTGTTCTCTCTGATACTGTCATTATAATTCAGATTTGTTAGCATAGCAAGCAAAAAAAAAGAAAAGAAAAGAAAAAAAAAAAAAAAGGTTATGTTCATTCAGTCTTCAGACCTAAACACAATGGCTGGCGTGTCTACAAAGAAAAGGAGGAGGGAGAGAAGTGAGGAAAAGGGGTGGGGGGGGGGGGGGAGGGATGTGAGAGAAGAGCTTCCAGAATCTATGGCATTCCTAACATACTGTTTGAGTACTTTGTTTTTTCATCTTTTGCTTTTAGTCCATTGAGTTTAAAGTTGTTCCAGAGGACAAGAAGCAGGCCACTATGCAGTCTCCAACTTATCTATTCCAGACTCATTAAAAAGTCAGTTATTTTCTTTCTGTAATCTATTTTCTCATAAAAACAATGTCATAGATAGCTGAGTCATAGATGGCTCAGTGACCCAGACCTACCCAGAAGGGCCTGAAGAAGCCCCCAGATATCTGAATCAATAGACTAGTGATCCTCCCGTGGAGCCTGGGAACAAGATGCCAAGATGATAGGAAAGAGCAGAGAATTCCATCCTTATACAGAAACCCTGAAATAGACTTGTCTGCGATTCTCACAAAAATAACTTGCACTTCTGCAAGAGTGTTTTATGTTTATACACTTTGTGTTGCTTTGTGTTGCTTCATTTCAAACCCAAGTTTGTCATCCTCTCCTGTGATTTCCTAGGCTGTTCTTCCTCTAGAACTTTAGGTTTTGGCCGCTTCACTGGGGCTCCCCACTGGGCCTGCCCTGCCTGGGTGTCAGGCTGCACAAACCCATCTCTGTCCTTTCTCCACTGCCAATCAGAATGATCCTGGGCTTAAAGAATCTTAGAATTATGCTGTGTGAGTGTACTTTTTAAGGTTACTCAGGGGGAAGAGATGCGAAGTACATGAACTTAACTTTCTCTTTTTGCTAATGCTCAGTTTCCTCACTTATTAGGTGAGATTGAACCAGATAATTCTTATTATCCCTACTGGCTCTCACATTCTATAATCCTAAAGGTCTGTGCACCAATTTCCACAGGGTATTAGGAGAAAAATCAGGAATCATGCATACTGCCCCCTAGGTATTTGTATTGTATTTGTATTCACTTTGGTCCAGAAAAGATATAAGTGATTTATTTCTTTTATATGATTTTATTTAATACCTGTACCATTATTATTACCATCCTAACTTTTGCAAACAATATATATAATATAAGGAAACCAAGACATAGTGAGGTTAAATAACTTGCTCAAAATTATACAGCCATTGGATAGCACAACTGGGACTTAAATCCCATGGTGCCTATCGACTAATCTTTTTGAACCTCATTTTCTGCACCTGTAGAAATGGTTAATTTTGCTTTGTTTGTCTAACTCATAAAGCTGCTGTGAGTCTCAGGTGAGCCAGAGTAAGCAGAAGAGTGTTAAAACTGTAGAATGCTATTCACCTGAGAGGCATTATTGTTAAATCCATTACAACATCTTGAACATGATCCACAGAATGAATTAAATGCAACCGAGGCTTTTACATGTATATGTTTCACTTCCTTGACTAAACTCATCCAACAGGGCACCTTCTCACTGACATAGCCATATCACCATGAATAATCTTGGTCAGACTTAGTGAACTTCAGAAAGAGCCACATTTTTTTAATGACCCAGGCTGAGGTCTTCCAAAATTATAGTTATGATACATCTCATTGAAATCAATATTCCTATAGCTATGTTTTAAACTCTTTGGAGCCAGGAAATTGCTTTCATCTATTCTGAGAACTAGAACAGAGCTTTGCATGGTGTAGTTACTCAATGTTTACAGAATTGGATTGGGTTAGTATTCCCATTTTCTTGTCTGACTTACAGTCTGATTTCTTGTATAGCCTATGCCTGTAGGAAAGTCAGTGACAGGCTGTATAACTTTTTTAATTAAATGATGCTATACACCTCTCTTCTTCAATAGCCAACCACTTGCAAATGAAAATACACCTCGGGTTTTGGCCAGTGACTCTTTCCCTCAGAGAGAGAAGTTGTTTAATATGTTACCCATAAAACCTGAAATAAATTTGTCCATGATTCTTATAAAAATAAGATGTAATCCTACACAGGTGTTTTCTGTTCATACTGCTTGGGTTGCCTTTGTTAAAAAGGAAACAGGCTCCAACTGAAAAATGTTTCCTGGGAGACTAGCACAACATATATGGATGGATGAGAGAGACTCACATGGTGATGGTACATTCATTTACTTATCTTTCTTTAAAATTTTTTGTCATAATGACCTAATAATGACCCATTGATTGATCTCAAAGGTGTAGTAGTTGGGAACTGACAGGTCTGCTAATGAATCTTTTTAAACTTTCAAGGAAGAGAAAAATATGCCTTACATAAACTGCTTCTAAATATAGAAAAGGAAAATAACCCTTTTAAGAAAGAAAATTATAGACTGTTATTTGTAAAAATAGATGCATGAACTTTGGCATGGACAGGAAAGGAGCATGAAGTCACACGAGGTCAGAGATCTAAGGGTTAACTTTAATGAACCACAGCATGTAGACCTCCAAAGAACATTCACCAGTAGCCCTTGAAAGCTTCAACATTTGAACACCTGCCACCAGGGATGGCTACATTATTGGTGGGACCAAGTGCAAAATGAGTATGTGAAGCTCCTTGTTCCAAAAGAAGACGGAAGTGCCGTTAAAGGTACTAAAATATAGAACGATTCTTTTGCAGTCTCTCTCTTCGCTATAATGGTGGGTGCTTTTTATTTGCTATTCAATGTCATGCTCTAGAAAACACAGGAATACTTGAAAGGTGAGTGCATACATTCACAGGCATGGGAGGACCCTGCGGTGCCGCTCAGCATCCACACATGCACAGAAGCACATGGCCCACAGGCTACTCAGTACCCCCTCCTGCTAACCATTGGACCAGCACTGCTGTGCTCAGGCCAGGGGTGGAGAAGTCAATCTTCCTGATTCACTGGTCAGGGTCCCAACCCAAAGCAGACTGGCCAACCTCAGGAGATTATAACCTCCCAGGACTCACACCTTACCTGGATAGGGGGTGGGTAAGAGGCGTGCTCCAGTCTAAACACTCTTCAAACCCACCAGGGCACTGCCAGCCCAGGGCAGGGAAATGCTGTGGTATGTGTGGACCTATGTACAAGCCCCTGCCAGGGGAAGAGAGCAGTGGTGGGCCTCAGGTGGGACCAGAAGAAGGAGGCAGGAAAGTGACGTCCAGAACCTGTCCCACAGGAAGCGGAACTGCACGTGCCAAACCTGGGTACACGCGTTGTTGTTCCAACAGACTTTACTTACAAAATAAATTTAAAGATTACATGATTAAGAATTTCAAGATGGCAATTGTAGAGCATTAACCCCCAAGGGTGGGGCCTTGTGTGAGGATACTGGTTTCATGCTCAGGAAACCAGGTGTACCTGCCCCCTAGAGGACATCAACCAAGCAAAGAACTAAAATACATTATACCATTTAAGTAAAAAGACTTTTGCCAATCCCCAATCTTACCCATCCATTCCTTGCCCTTGAACCTGGTAGAATGGAAAAGGGTAGGAGAGAGGCCTGTACTAGAGCAGATGTTACCTTCTTCCTAGGACAATTTCCCCACAGGGTTTAAGTCTGAGGTGGGAAAAGTGAAAACACACTGAAATCAGTCTAGGCTTTATACCCGAAAACAAATCTCCATCATCAAACTGTTTTGTTTGTATGTATATGTCTATATGTGCTTGTTAATTGATTGATTGATAATTCACAGTATCTAAAAAGCTGTGGGATCTACCTGAGATGCCAGCAAGGGGCAGAGAAGTTGTAGCTAATAAAGCATATTAAACAGTCATTGATTAAAAATAAAGCCATATTCATCAGTACCCCCAACAAATTCAGATTATTTCATGTAAAATATAGTTCAGCAATATAATAAATGGTTAATCTACATTAGTCAAGTAGAACTCAACAGAAATTCCACCACTGAATTTACTGCATAAAAGGAGTAAGAGTTAATGTCATGAGAGAATCAAATGATCCTAATAAATAATTTGATTACTTTGGTCAAGATGGCATATTATATTGAGTACTTGGTGACCAACATGCAATTAATTACTTTGATTGCCCAAAGACACACAATCTTTTGTACAAATGAGCAATAATCATCTGATTGTATTAATCTAGACCAGGATATCACCCAAAATAATTAAATATAATTAATTTTGCCCTCAAATCAAAATCTTCCCTTAAGACACATACCACAGAACTTTGTTTTGTGAAATGAACCACATTTTTAGCTTCTACCGTTCTCCTTTCTTTTGCCTTATTTTTCTCTCCTACTTCAAATTCAGATTATCTCTACAAGTCACATTAAATTATTAGAGCTCTTTTCAGAAAACCTCTTTCTTCACTGTGTACCTGAACTGCATACTCGTTTAAAAGCTCTTTAGCAGGTATTCAGGTTTCTTTCACTTTGAGTCACCATTTAATTTAAATATGACCTCACCCAACATACAACCTAATTAACAAAACATTTTAAGTTATTCTGGGGTGGTGTGAATGCTCTAAAAATTTGTTTGATGTGTGGGTTTATGTTCATAACACTTCTTTAGAGCGTAAAACACTTGAAACACCTGCATTAATGTTCTCTGAAGAACAGAAGAAATTAATGCATGTAAGCACTTCCTTCCTTAGGGTGCCTTGTTCAGTTAGCTAGTCTTCTTGAAAATATTGTGTTACTTTTAAACAATTCAGGCATGGGGCGCCTCGGTGGCTCAGTTAAGCATCTGATTTCAGCTTGGTCATGATCTCATGGCTTGGGGGTTCGAGCCCCGCATCAGGCTCTGTGCTGACAGCTCAGAGCCTGGAGCCTGCTTTGGATTCTGTGTCTCCCTCTCTCTCTGTCCCTCCCCCACTCATGCTCTGTCTCTCTCTCTCAAAAATAAACAAACATTAAAAAAATTTTTTAAAGAATTTAGGCTTGTGTATCGAACTTCAGAAAGCATTACTACTTCATAATAGGTTTAAAAATATTAGTTAATGACATTATAACATCATCTCCTTTGGATGGCCTAAGGCAAGGAGTGAGCCACTAACAGCATAATTTTGTAGAAAGCCTTTGAAGCACTCTTGTAGAAAATAAGTTTCTATAATGAATTATATTGATCCTGGGATCAAAAGTAATAGCACATTCATCAAATTGATAATAAAATATAGTTCAATGTTTCCTACATCAAATTATCAATATATTGAAAAGAAAACTATGGTAATTTTTCTCAGTGACTGTGAAATCCCTTTTCCACACACAGCCCTTTTATTGATCAAAAAACATTATGATTCAGCAGTAGATTGAAATGGAAAAACAACTGACAAGGTGGAACCTCATCTGAAGAAGCCCGTGTGTTCCTGGAAAATCGCAAGAGTCAAAAAATCTGCCCCCCTACCACCATTTTGTCTTCTGAGAAATGACCACTTGCTGTTGTATATTCTAAGACCCACCTCTACCCTTCCTCAGTGAGTAAGACTCCCTTGTTTTTATGTCTTTTTGGATTTCTGGGCTCCCTTCCTTAATTTTGAGATGTTCCTCATTAATGAATATCCTTCCTAGTGTAATAGCCTGACAAAATCATCTCAATTATCTGGTGCATTTTTTCTTTCAGTTTCTTTATAAGAGAAAACACAATGTTCAAGTTCTTTGTTAAATTCAGGGAAGTCAAATTGCAGTTGGAAGGTGACAGAACTTTAAAATTAAGCAAGACTTTACAGTTTGATTGTTTTAAAGCAATGTGTATAGGGAAAGACTAGGCATCACGCAAATGAAATAGCTGGAATGTAACACTGACTGGGCTGCCTCCGGCCCTACCAGGAAACAGCACCAGGTGTAGAATTGCAGTTGAAATAGCAATTTCCTTACCCCTTTTTAACCTTGCTTCTTTGAGGGTGTTGTTAATCTTATTGGAATTCTGACCTTAATAATGACTACAGAATTAGGTATAATTCCTTTCCTCATTAATCTCCATGTTAAAAAAATTGTGTGTGTGTGTGTGTGTGTGTGTGTGAGTGATTTGAACAGGCTTAAGAGCAGCACGATACAAAATGATAGACCTTATTCATGAAAACTAATCCACCTGCAAGAATTAAGACAATGTAACCATAAATTATGATTGTGCAACAACTCATATGCAAATATTTGCAATCTTCGTTGCCCTCCTACTTACAAAAAGGGCTTGTGATGGCAGTAACAATCATGGAAGAAAGCAGAATTTAAATAAATAGAACTGCTTTAAATAGGTATTTTATACAATGTCTAAACTTCTTCTATAAAGGGAATGCCAGTGGATATAGATCCATATAAACAGACTGGTAACTGAGTCTGACATGACAGATTCTAGTGGCAAATAGGAATTCTTATAAAGGAAATAAATGCTGAACTTCAGATATGGCTAAAAATTTTGTTTCTAAAATAATTTTACTTCTAAATATTCTTTATGTTGCTAATTGCAGCCCATTATAATCACACACAATAGGAAATAAAACCAAAGTCCCACAGGAGAAGATGGGTTACATAAATTATGGTACACTCATTTAGTGGATTGCTCTGCAGCATATAAAAATTATTTTGCAGGAAAAAATGGCATAGAAAGTTGTTTATGAAAAGAATAATTAAACAAAGCTGCATTTTAAAAAAAAATGTTGCTTATGATCCAGAGAAGAAAATCTGGCTACAAATTGCCTAAGTTAAACACATTCCCAGCTAGAATGTAAGTTCAGTTAGTTAGGGAGTGTCCATCTTTACTGTATCCCTAGCAAGGTGTTTGGTGTGATATAAGTGATTAAATTAATAAATGCAAGTATATACAAATGATTCCATTGGAAAAATATATGTTATGCATAGAAAAACTCTAAGAATATATATTAAAATGTTAACTACTTGGGCACCTGGGTGGCTCAGTCAGTTGAGTGTCTGTCTGACTTCGGCTCCAGTCACGTTCTCAGGATTTGTGGGTTCAAGGCCCGCATCGGGCTCTGTGCTGACAGCTCAGAGTCTGGAGCCTGCTCTGGATTCTGTGTCTCCCTCTATCTCTGCTCCTCCTGCATTCACACACACACACTCTTTGTCTCTCTCTCTCAAAAATAAATAAACATTAAAAAAATTTTAAATGTTAACGGCTTAATTCTGAGTGGAATTTTTTTGCCACTTGGTATTTTTAATTTGTATAGTGAAATTGTATTTCTTTTGTAATCAGAAAACAATAAAATTAAGTTAAAAATATATCTTTCATAGATTTTCCAGAGCAGTCCCTATAAAATATCCTGTTTCTTTATTTAGGCAGTTTACAGAGCTGGCTGGCTTTTTCTTAAATCTTGGAAAGCAGCTTATTTTCTGAAATCCTCACATTTTATCCAAGCTTATCCCTCAGTGAACAATCACATGCAGTCTGTTCTGGATTGTGATCAGTAAATGAAGTCAAAATCAAAATGAGGTGCCTATTATATGCTGTCTGTCGCTCATACATTTCCAAGGTAACTGTGATTTCATTCTTTTTGAAATAACAGAGCCAGGAACACTGGTGTTCCTTAGTGGAAATGAGGTTCACAGGAACAGTTGTACCCTCACAGTCTTCTACAAGCCACTGATTTGAGGAGATGAAGACCGGCCAAAATCCCAAGTGCTCACTCTGAATGTCCTAATAATTCTCTTGAGCAGCAAGCGTATTTTAGACATTACTGAAAAATGCAAAGACTGTTTCTAGTCTTTAGCAAAAGTTATGTTCGATCAGCCAACAGTTGTGCATTAGTACTCCTCAAGAGGAATGCTGAGTGTATGAGTAGTGTGGTGGAGACCTAGAGTGCAGATGTATTAGTATTAGTCTAGAGTATTAGATGTATTAGTCTAGAGTGCCAGATGTATTCAGTGATGCATTTGATTTGAAATTGTGAAATAAATATGCCCAGGGAAAGCCTTAGACATTCTGAATGGTATAGTTCAAAGTAGAAGAAAAACAGTAACATCTGAGGAACCCAAGAGAAGAAGGGAACAGTATAGATTTATTCTGTTCATTTGTAGATTTTTCCTTTTTAAAAAAAAAAAAAATTATTTTGAGAGAGAGAGGGAGAGAGAGAATCCCAAGCAGACTCCTGCACTGTCAGTACAGAGCCCAACTCAGGGCTTGATCTCAGAAACCTCGACCTGAGCGGAAATCAGGAGTCAGACACTTAACTGATTGGGCCATCCAGGAACCCTCTCCCTTTTTTTTTTTTTCTTTTTTTTTTTTAACATCAGTTGTATAGAGAGTATGTCAGAATCAGAAATGTTAAGCCAACTGTAGAACTCTCCTCAAATAATAGCTACAAATTCTCAAAGAAACACCTAGCATATTAATCTGTTCTGTATTCTGAAAATGTAATCCTATAAAATTACTATTCCTTTTAAGTCAAGCTTAAAAACTATTAGTTTTCTAATTTACTTATTGTCTATCCATAACTAAATGGACAAGGGTTTTAATAAGTTATATTAGTTCAATTTTGGACAGTTTCCTAGAAAAATATAATCCTTGGAAAATTCTGAAGGAATTAGAGAAGTTGTATTAAGAAAATAGAATGAAGTATCCCAGAATTAGCCTGTGAGGGAAGTTATGATAGAGATGGGATTTGCCTTTAAAACTTTTGTGCCCAAGAGGAAAATAAGTTTCTAGAACCCTATGTCACTCACAGCAGAGAACCAAAATCAATGTTACTGGTAAATAAGCAGGAAGTTACTTGTCTTTTAACCTAGCACAAAATAGTTCAAATCATTTGGTTCACTTTATGGTGAAATAAATGGCAATACACTTAATGTAACACACCATTTAATTTATTTCCCTTAATTCAATGCCAAAAGTCAAAACAGGAAGGGAAAATATTTCATACTTCTTACCGAGGGCTGATCTCTAAATGGAATCTTTTTCACAAAATACTTAACACAAAAGCATGCACACTACCAGTCTACAAAATGAATGCTAATCGTTAGAGGTTTTTCTACTTAACAAACATTTATTTAATACCCACTTGACCTGATTTACTTGGTTCAACCAACGTTACTATGGGATTACTATGGGATATACAAATTTCATTCAACTGTTCACTCAATACCATGTCTGGAAGCATCTTTAGTCATTTATGAACTGAGACTCCACATCCCTTCATGGATGTTCTTTTCCTTGTTTTGGTATCCCCTTTTCAGAACTCAGACAGCATAGTGTACAAGCCTCTATTTTACATCTATTGTAATTATTATATTTGTTATTTATGAAAGCTACCAGTTCACTGTTCCTGATAGGCTGTGCACTCACTGATAGCAGGAATGCTGTTTTATATTCATTTTTGACTACGTAACACCTAATAAAGTAACTGGCTTATACAGGAGGTCAATAATATTTGGTAAATACAGTAACTAATTCACTAAATGCCTCCCAAACTCTATGAAAGCTATGACTCAACTGTAAAATACAAGATTCTATTACTGAAGATTGACATATTAATTTAACATTAGGATGGGAGCAAAGTTTAGATGTTTTGCTCTTGGACTCAATAATATATGAAATTTAATAGTGAAATAAGATAAAAGACTTGATTGGAGATGGACGGGGAAGCTCTTCATGTACATCTCAGCTGTATAAGTGTCCATGGTCCCACCTTGATGTTGATGTTCTTCCTCACAAGGATTCAACTCTGTTAGGTAGCATGGCACATGGCTAGCACTAAGAATCAATGTTTCTTGAATCATTGTCATAGTCCAACTTTATTGCTTAAATACAAAACGTTTACATTTAGAAAGCAAGGAGGGTCTAGGCGAAGTAGTTACAAAGCCCATCCCTGTGGAAATTTTTCTGTAATATGCATGCCTGTGACTCTTATGTATGGAATCAAATTCTCCAGGGACCTTAAACTCTTTCCTAGATGTAAATCAGTCAACTTTAAAATCTTCTATAGGCCAAGAGAGGTGACTGACTGGCTGACTCGCAGTTGAATCAAGTATAGTCCAACTCATAGTCAAGAGTTGTTTGTTGTTGTTGTTGTTGTTAACCTACTCTGATTCCAAAATGAGTATTATACATTGGGAATTCTTCCTCACACATATACACCCCAGTAAAATAAATTAAATGCAATATACACAGTGGGAAATAAAATCCTTGAGTAGGTGTCAATGACATGATTATTTTCCAGAATGATTGTACCAATATGCCCTCCTAAGGATTGTCTTCTTTTTATCTGAGATGTATCTGTGCTGGGACTACCTGTGGATCTTCCTCGCATGGCGTCCTCTTCTGAGTGTAGAGAAAAGGAAGTCTGGTCCATTTCAGTCTTGCTGTCATGGTAACAACCGTCGAAGGCCATGGCTTGAAATGTATCAATATTATACATTCCAGAAATCTGACAAAAAGACTTTTTGTTAGTAAGCCATGAATATGGTTCTATATGTAGGAACTACAGTAAAAGTCTAAACAATCAGATTTTTAAAAGAGTTTCAATAAATGCTAAGAATGTTCTGCTTATTTTATTTTAGTTTATTTTTTGAGAGAGAAAGAGAGAGTGAGCAGGGGAGGGGCAGAGAGAAGGGGGGACATAGGATTGGAAGCAGGCTCTGAGCCAACAGCAGAGAGCCCAATGTGGGGCTTGAACTCATTACCTGTGAGATCATGACCTGAGCCAAAGTTGGACATTTAACCAACTGAAATACCCAGATGCCCCTGTTTTGCTTATTTTAAAGAATAGAATTCTGGTTTTGCTTTTGGTATCTGACTAAAACTCATTTTAATAATAAATGAAAAACATTATCAAAGAGATCTGTTTTTAATAGGGACTTAGCAAGGTTTATTATTATCTCCATAGAGATAGTTGAACATTATACAAATAAATGTTTCACAATTATAATGTCAGTGTTTTCTAATTTAGTTTTGGCCTGATAGACTTTTACACTCAATGCATGTTTCCCCAGAAGGGAACACTGTTTCAGGTTTCCCCCTTTGTTTCTGCATAGTATGAATTGTTTGACATAAGTTTGAGTTGAAATTGAATATGATTTATCAGCAAAACCAATTGGATTTGCTTTTCAACATATTGTTGTCTTTAGAGAAAACACAGTAATATGCCTGGTCAGTGTAATTTTTTGTCCAAAACCAAAACAATATTATCAGGTGATCGACTTATGCTTAAATTTGGAGTAGGGATAGGAAATGATTTTAGCTACTCTCTTTAAATGCAAATTGGTCAACCTTTCTCATTTTTTGCTGAGAAGTACCTATAAATGATACCAACACAGCCCAATTAAACAACTTGAAATTGGCTTATGTTTCGGAAGCAGAGAATGAATTATCAATGCTTTCTGGCTCCAGTGCCTGATTAAATCTAAACTACCACTTTTCTTTAAGGTTTTACTTTGAGGGAGATGGTGGTTCTCACTGATACAGAACTGTGTCTAGGAAGTAGGTGTTACTAATTGCTTTATGAGAAAACGAAATCACTTCTTGATCTATAGGGAAGTTAAAAAAATGAGCAAATATGAACAGGCTACCACTGGCTGAAATTATTCAGAATTCAAATTGGAAGCTACAGAATAAAGTCTGCCAAAACATGTATTTGGTTCACAGCAATTAAAAAAACTAATATTTTACTGAATTCAAGAGACATAGAGAATATTTTGTGTAGTCAGTAAACTAACCAAGGACCCATACTCAAGTTATGTTGTCCTTTTTTGTTTTAGCCATAGGAACTTTTCATAACAAAATGAAAATGGATGATAGGAACATAAAATAAGATCAGGACTCAAAAACTAACCTCAGATAGTAAAAAATAACACTAATAATATATTCAACTCTGGATCTGAGAACAGAATAACTAGTATAATCTCTTTCACGGTTTTACTATACCCACCCAGAACACTGCTGAGTTATCCCACTGGACACTATGATAATTTAGAACCATTCATATAATTGATTAAATCTTGCAGTATACAATTTACCAGTAGGGTGCTAATTTCCACAATTTCATAAGTTGGTTGTTCTAATAGAAACAGTTTTAGAATGGGTCTTTAATTTTTCACTCCAGCCTACAAATAAGCACATACCTAAGGCATATTATATCTAAAGTATAGATTTGACTGTTTTATGTGGAGTTCTAAGTCCTGGAAGTAGGAAAACATTCAGATGAAGGAATAAGAAAGAAAAGAATTTCCTTTCTCCTTTCTGGGCAAAGGTCAACAGTAGGGACAATTTTCCCATGATCCTTGCTGTTCTCCCAGCTCTTGGCACCTGGGGGAGGTTGGGACAGGGTGTGTGATGGCGGTGGTGGCAGGAAATGAGCTTTGCTTCACTTCATGATTTCATCGGAAGGAACTCCATAGCCTAAGATTCCCGGTCTTTCTCACTATCCCTGCATTATTCCATCCTAGAGGTTTCGCAGAAGGAATTAGCATGTGTGGCTCAGCAGCTCCTTTTGAGTCCTCACTTTAGGATCTGCATTGGTACCTAAGTTTGTTCTCTGAAGTGAGGTAAAAGGAGATTATCCTTACAGGGAGAGTCCTGAATTGTCTAGCTTCACCAGTGACCAGAAGGGGTAAGCACATTCAGTACAGTGATGAAGTATTAGTGAGACCTCCTGCTCCCATATCTAAGCACTTACTCCAAACTGCTTTATCAACAACAAAGGTGACATCCTCCCATCTGCCTGGTTTCCACATCTTTCTCTAAAACTGGTTTCCCACTTCAGGCGTAGAGAAAAGAAGTATCACCAATTATCCCCCCAAACCTACAGACATATCCTTCTACCCTGCCCCTCACCAGGGCATCCTACCCCTTTAACAATATCTCATCTCAGACAGCCTGTTCCCACTTTCCTTGTTAAAACCACTATTTGCTCAGAGCACATGAGCTGGGCATTAATCACAATAATAACTCAATATTTGTTTAGCATGTTACAGTTTGCAAAAGTTTCAGACCCATTTATTACATTATTCGCAACAGCCCTATGAGGTAAATAGGGAAGAAATTCCACCATTTTGAAAATGAAGAATGAGATCCAGGAACAAAAAGCTAGAAAGTGGCAGAGTTAGGTTTGGCATCACTACTTCTGACTCCAAATCTGTGTTCTTTCATTTTTCCCCACAAATATATGAATGGTAGGACATTTCTTTGAGATAATTGCACCTTTGAAGGAGGATGCTTAGAATGGTGGTTCCTAGAGGCTGGGGAAAGGGGAGAATGGGGAGTTGTTGAACGGGCACAGAGTTTCAGTTTTGTAGGATGAAAAAGTTCTGGAGATTGCTTGTACAACAATGTGAGTATTCTTAACACTACTGAACTACACACTTAAAAACAGGTTAAGATGGTAAGCTCTATGTTATGTGGATTTTACCACAACTTAAAATTTTTTTTAAATGGATGGTACTGACTAATTAAAAGATTTTCTTCTTAGTGGTACACAAGAAGAGTGTGTATAGCTCCAAGTAGTGAAAACTAAAATTCAGGTAGTGTGAACATATGTGTTGTGTGGCAGGTGGGAGTGGATAGATGCAGACAGTTTGGAACCAAAAGACTGGATAGAGATGGGCCCAAATTCCTACAGTGCCTCTTGCTTGGGTTAACCACTTCCACATAAAAATAGAACAGAACAACAACAACATTCTTTTTCTTATCACACGTCTTTTTTCTCTGTTACCTTTAATTCACAGATTATCTAAATCGTTGCTATTCTCAGTGCAGGCAATGGATCAATGGCATCTGGGACTTGTTAGAAATGCAGACTCCAATCCCACCCCACATCTGCTGAATGAATATCTGAACAAATCCCAGGTGATGTGTACACACCCATCACTGCATACTTGTCCAGAAGCTCCCAGTTCTCTCACATCTGCCTAGAAGTCATATGGGTATGCGTGCGGTGGGGACACATACACAGTGTCAACAAAAGAAATGGAGGCATCAGCAATAAAGCAAAATCAGCTCCTATTACAGCTTTGATTCAAAGGGGATATAATAGAAGAAGGAAGTGGTATTACAGGAGATCTGAATTTCAAATGCATCTCTGTTGGCTGTGAATCTCTTGACAAATCACTTCACTAAAACTCTGCTGCTTCATCTCAAAAATAGAGATAATAATCTCTGCAAGGCCTACATCATGGAGCTGAGATGAAGGCTCAATTTGAGAAGAGGATATAAAACACTCTGAAAAGTAAGAAACACTCTCACTAGAGGTATAAGAAATATTAAATAATGTTTTGGGTGTACATAAGTATGCATATAAGAATTTCTCAAACCAATGTGAATATATTTCATTAAAATCATGTTCATAGATGCGACACACACACACACACACACACACACACACACACACACATATGTATATATAGATACAGCCTTAAGTACAGGCTACCAAACAGATTAATTACGTTTCTTAAGTACAATATCTTATGTCAGTTGTCATAATAACAGGGAACTGGTGCCCTGATCCTTTGTGAAACGAAGCAGGTAGAGATCAATCTGTCCATGTTTACTAAACCCTGGCACAAGAAACATGTGATGACATTTAGAACCCAGAAACCACCTTTTATCCCCAGTATCCCAAGGAGAGAAGAACCTCTCTTTACGCTCTGCCACTCTCCCAAGTAACAAGAAGAGAAACATAAATCCTAGCTCTGGTGGAGAGAAGCACATCATTTATGGATTGAGAGCACAGCCATTGGAGTCAGGGAGACCCAGAAACAAATCCTAATTCCTCTTTGGCTGTGTGACCTTGGCCAAGTTACTCCCTAGCTGCTCCTATTTCACCTCTGTAAAATGAGGGTTATACAGTACCTACCTCTCGGGGCTACTCTGAGAATTAAATGACATGCTGTGTCATTAGGTGGTTAGTGCAATACCAATATAGAATAAACACACATTAAATGTTAGCTATCATCATCATCATCTTCTTGAAAGGATGTAGTTTACACCTCAACCCTTTCTTTTCAAAGGATAGAGGCGGTGGAGAGGAGCACACTGAGAGAAATTCCTCACACAAGAAAACCCTCCTGGCAAAGGTGAATGAGATGCTGAGGAAACCAGTCAGCACAGGCAGAATAAAGTTCAATATTAAATCCTGTGAACTTGCATCTTGCCAAGGCATATAGACTTAATACAAGGGCTTACAACATTGTCAGGAGAGGGTTATAGGTAAGGACAGTCTTTTTCACATTCCAAAAGGGATCAGATAGTTAAAGCCAGGCAATACCTTCCCTGTCTTCTTGAATTGTTTCCACTCTTCCACTGTGGTGAGGTAGTTCACAGCTGCATACTCAATGACTGACAGGAACACAAAGAGGGAGCTGACCCACAGGTACACGTCCACGGCCTTGATGTAGGACACCTGGGGCATGGAGGCACTCATGCCAGAGATGATGGTGGACATGGTCAGCACTGTGGTGATTCCTGCCATTGGAGAACAGTGACAAGCTCAGTGACATAACCACTCTGTTCTAGGATCTGGTGCTGGATTACACCAGGGTAAGTTTTTCTGGAACACTTTCAGATGATCAAAGCTGGGAGTGGGGGAGGAATCCCTGCATGTTAACCTAGTACACATCTTGAGCCCAAGCAAGAAGCTCTCCTTGGATTTGTCTCTTTGCCCTGCCCTCACCCCAACTGTCCATAATGTTTCCTTCCCCCCATCTAAAGACTTCACAGACTCAAACATATTTTTAAGGACTCATTCACTCATTTGCCTTCAGTTGGGCCTCTTTAAACCATCCCAGAAAGGTTCAAATGTGTTCAATTTTAAAATTCCTTCTGGAAAAGAAATTCTAAAACCATTCCCACTACCCTTTCCTGTCATTTTGCAATTTACTGTTAAGAAATTGCCTTTGAGTCAATCTTTAATCTTTCATTCACCAGAGAGTGATCTTGTCATTTTCCATATTTTTCTTTCATATAGAATACTTATGAGCCATTAGTATTGCTATCACTCTGTCCCTTGTTACTGAAACTACAGTTCAATTGAGATTTAGGATGGAAGTGTGATCCTGGAGGCTCAGTTCAGCGTAAATACTTGCTATTTGACTGTGAAATGCCATTTACATTCCCCACCCCTCCCCCTCCCTTTCCTTCCCTTCCTTGTTGGCCAGTCTCTCCCCTTCCCTCTTCTTTTCTTCCTTTCCCTTCTTTATCCTCTGGCATAAGCATCAGAGGTAATGAGATCAAGATTCTGGGGCACAATGGAGAAAGAAGTGACTCGAGATTTCCTTAACAAAATGCTGGCCTCGGGGTGGGCTAGTCTGTGTCTGCACTAATTTCTCAGAGGGACGCAGCGAGAGTGCTGCCTGGAGAAAAAGTACAGTATTGTAAATATTTGAAATGTACACTAGCTGGCACAGTTTTATTTCCTAACTTCCCACCAGGGAGGCACAAATGGAGTCCTTAATGATTTTTATAAGTTGTGAGGACATTTTAATGTCAACAGACAGAGTCCCGAACAGCAGGAAGAGCACCATGATTTACTCCTAAATGTACAGACACAGCATGTGGACAGCTTTCATCACACACTTCCACCCTTCTACAATAATTCTTCAAGGTTCTCATCTGAGGGAGCCCATATCAAAGACAATGACAGATCTACAGAGCTATTCAATTTCAAATTAAGTTTTCCATTTGTATGATCAAGACCAAGGACTTGGCATTTTGGCAGTCACCATGGGAGGGCCCTGGAGTCTTACCTTGACACTGATTCAAACTCCAGGATAAGAAACCTAAATGCTATTCTAGCTCTTACCATTAAATACAGGCCACTGTCTCACTGAGTCCCAGATCTCCCCAACAACGGTAGTATGGACCATCTGCATATCCGTGGATGCTGTTTGCATTCCTTGCTACATAAATGTGGATATGTGATTTTTTTTTATTCCCATTACAAATGTATGCGTAGCTGAAGGCAAGATTTTTTTAAAAAATGTTTTTATTTATTTTTAAATGAGAGAGAGCACAAGCAGGGGAGGGGCAGCGGGGGAGGGGCAAGATTATTAAATAAAGCTTGCTTGCCTTTATTGAATGTTTACCCACCAAAAACCTAGGTAAGTAAATATTATTAGGCACACATTGTAGAAAAGAAATATGAGCTGAGAGGGCTAAGTAACCAGCCTGAGTTTGAAAAGCTCCTGAGTCAGGAGCAGGGCTAGAAATTTTCTGAGTGTGGAACCCATGCTTTTTATATGCAAACCTGCTGCTTCTCATTCCAGAGGGATCTCTTTTTGTTTCTAACATTATAAACCAATCTCTATACATGAAGCAACTCTGAGAGGAAGACACTATAAAGCTAAGAGTAGAATTATGTCAGGAAGTATACTTTGTGCTTTTCAAAAAGCTAAAAGTCCTATTCCTTTCAGGACTTCAATGGTAAAACTGAATGAATCCTGCACTAATATTCATATTTAGTAGTTTACCTTATTAGTTAAAAAAATTTAATGTCTTTTTTTACTGGTTTTCTACAATATAGAAGATAGAACTTGAGTTTTTTTCAATGAACAGTAACATGGGGCTTAATGGACAAAATAAAGGTTTAGAACCCATATATGAGTTTCCTACATGCCAGATAGATCTTATTGGGCATTTTAAATAGATGACTAGTGAAAGGCCACTAAACCGATGGCCAGTAAAAGGAAACTGCATTATCTATTTTTTGCCAGAGAGCAATAAACTATCATTTTCCTTAAAAGGATACTTAGTATAGCTAATTTACTATAGCTTTATTTATTTTTAAACCAGCATTTTATATTTTCCCTGTTTAAAATGAGCAATAAAAAATAGCGAGTAGGGAGGAGAGATTGTTTGAGTATGCAAGTAAAGGATGAGAAAACTGATATACAAATTCCTAAAGCAATAGAACTTGAGTCAGGAGTGTTAACATCTACTGATTAAAACACTTATGTCTTGAGCCACTCCTTAGAAATGCATTAATCTTGACAAATTGTATTCCTTCCAAACCCTTTAAAGTTAACATCCCAATAAAGGCACTTTAAATATATGAAGTGACCATTTAGTCAAAGAAAGGTTCTGTTTAGATTAGGATTAGAAAATTATCTTCTCACCTACCAATATTGCTCTGCATGGTCAGGAAAGTGTTAGGAGACAATATTTGGTCTGGCCCATGGGACTGAATTCCCCTGAGCCAGTTATGCCATATTATGCATTATGCCAGTTATGCAGTTATGCCATATTAACTCTTAAGGACACATATAGGGTCCTAAGAACCCTTTGGTCTAGTGAGAGATACTGATCTTTGTGTTTCATTGGCCATTTTTCTTTACATGTGATGGAGAGGTTCATTGACTAGTGTGATGGCAATAGGCATCACTTATGGAACTATTGAGTCAGTTGTGTATTCAGTAGTTGTGCTGTGGACAGGTCTTTTGAAGGCATAGGTATCTACATTTATGTTTAAGTGAATAAAAACATTTTCCCTGTAGGCCTAAGCAGAAAGAAAATATCAAGTGATCTGAGAGAAAAGAAGGTAGGTTGGATAGCCTAACACCACGAGTCTACGGCTAGAAACTAACAACCATTGCCGCACAAAGGTGGTGTCAGAGTCCAGTGCCTAGAAGTTCTGGTAACCTCTATGATGGTTAAATGAATTACTCCTAATTATTTACTTTTTTCAGGCATATGTCATATCCTCTGTTAGGAGACATTTTTCTTTATAAGTGTCTACATGCCTGAAAACTTCAGTTGTCTTTCTCTGCCATGTCTGTTCCTGGTAAATGACTCTATTACTTAATATGCAGTATGAATGGCATACCTAGAGGAGCCAAATGAGAAAGATGGAGGCAAGGGAAGAGGAGGCAGATAGAAGGAAGAGATGAAAGTACAATACTACGCATCCTTCCATGAGGGTTAAAACATCCTTGAACAACTTTATAATAGTCTCATTCCCTCTCCACACCAAATCATATGGAAAGATAGATTAGTATTTTTAACCCACCCCACATTCCAAATTATGGTAGCTATTATCTCTTATGAAAATCTCCTAATCACAATTGATACTTCTATGCCGTTCAGCCTCTACTGTTTTTCATTTGAAACATGACAAATGTGAAAGGATCTTAACAAGCAAATGATTCATCCTTACTTAGCAAATGAATCCAAATGTGGAAAGGTCTTAGCCAACAATGAATCCTTATTGTTTTCAGTTAGTAACTAAAATACAGTTATTAAAAACATGGTGGGCTAAACATTGGCAATTTAACAACTATGTATTGAGAACAAAATATGTGCAGGATACTGTACTAGTCACTACAGGAACAGAAAAGATGGTAATAACGATCCTCGTCCTTAAGGAACTCACATTCTAATACAGGAGACAGGATAAGCTACCAAGGCACCCCGTAGCTATTACAAGATAGAGGAAGTAAGGTAGAAGAGATACCTTAGGGGAGATACAAAGTGCCATGTGGCTCAAATATTGGAGAGACCATGTCTGCCTGGTGCCATCAGTAGAAGTTTGTGGCCATTGAGAAATGGCAAGACTTTGACAGAGGAGGGATAGGTAGAGTAAGAACAAGAATAAAGGTATAGAAGTACTATAGATAAGATAAGCAGTTAGTCATGAGCGACTGTTGAGAACACTGAATATTCAAACTGGTTGAAGCTTAGACAACCACTTGGGGCAGGAGTATGGTTAAAGATGCAGCAAATAAAAATACACGACACTCAGTAATATCTGAATTTCAAATAAGCAACAAATACTGTGTTAGTATAAGTACATCCCATACAATGTTCAGGATATACTTATACTAACACAGTATTTGGTGCTTATCTAAAACTCAAATTCGACCAAGTGTCTTGTATTTCATCTGACAACCCTCAAGAGGCACCTTGAATTCCAAGCTGAGGATATTTACTTCAGTGGCATTTGAGATGAGAGTGTTGTGATCACAGCTGAGTTTAGAAATATTACTCTGGTAGTACGGTTGGATTGTGGCAAGAAGAATAGGAAGTGAAATAAGCAAGTACAAGGCCTATACAAGCCCATACTACAGCTTTGTGCAAATCAGCAAATGGTGCCTTTTTTCTGGAGGATATCATCCCATGCCATGTCCCAGAGAGCTTGGGCTGGATTTCTGCTCCTTACTCCCATCTGGATCAGATGTCACAGCCTTGCAAAATGGCCCTGGGCAGGTAGGGATCTGTTAGGGCAATCCAGGAAAAATTAACAAGGGTCCCAGCACTGGTCAAGGCAGGAGGAATGGAAGAGAAAGGATAAGCATATCTGAGGACTTTTTATAGAGAAGGCTAACTCTGAAGATTTAGGTACCTTATAGCCACAGTTCTCAAAGTGTGGTCAGTGGCTCCTTTGGGCTCTCCAAGACATTTTCAGAGGGTCTGTATAGTGAAGATGAATTTCACAATACTAAGACATTGTTTACCTTTTCCTTATGTTGATATTTGCAATGGTGGGAAGCACTGCTGGGAAAAGTTACTGTTGCCTTATCATGAATTCAGGCAGCAACACCCACCTGGTCTAGCAACTGACAATCACTGTATTCTTTAACTGTCAGTATCACAGTAAAAAGAAATCAGTAAAATGTTTTAATTTTATTAAATTACAGCCTTTGTGTATATACCTTTTTAATATTCTGGTTGATGAAATGAGCAGTATATATAAGGCACTTCTCCATACCAAACAGCAATGGCTGTCTTGAGGGAAAATGCTCAGACAGTTGAGTTATGAGCTGAACAGGAGACACTTTTAAAAATGGGACATCACTGTCACTTAAAAGAACAACTCACAGAGAAACTCTGGTTGTTCAGATTTGGGTATCTTCAGGCATTTTGTCAAAACTGAGTAAAGTAAGCCTATCACTTGAAGTAAAGCAACTAATGATGTTTGTTGCTAAATGATAAAATTTGAGATTTCAAGCCAAAACTAGAATGATGTTAAACTTGTATGTATCACTATGAGCTTGAGAGTTTTTCCATTACTCAAAAACTTTTTGATGAGATTAATAAATGTGAGTTTTTGAATTTATATAATTAATTACATGAACATTGAGAAGATCTGTATAACTCAGTGCACCAGTATTTTTCAAATGGTTGACGCACGGGTGAAAAGATCTAGGCAAAATGCAAGCTAGATCAATGAATTTTAATCTAATAGAGTACAAAAAAATTCACTGATAGAATATCAGATTCCACATTGTAATTAACCTTTAAGAAACTGTCACTTTCTGAGTTTTGGTGCAATGTCAAGAAAGACGATGCACAACACTATTGAAATATGGCTCTTTTCTCTAACCACATATCTGAACGAGGCAGATTTCTTCCTATATTTCAACTAAAACCTATTACAACAGATTGAATGAGGAAGCAGAGATGGGAATCCAGCTGCCCTCCAGAAGGCCAGATATTAAAGGTTTGCAAAAATGTACAACAATACCACTCTTCTCACTAATATTTTTTGTTTTAGAAAAAAGTTATTTTATGGGGCACCTGGGTGGCTCAGTCGGTTAAGCATCCAACTCTTGGTTTCAACTGAGGTCATGAGTTCACGGTTTCGTGAGTTTGAGCCCCTCATTGGGCTCTGTGCTGACAGTGCAGAGTCTGCTTGGGATGCTCTCTCTCCCTCTCTCTCTGTCTCTCCCTGACTCATAATGTCTCTGTCTCTCTTAAAATAAAGAAAGAAAGAAAACTTTAAAAAATGCCTTTAGAGAAGTTATTTTTCATAGAATATGCTAACTTTTAATGAGTTTATTATTGCTAATTTTAAATGGACTAATGCAGATTTTTAAAAATTCTGTTTCAATAGCCAACATGGATAAATAATGATAGATATAACCCACAAAACAAAAGCTCTCTAGGGTTCCTAATAATTTTTAAGATGTAAATGGGTCCTAAGAACCTAAGAATGACTGCCCAAGACTAAGGAAATTAAGGGTCCAATAGTGAAAGACTCAACACATTCGGGGCCCTTAGAAGAACAAGAAAAGTCAAGAGACTAAGTGGGATTTGGGCAGGGGTGGCAGAGTTGGGAAGAGTAGTTTGTTGGGTTTTGAACATGTGGAGTACCTGTAGTACCTGGAAATGAAGTCCAGGCGGGCAGCTGGGAGTAGTATCTAGAACTTGAGAGAAAGATTTGTGATAAAGACAGGGTTGGGATTTGCTTTCATAGAGACAGTAGTCAGAAGCAAAGGCTTGTTCCATTTGATGAGAGAATCAAAAGCGAGCAAAACCTTGGAAGGTAATTACCCAGATTACCTACTCAGGGAATAGAAGGAAGACAAAGTAGGAGTACAAATGAAAGAAAAGTCTAAAAAAGGAGAAAACCTAGACTAGTACAGAGTACCAAAAACAAACTTATTGTTTGTTTAGTCTCATCAAACACTATGGGCCAGGCACAGCCTAGGCAGTTGACATAAATGCTCCCATTTATTTCATACAGTGACTTTGGAAGGCTGTATTAATCATCTCATTTTGCAGATGAGGAAGATGAGGCTGGGCTCTTGACCACTACACTTGATTCTGAATTTGGAGAGGATGCTTAATAGTGTCAAATACTTCAGAGCTTCAGATGATGGAGGGGGAACAACCGAGAAAAGGCAAGAGTAAGATAGAAAGATAGAAGGACCTTCTGGAGAATCAGGTAGCCCAGTAGTATTTGTGAACAGCCAGTAAAGCAGAGCCCAAAATACCTTTGAAAAAACTTGAGGGTGTTAGGAAGCAAAAACCTGAGAAGATAGCAGTGGTATAGGCATACTACAGTTCCCTTTATTAAGAGAAGAGGGGAAAGGGACACTTCTGATTTGTATATTATTTTATACAAATCTGCATAGCAATTTTCCAACCCTGCAGGGACCCAATGTAGATGCAAGAAGCATAGAATTTCAGGGGTTACTTAAATGCATTTCAGTGTTTTCCATTCACCCCAACCCACCCTGGAACCAGCTTTGATTACTTGTCATTTTCAAAGTGTAAGAGCTGAGTAGTTGGCTTCAGGAATCTGATTGAAAATCATGTTTATAAACCTTTAGAGACTGGATGTCTTTCTCATTCTGTCTTGAGGGCTGGTAATGTGCCTTTAGCCTCCTGTTCAATTCTACCCTGTCCCACTGCTGCACTGAGGTCAGGGCATAACTGTTCTGATGTGAAGGAACAGCCACAATGCTTTAATTACTTATTCAGATGGTATTTTTTCCCATGAAGATATTCAAGCCTCAAATGCTTGTAGATTGAAGCTTTTAATAGGGGAAAGAGGTGAACAAATTATTAATATTAATAACAATTTATGTCTTTCAAATGGTCTTTTGAAGTACGCATATAATTTGCGAACATTAACTTAGAAATCACCCTTTCTGGAATGAATTGTGTGATAATTACAACGATTGTGAAGCACTTATAACAATCTTCTCTCTAGATAGAGCATTACAGGTGAAAACAAAATCAGCTGAAATGAAGGGAGCTCTGCCCTGAACCAGCCAAGAAGGCAAGTGGAATTGACTCTTGAGTTCTCATTAAGTAACGTGTTATCTAAGTGCTTAGCCAGGCATCCTGCACTTAGTGAGAACATAGTAACTGCTAAGTGGGTCTGAAATGGTTCCCATAAATCAGTATGTGTGACAGTGGCATACAACATGCTAGGTGGAGTAGATAATCACACCTGTGTGGTGACTTCATGAAGCTGGCAATGTCTCTCCACTTGAAATCGCTTGCCAGCTAAAGTACCACAATAACTGAAATTTCACTGCAGTTGATTCTGATTTTGGTGTTTAGGTTAAGGCCTGATTTCTAATTGGCATTGCCCCCTATTTCAAGAAGTAATTTATCAGGATACCAGTAGTATAGTGGATTGAAGGTTCTTTTTTCTATGATGCAAAGGTTTGTCATGCATAGCAAAATGGGTTTGGGCAAGGGATGGGGAGGTTTCCTGAAAGTGAGGAGATAGGTTTGTAAAGTGAGGCTGTTTATGCTTCATAATTTCATAATTTATCCTTATTAGTCAGCATTTGGTCAGCTGGTGCAGGCTTCATACCTAATGTCTCAGTTTCCAAGGAAAGAGTCCAATTACAGTTTGCTGCTGAGGCTGTTGAGATCAATGTTATAAGCTGAGTGTAAGTCTCTAACTATCCCTACTAAACCATCACTCCTTTCTCTCTACTTATCATCCCTTTTTATTTACCTTCATTGAACTTTCTCTGATATTAGCATTTCACAAAGATTCAGAAAAACCTTACCCAGGGAAACTCTTGCAGGAACAGCTCTTCGGTCAATCCAAAATGAAACCCATGAAAGCATCACCATCAACATTGCTGGGAAATAGGTTTGTAGCACGAAGAAGAAGATATGCCTCCTTAGCACAAAATTGATGAAAAGCCTATTGTACCAACCTATGAGAAAAAGCCAGAGTTTTCCTTAGAACAGGCTTCCGCATGAAAACATCACACTTCATGAAATGACCTGCTTCTTTAAACTCTAAGCTCTTAGGGAATATGGAACAGAACACACTCACCCTTGTTTACCCAGCACAAGGACAGGGTCTGGGCCTGGCATTCCATCGATGTCTGTTGAACTGAAGTCTGTTAAGTGATCTGAAGTCTGTTTAATTATGTGATTCAAAGATTCCCCTTAAATTTTATAGCTGCTGTTCAGGAATGAATGGTAATCATATTGTGTGAAATGGCCTTTAAAGACCTTTTTTCCAAAATATATTGTGTTCACATCATTTCTACAAGTGAGCCAGTCTTCAATACATGACTAATAACTGCATGCAATAGCCAATAAACCATTTATTAGCTATAACAAATGAAAGAGAACATCTTATGTGAAGGAAAAGGTTCACAGTAGCTACTGAGTCATTGGATTCCAAGTTGGAACCCAGACAGTGAGGCTTTCGTAAAGGGAGTGGGTGAAAGGAATATCTGTAAACTGTTTGTATTATTTCAAAGTCTGGCGGGTACCATTAATTTATGTATGGTAAATCTACAAAAAAGTAACCAAATGATGATGTTTCTTTGCTTCTGACTGGAATTAAATAGATTCATGTTGCTAATATTGATTAATTCATGCTGATCAGAAGTAAGAATTGTGGTCACATCCATACAATTTTGTTCAGGTTTCCCTTTTCACATTGGCTGCAAGGAAGTTTAAAGCCAAAAAACAAGGGACTATTAGGTTAAAAATTATAAAACAAAGTCATAAGTATTGCAAAGTTAGAGAACCCTTCTTCTAGTCTCAGTATTAATTTCTTAGGAAACTCAAGACGGCAAACCTATTACACAGAACAGGTCAATATTTAGGCATTCAGCCTAAAACATATACCTAGCAAACCCACCTTGAATTGGCATACTATTCTCTTAGTATTCTCTTCTCAATTATGTGCTGATGACCCTTCTTGTCCCCACCTGTTCTGAGGTTCTCATCATCAGTTGATATATGTTTCAGGAATATCAAACAATTTCATTACCAAGGTTAACAACAGATACATTACATAGTGCATTCTAAAGTCAGAATATACATTATTTTTTAAGCTACTCATTTTGTCTTGTATTACCCATGCCACAGCCCTGCTTGATTTTTGTGTGCGGTTGAGAGTTTTTATTATAGCTGTATAGTGGAATAGCAGTCTCTCTGATGTTACAGCTTCATACAATTATTTTGAGATTAAAAGAGATGAGTAAAAGCTGTGAAAGAACTTCATAAAGAAACACTTAGGGTATGTGGTTTTAGCTAGGACTTAAATTTTGGTAACATGTCCTTTCTTTATTTGTAATTTTCTGAAGAATAAATTTGTTTTTGGCAACCAATCAGGAGAAATGCTACTATGTTGTGTGGCTTTTCAGGGCAGGGGAGACTAGGGATACTATTGTGGTTGAAGCTGCAGGCCAGAAAGAGCTCCCTCCACCACCAAGAAATGTGGTGCTGCCTTGGAAAGATGGTGGAACCCTCATCCTGGGTAGTGTAATAAAGAGTCTGACTCCACTTCCGATACTTGACTCCTCATAGCTCCCAAACCCCACTGGTCCTTCTCCTTCTGTCTCACACCTGGGCAAGCTAATAGGAAAGCTGGGTGCTCCCTATTTTGGCACCCATGGGAAATTCAAGTCATGCAAGGGAATGCTTCCCCCCCAGTCCCACCCTTTAACCACCATAAAACTTTAAGCCAGTTGCCCTTCTCTGATTTCTCAGGCCATTTTCAGACCTACTTTGGGAGCTTACTCCACTCTCTCTGGAAAACTTCATTACATGCATAATAAATCTCTTTATAACCTTTTGCTTTGTGTGCGGCATCATCAGTTTTGACATCTGAACCACATTCTGGGTGGAAGGTCTGTCAGCCTCCATCAGGTTGCCGCACAGTAGAAAGGGGAGTTTATGAAAGAAGGAGAGGGCTGGAGAGTTGGCAGCAGGAAAATGCAAGAGAGGGGAAGTGATTGAGGAGTCAGTCAGGTTCAAGGAGTCAGGTTCAAGAAGAGTTTTACACCTGAGACTGTCACCTTCAACGGGTGGTTGATGCTAAAGGCTTCAATCTGTGTCAAAAGGATCAAGATGATGTTTATGAAAATAGTGATGATGAGAGCTACTAGCTAATATTTACTGGTTACTCACCATATGATAGACAGTATTCTAAGTTATTGATGGCAGACTTTATTCTAAATTATTTAAATGTATTAAATCATGTATCCTCACAACCTTCTGAGGTAGAGAGTGTTACGAAAGATGAAGACATTGAGGCTTAGAGAGATAAGGCAACCTGTCCACATTTCTAATAAGCAGTTGAGCCAGGATTTGAACTCATGCAGCCTGTCTCCAAAACTTATACTTGTAGCCACCACATGATGCTGCAATAAAGAATAATTGTCAATGCATTCTTTAGGGGCAGGAGTCATTTTTTTTTCCTTCATAAATCTACAGTGCATGATTGTGAGGGGCACTGAAAGGCAGGAGGGGGAAGAAGCCCTCAACTGCTTGTTACTATTGCCAGGGAGTGGTGAAGACAGAGCCAAGGGAAAAACTTGGGGACATGATGGTGCAGCTATCAAATAGAAACTAAAGTTACATAATTCTAACTCTACTTCTGGCTCTCCAAACCAGAGTCGCAAGTACAGATTTTACTGTATAGCTGATTTGGCAGTGCAGGTTACAGTGGTTGTTATAATGACAGGAACGAAGACAAAATAAACATAAAAAAAATTATTTTTGATTAAGCTAATATGTTTAAACGGGATACTAATTGGAGAAAAAACACTTGAGTTTAGCTCTCAGGAGACCACATTTAATATTTCATGGATAATGTGAGACAGAACTATCACATGCTTGTAAATTAAAATAAATGTCTAAATGCTGATCTTTCTGAAACCTAAGAATGGTTGAATAAACCCAGATATGATTAATAACTGGATTCATAGCCAATGGAATGGTGTATTGATGAAGTAAGAATTTGGAAATCAAATTTAACCTTTTATTTTTAAGAGGATAGTTGGGTATATATTAATGGATACTTGGGCTTCAAAATCTGAAGAAATGTCATTGCTATGATTATATATGTAGCATACATTCTGTGGAGGGAACAATACTCTTAGATTTCTATGCTTTGTATATATGACATTTTTAAAATGCTTATTAATTTTTGAGAGACACAGCATGAGTGGGGGAGAGGCAGAGGGAGAGAAACACACACAGAATCTGAAGCAGGCTCCAGGCTCTGAGCTGTCAACACAGGGCCCGACACAGGGCTGGAATCCATGAACGATGAGATCATGACCTGAGCCAAGGTTGATGCTCAACCTACTGAGCCACCCAGGCACCCCTCTGACATTTTAATAGCTTCAAACATTGCAAAGACCTGTTCACAATTTATCATATGCCAAAGTTATTTCATCATAACAACAGCAAAATGAAAACAGTTATAAATTACACTTTGACATGTATCATTGTTCACTGCATGCATTCCTTTGTTTAAATATTAATTAAATTTAGGACTATGAACATTAAAATCCTGATAAAAACATACTTATACAGTTGACCATTGAACAGTGTAGGGGTTTGGGGTATGGGCCCTGGTGCAGTGGAAAATCTGCATATAACTTTCTAGTCCCCCAAACCTACTAACAGCCTAAAGCTGTCTGGAAGCCTCACTATAATGGAACAGTGGATTAAGACATATTTTGCATGTTATCTGTATTATACACTGTATTCTTACAATAAATTAAGGTAGGGAAAAGAAAATGTTAAAAAATCATAAGGGAGAGAAAATGCATGTGTATTACCTTAGTGTATGTATTGAAAAATTCACATGTAAGTGGACTGTGCGGTTCAAAATCGTGTTGTTCAAGGGTTAGTATTTACTTATGCAGAGTAAGACAGGAAGACAGAGAAAAGAAAAAGAAGGAGAAGAAACTATATAAAAATAATAATATGGTTTATCTTTATGAGGTTGGATTACAAAGGCTTTTTCTTTAAATTTCTCTGAATTTTTTTTCAAGTTATCTGCCATTTATTCATTTGTTCAACAATTACCTATGGAGCATTTAGTATGTGCCAGGGATATACCAATGGTCGAAACAAATAATATGTATTATTTATATAATCAGAAAAGTCCATAAGCGTTATTACAGTTAATAGCATTATCTGCTGAATCCTGAGCAATGTAGACAAATAATGAAGTGAAATAGAGCATTTCTCCTGGATCTAAATAGCGAAATAGCTGTTGGTTCTAGAAAGTCCCTCAGCTTCTCTGTGATGTAAATCTTGATTTCTCTCTTATGATTCAGGCTTTTATTTTTTTTAATGCTTATTTATTGTTGAGAAACAGAGCAAGCTAGCACATGAGTGGGGGAGGGGCAGAGAGAGAGGTAGACAAAGAATCTGAACAGGCTCCATGCTGTGAGCACAGAGCCCCACATGGGGCTTGAACTCATGAACTGTGAGATCATATCTGAGCCAAAGTCTGAGGCTTAACCAACTGAGCCACCCAGGCCCGATGATTCTGGCTTTTAGATAACAACTTGGTAACTCCTCTCTGGAGTCTAAGGGCAAGAGTAGAGCACCCTCCAGGGAGAAAAGTCAGTAGGTAAAAGGATTCTAGGCACTCAGGGCAGCATACATTTTCCAACCTATGCATGGCTTAAAAAATCTAAAATGGCATTTTATATGGATTCTTCCTGAAATGACCTAGAATGCTAATAACCAGGGAAGAGGGAGCTACTTTTAACTTTAATCAACAGGAAGCAAGTATAATTTATTTATTTTTTGTTTATTTTTTTAAATGGGGCCACATATAATTTAAAAAGTGCCTTGGAGACGTGTTACCAAATGAAAAATATATCTGTCATAGTAAAGAGTATACAATATAGGTCCAATATTGAATAGGTTTTCTCTTCTGAGCAATGATGCCCTTTACTGACTGATTCCTTCAGCGATACTTATTGCGTATATGTGCTGCCGAAGTGAGCACAGTGATATTTATTGAGTATCTATCATGTACCATGCCCATTCCAGATGCTGGGGAAGAAATGGTGAACAAGGCAGACAGATTTCTTGCACTCTTTCTAGTCAGGCACTCCGGCGATAAAGCAGTCACATAGAGATATATCTCAGGAAGTGTTAAGTGCTATGAAGACAAATAACAGATAGGGAATGGTGAGGAAGGAGGCCTCGTTTAGACGGGATGCTTGAGGAAGCACTCTCTGAGGAGGTGATATTTGAACAACACCTGAATGACAGGAAGGAGCCGGTCATGAGAAAGCTGGGGGGAAAGCATTGTAGGCAGAGGGAGGAAAAGGCCAAAACAGAAGCCCTGCAGATAGAATGAGACAGGTGTGTTTGAGGACAGGCAGGAAGGCCAGCGTGGGTGGTGTGGGATGTGGTGGAGGGGGGCGGGTGTAGTGGGTGAGGTCAGAGGTAGCTCGTGTAGGCCTTGGAGGTCATTTGAGAAGCTTGAATTTTGTCATAAGTGTGACAGAAAAACCCTGGAGGGTTTTAAGCAGGAAGGAATTGTGGTCTTTGCGTTTGCAAAGAGCACTCTCTCTGCTGTATTAAGAGTAGACTGCAGAGGCCAGGGGTAGAAGCAAGGCATTTGTCTAGAGGTGGCTGCATGAGGACAAGAGTGGTCATGGACTGGAGGTGGAGGAGACTGCTTGTGAAGGAGGGAGGATGCTGAGACCACACGGGACAGTTGTGTGAATTCAGGTCTCTTCACATGTTTCGCAACGGGAGGTGTCAGTAAGTGCTGATGAACTGTCCCCATAAAACAGCGCACCTGTGCTGCTGTAGAAAGCGAATCCGCTGGATGCACTGAACTCCTCAACGAAGAACTGAGACAGGGAAGTATGTTCATCAGTATTTAAGGACTTGTTCCCATGTTTCCAGTACAGCATTAAATCCTCTTCGGTGTAGGCATCTGAAACAAGAGAATAGTTTCCCATCACTGGCTCTTGTGAGTTCCACAGGTATTCCACCATGTTTTACCCAGTTCTGTATCTCCAGTGCCTGGTCCAATGACATGTATATATTGGGTACTGAAAAATGTGTTTGCCGATAGACTGATAATACCCATACCTACCAAAGGAAAAATAATCTCCAAAACTTAGACCCTAATTACTGGCATAGTGTGGAGGCTTTTCTGGTGCCCATGTGAGGACTGAAAACTCTCCAGATAGCTGCTCCCATACCTGCGTGCACTGAGTGATGTCATAGCACTGCCTGTCCCCCATCACAGGTCCCACCCTAGGTCTTCTGGCCCCATTAGTTTTGCGGCTCTCTTGCATGAAATTACAAAATGAGCTGCGCTCAGTAAAGAATTTTCTCCTGAAATCAACTAGCATTACAGAGAGTTTCTAATGGATTTGGGGAGGAACAACCACTGAAATTCCCAGCATTTTTGCCACATTGTGAAAAACTGCCATCAGTTTTAAGATGTATCAAAAACAGCTGAGGGATCAAAGTGATTGACAAGGAGTTGGCTCGGATGCTCTCTGACAGGGCTTTGATCAGCGAGTGTATGTCTAGAGCTGCATTTTTCTAGGGAACCCAACCAAGTATATTTAATGGAAAATTGTGATTTACATGGGAACATGAATTCCAGAGCTTTCCTAATTTGGGAAGTGTGTCAGTCTATATAGTTAATAGCATATAGAATATTCCTTTTTAGGGAGCTTGTTCCTTTACAACCCTTGTGGAAACTGCAGAATATGTAATTATGAAAACATTCTTTCCCTGGATGTTCTCTTTTGGCAGGCAATCTGCCATCATCCTTAGTTTTTTAAAAAAATGTAACTATTTTGAACAAATGTATTTAACTTATATCGAGATTTTTTTTTTTTTTAAATTATATCGAGATTTTTAATGCTTGTTAAGAACACGCTTATTTACATGTAAGTAGGTGATCGTGTGTTCAGATCATGAGTGCCTGCTCCATCAGTAAGTAGGACTTACAGCTTTCCAGTTCAAGGGAACAGTTTTGAGTGTCAAGAGGAAACCTGCTGAAATCCATAAAGCACATGGCTGAAACAGTTATCCTGGAAGAGGAAAGAGAAAACAAAAACTGCAGGTCATTTAACCATATGGCTGAATGAACATGCAATATTGAAGCTTCCTGTTTGCTTGTCTTGTGTGCCTTTCAAGAATAATGCAACACAGGGGTGTCTTGGGTGGCTCAGTCGGTTGAGCATCTGACTTCGGTTCAGGTCATGATCTCATGGTTCATGAGTTGGAGCCCCACATTGGGCGCTCCACTGTCAGCACAGAGCCTGCTTTGGATCCTCTGTCCTGCCCTCTCTCTCTCTCTCTCTCTCTGTCTCCCCCGCTCATGTTCTCTCTCAAAATTAAATAAACATTAAAAAAAAAAAAAGAAGAATGCAAAACAGGAATTACTATCCTTTAGCAAAATAATGTAGAAGGAAGCAAACTCAGGAAGGTGGGTGATTTGCTAAAGACACAGAGTTAATGAGTGAATTCCTGCTCTAACAATTGTTTCTAATCTCACAATTTCCTAGTCAGCTCCCTCTATATTTTTTGGCTGTGATGTCTTTCAGAAAAACATACTTCAGAGGGAGGAGACTTTTTTGTTTGTTTGTTTTTTAATGTTTATTTATTTTTGAGAGAGAGAGAGAATGAGTGAGCCAGAGAGAGAGAGAGAGAGAGAGAGAGAGAGAGAGCATGAATGGGATAGGGGCAGAGAGAGAGAAGACAGAATCCTAAGTAGGCTCCAGGCTCTGAGCTGTCAGCACAGAACCTGATGCGGGGCTAGAACTCATGAACCATGAGGTCATGACCTGAGCCAAAGTCAGGTGCTTAACTGACTGAGCCACCCAGGCACCCCCAGAGGGAGAAGATGTTTAAATGGATTTAAATATCTTCTGGTTTTTGGAAGATCTAAACTTAGTTTCTAGTCATAAAGGGCTGGGATAGTGGTAATAAAAGCCTATGGGTAAAAGTTTCACAAAGCAAGTTTGCCTGAGAAAATTCTCTTTCCAGGAGCGAGGAGAAAGCCTGGAGCATTTTTAGTTATAGATTTATGGGCACAATGCATAATTCAGGTGCCATTAAACCTTGCATACTGATGAATATTGTTTTTTCAAATTTTATATCCTCCTAGGTTTTCTGGCTTTAGGCAGATGCTGCTATACTATGATCCTGCCTCAAAGTAGAAACTCTGGTACCCACAACAGCAGATCAGAGGTTTATAAAAGGCCCCTGAGCAAGTCTGCAAAAAAACACAAAGTCAACAGCTGCTTCTACCCATGGTGCCCCAAGTTAATCAGGAACGATTTTATCTTCCATGGGTTGAATTCTGTTGTCAACAGTCATGCAGCAAAATGCCAAGCCAGGGAGGTTTCTGGATGACTTTGTGTCACAAAACACTCATTTTACCATATTCCTGGCTCAGTTGACTTTTGAACAATACAGGGTTAGGGAGGCCAACCTCTGTGTAGTTGAAAATCCTGTGTAACTTTTGACTCCCCAAAAACTTAACTGCTAAAAGCCTACTGTTGACAGGAAGCCTTACCAACAACATAGTTAATGCATATTTTGTATATGTATTTTATACTGTATTCTTACAGTAAAGTTAGCTAGAAAAAAGAAAATGTTACTAAGAAAATCATAAGAGAAAATACATTCACAGTACTGTACTATATTTATTGAAAAAAATCCACATATAAGTAGATGTGTGCAGTTCAAATCTGTGTTGTTCAAGTGCACTTTAAAGCTGGAAGGGACCACTGAAGTCTTTGAGTCTACCTCCTTCACAGTATATACAGGGATAAATTAGCAACCAAAGTGCTTAGGCGAGTCGTGGTAAAGAAAATATTATTCATGACACTTGGTGTTTTTTAAAAAAAAATTAGTGTTTATTTATTTTTGAGAGAGAAAGAGAGATGGAGTGCAAGTGGGGGAGGGGCATAGAGAGAGGGAGACACAGAATCCGAAGCAGGCTCCAGGTTCTGAGCAGTCAGCACAGAGCCTGATGTGGGGCTCGAACCCATGGACTGCAAGATCATGACCTGAGATGAAGTTGGACACTCAACAACTGACTGAGCCACCCAGGCGCCCTCATGACACTTGTTAAAGAACAGTAAGGAAGATTTTATTTAGGGGGACTACTATACTTTGGTTTATATAGGGAGAGAGTGGGCTCAGGTCCAAATATAACAAGGCAAAGTGGGAATTTATAGCCAAGGAGTAGGGTGGGGGGCAGTGGATGGGAAATTACTCAGAGGAAACATCAGGGGTGAGGGGTGGGTGATTCTGGCTAAAAGGACCTAACAGGATCCTTGCTGAAGGCAGACCAGGGTGATCAGACATCACTTGTGGGTGGTGCAAGATGAGGAATCTTATCAGATTTGAAGGGAGGCAGATATTATGGATGGAGGATTCTGGCTAAATGGACGTAGCAGAGATAAACATGGAAGCTCAAAAGTCAGAGTCTAGGTGAGAAGTAAGTTCAGAGGAGCCTTAGCAGAGTTTGGTCAAAGAGAGAATCTCTGTCAGTAGATAGTGTCAGAACCAAGCCTGGAACCAGGTAACCTGTCTCTGGGCTTTGACTGGCTCTGCTGTCAACTGGAATAGCTGTGTGGACAACAATTTTGAGTCCTCCTTTGTTTGGTGATTCCCCAAGACCATCCTCAGGTTCCATGATTCACTAGAAGGACTCACAGGACTCATCAAAGTTGTTCCACTGACAGTGATGGTTTATTGTAATGAAAGGACACAGATTAAAACCAGCAATGGAAAGGCACAGAGGGCAGGGTCCAGGAGAGACCAAGAGCAAGTTTCCATCTGTCCTGTTCGAGTGGAGTTATGTGGGCAGTGCTACTGTCCTAACAGTGAGTCTGACAACACACATGGAGGACTTCCAACCAGGGGAGCTACCTGAGTCTTGGGGTCCAAAGTATTAACTGAGAGTTGGTCACACAGGTCTGGCTGACCTCGGTCTCCAGCCCCTCCAGGGGTCAAGCTGCTACTGGGTAGCTCAAAGCCTCCTCCATAGATCACATTGTTAGCATAGACTTCCTGGTGTGGCCCAAGGCTTCAGGGGAAACAAAGATCTTCTTAACAGGCAAGATATTTCAAGGGCTTAGAGGTTATCTTCCAGGAGCCAGAAATCATTCTTTGGAATATGTAGGGTACAGACAATCTACTCAACTAATTCTTTCATCAAAATTAATTATTTTGAAAAGTTAAAAGTTTTACAAAGTTGGTACCTTGGCCAGATGCTGCCATTGTGCTACTGATTCCTGGTAAGGCCCGACTCTAGTTCTTATTAGAGTCCCATGTTACACCTGACTTAAAATTTCTGTTGAAAGTGGTTCTCCTGGGGGGCTCAGTGGGTTAAGCATCAGACTCTTGATTTCTGCTCAGGTCATGACCTCACAATTCGGTTCATGAGATCAAGCCCTGTCTCAGGCTCCACGCTGAGAGCACTGAGCCTGCTTGGGGTCCTCTCTACCTCTCTCTCTGCACCCCTTCCTGCTCTTGTATGCTCTCTCTCAAAATAAACATTTTTTTAAAGTTCTATTGAAAGTGGTACTTTCCTTTTCATTGCATTTTTATTTTCATTTTTTAAAATAGTTATTTATTTTGAGAGAGATCATGTGCGAGCATGAGTGGGGGAGAGGCAGAGAGAGAGGAAGAGAGAGAATCCCAAGCAGGCCCCACACCCAGCATGGAGCCCAATGCGGAGCTTGATCTCAGGACCATGAGATCATGACTTGAGCCAAAATTAAGAGTTGGAGGCTTAACTGACTGAGTCACCCAGGCAGCCCCCTTTCATTGCATTTTTAAAAACATTGACATCAATATGGCAATAGCACCTTTGCACTAAAGTGAGCAAGGTGTAGAGCAAAAAGAATCTATTAATTTTCTATTACCACTTGGTGGCTTAAAACAACAGAAGTTTCTTCTTTCACAGTTTTGGAGGACAAGTCTGAAATTAGTATCACTGCACTGAAATCAAGGTGTCAGAAAGGTCCTGTTCCCTCCAAAGGCTTTTGGGAAAAATTCATTCCTTGCCTCTTCCAGCTTCTGGCAGCTGCTGGCATTCCTGTAGTAGTGGCTGCATCACACTCCACTCTCTATCTTAATGGTCGCATTGTCTTCTACTCTTCTTTGCATGTCAGATAGTACTCTACCTTTCTCTAACCAGGATGCTTATGATGGATAGCACTTAGATCCCAACCAACTGATGGAAGATAATTTTCCTATCTCAAGATCCTTAACTTAATCATATCTGCAAGGATCCTTTTCTTCTTTCTTTTCTTTCTTTCTTTCTTACCTTTCTTTTCTTTCTTTTCTTTTCTTTCTTTCTTTTCTTTCTTTCTTTCTTTCTTTCTTTCCCTTTCTTTCTTTCCCTTTCTTTCTTTCTTTCTTTCTTTCTTTCTTTCTTTCACCAAATAAGGTAACTTCTGCATGTTTCAAGGACTAGGACATGGATACCTTTCAGGGAGCCATTTTTTTTTCCCCCACAGTCTTACTATAGAGTTTTCCTAGGATTTTTAAGATATGAAAAAAATTGAATTACTTGGATTTACTACACATTTTAAGAATTACCAATGATAAGCCATCAGTATGTACAGGATTTACTAGGCTAAAAGAATATATAGTGCATTAAAGATGGAGTGCTGTTATAGCATAGTGTCAGAAAAAATGGTGGCTTTTAAAATTTTTTGTTAGCGTTCAGTGGAGAGAGAGAGAGAAAGAGAGAGCAAGCACAAGCAGAGGAGGGGCAGAGAGAAGAGCAAGACACAGAATCCTAAGCAGGCTCCAGGCTCTGGGTTGTCAGCACAGAGCCCGATGTGGGCTGACCTGAGCCGAAGTTGGACACTCAACTGACTGAGCCACCCAGGCGCCCCAGAAAAAATGTTTTAAATTAAAAAAATGAAAAGGAAGTGAACAAATTAGCAGTAATTTGAATGATGACTATACCTTCTTGTGAAAAATGAATGAGATAATTAAGAAAACTAGTTAATCCAAGATTCTAAGACTGTTTGGTAGTATGTAGTTGGTAAAGAAGAAAAGCAATTTTATGTACCTATAAAACTGTGGGCCAGGCTTTTAGGGATTTCCATAATTCAGCTCCACTCTGTCCCATCTTCTTTTCTATCATTCTCCAACAATACACTGTATAGGTAGAGTTAGACTAGAAAACTATTCTTTAAAATCTGGAAGTTAGTAGAAGGAAAAATCATATTTTCTGCTGTGTCTCAGTCTTCAGGATGACTAAATAGACAGTAATAGTGTGAGCTTAGCCTGAAGTGAGATCCACTAACTTTAGTGTAGACAACCCTGACATAGGGAAGCCAAAGACGGTCCATAGCCCTCCTTACCTGAGACTGAAAAGGACATTTCCATCAGGGTATACACGTAGCATGATGTTCTCCACAGTTGTATCATGGATGAATGATCTTTTAGAATGGACAAAAAATATGTCAGGCACCCAAATCTTTTTGATCAATCTATGATCAAAGGTCATGCTTTTGTTTGTTGTGCTAGGAAAGGAGAGCCTCTCATCTTTCCAGTAATGTCTGAGATAAAAAGTCATTGTAAAGTCCTAGGCAGAGAGAAACAGAGACAAGTCAAAGTCAGTAAGAATATAGTTCAGGATGACCAATCAATACCATTAGTCCCAGATTGATTGGCATGGGTGTTAATGACATATAAAATGAATGGCATATATTGTATTTTCTGGTAGATTTAGGATAAATCCAGTGAGCTTGAGTTGCAGAACCTCTCCTTCATCTGGAGTCTGGTGAATGTTGAGTTTCTGGGAACCATAGAGAATTCAATTTGGGTAAGGGAAGCCAGGTTATAACTGGGAGACATTTCTGTGTAAGTACTGGTCAATCACCTAAAGAGATCTCAGAAGAAAAGGACTTGAATCCACATGGCCCAATATTTTATTTTGACTTATTCTTTTTATTGCAAATAAATATTCACTTTTATAATGTATCCATAAATTTATATTGTTTTTGTTAAGGAACAAAACTACAGTCCCATAAAACTACAGCCCCCCCCCCCCATTTGAATAACCTACAGTCCCACAAAAACAGATACAGTATTTATTAGAGCTATTAGTGGTAAGTGTGCTGTCAGAGATCCTGAGATGGAGACAATGATTTTCTTCAGCTTGGGAGACAGAAAGAATACCAATAAATAGTGGTTCTCAAATTCTAGTGTGCAAAAGACTTACCTGTGAATTTGTTAAAATGGCATATTCCCCAGAAGCTAGTACCAGTGTGGCTCAGGGAACTGAACTGTTAGTGTATAACCCAATTGTAAAGAGATAAATATGAGGGGGGGATTATATTAATGTTGTTTTAGAGAAAAAAAATTTGGTTAGTCACTACTTTGAGCTTTGTTTGGCTTTCAGATGCTATGTTTACTATTTTGTTTGTTTGAACAGAAACTCCCCTAGCTACATTCAAGTCATTGGGTGTGGACAATGATGATGTGTTTCACCTTTCACAATTGTTTATTTCTTACTATCATTTATTTCCCAGCAATACTCAAATTATTGTCTAACTAGTTACATGTGATAGAACTTTGACATTTATTACACAGGCAAAAGACAAACTTCAGTAAACTACAAATAAGTCACCAATTAATGATGAACTAGTTTTGGTTTTTTTTGTTTGTTTGTTTTTTGTTTTTTAGGTTAGGAATAGAGGTACATTGTACTATTGCTCTTGGTTAATCAGGGAGCATCAGCCATGCCTAATTTTGGATTAGGGTGAGCGCAAATAAATAGAATGATTCATTCATTCCCCTAACACTACTCTATAGGGAGTTGTGTGGGTTACTGCATGGACTGCTTTAGTAAGCATATATTTAGAATTAGGTGCTCAGTCTGATTTGAAGGTCACTGGGCAAACACAGAGCCTAGGAAGTGGAATAGCAGACATTGGTACATGTCAGTGATACATCAACATCACCACTAGTGGGCACTATCATGAGAAAGCAGGCTGAAGAGCATGTTGAGAAGAGCGTGGGGTAAAACTCCAAGGAATTGAAAGTGAATTCAGGGTAGGGCAAGTGAATGACAGGGTGGGAAGATGATAAATGAGAAGCAAAAGAAGCCAACACTGGGTGTCACTTATAATTAGAAAGCATTTTGTCATTGGGCATGGAGAACCCAGTCCAGTTTTAGCTGATACTGAATACCAGAGAAGACCTTAATCAGGAGAGGAGGATGAGGTTGGGTTTTAGGGGCAGAGGGTGGAGACAATGAGTCATTCAGGGATAATTTAGAGATTATGCTAGGAAAGGGGAAATGAATGTTTGCTCCTAGAGTACAACAGGCTCAAGAAAATGTCAGTAAAAGCAGATTTTGGTCAGGTAAGACCCAAAACCTTCTAAACAAGGCATTTTTGAGTAGTGAGTACTATCTGTGCTATTGCCTTTGGAGTAGTGTGGTTAAAATGAAGGAAGTTTCAGAGTGAACTGAAATAAATATTGAATTTTCTAATGATAAGGACTAGAAGAACATTAATTGAAGATTGAAACAAGATATAATAGGTCATAAAAAATTTTGTTTAGAATTTGTTGGAATTTTTATATGTCCTATAATTTTTCATTCAGCTAGCATTTCGATGGCAATAACTAGCTGGAGGAATCACTATAAATAAAAATATTAAGTATACATGTAAATATATTGCTTGATCTTCCAACTTCATTGATTAATGTTTTCTAGATCTGGCTTCCTTAAGAGATTCCCAACCTTGTTCTCTCTCTCTCTCCTTTTTTTTTTTTTTTATACATCTTCATTTTTTTTTTACATTTTATCTTTAATTGTGGTATTTGCATACTATAAAAGTAATACATAAAATCTAAATTTCAAGCAGAAAGAAGTGAATAGAGAGAGCCAAGCAACTTCAAGTCTATGACATAAAATAAGAAAAATATATAATAGTAACATACATAACTAAAATGGTTTATTAAAGCACCAGTGATTTTGACACTATTCTCTAACCTTCCAGGGAAAGACCAATGTCTTGTGGAGAAACTTACCATGTTAACCTCCGAAATGCTGTCAAGGCTTTCAATTTGGACATCTATACCCACTGGTACTGGAGACCCTTAAGAAAGAAGAATGAATGATATACTCAGAAATCATTAAAATTATTTTGGAAACATTCAAAGCAGAGAGAGATCAATGTTGTAAATTAACAACAAATTTCTCCAGTATCCATCAATATATTATCATACAGTTAATGACAATAAAAGGGCACATATATAAATAAATGTTATTTCAATAATTATTATATATTTGCTTATGAACAACTCAATATCTTCCTTCTTATAGTATACTTAGAGTATAGAAATAGTGTTTCAATTTTTTTTTGTTTTAGCTAGTAGTGATTTAAAAAGGAAGAACGTTTCAAAAATATGTCTGAGAGTATGTAGAATTATGGGTTCTCTACGGTAAGAGTCATATTTTATAGTCAGGGAGTGTAGTCATGGAATTCATGACTCTGGGAAGTGTGGAAGCCTTTTCTCTCTTGCCAAAAACTCAGCCTCTTTCACTTGGGCTGTGCATGGCAGACTAGAGGAACACAGATGATAGTATAGTGCTGTGCAGGGACGTCAAACATTCACAGATGTCCCTTTGCAGAACATCAGTAACCACAACCTGCAGTTCGGATGAAGCAAACATCCTTCAAATGTGTTTGAGGGACATCTGGATGGCTCAGTCGGTTAAGCATCCGACTCTTGATTGGGCTCAGGTCATGATCTCACGGTTTGTGAGTTCAAGCCTTGCATCGGGCTCTACACTGACAGTGCAGAGCCTGGTTGGGATTCTCTCTCACCCTTTTCCTCTCTCTCTCTCTCTCAAAATAAATAAATACATTTGAAAAAAAAAAGAAATATGTTTGATGAAAATGTATTGAAAGTCAGAACTGGAGAAATCTCAGACAGACTAGTGTTGAGATGTGTTTGCAGTTGGGCCTCAGAGAACCAGGTTGTGACCAATTCTCAATTAAATCTTATTGTCTCTGTATAATTCTGAATTTTAAAAAATGCTTTCAACTATTTTTGAAAAAATAGAAATCTTGCCTAGATGGATCCCAGGTGGCTGTTTTAGTCAAGATTCTGAGAATGAGAAGGGTCAGGCTAGAAAACTTCCTTACTAAGGCTAATTAATGTCTGGATGTGCTATATGTGACATACATGTGCATACCATTCAACAAAGCACCTAATTATTGTGTTTTAAATGTGCAACTTATTTTAAAACAAGATACGCCTCACCAGTCCCTGTCCACCATCTTTGACTCCCTTCATTAAGGCTGAAGACACCTTCCTTTTACAAATACAGATTCCTTTTTATGTTCCATAATATACCCTTATATCATTCCTTATTTACAGAGGTTGTAGCTGGACAGGCCCCGGGTCTGTCACTCAAATATATTTCTGCTCCAGGCTTCAGGAACACCTTACTTGCATCTTAACCACTAATGACTTCCTGCCATATTGGATTAATTATTTTCTACAACATTAATTATGACAATTATATTTAAAAATTGTTTAATGATAATTATGATTATGCATTAACTTGGGGACTATTCAGTATTACTCCATTACTTATTGAGTTCAGCTCTAATGCTTTTGTTTTGTTTACTCTTTTTCCTTAATTAGTATAGATATCAAAATAAAACTTCATGGCCTTTCAGGATGGCTTCAGGATGAGTACATCTTTCCATTAACTCCAATACTCCAAGGGACTGAAAGGCTTGCCAAGATCTTAGAGAGAAGTAGCAGGAATGTCCTGGTTAAAATTCCAGTGTTAGAGTCACAGACTAGAGTTTGAACCTAACTCAACCACTCATATGTGATCTAGGGTAAGTAACATTTCTAAGCTTAGTTTCCTCACCTTTAAAATCTCACCTTGGAGACTTATTTGAGGACTAGAAACAATGCGCAGTTAGTGAACTTAATTGGTGCTCAATAAATGGCACTAAATAAATGTTATTGCTACTGCAATTCAGCAAAAATGTGAACCTGCTCCAAGGAATGCAAGCTACTATTCCCAATCCGACACTCAAACATTTAGATAATCCGTCCACCTCTGACTAGAAAATGATACAGTGCTTCTCATAGAGTTCTTATTTCATGACAAAACCTGAGAACAATTTGCATTTGGGATCGTGTGACCTGTAAGCAGATCCCAGTTGCTAATGACTATTTCTGCAAGGCTGGGGCACTCTTATAAAGCCACCATCCAAGGAGGTAGTTATGCCACCACTGGGTGAGCAACAGACCCTCAGGGTTGTTTGAAGGCTGGTCTGAGAGTGGGACAGAAACATGGCTAGGAGTGGACTCCTAGAAACATTCTACATTTCTTTTTTTTCCTTTCGATTTATTCTATTCTTGTGGGGATGAGCTCTGCCATTTTGAAGAAAAGTGTTTGCCCTCAGATGCCATCTGACCTCATTTTTAGCTCCTTTGAACTCCATGCTCAAGTGTACCTTGTCTGGGGTCTGGGAATCTACACATTCCTGAGGACCGTGTGGAGAGTGAGGGGCATATAAAGGCAAGATACAAAATCACAGAATTGTGGAGATACATATAAGTGCCAAAAATTCTTTTTACAGATAAGGAGCTGAGTCTCAGAGAAAGGGTAATAATAAAGCAGATACATTAAAAATCACAGAATTTCTAGCCACTAAACCTGAACTGAAGCCAAACTTCCGTAAATCCCTTAATTCCTCTGAGCTTAGTTTGCTTATCTGTAAAATAGTGGGAATAATTCTGTGGTACTTCCCTAATAGCATCACTGTGAGACTAAGCAAAACAATGCATGTCAAGACCTTGACCTAACCCCATTCAAATGGCTTAACAACCAACTTGTTCAGCGTCTACTGGATCAGTCATACATATAACAACATGAATGATAACAATTTCACAAATACTTTCACTAATGCTATATATAAAGCATCTGGAATACAGTAAAAATAAATAAATATTAACCATTATCATGTGTTGATTTTCCAGGATCGTTGTCTAGGTAGTAGTACGCACATTTATAGTCTTTTTTTTACATACATAGATTGCCAGTCTATTTTTTACATAGGCTGGGATAAGAGTTAAATAACAGTTACACATCTTATGTGGATAGTGCATTTAAAATACATTATACAATATTTTATCCCATATTGTCATTATAGCCGTTTGTTAGGTAGGTTGAGCCAATGTTAGATGCAATTGACATACGACCTAACTCATTCAGAGATACTGGAGAGCTTGCCTGAAACCTAAAGCTAGTTAATGCAGGAATACGGCCAGGTCCCTCTGGCTCTCAGTCTAGTCCTTTTGTTTGACAAGCATGGATTATACAAGCGGCTCTCACAACGTTAGCTTTTGACTGGACTCAGTAGCCAGTATCTAGACGCTAAATTGATTTCACTTTAAAGAACCAAAGAAATCATCATCTCTAGGACTGAGACAAAAAAGCCCTTAGTGATGAGAGATGTAAAGGGTGGGGAAAACATAAAGAAAATGAGCTGCAATTTACAACCCAAGTTAAACAAAAAGCTCCCCTAAATTTATATCCTCCTGTTTCCACATAATGAGTCAATTAATCTTCTAATGCTTTATAAAAGTAAAAAACACTGCGGTAGCAGCTGGTTTTAATGTTAAAGCTAATTAGGAAAACACATTAAGGCAAGAGAAGTGCTGAAGTTACATTTAGCTCAAGAGGAAAGAGGTATGTGCGTGTGTTTATGTTGTGGACAAGTATAAAGAAAGAGAAGATAAATTAAAGCTTGTCATTTATATCCTGCAGCCTGATTTCCTCAGGAAGGCAGCCTTGAGAGAACAGAGAAATGGGTCACCGGTAGGAAGAGCTGCTCTGACCAAGACAAGAGAAGGTTAAGGACTGTATTTCACAGAGCTACCAGTGTGACACTTCGGACTGAATTTATGGATTTTTCTGCCTGAAATGACTGAACATGTAAGACATTTGGACACCATTTAGCCCCAGTCCACGATTGTCAGAAAAATTTCCTCATCGTGGGATGATTTGCCACCTGCCACTAAGTAGCGTTTCAATTGCATTTTTAATAACCCCACAAAGTAGCCTCAGGAAAAATAAAATTGTTTAAAAAAATCATTCCCACTCAAAATCTTAACAGGTTATCTCTAACAGATCAAAACAAGTGGAAATGTAAGGTCAATTCTATGTTTTTGTTGGGGATGGGGATGATACACGCAAGGGAGAATGAAGATTTAAGTGTTTTAAGGTAAGAACAGAGGGTCCTCACTTGGCAATCTACAGTCGTGTTTCTCAAATTGTAAAGTGTGTTCAAATCACCTGGGGATTTTATTAAAATGTGGATTTTGATTCAGAAAGGCTGAGCAAGGAGCCTGAGCTTCTGCATTTCTAACTAACTTCCAGGTGATTCTGCTGCTGGCCCTTGAACCATTTTGAGCGATGAAGCTTTCTAGAGTGCGTGTTTCAAGGTCCAAATAAAGGACAGTCATTTTTCTCTTACTCTTTCTGGGTTTCAATGGTTCAAAATAGACTCACAGAAACCCTTTTCTCTAAGATAGGAATTCATTTAATTGAGGAACCTAAACTGACAGGAATTAGGGTAGCGTTTTGAATTGGTGTTGAAGAGCATACATCATTTTGGGGTTCGAATTGCTGTTCAGGAGACGCCAGTTCCAAGCCATTCCTGTGAGACTGGCGCCCTCTAGTGTCTAAAAAGGCCCGCAGCAGGGCAAATTTCTCTTCCTAACATTTTCTCCAACTAAATGGTGATGGAGGAGAATTTAGAAGTTTTGTATAGAATCATGGAGACCAAGGTACAGAATGATTGCATGATAGTTGTAGAGCATATTATCAAAACGTTGGGCAAACTTTGGTTGGGGGAAAGAAACGGTCTGTTGGAAATTGAGGGCTCAGGCATCTTTAGGAGAATTGCAGTAAGGAACACATTTAAGGAACAGTGATGTGAAGAAAACAAGATAAAGAAGCGGCCTTGGAAGTGAAACACGGACATACTTTAACTTGATTAATTTAGAGGCATCTAAAACCTTAAATTCAGTTCAGTAAGTGTGAGAAATTCTCTGGAAAAACCAAAAATGAAACTCACCAAGATCTACTCTGATGCTGATAATCGAATTCAGCAATTATCAAGTGTGATTCTCAGACCGGGTTCATCAGCATCACCTAGCAATTTATTAGAAATGCAAATAGTTGGCCCCACCCAGACCTAGGGAATTAAAACCTGGGTGTGGGGGTGGGGCTCAGTAATTTGTTGTGAAGAAGCCCCCAGGTGGCTTTGATGCCTGCTAATGTTTTAGTCAAGAATGTAATAAAATCAAAGCTAGACACTCAGAATTGCAATCCAATGGATTCCATGAAATTAAACAACAACAAATATCCTTCAACATAAAAACTACCTGACGTACTGTTTTATTTTACCTGCTAACAAGTGAGTTCTCTGACGTACCAACAAGCTTCCTTTGGTCATAACCACGATATAGCAAGTGTCACGTTTCCCCCACCCCATGCCAAAAATCAAAGTATTCGTTATTTTTGAAAAAGCTGCACCTGTTCTACAGCTGAGGGCTCCTGCCTTCTCAGCCTCACATTCACTTCTGTCACATCCACACCTCTAGTATTCTGAAAAGTTGTCAGCTTGGGAATGGTATGAATGGGGAATTTAGGTCAATGATAGAAGAATCAGGATGGATTTAGCAGTAAGGCAGAGAGTTCACATTAACCGCTTGATTTTACCACATTCTGTGTGTCTCTGGAAAACTTGGTACCCTCTGTGATGCAACTGTATGCTCATTAAACAATCTGAGGAAAGACATTGTTCCAAGTATGTCCTTACCTGGCTTTCTTCTGTCCTCCTTATTTGCCCTTGCATCTTGGTTCTCCCACATACTGCTTTTTTCATGGCTTTGAGCAAATCTCCTAACCTCTCTATACCCCAGTCTCCACACTGGAATAGGAGGGATCACGATAGTGCCTCTTTCTTAGGAGGGTGGAATAAGCTAGTGCATTAACAGCCTCAGCCCAGTGCTTGGCACTCCAATATTCTGATCAACTTCAGTTGCTGGAAGTGATTGAAGGAGAAACCTGAACAGAGTTGTTCCATAGGGAGCCATGGCATTTGGTGTGTTAGTCCTTCCACCAAAGCTGGGCATTCCAGCTTATAAGGTTATTCACAAGATTTCAGGAATATCATTACATAATACAATTTACAGCTTTTAGTTGAAAGAATAAGCTGCTGTATAGGCAGTATATATCCATTCACTATTTATTGAACACATATTATTTACAATTAGTAAACAGTATGAATATTTACTAAAGATATTTATCTTCTTTGTGATTAATTTAAAATGTATCAATTGTTCTCATTCAAGACAGTATCATTGTAAACATTTTTTTTAATAGATGGTCTTTGCTTGTGTTTTGGTCTTAATTGCTTCAAATTTTCAGCTTCATTTTGACAGTGCAATGGATTGTGACATAAGAGTTTCATTTTTTTTATTTTTAATAAAAAATATTTAAACATTTATTTATTTTTGAGAGACAGAGAGAGATAGAGCACAAGCAGGGGAGGAGCAGAGAGGGAGAGGGAGACACAGAATCCAAAGCAGGCTCCAGGCCCTGGGCTGTCAGCACAGAGCCCTACGTGGGGCCCAAACCCACAGACCGTGAAATCATGACCTGAGCTGAAGTCAGCTGCTTAACCAACTGAGCCACCCAGGCACCCTAGACATAAGAGTTTTAGAAAGATAATACTTACCTCCAAATCCAGGTCTCATTGCAAAATCATGGTCCTCTATATGGAGAAGTTGTTTGTATTTCAGGAGCCATGCTTTGGTGCTGTCATTGTTTCTCATTCTGGTTTCTTGTTTGCTCTCCCTCCAAAGGGGAAAAAATAATTTTAAGATACATATACTTCTGGGTGTTTTGATTTAGGTTAGCCTTCTGTATTCAACATGGTATCCTCTGAAATATATACATAGAAGCTCATTTTCTCAGCTTGTATTACACTTAGCTAAAGATCTGCCAACATTTACTCTTCATTATATAAAGGTGGGGCAGGTAAGGGAACCCAAAATTTGGAGCAACTTATATAAAAAACTTAGTTTGGATGTAAGGCACTATTACATAATGCAGGCAGTATTTCTCCAAATATGGTTTTGAGACCAGGAAAACCTTATCGCTACCACCTTATCCCAGATCACCTAAACCAAAGCCTGAGGAAACAAGGCCTAGGAATCTGCATTAAACATGTTACCTAAGTGATTCTTGGGGTCACTGAAGTCAAAGTACTTCTGCACCAAGACAGTAAAACAAAACAAAACAAAACAAAAACAAAATCACTGTAGAATTGTAAACTGATGAAAATAGTTTTACAAAGACAAAAGGAGCAGAAAGTATGGGTACAAGTTGAGATTTGAGTAGAATGTCTGCAGTAGGTTCTAGGACCTGAGGGATGGCAATGGGAATGGAGAAGGATCCAAAGGAAAAATGGATGGATTTAACAATTGATTGGATTTGATGTCTGGTCCAGTTGTGAAGTGAGCAAAGTCAATTTTCACCTACAGTTATCCAGCATGTAGGCAAAGTGGGGAGTGGCCTCTCAGGTGTTCCCAGAGTCTGATGTGGGGGTTTACTCTGTTACTCCCTGGGTCTGTGAACTCGGGAAAGTTGCTGGATCTCCCTGACTCATTTTCTGTCCTGTGATACACACTTCGAGTGATTTGCTAAGTGTGGAAGCAGAATGTCTGTGGAAGCCCAGCTCCTCTGGAACTAGAGCAGCTCTCTTGTTCTGGGTGCTAGAGACTTTGCTCAGCTCCTTCCAGAGAAACATGCCTGCCATCTTCACTGTCATCATCAGCAGCAGCAGCAGCAATAACAACACCAGGCATTGAAGGGGCTACTAAGTGAATTCTAGTTACTCTGAATTCCTGATATGCTTTTGCATTAATAAATGTCTTCTCCATAAAAGAGATGTGAACTTTAACATAAGACTTGTGGATACGATTTCTTAGCTTAATAAAGTGACATTGATGGTGAGAATTTCACATCCTGAAGCAGCTGATTCAAGAAATATGTCCAGGCTTAAAGGCACCTATCACCATCCATATGGTTTTTCAATAGGGAAGTTTCTGGTTGAGACCCTCAGAGGTTTATGTATGTATTTTTGCCATTGAGAGAAATGGGGAAGTTGGAAGAAGAAATCTGCCTTGGGTAGAAGACAATGAGTTTGATTTTAAACTTGTTAAGTCATTGTATTCTACAAATAAGTGAACATATAGAACTATTTCTTCCAAGGATCTCAAATTAACTAGAACCTTTCTTTTAAGGAGCTAGAGTGAACTATTTATTGAAAAAGTAATAGTAGCTAATGTGTTTATTAGATGCCTATTATGTTCAAGGTCTCATGCCAGGATGTTTTATAAATATTAAATATTATCTTCTTTGGCATGTGTCTGAATCACCTGGCTTGCTGGGACCTATTCCCAGAACTTCTGATTCAAGAGGCTGGGGATGTGAGAGTTTGCATTTATAACAGTTTCTTAGGAGAACCATTGGTCTGGAAAACAGTTGACATTTAATAAAAGCTAGCTAATTGTTATCATTTTAGGAAAACTCAAGTGTAGCTTTGGGTGGAAACTCATGAAAATTTGTGAATTCCTTTGGTAATATAATATAACAAAATGGCCGTCACTTGTTTTTTTGGAAGCATACATTTTCAGAAGCATCATGTGATTGAAAAGGATAAATCTTAATTAAGATTCCCAAGAACACTGAACACAGAGCCTATGTGAAGTGCACTCTTGGCAGGTAGCGAAAGCACACACACTATTTTTAACTTGAGGGCTCTTCTGATGCACAGTGAGATGTCCCATACTTATTTATTTTTTACTTTATTTATACCTCATCTATTTTTCACAAAGGATTATGTGGCTTACATACCCTCTAAAAGAATTTGAAAATCTACGTACTCACACATTTAAATAGATGTCAACAATTTTCTCATTATAAACTTTAAAATTACTTAAATATCAAAAATTTAGAAGAAAACCCATATCCTTCCTCTTAATGTATTCAATGAATCTAAATACCCACACTATGCAATTTAAAATATGTGAATAAACTCCCCCTTTAAAAAGAAGAATAAACTCCCCTTTATATCATTCCTTGTTTTCTTTGAACTTGTATTTCCATTTTATTACATTCATAGAATTTTATCACCTCACCATATTTCTTTGCAAGAATATATGTATACACATTAACTATTGTGTATTATGTATACACATTAGCATCTATGACTATTACAATTGGAGCAAAACATAACTCATATAAATGTTGATAGATACTTATTAAAATTTTATTGGCAATGGATTTCTTAATGAAGTGATTATACATCTTCCCCAATTACATTGTGTACATGGATATTACTCATTGCTAGGATGAAAACAATTCTAGCATCATTCTATTCTAGCATAAATGCTATTCCTGTTCTTTACTTTTATAGATGAAAGTATTAAAAAACTTTCACATACATAAAATTTGAAGAAATTTTGTGTCAGCATTGTTTTAGCAACGTAACTTGATTTTTTAAATTCTTTCTTAGTTTCCAAAATTCACATCGTGATCTATCATCAGTAATTATTTCTAATGATTTGTAACCTGACAAATTAATTAGGTTCTTCTTTTAATTTTGTTCAAAGCAAAGAAACAACAACCTAGTTTGGAAAACAATGTGTTATTTACTCTAGAGTCATCCACTACTCAACAACAATATTTATAATGATCTCTTTGTACCTAGGAGGATTTTATACACTGGGGCAATACATAAAGTGATATTCAGGAAAAGGGAGATGTACGCCTTTTTTCTGCCAAATGAGACAGCAATAATTTAATTAAAGGGATGCTCTAAAGGAGACTGAAGACATGCTTTCGGGTAGATCAATTCTAAGAAAGAGGTCAAAGGAAGTCAAAGATCCAGAAATTGATTGTTTTAAAACTATCCGTGGCCACATGCCTCTCTGATAGTTTGAATGTACCCTGAGGGGTACATTATACTTCAGGAGTATAGGTTTCCTAGCTTGAAGACCCTGGCTTATGCAACAACAAAAAAAGATATATGTAAAGGTTAATAAAGTGAAGACTGAAATAGAACAAAGGCAAGAGAAGCAAGTATGCTTAATAAGGGGACATTCAATATATGATGGAACATCAGACTTAGCTCAGAGCTTTCTGGTCTAATTCAATATATATATACCATTTTAAACCACTTTGTGTCTTCTGCCCTCTCCCTTCTTCTAGAAAAAAACAAAAAATCTTCATTTTTAGTAGCTCCTGAAAGAAAGCTTTTGGATAACTTCTGTCTGAGGAGAGGGCCTTCTAAAAGGCTGAGTCCTGATGGGATAAAGCAAAGAAATCTCAATTTGTGAAAGAGGCTTACCTGAGTGTTCTTAATCTTTGTCTTTTCTTTCCCACAAAGAATAACAAACACTGTTTAAGAAATAGTAGGTGTATGTCTTGGTAATAGTTACCAATTTTTGCTTTGAGTTAGAATCTTTTCCTTCCTGGATGAAACAAAGGAAAACTATTTCCATGTTCCCCCTCTCCTCAGTATCAGAAACTCTACTATAGGGGCACCTGGGTGGCTCAGTCAGTTGAGGGTCTGGCTTCAGCTCAGGCCATATTCTCACCTTCTGTGAGTTTGAGCCCTGTGTTGGGCTCTGCGCTGACAGCTCAGAGCTTGGACCCTGCTTTGGATTGTGTCTTCTTCTCTCTGCCCTTCCCCTGTTCCCTCTCTGTCTCTGTCCCTCTCTCAAAAATAAATAAACATTAAAAAAAGAAAGAAAGTTGGGGCGCCTGGGTGGCTCAGTCAGTTGAACATCTGACTTCGGCCCAGGTCATGATCTCACAGTTCATGAGTTTGAGCCCCTCGTCAGGCTCTGTGCTGACATCTCAGAGCCTGGAGCCTGCTTCGGATTCTGTGTCTCCCTCTCTCTCTCTCTACCCCTCCTCAACTCGTGCTCTCTCTCTCTCTCTCTCTCAAAAGTAAATAAACATTAAAAAAAAAAAGAAAGAAATTCTACTATAATTTTGTGACTAAGAAAGTGGGGGAAGAAAAGGCTGGATTTTGAGTGGTTTCAGGGAGATTAAGAGTCTTTGAGAAGGACATATTAGGCAAAGAATGAAAAAGTACTAGAGCCAGATAAGGAAAAGCAAAAAAAAAAAAAAAAAATAAGTCATTCTGATGCATTAGAGTTAAATTAATGGAATGACAAAAACTCATTTTAATTGAGTCACTAACACTCAGCAGGTTACTTTACAAAACTGTTTTCTGAAGGGCATATATACTTGATTAGTTTACTAGGATGAAACTAGTTGAAAACAAGTAGGTTGACATGAATAAACTACTTACTCAAGGAAGGATATAATTAACAAGCATTTTGAAAAACATTTAATCTAAGAGAGTTAACAGTGAGATACCAATTAAGACCATAACTACCATTTTATACCTATTAAATGAGCCCCAAACACAAAATCTTAGTAGCCAACCATGTTAAAAGGATATGATGAAATGGAAACATTTATACTTTGTATATGGCGGCATAAATATTGGCAAAACCTTTTTAGAAATCAATTTCAAGAGCTATGAAGATAATTCCTATGCTTTGATTCATAATTCATTTCCATCCATATTATAGTTTTATTGCTACAGGGAAAATTACATGCATAAAAATATTTACTGCTGTGATTCACAACAGTGCAAATTTGAAAATAAGTGTTCAATAATAAAGTAGGTAATTTTGGTCCTTTAATTCAAAGTAATAATATGGAGTGATTAAAAATACTAACCATTATAATGTCTGTGAAACAATGTAGAAAATAATTAGTTAATAAAATACAAAATGGTTTCTATACTATAATTTCAAACATGAAAAATCATGGAGCTATATGAATAAGGATTAGAACTTGGAAAAGGGAAAGCATAATTGAGATTCTTTGTATTATTTCCATGTAAAATTCCATTACTGAATTTGTGTAATAAATGCTTCATAAATTATCTAGAACAAGGAGGACTTGCCATCTTGGATCTTTTCCAAATAAAGATCTAGGCATGGCTCTCCACCTTGTTGATGGGGGAGCATAAGGCAAGCTGAGGGCAAAGCACAAGCTAACAACCTACCCCCTTCCAAGGAGGGATTACATTCCCCAGGCACTCCTGGCTGCCCAAGAACAAAGGAAAGGAAAAAAAAAACAAACCAAGGAAAAAAAAAACACAAACCAGTGTTTAACTGATAGAGATCACAGTCATGCAGGACATAAGTCTTCATCAGTTTATAAATGTCTTAGTAAATTACAAGAAAAAGGCAATCTTGTCAATAGCCTACCCTCCCGAAACCCATAGACTCAAGTTTCTTGGAGCCCTAGCATCATCCTCCCCTCCACAGTGATGTTAGGAATAACTGTGAAGAAGAAATTGTAAATAACATTAAATTTCTTTATAACCTGTACCCCATTGACAAATACTTGAGGCAATGCAGAGGCTAACCTTTCTCTAGGAACCTCCTACTGTCTTAAGCTTCATGCCTTACTAGATCAAAAACAACCTTAGCTTGACAATAGCAAGGCCCCTGGCATCTTATGAGTCCTCTTCAGCATATGAAAATCCTTCTGGAGGCCTCCCTTTTGCCTTTACCTCCCCCAACTCCATAGTATATAACCAGCCACTTCTCACAACCCCAGTGCAGCTCTTTCTGCCCACAGGTCCTGTCCCCGTGCTTTAATAAAGTCATCTTTTGCACTACAGATGTTTCAAGAATTCTTTTTACTGGCTCTGGACCCCCCCACCACTCCAACTTCATCATTATCATTCCATTTTCCTTGTCATTCTAGAAGCATGTCCTGCTGCTTAACATGGACTTTTTTTTCTCACTGAAGCTCTATTATGAACCAGTACACATAGAGGCCCAGGAGTCTCAAATAATGTATAGGCAACATTTAAAAACTTTGCATAGACTTAACTATTTTTCTTTAGAAAAATACAAAATGAAGCAAAAATGATCTATTAGGCTACATAGATACAAATCCAAGGATGCAATAAAGTAGTAGGAAAATTAGGTGATCCAGGCTTTGATCACTAAGACAACCTTCATACTTCTGGATCCAGTGGTTATATCTAGGTCCCTGATACTTTTGCTATTTCTTAGGGACAACATGGTGCACTATACAGAGCAAATCTTCTGGCTTTGACTGAACTGCTCCTGAGCTCCTGAATTCTGGACATACATACCTGACTTCAGTCAATAGCCCATCTCTTATAAAGAAAAAAACCTATACAGATGAACATTTCTGTGGAAGAGTCAGCCAGAGAGAAGGCCCCTACTTAAGACACGACAGTTCCTTTGTCTTACTTGGGCCTCTATCTGATCATGAGCTCAGTGGTGAGGTCTCAGTTTCCTTACCTGGGAAATGAGGAAATTGGACCAGATTAGGAGCTGGTCTGCAGATATTTTTTTTGACTAGCTCATGTGGTATATGATATTGGAAAATTTCACGTGAAAATCTTAGTTTCCTGCTTCTTTTACAACCTCAAAGAATCTAGCAACACTGGGCTCAAGTTTTCTTACAAGAAAAGGCTGGACCTGACCAGCTATTGCATCCAGAGCAGTGTATCCTCTCTAGTAGTACAACCTCTGCCACTGCCCTCTGTCTTACCTGCAGTAGCACTTGAATTTGCCATCGCTAGGGCCCTCTGGCCTTTCATGTTAGGTTCACAAATGCGCGTAAATGTTTAACAAGTTGTTCTCCAGGAGAGAAACAGCCCTATTTGTAGTGTTTGCTGATTTCCATGATGTAAATACTCCCACATGGCTGATTTCAAGGTACTGACCTGATGGAGCTGTAGCCCATGCATGTAGCCATGCATAGCCCATGGTGTAGGGCTGTATAATATAATATAATATGATATAATATAACATAATATGGTGTAGTATGATTTAACATCATTTACTATAATAGGATAGGATAACACAGTATAGCATGGATTTCTACCACATAGATAGAATAGATGTAAATAACCTAAAGAACAATGGTAACGGTAAAATGTAGTAAAGGAGTTAGAAAGTGGTGAGTTTGAAGTGCAGCTTCAACTTTAAAAAAAATTTAAAAATTTTAAATAAATTTAAAATGTATTTAAATAAATTTAAAATTTTAAATAAATTTTAAAAATTTATTTAAAAATTAAAAAAAAATTACTTTAAAAAAATTTATTTTGGGGCGCCTGGGTGGCTCAGTCGGTTGAGCGTCTGACTTCGGCTTAGGTCATGATCTCACGGTTCCTGAGTTTGAGTCCCGCGTCGGGCTCTGTGCTGACAGCATAGAGCCTGGAGCCTGCTTCAAATTCTGTGTCTCCCTCTCTCTCTACTCCTCCCCTGCTCATTCTCTGTCTCTCTCTCTCCTTCAAAAATAAGTAAAAAAAACATTTAAAAAATTTAAAAAATTATTTAATTGTATGTTTATATAATTTAATTTTTAATTATGTTTATTTTTAACAGCTAGCAAATAGATTTCCTGAAAATGTGACAATTATCTCCTGCAAGCCCGTTTAGGCAGAGTCCATACTCTACTCACTCTTCTTAAGACCTGAGACAGCATATTGTTCCCCTGGCATCCATAATCCCTGACCCAGCACTTGGCATATAAAGGGCACCCAAGACAACCATTAGAAGAATGAATAAATATTCAGTGAACCTATATGCCTAATCTTCTTTGTATCACCAGGGAGCCAAACCTCATTCCTAGGCAAAACAGGGACATTTTTCACCTGCCAAAACTTGCTTTATTCACCTTTCCCCTTTTCCTCCCATTTTGTTTTTAAGAAACAAAGGATATCTTTAGGTAGAAGATTTCAACAATATTTGGATAAAAAAGGGAATCTTTGGGTAAAGAATATGATTATATTCTGAAAAAAAAAATAATAGCAAAGCATTTAAAGACCCGACTGAATGAAAACTGGCTCAAATTAATGTGCATAAATGCAAAGTAATGTAAATTCCACTTCATAATTTTCAAAGAAAGATCAGGCCTTTCTTCCATGTTCATTCTATTAGTTCTCTTATGTTATGAAAGAATGGATTATTAACTAATTAAATCATTACTTATTTAGTTACTGATAATGAGATTGGGTGTTGGGCAAAGAACCTCACAGTATTTATTCACATACTGAGGTCTGAAGAATCCTGGGCTCCCCACTCTAGAAACTACCATATACAGTAATTTCCGTGTTTTTGTCAAAAATGCCTTCAAATCTGCATGAGAGACTGGCGAGTGACAGCTCAGAAATTGGCTGGCTGGATTACTCTGTTCAGTCAGGGAAAATGACTGGCTTTCATTCTAAGTGGCTACTTTTGAACCAGGGTTGATGGCTTACTCAATCCCTAGTGCCCTAGAGGATTTTTGTTTGAAGAACAAAAGAAAGCAATATAAATTTTAATGAATAATATTCCAGCTTAATGCTGAAAGGGGTACCTCACCTAGGATACAGAGAAGTGAAAACAGACATGCTTGACCCCATGTAGCAGAAACCCTGAGATGCCCTCTTCATTTAAATAGGGTCTAAAAATGAGACCTCTAACATAAGAAATTCCCACCTCACCACAAAGAACTGATGCCCCTCCTGCCTCTTAAAGAACACCTGAAAAATACACAAAGAATATTATCCTGCAGCAACTCTATCACTGATAGTGGGCCAGTGTGATGGGTTAGCTCCTATCACAATCTCCCTTTTCCTCAGTCTGGTGTTATAACCCCATGTTTCCCAAATATTGCTTTCTTAATTGCCTTGAATAAGACTCAGAAGGTGGTTAAACTGGATGAAACTTCATATTGTCTCAGATCTGAGCATGCAAAAAAAGTGTGGGAGGTGGCCCGTGATTTTTAAGAACAGAGCAGAAATCAGGAAGGAGTCTAGTAAATTTTTCCTCCCAACCTCTCCACACTTCTTTTGTTTCCGATCATTAAATCTGAGGCTTCACAAGGATTTATTAAATTTTTATGTTCTTTTTCCTGATATTGTGAGTGCTTCATAAATATTCAAGATGTGAGGGCAATCTGGCTGAAACATCTGTCACCTCATTGATTGCCAAGATTGGCTGAGTGATATTACTCACCTTCATTCCTCAATTTCCCCTACTGGGTATTTTTGAAAATCTTGTGCTTGGTGAAAGGGAACAAGAGGCCACTTTTTGCTTATTAAAGATACTGGAGTATTAGGGTGAGTCGTCATTCCTGTTTGCTTGGGACAGAGGGGATTCATAGGACACTTAGTGCTAAAACCCAGGGAGTTTCTGGCAAAGCAGGATGAACTAGTCACTCTACTAGATTGCTCCCCCACTGGCATTTGCAAATATGCTCTCAATTATCGATGATAAGATAGTAATAATGATGTATTGACATTCAGGATAATATTTCAAAGGTATGGAAACTCGTCTTGAAAGGTAACAAATGGTCTGATGCTTTTCATTACTATATTACCAATTTGTGGAACTATATACTCTCTAAGTGCTTGACATTAGAAGTTGTTGCTTAGACTAATTTCTACTCAAAAAAACTTGACAAAACTTTAAACATGTGTCATGAATAGTAATAGATACATTATTCATTGAAGAAATACATTCCCTGAAAGAAGATCCCTACATGAGCCCGTAATTGTATTCTCCAAAAATAAGCATACGATTGCCAGGAGAACCCAAGGTTTATTAGCATCTTTCTGATGCTAACCAGAAGTGATTAATTTTGATGGGTGATCGCTAGTTCCAGAGACAATCACCACCACAAATACAATGGAGATTGGTTTCCAGGTTTCCCACAGGTGTGAGGCAGCTGGTGAGGGAAAGTGGGCAATGACTGCAGAGGCTGGACTCTGACTATCTTACCGGGCTCTTTTCACTGAAGCGGAGCACCGCTGGTAGGACTTCTTGATTTCAGAAGCAGCAAAAACATCTGGCGTCAGTGTGATCCAGATACAGGTGAGGAAGACCAACTGGGAAGCCAGGATCATCTCTTCCAAAAGAAAGGAATGTAGATGGACGCAACCAATATTATTATCAGTATTGTTTCCTCATGTGGCTCTTTAAAAGTAAACAGAGTGCCACGTAGAAGGTTTCAAGGAAAAAAGAGAGGCATTGCCTTCAATATGGTGTGGTTTGTTTTAGTAGATTAAATAGGTTCACATCACTTACAGGCAAACATCTGTCTGGCTCATCAGCAGTTTAAGGAAAACAAAGCAGATCTTTTCATTTTCAGTTTCCATCCTTCAGTCCCTCTTTCCTGGGAAGGTGCTTAGTGAGATGCTTGATCCCCTACTCAATAAACTCTCAGCTGCAGTCTGGTCCCCGGCCGACAAAGAAGTGAGGTTAGGCATTAAATCCCCTTAATCCAACACAATATCATTTGAGTATATTTAATGATTCAGCAAAATAATATGCTTAAAGAGAACAAAGATGATTAATTTAATTTTAATTATGCACTGGAGGACCTTTTTAACCAGAAATGAATCTTTCTCTCCCTATATGCATACAGATTGCCATAGTACATAGAAAAACATTAACTTATTATTTTTGTTGAACAAATAATCATATTTTAAAATGATGGTGTATTCCATTGAAAGCGAAAGTGGTTCAATTTAAGATTTAATATGGTAAACAGCCTGATAAATAAAAACAAAATTATCCTTGGGCAGTGGGAAAGAAACACACTGTCACTGATAAATTATAGCCACAAGCATTCCTAAAAGTTCTTTGCACCTATAGAGTAGAAATATACCCAGGAAACACTCCCTCTAAGTCTGTAAAGTTCCAAAGAATGAGAATGTCAGTGAAATTAAATTTCTCCAGCTGGAATATCACAAGGTGATCAACATAGCAACAGTTGACCTGTTTACCAGGACTTAAGAAAAATACCATTTTCTTCTCAGAAACAGAATGTGAAGGAAATTCTTAAATTTTCCCGGAATTGATTTGTCTCCTTGACACCTTGTATCTTGGGTTATTGCTTTACCACATTAATTTATTTTGACTTAGGTTACATCTTCTCTTAGCCAATGTATTAAAACCTCCTTGTATGCTTCTTAGGCATGCCTTTCCTCTTTAAAATATATGCTTAATATAAAATATTACAAATATACAGAATGATGTGATAAATTCTTACCTCTCCCCTTATCCTCTAGTGTTTATCATCATATAAAGTTACACTATTACATGTATATATTCATAAATAACATACAACCTTTTTGCATGTTTCAAAAGCTATAAAAATTGTGTCATACTTTTACTTCTGCAATCAGCTTTTTCTCTTAGCTTTATGCTGAGAGATTTATTACGTTGATAGATGTAGCTCTAGTTTTAATTGATTTTTAACTGCTACATGGCATTTCAATGCGTGGATGACTAACATTTAATTTATTCATTCTTTTGTTGACGGACATTATGTCTTATTTTTCTGTCATAAACAATCTATTATAAACAATTCTGCAGTGAATGTTTGTAAATATATCCTTGTGCACAACTGTACGGCTAGAAGTAAAACTGCTAGGCTGAACAATTTTTACATCTTCAAATTTACTGGATAATACTATATTGCTCATAAAAGTGAGTATACCAATTTACAACCCCACTACTAGAAAACGAGAGCCCTCATTTTAAAAAATCTTTTAAAAAATTTGTATTAACAGGTTTCTAAATATTACCTAATCCAATGGCTGTTGTAGTTTTAATTTTAATTTCCCTATTGGCTCGAGAAGTGTCAACCTTAAAACTGTCAGTTATCTTACCAGCAGAAACAGGTTCATTAAAGAATAGTAGAGAATTGCAATCTGCGCCAAGCAAGCTACTGCAAGACAGAGGCAAATCCACAGAACAAAGGAGAGGAAATCTTTAGGGAGGAAGAGGAAAGGTTGGGAGGGGCTGTTATAAACAAAAAGTCCATTGGAATAAACAGAGTTTGAAGTGTAGTGGCTTCTCATTGGCTGAGTTGTGACAGTCTCTCATTGGCTGGGCTGTAAGAAAGTCTTTCTTCCTCCTGCTGGGATATTTAAAAACGGAGTATCGTCTGGCATGGTATGTCTCTTCCTGTTGGGTCCACAATTGACAAGGAGTGGTAGGGTGTGAGGGCTCCCCCTGCTGACCTCCGGATTTCATCCTGAACAAGGTTTCCTTTGATTAATTTTCACAGATGTTGGAGCTTTTTTTTTTTTTTTTTTTTTTTTTTTTTTTCATGTATTTCTGGGTCAGTAAGCTTTCCTCTTCTGCAAAGAGCCAATCAATAGAAGACATGTAAGCAGAGTTGTTGGTCTTAAACTACTGTCACTTTGGCTGCTGGAGGATTTCCTTGTGATACAGTTTGTTTTCCACCTCAGTGCCCTCATGAGATGCAGGGCCCGACCCCTTGATCCTACCATTCCAGGCTACCAAGGCCTATTCTCTTCACTTAGTACCATTATCTACACCAACATTTCCCAAAGTAGTTTGTGGCTACACTGGAGATATTTTGTAAAAAAGTGCTCTGTGCTAAGTGAGTTTGGGACATGGCATTTTACGACCCTGTCAGGGATTTATGGTTCACATTACATGGAACAGTGGAATTACTCTTGTCTTGCAGCAACTTGAAGGATGCTTGCTCAATGGTCTAGTCTCAGTCTTTATCATGCTTGGTCTATTAGAAGTATTGACACACCTGATTTCCCTCCTATTTGAAACATTTTCTTCACCTGCTTTCTGGGATCCCATACTCTCCTGTTTTCCTCTTACCTCTCTGGTCATTCTTTCTTAGTCCTGTTATCTGATTCTCCCTTCTCTCTCAGATTGCATAATATTGGAGTGGCCCTACCTGTGGTACCTTGGTACTTTAGCACTGGTCTTTCCTTTCAACTCACTTATATGGCACTTACCGTGTTTTATATAATTTACTTATTATGTTTATCACTCATTTTCTGTCCAATCTTGCTAGAATGTAAGCTGTACAAGAGAGCAATCTTTGTCTTATTCCTTGGAGTATTCCAAACATATAACCATTTTTGGTATATAGTTTGTGTTTAATAAATATTTGTTGAATGATTAATACATCAGAAACCTCAATAAAAAAAAGCTTGTTTAGTTCCACTGGATTCTGTTTCCCAAAGTTGATCGACCTTAGATCTCTTATTGATTAATTGATTGATTGATTTTAGAAAGAGAGAGAGAGACGGCAAGCAGGGGAGAAAGGCAGAGGAAGAGAAAGAGAGAATTCCAAGCAGACTCCATGCTCAGTGCAGAGCCCAGTGACTGTGTGATCATGACCTGAGCAGAAATCAAGAGTCGGAGGCTCAACCAATTGAGCCACTCAGGTGCCTCAATCTCAGATCTCCTTTTAAAAAAAATCTGCAATATTTGCATTAATGTTCCTCAAAAAAAAAGTGCTCCTCCAGAACATCCATTGGGAAATTCTGATTTATAGGTAAATCTGTGCTTTACCCATCCTCCCTATCAAATGCTATGTCTCATCATCTCGAGACTACTTTTGATGACTGCTAATCTTTAAAAAAAATTTTTTTTTACTGTTTATTTATTTTTGATAGAGAGAAACAGAGTGTGACAGGGGAGGGGCAAAGAGAGATGGAGACACAGAATTTGAAGCAGGCTCCAGGCTCTGAGCTGTCAGCACAGAGCCCTACGTGGGGCTCAAACCCACAAACCTGGAGATCATGACCTGAGCCAGACGCTTAACCGACTGAGCCACCCAGGTGCCCAGACTGCTAAACTTTTAAATTCACAATGTAATAGTGATGGCTGATAAAAACCAGACAAGACATTGAGAGGGGATTTCGAAGCAATATTCTGAGCCGAAGGAATGATGCACAAAAGCAAAAGTTGTCCACATTTTAGGCCAGCAGTGGAGCTACTTTGGAGCATGTGTTTTTCAAATGTACCTGACAGATCATATGCCTTCCTTCACCACTTAAATCACATCAGGGTGTCCCTCTCCACACTGTAGGGATGACTCAATGGTGAAAGTCCTTCTCACTTTACTGAATAATCTTAGCTAGACTAACTACTCATATCAATATTAAGATTAAGGGAGGAATAAAAGTCATCTATATGTTGTCAATTATGAATTTTAAGTGGAAATGGTTTGCGTAAAAATGAAAATAAGGCAATGACCTAGCCTACAAAGAGCTGGCCCATGGAAGGTCTTAGGGTTTCAGTTCAATTACAATAAGGCATCTGTCTCTGTGATGCTGAATCGGCTCCTTAACCTTATCCCTTTAGTACTTTCTGTGGAAGCCCAGTAAGCTTCTTAAGAGAAAAGCAGAAAACCACATCTGTCAAAATTAGAAAGTGGTAACTACAAGGAAACAAAATAAATCACAGGGTCACTGGAGAATTTTGTAATGACTTGTCCCCCTTGAATAAATTGCCTCTTCTACATTCTTCTTCCACCCTGATGATGTCAGCCAGCTTTGATTCCTTTGATAGGGAGCCAAAAAGAAAATTCAGCTAGGCTGGCTGTGTCCTCAATGTATTCATTATGGACCATGTAGCTATTACTTTGCCTACAAAGAGAGAAAAGGAAAGTGAAGGTCTTATTTAGACTGGATCAAGAACATCTAACAAAAACGGTAAAATCCAAGCCTCCAGAAATTTCTCAAAGTATCTGCAATGATGTCACGTAGACAAAATACTTTGAGATTAAAATTGTGGAGTTGTGGAACTTTGATATGAAAAACTTTGGAGATCACTTAGACTACCCCCTCGTCTTTTTAATATATGAAGAAACTAAGATTAGAGAGATTATATACAATTCATTTGCGTTTGCTTTCTTGTTTATTTTGCTTTACTCTCTTGGAAATAGAATATAACCTGGCCATGCCAAGATCAGCCAGTAGGGGACATTCACTCCCCTCCACAAAATCTTTGTTCTCATTCAGAGATGGTGTTTTCTCTTCCGTTTCTCGGAATTACCAGAGCTCTAGTAAAGCTTCTTTCCTTTTCACCACTTTTTTTATTCCCCTCTCAGTTCAGTTCCGAGATACAGAATGCGTTGTGGGAGGAGAGGGGACTGGAGAATCTTGCTCTGCTATAGAAGAAAGTGGGCGGCACTAAAACCGAGAAATCTTCATCACGGTGCAATAGTACAATACGACCACTAGATGACAGCACAGACTACACATACCCAGCCGGACCACACTAATACGTGTCCTCTTCCTGTCAATGGAAAATCACAATGATTTGCACCTAACAGTACAGGCACTATTAAAGGAAAAGATTAATGATATAATGCCAAATGACTCAGGGGGAAAAAGTTCCTGCTATCGAGGAAAATGCAATTATTTATGTCGAATGTAGATTGACTAATGATGTTTGTTGGTTTCTCTGAATACTGAGCATATTTTTAAGGTTTCATCTCTTACCTACATGTAAAAATTTTATCTCTGGGAATGCTAGGAGGTACAAGTGAACACTATAGAAAGAGAAACTTTCTATAGTGCATTTTGCACAATGAAAATACAACAATCACCTCAATTAATGTTAGCTGCCAACCTTACTCCTCTCTATTAATATAGTCTTTGTATTTCCAACATCATGATTTTGATCATGATTCCCACCATTCTTCCAGTCTCCCAGTCTCGAAAATTTGAAGTCATCTTTGATCCTTCCATTTTCAAGATTTGGTTTTTTCTTTTCTTTCTTCTTTCTTTCTTTCTTTCTTTCTTTCTTTCTTTCTTCTTTCTTTCTTTCTTTCTTTCTTTCCTCTTTTTTTTTTTTTCTTCCAATTTATGTGTTGAGGGGCATCTAGGTGGCTCAGTCAATTAGGCGCTGGACTCTTGATTTCAGCTCAGGTCCTGATCTCAGGTGGTAAGTTCAAATTGGGCATGGAGCCCACTTAAAAAAATTGTGTTTTCCTTCAAAACTTCTTTTGCAGTTCCTTTGTATTCCCATTGCCACCTTTTGCCTTACTATAAATATATATCTAAATCAGCCTCCTTGCCTCAAGTCTTCCTAGTTTACTCTCTTCTATATGTAGTTTTGCTAATATACACTAATCATACTTCTTTTTCTAATATCTTTTCTCTGGCAAAAGTGTTTTCCCATTGCCTATAGGAGAAATTCTATTCTGTTATGATGGTCTTATGTTATTATTCCTTTGCTAATACCACACTGCCTTGATCATTGTAACTTCATAGTAAATACATTTTAAAATCCTTCAACTTTATTCTTCTTTTTCAAAGCTGTTTTAATTAGTCTAGTTCTTTTGTCCTTGTGTACAAGTTTTCAAGTCAGCTTTTCTACATCTACAAAACAATTCTGCTACGATTTTGATTGACACTGCATTAAATCTGTGGGTCAAAGTGGTGATAATTAACATCTTATTGTGTTGAGCTATCCAATCAATGAGCATGGTATGCCTCTACCTGGGTCTTTTGTGATTTCTTTTATCAGTGTTTATAGTTTTCAGCATACAGATCTAATATGTATTTTGTTAGATTTATACCTAAGTGGTTTATGTTTTTGGAATTCTTATAAATGTCATTGATTTAAAAAGTGTTGGCTTCCAATTGTACATTGTTAGTATATAGAAATATGATTGATTTTTTATTCAATTTTTAAAATTGTGAAAAACACATAGCATGAAATTTATCATTTTAACCATGCTTTGGGGTACAGCACAGAATTATTAAGTATATTCAAATTATTGTGCAACCATCATCACTGTTCATTTCCAGATCTTTTTTTTTAAAATGAAGACAATTTTTTTTACAGAAGCTTAAGGTTCACAGCAAAATTGAGAGGGGGGTATGGAGACTTTCTACATAGCCACTTTCTCTACTCATGTGTATCCTCCCCTATTATCAACATCTTCAAACATAAGATGTACATTTGTTACAATTGATAGACCTACATAGATACATGATAGTCACCCAACGTCCATAGCTTATATTATACTTCACTCTTAATGTTGTGCTTTCTATGGATTTGGACACATGAATAATGACATGTATCCATCATTATAGTATCATATGCAGTATTTTCACTGACCTAAAAAGCCTCTGTGCCTCACCTATTTATCTCTTTCCCTTCAACCCCTGGCAACCACTGGTATTTTTACTGTCTCAGTAGTTTTGCTTTTTCCTCAATATTATATATCAGAACCATACAGTATGTAGCATTTTCAGTTGACGTCCTTCACTTAATAATATGCATTTAAGTTTCCTCCATGTCTTTCCATGGCTTGATAGTTCGTTTCTGTTTAGCACTGAATAATAGTTTATTTTCTGTATGTACCACAGTTGATTTATCCATTCACCAACAATATGGGTTGTTTTCTAGCCTTTGCAATTATGAATAAAGCTTCTGTAAACATCCGCGTACAGGTTTTTGTGCGGGCATACGTTTTCAACTTGTTTGGGTAAATGCCAACAAGTGGAACTGCTGGATTATACGGTAAGAGTACATTCAGTTTGTAAGAGACCACCACAGTCTTTAAGAATGGCTGGACCATTTTGTACACCCACCAGCAATGAACCAAACTTCTTGTTGGTCCACATCCTTGCCAGCACATGGTGTTGTCTCTGTTCCAGGTTTTGACCATTCTAATACATGTGTGGTGGTAGCTCATGGTTTTTTAAATTTATATTTCCCTGGTAACATATGATGTGTAGCATCTTTTTATATTATTTGCCATTTGTATATCTTCTTTAGTGCCATGTCTGTTAAGGTGTTTGGCCCATTTTTAATTGGCTTGTTTATTTTTCTTATTGCTGAGGTTTAAGAACTCTTTGTTCATCTTAGATAACTATCATTTATCAGATGTGTCTTTTGTAAATAATTTTTCCCAGTCTGTGGCTTGTCTTCTTGTTCTCTTGACATTACCTTTTGCAGAGCAGAAGTTTTTAATTTTAATAAAGTCCAGCTCATCCTTTTTTTTTTCATGGATCATGTCTTTGGTGTTGTATCTAAAAAGGCATCACCATACCTAAGGTCACCTAGATTTTCTCTTATGTTATCTTCTAGGAGATTTATAGTTTTGCCTTTAATGTTTGCATCCGTAGTCCATTTTGAGTTAATTTTGTGAAGGGTAAGGTGTGTATCTAGATTCATTTTTTTGCGAGTGGATGTACAATTGTTCCAACACCATTTGGTGAAGAGACTATCTGCGCTCCATTGTATTGCCTTTGCTCCTTTATCAAAGATTAGTTGACTTTATTTATGTGGGTCTATTTCTAGTTCTTTGTCCTGCTCACTGACCTGTTTTTCTATTCTTTCACCAATACTATACTATCTTGGTTACTGTCATTTAAATATTAAGCAATAAGTACAATAAGTGGCTTATTAGGTACATCAGTTCTCCAACTTTACTCTCCTTTAATATTGTATTGACTATAGTGGGCCCTTGTCTCTCCATATAAACTTTAGAATCAGTTTGTAGATATCTGCAAAATAACTTTCTGATATATTGATTGGCATTGCATTAAACCTAAAGATCATATTGGGAAAAACTGACATCTTAATAATTTAAAATTTTTCTTTCGTTAACATGGAATATCTTTCCATTTATTTGGTGCTTTTTTGATTTCATTCATCAGAGTTTTGTAGATTTTCTCATATATACCTTGTACGTATTCTGTTAGATTTATAGCTGAGTATTTCATTTTTGTGTGATAATGTTAAGTGGTACTTTGTTTTTATTTTTAAATTCTACTTGTTCATTCCTGATATATAGGGAAGGACTAACTCTTTTATATTAACCTCATATCCTAAAACCTCACTATAATCCCTTAGTAATTCTGAGAGTTTTTTGGCCACTTCTTTAAATTTTTTTACATAGATGTCTTCTGTGAACGAAGAAGTTTTATTTCTTTTTTCCCCAATCAGTATATTTTTTTTAAATTTCATTTTCTTATATTATTGCATTACCTAGGACTTCCACTATGATGTTAAAAAATATCAGTGGCTCATTAGGTTGAGCATCTGACTCTTGATTTCGGCTCAGGTCATGATCCCGGAGTTGTGGGATCAAGCCCTATGTCAAGCTCTGTACTGAATGTGAAGCCTACTTAAGATTCTCTCCCACCCCCCCTCCCCACCCAACCCTCCCCTGCTCACACTGTCTCTCTAAAATTAAAAAAAAAAAAATAGTGGTAAAAGGGAACATATTTGATTTGTACCTGGTCTTAGTGGGAAAGCTTCAAGTTTCTCACCATTAAATATGATGTTATCTGTAGGTATTTTGTTGCTCTTCTTTATCAAGTTGGGGGAGTTCCCCTTTATCCCTAGTTTACCAAATTTATATCATGAATAGGTGTTGGATTTGTCAAATGTGTTCTCTGCATTTATTGATATGATCATGTGGTTTGTTTTTTTTTTTTACTTATTGATGTTACGGATTACAGTAATTGATTTTTTCAGTTTATTTATTTATTTTGAGGGGTGAGGGGTAGAGAGAGAGGGAGAGAATCCCAAGTAGGCTTTGTGCTTAATTTATACAGTTGGAGTGGATAGCCTCTATTTAATATTTACAACTGGCCAGTTAAAAGAAGAGAAAACAATTATACAAAGACTTTCATTTGACATTTTCATTCTTTTTTTTTAATATGAAATTTATTGTCAAATTGGTTTCCATACAACACCCAGTGCTCATCCCAAAGGGTGCCCTCCTCAATGCCCATCGCCCACCCTCCCCACCCTCCCACTCCCCATCAACCCTTGGTTTGTTCTCAGTTTTTAAGAGTCTCTTATGGTTTGGCTCCCTCCCTCCCTAACTTTTTTTTCCCCCTTCCCCTCCCCCATGGTCTTCTGTTACGTTTCTCAGATTCCACATAAGAGTGAAAACATTGCCAAGTAGTATTCCATTGTGTATATAAACCACAATTTCTTTATCCATTCATCAGTTGATGGACATTTAGTCTCTTTCCATAATTTGGCTATTGTTGAAAGTGCTGCTATAAACATTGGGGTACAAGTGCCCCTATGCATCAGCACTCCTGTATCCCTTGGGTAAATTCCTAGCAGTGCTACTGCTGGGTCATAGGGTAGATCTATTTTTAATTTTTTGAGGAAACTCCACACTGTTTTCCAGAGCAGCTGCACCAGTTTTATTCCTAGGTATTTTATGATTCTTGGTGCAATTGTGAATGGGATCAGTTTCTTGTCTTTTTGTTACTTCATTATTAATGTATAGAATGCAACTTATTTCTGTACATTAATTTTGTATCCTGGATTTTACTGAATTCATGTATCAGTTCTAGCAGACTTTTGGGGGAGTCTGTTGGGTTTTCCATGTATAGTATCATGTCATCTGCAAAAAGTGAAAGCTTGACTTCATCTTTGCCAATTTTGATGCCTTTGATTTCCCTTTGTTGTCTGATTGCTGATGCTAGATCTTCCAACACTATGTTAAACAACAGCAGTGAGAGTGGGCATCCCTGTCGTGCTCTTGATCTCAGGGGGAAAGCTCTCGGTTTTTCCCCATTGAGGATGATATTAGCTGTGGGCTTTTCATAATGGCTTTATGATGTTTAAGTATGTTCCTTCTATCCCTACTTTCTTGAGGGTTTTTATTAAGACAGGATGCTGAATTTTGTCAAATGCTTTTTCTGCATCGATTGACAGGATCATATAGTTCTTTTCTTTTATTAATGTCATGTATCACATTGATTGATTTGCAAATGTTGAACCAGCCCTGCAGCCCAGGAATGAATCTCACTTGATCATGGTAAATAATTCTTTTTATATGCTGTTGAATTCGATTTGCTAGTATCTTATTGAGAATTTTTGCATCCATATTCATCAGGGATATTGGCCTGTAGTTCTCTTTTTTGCTGGGTCTCTGTCTGGTTTGGGAATCAAAGTAATTCTGGCTTCATAGAATGAGTCTGGAAGTTTTCCTTCCCTTTCTATTTTTTGGAAAAGCTTGAGAAGGCTAGGTATTATCTCTGCTTTAAATATCTGGTAATATTCCCCAGGGAAGCCTTCTGGTCCTGGACTCTTATTTGTTGGGAGATTTTTGATAACTGATTCAATTTCTTCGCTGGTTATGGGTCTGTGCAAGTTTTCTATTTCTTTATGTTTCAGTTTTGGAAGTGTGTGGGTGCTTAGGAATTTGTCCATTTCTTCCAGGTTGTCCAGTTTGTTGGTATACAATTTTTTATAGTATTTCCTGATAATTGTATCTCTGAGGGATTGGTTGTAATAATTCCATTTTCACTCATGATGTTATCTATTTGGGTCCTCTCCCTTTTCTTTTTGAGAAGCCTAGCTAGAGGTTTATCAATTTTGTTTATTTTTTCAAAAAACCAACTCTTGGTTTCATTGATATGCTCTACAGTTGTTTTAGATTCTATATTGTTTATTTCTGCTCTGATCTTTATTATTTCTCTTCTTCTGGTGGGTTTGGGGTGTCTTTGCTGCTCTGCTTCTAGTTCCTTTAGGTGTGCTGTTAGATTTTGTATTTGGGATTTTTCTTGTTTCTTGAGATAGGCCTGGATTGCAATGAATTTTCCTCTCAGGACTGCCTTTACTGCATCCCAAAGCATTTGGATGGTTATATTTTCATTTTCACTTGTTTCCATATATTTTTTAATTTCTTCTCTAATTGCCTGGTTGACCCATTCATTCTTTAGTAGGGTGTTCTTTTTTTTAAATTTTTTTTAACGTTTATTTATTTTTGAGACAGAGAGAGACAGAGCATGAATGGGGGAGGGTCAGAGAGAGGGAGACACAGAATCTGAAACAGGCTCCAGGCTCTGAGCTGTCAGCACAGAGCCCGACGCGGGGCTCGAACTCATGGACCACGAAATCATGACCTGAGCCGAAGTCGGCCGCTTAACCGGCTGAGCCACCCAGTCGCCCCAGTAGGGTGTTCTTTAACCTCCATGCTTTTGGAGGTTTTCCAGACTTCTCTGTGGTTGATTTCAAGTTTCATAGCATTGTGGTCTGAAAGTGTGCATGGTATGATCTCAATTCTTGTATACTTATGAAGGGCTGTTTTGTGACCCAGTATGTGTTCTATCTTGGAGAATGTCCCATGTGCACTTGAGAAGAAAGTATATTCCGTTGCTTTGGGATGTGGAGTTCTAAATATATCTGTCAAGTCCATATGATCCAATGTATCATTCAGGGCCCTTGTTTTGTTATTGATTCTGTGTCTAGATGATCTATCCATTGTTGTAAGTGGGGTATTAAAGTCCCCTGCAATGACCACATTCTTCTCAAAAAGGTTGCTTATGTTTGTGATTAATTGCTTTATGTATTTGGGGGCTTCCATATTCGGTGCATAGACATTTATAATTGTTAGCTCTTCCTGATGGATAGACCCTATAATTATTATATAATGCCTTTCTTCATCTTCTGCATTTGATTTAAAGTTTAGCTTGTCTGATATAAGTATGGCTACTCCAGCTTTCTTTTGACTTCCAGTAGCATGATGGATAGTTCTCCATCCCCTGACTTTCAGTCTGAACATGTCCTCAGGTCTAAAATGAGTCTCTTGTAGACAGCAAATAGATGGATCTTGTTTTTTTATCCATTCTGATACCGTATGTCTTTTGGTTGGAGCATTTAGTCCATTTATATTCAGTGTTATTATAGAAAGATAAGGGTTTAGAGTCATTGTGATATCTGTAGGTTTCATGCTTGTAGTGATGTCTCTGGTACTTTGTGGTCCTTGCAACATTTCACTCACAGAATCCCCCTTAGGATCTCTTGTAGGGCTGGTTTAGTGGTGATAAATTCCTTCAGTTTGTTTGTTTGGGAAAACTTTTCTTTCTCCTTCTATTCTGAATGACAGACTTGCTGGATAAAGGATTCTTTGCTGCATATTTTTTCTGTTTAGCACATTGAAGATTTCCTACCATTCCTTTCTGGCCTGCCAAATTTCAGTAGATAGGTCTGCCACCTGTCTTATGGGTCTCCCTTTGTAAGTTAGAGCCTGTTTATCCCTAGCTGCTTTCAGAATTTTCTCTTTATCCTTGTATTTTGCTCATTTCACTATGATATGTTGTGCAGAAGATCGATTCAAGTTATGTCTGAAGGGAGTTTTCTGTGCCTCTTGCATTTCAATGCCTTTTTCCTTCCCCAGATCAGGGAAGTTCTCAGCTATGATTTAAGTACACCTTCAGCCCCTTTCTCTCTTCTTCTTCTGGAATTCCTATGATATGGATATTGTTCTGTTTGATTGCATCACTTAGTTCTCTAATTTTCCCCTCATACTCCTGGATTTTTTTTATCTTTTTCTCAGCTTCTTCTTTTTCCATAATTTTATCTTCTACTTCACCTCTTCTCTCTTCTGCCTCTTCAATCTGTGCTATGGCCACCTCCATTTTATTTTGCACCTCATTTATAGCATTTTTAGCTCCTCATGACTATTTCCTAGTCCCTTGATCTCTGTAGCAATACATTCTCTGCTGTCCTCTATGCTTTTTTCAAGCCCAGCGATTAATTTTATGACTATTATTCTAAATTCTTGTTCTGTTATATTGCTTAAATCATTTTTGATCAGTTCGTTAGCTGTCACTACTTCCTGGAGTTTCTTTTGAGGAGAATTCTTCCATTTCATCATTTTGGATAGTCCCTGGAGTGGTGCGGAACTGCAGGGCTCTTCCCTTGTGGTGTCGGGAGTAACTTGCGTTGGTGGGCGGGGCTGTAGTCAGACTTGATGTCTGCCTCCAGCCCACTGCTGGGGCCATAGTCAGACTGGTGTGTACCTTACCTTCCCCTCTTCCAGGGGCAGGACTCACTGTGGAGTGGTGTGGCCCCTGTCTGGGCTACTTGCACACTGCCAGGCTTGTGGTGCTGCTTTGATGGGATCTGGTCAAGGGCGTATTAGCTGGGGTGGATCTGCAAGTTGCACAGGGGCAGGAGGGGAAGGCTTAGCTTGCTTTGCAGTTGGTGGTCCCCTGGGGGAGGGGCCCTGCAGCACCAGGAGGGAGGCAGGCCCATGGAGGGATGGATCCACAGAAGCACAGCACTGGGCCTTTGTGCCGTGCAAGCAAGTTCAGTGATGGGAACTGGTTCCCTTTGGAATTTCATCTGGGGGTGGGAGAGGGGAATGGCGCTTGCCAGGGCCTTTGTTTCTACGCTGAGCTGAGCTCTGTCTTTCTGGGCTCAACGACTCTCCCTCCCGGCATCCTCTCGCCCTCCCTGCTCTCCGAGAGCAGAGCTGTTGACTTTTAACATTCCAGATGTTAAATCCTGATGGCTATCAGAATTCACGAAGTCCAGCCCCTCTGCTTTTACAAGCCAGACTCAGGGGCTCTGCCTTGCCCGGTGGGCTGCCTCTCCACCACCCCAACTCCCTCCCGCCAGTCCATGTAGTGCGCACTGCCTCTCCACCCTTCCTACCCTCTTTGGGCCTCTTGTCTATCTTGGCTCTGGAGAATCCGTTCTGCTAGTCTTCTGGTGGTTTTCTGGGTTATTTAGGCAGATGTGGGTGGAACCTAAGCAATCAGCAGGACGAGGTGAGCCCAGCGTCCTCCTACACTGCCATCTTCCCCTCTGAGTCAACATTTTCATTCTTAAACTTTGTTGTGCACAAGACCACAGGTATTAGATTCAGTAGATCATCAGTGGGCTTGAGGTTCTGCATTATTCGGAGCCATCCCAGCTGATTCTGATGCAGATGTGGTTTGGGTCACATTTTGAGAGACAAAGCACTAAAATTGATCAAACATTCATGACCATCACTTTAGATTTTGAATTTTTCTTTTTTCTTAATAGGAAAGCCTACCTTATAAATCAAACAAGAAAAAGAAATAAAAAGCATCCAACTGGGAAAAAGAAGTAAAACTATCACTATTTGCAAATGAAATGATACTATATATAGAAAATGCTAAAGATTTTACGAAAAATATTTAGAACTAATAAATGAATTAATTAAGGTTTCAGGATAGAAAATTAATATACAGAAATCTGTTGTATTTCTATGTACTAATAAAAAACTATCAGAAAAAGAAATCAAGAGAATACTTCCATTTACATTTATGTCAAAGAGAATAAGTACCTAGGAATAAATTAACCGAGGAGTTGAAAAACCTGTACTCTGAAAACTAGAAGACATTGATGAAAGAAATTGAAGATGACAAAAATAAATAAAAAGATAAATCGTGCTTGTGGATTGAAAGAATTCATGTTGCTAAAATGTCCTTACTAGTCAAAGCAATCTATAGATTCAATGCAATCCCTATCAAAATATGAATGGCATTTCCCACAGAACTAGAACAAATCATCAAGATTTGAAATCCTCAGATTTCAAAATATATTATCTACATTCAAACAGTATGGCACTGGCACAAGCTACACATATAGATCCATGGAACACAAGGGAGAGCCCAGAAATAAACCCATACTTATACAGTCAACTAATCTACAAAAAGGACCAAGAATATAAAGTGGGGAAAAGACAATCTTTTCAATAAATGGTACTGGGAAAACGTGACAGCTACCAGCAAAAGAATGGACCTGAACCATTTTCTTATACTATATACAAAAATAAACTCAAAATGGATTAAGGACCTAAACGTACGACCTGAAACCATAAATCTCCTAAAAGAAAACAAGCAGTAAAGTGTTGGACATTGGTCTTAGCAATAATTTTTGGACCGGTTTCCTCAGGCAAATGCAACAAAAGCAAAACATTTGGATCTGTGTCAACCTAAAAATCTTTTGCACAGCAAAGGAAACCATCAACAAAACAAAAAGGCAAGCTTCTTAGTGGGGGAAGGTATTTTCAAATGATATAGCTGATAGGAGTTAAATATCCAAAATATATAAAGAACTCATACAACTCAGCACCAAAAAAAAAAAAAAGAAATCAAACAATCTGTTTAAAAAATGGACAGAGGACCTGAACAGACATTTTCCCAAGAAGATATAGAGATGACCAACAGATATATGAAAAAATACTTAACAATGCTAAGCCTTAAGGAAATGCAAATCAAAACCAAAATGAGATATTACCTCACACCTGGCTAATATCAACAAGACATGAAATAACAAGTGTTGGTGAAGATGTGGAGAAAAGGGAACCCTCGTGCTCTGGTGGTGGGAATACTGGTGCAGGCACTGTGGAAAACAGTATAGAGTTTCCTCAAAAAATTAAAAATAGGAGTACTATACAATCCAGTAATTCCAATTCTGAATATTTGCTCAAAGAAAATGAAATAATTTCAAAAAGATATATACACCCTTATGTTTAGCATTATTTACAACTGCCAAGATATGAAAGCAACTTAAGTGTCCATTAATAGATGAGTGGATAAAGATGTGATATGTGTGTGTGTGTATTGTGTACACACACACACACACACACACACATCAATGGAATATTATTCAACCATAAAATGAATGAAATCTTGCTATTTGCTACAACATGCATGAACCTAGAGGGTATTATGCTAAGTGAAATAAGTAAAAAAGAGAAAGACAAATGCTGTATGATTTTACTTTATATGTGAAATCTAAAAAACAAAAGAAATAAAACAATAACACACTCATAAGTGCAGAGAGCGAACTGTTGTTTGCCGGAGGAAAAGGGTTAGGGGGATAGGTGAAATAGGTGGAGATTAAGAGATATAAACTTCCAGCTATAAAATAAGTGAGTTATGGAGATGTAATGTACAGCATAGGGAATATAGTCAATAATATTGTAGTAACTATACATGATTACAGATGTTAGCTAGACCTACATGGTGATCATTTCATAACTTACATAAATGTCAAATTGGGGCACCTGGGTTGGCTCAGTCGATTAAGCGTCCATCTTCAGCTCAGGTCATGATTTCATTGCTCGTGAGTTCGAGCCTTGCGTCAGGCTCTGTGCTGACAGCTCAGAGCCTGGAGCCCACTTCAGATTCTGTGACTCCCTCTCTCTCTCTGCCCCTCCCTGCTCACGCTCTGTCTCTCTCCTTCGATAATAAATAAGCATTAAAAAAAAGTCAAATCACTTTGTTGTACACCTGACACTAATATAATATTATATGCCAACCACACTTAAATAAAAACTGGTTTATGAAAAATTATGTATAGCAGTGCCATAATTTTATTTTTATATGTATATATAAAATGTTTATATTATTATGTAAATATAAATATATGTATTAATTACATATAATAAAGTATACATAAAAATAGCTACATGTATAGATAAATGATGGCAGAAATATATACTAAAAAGTTAACTGTTCTTATCAGTGATTAGCGAATTATAGCAGTTTGTTTTCTTTTTGCTGTTTTACATTTTCAATGTTTTTTCTGCCATTAACCTGTAATGTTTTTGTTTGCAGAAGAAAGAAAGAAGCTATAAAAAGAACAGTCACAAAAGTCTATGTTAGAAGTGACTTGTTGATTATGCCTATAATGCCCAGTAGGTTGACTTCATTCTACAGGGAATCTTTTGGTGCCATTGAGGGAATTTCAATACTATGTTCACAAACAGGTTTGAAGATGGGAAGAAATAAATATCTTCCCTTCCAAACAGTATTTTTCAAAGAAAAATAACATGAAACAAATAGTTGTCTTTGACATTTTTTTTCTTGTATCTTAAGAGCTCTTCATGAAAATTTATATTTTATGGCATCTCTGCATCTTCTTATAAGCATTAGGTGAGAATACAGTACTTTATTTTATTGTAAATTATTCTTTCCAAGAAAACTATTAGAAAATACCATTTTAGTACCAAGAGTTTCTCATGAGCTATCAAAATTTGTGAAAAATATTTTTCAGATGATTTAGTTTCCAAATGGAACATCCTGAATTGAATAGCTAAATAAACATTGTGTATTTCCTCTGAAAACTTTTAGACATCAAGCTATGTCTTTGTAGAATGAAGAATTGAACTCAGGCAATTCAGTTATGGCATTGTGTGCTTTACTACTATGCTTATGCTACCTACTAAAGAGCAGAGGGGGGGGGGGTCATAGTCACACAGACTGTGGGTGGAAATGTACCTTAGAAAATCTGGTGCTTTAGATGAGAACCTCAAAACAAGGGTCATAAAGCTCATAATTACTTGCCAATTCAGACGTGGAATAGAGATTCAAAGCCTCTGAAATATTGTTACATTATTGTTAATTTGGGGGGGCAGTATAATGAGTTATAAAACACATTTAATATTTTTTGTGTCTTTGAAAATTAAAATTCATTCTGGCATTTCATTTACATGGAAACACAAACAGAACGAAGAAGATTTCTGACTGTTAAGAATCATAGAGTTATGGGGTTTTTTAAAGGAGTGTATGATTTCCCCTTCTACTTGGATCTTTTTTAAGATGATACTTTGCTGGAAACATGCACGCACATACAAAAGAGTTCGCCACAACTATTAAGAGCCACAACTTGTTATATTCTGTGAAGAGCGGAAAATAAGGATAATCGGGTGTTTGTAGCGATTTGACAGCAGCGTGTTTATTTGATGATTATTGCTGATACTAACAGCGTCTCTGTTTCTTAATGTCTAATGTAAATCTCAAACACATTTTCTCTTTTTCTATTTCCACGAAGATTGAGAAGAAGTTTTTCTCCAAATGGTTTCCTTTTCACAGGGGAAAAAATTCCAGGTGACTTTTTATAGAAAATACCTCAAGTCTCATATGTATTTTTATTGTTCAAACATTATTCTCATTAGAACTGAATATTTCACAAACTCTGTCTTCCCTCAATTTTCTGTATTGTTCTGTCTTTGAATCACCAAGCTGGCACTTTAGGGAAATGTTTCAGGCCAGTACAGACTTGGGGAATGAAGTCTTCAGCTTCTGTACAGACTGGTGACTGGGTTATAGAAGTAAACATGGGGCGCCTGGGTGGCTCAGTCGGCTGAGCGACCCACTTCGGCTCAGGTCATGATCTTGCGGTCTGTGAGCCCGAGTCCTGCGTCGGGCTCTGGGCTGATGGCTCAGAGCCTGGAGCCTGCTTCTGATTCTGTGTCTCCCTCTCTTTCTGCCCCTCTCCCACTCATGCTCTGTCTCTCTCTGTCTCAGAAATAAATAAACATAAAAAATTAAAAAAAAGAGAACTAAACATATGGGATAGAATGATACCCACTTGGGTGGTCTTGGTATGAAAGCCTGGGAGCTGTGAATCTAAAAATGGGAAATATTCCTTTGAATGGTTAATATTTAGATCAGCTGTTTGTAAATGGGTAGATCCTGTTTTAGATACCAAGGCAGGGATCTGAATACACAAAACATATTTTATGTTCAGACTTGTGCATTATTTGTGAAATGCATTGTGATGGTGAGGACTGAGGTTTTCTTCTCCTGGGTCTCCACAAGATCTAGCCTTCTCACTTGCTTCCTTAGGCTTGTAAAACTCGTGGATACATTTTTAGTCTGGGACTCTTAACTGTCTCGACTGGATTTATGTTAGTCATTACCTATTACTGTGATTCATCTTTTCTCATTTGCTTTGCCTTTTAAACAAAATTTATAATTTCTACTATTTAAATTGAATCCACCTTTTCAAAACACTGGTTATTTTTTCTACTGTGGTGTCATTTGTAATGTTTCATTCCACCTTGACTTTGATAGTCCTACTTGTAATCCCAAAAAGAACAGGAAAAGAAAAATCCTTCCAATCATTTTAGAATTTGTGCCTCTGAAATATTAAAACATATTCTCAGTTAATTGGATGGTAATTGTTTTATTTGGCCTATAAAATGACGGCCTTTGGATCCTTCCCAAACCTGTAAATAAGCTGGTGGTGTCTTTGTTTCTTCACTCCTCTTCAAAGGGGGGGGCTTTTATTTTTTTATCTTGGGTGCGACACCAGGTAGAGTTTCTACGTGTGACTGAGCTAAGAATGACAGCGTTCTAACTGAGGAGGTACTACACAGATATTTGGTGACTGAATGAATGATTATATTCACATATGAGAGTTTATTGGGGATAATTAAAAAGTGTTAATTAGAAATTAAGAGTGGTTTTGAGTAATATAAAATCAAAAGACTTGATTAGGTATCTGGGGTGATTTATATGAATATATAATCAAATAACAATGATAATGGACAGTAAAAACAGTAATGCAATATTAATTTACTGTCTTCTTATTTAACCTATTAATGCCTTAAAGGAACTGAATGATGTATATCATTAATATCAAAGACAGAGTCCATTTTTCATTCAATAGAAAAGATACACAAGATTTTCTGAAAAAGAGTAATAATAACACTTTTGAAACTGAACTGCTGCTGTTTTTAGAGACTTTCATATAAAATGTATGTTTTTATTCTCAGTTCTGAAAAACAATTCACTGTTAATATATTCAATTCTAAATATGTATGTACTTAAAAGCCTTTTTAAAAAATCTTTCTCAAAATTATTTACTATATACTTAATGCCCTTAAGTGTGTTTGTAAAAAAGAGAAACACTGTCCCTTCATATTTGTTGAGAAAGTGCCATCTGAAATAGGGAACAGACATTACCATTCGATACCAGTTTTCATGACCTTTGATTGTTTTTTTTTTCCTTTACCTATTCTCTCATGGTAGTAATCAGCCTGAGTGGATATGATGGAGACAAACAAGACACAGGTGACGCAGTTTGTTCTCACAGGACTGACAGATCGTCCAGGGATGCAGGCCCCCCTGTTCCTGGCGTTCTTGGTCATCTATCTCACCACCATGGTGGGCAACCTCGGACTGATTTTCCTCACCTGGAAGGACCCCCATCTTCACACCCCCATGTACTTATTCCTTGCTAGTTTGGCCCTTGCAGATGCCTGTTCCTCATCCTCTGTGACTCCAAAGATGTTAATGAATTTTTTATCTAACAATCACATGATATCCCTGGTCAAATGCATCACCCAATTTTATATTTTTGCTTCCAGTGCCACCACAGAGTGTTTCCTCTTGGTAGTGATGGCCTATGACCGCTACGCAGCCATATGCAACCCCTTGCGTTATCCAGTGGTGATGTCCAACCGACTCTGTACCTGGTTGATAAGTGTGTCATATGTGATTGGTTTTCTGCATCCCGTCATTCATGTGGGATTATTATTTAGATTAACCTTCTGCAGGTCCAATATAATACCTCATTTCTACTGTGAAATTTTGTCACTATATACAATTTCTTGCACTGACCCATCTCTTAATGCGTTGGTGATTTTTATTTTTGCTGCTTGTATACAAGCTTTTACTTTTACGACCATCATGGTGTCTTATACCCGTGTCCTCTTTGCCATCCTGAAAAAGAAGTCTGAGAAGGGCAGGAGCAAAGCCTTCTCCACGTGCAGCGCCCACCTGCTCTCTGTCTCTTTGTTCTATGGCACTCTCTTCTTCATGTATGTGCGTCCTGGGTCTGGGCCAGATCAATATCAGGATAAAATGTATTCATTGTTCTACACGGTTATAATCCCTCTGCTAAACCCCTTTATTTATAGCCTAAGAAACAAGGAAGTTTTAGGTGCACTGAGAAAAGTGATAAAGAAATAAATATTTTTTGGGGGGAAAGCTTTCATTATTCCTTATGTTTTCCTCTGTTTAAATAAAGCATAATGTGGGGTTTGCACATAGTGGGGATTTAATCTATAATCATTAAATGAATGAATAAAAAATTTACAGTAGATAGACTTGTCTTCATCATAAGTTGTTGTGATCATCAAAATAATTAATGAGCATGGTAAAGACAGGCTCCATTTACTTTGTGTTATTGTTGTTTTTAATCCATCTTCAAAGACAAAAGTGAAACAGAAATCTCCAAATTACTGTATCTTTGTAACGTGAAGAGCTTTGTGTTTCCAGATATTCACACTTCAAAACTCCTTTGAGTTTATAGTTTTTACAGGAAGACTCATCCTGTATAAGCCCTCTTTTTAAAAAAGACTCATGCCTTTTTAAATAATTCTTGAATGGGTACTTTTTCAAAACCTTGTCTTTAGTAGTTATTTATAATTACCCAAACAATATGAAAACCAAAGTAATATTGTTAGACTGAATATGACAATATATAACGTATTGAGGCATTTAAAATGAACATCTCTACAAGGTTTAAAAGTAATTTTGCAAATTATATTTGTATTGCAACCATTGAAAAGTTAAAAAATTTAACAATCATATATTTAAGTGAAAGTAATTTTCCTGCAATGTAATGAAAAGTCCTAAATTCTTTAAAATGTCCACCTTTTAATTTATCAAGCACTCTCAATAAGCATCTTGCATCTGACACACATATGCCAATTGAATTTTTTTTCTCCTGTAATTGACAACTACCTGGAATAGCAGATGTGCTTGATCAAATCATAATTATGCAACTTAAGTGACTTTTTCTTTATAAAAACTATGTATGTGTTCTGTCTGACCCTGTTACCATTTTTGAGTTCCTGAGGTAATTACATATGGCTCTGTGAATATTTTAGTCAAAAATAAAGGAAAAGGTAGGTAGTTTGACCTACATTACGTTATTGATAGAGCCGATTTTCATAACCCTTAGATGTCTCTTACAGGGCATACAAGGGCAAAGGAGCATATAAACCATGAATAGTGACCCTAGTGCATTCTGGGGGGTAAAGAAAAAGAGTAAAGTATTGCTATATACATGGCACATTTCTCAGATCCTAGCCTATTATTTTGATTTGAGGATATAAACAATTTGTTGAGTCATCGAACAAAAAAGCACGTGGTGTGGCCAAGTGGCTCCAGCACAGTGTGTTTGGGGCTCAGTTTTCCCAGACTCTGCTCCTCTCATTGCATCTGAGCTCTGCCTTCTGCTGTGTGGGCTCATTCGAAGCAGGTTGCTCCCTGTGGCTGCAGAATCTCTGTAGGAGTTCTTGCCTCCACTTCTCCACACTCAAGGCCAGCGGCAAAACTCTCTCTTTTTTTCTATGTGCCACACAGACTATTTTAAGTATTGGCTGTGTACAATTGCTATCCGGCAATATATAGATGTTCTCTGCCTCCTTTATACCTCTATTATTTCAAGGCAGCGTGGTGCCTGAGTCCACGCTTTTAACCACTACCCTATGCTGCTTCTATACGACTACAACGTCTTACATGACACCTAACACTAGTGGCTGAAGAGGCACACAGAAGGAGATGGTACTAGCCAAATCACTGACTGCTTCTTCCGCTCCACAGTGTGCCCTGTGGATAAGAGAAGGAAGTAAGCCTTCTGATGTGCTTCCTGGATTCTTCTTTTACTGTAAAGCTCAGGTCACCATGCTAGGTTTTCCCCAGGAGATTGTGAGTTCTTTTGTAGAAACTTTTATGTTTTATGGTTTTATATTTTATGTGAAAGACGGTTTGGAATCCAACTAATACTACATAATCCATAAGAATGACCACATCTCAGGTGCTTCATAGTTCAGCTTATAGCATATTGTAAAACTGAGTAGTTCTTTGTTACATCACACTCTGTCGATAACAACTAACAGAATTAAAGACTTAATGTCACCAATAAAGTCTTGCCCATCTGCCTCCTCGCCCAGATGGTATAGGCCAGTGGTCCTCACTTGGTTATCACCTCAAACCAAACAGACTAGAATTTTTAAGATGGGGTTCCAGGCTTCTCATAGTTTTATAAACCTGTCTAAGTGATTCTAATATGCAGTCAGTGTTGACAGTCACTAGAGATAATTATCACGTGAAACTTGGCAAGCTTCCGATGAAGATTAGATGATAATTGAATATAGAAACTTCTCTGTATGACTATTACAATGACTGTTTGCCAAAGTGGCCACTTTATGAGAGTTTATCCAATTTTTTATCAAGTTTTTATCTTTATTTCTCCCCATTTCTTATGGCACCAAGGGAATAATGATAGATGTCACGTATATTGCATACTATGCTTTTTTATTTAAGGGAGTGGTTCTCAGTCCTTGTTGGAGTCACCTAAGGTCCTTAAAAATTAAGATTCTCTGACCCAGTCTCAAGCCAGTGAAGTCAGCTTCTCTGGAGATGTGACCCAGCTACTAGTATATCTTTATCACTCCAGGGGATGCCAATGTACAGCCCAGGTTGAAAACTACTGGCTTAAAGGAAAAGTAAAATCTTCATATGGTCTTGATTCTTTAGTTGGATTTGGAAGTCTGACACAATTATCCATATTCTAGTGAATATGGACCTGCAGTTTGCTGTCTGAAAACAAGTTCATAAATAAACAAGTAATAGATAACACTAATTTCTTTCAAATTCCTACCAGATAATGAGTTTGGAGAGACAGACTATGCATATCCAGACAGTTCACCAAAAGTTAGCTGCAATTATTTCCTAACAAATATTTCTTTTGCATTAATAGAGACCCATATTTCAGTAGATATTTTACATATGTTGGACAGTTCTCCATTCTTGTCCATATGGTAATATGGTATGATCAATCCACTGAATGTCAGCTAGGCTCTTACAAAGTGTCTACAAGGTAAATACTTTATAGAATTGGAGTCTATAGCCTCTATATAACACCTAAAACTGGTTTAGTTAAGCAGAAGAGGGGCCAATGTCATGGAGATTTTTCACTTGAGGTTTTCATTTTTAAGCTTTCGTGTGCATGAACCCACAGGTATTGTATTCAGCAGATCATTGTCTGGTTTGAGGTTCTGTACTATTCACAGGTATCCCAGGCAATTCTGAGGCAGGTGGGCCTGGACTACATTCTGAAACACAAAGCTCTAACACTCATCATGATCATATTAGGTTGTGATTTTGATTTCTTCTTAATAGGAAAGTCTACCTGCTATTGTCTGAATGTTTGTGTCCTCCCCAAATTCATACTTTAAAATCTCATTCCCCAAAGATGATGGTGTTAAAAGCTAAGGCCTTTGGAAGTTGCTTAAGTCAGGCGGTGGAGCCTTCATGAATGGGATTAGTGTCTTATAAGAAAAGGTTTCAGAGAGATCCCCAACCTTTTCCTCCATGTCAGGACATATTGAAAAGACCCTGGCTATGAATCAGGACGAGGACTTTCATCAGAATGCAACAATACTGGCAATACCTTGCCAGTACCTTGATTTTGGACTTCCAGACTCCAGAACTGTGAGAAATACATTTCTGTGTTTATAAGCTACCCAGTCTGTGGTATGTTTTTACAGCAGCCTGAATGGACTAAGGTACTATCTCCTATTTAAATATTACTTCAAGACTTTTAGAGTATATTCATCTGAATTATCCTAATTGATCCTTTCAGTCACTCTGGAAAAATAGAAGGGAGGTGGTATTTCTTCCATTTACATGTGAGGCAGCCTGGAGTAGTGGAAAAGCACAGTGTGTCAAATCAGATCTGGTATTTTATTCCTGAGTCTTAGATGAAGCTAAAAGTGACCACAATAGCCTCCATGAAATCTTGTAGGTCATAGACAGAAGAAAACAATGAGTGTCTGAGGATATTTAAATGGGCAGTGCCTTAATTTCTTCATTTGTATAATAGAGATTATAATATGCATTTATGTCCCTATTCAGCTGATTGGGTGAGACAATATATGGGATGGTACATTACACAGCATAAATCACTATACAAATACAGGTTTTGTCTTTATGAGGAAGTTAAGATCCAACTTTTCTAAAGTGATATAATCAATAAAGGGCTATGCTAAGACAAGAACCACTGTCACAAACTGTCACAGGTTGCTGGTGTGGCCACTCCAGAATTCTTTTCATTATATAAGAAGGTAATGTAAGAAATGGCAGGTGCTCCAATATGGTTGAGATAGTTTATATGAATATGTCTTTGTTGAAAGTAAGATACAAAAAAATATATTCTTATGATAATGATTATTATATATTTATTAAACACACAAATCCAAAAAATTAGTCTTAGGAGACCCTAGGAGACCTACAAAGTGTGAGAAACAGGAACCATTGGACAAGCCAGAATTTGGAGTAATTTACATTTATGTTGAGGCATCTTTTTCCTTTCAAGGAAAACCTCTGGCCAGGGTCTACCATAACAGACACTTAAATATATTTTTGGAATGAATGACTAAGCTATTCAAAGTAAGCCTTTTAAAATCACCAACAATTTGCCTTCAAGAAGGAAGGTAGAGCCGTGAACTTCTGGCAAGGTCAAATAAGTCTAAACAACATTTAGATATTTGCTTAAATGTTTCTTTAAGATTTTATTTTTAAGTAATCTTTACACCCAATGTGGGGCTCAATCTCACAACCCCAAGATTACGAGTCACATGCTCCACCGACTGAGCCAGCCAGGGGCCCCTAAATTTTTTTATAATAAATTTCAGAACATTTCATCTTAATTTCCTCTTTTTTTTTGTAGTTGTGTCAAAGTATTCCAGCCAAAAATGTAGAACAAATGACAGAACTAAAAATTATTATTTAAAAATCCCTAATAATATAATTGGTTCTGGCAAGAATCATCAAAGGATGCTAAGACCTTAGCTAAAAAAATGAATGGGGACCTGGATAGTTTTACAAGGTGCAAAAGTATCATATCTTTAGTTATTTGCCAGATGTAAGGGAAAATACATAACTTTACAGTAAGGAGATCTGCCTGTTAACCCCTTAACCCAGGGATTACCCTGAAATCCACCAACAGTGACACAAACAGGCTTACTGTACTTCCTGATGTTACGCAATATGAAATTCGTATTTATGAAGAATTTTTGTCAAAATGTTTAATCAAGCCTTTAGATATAAATTCCACTGGGAATAGAAAAATATAAAGAGTAGGAGAATAAGTCAAACAAGGCAGCTAGACAAATCCAGAATGAAGAAATTCCACAAGACTATTGAACAATTGGCCCACTCTCTCCACGTCATTTCATAAAGGGGAAAAAACAAATAAGAAAACCATGATGATTAACAACAACAACAACAACAAAGAAGTAAATAAAGGGGGAAAGAAATGATACTTTTGGATTAAAAGAGTCTTGATGAATACAACAAACGCAATGTTACAAAAATAATTTGGTAACAACTGGAGAAATTTGAGCATAGACTGCTTATTTGATGGTAGTGGAAGTATAGTTTCATTTTATCTAATATCAAAATGGAATTGTGGTTAGGGAAAAATGTCCTTTGTTAATGATGCAGTGTGGAATGTTTAGTTATGAAATGTCATGATATCTGTAATTTTCATTAAAATAAATGTTTCCCTTTAAAATGTGTTGTACCTATAGGTTTTTTTCTTCTAGAAGATGTATCTCATTTGCTCAACATAAATCACTACTTACTGGTCTCTGTGCCAACCTGCAGATGAGCTAATTATAAAAGTATTTTATGGGGGCGCCTGGGTGGCTCAGTCGGTTAAGCGTCAGACTTCAGCTCAGGTCACGATCTCACGGTCCGTGAGTTCGAGCCCCGCGTCGGGCTCTGGGCTGATGATGGCCCAGAGCCTGGAGCCTACTTCCGATTCTGTGTCGCCCTCTCTCTCTGACCCTCCCCCGTTCATGCTCTGCCTCTCTCTGTCTCAAAAATAAATAAACGTTAAAAAATAAAAAAATTTATATATATTTTATGTACAAAGTTAAACTACCATTGTTACAAACTGGCAACATGACAACATATACCACAATTTGCTCACCCCCAAACCATTCTCTAACAAAAGAGCTTAGCTGCTTTACTTATGCATAACTAAAATAACTAACATACACAGTTACCTACTATTTAACGAGCCCTTCCTATCTGTCAAATACAGTGTTAATGGCTTGACATTAACTCTCTCATCTGACTCTTGCAACAACCTGGTAAGTGCACATTTTGACTTCATTTTGCAAATGAGATCTCAAAGCTTAGAGAGTTTAAGTTATTGATGAAAGACATAGAGACAACGCCAGATCTGAAACCAAAGTCTATGCTTTCAAGCAACTTTGCTACTCTTCCTCCCCATGTCTAGAAGTGGATATTTAAATTTAAGTGAATTTGTATCCATAGTGAACCTTGATGACATCAAGAATAATTTCAGTTATTACAGCTAACTTTATGATATATTGCAAACTCGGTATGGGACATCTCCCTTCTTTATCATTTTTGAAAAAAATTTTTACAATAATCTATTTGTTATTCTAGATGAATTAAACATTTCTAGTTAAACTATTTCCTTATTACTTTGTTTAATATTTCATCCAATTTATAAATTAATTTGGAAAAATTAATGCCTTTACTAGATCAAATCTTTCTGCTTAGATAAAATTATGACTTTTCACACATTAAACAGATTTTTATGCCCTTCAGTAGTTTTGCATTTATACCAAATACATATAGATCAGGCATATTTCTTGCCAAGTTTAATCACATATGTATGTATACACACACACACACACACACACACACATATATATGCGCATCTGTATATCTATATATAGATACATAGATTTTTTTCAAGAAATATATTGGGAATTTTTTTAGATTTTTGACAATTTGAAAAAACTCTCAGATGAACTTCATAGTCTGGAAATATTGAAAAATTAAGAAAAAGGTATGTCATGAATGCATAACATATGTGATACTAGTCTATTTTATCATACTACCATAAAACATACAAAAATCTATATAAAAAGTTAAAGTTTATTGAAACCAACACACACACACACACACACACACGTAGAGTCTGCACATGGCTATACTGGCAGTTGAGAGAAAGCAGCATTAAGTCACAACTACATAAAATTAACTGTGGTAATACTGTACCACTGTAATAATTTCATAGTCGCCTTCGGCTGCTGTTGCAATGAGCTCATGTTGAGTACCTGCTTACACAACTTTTGAGGCTAATCACCTCTACGTAAGCAATTGGTTTTTCTAGCAAATTGCATATTGCAGTATAAAGTGATCCTGTAGTTCTCACGTTTTTCTCATCATATTTAGTGCAATACCATAAACCTTGAATAAAACTATGGGACACATAATGAAGTGCCATTAGTGGTTCTGTTAGTGTTCCCAAAAGTCAGAGAAGAATCATGACATTACAAGAAAAAGTTGAATTGTTTAATATGTGTGGTAGATTGAGGTCTGCAGCTGTGGTTGCCTGCCATGTAAAGATAAATGGATACAGTATAAAGGACCACTATGAAAAAAAAAAAAAAAAAAAAGAAAGGAAATTCTTGAAGCAATCACTGCAACTACCCTAGCAGACTCACAGGTACAAAAACCTTGCATTTTTTGCAAAATACCTTTTAATCTCATATTAAAAATGTAGGTTTTATGTGGGTGCAGAATTGCTGTAAGAAAGGCATAGCTATAGGCTCTAACATGATTCAAGAGAAAGTGAAGTCATATGATAACTTAAAGCAAAAGGAAGGTGAAAGATCTAAAGTTGGAGAATTTAATGCCAGCAAAAGATGGTTTGATTATTTTGGAAGGACGTTTGGCTTAAAAAAACATCAAGATAACAGGAGAAGCAGCTCTGTCAACTAAAAGGCAGCAGAAGAGTTCCGGGATGCCATTCAAAAAATCATTGAGGAGAAAAGATGACTACCTGAATAGGTTTTGAATGCAGATGAAAGGGTCCTATTCTGGAAAAAAAAAATGCTATAAAGGACATTTATTAGTAAGGAAGAAAAGCGAGCACCAGGATTTAAGGCAGGGAGAGATGGCCCAAATCTACTGTTTTGTGCAAATGCCGTTGGGTTTATGATCAGGACAGTCCTTATCTATGAAGCTGATGACCCCTAAGCCTTGAAGGGAAAAGAGCAATCCCAGCTTTCAGCCTTTTGGTTGTACAAGAAAGCCCAGACAATAAGAACAGTTTTTCTGAATTGGTTCCATCCTCGCTTTGTTCCTGAATGCAGGAAGTACCTTGCCAGTAAGGGATTGCCTTTTGAAGTTCTTTTGATGTTGGACATTGCCTCCAGCCAACCAGAACCCCGAGTTCAACACCAAAGACATTATAGTGGTCTACTTGTCCCCAAACACAATGTTTCTAGTTTAGCCTCTAGATCAGCGGTTCATAAGAACCTTTAATGCTCATTATACACAGTAATATATGGAAGGGACTGTCAATAGTTTGGAAGAGAACCGCAATAGAGAGAATATCATAAAAGTGTGGAAGGATTATACCACTGAAGATGCCATCATTGTTACAGAAAAATCATGAAAGCCACCAAGCCCAAAACAATAAATTCTTGCTGGGAAAACTGTGTTCAGATGTTGTACACAATACGATTTATGACAGAGTCAATCAAGGAAATCATTAAAGAGGTTGCGGATGTGGCAAAAAAGGTGGGGCGTGAAGGTTCTCAAGATACGGATCTTGAAGAAATTCATGAACTAATACACACCACACCAGAAGAATTAACAGACGATGACATGATGGAAATGAATGCTTCTGAGCCAGTGCTAGACGATAAGGAAGAAGACGGCAGAAGCAATGCCAGAAACAAATCAACACTAGACAATCTGGCAGAAGGTGCTGATTGATTATTCAAGACTGTTTTTGAGTTTGATGACATGGACTCTTCTATGATATGAGAACTGAAAATAAAGCAAATGGAGGAAGAAGGATTGGTACTGGGTTAGAAACATTTTGAGAGGAATGAAAAAGCAAAAAAGTCAGAGAGAAATGACAATGTATTTTGGTAAAGTTACACTGAGTGGGCCTGCTTCTCCCACAACCTTTTCCACCTCCTTCACCTCTTCTGCCTCTGCTACCTTTGGGACAAGACCAACTCCTCCTTTTCTTTCTCCTCCTGAGTCTCCTCAGTGTGAAGACAAGGATGAATACCTATATGATGATTTATGTCTACTTCATGAAGCAAATAATCATCATGCCATACAGTTAAAACAAAACCTATTTTATGTGTGTGTCTTCATGTGAGAAATTTAGTAACCACACAGCACGAACTGTATGAGATATTTTTGTATCAACTTCATCATCAGCAACACCGCCTATGTATTCATCCTGTAGATGAATACAAGTGCAAGTCTTGTATGGGAGCAAATAGCCTAACCTTACACAGGTGTAAAGTGAGTGATATGTAATACAAAATTAATAAGGCATTAGTTTTATAACTTTGCTTTCAAAGAATTACATCATCATACAGTATGCCTCTCTCTCTTTCGTTATTGGTAAAAACTGTTGATAAGAAGTTCCTATTATCACAGGTGCTTTTTTAAATGTAACAATGTTTCCAATACTGTATTATGAGTATAGCTGTAATATGGTATGCCATAAAGAACTTATAACAATTAATTCATTTAATGTATGGTCTGGGCCACCATCAGGCAATCATATTAATTATAGTAGACTATCATAAAGCAATCATATTGCTGCTTCTTTGTAACAGTGCATGAACTGTATTCCTGTAAATAAATATGAATTTCTTTCTCACAGCTTTTCATTTTTGATATCTAGTGTTAGTAACACATATAATGTCTACAGTGTTTTGTATCCTAAGACAATATTGATGTAGGTACTGACAATTCATCTTTCAGAGGATGTAAACTTACGATACTGATACAGTACAGTACTGTAAATGTATTTTCTCTTATAATTTTATCAATAATATTTTCTTTTCTCTAGCTTACTTTGTTGTAAGAATATAGTACATAATACATTTAATATACAAAATATGTGTTGATTAAGAATTTATTTTATTGGTAAGGCTTATAGTCAACAGCAGGCTATTACAGCAGTTACATTTTTGAGGAGTCAAGTTATACACAGATTTTCACCCACACAGCTGATTGGTGCCCCTAGCTCTCATGTTGTTCAAGAGTCAACTGTAATGATATAGAAGACTATATATGGTATACATTAAGTTAAAAATAGCTTATGAAAACTTATGTATAGCAGAGCCATTATTTTGTTTTAAAATGTTCATAAAAATTATGCATCTATAAATTATGTATTTATAAGTATACATAAACATTAACTACATGCATGGGTAAATAATAGGAGAAATATTCACCAAAAAGTTAACTGTATTTATCAGTTGTTACTGAGATTACAACAATTTTGTTTCTTTGTGCTTTTCTATGTTTTCAATTTTTTTTCTGCAATTAACTTGCTTTCATTTTCAGAAGAAACAAGCTTATAAAAATAATACAAATAAGCATGTTAAAAGTGATTTGTTGATTAGTCTATAATTCCCAATAGATTGAGTTCATTCCACAGGGAATCTTTTGGTGGCATTGAGGGAGTTTCCACATTCTCTTCACAAACAGGTTTGAAGATGGGAAGAAATAAATATCTTTTCTTCCAAACTGCATTTTTCAAAGAAAAATAACATGAGACAAACAGTTGTGTTTGACATTTTTGTTCTTGTATCTTAAGAGTTCTTCATGAAAATTTATATTTTATGACATCTCTGCATCTTCTTATAAGAAGTGGGTGAGAATACAGTGCTTTATTTTATTGTCATTATTCTTTCCATGAAAAGTGATAGAACATATCATTTTAGTAACAAGCGTTTCTCATGAGCTGTCAAAATATCTTCAAATTTTTTTGAGATGATTTATCTATCAAATGGAACAGAAAAGAATCCTAACTGAATAGCTAAATAAAAATGTTGTTCATTTCCTTCAACCCCTTGTGGATACAAGGCTATATATCTATAGAATGAAGATTTGAACCCATGCTATAATATAGTCTGTGTGCTTCACCACTATGCTATGCCACCTACTAAGTAGCTAAGATGAATTATAGTCTCATAGGCTGTGGGCAGAAATACACCTCAGAAATTCCAATGCTGTACAAAAGAGAATCTTAAAACGAAGGTTATACAGTGGCTTAGGCTTATCACTTAGTAATTTAGAAGTAGAATTGAGACTCAAGCTTTTAAAATTTTGTTACATTTCTGTTAACATTTATTTTGCCAGGATAATGAATTATAGAATCAATCTGTTTAATAACTTGTGTCTTTGAAAGTAAAATTCATTCTGACCTTTATTTTATTATGGGAACTTCACAGAATCAGTTAAAAGTTAGAAATTATAGTGAAGGGGCTTTTCAAGTCTTTTAAAGACCTTTAAAGGGAGGTTATGCCTTCCCCTTCAGTGTGGTTCTTGTTGACATATTAGTTTTCTAGAAATATGCAGAAAAGAGTTCACCACATCTGCTGAGAACAACACCTCACTGTTGTGTTCTTGGAGGGGTATAAAATAAGGATAATCTTGTACTTGCAGTGGTTTGACAGCAGTGTGCTTACTCGACGATTACTGTCAATGTGACCAGCCTCTCTGTTGGTGTTTCTCCATGTCTAAAATAAATCCCAAATTTTCTCTTTTCCTATTTCCAGTGAAAATGAAGAACTGCTTTCCTCAAAATAGCCTCTCTTTTAAAGTGGAAAAACTCCAGGTGTCTTTTTATAGAAAACACCCCAATTCTTCTATATATTTTTACGGTTCAAAGATTATTTTCATTAGAGCTGAATTTTTCGCAAATATTGTTATTCTTCCTTTTGAATTACAGAGTGAAAGCTTTGAGATGTTTCAGCCTAGCACACACTTAGGGAGGGAATCTTCAGCTACGTCTATACAGAATTGATGTCTACATTACAGAAGTATACATATGTGTTGGAATGACAACCACTTGGGTGGTCTTGTCATAAAACCCTGGGGACTGCAAATCCAAGATTGGTAAATATTGTCTTGAATGGTTGTATACTTCATTAGCTGTTTATTAAAGGGTCGATCTTTTAGATGCTAAGAGAGGGTGTTGAATACATAAAACATATTTTATGTTCAGACTGGTGCATAATTTATCATTCATGAAATGCACTGTGATGGTGAGGACTGAAGCTTTTTCTTTGGGGTCTCCACAAGATCCAGCCTTCTCACTTTCTTTCCAGGCTTATGGAACTCGTGGATACATTTTATTTTGGGGCTCTTATCTGCCTTGACTGCTGTCTTTATGTTAGTCATTACCTATTACTGTGGTTCATCTTTTCTCATTTGATTTGCCTTTTAAACAAAATTTATAATTTTTACTATTTAAATTGAATCCACCTTTTCAAAAACACTGGTTATTTTTCCTACTTGGGGACCATTTGTAATGTTTCATTCCACCCTGACTTTGATAGTCCCATTTGTAATCCCCAAAAGCACAGGAAAAGAAAAATCCTTCCAATCATTTTATAATTATGAGCCTCTGAAATATTAAAAACATTCTTGGTTAACCACATAATTGTCTACATTGGCATGTTGAATGGGAGCTCTTGGATCTGTTCCAAATGTGCAAATAAGCTGGCTAGTGTTTTTGTTTCTTCTCTAGTCTTGAAAGAGTGATTATTTTAGCATCTTGAGTGCAGCACCAGAATTAGAAGATCTATGTGTGACTGAGCTAAGAATGATAGTGCTGTAATGTAGAAGGCACTAAATACATATTTATTGACTGAACGCATATGTTCACATCGGACAATTTATTGGGAAAATTAAAGATTCCATTAGAAATTTGGAGTGGCTTGGAAGAATGTATAATAAAAAGGATCTGTTAGGAATTTGAGGAGATTTTGATGAATATACAATCAAATAACATAATAGTAATGGACATAGAACAGGTGAAATGGGATTGTAACTTACTGTCTTATTAGTCTATACAGTAATATCTTGGAAAGAATGATATATATCACCAATACCAAAGATAGAGTCCAGTTTTCATTCAATAAAAAAGACATGAAGGAGTTCCTGAGAAAAGGTGAAAGTACATCTGAACCTGAACGAGTGTCTCTATCATCCTTCAAGTAATACTATACATATTTTAAAAGCCTTTTTATCAAGCCTTTACTTCTTGAAATTATCTATATTTATTATCATTAGTATGTTTTAAACAAGAGAAGCTCTAAGCTTTACTATTTGTTGAGTAAGGGCCATCTGAAATAGAGGAATATGACTTTGTCATATAATACCAGTTTTCACGATCTTTGTTCATTTTTTCCTTTATCTATTCTGTTATTGCAGGAAACAGCCTGAGTGGATATGATGGAGGCAAACAAGACACAGGTGACACAGTTTGTTCTCACAGGACTGACAGATCGTCCAGGGATGCAGGTTCCCCTGTTCCTGGCGTTCTTGGTCATCTATCTCACCACCATGGTGGGCAACCTCGGACTGATTTTCCTCATCTGGAAGGACCCTCATCTTCACACTCCCATGTACTTATTCCTTGGCAGTTTGGCCTTTGCAGATGCTTGTTCCTCATCCTCTGTGACTCCCAGGATGTTTGTCAGCATCTTAGACAAAAGTCAAATGATATCTCTCTTTGAGTGCATGGCCCAGTATTATTTTTTTGGTTCCAGTGCCACCACAGAGTGTTTCCTCTTGGTAGTGATGGCCTATGACCGCTACGCAGCCATATGCAACCCCTTGCTTTATCCAGTGGTGATGTCCAACCGACTCTGTACCTGGTTGATAAGTGTGTCATATGTGATTGGTTTTCTGCATCCCGTCATTCATGTGGGATTATTATTTAGATTAACCTTCTGCAGGTCCAATATAATACCTCATTTCTACTGTGAAATTTTGTCACTATATACAATTTCTTGCACTGACCCATCTCTTAATGCGTTGGTGATTTTTATTTTTGCTGCTTGTATACAAGCTTTTACTTTTACGACCATCATGGTGTCTTATACCCGTGTCCTCTTTGCCATCCTGAAAAAGAAGTCTGAGAAGGGCAGGAGCAAAGCCTTCTCCACGTGCAGCGCCCACCTGCTCTCTGTCTCTTTGTTCTATGGCACTCTCTTCTTCATGTATGTGCGTCCTGGGTCTGGGCCAGATCAATATCAGGACAAAATGTATTCATTGTTCTACACGGTTATAATCCCTCTGCTAAACCCCTTTATTTATAGCCTAAGAAACAAGGAAGTTTTAGGTGCACTGAGAAAAGTGATAAAGAAATATTTGGGGAAAGCTTTCATTATTCCTTAAATCTCATTCTGTTTAAATAAAGCAAAATGTGTCCCTGGGTTTTGCATGTAGTGGGGACTTAATCTATAATCATTAAATGAATGAATAAAAAATTTAGAGTAGACTTTTCTTCATCATAAGTTGTGATCATCAAAATAATTAATGAGCATGGTAAAGACAGGCTCCGTTTACTTTGTGTTGTTGTTGTTTTTAATCCATCCTCAAAGATAAAAATAAAACAGAAATCTCCAAATTACTATGTCTTTGTAATTTGAATGAGCTTTTGTGCTTCCAGATACACACATTTTAAAACTTTTTGAACTTATATTCTTTTACAGGAAGATTTAGCATATGTAAATCCTCTTTAAATACTGCTCAAGCTCTCCTAGATAATTCTTGACTAAGTAATTTTCAAGATTTTATAGATATAAATATCTTTGATAGATGTTTATAACTATGCAAATGCTATGTGCACCAATGTAATACTGTTAGACTAAATATGACACTAATTCTTCTTGAGGCATTTAATGTAATATATCTGGGACGTTTACAATGTTGAATATTAACTTGCATTTGCATGGAATTCAATGAAAGATATGAAAATCAAGCAATTAATTACTTAAAATAATCTCTTTTCCTGCAATATAGTGAATAACTCTGAGTTCTTTAAAAATTTCTTTTTAATTTATTGAGTAATCTCACTGAGAACCTTGTTTCCAGAACAGATATACCAGTTGAATACTTTTTTCTCCTGTAATTGACAACTACCTGAGGTAGCAAGTGTGCTTGATCTTTTCCTTACAAATGTTACCTGTGTTTTCCATCTGGCCCTGCAGCCTCTTTGGTCTCCTGACTTTATTACGTATGGCCTTGCGAATACCCTAGTGAAAAGCAAGAAAAGATAGCCCCATATACATGACACATCCCTCTAACACCTGGTCTATTATTTCGATTTGAGGATAGAAACAATTTGTTGAGTCATTGAACAACAAAATCCGAGGTGGGGCCCACTGGCTTCACTACCGTGTGTTTGGGGTTTGGGGCTCCGTTTCCTCAGACCTACTCCTCTCACTGCACCTAAGCTCTGTCTTCTGCTCTATGGGCTCATTGGAACCACATTTCTCTCTATGGGCTCATTGGAACCACATTTCTCTCTATGGGTGCCAAGCATCTGTTAAGTTTCTGTCTCCACCTCTCCACAGTCAAGGCCAGTGGTGAAACTTTTTTTCTTTTTAAGTATTGGCTGTGTATCATGGTTATCTGTCAATGTATAGATGTTCTCTCTCATCTTTATTTTTTCTAACAGAGTTGTCACTAAGGTGGGGTGTAACCCAGCAGCAGATTGGTACATTCTTCTGTGGTTTTGTCAGCACGGGATGATACATAGCAGGACTGCTATCTTCACAGGCCCCCTGGTGAAACAGCCATAGCGAGTTCCATGGTCCATGGGGATAATTTTTTTTGCAAATGTTAAGCTATGCAATTTAAATATCCCATTTTATTGTGTTTGTTTTCATGGTGTTTAAAGTTGGAAAAAGCTAGTACTTGACTTTTTAGAGATTCTTTAAGAGGAGACTTTCTAAATTTATTTACTTCCTTTTCACCAGAGATATTCCAGGTTTGGTGAATTCACCTCTTCTTGTTTTTCTTATTTTTTTGTTTTTTCTATGACTAGAGGGTCTTAAACTTGCTACTTTGTTACAAAGAAGACATGCCATTAAAGGGGACAAGCTCACCTCTTGTGGACCTGGGAGGTTAGGGGAAAGACAGAAGATGGCAATAGTGAAAGAAGAATCAGTCTTGCAGGTTTTAATGTCTCCCTCTGGAGAGGACTGGGATTTGGAAGGCAGGGGGCAAATTGATAGTATGAAGTAGTGTGTTTTCTATTGCTGTTTTAACAAATAACCATGAACAGTGGCTTAAAACAATACAGATTTATTACATTAGCTCTGTAACGCAGAAGTCTGACATGAATCTCATTGAATGAAAATCAAGGTGTTGGCAGGGTGAATTCCTTTTTGGAAGCTTTGGGTGAGACTTTACTTCCTCCCCTTTTCCAGTTCTAGAAGCTGCCTACATCCTTTAACTCATGGGCCCCTTCCTGCACCTTCAAAGCCAGCAGTGTTGCATCTCTCGGTGCCTGTCTTCTGTAGTCACGGTTTAGTCTTTAGACTCTGGCTCTTCTGCCTCCCTCTTCTACTTTAATGACCTTTGTGATTGCATTGGACCTCTCCAGATAATGCAGAATAATCTCCCTATTTTAAGGTCAGCTTATGGGCAAATGTAACTCTACCTGCAAGATTAACTCCTTTCATGCAACCTAACATATTTACAGGTTCATATCTTTGATGGCCATTATTTTGCCTACCACACAGACAGCCTTAGAAGAGAGGAACTTCTTCCTAGATTGCCAGTTAGGGCACTGGAAAAAAATTTTCTTGCTCTTCTCCTTCCTTATTTGGCTACATCAAAATGAACTTCATCCTGAAGTGTGTGAAGGCAGGAGAGCCTTGATGTTTAGCTTAGAGGCTGCTTCCCCTCACTGCATTGCATGGCCAGCACCTGGAAATTCCTGCATATCTGAAACTGGCTGGGAGACGCACTCCTGAAAAGTAATGTTAAAGAATGGACTAGGGCATGTAGATAGAGGGTATAATAGACACCCTAAGAGAGTTAGGAGAGGCAGAAAGCCTTTCAGGATAGTCAAGCCCTGTTCCATTCAAGAGAGACCAGATCACAAGTTCCCACAGGCCTTGACTTCGGCTGCAAAAGCTGAACAAATGAACAGTCTATAAGAGTGTGAGGATATTAGTAGGACAGAAGGTCCTAGGGACTTTCCTTCCACTCCCAACATGTCACATGCTACCTCCCCCCCCCCCCCATATTTTTATAGGCCATCTCAGAGACAAAGATGAAAAAGATGTAAATTAATTTCTTTTCTGCCATGTAGTGGTGGATATTCTATACCTGTTCCATGGATTGTTCAACAAATCATTGACTAGAATTACAGACCTCAGTCATCTCCAGGCTGAGGACATGACCTAATGATAAAAAGAATGGGAGATAGCAAGTTAACAGCCAAGCAATTAAGTCCCCTTCTTGGACTCTGAATGTTTGAGTGTCACTTTTTCATGAGAACAGCCCAATTCCAACAGTGATAACTCAGTTCACAGAGGTAGCCTGGGACATATTTGTGAAGACCAGATGTGGGAGGACATGACCAGAGTCTCTAGCCAAGTCTAAAAGAGAGCCTGAAGCTTGTCAGGCAGAAGCCAAGGCCAATGTGAGAAATCTGACGAAATTAGCAAGTGAAGGCATACTAATCGTCCAACAATCAGCTCATCCAGCAACTGTTTCCACTCAAGCCAGACAGGTGAGGCATAGATGGGGCTACAACTTGGGAGTGGGAGTGAACATGTGGGAGAGAAGAACACTCAAGAGAAATAGGGGTTGGGGTGAAATTCTACACTTTCTGACACCTTATCAGAGACAACTGCTTAATCTCCAGAAATTTCTGACCCACCCTATATTTAGACATACACAAGGGTAGCCTTGCTGACCATGTAGCTGAGATCCCTGGAATAGAGACAGGTTAAATACAGGGGCGGGGACAGCTTCCTAACAGGAGGAAAGACTTTCATCCAATATCTAGGTTTACTTAGCCAAACTTTGACAGTCTGTAACACAGTCTGTAACACAGAAAATCAGATTAAGGACAGAGGTCTTCTTGCAAGTGGGTAGATCCCTCAAAAAGAGTCTTTTGAGTGGAGTAAAGTTTACTAAGAAGAGAATGTAATGGGTTGGGAAGACAGAAGGAAAATTTATTTGGGGGACATTTTGTAGAACAGCAAGCTGGTTCATTTATATTGACACTATCATGTTGATAAATACTCTGGATACATTTCCAAAGCTCATGTACTCCATAAAATGGCAGGTAAATCCTACAAAAATTGTATATTGGCAGTGTATAATTATAACACGTGGCAAAATAATATATTTTAAAAATTCTTGTTTCCTAGACAAAGAACAGCTATAGCTAGATTTGCTAGAGAGACCAGATTATCAACTGGAGATCCTAGCTTTTTCTTAGAATATAGGTTATACGGGAATTGGGTTTGACTCCCTTGGGAAAATGCTGAAAGTATTGTCTATGTGGGAAGAAGGGTAAAACAGGTAAATGATAATCAGAAACTGTAGTAGAATCAGTGGAAGAAACTGTTAGGTGATCACCAAATCCATTTTCTTTTCATCCTAGACACACAGCCTCTGTCTTCAGTTGACTGTAGTAATGTGATTGAGTTTAGGTTTGCAAGTGATGTGTATCACTTACATTTCTGGCTCATAAGCACCTCACATTTGGAATCTCCTGTGCTTTCCCCTTCTAGCTTTATCCAAATGAAAACACAAACCCTGAAAGAAGTCATGTGTGGAAGATGCTTGAGTGACAAGTTGGAAAGAGTATGGGACTCTGAATCATCAAATGGAATGGAATAGTTATTCAATTAAGACCATGTGCTTCATACTTATCATAAAGGAGAACTAAACTTCTATTATGTCGATCCACTAAAATATTGGCTATTATTTGTAAGTGTAATTAGTGTTACTATAAATTATATATATATATATATATACATATATATATATATACGCACACACACAATGCAAAAAACAAACAAACACCTCTTCAATTGTATACAGTTAGTTATTGGGTCTACTCCCTCAGTGTAGGGACATGGATATTTAGGGTTAACAATTTTAGTTGTTAGTCAACGTAGAATGAGTTATTTATACATGTCAAGTGGGGAGAGTGTGTGTGTAATGGATGATAGTGAAATGTTGTACACATTATAAAAATCAGTCTGGTGTCAGTGTGGAAAATGGACTGGAAGCCAGTGTTAGCAGATGCAGATAGTGTAGTTATGAGGTCACTTAATAAGCCCAGGCAAGAGATGAATGCATCATGGATTTTAGGATTAACTGTACAAATAGAAATTGTTGGTTTTAATACATCTCTAGTACATAAAATCTAGAGGCCATCATCAAAAACATGGAACTGAGGGAGAGGCTAGTTTCAGGAATATGTTTACGGTGTGCACAAATACTTATTTGGTGACCCTATTCCCTGAGACAGGGAACATTGGAAGAATACCAGGTTTGGGAGTGGAATAGAGAAAGATCTTAATTTTAGATCTGGACATGTTAATTCTAATATACCTTTGGGATTTCCAAGTGGACAAGTAGGGAGTTGGATAGCAGGATCATTAAAAGACATAAGAGGAAGGAAAACAAGCTTATTCAAACTCCATTCAGTGACGTTTTATAAATATACCCCTACAGTGAACCCTTAAGACACAATGTGTGCTTTAATTGTTGTAACTAGTTGTGTATAGATAATTTGATGATTAGTTCACAAGGCCCACTAGAACAACTTTGACTTCATTCTACTGGGAATCCTTTGGAAGCATTAAGGGAATTTCAGATTTTTTTAAAGAACAGATTTGCAGATAGAAGGAAGAAATGCTATCTCCCTCCAGTTTGGAGTTTCCAAGGTAAATCAATGCATAAATAATACTGCTTCATTTCTGTACCTTTTGTGTTACTTCAAGAAAACCAGGACATTTCCAATTTCCCATGACTTACAGGAAGTAGGTGAGAGTGCAGAGATTTTCATAAACTTCTTTAATATAATGTTGTAATATGTCTGTATAATAACAAACACCTAAGTAAGAAATAAAAATCCTAGACAGGCTTTTTGCCTTTTTAAATAAGCAATGACAATCTAGACAGAAGCAAATGTCTGTCTGAACATGTATTTTTCAGTTAGAATTTTTACTCTGTAGATAACACATTTGGGGAGAAGTTTTTAAATAATAAACTTTGATTAATAGAGAAATAAAAAATAGAGAAACTCAATAATAGTGACAAAAATTCAGGGTTCATTTCATCTTGTGAAGTTTTCTTAATTGAGACATAAGCTATAAGCTCAAATCTAACTTATTTGTAATTTTTTCAGAATGAGAAATTCTGGCTTAAGTTTTGTGTCTGAGTATCATAAAAATTCTTTAATTTCATGAAATCATGAGTAGTAACCTCAAAAGTCTCATGAAATCACTGGTAATAACCTCAAAAGTCTCCTTGTATTACTTATCACATACCTCTTGAGACAAAATTCACAGAGATTTCTACTTCTTGGCCAAATTACACACTGTAGGAACTAAAACTAGGAATAACTAAAACATTTGGTTATTTGAGGTTATAAAGAAAGTTGGGCCAGGTTATGCAGGGCAAAAATCTCTTAAGTTCTTAATTTTTAATTAATATTTTTCCCTGTGTTGTACATATTAGGGTTCCTTGTGAGTATATGTTCAAAAGTAAAAATTCTTAAACTCATGTTTTTAGTGAAGATAGAATAATATCTCACAATCTAAAGGCTCTTTAGTCCTAGTTCTACATTAGACAAACTCAGTTTTTCTAATATATTCTCATGGTAAAAAAATTTTATGTTCCATCAGTATTGAGAAATATGACTATAGAATTATTAAAATGTTTTTTTCATACAGGAAAATAATATAATCTGTATACCTGAATGTATTTATTTTTCTTTTTATGGTAATCTAAAGGGATCTATATTCACTGGAAAACTCTTTTTTAGAGTTCTTTCAGAGACTACCAATCATGAAAAAAATCAATGTCATTACTTCATGCAGACAGCAAATGTTATATTCACAACAGTGACTAAACAATAAGTATGCAGAAATAAATTTAATAAAAAAATTACTAAAATTGCAAAAAAAGTCTAAAAAACTCTGTTGTTCTATTTGAATCCCTATCTTATACAATTACAGATAACTTTGGAATATATAAAAAAAATCATATCTACTCTCAATGGCCAGTGGTTGGCTCCCACTGACAATTTCCAAAAGAAAATGCTAATTTCCATGAAGTCTATTTCTGTACAAAAATTTAGAGATGATTAGATCTTAATTTTACAATGTAATTTTCAGTGCCAAAACATCTCCTTGAAAAAGAAAACAATAGGATATCATCATTCTAGTTTCCTTTCTCCATTAACATGCTGGAGACTATTCTTTCACTCATCTTTTTATGTATGTACATTGGTGTATATAGATATATGCAAAAATAAATCAATTACATAACTTCATGTGAAAGAGATCATAATATGTATGTTGCTGTTCTCACAGAACTCTTTTTGTGTGTTTATTTATTTTGACAAAGAGAGAGAGAGACAGAGTGGTGCAGAGAGAGAAAGTCCCAAGCAGGCTCCGCACTGTCAGCTCAGAGCCTGAGGTGGGGCTCAAACCCACCAACCATGAGATCATAATCTGAGCTGAAATTACGAGTTGCACCACCTGAATGAGCTACCCAGCCACCCCAGAACTTTTACTTTGATTTCTCTCTTTCTCTCTCTTGTGCTTCCCTCATTTCTACCTCTACTCTTATTCCAGAAAACCCAGTGCTATAAACTTCATTTCTATTATCCATATATAGTTCTTAAAACCTCTGTTAGATTGAAAAGGATTTTCATTAAGTTTACTTGTTACTTTAGGCGAATAATCAATTATCATTTTTATTATGGAAATTTCTGCATGTATATAAAAGTAGACAAAGGTAAAAATAAACAAAATTACTAATTAAATGAGAGGATCTCTTACAAATATATTAGTTACACAAAAACTACACTGCTTTTTATGATTCTTTTGTGACTGTTTCCACACTTAATTCTTTTATTTTACTGACTGGCCAGGTCATTTTCTTCTATGGCAGAAGAAAATAAGACACAGGTGACGGAGTTTGTTCTCATGGGACTTACAGATCTTCCAGGGCTGCAGGTCCCCCTGTTCCTGGTGTTCTTGGTCATCTATCTCACCACCATGGTGGGCAACCTTGGTCTGGTTGCTCTCATCTGGAAGGACACCCACCTTCACAACCCCATGTACTTATTCCTCGGCAGTTTGGCCTTTGCAGATGCCTGTACTTCATCCTCTGTAACTCCCAGGATGCTTGTAAATTTTTTATCCAAGAATCATGCGATATCTCTTTCTGACTGTCTGGCTCAGTTTTACATTTTTGGTTCCAGTGCCACCACAGAGTGCTTCCTCCTGGTAGTGATGGCCTATGACCGCTATGTAGCCATTTGCAACCCTTTGCTTTATCCAGTCATGATGTCCAATAACCTCTGTACTCAGTTCATTGGCGTTTCATATTTTATTGGTTTTCTACATTCAGCAATTCATGTGGGTTTGTTATTTAGATTAACATTCTGCAGGTCCAATGAAATACATTGTTTCTACTGTGAAATTATACAACTTTTCAAAATTTCTTGCACTGATCCTACAGTTAATACACTTCTGGTTTTAGTCTTTTCGGCCTTTGTACAAGTCTTCACTTTTACGACCATCATGGTGTCTTATACCCGTGTCCTCTTTGCCATCCTGAAAAAGAAGTCTGAAAAGGGCAGGAGCAAAGCCTTCTCCACGTGCAGCGCCCACCTGCTCTCTGTTTCCTTGTTCTATGGCACTCTCTTCTTCATGTATGTGCGTCCTGGGTCTGGCTACACTGAAGATCATGATAAAATTTATTCTTTATTTTACACAATAATAATTCCTCTGCTAAATCCTTTTATTTACAGCTTGAGGAACAAAGAGGTTATAGGTGCCTTGAGAAGAATAATGAAGAAATAAATAGTGGCCAGACAATTTTCAAAATGTTTCTGTTTTACCTTCTGCTGATAAAAGCCCCAAGTCCTATAGATAAGTCACGACTCTGCCATTTCACCAGAAGGCTAATGGTCAGGGGACTCCATAAGCTCTGTGTGAAGCATCCCAGCTTCCGATTATGCTTTCTTGGATATGGGTCCAGTTGGGGACATTACCTATATAATTATCTTACTTAGACACATTGCGCTTTATTTTTATCTGAACATTTAGCTTTTGCAAATTAGTTGTTTTCTAGGGCCTTCCAAAATTCCAGATAGTTACAGAAAATTGGCATATAGAATTCGTCATTTAGTTCATGAGTGAGCCCAGCCCATTGCTCTGGACCTGCAAATTAATAAGGCTTTGTTGTTTTCTGCCATACCCAGTAACTCTGGTCGACTGATAAAGTAAAATTCTGCTTCTTGGCAAAATGAAAAGTTCTACAGAAATTTGCAGATATCAGGAAGAAAATGGAAGCTGGCATGAGTTAAAGAATGAAGTAACAAAGTTACTTACAGCTCATAGTTATAACTCCATAGCTATAACTCCACATACAGTATCAGGGATACTACATATAGCATGATATTCAACAATTTATAAGCTTAGGAATATTTGAGTGCAATAAAAAGCAATTTCAGAGATTAGCCTTGTGGTTGCATTACTTTCCTATCAGTTTTAGTAGAAGCTGACTGGGCAGAGGCAAGGAGCCTGGATCAGAGACAAGAACCTCACTTAGGATGTAGATATGGGTGAAAACTGTGTCAGTGAATTCTCTCCTACTGATTTACGTCCAATTCAGGGACATGATCACTTAAAGCATATATATTTTTAAATTTATTTTAGACTTTTATAGACATAAGTGATTCAACTCTTCTTTTGGCAAAACAATTATATTCCTTGAACAATCTGGTTTTTTTTTCTTTTTTGAGCACATTCACTTAGGAAAAGCCATTATTGAAAATAAGAATTAAGTTGAAGAATGAAAATATGCCTGTTGTTCTAGTGTTTTTAAAACACATTAGATCTTGTCAATAGTTCCAACAAATAGACTAAAAGTATTATCTAAAAATGTAGGCATATGATAAATATCTCCTATCACTTAAATTTATTTCTCATGCATTATTGGAAAAAGTCAATGTGTTTGTATGGTCTTAAGACTAATTCTGGTTGGTCCCCAGTGACAAAAATTTCTTTTAAAAATATTCCAGATGATTAAGTTTATTCTCTTTAAAAGCCACCTGTACTTATAAGGCAGTTTTCAGCAATTCCACAGTTTTTGTGACTCATTTTGCAAACACTGTAAACTAAGTCTGTTTAACATTTTTATTTTCTTTTAAAGTAAAACCTCTTTTCTAGAATTTACTATTGGTCTTTTTAAAGTAATCCCTAAGTACTATTTATTATTTATGTAAATGAAATATACTTATTTCTTAATGAACGTAGATGATACATGTTTTGCTTGAAGTATCTGCAAAGGCAACTATGTGCTATGATATTTACACTCTTACTATCTTTATAAGTGCACAAGTAACAGATGATTTTATCAAGATTATTTTCAATAATATCCCAGGTATTATGTTGTATTATCTTGGAAATAAAGGGTTAAGAACTGAACTGTAATCTTTTACTCCAGTTGGAGGACCTTCTAAGGAACTGACATTTATACACTCTTGCAATGCAAACTCAATAGATGCATTGACTTGGGATAAATTAGGTTCTTGCTGAGGTTGGTATGAACTGATTGCTGATCCAAAATGTTTCTAAGTATGTTGTACATGAGGCATGTCAAGTATATCAAGATTGTTTACTGTATAGACTGTATTTTATGGAATGCAACTGCACTAAAAAATGGACTTGAGGCAAACATCCATCTAGGTGCTAGGTTACAAGCAAGTTACTTAAGCTGAGAGACTGTCAACCTTGCACGTTCCCTGTGCTGAGTGATCTATACTTAGATCAGTTTGCATTCAGTAAATGAAGCTTTGGAAACTCTCGGGGTAGCCAAAGCTTCTGTCATGTTGCTGCTATGCATGCTGCTGCTTTACTTGTTCCATATTCTTGCTTAAAGCTAAATGAACTTGGGCAATAAACTTGGGTAAATAAATACTGTAAGCCTATTGCATCTTGTGAATTTGACTGTCATTCTACATTTGAAATTTACTACAGTGGTCTTATTCAATGGCCCTTGTGAAGAAGGATGGGTAGAGAAGTTCTTTTGAGATTTGGTGCTAGGATATCCACAAACTAATCCCTGGTTTGAGATAGTGGAAGTTTTTTGAGGCAAATTATGGGGTATAAATCTTATCAATGGAATTTAGGTTATAAAGTTTCAAATATCTAGGATTTAGCAGAATGGGTTAATAAACAAAGGCAAGTAGGGAAAATGGCTAGAAACATTGCTTGTTGGTTATCAATAGTATTCATAAAATGGAATAGAAGATGAGTCATGAAGTTTTTTACTTGGCAGATATTATATTTAGCTAGAAGTCAACATACTCACTGTCCATGAGAGAGAAGAACAAGACCAGGTAACCATGGAAATGACAGGGTACTGTTAAGTAATTGGGACATCTTTCAAACAAATAAACACTAGAAACCTGACGAGTTTTTGTTGGTATAGATACTCAGACTACATGATCAAGGGGGTTGGGATTTCAATGGTAGAGAATCCATTGAGTTTGAATGGAGAGAATTAAATGGCCTGACTACTATGGACTTTAGTATACATTTTTCATTCCAAATAATGATACTACCACGGTTAAGGTAGAAATCTAATAATCTTACATTGAAAAGGCTACCCACTCAATTTTTTCACCTAATTATAAATAAATGGTAGTAAATATGTTCCAAATTCAGGTAACTTAGATTCTATATAGATAAACAATAATATCATGAAAAATGCCTCTAATGCAAACTTTAGAGAAATTCAATGATAAGGACAGTTCATTATGCTTGGTACCCTTACATAATCTTGTAGGAGAACAAAACGCTATACAGACAGTTATGGCAAACTTGTTAGCAAGCTCCTTTTCCTGGATCTCAGTGACAGAAGAAAGTGTTGTGCTTTTCAAAAGAAAAGGAATAATCAATGATGGTATAGCCACATGGAAGTATTCTGGTGCCTCATGAAAGTTGGATGAAAAAGAAAGAAATTGGCAAAGGCGCTATATAAAATTTGACAGTAATTTCTGGTTGGGAGATGGAAAACACCTGGCACTTTGGGCAACCACACTTACCTTGCTAAAAAGAACCATATAGAGTTGTTGTATTTAGTCCTGTTTGGAATATGTCAAAGGGTACTGGTAAAATAAAGTGAGTGAGTAAGGTGCAGGAATACTCTATTTGTTAAGGCAGTAGAATAAGAGAATTGAAGTCTACTTGCAAAATATCGTCAGGGAAATCTAAAGATTAATGATTGGTCTAAGTTGAATGGCTTTGAGATGGTGAACAGAGTTTTCTGGTATCACCAGAAACTGGAACGCAATACATGATGATATCAGCAAGAGACAGAGAGGGCAACATTGGAGGGTCAAAGATAAAACTTTGAGGATAACATGATGCTGTGGTAATAGGTACCAGAGTTATATTAAATTACATATTGAAGTATGTGACTGTAAGAAGAGCCTGTAGAAATGTCACCTCTATCTGAATGTTTTATTCAATTTGATATGTTGTGAGACCAGAGAACTTCACCATTGCTTGCTAATATCTAATCAGGTCAAGTCTGCCTCCATCCATTTCTAATTTGCCACACAAACAGAATCTTTAGAATTGTGAAAACTCTCCTCTGTAGTGAATATTAAACAATACCAAATCCTTGGAGGACAATAATGCATTTCTGCTTTAAGAGATGGTAGAAATAGGGACTTTAATCCCTGATTGACCAATTATATAAAGGTCCTATCTGGCATCTGAGAAAAAAGAGTTAATGAAGACTTACTATGACTTACTATGACTACTGAGGTCTAAATAATTTAGTTCTACTGATAATAATACTTCTACTGATAAGAGGTCCAGTGAGCTAAAGGTGATTGGTATGCTACTATAGAGTTGGCCAAGGATTTATGAGTTTTTTAACGTTTATTTATTCTGAGAGAGAGAAGTGGGGGTGGGAAGAGAGAGAAAGGGAAAGAATACCAAGCAGGCTCTGCATGGTCAGTATAGAGTCCAACATGGAGCTCGATCCCACAAACTGCGAGATCATGACCTGAGCCAAAATCAAGAGTCAGACACCCAACCGAGTGAGCCACCTAGGCATCCCAGATTTATGTTTTTATTCTAATTTCAGAAGAACTTTGAAAATCAAAATTTTCTTTCATTTGACAAAGGCTCCAATATATGTTTGAGATAATTAATCACTCCAGTGTAGCCATGTACCTTGATTAGATAAGATATAGATTTAATCCCTATGAAGAGGATACTAGTTCATTACTTTGAAAATACATTCTATCATAATTTATCTCTGAGAAAAGGAAGACACCTAGGAATTAAAAATTGCGGTTACACATATGACTAATCTGAAATGGTTAATCTATCCAGCTCAAATATAAGGCCTTGACTGATCCATAAAATTTGGGAGAATAATTTGAACTAGGACCACAATAGACATTTTACAGATAGTATGGAATAAATTACAGTCTTTTCAGAACCTCTAGATAAGAAGAGGGCAATTTACATGTTGGTGAATGTGTATTCTGTACTTGAGCATTTTATTAATCCCTATATTGAGTTACTGAAAGAAATCTGAATTTTAATGGCGTGGGGAGAAAAAACAAGCTTTAGAGAGTTATAAACTGAGCTCAAACAATCTCTGTGAAATCATATCGTCCCAAGTCACAAGTGGTTTCAGAGGTGTCTGTTATGTAATTGGAGTCTTGCAAATATCAACAGTATCACACAAATAGCATCCATTCAGGATATTGTAAAGTACTTGATGCGCACTAAGGAAGAGCCCTTTTGAAATCTAAGTGCAGATCTATTATTAGGCTCTGGTGGAAATAGTTCCCTTCGTGGAAAGACAGCAGATAATTATAAAACTTGAGATAACCACTGTATAGGAAGAATGCCAAAGAAATGTCTCCCAGAATGAGACAGTTCAACAGAGCTTACTCATTAAATGAAAAGAGTATGTATAGGAATATCCACAGGTGGTGGCTTAGTAAAGTGGGGGACACCTTTGTCAGGTTGCTGAGATATAAAGATAGGAAAGAGGGATGAAGGTTTTCTATACTTAAAAAAATCATTTGAGATATATCATTTTTTTATTGAGGTATAATTGACTTATAACATTGTGTTAGTTTTATATGTACAGCATGATTATATATATATATGTATATATATATGAGAAATATTATATATATATGTATATATATATATGAGAAATAATTACCACTATAAGCTTCTTTAACATCCACTACCACATATAGTTACAAACTTTTTCTTGTGGTGGCAATTTTTAAGCTATACTTTCTTAGCAACTTTCAACTATATAATAGAATATTGTTAGCTACAGTCACCAGGCTGTACACCACAGCCCAGGACTTCTTTATTTTATAAGTAGAAGTTTATACCTTTTGCCTCACTTCACTCGTTCTGTCCATCCCTCAGCCCCAGCCTTTGGTATCACCAATCTGTCCTCCATTTCTTTTTGGTTTGTCTTTTAGATGCCATATATATGTGAGATCATATATCTCTTTTACTCTCATTTATTTCACTTAGCATAATGCCCTCAAGGTCCATCCATGTTGTCACAAATGTCAAGATTTCCTGATTTTTTTTTTTATGGCTGAACATTGTTTTATTATATATATAAATAATTGGAGTCTCTGGAAAATATATATATATATATATATGTGTGTGTGTGTATATATATATCACAATTTCTTTATCAATTTATCTGTTGATGAACATCTGTTTTTTTCATGTCTTGGCTATTGTAAATAGCGCTGCAATGGACGTGAGGGTGAAGCTATCTCTTTGAAACAGAGATTTCACTCCCTTCAGACACATACCCACGAGTGAAATTCCTGGATCATATGGTAGTTCTACTTGCGATTTTTTTTTTTTTTTTTTTTAAGGAACCTCCATACTTATGTTTTCTGTAGTGGTTGCACTAATTTACATTTCCACCAAAAGTGCACAAAGCATTCTTTTTCCTCCACATCTTCACCAACACTTGTTTTTTGGATAATAGCGATTCCAATAGGTCTGACATGATATTGCCTGTGGCCTTGATTTGCATTTCTGATGATCAGTGATGCTGAGCATCTTTTCATGTAGGTATTGGCCATTTGTATGTCTTCTTTGGATAAGTGTTTATGTTCTCTGCCCATTTTTAAATTGGATTGTTTGGATTTTTTTTTTTTTTTTTTTTTTGCTATTGAGTTACATGAGCTTTTAAAATATATTTTGGATATTAATCCCTTACCAGGTATATGATTTGCAAATATCTTTGCTTTTGCTTATCACCTTTGCTATTGTAGTCAACTCCAAAAAGTCATTGCTAAGACTGACATCAAGGTGCTGACCCTCTATGTTTTCTTCTAGGAGTTTTATGGTCTCAGGTCTTACATTCAAGTCTTTATTCTGTTTTGAGCTAATTTTTGTGTATGGCATAAGACAGTGGTCTTGTTTCATTCTTTTGCACATGGATGTCCAGTTTTCCCAACATGAGGAGACTATCCTCCTCCTATTGAATATTCTTGGCTCCCTTGTTATAAATTAATTGACTGTAAATTAATGGTTCTTATACTTTTTAATACACCAACTTCTACAATATTGATGGACAATAATAGACATACTAAAAGTGCAACAAACACCAGGTCCTATATCATCCTTTTTCCCCACTATTCATTATTACTTAAAATTTTTGTAGAAGGTGAATAGAAGCAATCAACTGTATGTGGAATTTTTACTAAGCTAAAATTACCTTTTCTTCTCATCAGGCCATTTCCAGATGTATTATACAAATTAGAGAGTTTAAGGACAATTTCCCAAGTATCTCTTCATCCAGAGTATTAAGGTCCAGATAATTTACATTTTAATTTAGGTTTATACGTGAACCAACAAATTCTGAATTTCAGCATCAGTGTGGAAATGAGGGTAAAATAATGTTTAACAAACAGTTAATATTATATCAGTTAATATTACGATGCCATAGTTAATATTTAATTCCAGTTAACATTCTTAATGCTATAAAAGTTTCCACTGTTAAAATCCCATATATAGTTTTTTATTTTTTTATTTTATTTACTTTATTTATTTATTTTTTTGGAGAGAGAGAGTTCAAGCGGGGGAGAGGGGCAGAGGGAGAATGAGAAAGACTCTTAAGCAGGCTCCACACTCAAGAGGGAGCTTGACACGGGGCTCGATCCCACAACCCTGGGATCATAACCTAAGCCAATATCAAGAGTCAGATGCTCAACTGACTGAGCCACCCAGGTTCCCCCTATATATCAATTTTTTAAGTGGCCACTGCATATTGTTTTATTGGAGAACCTTTGCCTTACTCTAAGGCCAGGGAGATTTTGTTCTGTGTTTTTTTCCTAGAAGTTTTAGTTTTAACGTTTAGCTGTAAGAGTTATTCCAATTTACTTTTTGTTTAGGGAGTGAGTTAATGTTGAGGTTTATATCTATCTATCTATCTATCTATCTATCTATCATCTATCTAATCTCCATGTTTAAAAGTCCTATTTTTTAGAAAGATTCTCTTTTCTCCCATTGAATTACACTGGTACTCTTGAAAAAAATCAACTAATCACATACATCAGTCAGAGTTCCCCAGAGAAGCAGACCCAACCAAGTAATTTATTTTAAGGAACTGGCTTACATAATTGTGGGGATTGTCAAGTCTGAAATTCACAGGGCAGGCTGGCATGCTGGACACTCAGGCAGTATTTCTATATTATAGTCTTGAAGAAGAATTTCTTTATCTCCAGGAAGCCTGTTTTTGTTCTTAAGGGCTTCAACTGACTGGATGAGGCTCATTCACATTATTGAGAGTAATCTTCTTTACTAAAAGTCAGCTGAGCAAAAGTGAATTACATCTGCAAAATACTTTCATAGCAACATCTAGACTAGCATTTACCTGAACATTACAGGGCTGCATATGCATACTGCATATGTTCTGCACCACAGTGGTGGTGTGCTGCCTGTTGTCTGCTGTCTTAAACAGTTGCTTCATATATGTGCCCAGGTTTCTATCTGTGTGTAGTGTAAAAGTCCCACAGCAATCACCTTTTCAGTGAGGAAAAACTGAAATACAAGACACTGTTTTCTATCATGTCTTATCTCTGACTAAAATCTCCTAGTACTTCCTTTCTGCCTACATAATAGAGTCTACAGTCCTTAGCAGAGTGTGGACATACATACAGTAACCAAGCAAATATTCTGCATTCTTGCATTGAATAGATAATTTACTTGTTTCTATGACTTTGCTCCTATAACTCCCTTCTTTCTCAAATGGAAAGCCTTTTTCATCTTTCATTTCTAAAGTATGGCCTTTAGAGTTCTAAGAAGCTTGACCATCCCAATCAGTTGCTTCTTGCAGCTATAATCTTTATTACTTATGCCAATTTATTAGTTCATTCAATCATTCATGTATTTGTTCAAGAAAACTTAATAAATGTCTAATAAATAAACTTAACCACAACTATTGTTTTCAAAGAACTGAGTCTAGAGAAGAAATACATTTGTAAAAATGTTGACTGTACTAGAGAATGAAAGTGCCATAAAAGAAGTACAAGGAATAGAGCTGGTGTAAAGGAGATACTGCTCAAGTCTACTTTATGGTAATAATGGAGGAAAATCGGAGAGAACTTCCTAGAGGAGATGGCATTGATACGGGACTAGAAGCATAAGAGTTAGCAGGGGAATCCACAAGGCACTCATGCCAGAATGAGGGAGCATAATATATAAAAACAATGCTCCGAGTTTGAATCTTATGTTTAAATCTAGATGGAAAATAAGGTGATGGGGGATGGTGGTACCATAGATAGGACTGGAGATGTAAGCAGGCATTAGACAATGGAAAACCACTTGTCATGCTAATGAGTTGGACCTTATTATAGGTAAAAGGGGTACTAATGAAAGGTTATGAGAAAAATAAAAAAAATATATTTTGCAAGTTCAATTCTGGTGACAGCATGAAAAACAGATTGAAAACATGGCAAGATTAAACACAAAGAGAAAAATAAGGTTATAATTATAAATCATTAAAAATTTATTTTCCTGAAATTCTAGAAATATTGTTCATCTACATGTATCTATATCTATATGTTGCTATTGAAAAGGTCTGATGCCAACCTGATTTTCCTTCTTTTATCTGGAAGCCCAGAGGTATTCCCTTTACTTTAAAATTTAATAGTTTAAATTTCAATAATAATATGCTATGTCTCAAAAAGATTATTTAATTTTCCAAGGCATATAATAAACTTATTAATAATATATTAATAGCTTTTTATTTCTGTGAAGTTTTCTTAGATTATAATTTTCATAATTTTATTTAATTGATTTTTTTTATTCTTCAAGAACTCATTATATATATGTTGGATTTTATTTGAATATCAGCTATATAAATAATTTTTTCTCTGATAATTTTTATTTCTTTTTACTTTTACTTTTCCCTCTGGTTTTTTCACACATTTTCTGAATGTTTCTCTATTTATGTGTAAAAAATGACCAAAATTTAGTGACCTACCAACAATCTACTTACTATTTCTGTGGGTTGGCCAGGCTCAAATGGGTAGTTATTTTGCTCCATGTAATCTCAGCTGCTCTGCAGTAATCTGTAGGCATAATTGTTCTGGATTTTCCAACATGGCTCATTCATAAATCTGGTCCATTGGTGAAGATGGCTGAACTCTGGGCTCAGCTAATGTATTAGACTTTGGGCCTCTGTCTCTCCATGTGATCTCTCAGGATCCAAAAGTGAAAGCAACTTCTTAAGCTTGAATTGGTACAGCATTACTTTTGCCATACTTTACTGTTTAAGGAGCGTCATTGGGTCAGCCCAGATTCAGTGTAGGTGGGACTACACGAGAGCATGAAGACCAGGACACGTAGACTATTAGAGGCCATCTTTCAAAACTGGTTTCCACATTCAATGTTCTACAGTATGTTTTCAAAAAAATATATTTTTCTGGGGTGCCTGGGTGGCTAAGCTGGTTAAGCATCCAACTCCTAATTTAGGCTCAGGTCATGATCTCATGGTTGTGAGACTGAGCCCCATGTCAGGCTTGCATTGAGCATGGACCATGCTTGGGGTTTTCTCTTTTCCTCTCTCTCTCTCCTTCACTTGTTCACACATGCACGCAAGCCCTTTCTCTCTCTCTCTCTCTCTCTGAAAATAAATAAATAAATGTAAAAATATACAATAAAAATCTATTTTTCCTTGGCACCTTAATAGGTCAGTCTATAAGATATTTTTTTCTTCTTTAATTCTTTCTTTAATCCAATCAACTTGCTTCACATTTTAATTTTGATCTATATCTGTTCTTAGTTTTAGAATTTTTATTTGAATGTTTTCTTATGTATCTGCATATTGAAGGATGTTTAATTTGAGTTGGTGTCCTGTGATTCTATGTTACAATCATGTCTTACTCCACCAGTATTTTTAGGGGTAAATATAGGAATGCATTAGTTTTCATCTTATAATAGCTTGCTATGGATATTCTCAAATGCTTTCTGGCCTTTTGAAACGTTATTTTCTAAGACCATCAAATATAGGTATAGATAGACATGTAGAAGGGATTTGGATAGTTCACTAGATTTTTGTAGTTCATCATGCCATTCTTCTATTGGTCTACACTAAAATGAAAGTTTCAAATTTCTAGGACCTGCCTTGGAGGAGAGTTTGAAGTATATTCTGATTTTGTGATTCTCTTTTGTTTCTTTGGGACCCTTTTTATTCCTTTCTGTCTCTTTACTACAAGACTGACAGGGCTTCCTCCATCTTCCATATCCTGCCTTCCACAGAGGCAATGCTTTCACCGAGACTGCTTATTTTGCTCTTGTATACTTCCAGATACTTTCTTTTTGATACCTCATAGCCTTTGCTCTTACTTTCCAGGATTCAGGCTGGTTCTTTGTATTTTCATCATTCAGGATGGAACTTTCAGGCCTCAATTTTGCTTTTTTGTTCCCCTGTAGAATCTCCATCTTTTCTGCAGTCAGGTCCAGGCTCCAGAGTGGGTTTCGGTATAATTTACTGCCTACTATAAATTAAAGTTCATAGTTTTGTTTTTTTTTTCTCTTTCCTAGGTATACTAAAGAAGTGTTTTATGGATATTTTTGTTTTCTTTGTTCATCAGTATTTTTTTTAACTTGAGGATGTGTGGAGAGATTTGGATTCTTTTAGTTTCCATTATTTTATTGAAACCATATGGATAATAAGGATTAAATTATTTTTTAGGAGTAAACATTAATTAACTTTAGATGACACAGGGTACAAATAAGTCAACTAAATCTATTGCATGCCTTTTCCAAAAATTGTCTGGATGAGGGGGTACTGTATGAAGGTAAGTCAGATCCACTTTCAGGGCTCAGGATAAAAACCACTATATTTTTCTGAAAGATACTGATATTTAGGACATTTTGACCTTCACAGATCTCTGTGTCTTAATATATGTCATTTGTAGCAAAATAAAATCTCCATGAATTCTTTTTTCCCCCCCAAAAATCAAGAAGCATTTATTGAGCATCTAATATATGCTAAGTCATGATAAATAAAACTTTTTTCTTAAAACATAATTTATTGTCAAATTGGCTAACACACAGTGTATGCAGTATGCTCTTGGTTTGTGGGGAAGATTCCTGTAATTCATTGCTTACATACACCTAGTGCTCATCCCAACAAGTGCCCTTCTCAATGCACATCATCCATTTCTCCCCCGCCCCCCCCCCGCCCCTGCAAATTTACCCTCAGTTTGTTCTCTGTATTTAAGAGTCTCATGGTTTACCTCTCTCTCTGTTTGTAACTATTTTTCCCCCTCCTTTCCCCCATGGTCTTCTGTTAAGTTTCTCAAGTTCCACATATAAGTGAAAACATATGATATCTATCTCTGACATTTCACTTAGCATAATACCTTCCAGTTCCATCCATGTTGCTGCAGAATGCATGATTTCATTCTTTCTCATTGCCTAAGTAGTATTCCATTGTATATATAAACCATATCTTCTTTATCCATTCATTAGTTGATGGACATTTAGACTCTTTCCATAATCTGGCTATTGTTAAAAGCGCTGCTATAAACATTGGGGTACATGTGCCTCTATGAATCAGCACTCCTGTATCCTTTTGATAAATTCCTAGTAGTGTTATTGCTGGGTCATAGAGTAGTTCTATTTTTATTTTTTTGAGAAAACTCCACACTGTTTTCCAGAGTGGCTGCACCACTTTGCATTCCCACCAACAGTGCAGGAGGGTTCCCATTTCTCCATATCCTCGTCAGCATCTGTTATTTCCTGAGTTGTTAATTTTAGCCACTCCAACCAGTGTGAGGTGGTATCTCAGTGTGGTTTTGATTTGTATTTCCCTGATGATGAGTGATGTTAAGCATCTTTTCATGTGTCAGTTGGCCACCTGGATGTCTTCTTTGGAAAAGTGCCGATTCATGTCTTATGGCCATTTCTTCACTGGATTATTTGTTTTTCAGATGTGGAGTTTGGTAAGTTCTTTATAGATTTTGGATACTAACCCTTTATCTGATATGCCATTTGCAAATATCTTTTCCCATTATGTTGGTTCCCTTTTAGTTTTCTTGATTATTTCCTTTGCAGTGCAGAAAGCTTCTTATCTTGATGAGGTCCCAATACTTCATGTTTGCTTTTAATTCCCTTGCCTTTGGAGATGTGTCAAGTAAGAAATTGCTGCGGCTGAGGTCAAAGAGGTTGTTGCCGGTTTTCTCCTCTAGGGTTTTGATGGTTTCCTGTCTCACATTCAGGTCTTTCATCCATTTTGAGTTTATTTTTGTATATAGGGTAAGAAAATGGTCTAGTTTCATTCTTCTTCATGTTGCTGTCAATTTCTCCCAGCACGATTTGCTAAAGAGACTGTCTTCTTCCATTGGATACTCTTTCCTGCTTTGTCAAATATTAGTTGGCCATACATTTGTGGGTCCAATTCTGGGTTCTCTATTCTATTCCATTGGTCTATGTGTCTGTTTTTGTGCCAATACCATACTGTCTTGATGATTACAGCTTTGTAGTAGAGGCTATAAAGTCTGGGATTGTGATGTCTCCCAATTTGGTTTTCTTTTCCAACATTACTTTGGCTGTTCAGGGTCTCTTATGGTTCCATACAAATTTCAGGATTGTTTGTTCTATCTTTGAGAAGCATGCTGGTGCAGTTTTGATTGGGATTGCATTGAATGTGTAGACTGCATTGGGTAGTATTGACATTATAACAATACTTATTCTTCCAATCCATGAGCATGGAATGTTTTTCCATTTATTTTTGTCGTCTTCAATTTCCTTCATAAGTTTTCTATACTTTTCAGCATACAGATCTTTTACATCTTTGGTTAGATTCATTCCTAGGTGTTTTATGGTTCTTGGTGCAATTGTAAATGTGATCGATTTCTTGATTTCTCTTTCTGTTGCTTCATTATTGGTGTATAGAAATGCAACTGATTTCTGTACATTGGTTTTGTATCCTGCAACTTTGCTGAATTCCATGAATTCTTCACTGTCTGAACAGAAATGGTGTTAAGTCCTGGGTTTATAATTTCTCACCCTTGTACCAACCATGATGTTCCATTCATAAGGGCATGGCCAGGCTACAGTACGTTATCTTTTCTAGGACTTTTCTCTTCATCAGTGGAAACTGGATTAAGAAGATGCTGAAATACTGTTGCTATCTTGAGAGAATTCTGTACATTTCTTAACTAATATTTGTGAATCTAGCTTTAAATTCAACAGAAATTAAATTTAGATAGTATAATATTAAATACATCAGGCACTGTTAACAACAACAACAACAGAGAACTAACTCACTATGGTGATCCTGCTCTTATCGAAGTGGGTAATGGTAAATAAATAGAACCTGGTGTCTGTATGATATTAAAGTCCAAATGAAGGACAAAGAAGTCAAACATGTAATCTCTAAGATCATAAAAGTTGAACCTTCAAATAATATAATACTTGGATTCTGCAGCAAGATTGTTCCATGTCATCAATAAGTTCCATAACTATTTATTCACACTAAACAAACATATAGGCATATCACCAGCCAGACAATTTGTGTTGGTTATCACTTTGTAACCACAGAGGACTGGTCACCATAAAAGACACAGGCAATCTCTGCTCCTATTTAGGGTAACCTGAAAAGGTGTAAACAAAGAAAGGGAGGATACATGGGACACTTGAAAATTTGCAAATGTAAATACTTTAGGACAAATTTCAGATTTCCCAGTTACCTATTTAGTTATCAGTGTGTATGTCATTTTTGAAAATGAATTCCCAGTTACCTATTTAGTTGTCAATGTGTGTGTCATTTTTGAAAATGAATTCCCAGTTACCTATTTAGTTGTCAATGTGTGTGTCATTTTTAGAAATGAATTCTTGGAGCATCGAAGACTATAAATTGCCACATATCTAAGAAGGGGAAGCAAGGTAAATTGGGGATAAAACGTAAAACACCTTATGTCTCCTAGTTTGGTAAAATATAAAGCTGAATTGTTAAGCCTGTTTATAAATGGCTCAGAAAATGTTGGAGCAAGTCTTTTGGGATAACTAACCATGCTTTGAAGAGGTAACCTTAGGTCAATATCCAAGGTGGGTAATTAAGAGAGAAGAGACTAGCTCAGGGAAAAGTCACTTGGTCTGGACCTGAGGAGATACTGGCACAAGGGAGCTTCCTTTCAATGTAAATTTACTTACGACTTTAGAGAGTAAGGATGAAGCCAACTATAATGATTGAAACACAGCCTATGTTCAAACCTTCTGTTATACCAGGCTTGAGAATAATTATCTTTGCTTCTATAGGGAAAAAACACTTAACAGGGTGCCATGAGAATGGTAATTATTGCAAATAATGAGAAACAACCCAAGGGAAATTTGTAAAAGTTTGGTGACAGGAAGTTAGATCACAGTTTCCAATTCTTACGTGAGCAATGGCATGATTAGCAGACATTTCCATTAGTCCCTAAATATCTCCTCTAAATGAGTGCTGGGCTGATAATGAGAGACTTAAAGTTGAAATTCAAATTACATAGGGTACTGATTAATTCAATCCTTATTAATTTCAACCCTTATTAATCCTGATTCAAATCATGTCCTTGTCAGCTACAGATTCTCAACTGTTTCTTCCTTCCTGAGCCCCATCAATGTCAGGATCCCTGGCCCTTTACAACTCAATTATGGAATAAATTGATAACGGCAGTCAACTGGCTCCTACAATATATTTAGAAATGACCAATTCTCAAGTTTTAATATGCACACATTATCATATTCTTATTGATTTCAGAAACTTTCTCAATCCTTTTGACACACCAGTGTGATTTCCTCTAAATTTTAAAAAATGAACCTCTTCACAAGATACTTCTGGTAAGCAAAAAAGCAAAACAGTGTTTAAAATGGATATAGTTAGGAGCACCTGGGTGATTCAGTTGGTGGCTCCAACACTTGATTTCAGCTCAGGTCATGATCTCCAGTTCATGGGACTAAGCCTCGTGTCAGACTCTGTGCTGAGAGCATGGAGCCTGCTTGGGATTCTCTCTCTCTCTTTCTCTCTCTGCCCCTGCCCAGCTTTCTCTGTCTCTCTCAAAATAAGTAAATAAACATTAAAAACAATCAGTACAATCAAGTGACTTGGTCTGTCAAGCTCAGGGAGGAACTATGTTTTTCTTTATTTCTACAACTTTCAACAGAGAACAGAGAGAAGAAAAATTAATGAAATTTATCACATCACACTTATTCTAGACTTCTGTACATGAACAGAAATCCCTGTGATGTTGCTTTATTTTATCTTGCTTTTTTTCTATACATTGCTTGCTCTGTAACATTTTTAGTTCACATATCTTCTCCCAGGTATACCTAAGAAAAAAGCAAACTCTTGTTCCAAACTTTCTCAATTTCTGCTTAGGCAAGTAGTTAAATAAAGCATCCTGCATCCACTCTCCTACCTCTAAAGCTGTTTGCCTAATTTATTCTGCCATGAAATTCTCCTTATTATCTTCCTAGTAGCTTTCTAACATTCCATGTAAATTTTGCTATTTTCATCCTTTAATTATCCAATCTATATTTCTTACTTTCCATAATGTTCTTTCTTTTTCCTTTGTGGAAATTTTTAATATTGAACATTTAAAAATTTTTCCCACTCAAGTGAGCATCATTCTACTCAAGTTACTTTTCATTGTACTTCACATTAATGTTAAATTTCTTAAAAAACATTACATGATGGCAATGGCTTCCTGTACCATTCATCAGTGCAGAATCCTCAGTAAATACTTTTTTAGGTTCTATTGATATTCAGCATTTTAAGCTCTCTCCCTCTCCCAGAGGGTGTATTTCCCAGGACACTGAAAAGTATACTTAAAGATTCATTCTAAATTACTTATATCTTCCCAATCATTTATGCATGTTGTTACTCTAATTATATTTATTAGTATTATATTGGCTAGATTATTAGCAGAATGAGTAAAAGGACATAAAACTATTCAGTGATGTCTGGAAAATGATTTATAAGTTCTTTCTCTATTTATTTCTCTCCTTCCATAGACTGAATAAAATGTTTCATTGGAAGGAATGTGATCCCAAAATGAGTTTCTAGGGAATTACTTTGTAAGAATTTACTGAGCTATTTCTTCTTTCAGTAGTCGCTAATGAGATTGAGTTGAATATTCTCAAGTGGCACAGTTTAGCATAAGTCCCAGAATACAGAAGACTCATACATATATATTTGGTAAAGAATACCTATGTTCGTATTTGATTTTAAAATGTAAATATAAATTTACATATTTTAAAAACATTTTTTACCATATGGGATATACTATATAAAGATTTATTTATTTAGCAAACATTTATATGACACCATTTAAGGCAGTGTTCCAAATATAGTGTTACTAATTTAATCTTCATAGAATCTTGTAACATAGGAATGATCTTGTCCTCATTTTACATATTAGGAAACTGGAGTACAAAATGAACAAGTAATTCATCTTAAGGAGTGGCTGAAGATGATTAAACCCAGGAAATCTGGCTCCAGGATTTTTGCCCTTAACCACCATACTGTATGTTAATAAGTGCCTAAGAAGTTCATGGTATGGGAAAGAAGAAAAAGGGCAAGGAAAAAGAAGTAGAGTGTGAATAAAAGTCTAAGAGTGTTCAAGAGGGGAAAGTGGGAGGGAATAATAAAGTAAAAAGAAGCTTATAAATGGAGATAGGGTCAGCCACTTCCTTCTATCCCCCTGCTTCTCTGCTTCAATAGGGTTAGAATTGAGGGGGTAAAGGTCAGCCCCTGGCTATACTTTCTGGATTCCTCTTCTTTTTTTCCCCAGAATGTTGGGGAGCATTTGCTGGATTTTCCATAAAATTCTATAAGCTCTTTGCATACATTTTTATTCTTTCCAATTTTATATTTTGTGGTGGAAGATGGTTTGGATGCCACCTTGTTTCTATATCACCCATGTGAGTAGGGGCATTTCAAGAGCTGCTAGTTTACAGGATATTTTAGAGCTAGATAATCCTCTCACTAATCAGACCCTGTAGATAAGCAGTAACACAATTAATGAAAAGTCATTCATTATCTAGATTTTGTCTTGTTTGCTTTATTTTACCACATTTTCCTCTAAAAGATACAGATCAGTGGTTCTCATTCTTGATTGCAAAAAGAATCACCTAGAGCAACTATAAGAAATAGTAACATCAGGACCCACACAGGTCAAATAAAATCAGAATTGCTAAGGGTTAGGCCCAGTATTTTTTCAAAGTTCTCAAGATGGTTCTAATGTCCATCCAGGATTAAGAATTATCCATAATGATTGTTCAAACATAATTCTCCATGGGCCTTTCATTTTTCTGAGTGCCTTACAAGCAGAGGCACTGACCATCTCCGTTCTGGACTACATTTTCAGAGATGTTTGCAGAGATGTTTCAGGATGTTTGCAGAGCAAACAATTTTGGAAGACTGTGATTGTATGTGGAGACTGTGTCTTCATCCAGGGCAAAGCGCAGGCTGATTTACTGCCTATCATAAAAGATTCAGGTTTCCTAAATGCACAGGTAATGGTGTAACTGTTCCACTTAACATAGGCCATGAGAACTGTGTTTTGAGGAACTGGCATCAAGACTGACAATCTTGATACTACTACTGCTGTGAGTAACAAAGCCCTTTGTCTCTGACCTGTTGCCTCCTATCTTCTGGCAGCATCCATAACAATGTAGCCGACTAACCTCAGCTCCTGACAACAATTACTTCTTTTTTTTTTTTAATGTTTTTATTTATTTTTGAGACAGAGAGAGACCGAGCATGAGCAGGGGAGGGGCAGAGAGAGGGGGAGACACAGAATCTGAAGCAGGCTCCAGGCTCTGAGCTGTCGGCACAGAGCCGGACACGGGGCTCGAACTCACAAGTGTGAGATCATGACCTGAGCTGAAGTCGGACGCTCAACCGACTGAGCCACCCAGACGCCCCAACAGTTACTTCTTAAAACTTGACAAACCAGTTGCTGAAGATTAGGTGATTATAATTAAGTCAGAATTTTTCCTGTTTGATGACTATAATGACACTTACCCCAAAACGGAAATTTCATGGAAGATTTATCTAAGGTCCCATGGTACCTTTCTTCATTGTTCTGGATTTTGATGACTAATGAGACATAGAATATTTTTTTCTCTTAAAAACAGAGAATATTGTTTCATCTGAGGGGAGAAGAAAATCTCCAAGTGGCTGTTAATAGTGAAAATCTACACAAAATTTGGTGTTCTGGAAAGAAATACATCTATAAAAATTGCTGGCACTAATTTCTGTTCAACAACCATCAGATAGTCACAGAATATATAAAGCATGTATACTTCTTTATGGATTGATTGTTTCTTAGGCCTTCTCAGAGTTTCACATTGTAGCAGGTATTTCATTTATGTTAGATACTTCTCCATTTTTGTTTATATTACAGTGCAGTAAATTAATTCATTGAGTATCAGTTAAGCTCTTAAAATGTGTCTATTCTGTGCTCTGGTTATTTACACCTAAGAAACATTTGCAATTATTTTTTAATGTTTATTTTATTTTGAGAGAGATAGTCTGTGTAGGAGGGACAGAGGGAGGGAGACACAGAATCTGAAGCTGGCTCCAGGCTTTGAGCTATCGGCACAGAGTCCAACGTGGGGCTCGAACTCACAAAATGCAAGATCATGACCTGAGCCAAAGTCCCACACTCAACTGACTGAGCCACTGAGGCACCCTGAAATTATATTATATAATATTGGCAACCATCAACTTAAGGGAAAAATTACAAATGTTAGTTTATTCACCTGAGAATGTTATCATATTTTAGTATGTACATGTCAGACTCATTTGATTCACCAGATCTTTGATGGGGTCAGAGGTTCTGCATTGTAATAAACATCTAAGTGATTATGATTCTCATGGGCTTTGGACTATGCTTTGAGACATATTCTACTGTAAATTATTTAAGTAACCCTGAGGATAACTTTAATTATAAAATTTTCTTCCTTAAATCACATTTAAATAATATTAAAAGACCTCTAAATTGATCAATTAATCAGTCTTCAGAATAAGGGAGGGCAGCTTGTGTTTATTCCATTTTTACTTTATTTATTTATTTATTTATTTATTTACTTTCAGACTTTATTGCTACAAGTTGAAGGTGTCAAATATTATAAGGCAAAAATTTCAACTTTTATAGAAACAAGTAAACTATAAATACTGGCATTGTCAGCTTCAAAGTTAAAAAAAAAATATTGAATCGTTTCTCACACTGCAGCTGCCAAACAGTATTTTATAATTCATTATATTTTGTTTGTAGTAATTAATATCCCTCTATAAGATAGAAGTTAACCTCCTCCCTGCACTTTTTTAAATTATCATGAAGGATTCAAGAGTATTTTTCATTTTATGTGTTATAATACAACACGATAAAATTTTTGGCTGCTCAAATTGTTTAAATGTGCACAGTTGTTTTCCTTTCATGCCGGTTTCTGTGTTTTTTTGAAAAGTCTAATGATTTGTGGGGAACTATCTTTATTTTCTTTATTAAAAAATTTTCCATAATCACTTGGTATTTTTGCTTCCTCAAATGTAAAAGTGGTAATTTTTCCATGGAGCCAGATTCCTTCATGTGAAAAATGGTGTTTAAAAACTGAGATCTCATACCAGCACCTCAGTTTCCATTAAGTGCTTAGAATTTTGTCTATCCTCTGACAATCCATATTTTCAAACTCATTTTCCCACATTAAAATACGGGTTTTTTTTTTCAAAAAAATTATGATTTTAAGAATGTTCTGAGTTTGGGATGTATGTTTTTTCTTTAAATTAATAGCCAATTGGCCAATGAGATTTTTTTTTTACACATTCCACTTTTCTCTCTGATCTCAAAATGTATCTTCATCATATGATAAATGCACAAATACAGATTCTTCACATGGTCTACTTCTCTCATAATATATGTCTCTGTACTTTAAAAAAATTCCAGTATAGTTGAAATTGGATGAGTTAACATGGCAGAGTAGTATGGTCACCTTGAGCTTCTCTCATCCCTGAAGTGCAGACAGATCAACATCAAACCATTTTGAACACCTAGGAAATTGACCTGAGGATTAACACAACAATCTTCATAAGTTGAATGACAGAGCTTGACAAGTACATGGTGCAGAGAAGTGAATTGGGGGAGAGAAAAGTCATGGTGCTATGGAGGGTACGGAGCTGTTTTCGTGGAGACAGGACAGAAAGAGAGAGAAAGGAGGAAATAGTGCAGCTTGTTGGAACCATGCAAGGAAAGCACTCCCCCTGAAAGTAGCTGGAAAGAAAGAGTGAAAACACTCACAGGGGACTGGATAAGAAATCTGTGCCCCAAACACTGAAATAGGAGAGTTTCAACACTGCCAGTTTTGTATAAACAATGGAGTGCAGAGTCTGAAGTTTTGGAGCTCAGTGCCTGGCAGTGCTTCAGTGAGGAAGCAGAGTGAATCCCTGGGAAAGGGCAGCATGGTCTGAAGGGACTATGTGCAGCACAGAGAGAAGTGGTCCCCTGTTTGGAGTGCATTTGGTAGAGACAATATGGCTTCTCAGCAGGCAAAACTCCAGCAAGCCATAGAGAGCTGCCACATTTATTGATATATGAACAAAGATGCCAGCTGAGGGCAGCAAAACCTGGCACTGGCTGTGTGTTGTCATTTACCATAAACTCTGAGGCTCTGCTGCTGCACATCGTGCAAATGTTTTCTGAGACAAGTTGCTACCCAGCCATTGATCAGCAGGACCCTCATCTGGAGGATCAGGGTGGGTTGGAGCCACAGGTTCTTTTAACTGTGGGGTTTTGAAACACAACCCCATCTGGGATAAAACTCTGGAAGGAGGAGCTGGCTGGTGGCAGACAGCTTGGATACAGACAGGGTAAAGGCAGGGAGCAGACAAAAACCTATGAAAATGGAGGGGTGATTGATCACATATTTCTGAAGGTGTGAAAGTCTTACTCCTAAGACTAGAGAGCAGGGGTGGGGGGAGTAATTTTCACCTTAGCCCACCTGCACTGATCAACTCCAGTGAGCTAAGCAGCACTGCCAAGTGGAGAACAGAGCCATTACACCAAACCCCACCCACCTGCGCCCTCCAGGCACATCCCCCAGAAGACCAGCACAAATCCCTTCCACCCACTTAGTCTATGGATCACAGTGTGCTGCACAGTTTCAGTTCTAGGGGAAAATGGATTTAGCTTTATCCAGGTTTCTTTTTGTTGCTTTTTTTTTTTGTTTTCTTTGCTTCTGTATTTGCTTATGTATTTTTTTTTTCATTTTTTTCTTGGATACAGAAGGAAGGAATTTTTTAATTCTATTTTTTTCTTTATTTTATTATTAAAAATTTTTTACTTTTAATTTCTTTTATTTTTTATATTTTGTTCTTTTCTCTTTTCTATAAAGCTTTTCTTAAGCAGACTGAAACACATCTAGGATCTAGATTCCTTTATTTGATTTTGTTTTGCTTTTAGTTTTTTTTATTTTTTATTTTATTTTATTAACCTTTTTTTCTTCCTCCAAAATGACCAGAGTGAGCAATTCACCCCAAAGGAAAGGACAAGAAGAAATGATGGCCTGGGACTTAATCAACACTGATATAGGTAAGATGTCTGAACTATAATTTAACACCACAATTATAAGAATACTAGCTGGGGTTGAAAAAAGGATAGGAGACATCAGAGAATCCCTTTCTGCAGAAATAAAATAGAAGTAAAATCTGGTGAGGCTGAAATTAAAAATGCTATAATTGAGATGCAATCTTCAATGGATGCATGACAGTGAGGATGGATGAAGCAGAACAGCAAATCGTTATACAGGAGATAAAATTATGGAAAATAATAAAGATGAAAAAAAATAGGGAAACAAGGGCAAAAGACCATGATATGAGACTTAAAGAACTCAGTGAGTTATTGAAGAGGAATAAACCTTTCTTTCATAGCAGTCCCAGAAGATGAAGAGAGAGAAAAAGGGGCAGTAAGTTTATATGAGCAAATTAGAACTGAACATTTCTCTAATCTGGGGAAGGACACAAATATCAAAATCCAACAAGCACAGAGAACTCCCATTAAATTCAACAAAAGCCATTACAAAGGTATATCATAGTGAAATTCATAATATACACAGACAAGGAATAATCCCTGAAGGCAGCAAGGGAGAAAAAGTCATTAACCTACAAGAGAAGACATATCAGGTTCATAGCAGATCTGTCCACAGAAACTTGACAGGCCAGAAAGGAATTATGGGATGTGTTCAACATGCTGAATGGGAAAAATAGGCAGTCAAGAATTGTTTATCCAGCAAGGTTGTCATTCAGAATAGAAGGAGAGATAGTTTCCCAGACAAACAAAAACTAAACGAATTCGTGACCACTAAACCAGCCCAGCAAGAAATTTTAAGGTGACTCTGAGTGGAGAAAAACAACAACAAAATACATACCAAAAGAAACAAAGAGTAGAAAAGACAAGAGAACAACATCAGAAACATCAACTCTATAGGTAACACAATGGCACTAGCTTCATATCTTTCAGTAATCACTCTGAATGTAATTGGACTAAATGCTCCAATCTAAAGACATAGGGTATCAGAATGGATAAGACGACCACGGCAACAACAACAACAACAACAACAACAACAACAAGATCCTTCTTTATGCTTCCAAGAGACTCATTTTAGACCTAGAGACACCTGCAAACAAAGTGAGGTAATGGAGAACCATCTGTCATGCTAATGGACGTCAAAAGAAAACTGGGGTAGCCATACTTATACCAGACAAACTAGATTTTAAGACAAAGACCACAACTAGAGATGAAGAAGGACATTTTATCATAACTAAGGGGTCTATCCATCAAGAAGATCAAACAATTGTAAATATTTATACCTAAATGTGAAAGCACCCAAATATATAAATCAATTAATAACAAATACAAAGAAACTCATTAATAATAATACAATAATAATAGGGACTTTAATACCCCATTTACAACAATGGACAGATCTTCTAAGCAGAAAATCAACAAGAAAACAATGACTTTGAATGACACATTGGACCAGATTGACTTAACAGATATATTCAGAACATTTCATCCTATAGCAGCAGAATGCACATTCTTTTTGAGTGCACATGGAACATTCTTGAGAATAGACCATATACTGGGTCACAAATCAGACCTCAACAAGTACAAAAAGATCAAGATCATACCATGCATATTTTTAGACCACAACGCTATGAAACTTGAAATCAACCACAAGAAAATTTTGGAAAGACCACAAATATTTGGAAATTAAAGAACATCCTACTAAAGAATGAATGAGTTAACCAAGGAATCAAAAAATATATACAGAAGCCAATAAAAATGAAAACACAACAGTCCAAAACCTTTGGACTGCAGCAAAAGCGGTATAAGAAGGAAATATGTACCAATCCAGGCCTTCCTAAAGAAATATGAAATGTCTCAAATATACAACCTAACCTTACACGTAAAGGAGGTGGAAAAAGAACAGCAAATTAAGCTCAAAACCAGCAAAAGAAAGGAAATAATAAAGATTAGAGCAGAAAACAATGATACTAAAAAAAAATAATACACACACACACAAACACACACACACACACAGTAGAAAAGATCAAGAAAATTAGGAGCTGGTTCTTTGAAACACTTAAAAATATTGATAAACCCCTCACCAGACTTAACAAAAAGAAAAGGGAAAGCACTCAAATGTATATAAAATAACGAATGAAAGAGGAGAGATCACAACCAACACTGTAGAAATACAAGCAATAGTAAGATAATACTATGAGCAATTATATGCCAACAAATTGGCAATCTCGAAGAAATGGATAAACTCTTAGAAACATATAAAGTACCAAAACTGAAATGAAGAAATAGATAATTTGAATAGACCTATAACAAGTAAGGAAATTGAATCAGTAATAAAAAATTCTCAACAAAGAGTCCAGGGCCATATGGCTTCCCAGGGGAATTCTACCAAACATTTAGAGAAGATTAATACCTATTCTTTTGAAACTGCTCCAAAAAATAGATATGGAAGAACTTCCAAACTCATTTTTTGAAGCTAGCATTACCTTGATTCCAAAGCCAGACAAAGGCCACACTAAAAAGGAGAATTACAGGCCAATATCCCTGATGAACATGGATGCAAAAATTCTCAACAAGATACTAGCAAATCAAATTCAACAGTACATTAAAAGGATTATTCACCACGATCAAGTGGGATTTATTCCTGGGCTGCAGGAGTGGTTCAATATCTACAAATCAATCAACATGATACACCACATCAATAAATTAAAGGACAAAAACCACATGATCCTCTGAATAGATGCAGAAAAAGCATTTGCCAAAATAAAGCATCCTTTCTTGATAAAAGCCCTCAAGAAAGTAGGGCTAGAAGGAGCATACCTCAACATCATAAAGGCCATATATGAAAGACCCACAGCTAATATCATCCTCAATGAGGAAAAACTGAGGGCTTTCATCCTAAGATCAGGAACACAACAGGGATTTCCACTCTCACCACTGTTGTTTAACATAGTACTTGAAATCCTATTTTCAGCAATCAGACAACAAAAAGAAATAAAATGCATACAAATTGGCAAGGAAGAAGTCAAACTTTCAGTCTTTGCAGACAACATGATACTCTCTGTGGGAAACCTGAAAGACTCCACCAAAAAACTGCTAGAGCTGATACCTGAATTCCCCAAAGTCACTGGATATACAATCAATATACATAATATACTGTTTCATTTATTTTTTTAAAATTTTTTAACATTTTATTTTTTGAGAAACACAGAGACAGAAGGATAGCAGAGGAGGAGCAGAGAGGGAGTGGGAGACACAGAATCTGAAGCAGGCTCCAGGCTCTGAACCGTCAGCACAGAGCCTGATGTGGGGCTCGAATTCATGAACTGTGAGATCATGACCTGAGCTGAAGTCAGATGCTTAACCGACTGAGCCACCCAGGCGCCCCAAATCTGTTTCATTTCTATACACCAATAATGAGGCAGTGGAAAGAGAAGTCAAGGAATTAATTCCATTTACAAGTGCACAAAAAACGATAAGATACCTAGGAATAAGCCTAATCAAAGACATAAAAGATCTGTACGCTGAAAACTTTAGAATGCTTATGAAAGAAATAGAAGAAGACCCAAGGAAATGGAAAAACATTCATGCTCATGGATAGGAAGAACAAATAATGTTAAAATGCCTGTACTACCCAAAGCAACATGCAGATTCAAAGCAATCCATATCAAAATAATGCCAGCATTCTTCACGGAGATAGAACAATTCTAAAATTTGTATTGAACCAGAAGAGATGCTGAGTAGCCAAAGTAATCTTGAAAAAGAAAACCAAAGCTGGGGGAATCACAATTCCAGATTTCAAGCTCTATTACAGAGCTATAATCATCAAGACAGTATGGTACTGGGTCAAAAACAGGCACCTAGATCAATGGAAAAGAATAGAAAACCCAGAAATGGACCCATAAAACATGGCCAACTAATCTTGAACAAAGCAAGAAAGAATATCCTATGAAAAAAAGACAGTCTCTTCAGCAAATGGTGTTGGGAAAACTGGACAGCGACATGCAGAAAAATTAAATTGGTCTACTTCTTTACACCATACACAAATATAAATTCAAAATGGATGACAAACCTAAATGTAAAATAGGAAACAATCTGAATCGTAAAGGGAAAAAACAGGTACCAACCTCTTTGACCTTGGTTGTAACTAGGTCAAACTTGGTTTGACCTAACTTCTTACTAGACATGTCCCCAGAGGCAAGGGACACAAAAGTAAAAATGAACTACTGGGACCTCATCAAGACAAAAAGGCTCTTCACAGTGAAGGAAGCAATAAACAAAACTAAAGTCAGCCTACAGAAGGAGAGGAGATTTATCCATCATAGTTAAAATGTTGAAAGCCATAATTTAAGAGAAACTCATTAGAAAGTAGAAAGAGAAAGATACCTCATCATGTATAAGAGAACCACAAAGATTAGCAGCTGACTGTCATCAGAAACAATAAAGACTAGAATGCGGTAGGATGACATATTTAAAGTGCCAAGACAAAAAACATAAATAACTCTCAACCAAGTATCTTCTACCCAGTGAAACTATCTTATAAAAATGGGAGAACTCTTGCCTAGTAGACCTGCCTTAATTAAGGAAATTCTCTAGGATGAAAATAAGTAACACCAGACAGTAACTTAAATCCACACAAAATAACAAAGAGTGACACTTAAGGTAACTATGTAGGCAATTAAAAAAAAAACATTATAATTACATTTTTCTTTTCCTTTCTTCTGTGAGATGATTTAAAAAGCAACTTCATAAAATGGTATGAGTAAAATTGAATTACTGGGACATAACATGTAAATGTATTATATTTGACAATCAGAACACGAAGGAATCGTGGGAACAAAGGAGTACAAGAATAAGGAAATTACACCATACAGTAAATTAATATAACCAAAAATGGTAGTTAAGAAGGTTAATATGACAAATTCTATAAATATATATTTTATTTCCTATTTACATCCCAGCTAATTTAAGAGTGAAAACATTATATTAAGCAATCATTGTAACAATGGTATGTAACATATAGATATAACAGTATAAGTCTTACTTATCTTACTGGCCTTAAATTAGTATAAGTCTGAAGTAGATTATGATAAAAGAAGATGAATATTATAAGCCCTAAATCAACCACTAAGAAAATAACTCAAAATATACTGAAAAATCATTAAAGGTATTAAAATGATACATTAGAAAATATCCAATTAATACCAACAAAGAAAGAATAGAGAGAGAAAAAACACACACATCAAAAACAAAAGCAAATGGCAGAAGTAAATCCAACTATATCAATATAACATTAAATGTGAATAGATTAAACAATCTACAAAAGGCAAAAATTGTTGAACATCATCATCATTATCATCATCATAAAAACAAGATACAACCACATGCTGTCTACAAGAGATGTACTTTAGATTCAAAGATAAAAATGGCTTCCATTCTTCTAAATAGAGAAAGTAATACCATGCAAATAGCAACAATAAGAAAGCCTGAGTGGCTATACCATTATCAGATAAAAGAGACTTCAACACAAAAGGTAAATTAGAATATATTTTGAGATGAATGGAAACAAGAACACATCAAACTACAGGATGTAGCCATAAGTAGTAAAGTGGAATTTATACCCATAAAAGTGGAAAAAAGTTTTAAAATAAGCAGCCTAAACTTCCACCTCAAGAAACTAGAAAAGGAAAACAAGATAAATCCAAAACAAGCATAAGAAGAGAAATAACAGAAAGAAGACTAGGCATTAATGAAAGAGAGAACAGAAAAGCAATAGAGAAAACTAGCAAAACCAGGAGTGATTCTTTGAAAAGATAAAAAAGAAAAAGGGCATTTCATTAGTTGGACTGACCAAGAATAAAAGAGAAGTTTTAAAAAACTAAGATCAGAATATAGTCAATGATATTGTAAGATAGATGTAACAAGACAGATGGTAGCTACATTTGTGGTAAACATTGTATGACATGAGAAGACAGGATTCAGTAGGCAGAGAGGGAAAGATTAGGGCCTGAGGTCCCTGGGTGGGGAAAAACACCTATTTTGGAACAATGCTGGGAGTGTGACCACAGCAAGCCCCTCAGGCACAGGGTTCCTCTTAAGAATGTAAGAGACCCCAACTACTCCCCCTCAGGTTTCCCCTCAGGAATTTGAGGAAAGACCTAAGTATGGGCATAGACTACCCCTCATACAATGGAAATGAGCCAATCAGGAATGGACAAACCAGCACCTAGAGCTATCAAGCCCATAAGGGTAAAACCTGAGATAGAACAAGGTGGGGAGAGGTGACCAGAACCTTATAAAACAAGGACCCTTGCCTATAGTCCTCGGGCATTCACTTTCAAATGTCCCCTCTCTGTAAAGAGAGGTTTGCTACTATTCTTCCTTTCTGATCTTATACTCTAATAAACTTTTGCCCGATGCTCATTTTGTGTCCACCTCTTCATTCTTTGAAGTGAGACAACAAATCCCAGGTATTGTGGTAAAAAACCCTTCAACAAGTAGCATAATGTATAAACTTGACAAATCACTAAGTTGTACACTTGAAACTAATTTAATATTGTGTGTCAACTATACTCGTTAAAAAAAAGAAAATACACATTGCAAATACATAGTTATATACAAAAAAGAATATGTATTTGAGAGAAAGAATAAGAAATCAAGATAAATTACAAATATTGATATTATATCTTTGTGGGAGACAGAATAATGGCCACCAAAGATATTCACAACCCAATCTCAGTAATATATGAATATGTTTCCTTATAAGGCTAATGGTCTTTGCAGATGTGATTAAGGAGACAGACTCTGAAATGGAGAGATTATCCAGAATTACCCAGGGAGCCCAATCTACTTACATAAATTCCTAAAATCAGAGAGACTTTCTTGGATCTGGTCAGTGAAAGAGATGTGAAAATTGAAAAGTAGTTGGTCATTTGCTATACTGCTGGCTTTGAAGATGGAGGGAAGGGACCATGAGCCAAGGAATGCAGGTAGACTTCAGAAGCTGGAAAAGGCAAGGAAACAGATTCTCCCCTAGCACTTCCAGAAGGCACCAGAGATGACACCTTGATTTTATCCCAGTGATACTGACTTTGTACTTCTGACATCCAGAACCATAAGACAATACATTTTGTATTGTATAAGCCACCAAGTTTGTGATAATACTACAGGAACAACAGAAAACGAGTCATTCTCCTCATATAACAATGATTTTGTAATGTCATTTTTTATAGAAAGAATAGAAAGATAATAAAATCTTTCTTCTAGCAAAATAACTACAACAGCAGCAACAACAACAAAACTAAGATCAGTTATCAAGAAGGGGATATTGAAAGAGCAGACCTAGGCCGGCAGACTCCATCTGGTTCTGTATCCTCCATCTTGAGTGACTATGTCCCCGACATGGCCGAAGAAAGAAGTTCCCACTCAAACCTTAGACCACACCTCCTCCCCTTGAGTACCTGATCAAACCAATCAAACCACGCCCAGCAACCTGCTTGACAGGACTCTGACCTTTCCCCAGCCAATCGGCTAGCAAGCCAATCAGCTGAGGCCACGACCCTTCCCCAGCCAATCAGCTGAGTCCATGACCCTTCCCCAGCCAATCGGCTAAGGCCATGATCCCTATAAACCTTTGAAACCCATGCTCTCTCTCTCCGGTATCTCACCACTGCATCAGTGCAGGTAGGGGATTGAGCTCGAGCTAGCTCAAATAAAGGCTCTTTGCTTTTGCATTGGACTCAGCTCCCTGGTGGTCTCTGGGGATCACGAATTCTGGGTATAACAATATCACTATAGACCATCCAGAAATAAAAACAATTATAGAGGAATACTATAACAACTCCATACCTGCGGGTTTGGCTTTCAGCTTTGTCCAGCAAAGCCAAGGTGGGGCAGAAAGGATTACTCAAGACTCCACAAGTCAAGAGAGTTGAGAGAGAGGCTAAGGGAAGTCTCCCCAAGCTGCTCTCAAGCTCCTGTATTTATTAGGCATACAGTATAGTGAAAACATTGCATAACATCAGTGGCCACCTGTCAGTATGAAGATATAGAAAGAGTGCAAAAAAACAAGGCATTCCCAAGACTACAAAAGAGCAACTGCAGAAAGCAGGGTGGAGAACAAGATAAGATATTCCACAGATAACGTGGTCTAAGGAATTCATGAGCACAGGCATAAATATGCATTAACTAGATAATGGTCAGCTGTTTTCAGCATGGCCAGAAAGCAGTGTAATGTGTTCCCTATAATCTCCTTAACTAGGACATAGGTATTTGATTTGCCACACATACCAATAAATTAGATAATTTAGAGGAAATGGATAAATTCCTAGGAAGTAACAAACTACCAAAACTAACTCCAGAAAAAATAGAAAACCTGAATAAACCTTAGCAAGAGAATGAGTTGGTAACTTTAAAACTTTCCACAAAGAAAAGATCAGATGACTTCACTGGTGAATTCTACCATGTAGTTAAAGAAAAATTAATACTGATTTCCCACAAATTCTTCCAAATATAGAAGAAGAGGAAACATTTTCCAGCTCATTCTATAGGGCCAGTACTATAGACTGAATGTTTGTGTACCCCAATGTGTGTTTTCATACGTTAAAATCAAATTCTCAAGGTGATGGAATTTGGAGGTGGGGCTTTCTGGAGGCAATTAGGATTTGATGAGGCTATAAGGGTGGAGCCCTTGTGAATGGGATTAGTACCATTCAAAGAGTCACAAGAGAGCTTGCTTCCTCTCTCTGCTTTTCACTTTGTGAGGATACAACTAGAAGTCAGAAGTCTGCAACCAGAAAGGGCTGCTACCAGGACTCAACTATGCTGGACTCACCTGTGATCTTGGGCTTCTCAGAAATGTGAGAAATAAATTTCTGTTGTTTGTATACCACCCAGTCTATGGCTTGCTTATAGTAACCAAAACTGACGATGACAACCAGTACTATCCTGATAACAAAAGCAAAGACATCACAAGAAAACTAAAAATACCTATGATCTTATAATTAGGCAAACCAAAGAAATAAAAGTCACCCAGACTGGAAAGAAAGAAAGAAGGAAAACTGTATTTCTAGATGACATGATCTTTTATTTAGAAAATCCTAAGGCATCTACAACAAATAGAACAAATAGAACTTATAAATGAATTCAGCATTGTTGCAGGATACAATATACAAATCCATTGTATCTCTATGCACTAGCAATTAGCAATCAAAAAATAAAATTAAGAAAATCATTCTGTTTATAATAGCATCAAAAGAAATTGAAACATATGTCCAAACAAAAACTCTTGTACATGAATGTTTATAGTAGCATTATTCATAAGAGCCAGAAAGTGGTTGGGGTACCTGGGTGGCTCAGTCGGTTAAGTGTCTGACTTCAGCTCAGGTCATGATCTCACAGTTCGTGAGTTTGAGCCCTGCGTGGGTCTCTGTCCCGACAGGTTGGAGTCTGGAGCCTGCTTCAGATTCTGTGTCTCCCTCTCTCTCTGCCCTTTCCCTACCTGCGTTCTGTCTCTCTCTCAAAAATAAACAAGTATTAAATAAAATGAAAAAAAAAAAAAAAAAAAAAAAGGCCAGAAAGTGGAAACCCATGTCCATCAAAAAAAAAAAAAAAAAAAAAAAAAAAAAGGCCAGAAAGTGGAAACCCATGTCCATCAACTGATGAATAAATAAACAAAATGTTGCATAGCCATACAATGGAGTATTGTTCGTAATGTAGAGGAATAAAGTGCTGTTACATGCTACAATATAAAAACCTTATAAGACACTATGTTAAGTGAAAGAAGTCAGTAAAATCACATATTATATGATACTATTTTTACTAAATGTCAAGAACAGGTAAATCTATAGACAGAAGGTAGAGCAGTGGTTGCCTATGACTGAAGGAGGGAGAATTGGGGCTTGACTATTAATAGGTTGAGGTATAACTGGTATAATTCAACTATGACTGGGGGTGAAATAACACAAGATCTTGATTTCAAACTTGGACATGGTAAGGTACTCTAAGGTATCTTTGAGACTTCCAAAGGAACATGTAAAGTAAGTATTTGGATGATGGTATCATTAAGAGAAACAAGAGAAAGGAAAACAAATATTACCTAAAGCCTGTTAATTGATATTCTGTATAGATGTCCCACAGTGGTCCCTGTGGATTACAAAGGCAGGTTTTAATTGTTACAGCTAGTTGTAGGGGTGAAATGATGATTAACTCACCAAACCCAGTAGAATGAATATCATTTCATCCTACAGAGAATCCTTTGGAAGCATAGGGGAACTATTTTTCCTTCCTCTTCCTTTGTTTTTTAAATAACAAGTTTGAAAATAGAAGTAATATATATTATCTTCATTCATTTTGGAGTTACTGATGAGAATCAGTGTGCCAGCAATCACAGCCTCATTTCTGCATTTTCTACATTGCTTCTAGAAAACTATCACTGACTAAATTTCCAATATATGGGAACTGGGTGAGAGTACAGTGATTTATACATTTTCTATATTTCAAATTGTCTTTGGATAACCAAATATCTATGTAAGATATCTATGTAAGAACTTAAAATTCTAGTGAGGCATTGAGATTTTTCTCACTCAGTGATCAAAATTTGATGAATGGGAGAGGATGACTAACTGTACAGGAGACATATTTATCACAAAAATTCATAATTAATTAATAGAAAAATGAAGTATATGGGAAAAATTAAAATACTCTTGAGAAGAATGATTCAACAGTTTTAAGTTACATTTTATAATGCAGAGAGTTTAGATTTGAGACAGACATGTAGTTTGTATCTACATTTATAATTTTGCAGAATCAAGATAATTCTAAACTTGAGTTTAATGGCTGGTCTTTAATACATAGCTCTTAAAATTTCATGGAATCATGAGAAAACAAGGGCTGTAATATAGCCCTTATATTACATAATATACAATATATATATATATAGCTAGCACTATCTCCTTTATTCTAATGTGATGTTTTTTTCACATTCCTCTTAAGGAAAAAAAAATTCCCAAAGCTTGTCATGTCTTGCCTTAATTATGCTGAATCAATGAAGTGACATTAGAAATATCTATTATTTGGTGATTTGGGTTGTAAATAAAGCAAGGCCACTTTAGGACAAAGTTTTCACTTTGGAAATAAAATGACATTTCCTTAAAATTCACATAGTTGATTTTTAGCAAATGAACTCCAGTGAATCCTTTTAGGTATATATGTTATAAAAGGGATCCTTGTGGTATGTGTTTAGTAATTTAAACTTATTAATTTTTTTAGCTTAGCAAAGATGGAGAATAACAACTTGTCATTCTCCCCATTGGTTAAACAAGCCCATTTTTTTAAATGCATTCTCATTTAACATCTTTATGTATTATAAATGTCAAGAGGTATGGATATAAAATTGTAAAATTGATTTTTAAATGAGTAAGCTACTATTATTCCAACTGTTATTATTATGGTAAATATATTTTTGTTTCTCTTTCAAGCAAGGTTACCCATTCACTCTAAAATATTTGGAAAATTCTATTCTTGATTTCCTTCAGATGTCATTTTAAAGTCATAGAAGAAAATCAATCTTGTTACTTCATGAAAATATCAGATATTATATTCAGAGTAGCAGAAAAACCTATAAAACCCTTAGGAATAAATTAGATAAGAAAAGTACTGAAACTGTATAAACAATAAAAATGACTCCTATACTTAGACACCATCTTTAACAATTTCAATACCTTTGACTATTTCAAAAAATCATTCTTGCTCTTAATAGTCAAAAGTCTATTACCAAATATTAACATGGAAAGCATCCTTAAGAATTAAAGATAACTCATAAATATTTCAAAGAAATATTTACAGATTATTTATTCCTAATTTTACATTGAGTTTTCAGTGCCAAATACTCTTCTTTCAAGGTTACAATAGCATTTTCTTTTTCTTTTTTATTAACATACTTGTGACCATCCTTTTATATATATTTCTAGGCACACACATGCACACAGACACACAAATGCAAACACACACACACACAAGAAAATTACATAGAAAAGGGCTTATGATACATATCATGTTTTTGTCATGAACTTTGGTGTGTGTGTGGGGGTTGTGATGAAGTATCTCTCTCTTCTGTTTTCTCTATTCCTAATGCTACATCTACTCCTGCACAGAAAAATCTATGTTAGAAAGTTGGTATATTTCGGGCTGCCTGGGTGTCTCAGTCAGTTAGGTGTCTGACTTCGGCTCAGGTCATGATTTCAAGGTTTGTGGTTGGAGCCCCATGTCAGGCTCTGTGTTGACAGCTCAGAGTCTGGAGCCTGCTTCCAATTCTGTGTCTCCCTCCCTCTCTGGCCCTCCCCTACTCATGCTCTGTCTCACTCTCTCTCTTGAAAATGAACGAACATTAAAAAAAATTTTTTTAAGAAAGTTGGTATATTTATCCACATGCATATCATATTTATTTATATGCATAAATTTTTAAAAATTTTATATGCATAATTTTTTAAATTATATAAATGGGTCCATAAAATTTAAATTTCTTTATATTTTGATTCCCTCGCTTAATACATTAATAAAAGCTTCCATTGTTAACTGGTACAGCTCAAACACATTTCTTTTATGTTTGAATAGTGCTCCACAGTAAGAGTGCACTATAATTTATTCAACTATTCAATTTGTTTTTTTTTAGTTGGGAGTTGTCTTTGTTTCCAGTCCTTGTCTTCATGTACTAAAACATTAAGTACAATATTTGTACTTTATTCTTGTATGAGAATGATATTATTTCTAGAATATATACCCATGACAAAGACTGGTGATCAAAGTTTATATAAGTTTCTAATTTTGACAGATAATCTCACATATAAAAGGCTGTTACAATTTACATTTTCACCAGTTATAGTAGGAAATGCTTCCTTTCTCACTTTCCTGTCATCAGATATTATCTCTCATTTTGCTTCGTAGCTTATCTCCTTTCTAACTAGTGAAAATGATGTATCAATTTAAATAATATTTCTAATTTTATGGAGGATGAGCATTGCTTCATATATTTATCAGTCACGTTGACTTACTCTTCCGTAAACAGGTCTGCTCATATTTTCTTCCCATTAGTTCCACTGGATTATTTAACTTGCATGAACCTAGCTGTAAGAGGTTGTGTGTGTGTACGTGTGTGTTTTATATGTATTAAACCCATGTATGCAGAATATGTTCCAAACATTTTCCCAACATATTTTTGTCCTTTCCCTTTGTTTATGGATTTTTCTTTGCAATAAAATTACATGGTTATACCTATGTTAAATTGATAGTCTATTTCTCTCCCTCATGCAATGGTTTTGGCAATGGTATTTCTTCCACTTGCAATATCCCTTCACGTGGTTTTAATATTGCCTCAAACTTTGCTTTTATTTCAGGTTTTTCCAATTTTAGGATCAGATACTTAAAGAATTTGTAAACAGATTTGCTACAGGCTAAAAGTTAAACTTTAATTTTTTTTTTTTTTTTTTTAACGTTTTTTATTTATTTTTGAGACAGAGAGAGACAGAGCATGAACGGGGGAGGGGCAGAGAGAGAGGGAGACACAGAATCGGAAACAGGCTCCAGGCTCCGAGCCATCAGCCCAGAGCCTGACGCGGGGCTCGAACTCACGGACCGCGAGATCGTGACCTGGCTGAAGTCGGACGCTTAACCGACTGCGCCACCCAGGCGCCCCTAAAAGTTAAACTTTAAAAACTATTAATTAAATGGAAAACAACAGTAAGGTACAATTTAATGTGCAAATAAAATGCTACTACTTTATGTTACCTTTAGTGATTGTCTTTGATACATATTTTCTCATTACCGTGGTCAAGTGTGGACATGTCAGAAGGAAACAAGACTTTGGTCACTGAGTTTGTTCTCACAGAACTTACAGAGAGATCATGGCTGCAGTTCCACTTTTTCCTCATGTTCTTGGTCATCTACATCATCACCATGGTGGGCAACGTTGGACTGATGGCTCTTATTTGGAAGGATGCCCATCTTTACATGCCTATGTACTTGTTCCTTGGTGGTTTAGCCTTTGCCGATGCTTGTACTTCAACCTCTGTAACTCCCAAGATGCTAGTCAATTTCTTAGACAAGACTGCAATGATATCCCTAGCAGAGTGCATCACCCAATTTTACTTTTTTGCTTCCAGTGCAACTACAGAATGTTTCCTTCTGGTAGTGATGGCCTATGACCGTTATGTAGCCATATGTAACCCCTTGCTTTATCCAGTGATAATGTCCAACAGACTCTGTACTCAGTTGATAATTATTTCATATGCAATCAGTTTTCTGCATCCCCTGATTCACATGAGTTTGTTATTAAGATTAACTTTCTGCAGGTCTAACATTATTATAATGTTAGAATATTACTCTATGTATAGAATGTATAGAATATACATTATTATAATGTATTAGAATAATACATTATTTCTACTGTGAAATTTTACAACTATTCCAAATTTCATCTATCTGACCCATGTATTAATGCACTAATGATATTTATTTTTGCAGCTTTAATACAAATATCCACTTTAATGACCATCATAATCTCTTATCCTCATGTGCTCTTCGACATTCTGAAAAAGAAGTCTGAAAAGGGCAGAAGCAAAGCCTTCTCTACATGCGGTGTCCACTTGCTCTCTGTCTCATTGTACTGTGGCACTCTCATCTTCACGTATGTGCAATCTGCATCCAGTCTAGCCGAAGATCAGGACAAATTGTATTCCCTATTTTACACTATTATAATTTCCCTGCTAAACCCATTTATTTACAGCTTGAGAAAATAAAGAGGCTATAGGTGCCTTGAGATGAGCTACAAAGAAGTAAATAGTTGTCAAGGGAAATTTCAAATTGTTTCTGTTCTCACCCTTTGCATAAACGAGTTCTTAAATCTTACAGATTAGCTATGGTTCTGCCCTTTTACTAAAGAGCTAGTGGTCAGGGTGGTTACTAAGCAATGGGTGAAGGAACCCAGCTTCACACAATGTTTACTTGGATATACGTCCAATTAAAGTTATTACGTTAGTTGAAATGACTCCTACTACTAATTGTTGATTTATTTAAAAATATTGTAATTCCTTTTTATCTGAACATTTAGTCTTTGAAAATTTGATATCTGCAAGGGACTCCTCCCCTAAATTCCACTTAATAATTGACAGTAACTGAGGCTGGTGTGTAAGTGGGAGTCATTTAGTTCATGACTGATCCTAGCTCTCTGAGCTCGACCTGCATGTTAATAAGGCTCTGTGATGTTTTACCACATCATGATAAAATGATAAAAACTTAGATTCTTGGAAGAAAAATGTTTCCAAAATAAAGGGGAGGAAAATTAATAAAAATGAAGAGTTTGAAAAAATTGGTGCATTTTAATAACAACAGTTAAAAAAAAAGTTGGCTTGAATTAAATAATGGAACATCAAGATTTTAATTTCCCATATCTAGAAGCCCACATACTAACTTTCATACAGGAAGGGCAATATAATATAATGGTATTTTGGAATTGGCAGATTTGGAAATGTCTCAAGACATAGCTTTCTTAGATATTACAGATCTCCTGTACTCTATTTACATGACTATTTTGTTAGCAATAGTAAGTTGGTAAACATTTGCATAGAGATTGCTTTGCTCTCCTACACTAGGTAGATGGCAAAGCGGAGGGCAAGGATGAGAAACTGGTTAAGCATATATGGATGCAGGCAAAAAATTGAGCTAGTGGTCCTTTTTTCTTTAAGTGTATTTATTTATTTATTTTTGAGAGAGAGAGAGAGAGAGAGAGAGAGAGAGAGAGAGAGAGAGAGAGAAAGAGAGGGCGCACATATGGGGAGGGGCAGAGAGAAGCAGAGATAATCCCAAGTAGGCTCCCTGCTGTCAGAGCAGAGTCCAACACTGGGCTGGAACTCACAAACTGTGTGATCATGACCTGAGCCAAAATCAAGAGTCATATGCTTACCTGACTGAGCCAACCAGGCACCCCTAGACTAATTTATTTTAGTATACTACAATTGACATAGATTCCTTTTTTTCTTTTAGTTTCTTTTTCTTTCCTTTCTTTTCTTTTCTTTTCTTTCTTTTTTTTTGGCGAGGACTTAATTATGTTCCTTGAGCAATCTGTTTGTTCAAGCACTGTGTTTTAAAAAAAAAGAATTCATAGGAAATAAAAATTAAATTCAAGTTGTTGAAGCAGGAGTGAAAATGGTCCTCTTGTTGAAGTATTTTAAAAGTTATATTTAGGGTTTTTTTTTCTTTAATTCCAACAAACATCAAAATACTTATCTAAAATGAAGACAGTATGCATCATAAATTTATCAATCATTTGACTTATGAATATAAATGAAAATATTCAATTCATTTTAATAGGCTTACAATTTTATTGCCATAGGTTCCCATTAGAAATGGCTTTTTAAAATGTTAGACAACTGAATGCATTCTTTTGAAAAGTTCTATTGACTGCAGAAAACTGTGGTTAATTTTACTGTTTTGGTGGCTAACAATGACACAGGATTTTTTTAAAAAAATTTTAATGTTTATTTACTTTTTGAGAGAGACAGAGAGAGAGTGAGTGGGGAAGGGGCAGAGAGAGGGAGACACAGAATCCAAAGGAGGCTCCAGGCTCTGAGCTGTCAACACAGAGCCCGACATGGGGCTTGAACTCACAACCCGTGAGATAATGACCTGAGCTGAAGTCAGATGCTCAACCAACTAAGCCACACAGGCAACCCCCCTGCCCTGCCGCCTTTTTTTTTTTTTTTTTTTTTTAAATATCTAATGTGGATATTTTTAATTTATAGGTTAGGATTGATTTTTGCATTACATTTTCCTTACTTTTGATTAGGGCCCTGTTCCAATAATTTACCATTATGTTCTGTTACAATTTTTTAAATTTTTGTTATCATTTTGACAAAAATAAATGTTTCCATGCATATATGTCTCGACAGTTGTTTTGTTTGTTTGTTTTATTTTTTTGCTTTTTTGTTTTTTACTTTGAGGGCATGGCACTTACATAATGTTTCTAATTTCTGCAATGATATTTCATGACAGAATTATTAAAGGTAGAACCAATTATTAAAAACTTGTTAATCTTTTAGTATATGTAATGCTAACAAATGAAGACTTTGTTTTGTAACCACAGTGAAATTATTATACATGACAGAATTAATTGCTTAACATTATTTAATATCAACCTGTGTTCCGTATTCCCAATTTGTATCAAAAATTTGTTGTTTCTTTGTTTGAATCAGGATTTAAATAAAGTATATCTATTGCATTTTGATGATGGTTCTTAAATTTCTTTTCATCTATAATAGTTTTCTCTTCCTCCTTTTTTCATGTCATTTATCTGTTGAATAAACTGGTTTATTTTCTATAGAATTTTTCACATTTTGGATCTGGCTGATAGTATCTTTGTGATAAAGGTAATGTATACTTAGAGAACTGATGATAGAATTAGATCTACAAGCTTACTTAAATCCAGAACATATTAATTTTATTAGCTGTGGATGGCCTATTGTGTGTTATTAAGAATAAAATTTATGATTTTATTTTTAATAAAACTATTCACTTCATCCATATTTTAAAATTTATTTATCTAGAACTAGACAAAGACTCACATAATGGTTTTTACATTTATGGGTTTGGAAGGTTACTTCCCTTTTATCATTTTTTTTCTCACTTAGGAAAATGTAGGTTAGCTAATAATTTTTCTATTTTGTAGGTATTTTAAAAGAATTAGCTTATAATTTTAAAAATTACATCTAAATTTGTTTGCTCTTATCTAATTCTTTACTTTCTCCTAGTTTTAAATTTTTTCCATTGGCTCTCCTTTCTTGTAATATTTTGGTTTCTTCTAGATTTTATATCCATAGTTGAATTTATTGATTTCATTTTAGCTTTATTTTTGATATGGTCTGTATTCTTTTTTTTTAATTCTTTTTTTAAAAATATTTATTATTCTTGAGAGACAAAGAGAGCATGAGCAGGAGAGGAGCAGAGAGAGAGGGAGACACAGAATCCGAAGCAGGCTCCAGGCTCTGAGCTGTCAGCACAAACCCCAATGTGGGGCTCTAACCGACAAACCGTGAGATCATGACCTGAGCCAAAGTCAGTTGCTTAACTGACTGAGACGCTGAGCCACCCTGAAGTTGTCTGTATTATATTATGGATTTTCTTCCAAATGGAATTTAGTTGCTGAGTGTTTTGCATGTTTCTGGTTTTCTACCTCTTATTGTTCATATGGAATTTCCATTTATGTTAACTTTCTACAGATCCAACATAAAAACACCGGTTCTATTTTGAATTCTTGTTGCCATATAAAATTTCCAAACAGATGAATCTATTAATGCATTGATTCTTTTTGGTTTCTCAGTCTTTATTCAAACTTCACTCTTATGAACAATTAAATTAAGTTTCTTACACCCATGTCATCTTTGGCATACTGAAAAAGAATTATGAAAAAGTCTGAAGTAATGCCTTCTCCACAGCGGTGGCCATTTGCTCACTGTTCTCCTGTTCTCTTACAACACTCTTTTTTTTCAGATTTGTGAGTCTTGAATCTGCCCCAGATGAAGAACAGGGCAAAATGCATCCTTTGTTGTATATTATTGCAATTCTCTACTAAATCTCTTCTTACACATACAGCAAAAGAAACAAATTTAAGGTGGACTAATAAAATGATAAAGGAATACACATTTCTCAAATAAAATGTCCTTACCATTTTTTCAATTTTTATTTAAATAAGCACAAAACCTAAATGGACATCTTGCACATTGATAATACTCAATGCATTTTTTAGTTAAAAAAAATAGAAAATGTGTAAACTTTATATTACTATGTTATAAAAATATGGCTGATGACTTTAAGCAATTATTAAGTCTTTTAAACACCCAGTCAATTTGTCAGAATTTAAGATTTGTTCTTCAGCTATAGGCAAGAGTGAAGCAATGTTTCAGTTGCTTTCACTCTTATATCATCATCTTAGTAGATGATTATTGAATGAATAAATGCATGAGAGCTCTACTTCCAATGATAACCCATTCTGGAAACAGTTTGAAGCACATGCAAAGTCTTCTAAAAGCCTTCCATAAAACCAAACAATTTCCAGCTGCATTATTCTTGCTTTGTAAGACTTTTATACCCAAGAAATTGTTTGGAATTAAATAGTATAAAGTTCATGAGTTTTAAAAACAAAAGTGACTATACACATCATCTTAAAGCATTTCAAGGTAATTACAGTCACCTAAAAAAAAAGTACTTCTAAATAAGTATCCTCCTTGCTGACATTAAAATATTTGTCTAAACATATAGACAAATACATAGCAATACTTTCCACAATAAGTAGAGTTAAAAATTTCTGGTAAGTATGAATTACCCTTTTCATTCTGACAGTATCAATGAAAAAAATCATTATTAGAAGTACTGTTTATACAAAATTAATTTTTTAGTAATTACAAACCACTTGAAAATTTTCAGTGTTTCGAATCAGTCTTGTAATAATGGTGTTTCATTTTAGAGGGACTGATTAAATTAAAACTTTATTATATCCTCCTATCTCCTTGTAATTTTTTTCCTTCAAGCATGGTATCCACTGTAAGCTTTTTGACCTCTTTATTTATATTCTTGTATTTTGGTGAGGAATAAAACAAAAATATTTGTCTAAATAAATGAGCAATGATTTTCTGTTTCTGCTACATTTCTTTCCTGATGTATGATTCTTAGACAATAATTCCTACTCTATTCTGTGTTGCTTAACATACATTTTTACAGAAAATTCTGTATATAAGCTAGCATTGTACTGAAAAATAGTCTATTAAACTCTAAGTGCCTCCTATACCACTGCTTCTACTGAGCCTAAAGTAGGTCTGTGGGCCTACGTGTACAGGTGGTACTACGTGTGGGTACCACCTTGACAACAGTGGATTAGAGAAGTCACATTACGCTTTTCAGTCTACAGGCCTCTCATAGTTTTTCTACTGTTTCTGTTTTTGCCATCTTCATGTACATCCATTCTATGCCTAATGATGTATGGGGTCAGGCCATATGAATATGGTTTCTGTCACCATGAATGCCATGTTCAGTTAAGAATATCTGAGACTATAATATTAATAAGGCCAGCTACTCAAAACTGTACTAAAATTTCTGTTTGGGCCAGATGAGTAGTCATCTTATGATATAAATCAGTGGAACACATACCAGGGGAAATATTATCCATTTGTAATTAAACTGGTAGGAGAATAGGTAATGGGCATTTGGCATGTACGTAATAGGTTATTGAGCATTGGAATTGGGGCTTTATTCAAATTGCAAGGACTCAGAGAAGGTTTTTGAGTGGAGTAATTTGATAAGGGCTAAACTATATTTGAATGCATGATCTAATATATGGGCATGCACATTGAATGCTAGACAACATTATCAATGAACTGAAGAAATACGAGGCCTTAGCCATCCTATAAAATCTGAGAAAAAGGCAAATTAGGTGATAAATTAAATGTCAATCTACCACCACACTCCATCACCCAAACCAATGGAACGTTGTTTCTATGAATGGCACCATTAAGAAAAAATACTGTATCAATAGCAGACTGGCCATCTGATTTCACTGGAACAGTTCATTGTACTGAGACAAAATCACAGCAGTTCCATGGAAATATTGTGTGGTAAATTTATACCAATACATTAAATATTAATTAATTCGTGTCCTAGGCTATAGGGAGGAGAATAAAGCTCTTTAAGTTGAGGCTGTGTCACTTTCTCACTGATCAAAGGTCTGAAGAAAAAGCATTACAATCTCTGAACATGGAACATAAATGGGTCACTCAGAAGGATATTTTCTTTCTTTTAGTACTTGGGAATATGGCTGCTTCTTACATAGGAAAATCTATCCCATAAATTTCCACCTCTCCAATCTCAGTGATAAGCTAAAAAAAAAAAAAAAATTGGGGGGTGCTGAGTTACAACCAAATCAAGAAAGAAAGTATATTTTCTTCTCCTTCCTACTTTTCTACTTCCATAATCTACTTAAATGCTCCTAGAGCCCAATAACCAAAAAATCCTTAGAATTCCAGGCACAATGGAGAATATACTTGTAAAGCAGTTAGGATCCTCTAGTCAAACATCCTCAGTTTTTACAAGTGAGGAGTGTTAATGCTATACCACACAGAATTAACAGAGGCAGTTCCTTATAACTTTTATTCTCACTTGAACACGCGAGGCTTCCTCTTGTACATTCAATAAGCTACTACCTGAGGCGAACAGACATCAGCAATTAACTGAGTTCAAAAGTCAGTTGCAGTCATCAGGCCAGGAGTTGTGTTGTGTGAAATGGCAAAACAAATAAACAGCAGCAAAAATTAAAAGTTGGAACAAAGGCTCTGATGCTGGTTGAGTTAGTATTAAGGCGTTCTGAAGGAGAATGAGGGGAATAAAGCTTCCAGCTGAACTGGAAAAGAAAGCCTCTGTGGCCAAGAGTAAAACATAATGCAATGTTTAAAAGTTACTGCTCTGACGAGGAACCACAGGGCCTTTGGTATTAAATTTGCACAATCCACAAAGTTACCCACACACAGCATAATTTTCCCTTTCCCTGAGTGAATTCACAGTTACTACACAACCAGTATTTCCCAGAGAAAGACTTGGAGCTCAAGAGAACTGAGCCACAAATCCTATTATCTGTCAGAAATTTGGGGTTTCACTATCCCCAACCTACATCAGATTTCTGTTGTATGCTTTACTATGTGTAAGTCAGTGAAAGGATAATTTTGCAATTCTTGTTTGTCATTTTCCTATGACCTGTTCCCATCACTACAGAAAATGTAGTGCTAACCAGTGGGCACTCTCAGGCTTCTACCCTGGTTCCTGAGCCCTTGTCAGCCCCATCACAAAAGTGTGTGTGTGCTGCTCACACAGAGGTAAGCATGTCACACAGATTCTGATGGGCCTGGAGAGATGCTGGCAGCTTTGCAGCTGTTTAAGGAGAACTCCTTACATTGCTACACTAACATTAGAAAAACAAAGGGATAAATTCTGGTTTTTTGTTTTTGTTTTTTTTCCTCATCAACATTGCATATGAAAGCCATGATTTTTAACCTTTTAATTTACTATACATTTTGATTTTTAACTTCAGCTCCTAGATTCTGTTGTCAAATAAATAGACTCATTCTCCCTAAAGAATCTATTAGCTACAATGGACCAAAGGTTGGTACAGAGAATGAATGGATAGGTTTTAGGATGAGGAAAGGGATATATAGGCTTAAGAATTTTGATCTTCTAGGAGTGATCATAAGTTATACTTAAGGGTTTAAATGGAATCTCATCCATGGGTGTGCTGATCTCAGTGGTTTGGCATTTTATAAAGATGATTCTGGCCCAAATTCAGATTTTGGTGGGAGAATATATTAGAAAATACGCAGAGCTTATTAAAAGGATATGTGAGTATTCTAGGCAGGAGATGGAGTTTTCTTGAATTTTGAGAAAAGTGGGTGGTTTCAACAGATATTAAAGAGATAAAAGCCATGAGTTTGATAATAGTTCTGATGGGTTCAAGGCGGGAATTCAGTGTCAAGGATGACTCTCAGGTTTCTTTCTTTAAAAACGGGGTAATGATGATGCCATTAACTGAGAATGGGAAGGCAGGATGAGGGCCACACTTGGTGATACTGTTTACAAAGACTCTGAATTTGGATCTGGACATTCTGAATTTCATGAGTTTTTGAGACATTTGAAGAAACTATCCGGTGGTTGGAATGTGGCAACATCAAGAGCAATAAGAGAAAGGAAATTATTATGACCTAAAAATTGCTCAGGGGTAGTTTGTCAAGATGCCCTCACAGTGAACTCTAACGACACAAAGTGTATTTCTAATTGTTACACCTGCTATGCCTGGGTTATTCCCCAATTAGCTCACAATGCCCAGTAGAACAGCTTTGCCCCCAACCTACAGGGAATCAATCCATTGGTAACTTTTACTGAGGGAATTTAAAATATATTTTTTTTCTTTTTCATGAATAGATTTGGAAAAGAGTACAAATAAATACCTTCTCCCTGCAGTCGAGGTTTCCAAGGAAAATCTTTGCGCAAGTAATCACTGCTTCATTCTGCACCTTCCACTTTTCTTCATTTAAAGATTTTAGGAGGAAGTACAGCGGATGTGGGTGTGAAAGCAGCTAGAAACTTCATCAGTTTGGCGATTCATAAAGATGTCTCTGGCCCCAATGTAAAGTATGGTAGAGGGAAATTTATATTTCTTCCCTTTAGAAACCCACCATCTTTCCTTCAAGAAACCCATCATTTCTCAATCTCGAAAAGACTTTAAGAAATTGAGTGAGGACACTAGGATCCGTCTAATTTTCATTATTTGTAGTTTTTCAATTTTTTTATTTGATAATGAGACATCCAGGTGAGAAATGAAAATCCTGGTAACCCTATGAGGTTTTTCATTTAACTTCAGGGTAGACCATTCTGGATGCTTGTCATAAATACTAAATGTTTGACTGATGAGGAGACACAAATAATATTTCTTTTTAATAGTAAACTTGAGATAATAGAAAAAGGAGGCAAATGATAAAATGATGATAATGACTCAAGAATTTCAGAGGTTATTTCATACCATAGAAACTTTTCATTGTCAGGCTAAGGACAACTAAATTATGCTGCTTAAACTTCCTTAATTTGTTCATGGAATCATGAAAAGATGAGCTAAAGTCACCAATGATAACATTATTAAGCCCCTTGTTTCCAATGGATATATGTGTGTGCATATGTGTGTGTGTATATATATATATATACACACACATATATATGTGTATATCTATATGATATAGAGATACATATGGATATTGAAAAGATCTAAGAACTTAATAGCTCTTGACTTAATTATAAAAATAGGATGTATCAATTATGGATTTAAAATTGGCAAGAAACCTAGGCAGGCTCACTCAGGACAAAACCCCACCTTAGAAATTAAATGACTTGCCCTCAGTGTCTATTAAGGCTAATTTTTAGAAGAGACATTTCAATCATTCTTGCTGCATGTGCTGTGTTTCTAGGCCTTCTCATGGGTATATGCTTTAAAAGATAACTTTTTTAATGTTATTTGTTTTTGAGAGAGAGGGGGAGAGAGAGCAAGGGAGGGGCAGAGAGAGAGAGAGGGGGACAGAGGATCCGAAGTGGGCTCTGTGCCGACAGCAGAGAGCCTGATGCGAGGCTGGAACCCACGAACTGTGAGATCATGACCTAAGCTGAAGTTAGATGCTTAACTGATGGAGCCACCCTTGCACCCAAAAGATAAATTTTTAAAGCTATTTTTTTTCTATTCTCAAGGAATATGGGAAATAACTCCTCATTCTCCCTAATGTTGAACCATTATGAAAATATTGTCTATGGAGCCATTTTAAAGTTAAACAATACAATTTGGGTATATAGGTAGATTTTTAAATGTATTTTAATCAGCAAGAAGTGTGTGTATAAAATTGTGTTATTCATTTTATTTTGGGAAACAATGAATTTACACATCAAATTATAGGTAGATTTTTCTCCTTCTAGGTGATCTAAGAGTCTGTGAATTCACCTCTAAATACCTTGGGATTTCTTCTTTGGATTTGCTTTTAGACAACATTTATAGGTCATAGAACAAAATCAAGCAAATTATTTCAGGGATACATCAAATATAAAGAAAGGAACCTGAAAATGAAGAAAACTATTAAAAAAAAACATTGTGTTTATATATCTAACTTTGTTTACAAAAAAACTTTTGTCTGAGAGAGAGAGGGAAATTACTCTCGATGGATGAATTCAGATACAACTGAAAATATTCAAAAGCATATGCTACATAATCCAAAGCCTTTTCTGTATTTTAAAATACAGAAAACCTATAAAATAAAATTTACTTATGATTAATTCCTAATTTTTCATTAAAATATTTATTGCCACCTACTAAATGCAATAGTATTATTATTCCTGTTGCTCTCTTTTTCTCTTCTTTACTATTAAAATTTAAGACTATCCTTAAATATATGTCATTGACCATATATAAATATCTATAATTCTATAAAATAGGATGACTATATATTGTGTTTTTATCACAAAAGCAGTTTTGGAGGTACTGTGTATTTTTCTCCTCCTTTATTCTCCCCTCTCACCTCCACCAGACAATAAATATTAACAAGCTAGGGTCTATCATTTTATACAATCTTTATGTTCTTATGGTTTTTGCAAATATATGTGTGTGTGTGTGTGTGTGTGTGTGTGTGTGTGTGTATTCACAGATCTACAGAATGGGAATTTTAAGACTCTATTATCTATTTGTTTAATGAGATAATGTTAAATACATTTCTCTGCATCTTATTTTTCTCACATTCCTAGCAATTGTGGAAATTTCTTTCAGACAACTCGTAGATCAACAGCTCATTTTATTGATTTTAGCCATAATATTGGTTAGTCTGGTTATGCCAAAATTTGTTCAACCATTGTTTCATCCTGTTGGTTTACATATTATTTCCAGTCTTTTGCCACTGTGAACAATGTTGTTGTAGACTTTTCTACCTATGAAATATGTTATTGCTATAGAATAGATAGAAGGCATGGGTTGCTGAGTTGAAAAGTATGTGTATTTTTATTTATTTTTCAATCTTAAAAAAATTTAATGCTTATTTATTTTTGAGAGGGAGAGACAGAGCAAGCTGAGGAGGTGCAGAGAGAGAGAGAGGAAGACACAGAATCTGAAGCAGGCTCCAGGCTCTGAGCTGTCAGCACAGAGCCTGACATGGGATTCAAACTCACAAACTGTAAGTGAGATCATGACGTGGGCCAAAGTTGGGTGCTTAACTGACTGAGCCACCAAGGTGCCCCTGGGTATTTTTTTTAAATATTACCAAATTGTTTTTCAGTCTTAATAATTTACATTTTTATTAGTAAGGGTGACAGTGGCATTTTCTAAATTCTAACAATCAGATTTTGCTAATCTGAGGAATGAAAAATAACGTCTTATTTTATTTACACATCTTGAATACTAGGGAAGGTGCTCACCTTCCTCACATTAACTCAATGTGTTGACATATTCTGTGACTTGCCCATTCAATTCCATTTTTTTTTCTGTCAAATTACTTGACTTTTCTTACCAATTAGTAATATTTCCTAGCATGTGATAGAAACTAATATTTAGCCTATTATATTAACTATACATATTTTTTCCAACATTTTATTCATCTTTTACCTTGTGAAATATTTGATACATACTTCATTTTCATGTATTTAAACATTATATTAAATACACTTACATCCTTATTTATAATTCGTGGGTTTCTTAGAGATTTTTGTAATATATTTAAATTATATTTATTTCATGAATTTTCTTAGAATATTTAAATTGTTTTTTTTTAATTTTTTACTTTTAAGCCCTTGATCCAGTAACAATTTTAAAACAAACATGGAAAACAAAGCCATTCTTACTTTTTTTTTCTGAAATAGGCAAATGTAGCCATAATATTTTCTCAATTGAAAAATCACCCATGTACTATATTAAATGCCAATACATATAGTTGAATCAGTCTTTGGAGTCTTTATTTGGTTTTACTATTATATTTTCCTATTTTCATGTCATATTATATTCCATTAAAGGCTTTATGTTGTAACACCACTGCACACTTAACTTTGTTATTATTCATATTTTCCTTGTCTCTTCAAACTAATTTTATTTTATAAAAACTTTATGCTTATGCTATTATGTTAAAAAGCAGTTAGGATTCAGGGGCACCTGGGTGGCTCAGTCAGTTAAGTGACCAACTCCTGATTTTGGCTCAGGTCATGATCTTGCAGTTTGTGGGATCGAGCCCCACACTGAGCTCTGTGAAGCCTGCTTGGGATACTCCTCTCTCTGCCCCTCCCTCTCCTGCTCAGGCTCTGTCTCTCTCTCTCAAAATAGATAAATAAAAATAAATAATCTTAAAAACAACTAACTGAATTTAATTTCTAGCTGAAATTGAATTCTAATGACATATTTATAATACTTGGTCTTCTTATCTGAGAACATATTTTGGCTATTTCTTGAGAAATTGTATAATACTTTTCGGTAAGTTTTACAATTTTATTCACAAGGTCTTATATATGTTAAAAATATTTCAATGTATTTTAAGGTGTATGGCTATTGTAACTGATATATATCCTTTTTATTTCTTTCTTGCTTGCACTGAAAAAAATCTCGTGATTATTTATGTATTCATCCTGCATCTGGTACTTATTAAAGTCATAATGTTATTTGTTTAATTATAACAATATAACATTAGTAAAAATATGAATTTATCTCCTACAATTTTTATGACATTTCATTATATCTTTGTTATATTTTGTTTTCATATCTTAGATGTATTGAAGTTTCTGAAAAATACTGTACAGTAATGGTCAGAGTAAGCATTTCAATCTGTCCTAATTTGAGGAAGATGCTATATTGTTTAGAATGTATGCTATTGGCTTTGATTACTCATCTTTAGCATATTTCAAAAGCTTAATTCTATTTTTAAAGCTTTTATAATTAGAAGATGATTATTAAATTGAAATTAATTTTTTCCAAATTAAAAAACAAAACCACTTCTCTTATACAACTAATAAACTCTACATATATAATAAATTATATATAATAAATATGTATAAATATAAATACATAAAATAAATATACATAATAAATTCCATATATATGGTGTGTAAATGGTATATATATATATATATATGTATTTAATGCCATATAATACCATTTAATATTAATGGTATATATATATATATATATATATATATATATATATATATATATATATTCCCCTTAATTTTGAGGAACAGTTGCCCAAATACATATTGTTTGTAAAGAATACTGAAGTGTAAAGATAAATGTTCTGGTTAAAAGGGATATGTAACTAAGCAAGATACATTTATTTGCAAATAAAATGTGATTATTTTCACAGTCTTTTATGACTCTGTTTTTCACTTACTCTTCCATTTCAGTGATCAACTTGAGTGAATCTGATGGAAACAAAACACAGGTGATGGAGTTTGTTCTCATGGGACTTACAGATCTTCCAGGGCTGCAGGTCCCCCTGTTCCTGGTGTTCTTGGTCATCTACCTCACTACCATGGTGGGCAACCTCGGACTGATTTTTCTCATCTGGAAGGACCCCCATCTTCATACCCCCATGTACTTACTCCTTGGCAGTTTAGCCTTTGCAGATGCTTGTTCCTCCACCTCTGTGACTCCCAAGATGCTGATGAATTTTTTATCCAACAATCACTTGATATCCCTGGTTGAATGCATCACCCAATTTTATATTTTTGCTTCCAGTGCAAACACTGAATGTTTCCTTCTGGTAGTGATGGCCTATGATCGCTATGTAGCTATATGTAATCCTTTGCTTTATCCAGTGGTGATGTCCAATATCTTTTGCATTTGGTTATTAGGTGTTTCATATATTATAGGGTTTCTTCATCCTATGATGCACACCAGTTTGTTATTCAGATTAACTTTCTGCAAGTCCAATGTAATACATTATTTCTACTGTGAAATTTTACAACTGTTTAAGATTTCCTGTACTGACCCTAGAGTTAATATGCTCTTAATTTTTATATTTTCAGTCTTTATACAATCTTTCACCTTTATGACTATTATCATCTCTTACTCCCATGTCCTCTTTGCCATCCTGAAAAAGAAGTCTGAAAAGGGCAGGAGCAAGGCCTTCTCCACATGCAGCGCCCACTTGCTCTCTGTCTCTTTGTTCTATGGCACTCTCTTCTTCATGTATGTGCGTCCTGGGTCTGGCCCAGCTGAAAATCAAGATAAAATGTATTCTGTATTTTACACAATCATAATTCCCCTGCTAAATCCTTTTATTTACAGTTTGAGAAACAAAGAGGTTATAGATGCCTTGAAGAGAATAATAAAATATAAATAGTTCTTAAGGCAAAATTTAAACTTGCTCATTTCAAACTGTGCAAAATACAAGGGGTCTGAAGTTATGAAAAGTAGCTTTGGCTTTATAAGTTTAACAGAAGGCAGTGTCTAGGGCAGTTTCTGAGTGCTGTATGATGAAAGCTTCATTGGGTATTTGTTTCAATGTAAGGAGATCTTAATATCACACAGAATTGAATCACTGATTAAAAATAGACCACCTTTAAGAAAACTAAGCATTTAAAATTTGTGATTTTTGACTCTTTGTACATTGCCTCTAAATTAGATATAATAATAGTTTGTAACATGATTGTAGCAGATATTTATGTTTCTTTGCTTGAGGCTGGAATGACTGAGCCAAGATAATTGTCCAAAGCCTGTATATCAAAAGTTTTGCTGCTTTTCCAGTTTGCATTCTGACCAACAGTGTAAGAGTGTTTCCCCTTCTCTTTATCCTCAGCAACACCTGTTGTTTCTTGTGTTAATTTTAGCCATTCTGACAGGTATGAGGTGGTATCTCACTGTAGTTTTGATCTGTATATCCCTGATGATGAGTGATGTTGAGCATCTTTTCACGTTTCTGTTGGCCATCTAGATGTCTTCTTTAGAAAAATGTCTATTCATGTCTTCTGCCCATTTTTTAAGTAGATTATTTGTTTCTCCCATGTTGTGTTGTACAAGTTCTTTACATACTTTGGATATTAACCCCTTTATCAGATATGTCATTTGTAAATATCTTCTCCCATTCCAAAGACTGCCTTTTAGGTTTGTTGATTGTTTTCTCAACTGTGTAGAAGTTTTTATCTTCTTTTTTAATGTTTTTTTTATTTTTGAGGAGAGAAAGCATGAATGGGGTGGGGGGAGTGAGGGAGACAGAATCTGAAGCAGGCTCTGCGCTGTCCGCACAAAGCCAACGTGGGGCTTGAACTCACAACTCACAAACCGTGAGATCGTGACCTGAGCTGAAGTTGGACCTCAACTGACTGAGCCACCCAGGCACCCCAGAAGCTTTCTATCTTAATGAAGTCCCAATAGTTTATTTTTGATTTTGTTTTCCTTGCCTCTGGCAACATGTCTAGTAACAAGTTGCTATGGCTGAGGTCAAAGAGGTGGCTGCCTGTGTTCTCCCCTAGGATTTTGATGGCTTCCTGTCTCACATTTAGGTCTTTCATCCATTTGCAATTTACTTTTGTGCATGGTGTAAGAAATGATCCAGCAATGCTCTCCTAGGTATTTCCCCAAATGATATAAAAATGCAGATTCAAAGGGATACATGCACCTCAGTGTTTATAGCTGCATTATCAACAATAGCCAAATTATGGAAAGAGCCCAAAGGTCCACTGACTGATGAATGGATAAAGAAGATGTGGTATATATATAATAGAATGTTACTCAGCCATCAAAAAGAATGAAATTTTGCCATTTGCAATGACATGGACATAGCTAGAGAGTATTATACTAAGCAAAATAAGTCAGAGAAAGACAAATAACATGATTTCACTCATATGTAGAATTTAAGAAACAAAACAGATGGATATAGTGGGGAAATAAAAGAGAGGCTAAACAGGAAATAGACCCTTAACTACGGAGAACAAACAGAGGGTTGTTGGAGGGGAGGTGGGCAGGGGGATGGGTTAAATAGGTGAAGGGTTTTAGGAGGCCACCTGTTGTGATGAGCACTGGGTGTTTTATGTAAGTGATGAATCACTAAATCCTACACCTGAAACTAATATTACACGGTGTATTAATGAAACTGGAATTTAAACAAAAACTTGAATGAAAAAAAAGTCTTGCTGCCTTTTGATTGTTCAGAGACTCAGATGAAGTGACTTCTTAGAGGAAACTGTTCTGAAGAGAAAACTTTCTTTGTAGTGAAGAAAATATTTTGAAAAGTACAGAATATAAGAGAATGGTGGATATTATTGAGAAGAATCTTAACTGGGATAAAATAAAAAGTAGACAATTAATTAAAAGTATGGCTCAACTGTATGAAAATACACAGTATATTTTATCAGGGAAATTATACGCAATATTGGTATTCAAGAATTTGTAGATATTGGAAGATTTCAGGATATATCTCCTCAGACATTAGGAATATGCTGCATTTATCTTTTCATGTTTAATCATGCAGAAACATAAGTTTCCATAGTTATTGCTCTTATAATCTCTTACATGTCTATTACTCAAGTAAAAAAATTTACTTCTTTAGTTAGACAATGAAACATATCTTAATTTGGGTAAGTGCCACTATGGAATGTTTTTTTTATTTCTGAAATGATTATAAAAACTTTCAGTGTAATATTTATTTTTCTTTCATTGGCTACTCTAAGAAATATGTAGTGACTTTCTTCATTGGACATATGAATTTAAAGGAACTCTAAAGTGGCAAATGTATAATTTGTTTCAATCTGTAATATCTTTGACTACCTATTGCCACTGCAAAATATCCAGGTGATGGCTTGATATTGGTGAGCAGTAAGGAAGAATTAAGAGGAAGAATAGCATATTCAGAAAATCTGATGTACAGACTTAACAGGAATGCAAGCTAGGAAGATGTAAGGCTGAGGATTGAAGCCAGCACTGTACAGGTCCTCCAGCATATTTTAGATAATCTTTGACTTTTTGACAGGGCACAAAGAGTACATGAATGTAAAATGATTACATCAATGTGCTTGGCAATCTAAACAGGGAGAGACAAGAAGAGGGTACACACTGAAGTGAACTGAAATCACAATTTCTACAAATCAAATACAGTATTAGGAGAAAATGATCCTTATCATATAAATGGAGGTACTTAATAGAGGCATGTTGGTGCTGATGGAGATCTAAATGACTATTCTGTTTCTGCAAGGTCCTATGTCCTCTCTTCAACTAGGCAGAGGGAAAGGTTTAGATTTGTGAATAAGGACACTATTATTTCAAAATACAAGTGCTGTGAAACCATATAATATTTAAACTAGTAAGAAAATTTAACATATTGGGGTATTTATTGTTTAAGAGTATTTTAGGGAAGAACCTCCTACTGAAGAGGTTCTATGGTGCATTTACAACCTTTCAGCTGGTGACTCTAAAAGTGGCAAGTCAGGATCAGTCTGAAATACACATCATCAAGCCATTTCCTAGAAACAAAGGAAATCTTGGATTCCTAAGCTAAACATCCTCAATGGATAGCATTTATCCATATTCACAAGGATATGTTCGTGGTGAACAGTCTCAGACTCTAGGGGTAAAGAGACTATCTACAACCTTAAAGACAGAGACAGGATTACCACTAAAAGAAAAATATGTATGGTAGCATTTTGTCTGTTGCACTGAGACTACAAAGACAATGAAACCACATTTATAAACTATTGAGGGAAAAATAATGGGTTCCATAAATAGTATTGAGACAAACTGTATGCAGAGAAACTGTGAATGGCTGGGTAGGCTGAGGGCACTGGTCAATTCAGGGGCAGTATTCATGACACAATATTGTGTGGCTGACTGCCTTGTGCATAAGATACTATAAGCAATGGACCAATAGATGATGATAATGTGACTGGTAACTGTATTGTAAGTATATGTTAGAGTTTAAAGACTCAAAAATAAATTAAATAATATCCCATCACTCTTAACAGAATTTTGGCAAATATCAGAGGATACTCTCTTTTAATTAAGAGGCCCTATGATAAGTGTTATGTAGTATAAACTGTATGCTATAACTCACTTTGAGATAGTGTTTTCTGCTTTTCCAAGCCTATAAAAGCAAATTTCATCATTCCTTTGGTTATTTGTGGACAAATCACAACTTTAGTTTTTTGAGAATGGGTTGCTTGAGAGATATTCTGACCTGCTATGATAGCTAGTGCTGAATGGCTCATTCACTGTCAATCACAAGTCACACTGCCCACTGATTCCTATAGATTCCCTGTCGTAGATACTGTTGATGGTTGCCCATATCTTTTTTAGCTGTACATCTGCATCTGAAGGCTTTCCCTCATGGCCAGAGCGATTCTACCCTCACTTAAGGCAGACTAGAAAACTGAGAAGTAAATGTTCTTTTTAGAATCTCTTCCAGATCATCTATCAACCAATGACTGATGGGAGATGGTGAGTAAATACCCTCAATTCTTTGTCCTTTGGTTGATATAATGCTTTTGAAATTCATGCCTAATGATGTTTCCAAAAAAAGATTAAGCTTGATTGCCCACAGTTGTAATTTTTTTAAATTACTTTTTATTGGCTACATTCCCTTTCCTGTCTCACTTTTTCACTCATCAACTGTTCCTAAATAAATTACTTGCACTCAAATCATGTCTCAGGGTCTGGAAGAACATGAAGATGCCCTTATTCTCTTAAGGTCATATTTTATATTTTATACAGGAATCAGGCATGCCTGTACCATCTTATTTCAATATGACACAATTATTACTTGGTATAACATTATTTGAAGATATATTGTGATTAATTAAAGTGATATACTGTATACTGTAAAGGAACCACCAAAAAATAGACAATGCATAAATAGTAAGCCAAAGGTGGATATAAAGTGAAATCACAAAAAGCCTCTATTAATCCAAAAGCAGTCAGGAAAAGAAAAGAAGGAGAATGAGGAACAGATGCAATGGACATAGAACATCTATCATGTTAGCTAAAATGGTAACTTTTAACCCAACCACATCAATAATCTCATTGAATATAAATGGTATTATATACCAAATATAAGACATTATCTGATTGGATTCAAAAGCAAGATCTAATCATACACTGTTCGAAAGAAACACATCAAATATAAAGTCTTAGATAAATTAGAAGTAAAAGGATAGAAAACAGATCCATCATGCAAACACGAATCAAAAAAAAAAAAAAAAAGCTATAGCGGCTATGGAGCAAAACAGACCTTAGATCAAGGAATATTACCAAGGATAAAGAGGGACATTGCAAAATTATATAGGGTTATATAGGGTTCTATAGGGTTCAATTAATTAAGACAAAATAATACTAAATATGTAAATACTGAACAATGGAGCTTCAAAATACTTGAAGAAAAACTGATAAAGTAGAAATGAGAACCAGACAAATTCACAATTATAGATTAAGTTTATAATACTCCTTTTTCAATAATTTATTTGGCAATTAAAAACCATCCTTCCAGGGACACCTGGCTGGCTCAGTCAATGGAGCACGTGACTCCTGATCTCGGGGTTGTAAGTTTGAGCCCCATGTTGAATGTAGAGATTACTTTAAAACAAAATTAAAAAAAAAATGTCATCCTTCTAAATACCCATATGTCAAAGAGATAGTAATAAGGGAAAGAATATATTTTAAATAAAGTGAAAATAAAAATACAAATGTTTAAGTATGTGGGATATAGGTAAAATAGCGCTTAAAGAGAAATTTATATCATTAAATGCTTATATTAGAAAATAAAAATAATTAAATTTAGGTTAAAACTTCTATATTAAGACATTATAAAAAGAACAAATTGAATCCAAAGAAAGCAAAAAGAAATTTATAAATTAAGAACACAAGTCAATTAAATTGAAACAAATATTATACAGAAAAATCAATAAAATGAAAAGCCTGGTTTTTATTTATTTTTTTTATATCCAGTTTCTCTACTTCTTTTTTTTATTATATGAAATTTATTGTCAAATTAGTTTCCATACAACACCCAGTGCTCATCCCAAAAGATGCCCTCTTCAATGCCCATCACCTCCTCTCTCCTCCCTCCCACCCCCCATCAACCCTCAGTTTGTTCTCAGTTTTTAAGAGTCTCTTATGCTTTGGCTCACTCTCCCACTCCAACCTAGTTTTTTTTCTTTTTTTTTCCTCCCCCTCCCCCATGGGTTTCTGTTAAGTTTCTCAGGAGTGAAACATAAGAGTGAAAACATATGGTATCTGTCTTGCTCTGTATGGCTTATTTCACTTAGCCTAACACTCTCCAGTTCCATCCACGTTGCTACAAAGGGCCATATATCATTCTTTATCATTGCCACGTAGTACTCCATTGTGTATATAAACCACAATTTCTTTATCCATTCATCAGTTGATGGACATTTAGGCTTTTCCCACATTTGGCTATTGTTGAGAGTGCTGCTATAAACATTGGGGTACAAGTGCCCCTATGCATCAGTACGCCTGTATCCCTTGGGTAAATTCCTAGCAGTGCTACTGCTGGGTCATAGGGTAGGTCTATTTTTAATTTTTTGAGGAACTTCCACACTGTTTTCCAGAGTGGCTGCACCAGTTTGGATTCCCACCAACAGTGCAAGAGGGTTCCCGTTTCTCCACATCCTCTCCAGCATCTATAGTCTCCTGATTTGTTCATTTTGGCCACTCTGACTGGCGTGAGGTGATATCTGAGTGTGGTTTTGATTTGTATTTCCCTGATGAGGAGCGATGTTGAGCATCTTTTCATGTGCATGTTGGCCATCTGGATGTCTTCTTTAGAGAAGTGTCTATTCATGTCCTCTGCCCATTTCTTCACTGGATTATTTGTTTTTTGGGTGTGGAGTTTGGTGAGCTCTTTATAGATTTTGAATACTAGCCCTTTGTCCGATATGTCATTTGCAAATATCTTTTCCCATTCCGTTGGTTGCCTTTTAGTTTTGTTGATTGTTTCCTTTGCTGTGCAGAAGCTTTTTATCTTCATGAGGTCCCAATAATTCATTTTTGCTTTTAATTCCCTTGCCTTTGGAGATGTGTCAGGTAAGAAATTGCTGCGGCTGAGGTCAGAGAGGTCTTTTCCTGCTTTCTCCTCTAGGGTTTTGATGGTTTCCTGTCTTACATTCAAGTCCTTTATCCATTTTGAGTTTATTTTTGTGAATGGTGTAAGAAAGTAGTCTAGTTTCATTCTTCTGCATGTTGCTGTCCAGTTCTCCCAGCACCATTTGTTAAAGAGACTGTCTTTTTTCCATTGGATATTCTTTCCTGCTTTGTCAAAGATGAGTTGGCCATACTTTTGTGGGTCTAGTTCTGGGGTTTCTATTCTATTCCATTGGTCTATGTGTCTGTTTTTGTGCCAATACCATGCTGTCTTGATGATGACAGCTTTGTAGTAGAGGCTAAAGTCTGGGATTGTGATGCCTCCTGCTTTGGTCTTCTTCTTCAAAATTACTTTGGCTATTCGGGGCCTTTTGTGGCTCCATATGAATTTTAGGATTGCTTGTTCTAGTTTTGAGAAGAATGCTGGTGCAATTTTGATTGGGACTGCATTGAATGTGTAGATAGCTTTGGGTAGTATTGACATTTTAACAATATTTATTCTTCCAACCCATGAGCACGGAATGTTTTTCCATTTCTTTATATCTTCTTCAATTTCCTTCATAAGCTTTCTACAGTTTTCAGCATACAGATCTTGTACATCTTTGGTTAGATTTATTCCTAGGTATTTTATGATTCTTGGTGCAATTGTGACTGGGATCCGTTTCTTTATTTGTCTTTCTGTTGCTTCATTATTAGTGTATAAGAATGCAACTGATTTCTGTACATTGATTTTGTATACTGCAACTTTGCTGAATTCATGTATCAGTTCTAGCAGACTTTTGGTGGAGTCTATCGGATTTTCCATGTATAATATCATGTCATCTGCAAAAAGTGAAAGCTTAACTTCATCTTTGCCAATTTTGATGCCTTTGATTTCCTTTAGTTGTCTGATTGCTGATGCTAGCACTTCCAACACTATGTTAAACAACAGCGGTGAGAGTGGACATCCCTGTCGTGTTCCTGATCAATAAAACTGATAAACTTTTAGCCAAACGGGCCAAGAAGAAAAAAAGACTTAAGTTACTAAATGACCAAAAATGCAAATATCAGAACATAAAAAATTATGTATGCTATGCATTCAGATGCTATAATGTTTAAAGAACAAACAAAGATATATCTTGAATAGCTTTATGTACAAAAATTATGTCATCTAGATAAAATGGACAAATTCCTTGAAAATATGCAAACTACCAAGGCTTATTTAAGAAGAAATAGATAGCCTGACTACTTGCATTTTTTGTTTGAATTTTTAGTTAAAATCTTCAAAGAAAAGCCCAGTCTATATACTTTATATAAAACAGATAATCAGAAGAAACTGAATCATCTTCCAGGAGTTTTGAGGAGAAGTACGTAAGTCTTTCAGATGTTCTAGAAAAATATGTAAGTGCATGGAAAAGAAAGCAAAACTATACTGTTTTCTGAGCTTTAGTCAAAATAACATATTCTGTAAGTGTTCTTCAACATACAGAAATCCCTTTAGAGACTTCCTTTATCTCCACCTCTCTCAACTAAAAAGTATATACTCAAATGCTCCTCATAATCACAATGAAGCTCTTTCTGTCCATGAGTCCTATCCTTGTGCTATAATAAAAGAATCTCTTTGAATCAAAAAAGCCCAGAAAACCAAAACCAAAAAAAAAAAAAAAAAAAACCCATAGGAAATTATGGCCTAGACTAGAGCTCCAAGGGGCTTTTTCCTTATAAGTACAATTTGAATCTTGATTTCTAGTGTGAAAGAAATGGAGCCAAAAAGAACATGTTACCCATGGTGCACAAGACTGGCGTGTGTTGGCCAGACTAAAGCTTGGTGGCTAGTTTGAAGAAGAAATGAAATAAAGCTGGACATATTTAGAAGGAAAAGCCCATAAGTAAGTTTACTTCTCTGTTAAGGAAGGAGAGAGAGATGACTGGGCCTGTTTTAGGGCAGCATGCATTGGGGGACTGCTTGGTATGTCTTCTAAAAGGGGAGAATAATAATGGTAAGTAAAAGCCACAGGCCAACCTTTGGATGCTCCATAAACACATGTGGTCCTGCCAGAATCTAGTCATTTCATATATCATATTAAAATCTCCTTTTATTTTAATAAATTTCCTAAAAGAGGTAAAAATGAAAGTGCAGGAGGGATCAGAGTGGGGACTTGAACCCTTTCTCTAGAACTTTCACTCTGCATATTAAGCATGAATAGCAGTTTACAAAACTATCTCTACTGCATAATTTCCCTATCTGCAAACATGTGGATGTACGTATACATGACACTATGTATGATAGTTAAAAATATATGAAAGCAGTAGCAAATCAGACAAATAATGTGCAAGACCTATACCCAGAAAAAGAAAAAAAAATGCCATATTGAAAGAAATTAAAGAATAACTAAATCAATGGAAAGACAGGTTGGATCATTCAATATTTAAGAAAATGTCAATTCTCCCTAAATGCATCTATAGATTTAATAAAAGTCCAATCAAAATCATAGTAGGATTTCTTAAGAAACTGATAAAGCTAATTATATTATTCACATGGAAATGTAAAGGATGTAGAAATACTTGAAAAAGAAGAACAAAGTTAGTGTTCTAACAATATCTGATTCCATGACTTCATATAGAACTTCAGTATCAAGACGGTGTTGTATTGTTATAAAGATAGACAAATAAATGAGTGGGACAGAATGAAATCCAGAAATAAACCCATACACATATGGACAGCTGATTTTGCAAAGGTACAAAGGTAATTTAGTAGAGAAAATAGTTTTTTCAATAAATTATGCAGAAACAATTGGATATCTATATGCAGAAAAGGAACTTTGATACAGATAATATGCTAAAAGAATTGTAGACATAAATGCACAATCAAGAACTACAACACCAGAGGAGACAGGTTAAGATGGCAGAGGAGTAGGGCAACTATAAGTTTGCCTCGTCACTGGAACACAGCTAGATCAACATCAAATCATTCTGCACACCCTATAAATCGATCTGAGGACTGAGAGAACAAAACTGCGTATCTCCAAGTAGAAAAACAACCACCTCATGGAAGGTGGGAGCTGCAGAGAGTTGACTTGGGGGAGAAAATAGTCATGGATGCTGTGGACAGGAGGGAGCCTTGATCACAGAGAGAGGAGCAAGAGAGAAAGAGAGAGAGAAAGAGCGAAAAAAAAAACATGTGCAGGGGATTGCACAAGAAAACTCTTCCCCACAACCATTGACTGGGAAAACAAGGCAGATCAAAATTGCAATTTTTTAAAAAAATAAGCAGTAAAGTACAAAGTCTGAAGTTTTAGAGGTTTGTGCCATTGACAGGGTCCTGCACCTGGCAAGCTTAGCAGTGCTCCAGTGGGGAAGGAGGTGGAGATGGGAGTGGAGAGTGTGCTCTGAGGATCCTCTGGGATCACTTTTATGGAGTTCCCTTTTATGCAGTACATTTGGGAGGGGGGCACTGCTTTCCATAGACAAATGGCCCTGAGGGCACCACAGAGATGCCCCATTCACCAGCATAGGAACAAAGATGCTGGGTGAGGGCAGCGAACCTTGGTGCTGGCTGTCTTCTCTGCTGTACATCAACTCTTGAGTTGCTACACGATTGCAGGACTGTTTCCTAGGACAAGCCAGCACTGGCCACAGCAGGGCGAGGCCCTCCCCCAGAGGATCAGTGAGGGTTTGCACTGTGGGTGTCTCTGAAGTTTGGAGTTTTGAAACCCAGCTGTGCCTGAGATAAAACACGGGAGTGCTGTGTAGCATGGTAGGTGGACAGCTTGGTCAACAGACAGGGTGATCTTATGGAAGGCCTGGACACAGGAGGGGTGATTGTTTGCTCTTTTATGAGGGCTTTCTAAGGAGTGGTACACATGAGCTCCCTGCTCTGGAGATGAGAGAGCAGGGGATCCTATTTCTCCCCACCCATTAGCATTCACCAACTTCAGTGAGAAACACAGTGCCTTCCAGTGGAGGTTGAAGTTGATTGCACTGAGCCACTCCCCACTGCGCTCTAGAGGTACATCTTTACTAGGGCAAGTGTGCCTGGGAAGCAGCACCATGGGCCCCACGCCCAGGAGACCAACACAGACTCCTCACACACATCAAGTCTACTAGTGATACAGTGCTTCAAATCTTCAGCAATATGTGAAAGAGGATCTAGCTTCCTTTGTTTTTGGTTATTTGTTTTTAATCAGAAAAAGAAATTTTTTTAATTTAAAAATTTTTATTTCTTTTTTATTTTTGACCAAAACAAGAGGAAGGAATTCACCCCAAAAGAAAGAACAGGAAGAAGTCACCATTAGAGACTTAATGCAGCTCTAAGTAAGATGTCTGAACTAGAATTTAAAACAATAATTTTAAGGATACTAGATGGGCGTGAAAAAAGCATGGAAGACACTAGAGAATCCCTTATAGCAGAGAGAAGAGAACTACAAACTAGTCAGGCCAAAATTAAAAATGCTATAACTGAAATGAAAACCCAAATGAATGCCATGAGAGTGAGGATGGATGAAATGGAGGAACAAATCAGTGATACTGAAGATAGAATTATGGAGAACAATGAAGTTGAAAAGAAGAGGGAAAAAAGTATTGGATCACAAATGTAGACTTAGGAATTCAGTGATTCCTTAAAGCATAATAACATTCATATCATAGGAGTCTCAGAAGATGAAGAGAGAGAAAAGGGGGAAGATGGTTTACGTGAGCAAACTATAGCTGAAAACTTCCTAATTTGGGGAAGGAAACAAACATCAAAAACTAAGAAGCACAGAGAACTCCCATTAAATTCAACAAAAGCCAGGCATATCATAGTCAAATTTGCAAAATACACAGACTAGGACAGAATCCTGAAAACAGAAGGGAAAAAAAGTCATTACCTTACAAGGGAAGACAGATAAGGTTTGCAGCAGATTTGTACAGAGAGAACTGGCAGGCCAGAGGGACTGACAGGATATATATTCAACATGCTGAACAGGAAAAAGTATGCAACCAACAATACTTTATGCAGCAAGGCTGTATTTCAGAATAGATGGAGAGATAAAGACTTACCCATACAAGCAAAAAATAAAGGAATTTGTGACCACTAAACCACCCATGAAAGAAATATTACAGGGGACTCTTTGAGTGGGGAAAAAAGACCAAAAGCAACAAAGACTGGAAAGGAAAAGAGAACATCACCAGAAACACCAATTTTACAGGTAACACAATGGCACGAAATTCATATCTATCAGTAATCACTCTGAATGTAAATGGACTGTATGCTCCAATCAAAAGACACAGGTATCAGAATAGATAAAAATAACAAGACCCATCTCCATGCTTGTCTAAAAGAGACTCATTTTAGACCTAAAGACACCTGCAAATTGAAAGTGAGGGGATGGAGAACCACCTATCATGCTAAAGGATGTCAAAAGAAAGCCAGAGGAAGCCATAATTACATCAGACTAAGTAGATTTTAAACCAAAGACTTTATCAATAGATGAAGAATGGCATTGCATCATAATTAAGGAATCTATTCATCAAGAAGATCTAAAAATTGTAAATATTTTATGTCCCCAACTCAAAAGAACCCAAATATATAAATCAATTAATGACAAACATAAAGAAACTTATTGATAAAAACACAATAATAGGAGGGGACTTTAATACCCTGCTTACATCAATGGACAGATTATCTAAGCAGAAAACCAAGGAAACAATAGCTCTGAATGACACACTGAACCAGATGTACTTAACAGATATATTCAGAACACTTCCTCCTAAAGCAGCAGAATACACATTCTTTTTGACTGCATATGGAATATCCTCCTGAATATATCACTTACTGGGTCACAAATCATCCCAAGTACAAAAAATTGAGATCATACCATGCATATTTTGATACCGCAACACTATGAAACTTGAAGTCAACCACAAGAAAAAATTTAGAGAGATTATGAGTACTTGGAGATTAAAGAACATCTTTCTAAAGAATGAATGGGTTAACCAGGAAATTAAAGAAGAAATTAAAAAAAGTACATGGAAGCAAATGAAAATGAAAACATGATAATCCAAATCTTTGGGATGCAGCAAAGGCAGTCTTAAGAAGGAAGTATATTACAATACAGGACTACTTCAAGAAGAAGGAAAAGTAGCAAATATACACTCTAGCTTACACCTAAAGGAGCTAGAAAAGGAACAGCAAAATAAAGCCTAAAGCCAGCAGAAGAGGGGAAATAATAAAGATTGGAGCAGAAATCAATGATCTAGAAACAAAAATACAGTAGAACAGATCAATGAAACTAAGACCTGATTCTTTGAAAGAATTAATAAAATTGATAAACCCCTAGCCAGACTTATCAAAAAGAAAAGACAAAGGACCTAAATCAATAAAATCATGAATGAAAGAGGATAGATCATAAACAATACCACAGAAATACAAACAATGATAAGAGAATATGAGGAAAAATTATATGCCAACAAACTGAGCAATCTGGAAGAAATGGCAGACTTTCTACAAACATACAAACTATCAAAACTGAGACAAGAAGAAACAGAAAATGTGAATAGACCCATAACCAGCAAAGAAATTGGAATCATAATAAAAAATCTCCCAACACACAAAAGTCCAGGGCCAGATGGCTTCCAGGGGAATTCCACCAAACATTTAAAGAATAGTTAATACCTATTCTCAAACTGGTCCCCCAAAATAAAAATGGAAGTAAAACTTCCAAACTCATTCTATGAGACCAACATTACCTTGATTCTAAAACCGGACAAAGACCACACTAAAAGGAGAATTATAGGCCAATAACCCTGGTGAACACGGATGCAAAGATTCTCAACAAGATACTAGCAAACTGAATTCAACAGTACATTAAAAGAATTATTCACCATGATCAAGTGGGATTTATTCTTGTGCTGCAGGCCTGATTCAATATTTGCAAACAAATTAACGTGATACACCATATTAATAAAAGAAAGGATATGGGGCGCCTTGGTGGCTCAGTTGGTTGTGTGTCCCACCTTTAATTTTGGCTCAGGTCATGATCTCAGGGGTTGTGAGATCAAGCCCCACATTGGGCTCTCTGCTGACAGCGTGGAGCCTGCTTGGGATTTTCTCTCTCCCTCTCTCTCTGCTCATCCCTGGCTTGCACTTGCTTTCTCTCAAAAATAAATAAATAAACTTAAAAAAAATAAAAAGAAGGATAAAAACCATATGATCCTCTTAATAGATGCAGAAAAAGCATTTAAGAAAATATAGCATCCATTCTTGGTAAAAACTGTCAGCAGAGTAGGGAGAGATGGAACAAACCTCACCATCATAAAGGCTACATACAAAAGACCTACAGCTAAAAACCTCAATACGGAAAAACTGAGAGCTTTTCCTCTATGGTTAGGAACAAGACAGGGTCAACTCTCACCATTACTATTTAACATACTACTGGAAGTCTGAGCCTCAGCAATCAGACAACAAAGTGAAATAAAAGGCATCCATATTGGCAAGGAAGATGTCAAATTTTGATTATTTGCAGATGACATGATATGCTATGCAGAAAACCCAAATAACCCCACCAAAACATTTCTAGAACCAATACATGAATTCAGGAAAGTTGCTAGTTATATCACCAGTATATAGAAATCCATTGCATTTCTATATACCAGTAATGAAGCAGTGGAAAAAGAAATCAAGGAATCAACCCCATTTGCAGTTACACCAAAAACCATAAAATACTTAGGAATAAACCTACCAAAGAGATAACAAATTTATAGAACACTTATGAAAGAAATTGAAGAGGACATAAAGAAATGTAAAAACATTCCATGTTCATGGATTGGAAGAACATTATTAAAATGTCTATACTTCCCAAATCAATCTACACATTTACCGCAATGCCTATCAAAATATCAGCAGCATTTTTCACAGAGCTAGAACAAAGAACCCTAAAATTTGCATGGAACCACAAAAGACCCCAAATAGCCACAGAAATCCTGAAAAAGAACGTAAAGCTGGAGGCATCACTATTCCAGACTTCAAGCTACATTACAAACCTGTAGTCATCAAGATAGTATGGTACTGGCACAAAAACAGACACAGAGATCAATGGAACAGAACAGAAAACTCAGAAGTAGACCAACAACTGTATGATCAACTAATATTTGACAAAACAGGAATGAATATCCAATAGAAAAAAAGACAGTCTCTTCAACAAATTGTATTGGGAAAACTGGACAGCAACATGCATAAGAATGAACCTGGACCACTTTTGGACACCATACACAAAATAAATTCAGAATGGATGAAAGACCTAAACGTGAGACAGGAACCCATCAAAATCCTAGAGGAGAAAACAGGCAACTACGTCTTTGACCTTGGCTTCAGCAACTTCTTATTTGACATGTCTCTGAAGGCAAGGGAAATAAAAGCAAAAATGAACTATTGGGACCTCATCAAGAAAAAAAGCTTCTGCATAGCAAAGGAAACAATTAACCAAACTAAAAGTCAGCCAACAGAATGAGAAAAGATATTTGCAAAAGACATATCTGATAAAGGGTTAGTATCCAAAATCTATAAAGGACTTATCAAACTCACTACCCAAAAAACAAATAATCCAGTTAAGAAATGGGCAGAATACATGAACACATTTTAAATACAAATCAAAACCACAATAAGATTACCACCTCACATTTGTCAGAATGGCTAAAATTAGGAACACAAAAACCAACAGGTGTTGGTGAGTATGCAGAAAAAGAGGAATTCTTGCACTGTTGGTGGGAATGTAAACAGTATGGAGGTTGCTCAAAAAGTAAAAAATAGAACTACCCTACAATTCAGCAATGGCACTACTAGGTATTTATCCAAAGGATACAAAAGTACAGATTTGAAGGTACACCCATCCTGATGTTTATAGCAGAATTTTCAACAATAGCTAAACTACGGAAACAGCACAAGTACCCTTTGCCTGATAAATGAATAAAGAAGATGTGGTAGATATATACAAAGAATATTACTCAGCCATCATAAAGAATGAAATCTTGCCATTTTTAATGATGTGGATGGAGCTAGACTGTATTATGCTAAGCAAAGTAAGTCAGTCAGAGAAAGACAAATACCACATGATTTCACTCATATGTAGATTTTAACAAACAAAACAGATGAACATATGGGAAGGGGTAAAAAAGAGAGAGGGGGTTCCTGGGTGGCTCTGTCGGATAAGTATGTAACTCTTGATTTCAGCTCAGGTCATGAACTCACAGTTTGTGAGCTCAAGCCCTGTATTGGGCTCTGCACTGATAGTGAATTGTCTGCTTGGGATTCTCTCTCTCCCCCTCTCTCTCTCTCCCTCCCCCATTCTTTCTCTCAAAATAAATAAATAAATAAACATTTTTAAAAAAGAGAGCAAGAGGGAAACAAACTATAAGAGACTCTTAACAGTGAACAAATTGAGGGTTGATGAAGGGGGTGTGTGGAGGATGGGCTACATGGATGATGGGTACTAACAAGGGCACTTGTGATGAGCACTGGGTATTGTATGCAAGTGATGAATCACTGAATTCTACTCCTGAAATGACTGGATGCTAACTAACATGCATTGTATTTGAACTAATTAGAAATTAAGTAAAAATTCAAAGAAAAATAGAATACCAAAAAGCACAGTCCCTAAAAGAAAAAAAAAAAGATAATTAACTTCATTAAAAGACTTTTTGTTCAAAAACATTTCTAAAATAAAATGACAAACCAGAGAGTTTCAGAAAATATGTATAAATCATATAGCAAATAAAAACCTCATATTCAGATAATATGGAGAACTGTCAAAACTCAAAAAATGGAAAACAAATAATCTAATTAAAATTGGGAAAAATCTGAATAGGCTCTTCACTGAAGATGGCATACTGATGTCAAGTAAGGGCACAAAATGGTGCTAAGCATCATCAAAATGCAAATTATAACGACAATGAAACACTACAACCTATTTATTAAAGTAACTAAAATTGAAAAGACAATTCATACCAGAAGCAGCAATACAGACCTTTTGCACTCATAGAAAGGCAACAAAATGAGTTAGGAGATAATGGCACAAAATTTAAGGGGGCAGGAAATTTCAGTCAAGTTTGGTTATTTAAAAGCTACCTCTGCACATCATCCTGCTCACTCAACCCTTCTGCAGATTTTCATAGTGAACCCTCTTGTATCTTTGTTGTTTTTTCTTCACTTTGTCTTTCACTATCTTTATAAAGAATGTTGGAAATCCAGGAAAATGGATTAATGAATCTTTCAAAAAATAAGTCCCTTTTCCCTGCCTATGCTGCTACCATGATGCAACTGGAAGTTTTTTGTAAGATATCAAATCAAATTGTCACAAATAAGTAAATTAAGTTTTATTTTTCTGAATGAGTGTTCAATGGCAACATTAACTCTGGTAATGCACAAGAAACAGATCTAAACCAAGTTTTAAAGCCCTCAATAGTTTTCCATTAAGCTGGGGTAAAGAATAAAGTCCCCGACCTAGCCTCCAAGGTCTCTTGTGATCCACATATGTGGCCTCCCTAACCCCAACTTGCTCCTGCCTGCTTCTCTCTTAATATTCCAGTTACTTTTACAATTTAGTACTTCTCCCATGATCTAGGGTCTCTGATAATCTAGGCCTTCCAATGATGAAGGCCCTGAGGATGACACATGTCCCCGGGCAGCAATCACCATGTTAGAAATGAAGATCCTTAGGCCTCACCCAGACCTACTAGCACAGAATCTGCATTTTAACAAGATCTTCAGGAGATTTACAGGCTTAAGGCCAAAGCTTGAGAAGCACTGATCTATGGCACCTTTCACTGTGGTTCCTTATCTTTGATTTTTCTTTGCACCTTCCCTGTGTGGGGGATAACTTAGGAATCCCCTGGGCCTACACCAATGGGTTAACAAGGCATAAAGAAACACAAAGTCATAAAATGCTCACACCTGAGTTTGGGTAACCAGATTGGCACTCCAAGAATAGGGAGGTGCAAAGTCACCCCAAAATAGAGAGGGGGTGCTGAACCCTCCAAAATAGAGAGAGGCAAAGGCCTGAAATAGAATCAGCGCAAAGGTGTCCAATACGTAGGAATAACAAGATTACAGGGTGAAAGCACCCAAAGTTTAGTACTATAGCAGAAAGCTGCTTTCATAGGAGAATAGGGCCAGGTTAGGTAAATTGGTGAACTGGACTTTGGACCGCTGCGCTGCAGGCAAAGCAGCCTGAGTGGAGATGGTTAACAAAAGAAAAGGTGTCTTGTTAACCCTGAGATTATTCTCCCTGTCTGTCTCATCTCCTAGGCTGGCAAAGATAAACAGGCATGGTGCCTCCTGTCTGCTTGTTAACAACCATCTACCCATCTGCCCGACGCCTGGATTTTGTTTTATATTGACCCAAACCTCAAACACTGTATATCTTCAAAATCCCCTTTTCCCCCTCACATCCACAAATTAATGTTCCTACTTCTTTGTCTCTTTGTACACACCCATCACGTTTGCAAGCCTTTGATCTGAATAAATACAGGGCAAGGACCCTCATTTGGGGCTCTTGTCTTTTTCCCGGACATTAGCCATCTCTCATTTTAATCCCGTGTCCGCTCTTTTGCTAGGCAAAAGAGAACTTCAGACTTAGAGTCTACGACACCCCTGACCTTTGCCTAATGAGATTTCTCATCATATTTCATCTTAAAGTGTGAAGGTAGGTGTAGGTCTGGGATGTAAGCTGCAGATTGCATGAAAAGGACAACTTTCCTTGGGATTGGCTCCTGAAGGGATTCTAGAACTTTGGCGTCAATAAAATCATGTATGATTACCTCAGACAAGAACATATTAATCAAAGCACTCAGAGCAACACATTTTATAAACTAATTTGCATAAACATGTCCGAAGTGTCATCTGTGGTAGGAAAGTAGTGGCTTAAAGTGCAACTTCAACTGTTAAAACTAGAACTATATACCATGACTTGATGTTTATGATTTAACAGGCTGTAATGCCCTATGGGACATCTGGACTTCTCATACAAATTCAAATCTATAATACCCAGAAGAATAGCTTAGTTTTTTCCTAAAGGGAACCCTTGGGTACTATTAGGGGAATTTTAGTTCTTCACTCATTCCTCTTCTGACCAAAACACACAGTTCTACAACTGGTTGACTCTTGTGTTCAAAGCAAATTGATATAAACAACATTTTCCTGAGCTTGGTAAATGAAACCTCCAAAATGAATCAGTATGCAAAGAATTACTGCCTATGCTATTGTTATTCCTGTGCAACTGTATTTTTTTTTCCAGCCTAACACTGCAAGGATCACCACAATTTTTTAACAGATATTGGTAAGAGAGAATGATTTTTGTAATACTCATTTTTTATAGAAAGTTAAAAATACTGTTAAGTTTATAAAAATTTTGATTTGGTTTATATAATACCCAAATAAGCAGCTGGAAACAGAAAACAAATAATGAATAATCTATATATTATACAATTGTGTATAAAATCTGGGTAAGCAAAATAGCTCTAAAACTGAATTGCACTTTTTAATAATTTAATATCTGATTAACAAAATTATAATGGCTCTGTAGGATACTTCTGATGAACTAGAATTTTAAACAATTTAAAAGAGAGTTTAAGGATTTAGGTTATAATATTTCCTATGTAAGAAATCTTTCGGATGATTCTGTTCAAAATACTTATTCCATTTAATTAACCACATTCTATAATTAAACTTTTAAGTTAAATCAATTAAATATTACCCTATGTATACTTTCACCCACCTCTGATAATAACTTGAGTATGAAAATGCAGAAAATGTCCCTCCAGTGTTATTTCCACTTTCTAACTTAATAAGGGCCCACAGATTAGATTTAAGATTTTTCAATTATTTACTGATTTGGGATTGCATGGAAGGAAATCCATTCCAAATAAATATACATTTAACAATTACAATTATTGGCATTAGTTATTTATATTGCATGCACTAGGTTCCCATTTTTGCCTCAATTTTATTCTGCAAAAAAAAAAAAAAAAAAAAAATTGGTGGAGAAGAAAGGGCTCTCAAGCCCTTGATGGGAATAGCTAGAGAAAGTCAGTTCTAATCACGGTGAAAACAAAGACAAAGCAACTTTTAAATATGGAAAGAACTTTGAGCAGTGCTAGTATATTTGTGAACTATATAAAGTTTCTAGCATAAATTAAAATGACAGTCTCTATTTCATATACATTTTCCATGGGATACTAAAGTTGGAATTTTGAATAAAAGAAAAAGAAAGTATTCTCAGTATTAACAACTTTTAATAAAAACCAGAATTAAGACAAATATTTACCCCCAATCTCTGAGCTTTTTCCTCATTTCATCTTCAGCCTTCCTCTAATACTTCCTCTCTCCCTCTTCACTGTCTGGTCTTTCCTACACCTATCCATCTATGAATACACTATGGATACTCATAGTGGGCAGCAGACAAATGCCATCTGCTCTCCACATTCCTTGGAGTCTCTATTTCATTCTCCTCGCTGTTGTGCCATTTGTTTCCCATTCACTACTCATTACTCTCTGACTTCAACTCTATCACAAAATAGAAACTGCTCTCACTAAAGCCACTGCTAATCTCTTAATTCCCACATTTAATGATCACTGATCACTCATCCTACCAGAGCACTTACTTCACTTTTGGCACTGTACTTCACTCTCTTTAATTCCACAACACTCAGCTTTACAATTCCTTTATGCTTCTATGATCACTCTGCCCAGTATCGTTTTCTGGCCTTTCCTTTTCTCCTATTGTATAAGCCACAGCTGTTGGTTGCAAGACGGAAAGAGTTAATTGAACGGAAAGTGGATTTAACATAGAATTTCTAGAGGAGTTGGAGAAACCCACTGGAGAAATGGACAGGAACATAAAGACAGATTGTCAGCAGCCAAAATTATGTCCCTCTTCTATCTAACTCAAAAAGAGCTATTGCCTTGCTGCTGAATGTGGAATGCAATAGCTCACACCGATAATGCCACTGATGTGGGTGTAGGATCCATTTTCTGAGGTCTTAATATTGCTCCCTTGATTGATTTAGCAATGAAAATTCTTTTTTTCCCCCCTGAACTTTTGTTTACTTCTCTCCATATTCCAAATCTAGAGTAGGTGTTTGGCCAAACCTACATCAAGTCCCCTCATTCTATGTGCAAGGGGATGGGAAAGTTTCTAGAACTGCTGGTTTCTAGGCTGTATGACAGCTTTTGTCTGCCACTAAGACTCATGTGGTAGAATAGAGGGTTAAATATTATCCATCTAATAAACGACTTACATCCATTTCATAATCTCTTTACTACAACTTTCTGAAGTTACTTTCTATGCCCTCCTTGTGTTTACTTTATGCACAGTCTCTAATGGGTGAGTCATATATAACTATGCTTTTAGTCACCCCAACTGCCTCCCAAGTCATTTCTATTAAGATCTTATAGAACAATATTGCTGAGTACGTCTCACCTGGATGGTCCCAGAATGCTCCTTGCAAAAATTGGCCAGTACGCCTGAGTCCTCAGTCTCAGTTTTTGATGACCATCTATCCAGGCACCAAGCGTCTTCTTCCTTCACTGACCACCTCCCCTCACATGTAATAGGTTACCGAGTCCTAGTAACTATACACGCTGACTTATTTTGATCTATCACTTTGTCCCACTCCTCACCCCCAACGTCATATCACACATGGACTAAGAACTTCACATGCTATTTGATCAACTGGGGAGCATTTATATAATGCATATTATTACAACCAAATTATGAGCTACCAAATTAATCTCTACATTAATATCTCACAATCTGTATTTTGTACAAAAACTCCCTTAGACAATTCTGATGTATAATTTGGTTTGGGAATCACTGGACATTAGTAACAGCTTCCTGATTAGTATCCTTAACTCTACTGTCCCCTCCCTTCAGCCTATTTACTACTACCAAACATTTAATTTAACAAATATCTGATGATGTCATTCCACGTCTTAAAAGTTTTCAGCCCATGCCTATTGTTTGGAAAATAAAATTGAAGATATTTCACAGGGCATTCAACTTTGTATAATCCAAGCCCTTCTAACATCTGCACTTTTGATGCTGCATCAATGTTCTACACACAGAATTTCCCTACTTCATTCAATTGTTACTCCATAAGTTTGCTCATGTTCAGAATGTTTTTCCTGTCTTCTAAATCTGCTTATTATTTACATATTTTGAATTGAAATAATTGTGTTATTTCCAACATAACAATTCCCCCAAATAGCTTCCATGTAAGAGTAAATAAAATTAAAGGGTCTTCAGGCTAGTGTACGGTTTTATTTCAGTTACCCTCACTGAATTTTCTTTTATAAACCTTAATGAATGTTCTTTTTACATTTAATACATTTAATTTCAGATGCCATCTATTAAGAATATGGGAACTAAAAATGCAACAGAGCTAAAAGAGTTTGTTCTCATGGGACTTACATATCAACCAGAGTGGCAAGTTCCTTTGTTCCTGGTATTCCTAGTTATATATCTCATCACCATTGTGGGAAACCTTGGTCTGATTTCTCTCATATGCAATGAGCCTCAGCTTCACATCCCCATGTACTTTTTCCTTGGGAATCTGGCATTTGTGGATGTTTGGATATCATCCACAGTGACCCCCAAGATGTTGGTCAACTTCTTTGCCAAGGGCAAGATGATCTCTCTCTCTGAATGCATGATACAATTTTTTTCCTTTGTAATGAGTGCTACCACAGAATGTTTTCTGCTGGCAACAATGGCATATGATCGATATGTGGCCATATGCAAGCCTTTACTTTATCCAGTAATTATGACCAGTAGACTATCCATGCAGCTATTAGTTTCATCATTTGTAGGTGGACTTCTTCATGCCATAATTCATACAGGCTTTTTATTCAGATTAACGTTCTGTAATTCTAACATAATACATCACTTTTACTGTGACATCATGCCATTATTTAAAATTTCTTGTACTGATCCTTCTATTAATGTTCTGATAGTATTTATTTTTTCTGGATCAATTCAGATGTTCACCATTCTGACTGTTCTTGTCTCTTACACATCAGTTCTCTTTACAATCTTAAAAAAGAAGTCTCTACAAGACATAAGGAAAGCCTTCTCCACCTGTGGAACCCATCTCTTATCTGTCTGTTTGTACTATGGTCCTCTTCTCTTCATGTATGTGCGCCCTGTATCTGCACAAGAAGATGATCAAGATATGATGGACTCTCTATTTTACACTGTCATAATTCCTGTGTTAAATCCAATTATCTATAGCTTGAGAAATAAGAAAGTCATAGATTCACTGAGAAAAATGTTAAAGAGAAAAGCTTAGATCTCATACTAACATCTATTCTCCTTTCATTAAAATGACAAGATTGTGCAGATTAGATATTGCTATGTGTTGATTAGTATTAAAATTTTTTTGCAGTTATAATTGCCCTAATCTTTCATTTATTTATTTTTAAATCTTTGCTTATTTTGAGAGAGAGTGTGCATGCATGCATAAGAGCAGAGGAGGGACAGAGAGGGAGGAAGAGAGAGAATCTTAAGCAGGATCATGTTGTCAGTGCAGAGCCCAACATGGGGCTCGCTCGATCTCACAAACCATGAGATCATGACCTGAGCCAAAATCAAGAGTCAGATGCTTAACTGACTGAACCACCCCAGCACCCCATTTGCCCTACTGTTTTAATGACTTAAGGTGGGAGAACCTGATAATCTACTTAAAATATTTGTCTTTGCTAGTCAAAAACACACAAGGAATTTTAATCAGGCATTCCTATCATACTTAAATAAAGGAGAAAACAAAAATGAAAACATTTCACAGGCTTGTACATTCTTCAGTGTGACTTCATAAATGCATTAAGTACTAAAATACATAGTGCCTCTGAATAGAACTTGATTACTATGTTTTTGATCCTTATACAGCTTGATAGCCTGGAGACCCATATTGAATTTAGCTTGATAGTATAGGCAGATTTGTGTTTGAGTGAACAGAGGCAAATTCTAGGAATTCTGCAGCCCTCAAAAGGTTTTTCTTTCCACTTATTTGAAGCCTGGTGAATTTTGCTTCTTGTGGAGATTCAACTTTCATGTCACAGAAAGAAATAAAAAGAAATAGGAGAAACAGGGTAAAAATGACAAAGGTGTTAAGACAATGAAGACAGGGCCAAACTATAAGAGATGCTTAGCTTAGTGTGCTTAGAGGGAGCAAAGGCAAGTTGCCTCTCATTGTCTATGATGCCTTCTATGGGTCCTTTCTAACTATGTTTGTATGTGGTTGGGCAATCTGGAAAACTTCACTAATAACCAAAACTAATAAACTTCAAATAGGGCTTCAAATGTACATTACCAAAGTCCAAATAATGTTAAGTTGATAGAATGTCATAGCGTGCAGTGAGTGGCTCAGAGAGACATGAAAATCAACAAGAGTTTAGATGTTTTGTGCCTCAAAGTCCATTAATGTTACTTATTATTACACTCCATTTGCTAAATTTAATGAGTGATTCATCTTCAAGTCCACCCCACCTTTCCTCTCTCACCACTAATTCTGTACACCATCCTACTGATACCACTAAGGCTCTCACCCCCATAATTACCTACCTCTGTGATTTGTGACACTCTATAGTTACTTAACCCCTTCCTCTTGCTGATTCTCTTTTAATTCCAAAAAAAAGGTGTTAGGTTGTTCTTTATAAGCATAATTCAGATTAATGATATCCCTTTTCAATAACATTTAATAGAATGTCTTTGCTACTAGCTTATGTGGATATATGGCATATATATATCTGGACTTATGTACATATATATATGCATGTATTTGTTTGTTCATGCGTAAGTCCAGATTATATGTTATATATCTACCAGCATCTTTTCTACCCTGCATTTATTCATCCTGGCATTGAGGCTTTTATTTTTAATTTTGTTAGTATTTATTTATTTTTTAAGGAGAGAGAGACATAGTGTGAGCAGGGAAGGGACAGAGAGAGAGAGAGGGAGACACAGGATCTGAAGCAGGCTCCAGGCCCTGAGCTGTCAGTGCAGAGCCCTATGCAGGGCTGTGAGATCATGACCTGAGCCAAAGTTGGGTGCTTAACTGACTGAGCCACCCGGTGCCCCATTTTTTTAAACCTTGGCTTAATTCTGAAGTCCCTTCCCTCCTAAGTGCCCTAACAGGTCCTGTGTTAAATCCATATAGAGTTACTGAAAGCTTTTTAGACATACCTCACTCTCTCAGGTTCAGCATTTTTCTCATATGCATCCCTCCAGGGAGAATAAAATCCTCCACTCCACACCACAACTACCAATTTTTATTTGTAATTGAAATGATATCTTTTCTTCAAGTTCTGTCTTAAATGTTACAACTTCCTTGATGCATTTGCAGATTACCTTAAAGAGGATAGGAATGCATATTCATGTGAAGCATTGTTAGTTTATTTATCCTTAGATCACACTTGGTCTTCAAAAGTACTTATTTTTGGTCTACACACTTAGATGACAATTTAGAAGTCCTAGAACTCTTTCTATCTTGTGCAGTGCATAGGACATGACTTACACACAAGGTCCTAAGTAAGTATTTGTGAAATACTTATGAAATTTAAAAATCTTACAGCCTAAATACGTGGAATATAGTAGACTGTCACTCTTTTTCAGTATGGTCATGAGCTCAGAGAGATTACTAGGTTTGGTATGGCTGCTGCAGGCCAGCTCTCCTTCCTATTTCTTTCATGATAATCTCAACTATCATAAACCAATAGTGAATTCTTCTTCTTTTTTTAAAAAAAATTTTTAACGTTTATTCATTTTTGGGAGACAGAGAGAGACAGAGCATGAGTGGGGAAGGAGCAGAGACAGGGAGGCACAGAATTTGAAGCAGGCTCCAGGCTCCGAGCTGTCAGCACAGCAGCGGCTCAAACTCACGAACCGTGAGATCATGACCTGAGCTGAAGCCGGACGCTCAACCAACTGAGCCACCCATGTGCCCCCAATAGTGAATTCTTCTTCTTAACATTAGATTTAGCACCTGGGAAAGCATAACAAAATATCAAGGAGAAGCCCTTTAATTAGATACTTGTTTAAAGATATAAAACATATAAATATTTAAAACTAAAGTCATTATTATGTATTTCTGGAAGTACAAGTCACAAGATTAAAACAGGTAATCTGCCCTTTTTGTTTCTCTGAGGAGAGGCCCTCAAGCCCCAGTAAAGGAAATGAATGGATCACAGTCCAACTGCTTTTACTCTTTAAACCTGAAGAATTCATGTTATTTCATATATCTATAGCTACATTGATTTTTGTTGCTATATAATATTCCCTTTGTTCTGCTTTTTCTTGTCAATTGTCTAGATTTTTTTCATTCATTTGTTGTTATGACACCAAAGCGAAAATAATAATATGAACTACTACTGTGTATTTCTTTAGCCATTAGAAAGGTATGTTTTCCTGTTTTTTTCTTTGAATGAGAAGTTTGACATCCAGCTGTGACTCTGTGAGCATGATGTGTTACCTGTCAAGTCTTACTTTAGGCTGGATGAGTATGGGACAGACAGTTGGGGGCCTCTCAGGAGCTCAGATTTCCTCTGCAGCCCCCTGTTGTATATGTCAGGTCTATAGATTCCTTTGTTCCAGTTTGAACTTCAGTAAAATACCAACTACTTTATTCCTTCTAGAAATTCACCAAAAAGCTTTGCCCATTGGTGTAATCCTATTATCATTTCTGTTATAGATCTATTCATTTTATACATTATTTTTGTCATCTAAGTAGCATGTTCGGAAAGAGGTAAAATATACATCTGTGTAAAGCCCATATTTTAATTCTGGTGATTCCTTTAAAAAGAAACTATGAAATTACATATGTATTATTTAATAGATATTTAGATGTAAAGGATGATATTACAATGCTAAATTCACCTAGTTGTCTGGAACTACCACTGCTGATGTGGGATTAAACCATCCCTTAGAAATATAGATAACATACTTGAAATGCTCTTTATTATCAAGGTGCATTCGCTTTCTTAATCTGGAGATTTAAAAGAACTCACAGTTCCTACAAAAAGCTTATTCACAGTGAAGAAAACCACCAACAAAACAAAAAGGCAACCTACTGAAAGGGAGAAGATACTTGCAAATGATATATCCAATAAGTGGTTAATATCCAAAATACATAAAGAATTTATACAACTGAACACCAGGAAACCCAAACAATCTGATTAAAAATGGGCAGTGGATGGGGCGCCTGGGTGGCTCAGTCAGTTAAGCAGCCGACTTCGGCTCAGGTCATGATCTCGCGGTCTGTGAGTTTGAGCCCCGCGTCGGGCTCTGTGCTGACAGCTCAGAGCTTGGAGCCCGTTTTAGATTCTGTGTCTCCCTCTCTCTGACCCTCCCCCGTTCATGCTCTGTCTCTGTCTCAAAAATAAATAAATGTTAAAAAAAAAATTAAAAAAAAATGGGCAGTGGATCTAAATAGACATTTCTCCAAAGAAGACATACAGATGGCCAACAGACAGTGAAAAGATGCTCAACGTTACTAATTATCAGGGAAATGCAAATAAAAACGACAATTAGATACCACCTTATACCTGTAAAAATGTCTAAAATCAAGCCACAAGAAATAACAGAAGACAGGGGTGCCTGGGTAGCTCAGTAGGTTCAGCATCCAACTTTGGCTCAGGTCATGATCTTGTGGTCCATGAGTTTTACCCCTGCACCGGGCTCTGGGCTGACAGCTGAGAGCCTAGAGCTTCCTTCAGATTCTGTGTCTCCCTCTCTCTCTGTCCCTCCCTTGTTCACACTCTGTCCTCTCAAAAACAAACACACATTAAAAAAATTAAATAAAAAAAGAAAAAATAATAAAGGACAAAAAGGAACTCTCATGCATTTGGTGAGAATGCAAACTGGTGTAACCACTGTAAAAAACAGTATGGAGGTTCCTCAAAAAAATAAACAGAATTATCATATGATACAGTAATTCTTCTTCTGAGTATTTACCTGAAGAAAATGAAAAAACTAATTCAGAAAGATATATGCAACCCTATGTTTATTACAGCACTGTTTACAATAGCCAAGATGTGGGAGTGACCCAAGTGCCTATCCATAAATGAATGCATAAAGAAGAAATTGTAATAGTGGAATATTACTCATCCATAAAAAAGAATGAAATCTTGCCATTTGCAAAAACATGGAAGGACCTAGAGAGTACTATGCTAAGTGAAATGTAAGTTGGAGAAAAACAAAGGCCATATGATTTTACTCAGATGTGGAATTTAAGAAAAAAAAACAAATGAACAAAACAAAGAAAAAAAGAGACAAATATAAAAAGCAGACAAATACAGAGAACAAACTGGTGGTTATCAGAGGGGAGGATCGGTAAAACAGATAAAAGAGATTAAGAGTACACTTACCATGATGAGCTGTGAGAAATGTATAGAATTGTTGAATCACTATATTGTACATCTGAAATATAACACTGTATGCTAATTATACTTGAATAAAAATTTAAAAATAAAATAACTTACAGTTCCTACCTCTTTAAACACATATACTATATACATTTTTTTTCATCACTTTCCAATACTTTCTTTTGTTCAGAAGATTGTTGAAAAAATTATCTTAGATTGTATTCAAAGAACCAGGTTAAGAAAAAAAAATAAACACCAATCAACACTAGAACAGTATTTCTCAACATCTAGGTTGTAGAGTAGCTATGGTAAAATCTTACTGAGTATGTGTATTAGGTGTATGTCACAATCTCTCTGGTATAGGCTTTCATGTTGTTGTTCTTTTAAAATGGTGGTCTTTAAACATTAAGATCATGTGGAGAGTTTGTGAAAACATATTGACAGGCTCCACCATTAGTGTTTCTGAGTCAGCAATGTTAATTCTGTTGGTTTGAAACCATACTTAAAATAATCAGTGAAGCAAAATTTTTGTAATATTTAGAGACCAGTCAAAATAGAGTTTCTACACATTCTCTATCTCCTACTTAAACACAATATGCAAATATTCTAAAGGTTTCTATCTTCTGGTTTGTACTTTCCTCCCTGCTATGGGAGGAGGGGTCCAGATTTCATTTGGGCTTCTGTTTCAAAGGATGAAGAATTCTGGACCATTTTATAACTTTCTCTTGGGTGCCATGATTGAAAGTGATGATAGCAAATCAAAACTCCATTGCCTCATTTGAGTAAGGTTAATGGATAGGACCTCAGTTAATTAAAAAAAAATAATTTTCAAGCTTATTTAAGAAACAAAGCAGATGAACATATGGGAAAGGGGGAGGAAAGAGAAAAGAGGGAAATAAACCACAAGAGACTCTTAACAATAGAGAACAAACTGAGGGTTGATGGAAGAGAGTTGGAGTTGGGCTAGATGGGTGATGGGTATTAAGGAGGGCACTTGTGATGAGCACTGGGTGTTGTATGTAAGTGATGAATCACTGAATTCTGTTTCGGAAACCAATATTGCACTGTATGTTAACTAAAATTTAATTTAAGAAAATGAAAAAAAAAGACATTTCAAGCTGGATCAACTTTAGGTTCATCATTATCAATGAAAATTCACAAACAAGATGTTCCAGATGTTATAATAAAGTGATGTTTACCTTTTCTGAGAAGGTACTTTCTAAATGAGACTAATTTGGAGTGCATGCGTGGCTCAGTCAGTTAAGTGTCTGATTCTGCATCTCAGCTCTTGAACTCAGGGTCATGAGTTCAAGCCCTATGTTTGCCTCCATGCTGGGTGTGAAGCCCACTTAATTACCTACCTACCTACCTACCTAACTAATTAAAAGACTTATTTGTGGGAAACAGCTAACAGTAGCATCATGACATTTTCTTCTATTTTCAATGTAAAGCAAGAAATTGAATAAATCACAATGAATTGTTTTATTAGTATAGGATTTTCCAGTGTAGCAGAATCAATATGATTATATAGATATAGATCTATAAGAAGAAATCTTTATAATATAAAGATTTTTTAATACAATATTGGCTCATATAATTATTAAGTCTGAGAAACTGCCGTTTGCAAGCTAGAGACAGGGAGAGCCTTTGTTGTAGCTCAAAGGCCTGACCCAGGAGAACTATGGTATAGATTCCAGGCCAAGTCTGAGTCCTCAAATCAGGATCACCAAGGGCAGGGAAAGATCAATGTAAACCAGCCAGGCAGAGATACATTCAGCCATCCTCTGTCTTTTTTGTTTAATTCAGACGCTCACCATAATGGTGAGCTCTATCTGCTTTACTTAGTCCACCAATTCAATACTAATAACTTTTGGAAATACTCTTACAAACACAACGAGAAAAAATGTTTAATAAGATATCTGGACATCCTGCAGTCTAGTCAAATTGACACATAAAATGAAACATCATAAGTCCACCCAATGTCACTTTGCACACACACACACACACACACACACACACACACACAATTCCTTAAATTATATTTAATCCCCAAATTAGGACAACAGCATGGTGATAATTCTGCCTCACATGATAAAAGTATGCCGTGTACATCGAAAATGCACTAAACCCTTCCCCAGAGGAGGAGGTGAATTCCTTGAGTAATATTTTCTCATCTTTTTGATATCTGGTAACTTAAATATTATGATGTCAAATTAACAATGCTTAATTACTATAAGATATAGGCAATACATCTTATGTTACATGGATAAAGGAATAATAGTGAAAAGAAACCAAAGACATTTGCTACATGTACACATACAGGCACGCAAAAACGTACTCATAAAATTAAGGAGGCAAATACTCCTGGCAATTGCTGTCCTCATTTCTGTAACTGATTATGTATATATAGCTAGAATTTATAACTACAGTCCTCTATTACCCATTGCATATTCCCTCTGCCTTCAGTAAGTACCTAGCTGGTCAGGTCCTTTACGTGATGGGGTAACACAAACTTTTATTCCTAAAGAGTCTGGGCCAATAGAAGTCCTTCCTACATTAATTTTTTGAAGTTTTCTATTGACCATAATCACAAGGAATGATATACTGAGAGACACCCTAAATGATCTGTATTCCAGACACATTCATCCTTACCTCCACTGTGGACTAGTCCCATTTTCCCTTGATAATCAGCATCAACCACCAGAGCCAACACAGTAACTTCATTTTTTTCTGACCATTCAAGGAATGTAGAACTCAAAGAAACCATGCTGATCTTTTTTTCTTTCTTTCATGATTTTATTTAAATTCAAGTTATTTAACATATAGTGTAATATTGGCTTCAAGAGTAGAATTCAGTGATTTATCATTACATATAACACCCAGTGCTTATCACAACAAGTGGCCTCCTTAATGCCCATAACCCATTTAGCCAATCCCCCCACACGCTTCCCATCCAGCAACCCTCAGTTTATTCTCTACAGTTAAGAGTCTCTTATGGTTTGCCTCCTTCTCTGTTTTTATATTATTTTATTTTTCCTTCCCTTCCCTTATGTTCATCAGTTTTGCTTCTTAAATTCCACGTATGAATGAAATCATATGGTATTTGTCTTTCTCTGACTGAGTTATTTTGCTTACCATAATATACTCTAGTTCCATCCACATGGAAAAGGCAAAAATTCATTCTTTTTGATGGCTGAGTAATATTCCATTGTGTATATATACCCTCTGCCTTATCCACTCATCAGTTGATAGACATTGAGGCTCTTTCCATAATTTGGCTGTTGTTGATAGTGCTGCTATAAACATTGGGGTGCATATTCCCTTTTGAATCAATATTTTTGTATCCTATTTTTGTATCCTATAGATAAATTCCTGCTAGGGCAATGGCTGGGTAGTAGGGTAGCTCTATCTTTAACTTTTTGAGGAAATTCCACACTGTTTTCCAGAGTGGCTGAACCAGTTTACATCCCCCCAACAGTGTAAGAGGGTTCCCCATTCTCCACATCCTCACCAACATCTGCTGTTTCTTGAGTTCATTTTAACCATTGTGATAGGCATGAGGTGGTATCTTATAATTTAGATTTGTATTTCCCTGATGATGAGTGATGTTGAGCATTTTTTTCATGTGTCTATTAGCCATCTTTACGTCTTCTTTAGAGAAATGTCTGTCCATGTGTTCTGCCTATTTCTTAATTGAATTATTTATTGTTGGGGAGTTGAGTTTGATAAGCTCTTAATATATTTTGGAAACTTGCCCTTTATCCAATACTAAAATTTCTGCAAGAATTATTAAAGGGGGCCCTTTGAGTGGGAAAGAGAGACCAAAAGCAATATAGACTAGAAAGGAACACAGGCAATCCACAGGAACAGCAATTTTACAGCTAACACGATGGCACTAAATTCATGTCTATTAATATCTATTCTTAATGTAAATGGACTAAATGTTCCAATCAAAACACACAAGATATCAGAATGGATAAAAAAACCAATACCCATTGATATACTGCTTATAAGAGACTCATTTTAGATCCAAAGACACTTCCAGATTGAAAGTGAGGGGGTAGAGAACCATTTATCATGCTAATGGATATCAAAAGAAAGCTTGAATAGCCATACTTATATCAGACAAACTATATTTTAAACTAAAGACTACAATAAGAAATGAAGAAAAGCACTATATCATAATAAAGGGGTCTATCCAACAAAAAGATCTAACAATTATAAATATTTATGCCCTCGACTTGAAAGAAGTAAAGAATATAAATCAATTAATAAACAAACTTAGAGAAACTCATTGATAATAATACAATAATAGTAGGGGACTTTAATATCCCACTTGTAGCAATGAACACATCATCTAAGCAGATGATCAACAGGGGAACAATGACTTTGAATGACACACTGGATCAAGTGAACTTTACATATATATTCAGAGCATTTCACTCTAAAGCAGCAGAAAACACATCCTCACCCAAAACCAGCAGAAGAAGGGAAAAAATAAAGATTAGAGGAGAAATAAATGATATAGAAATTAAAAACACAGAACAGATCAACAAAACTAAGAACAGGTTCCTTGAAAAAAATTAACAAAATTGATAAAACCCTAGCCAGACTTATCAAAAACAAAAGAAAAAGGGCTCAAATAAATAAAATCATGAATGAAACAAGAGAGATCACAAACAGCACTGAAAAAATACAAACTATAAAAAGAGAGTATTATGAGAATTATATGCCAACAAATTGGGCAATCTTGAAGAAATGGATAAATTTCTAGAAACATATTAAGTACCAAAACTGAGACAGGAAGAAGTAGAAAATGTGAACAGACCCATAACCAGCAAAGAAATGGAATAAGTAATTAAAAATATTCTAACGAACAAGAGTCCAGGTCCAGATGGCTTCCCAGGGGAATTTTACCAGCTATTTAAAGAAGAATTAATACCTAGTTTTCTGAAACTGTTCCAAAAAAAGAGAAATGGAAGTAAAACTTCCAAACTCATTCTATGAAGCCAGCACTACCTTTATTTAAAAACCAGACAAAGACCACAGTAAAAAGGAGAATTATAGTCCAATATCCCCGATGAACATGGATGCAAAAATTCTCAACAAGTTACTAACAAATCAAATCCAACAGTACATTAAAAGAAATATTCACTACAATCAAGTGGGATTTATTCCTGGGCTGTAGAGGTGGTTCAATATCCAAAAATCAATAAATGTGATACACCACATTAATAAAAGAAAGGATAAGAACCTGATAATTCTCTCAACAGATGCAGAAAAAGCATTTGACAAAATATAGCACCCTTTCTTGATAAAAACTCTGAAGAAAGTAGGGATAGAAGGAACATACCTCAGGACACCAGGGTGGCTCAGTCAGTTAATTGTCTGATTCTTGATTTTGGCTCAGGTCATGATCTTGTAGTTTGTGAGATTGGGTCCTGTATTGGGCTCTGTGCTGACAGCTCAGAGTCTGCTTACGATTCTCTCTCCCTTTCTCTCTGTCTCTGTCTCTCCATCAAAATAAATAAATAAAAATTAAAAAAAAAAAAACAAGGAACACACCTCAACATCGTAAAGGCCATATGCAAAAAATCCACACATTATATGCGAAAAACTGAGAGCCTTTCCCCTAGGGTCAGGAATGAGAAAGGGGTGTTCATTCTCAACATAGTACTAGAAGTCCTAGCTTCAGCAATCAGAGAATAAAAAGAAATAAAAGGCATCCTAATCAGCAAGGAAGAGGTCAAATTTTCACTCTTCTCAGATGACAGGATATTCTGCATGGAAAACCTGAGAGACTCCACTAAAACACTGCTAGAACTGATACATGAATTCAGCAAAGTCACAGGATATAAAATCAGTGTACAGAAATTGGTGGCATTTCTATACACCAATAATGAAGCAGCAGAAAGAGAAATCAAGAAATCAATCACATTTCCAATTGCACAAAAACCATAAAATACCTAGGAATAAACCTAACCAAAGAGGTAAAAGATCTGTACTCTGACAAACTATAGAACACTTAATGAAAGAAATTGAAGAGGACACAAAGAAATGAAAAAACATTCCATGCTCATTAGATTGGAAGAACGAACACTGTTAAAATGTCTGTACTACCCAAAGCAATCTCCACATTCAATGCAATCCCTATCAAAATAACATCAGCATTTTCCATAGAGCTAGAATAAACAATTCTAAAAATTGTATGGAAGGAAAAAAGACCCTCAATAGCCAAAGTAGTGTTGAAAAAGAAAAGCATAGCTGGAGGCAACACAATTCCAGACTTCAAGCTCTATTACAAAGCTGTAATAATCAAGACAGTAGGATACTAGCACAAAAAAAAAAGACACATAGATCAATGGAACAGAATAGAAAACCCAGAAATGGACTCACAATTATATGGTGAACTAATCGACAAAACAGGAAAGAATATCCAATGGAAAAAAGAGAGTCTCTTCAACAAATAGTGTTGGGAAAACTGGACAGCAACATGCAGAAGAATGAAACTGGACCACTTTTTTTACACCATACATAAAAATAAATTCAGAATGGATGAAGGATCTAAATGTCAAACAGTAAATCATCAAATTCCTAGAGGAGAACACAGGCAGCAACCTCTTTGACCTTGGCCATAGCAACTTTTTCCTATCTTAATTTCCAGCTCAATGGATCACTGTTGTGTGTCCTGATGAAAGTATTCCTCCTTCTGGCTCCAAGACCTCTAGGCTATCAGAACATAAGATCAAGGGAACCCGAAGCAAAAATTATGCCAGGGGGTTACTAGGGGGTAACAATGAGTGGTGCAACTCCCATTTCTGCCCTTTGATTCCTGGACCTGTGGAACCTGGTTATAGGGGAACCATCACCACATATTAAATACTGATGCCAATCAGTATTTAGTACTCTAACCTTGCAAGGTATTGGCATCTAGTTCTGCTACAAATGAGTCTTCAGAAAGGCCATTCCATTATTTTATTGAACAAGTTTCTTCAGAATGGTAGGGAACAGTGCAAGAGCAGTGACTTCTATGATCACAGGCCCATTGCTGCACTTCTTTGTGAAGTAAATTCCTTGGTCAGAAGAAATGTTGTGTATAATACTATGACATGGGTAAGGAATTCTGTTAAGTCCAAGACAACGGTTTTGGTAGAACCAAATTCATGGGGGTGGGCGGAATCTATATCTAGTAAATGTCTATTATAGTAAGAGCAAAACACTTCCTTTCTATGATTGAAACTGTCCAATGTAATCAACCTGCCACCAGGCAGCTGGCTGATCACTCTAGTAAACAGTGGTATATAAGAGACTCATGTTTTAGTTCCTGGTAGACTGAGCACTCAGCAATGGCTATCGCCAAGATGTCCTTAGTAAATGGAAGTCCATGATGTGTACACATGCATATCGTCCTTCCTTGCCATTGGGTCACTTTATTCATGAGCCCATTGGATGATAACAAAAAAATGTTTGAAGAAAAAAGCTGACTATTGTCCAAAATAGGTTATTCTATCCACTTTATTATTTAAATCTTTATCTGCTGAAGTCACCCTTTAATGATTGTTCTTATGAGACACAGATATCTTTATGTTTTTCACCCTTGCAGAGAGATCTGTTCACATACCTCTTCTACAAATTTCCTTAGTCATAGCTCATGAATTGGAATACAATCATACATCTGGACATTTGTCCTCCAAAGTGAACAACCAGGTGCACTGCATCATATTCTGCCACTTTCCATTCACCTCTGTACTTCAGGAATGTCTCAGAGAAGGGTTGTAGTGTTGTAGCTGTCCACTTTTGGATGATGTCTGCATTTTGTGCAGAACGATCTATAAACTAGGCCCCAATTTTGTTTCTTCCTCTGTCAACTGATCCTAGAGAATTCCCCATAGGTGCATCCTGGGAGAGAGGCTAGTGTAGCAGCCTACTGCTAGGCCACTTCTTCATGTAACTGCTGTTGCCTTCAGGGCCTGCTCTGGCCCCTACATATATGTATGTATATATATACATTCACAGGCTCATTCTATTGTGAGATGGAACTGGTATATACATATACACACACACACATATATATATATATATATATATATATATATATATATACACACACACATATATACGTATATATATACATACATATATATATATATATGTATATATACACACATATGTATATACCAGTTCCATCTCACAATAGAATGAGCCTGTGAATGCCTAACTTAATGTCCTGGTGGATCAAAGAACATCCAGCTTGTAAGGGCGACTTTGGATGCATATTAAATTAGTGGCCCATAGTTAAGCATCCAGTCTAAACTAAGAGCCTATAGCAGGCCAACGGCTGTTTCTTAAAAGAAGAGTAGTTATCCACCAAGGATGGCAGGGCTTTGCCCCAAAATTCTAAGGGCTACACATGAGGCTCACTACAGAAGTCTACCAAAGGCTCCAAACAGTCTCCCTGCCTGATCTGCCACTTAAAGCACCATTGGATCTGCTGAATCACACGGCACAGCGACAGAGCAGCTTCTACAGCAACCAACACTTATGACAAAGATTTTTCCTGTTCTGAGCCTGCTCAAAACTAGCATTTTATCTGGTCACTTGGCAAATGGGCCAGTGTAGCACACCAAAATGAGGATTATACTCTGTCCCAAACCCACAGGGGCTCACTAGGTGTTGTGACTCTCCTTTGGTTGTAAGAGGGGACTTATGCAACAACTTCTCCTTCACCTTGGACGGGGTATGTCCACATGCCCTGTATCACTGGCTCCCTAGGAATTTCACTGAAATAGGCCTCTTAATTTTTGTCAGTTTCTCATCCTCTGTCATGCACCTGTCTTATCAAGAAGCATAGCATAGTTGCTACTTCTTGTTCACTGGGATTGAACATCATAATGTCATCTGTGCAATGAGCCAGTGTGACAGCTTATTAGACACAAACAATAGACACAAACAAGATAAAAAGATACCAAAAAAGGACACAAAAGATACTTTATATCATGTGTCATCAGGGAAATACATGTGAAAACCACAAAGGGATACCACAACCCACTTGTATAAATGACTAAAATTGAAAAAACAACTCTTACTGGAAGTAGCATTACAGATCTTCTGTACTCACAGATAGGTAGCAGAGTGAATTAAGAGATAATTATACAGAATTGAAGGAGTCAGTAAACGTAAGTCAAGCTTGCTTTATGTTAAAGCTGTTTTATTTTTCTCTATTTTGGCCTTCACAGGCCAAATTATAAGCAAGTGAGATAACTGATTAATTGGTCTGCCAAAAAAGATGCTGTCTGCTTTTCCTTATCTTACCAATCAAGTCTCATGTGTAGGTTGAACATTTTTTCCTCCTCTTCAAAGGTCAAGTAAAAATGTCACAAATAAGCAAATTAAATTTTATTTTTCTGAATGAAAGTTCACTGACAACATTGCTAATGCACAAAAGCAAACCTGAGTACGTTACCACCATGTTCAAGTAACTTCATGTCTTTTAAATTGGGGTAAAAACAAAGTCTCTGAACTAGCCTCTATGGGCATGCGTGATCCCACCCACGCTGGCCTTCCTTGCCTCATTTGGTTACTCCTAGCTTCTCCATTTGTAATGTGCCACGTTGTGCTTCTCCCATGACCTAGGCGCTCTGATAATCTAGGCCTTCCAATGATGAAGGCCTTGTGGATGACATATGTCCACAGGCAACAATAACCATGTTAGAAATGAAGACCCTTAGACCCCACTCAGACTTACTGGTACAGAATCTATATTTTAAAAGGTCTCCAGGAGATTCACAAGCATTAAAGCTTGAGAAGCACTGATCTATGGCACCTCTCACTGTGGTTCATCATCTTTGTTCTGCCTTTGACCTCCCCTGAACTTTGCCTAAGATTTCTGATCATACTTCATCTTAAAATGTGGAGTTAGGTGTAGGTCTGGGTTGTGAGCTGTAGATTGTTTGAGGAGGAACTTTCCTTGGGGTTGGCTCTTGAAAGGAATCTAGAACTTTGGCCTCAATAAAATCATGTATGCTTAGCTTAGAGAAGACCATATTAATCAAAGTACTCAGAGCATCAAAATATATAGACAAACTGAAGTTTGTGTAAACATGTCAGAAGTGTCATTTGTGGGAGACAGTAGTGTCATAAAGTGCAATTTCAACTGTTAAAACTAGAAATGTATACCATGACCTGATGTTTACGATTTTAGAGCCTGTATTCTACAGAACGTGTTGCCCTATGGGATACCTGTACTTTTCACACAAATTCAAATCTACAATGCTCAAAAGAGCACCTTACTTTTGTCCTGAGGGGAATCCTTGGGCACTGTTAGGGGAATTTTAGTTCTTCACGCCTTCCTTTTTTTGGCAAAAGCACATAGTTTTATGACAATTGGCCAACTCATATTCAAAACAAACTGGTATAAGCAACATTTTCCTGAGCTTGTGAAGCCTCCAAAGTGAATCAGTGTACAAAGAGTTGCTACCTATGTTATGGTCATTCCATTGCTACTATATTTTTATCTACTTTAGAAAGCCTAACAATTTGAAGCAATTTCCTCAAATTCTTATAAGATATGGGTAAGAGAGAAATGATTTCTATAATATTCATTATTCTTTTCTATACAAAGTTGATATACTATTACATTTATAAAAATTTCACATTGGGTTTACAGGTGCCAAAAAGCCAGGTAAATAATGGAAAAAAATAGTGTGTAAATTGTATATTTTATTTTGATGGCCATAATCTAGATAAGCAAAATAACTGTGAGGCTGAATTACTCCCTTTAACAATGCTTTATTGTCTCTTAACATAGCTATAATGGCTTTATAAGATAAGTGTGGTGAACTAAAATGTGAAACAATTTAAACTGCATTTAAGTATCAGGTCTTAATGATTCCTACATAAGAAATGGATCTGGTTATTCTGATTAAAAGCTCCATTTGTTTAAGTGATCACATTTTCTGATTAATACTTTTAAAGTCACTTGCATATTAACTCTATCCTTTCTCCCACTTCTGGCAATAATTTCATTGATTATTTTTTATATATGTAGCAGGAAATAGGCAGTAAGTGTCCCTTTGCAGCTCCAGCTTTTACGGCTTGATAAGTACCACACACAAGTTGAACTTCAGAATTTTCAATAATTTAATGATTTGAGATTACATGGAAATAAGCCCTTTTCAAATACATATGCATTCAACAATTGCAACCATTGGTTTTGGTTATCTATGTCACTTGTATTTCACTCTGGTTTTTGACTCAGTTTTATTGTGCTGAAAATAAATGGTGGAGAAAAAGTGCTCTCAAGTAAAACCAGCAGGATTTCTAGAAAAAATAAGTTCTAATTCCTGCAATAAAAATTAGAAAGCACTTTTAATATGAATAGAACTTTTAGACAGTGTTAGTATATATATGAATAGCACAAAGTTTATAAAGTTAAACTTAAAATCTCTTGCATACACATACTCCATAGGAAAATAAATTTGGAAATTTTAAGAGAAAAAGAAAAGATTGACATGCCGACAACTTTACATGAAAACCAAGCTTAAGATAAACTCTGACCCTTTCCTTTTTTGTTGTCCATTGCTTATCTCTGATATGTCCTTCCTCTTCCTTCTTTGTGGTCTTTCCCACACTGACCCATCCATCTAGTATTCTCTACTTAATGCTTTTCTTCCATCTCCTGATCTTTTCACCAGCCAAAATTGCTCCTTCTCCTACTTTTACCTGCTTTCTCTTCTTAATGCCTTCCTCTCCATTTCTCTCTTTTGAAAACTTTTATTAAGACAATATCAGGGAAAAAATGTTCTATTTGTTCACCCACAGCATACATACAACAACTGTCCTCCACATTGTTGGGATGTTCAATTTAATTTCCCTGTTCACTGCTGTGCAATTTGTTTCCCATTCACTTTTCATTAGTCTCTGTCTTCCACTGCATCACATAATGGAAATTTTGTGCTAAAGCCACTAAAAATCTCTTAATTTCCATTCTCAATTATATCTGTTCACACCTTGTCCTAATACAGCATGTATTTTAGCAATTGGTACCATAACTTTCTTTGTCCTTCCTAAATATGTTCCTCTCTTTATGCTCATGACACACATCTGTCCTGTTTCCCTTCTCTTCTTGATCATTCTGCTCAGTATCCTTTCCTGGTCTCTCCCTGACTTTCATCTGTCAGTCAGAGCAATTAGTTTCAACAAGAAATGATGTTTATGAATGGATTTTCTCTAACATAGAAATGCTAGGGAGATAGAAGGAATCAGAAGGAAAAAAATGGGCAGCAACAGAAGAAGCAAGGCAGTCTGTCAGCAACAAAAATCGTGTGCCACCACTGGCTCCATGAGGGCTGTGTTCCCTTGCTACGTGGAAATGCCACTGCCAGGGTCATTGGTGTGAGTGCATGATGCGTTTGCTGGAGTCTTCATATTGTGCCTTGGCTGCCTTAGCAACTCAAATTCTCTTTTCCTTGTCCCTTTTCTCCCTCATTCCAAATTCCAAATCCAGTGTTGGTGGTTTTCAGTTGTCACATCCACATCTCATGTCCCCTCACTCTAGTTGTTAGGGGGACAGGAAAGTCAGTTGTAGCTCCTTTGGCTCCTAGGGTGGATCGTAAACTTTGCCTGCCACTAAGATTATGCAGCAGAAAGAGGATCAGATTGCTATCTAAAAATGATATATATCCTCTATAACCACCTTAATGTACTTTGTCAGCTTAGTTCCTCACCCTTCTCTTCACTTTGTGTATTCTCCAACGGATAGATGCATACATAGGTATGCCTTCAGCTACCCCAATGACTTTCAAGTCATTATTTGTAGTAGATTCATAGAACAAAGTATTTATTACCTCGCTATTCAGAGGACATTCTCTCTACACACTGGCAATGCATCCTAATTTCATGATTTTTTTAAAATTTGAGTATAGTTAACACACAATGTTACATTAGTTTCAGGTGTAAAACAGTAATTGGAAAAGTTTATACCTTGTGCTATGTTCACCACAAGCATAGCTACCATCTGTCACCATACATTGCTATTACAATCATTGACTATATTCCTTATGCTGTGACTTATTTCCTGACTTACTCATTCTATACCTGGAAGCCCACTCACCCATTTTGCCCACTCCCCCACTCCTCTGGCAAACAAGTTGTTCTCTATATTTATAGGTCTTATTCTTCTCTTTGTTTATTCGTTATTTTAAACTCCAATATGAGTGAAATAATATGATATTTATCTTTCTCAGTATGACTTATTTCACTTAGTGTAATAGTCTCTGGGTCCATTCCTGTTGTATCAAATGGCCTGATCTTATCCTATTTTTAGGACTGGTAATATTCCATTGTGTGTGTGTGTGTATAGATAGATAGATAGATACATACATACATAGGTAGATATAGATACAGATATGATATTAATATATACATATATATCCATTGTGCATATCCATTGTGTGCATGTGTGTGTGTGTGTGTGTGTGTGTGTGTGTGTATCACACCACATCTTGCTTATTCATTTGTCTATAGATGGACACTTAGGTTGCTTCCATATCTTGGCCATTCTAAATAATGAATGATGCAATAAATATAGTGGTGCATGTACCTTTTCAAATTAGTGTTTTCATTTTCTTTGGGTACACGAATCTATTTAGTCACCGAGTGACTCCTCTATTCTTCAGTGACCACCCCTTCACCTCCAATATGTCACAGAAGTAGTGTTTCTACATTCTAAACTCTTTTCCATCTCTCTCTTCATCTTCCCCATCATTATCAACGTGATTTCACCCATGAACTAGCCATATCATATGTATTTGAATCACTTGAGGAGCAAGTCTAAAATGCAGATTATTAGATTTCATTCTTGACTCACTAAATCTAATTCTAAAATAAAACTTCACGATCTATATTCTGCACAAAAAGTTGCTCAGAGAATTCCAATGTGTAAACTGGGTTGAGAACCAGTGGATAGCAGTAACATCTTCCTGACTAGTATTCCTGACCTCAATTTCTTCTCCCTACAGTCTATTTTCCACACTACCATATATTCACTAAAAAAAGAATCTTACAATGCCACTCCCTTCTCTTACATTTTCAGTGAATGGTTATTCAATGATGAATAATGTTCAAGGTCCTTCCTGGGCTATTCAATTCATTTTATATCCCAGGCTCTTCAAGCTTCTTTCCCTTCACCCAATATCCACATCCCAGATATAGACTTTGCTTTTCATATGCAATCCTATCCCATAAATTTAGCACATATGCGCAATGCCTTTCATTTTCCCAATTCTGTTAACCATGCCACATTTAAAAAATGTGAGTAACTGCATTTATTTCCTAGTCCCCAAAACAGATTCCATCTATTACATAGGTAACACATAAAATTGAGAGGACATTATGATATGCATAATTGTATCTCAAATCTCCTCCCTATATTTTCACATATAAATTCTTACTGACATTTAAAAAACTTATTCCATTTCATTTCAGGCAACACCCAGTGAGGACATGGGAAAGGAAAATGCAACATTGCTGACAGAGTTAATTCTCACAGGACTCACATATGAACCACAGTGGCAAATCCCCCTATTCCTGGTGTTCTTGGTTATCTATCTTCTCACCATTGTGGGGAACCTTGGTCTGATTGCCCTCATATGGAATGAACCTCAGCTTCACATCCCCATGTACTTTTTCCTTGGAAGTTTGGCATTTGTGGATGCTTGGATATCATCCACAGTGACCCCCAAGATGCTGGTCAACTTCTTTGCCAAGAGTAAGATGATCTCTCTCTCTGAATGCATGGTACAATTTTTTTCCTTTGCAATCAGTGTAACCACAGAATGTTTTCTGCTGGCAACAATGGCTTATGATCGCTATGTGGCCATATGCAAACCATTACTTTACCCAGTGATTATGTCCAATACACTATGCATCCGGCTGTTAGTTTTGTCATTTTCAGGTGGCCTTCTTCATGCCATAATTCACAATGCTTTGTTATTCAGATTAACCTTCTGTGATTCCATCATAGTACATCACTTTTACTGTGACATTATGCCATTGTTTAAGATTTCTTGTACTGACCCTTCTATTAATTTTCTGATGGTATTTATTTTCTCTGGGTCAATACAAGTATTCACCATTTTGACTGTTCTTGTCTCTTACACACTAGTTCTTTTTACAATCTTAAAAAAGAAGTCTCTACAAGGCATACGGAAAGCTTTCTCTACTTGTGGAGCCCATCTTTTATCCGTATCTTTATACTATGGCCCCCTTCTCTTCATGTACGTGCGCCCTGGATCTGCACAGGCAGATGATCAAGATATGATGGACTCTCTATTTTATACTGTCATAATTCCTGTGTTAAATCCAATTATCTATAGCCTGAGAAATAAGAAAGTCATAGAGTCATTGAGTAAAATGTTAAAGAGAAATGCTTAGTACTCATACTAGTATCTGTCCTTCTTCCATTAAAATTCCACAAAATTGTGCAGACTAGATGTTGCTATGCGTTGATTGGTGTTTAAAGTTTTTTGCAGTTATAATTGCCTTAGCATTCAAATGACTTAAGGTGAGAATACTAATGACCATCTAAATATGTGTGTATTTTATTCAAAATATAGAAAGAATTTTAATCAGGTATTCCTGTCATACTATAATAATTAAGAAAAAAAATATTTTGTATGTTTGTATGTTTTCAATGTGGCTTCAGAAATGCATTAAGCACTGTAATAGTGTAATTTCTCTGAAAATAATTTAAATATAATATCTTTGACAGTCATACAGCTGTGTAGCCCAAATTTTCATATCACATTTCACTCCATAGTGGAGTCAGTGTTGTGTTTGAGTGAACACAGGCAAAAAAGTATAATGAGTGATCCAATTTCAGTCTACCCTTCCTCTCTCACCACTAATTCCATATACAACCCTATTGAAACCACTGAGGCTCACACACTAAAACTACTCACATCTGCCTTTTGTCATAGTCTTATTACTTCTCATACATCCTGTTGATATCCTCTTATTTCCCAAACAATGCTGTCAGATTATTCTTCATAAGCAGAAGTCTGACTCAGTAATATGCCTCTTGAATAACTTTTCAAGGATGGTCATATCTACCAGTTTATGTGTATATATAGCATACATATATAGAACTCTATATATGCATATGTATATGTTTTATGTTCACATGTATATACAGATGACATGATATACAGTTGGTATATAAACATGTATACCTCTCTCTATATATTATTCTGCATTTGTGACCATGGCAGTATTTGAGGTACTTCCCAATAAAATCTTGATTTGATTCTGAAGTCTCTTTCCTGACAATTCTATTGAACTTCTAAGTTACTAAAAGCCTTCCGTATACTTCCTCCTAATATATGTTTTTGTTCATATGGTCTCTCTACAGAGAATCCTTCCTCAAGTGTGCCCATGTTCACATACAGTTGAAATGGTGTCCTTTCTTCAAGGTCATTCTTAATATTACAGTTCTTTGGTGCATTTCCAGATTACATCCAAGAAGACAGAAATGCTCACTTGTTTGAAACAATGCATATTTTATTTATTCTTTTAGGCCACCAATGTAATTACTTATTTTTTATAAGATCTTTTATTTTATTTATTTATTTTTATTTTTTTACAGTTTTATTTTAATCAGCCAGTGCACATCATTAAACTGCACTCCTTAATCTTCATCACCTATGTCCCCCATCCCCCAACACCCCCTCCTCTGGAAACCATCCGTTTGTTCTTTATAGTTAAGAGTCTGTTTCTTGGTTTGTACCTCTCACTCTTTTTTTCCCCCTTTGCTTGTTTGTTTTGTTTCTTAAATTCCACATATGAGTGAAATCATATGGTATTTGTCTTCCTCTGATTGATTTATTTCTCTTAGCATAATACTCTCTAGCTCCATCCATCTCACTGAAAAGCAAGATTTCATTCTTATTTATGGCTGAATCATATTCCATTGTGTGTAATATATGTATTATATATATTATATATTACATATTACATATATATATATTATGTGTACACTACAACTTCTTTATCCATTTATCAGTCAATAGACACTTGCGCTGCTTCCATATCTTGGTTATTATAAATAATGTTGCTATAAACATAGGGGTGCATGTGTCCCTTTGAATTAGTGTTTTTGTATTCTTTGGGTAAATACCCAGTAGTGCAATTGATGGATCATAGGGGATTTCTATTTTAACTTTTTGAGAATCCTCCATACTGTTTTTCACAGTGGCTACACCAGTTTGCATTGTTCCCAACAGTGTAAGAGTTACTTTTTCTCCACATCCTCAGCAACACCTATTGTTTCCTGTGTTTTTTATGTTAGCCATTCTGACAGGAGTGAGGTGGTATCTCATTGTGGTTTTGATATGCATTTCCTTTATGATAAGTGGTGATGAGCATCTGTATGTCTGGAGAAATGGTTGTTCACATCTTCTCATATTTTAATCAGATTATTTGTTTTGGGGGTGTTGAGTTGTGCAAGTTCATTATATATTTTGGATACTAATCCTTTATCACATATATCATTTGCAAATAATCTTCTCCCATTCCACAGACTGCCTTTTAGTTTTGTTGACTGTTTTCTCTGCTATGCAGAAGATTTTCATTTTGATGTAGTCTCTATAGTTTATTCTTGCTTTTGTTTCCTTGCCTCTGGGGACATATCTAGAAAAAAGTTGGTATGGCCAGTGTCTGCCTGTGTTTTCTTCTAGGAATTTTATGGTTTCAGGTCTCACATTTAGGTCTTTCATCCATTTTGAATGTATTTTTATGTATGGTATAAGAAAGTGATCCAGTTTCATTCTTTTGCATGTTGCTTTCCAGTTTCTCAACTTCATCTGTTGAAGAGACTGTCTTTTTCCCATTGCATATTCTTGCCTCCTTTGTTGAAGATTAATTGACCATGTAATTGTGGTTTTTATTTATTTATTTTTTGAGAGAGAGAGAGAGAGAGAGAGAGAGAGAGAGAGAGAGAAATATTACACCTGCAAACAGGGGAGAGGCAGAGGGAAAGGGAGAGAGAGAATCTAAAGCAGGTTCCACAGCCAGCGCAGAGCCCGACGGTGCGGAGCTCAATCTCATGATGGTGAGATCATGGCCTGAGCCAAAATCAAGAGTCAGATGCTTAACCAACTGAGCTACCATGCACCCCTAATTGTGGTTTTATTTCTAGATTTTCTATTCTGTTCCATTGATTTTCTATTCTGTTCCATTTTTGTATCATACTGTTTTGATGACTACAGCTTTGTAATATAAATTGAAGGCCAGAACTGTGATGCCTCCAGCTTTGCTTTTCTTTTTCAAAATTGCTCTGGCTATCCAGGGTCTTTTGTGGTTCCATACAAATTTTAGAATTGTTTCTTCTAGTTCTGTGAGAAATGTTGTTGGTATTTTGATGGTGATTGCATTAAATGTGTAGATTACTTTGGGTAGCATAGACAATGGAATATCTTTCCATTTCTTTGTGTCTTCTTCAATGTCTTTCATCAGTGTTTTATAGTTTTCAGACTATATATATATATATATATTTTTTTTTTTTTCATCTCTTTGCCTAAATTTATTCCTAGGTAGGTTATTCTGGGTGCAGTTGTAAATGGGATTATTTTCTCAATTTCTTTCTGATGCTTCATTATTGGTATATAGAAATGAAACATATTTCTTTACACTGATTTTGTATCCTGCAACTTTACTAAATTTATCAGTTCTAGCAGGTTTTTGGTGGAGTCTTTTGGATTTCCTATATGTAGAATAATGTCATCTATAAATAGTGAATTTTTTACTTCTTACCAACTTGGATGCCTTTTATTTTGTTGTTATTGTTTGATTGCATGGCTAGGACTTTCAGTACTATGTTTAATAAAAATGGTGAGAGTGGACATCCTTTTCTTATTCCTGACCATAGAGGAAAAGCTCTCAGGTTTTACCACTGAGGATGATGTTAGCGGTGGGATTTTCATAGATGTCCTTTATTATGTTGAGGCATGTTCCCTCTAAACTTACTTTGTTGAGGGTTTTTATCATGAATGGATATTGCAGTTTGTCAAATTCTTTTCTATGTCTATTGAATGAACATATAATTCTTAACCTTTTCCTTATTAGATGCGATGTATCACATTGATTGATTCGGGAATATTGAACAATCCTTTCAAACCAGGATTAAATGTCACTTGATCGTGGTGAATGACTTTGTTAATGTATTGTTTTACTTGGTTTGCTAGTATTTTATTGAGGATTTTAACATCTATGTTCATCAGTTAGAGATATTGGCCTGTAGTTCTCTCTCTCTCTCTCTCTCTCTCTCTCTCTTTTTTTTTTTTTTTTTGTGGTGTCTTTATCTGGTTTTGGTATCAGGGTAATGCTGGCCTCATAGATCATGTAGAACACTGACACTTATTTCAATTTGAGGGGTCTCTCTTTTTTTGACTGAATGTTAACATTCCTCTGAATGGTATTGATAAATGGTTCAGAAAAGAAATTAAATGGAATAAAGGAGTAATATTTGTTCATGGTGATCAATTCAAATCAATTTATTCAATTCATAGAATGACTTTAGAAGTATTCCTTCATTTTCTATATTTTGGTACAGTTTGAGAAGAATAGGTATTAACTCTTCTTTATGTCTGGTAGAATTCGCATGTAAAGCTCTCTGGTCCTGGACTTTTGTTTGTTGGAAGTGTTTTGATTACTGATTCAATTTCATTAATGATAATCAGTCTGTTCAACTTTTCTAGTTCTTCCTACTTCAGTTTTGGTAGGTTATATGCCTCCAGGAATCTATCCATTTCCTCTAGGTTGTCCAATTTGTTGGCATATAATTTTTCATAATATTCTCTTACAATTGTATTTCTGTGGTGTTTCTTATTTTTTCTCTCTCATTTGTGATTTATTTATTTTGGTCCTTTCTGTTTTTTTCTTGATAAGTCTGGCTAGAGATTTATCAATTTTATTGCTTTTTCAAAGAACCAGCTCTTGGTTTCATTAATCTGTTCTGCTAGGTGTTTTTTGTTTGTTCATTTTGTTTCTATATCATTTCTTTATCTTCTAATCTTTATTATTTCTTTCCTTCTGCTGGTTTTTAATTTTATCTTTTGTTGTATTTTTTAGCACCTGTAGGTGTAAGATTAGGTGGTTTATTTGAGATTTTTCTTGCTTCTTGAAGTAGGTCTGTATTGCTATAAACTCTCTTAGAATGGATTTGCTGCATTCCAAAGGTTTTGAATGGTTGTGTTTTCATTTTCATTTGCTTCCATGTACTTTATAATTTATTTATTTCCTGGTTAACCCAGTCATTGTTTAGTAGCATGTTATTTAACCTCCATGTATTTGTGGTATTTCCAGATTTTTTCTTGTGGTTGACTTCTACTTTCATAGCATTGTGGTTAGAAAAGACACATAGTATGATATCAATTTTTTTAATTATTGAGGCTTATTTTGTGGCCTAATATGTGAGTCTGTAAAATGTTCCATGTGCACTTAAAAGAATGCGTATTCTGGGGCACCTGGATGGCTCAGTTGGTTGAGCATCTGACTTGGTTTTGGCTCAGTCATGGTCTCATGGTTAGTGGGATCAAGCTCTATGTTGAGCTCTGTGCTGACAGCATGGAGCCTGCTTTGGATTCACTCTCTCCCTCTGCCTTTCTCCTCCTTGCTCTCTCTCTCAAAATAAATCAAGAAACTGAAATAAAAGAAAAGAATGTGTATTGTGCTGCTTTAGGATGGAATGTTCTGAATATATCTGTTAAGTCCATGTGGTCCAGTGTGTTGTTTGAAGCCATTGTTTCCTTTTTTACTTTCTGTTCAGATGATCTGTCCATTGATGTAAGTGGGGTGTTAAAGTCCCCTACTATTATTGTAGTATTATTGATTAGTTCCTTAATGTTTATTATTAACTGTTTTTTGTATTTGGGCACCTCCATGTTGGGTGCATAAATATTTGCAATTGTTATGTCTTCTTGTTGGATTGTCCCTTCTATTATTGTATGGTGTTCTTTTTTGTATCTTCTTACAATCTTTGTTTTAAAGTCAATTTTTTCTGATGTAAGTATTGCTACTCCAGCTTTCTTTTGATATCCATCTGCATGATAAAAATTTCTCCATCCCCTCACTTTTAATCTTCAGGTGTCTTTAGGCCTAAAATGAGTCTCTTGCATACAGAATATAGATGGGTCTTGTTTTTAATTTTTTAATTTTTTAATTTTTATTTTTTTAAGTTTATTTAGAGAGAGAGTGAGTGTGTGTAAGGGAGAGAGGGGAAGACAGAGAGAGAGGAGCATGGGAGAGGGGCAGAGAGAAAGAAGGAGAGACTGCCAGCGCAGAACCTGATGCAGGGCCTGAACCCACAAACCAGGAGATTGTGACCTGAGCTAAAGTCAGATGTTTGACTGAACCACCCAGGTGGCCCAGGTCTTGTTTTTTTATGCATTCTGTCACCATATGTTTCAATTGGAACAGTTAGTCCATTTACATTCAAGGTAATTATTGATAGATATGAATTCAGTACCATTTATTACTTGTTTTGTGGTTGTTCTGGAAGATTTTCTCTGATTCTTTCTTATCTTTCTCTCTTTCACAGTTTGCTGGTTTTCTTCAGTGATAATATTGGATTTATTTCTCTTTATTCTTTGTATATTTATTAGTGGTTTTTGACTTGTGGTTACTATTGGGTTGGTATGTAACATCTCCTACATATAGCAGTCTATATTAAGTTTGAACCCATTCTTTACTTCTCCCCACATTTTAGGTGTCTGATTTTACATTCTTTTATTTTGTGGGTTCCTTGAATGACTTTTAACAGAAACATTCTTTTTTTTTTTTTTTTTTTACTGCTTTTATATTTCCTACCTTCATATTGTCATTTTGGTCTTTCCTTCTCAATCAAAGAGTTCTGTTTAATATTTCTTGCTGGGATGGCTTACCTGGTCATGAATTTCTTTAGTTTTTATTTGTCTCCTTGTATTCTGAATGAAAGCCTTACTGATAGGGTATTATTGGCTGCAGATTTTCCCCACTCAGCACACTGAATATATCATGCCACTTCTTCCTGGCTTCAAAAGTTTCTGCTGAAAAATTAAATGATGGCCTTATGGTGTTTTCTTTGTATGTAACTATCTTCTTTTGTATTTCTGCTTTTAATATTTTTTTCTTTATCACTACATTTTGCCATTTTAATTACAATATGTCTTCATGTGGATCTGCTTTTGTTGATTTTGTTGGGGGTTCTCTATGCTCATTGATTTGGATATGTTTCCTTCCCAGATCAGAGAAGGTTTCAGTTACTATTTCTTCAAATAAGTTCTCTTTCCCCTTTTTTCTCTCCTCCTCCCCCCCTGCTCCTCCCCCTCCCCCTCCTCCTCCTTCTTCTTCTTCTTCTTCCTCTTCTTCTTCTTGGACTTTAATAATGCAAATGTTATTATGTTTGATGGAGTCACTGAGTTCCTTAAGTTTATTCTCATTGTGCATAATTCTTTTTTTTCTCTCTTGTTCAGCTTAATTACTTTCCATTACTCTGTCTTCTAGGTCATTAATTTGTTCTCCTGCTTCTTCCAGCCTGCTATTCATTCATTTTTCCCCTATTTCCTTAACTATGATAATTTCCAAATTTGATTTAAAAGATAAATTTATTTTTTTAACAAAGATCCTTGTTGTTGTAGTCTACAACCTTTAAATGATTGTGTTGTTCTTAGGATTGATCAAAAGAAACAGTCTGAAAACTGAGATGTAACTTGGGTGTGCAGCAAGATTGAAGTAAAACACAACTTAAACATGTGCTATATCCTATTTATGATGATAGCTTTCTAAATAGAGAAATATGTTTAAAAAAGGGGGGGCACCTGGGTGGCTCAGTCGGTTGAGCATCTGACTCTTGATTTCAGCTCAGGTCATGATTCCAAGGTTGTGGGATCTCTGTCTCTAAAATTAAAAATTGAAAAAAAAAAAAAAAGAAATGTGTGGCTGCATTCACATAGACATTTATATTTTGTTTTTAAAAGAAAGCTTGCTTCTTTCTTGCTTCTTTAGTATTCTTAAATGAAGCAGAATTTTTTTCTCTTTTATTTGAATATGGTAGTTTCATTCTTGTAAGATATATCATAGGTATTGATGCTGTGTAACAACTGTAACTAGCATGTGGTCCAGAATACACATTTTTTAAAATATCTAAACTGCTCTTTTATATTTATAATTTAAAACTTCCAAAAAGTTTACAAAGAATTTCACAAATTAGCTTTCAGTGAACTGCTCTTTTTACTATGGTAGGTTCTTAAAAACAGTATTTACTCTTATAAATGAAAATTTCTGATCATCTGAAACACTGACAATTATATCAATTTGAGATGTCTCTCTCTCTCTCTCTCTCCTTTTTGACTGACTATTAACACTCCTCTGAAGGGTATTGATTAATGGTTCAGAAAAGAAATTTAATGAAGTAAAAGAGTAATACTTATTCATGGTGATCAATTAAATTATTTGCCTAACTTAAGCAAACTACTGTCTGTAACTATCAATTTCACGAGGTGACAGAAAAGAGTCTGAGAATACCTGTGAAATATGTTTGTTTCCTTTTATTTCTTGAAGATATATTTAAAGATAACTGGTTTAGGAAGATGCTAAATAATAAGTTTTAAGTTAACTGCATTCTATAAGTGTGTTTTATGTTTAAACAAAAAGGAACAATTTTTTGAAATGTTAAAAAAAGTCAACACATTTGGGAGTTATGTAAAAACAAACACCAATCAAATATAGAACAATATTTCCTACTCTGGGTTATGGACTACATAGGGTAGAATATTAGTAAATATATTAGGTAGGTGTGAACACCTCTCTAGTCTAGGATTTCTCTTTGTTGCTGTTGTTTTTCTTTTAAAATCATGGTTCTCAGACTTCAGTGAGCCTCAGATCACTTGGAGGGTTTGTGGAACAAAGACTGATGGGCTTCATCACCAGTTTCGACTTCAGCAAGTTTATGCTGTTGGATTGGGACCACATTAGATAGCTAACTACTCTTTTAAATAATCAGTGAAGTAAAAATTTTAAAAGTGGGTGGTGGCCATCGAGGAGGGCAGCACTGGGTGTTGTATGGAAACCAATTTGACAATAAATTATATATATATATATATATATATATATATATATATATATATATATATAAATTTTAAATCAAGATATGTCAAAATGAAGTTTTTTTACATCCCCCATTTCCTGCTTAAACAGCACTATGCAAGTATTCTAAAAATATTCATATTTTTAGCACTGTCAGTTTTGTACTTTCCTTCCTGTCTGGGCAGATGGATGCAGATTTCAATGGAGCATCTGCTCCAAAAGATGAAGTATTGTGGGTGTTTTTATTTCTTTTTTTTTGAAAACACGCTTACCAATAATGATAGCCAATCAGCATCAGAAACAGTAAGATGTATTTATCTATACTGATATCATATATCTGAAGATATTTATTATAAGACATTGGCTCACATAATTATGGAGGATAACACATCCCACAATTTGTAGTCTGCAAGGTAGAGACCCAGGAAAGACAATGGTATATTTCTAAGTTAATGGAATTCTCTACCTGAGACAAGGAGAGCTGATGGAAGGTTATAAATTCAATCCATCAAGTCTGAAGGTCTCAGAACCAAAAGCACCAAGTGCATCAATTTCACAAATCAACTAGTCAGGCACAGTGAATTCAACCTTATTCTGCTGTTTTCTTTTATTCAGTCCCACCAGCATCAGGGAGGGACATCTACTTTATTCAGTTCACTGATGTAATCTCTACTGGACACACCCTCACAGATACAACCAGAAATAATATTTAACCAGACATCTGGACATCCTATGGACGAGTCAAGGTGACACATACAATGAACCATCATACATCCACCCACTGTCAACTTAACACTCATCCACAATTCCTTAACCATACTTAACTCCAAGTAAAGATGATATCAAGGTCACAATTCCACCTAGCATGATACAACTGTGCTGTATAAAACTGAAAATGCACTAACCCTTTCCCCAGAAAAGGGGGTGAAGTCTCTGCATGATGTTTACTCTTCTCCTTGATATCTGGTAACTTAAACACTATGATGTCCAATTAATTATAATTAATTACTATTCAATAAATTGAATACATTTTATATTACATAATAAGAGAATATGAGCAGAAAGAAAATGAAGATATTTGCTATTTATATACACATACATATATACATACAGAAATATATGGGTCTGTATAAATAAACACACACAAATATATTCTTACCAAACTGAGGAGTAAATACTTATGGCAATTACAGTCCTCATTTCTGTAAAAAGTCATGTGGGAATAGCTGGTATTTATAATTACTTCCTCCACTACCTATTCTATAATCCCTTTTTCTATAGCAAGCACCTCAGCTGGTCAGTTTTTTTTTTACCTGGTCATCCTTCTTTACCTTCATTCCTTAAGTGTCTGGCCAACAAAAATCCTGTTTGGATTGGTTTGTTGGCAGTTTTCCATTGACCTTAATTATAAGGAATAGCACTACTAAGAGATGCCCTAAGTAATGTGAATTTCAGATATACTTGTCCTCATTTCCATTGTGGAGAAGTAGTCCAATTTCTCCTTGGTAGTCTCATCACCTAGCAGAGTAACTCCCTTCATTGCATGATGGTTTAACGGAAGGAAGAGCATAAAGTAGCCTAATTCCAGTCTTAACTTCCTGCTCAGCAGAATCATTGTGTGCTGGTGAAAGCATTCCTTCCTTTGGCTGTAAGGCAATTAGAACAGACGAGAAGAAAAGCATGGGTACAAGACGTAAAAAGCATGCTAGTTTATCATTAGAGGTAATAGTGAGTGGTGCCACTTCCATTTCTACTGCCTGATTTGTAGATTCATGACTTCTAGCTAGAGGAGAAACAGTACTGAATATTGGACACTGATTCAGAAAATATACAGCCTTCTGGAGAACAACGCCAAGCCCCGCTGGTCATGCCGTCTAGGTGGTGCAGTAACTGAGTTTCAAAAGGTAATTCCATTGTTATAGCAAACTACCTGTATCAGGTTGGCTGGGAAATGGTAAGAAAAGTGAATACTATTATCAAGGGGCCACACTTTATTTACAGTGAAATGAAGTGCTCGATTAGAAGCAGTGTTGGTGAATTACCATGACAGTAGATTAGGAATTCTATAAATTCACAGTGTTGGTAGAAGCATCGCATGCAAGACAGAAAATCTGCATCCAGAATAAGTATCTATTCTACTAAAAACAAACACTTCCCAATCCATTATTGTAATTAGGCCAATGTAATCAACCTGCCATGAGGTAGGTGCCTGATTACCCCAATAAAGAGACTCAGTGTTAATCTATGCTGCTGGCAGACTGAGCACTCAACAATGTCCATAGCTGGGTCAGCCATGATAAATAAAATTACCTATTGTGGAGCCCACATATAACCTCCATTTGTGCCACCATAGCCCCCTTTTTCATGAGCTCATTTGGTAATTACAGAGTTGGCAGGAGAAATATGTTGACTGGTATCTATTGAATGGGTCATCCTACCCACCTGATTAAAATCTTCCACTGTAGAGCTCTCCCTTTGTTGAGCATTTATACGGAACACAAATATATCCATGTGTTTTGTTCATTTAGAGGGATCTATCCAAATACCCTTTCAAGAAATTTCCTTGTCATTTTCCAGTCATAATTGTTCAATGTCCCTGACCATTCACCCAAACCATTTCTCAAAGCCCTTGCATCATTACATAGCCAAATACATGGCTAAGATTCCTAGCAGGTAAATGAACAATCAGGTAAATGCTCAAACTTCTGCCCATTGAGAGGATTTTCCTTAATTACTGTCCTTCAGGGATGTCCCAGAGACTATCAGTAGTGCTACAATTGTCTACTTTCAAATGGTGTCTGTATATCCTGCAGAACTAGCAGTAAACCAGATCCAGGTCATCCCTCTGTCTACTGTGAGAACCCTCTGTAAGGCCAAAAGTATGGCTAGAATAGAGAAGCTAGCCTGTAAGGTGTGGGAAACATGGGCATTTGGACCACCTCTTCATGTAACTTACTGGGAGGCCTGGGAAGGCTACATCATGTATATACCATGTCATGTGTGGCCATGTACTCTCATATTAATGGCTTGGTGTGTCAGACAACACCCAATTCAGGAAGGGCAGCTCTGGTCTCATGGGAATTTGGTGGCCCATGGTTAAGCGTTCAATCTCTACTAAGGCCTAGTAGCAGACCAACAGCTGTTTCTCAAATGGGGAAGAGTTGTCTGTAGTGATGGCATGGCTTAGCTCCAAACCTAAAGGCCTGTGCTGCAATTTACATATACAGACCTGCCTAAGGCTCCAAAGAGCATCCTTATCTGCCACTGGAACTTCAACCACCATTGGTTTTGCTGGATCATATGACCCAAGTGGCAGAGGAGTTTGCATAGCCTCTCACACCTTTGCAAATTCTTCTATTCAGAGTCACACTTAAAAGTAACAGCTTTTTGGGGGCACCAAAAAGCCAGTTAAGTGTCTGACTTCGGCTCAGGTCATGATCTCGCAGTTTGTGAGTTTAAGCCCTGTGTCGGGCTCTGTGCTAACGGCTAAGAGCCTAGAGCCTGCTTAAGATTCTGTGTCTTCCCCTCTCTCTGCCCCTCCCATGCTCATGCTGTCTCTCTCTGTCTCTCATTAATAAATAAAAGTTAAAAAAAAAAAACAACTAACAGCTTTTCTGGACACTTGGTAAATGGGTTGAAATAATATACCCAAATGAAGAAGACATTGCCTCCAAAATACACAGGGTCCCACTAGCTCTTGTACTTTATTTTTGGCTGCAGGAGGGAGAGATGCAACAATTTATCCTTTACCTTAGAAGATATATCCCCACATGACCCACCAATTGGACCTCTAGAAATTTCACTCAGATAAATGAGCCCTGAATTTTGTTGAATTTATTTCTGAACTCCTGGTATGCAAATGCCTACCAATAAGTCTACAGTAGTTGCTGACTTTGCTCACTAGGTCCAATCAGTATAAGAAACATGTGTGATATCTTATGGAAGGGAAAGAAGATCAAGATCCTTGAGTGAATATTTGCAAATCGTACATCTGATAAGAGCTATGTATTCAGAATATACAAAGAATCTCAGAACTGAATAAGAAATATACACCTCAATTTAAAAAAAGAGAAAATACTTGGACACTTCAATAAATGTCATATAGAGACACAAAAATACATTTAATATAATTCATCACTGGGGAAATGAAAATGATGACCATAGTGAGGTACCATGACCCACCATTGAAAATAACTAAAATCGAGACTACTCATAATGGAAAAACAGCCATGCAGACTTTTGTACTCATAGATCTGGCACAAAATGAGGTGAGAGATAAATATACAGAGTTGAAGGGGGAATTAAATTTAACTCAAGTTTGGGTTGTGTGAAGTGTAACATGTTCCTATTGCTTACCCACCCTCCTGCTGAGGCTCTTCTTTTCATCTATGTAGTTTATTTCTCCTCTTTTTTGGCTTTCACAAATTCTAAGGACAAAGGATAACTGATTAATGACTCTACCAAAATATAGACCCTTTGCTTTCCCCCTAGCTGCCAATCAAGTCCCATGTGGAGGTTAAGCATTTTTTTCTACTCTTCACACATCAAATCAAAATATTGTTATTTCTTCATTGTCATATTTTGACATGTATAATGTCATTATTTTCTGAATGAACATTCATTTTCATTTCCCTCCTAATGCTGAAAGGCAAACATGAACATCTTATCACCTTGCTCAAAATATCTAACTAGATGTCCTTAAAAGTGAGATAAAGAACAGGGGCGCCTGGGTGGCTCAGTTGGTTAAGCGTCCGACTCTGGCTCAGGTATGATCTCACAGTCCGTGAGTTCGAGCCCCGCGTCGGGCTCTGTGCTGACAGATCGGAGCCTGGAGCCTGCTTCAGACTCTGTGTCTCCCTCTCTCTCTGACCCTCCCCCCATTCATGCTCTGTCTCTCTCTGTCTCAAAAATAAATAAATGTTAAAAAAATAAAAAAAATAAAAGTGAGTTAAAGAACAATTGCCTGACTAACCTCCAGACCCTGTGTGAGCCAAACCATGCTGGCCTTTTTTGTCCCATCTGGCTCCATCCAGCTACATTTGCCACTTTTGGTTTTTTTGTTCATCCAAAGATCTAGCTCTGAAATCATCTAGACCCTCTAATGAAGGAAGACCATAAAAATGCAAATGTCCAGGTCATCAGCTTGTTAGACATGAAGACTCTCAGGCATCTTTCCTGACCTATTGAAGGAGAATCTGCAATTTAATAAAATCTCCAGGAGCTTCACAGACATTAATGTTTGAGAAACACTGATATATACCACCTCCCAATGTAGTCCTTTGTTTTGTTTTCCCTTTGTTATTCCCTTGCCCTTTGCCAAGTAGGGTTTCTCATCTGCTTACAAATTACAGTGGGAAGTTAGGTGCAGGTCTAGAATGTCAGTTGTGGTTGGCATGGGAAAGACAACTGTATTTGGGGTTGGCTCCTGAAGGGACTCCAGAACTTTGGCCTCATTAAAATCATGTATGATCAGCTAAGATCAGATGAATAAAAGCACTCAGAACATCAAAATTTGTAGAAAAACTGAAGTTTCAATAATTATGTCAGAGTGTCATTAATGGTGGAAAATAGGGCCATAAACTGCAATATCTGTGATGACTTGATGTATGATGTCAAAGTGTGAATCCCCTACAGGGCAGCAGGACTTCATACTACATGTTCAAAACTACAATACCCAGAGGAACAGCTTAGTTTTGTCCTAAAGGGAATCCTTGGGTGTTATTAGGGGAATTCATGTTCTTCACTCCTTCTTCTGGCAAAAGCACATAGTCATACCATTGGTTGACTCTTGTATTTGAAACAACTTCATATAAGCTTGCTAAATGATGTCTTCAAAGTGAATCAATGTTGCTACTTATGTTTTGTCATTCCAGTGCTAGTGTATTTTTTTTCTATTTTAGAAAGCCTAACACTTTGAAGAGATTTCCTCAATTTCTTACAAGATATGGGTAAGAAATAATTTATGTCATATTCATTATTATTTGTATATAAAATTGAAATACTGTTAGATTTATAACAATTGTACATTGGGTTTATAAGAGGTCATAAAGCCAATAAGAAAGAGAAAACAAATAGTGAATAAGTTATATATTTTATGTTGGTGGTAATAATCTAGATAAGCAAAATAGCTATGTGACTGAATTGCTCCCTTTAACAACGCTTTACTACCTCTTAACACACCTATGATGACTTTGTAAGTACTGGTGAACTAAAATTTTAAACAGCTTAAAATGATTTCATAATGATTCCTACCCACATAAGCAATCTTTCTGGTTATTCTGATTTAAAACTCTATCATGTTTAACTGACTACATGTTCTGATTAAAACTTTTAGGTAAATCTTTTGCATATTATCTCCATCCTTTCTCCCACTTCTGACAAGAATTTCATTGACTATTTATATACATGTAGCAGGAAATAGGCAATAAGTGTTCCATCACCGCTCTTTAAAGCATTTATATATAGCTTAGTAAGTACCCACAGACAAAGAGAATTTGAGAATTTTCAATTATTTAGTATTTGGAATTGTCTGGAAGTATTTTCTGAATAAAACACATTTAACAGGTGCAATTATTGCCTTTGGTTATTTCTATCACCTGCATTCCACTCCACTCTTTGGGTCAATTTCATTCTGCTAAAAAAACTGGTAGAGAAAAGCTGCTCTCAAGTAAAACTGCGGGATCTCTAAAGAGTCATCTCAAATCACTTTAATAACAAATCTAAAGCAACTTTTAAATATTTAAAAAAATTCATGCAGTGCTAATATATTTATGAACAGCACAAAGTGTGTGAAGTAAAATTTTAAATGAAAAATTCTGGCCCACACACATTCTACAGAAAAGTAAATTGTGGAAATTTGAACAAAAAAAGAAAGAAAAGATTCCCAATGCTGACATTACATGAAAACCAGGTTTAACATAAACATTTACCTCCAAACTCTAAGCCTTTCCCTTTGTGTTGTCCATAAACTTTCTCTGATATATTCTTAATCTTTTTTGCTTGTCTTTCCCACACTTTTCCATTGTTGTGTCTGTTATTCTCAGCCAATTGCTCTTTGTGCATCTTGTGATCTCCACCCACCCAAATTTCTCCTTCTGCTTCTGCTTTTTTCTCTTCTTAATGCCTCCCTCTCTGTTTCTCTCTTCTGAACACTTTTATTAAATGATATATAGGAAACATATTTTGTATTTGTCTACCACAGCAGACAAACAATAACTGTCCTCCACATTCCTGGAGGGCTCAACTTTGTTTTCCGGTTCACTGTTGTGTAACTTGTTTCCCATTCACTTCTCATTATTCTCTGGCCTCCACTGCATCACATAACAGAAATGGCTCTCACTAAAGCCACTGAAAATCTCTTAGCTTCCATGCTGCATCACATCTGTTCACTCCTTGTCCTACTAGAGCATTTATTTTAGTGACTGGCACCATAACTTTCTTTGTCCTTCTTGAATATCTTCCTTTCCTTATGTTCATGACACTCATCTGCCCTGTTTCCCTTCTCTTCTTCATCATTCTGCTCAGTATCGTTTCCCAGTTTCTGCCCATCTTTCATTGCTGTCAGTCAGAACTATTAGCTTCAACAAGAAATGGTGTTTTTGAATGGATTTTCTCTAACATAGAAATGTGAGGGAGATTGAAGGAACCAGCTTGAAAAAAATAGATAGCAAAGAAGGAAGGAAGGCAATCTGTGAACAGCCAAAACCATGTCCCAACACTGTATCCACGAGGGTTGTTGTCACACCGGCTGTATGGGAATGCCACTGTTCACACTGACAGGGTGGGTCATTGGTGTGGGTGCAGGATGCATTTGCTGGAACCTTCATATTATAGCTTGGTTGCCTTAGCAACCCAAATTCTCTTTTGTCCATGTCCTTTTTTTTTTTTTTTTTTTGTCCTTGTCCCTTTTAATGCCTCACTTCAAATTCCAAATCCAGTGTGGGGAAGTTAGATTTGCCACACTTGCATCAGGTGCCCTCACTCTAGTTGTTAGAGGCATAGGAAAGTCAGTTTGCAGCTCTTTTGGCTCCTAGAGTGGGTGATAGACTTTGCAGGCCACCAATATCTAGTGGGAGAAAAGAGGATCAGATTGGCTATCTGAAAATGGCATACATCTTCACTGCCACTTTAATATACTCTGTCAGTTTAGTTTCTCACCATCTCTTCATACTTGACGTTTTCTCCAAGGGATAGATCATAGATAAGTATGCCTTCAACTACCCCAAGGACTTCCAAGTCATTATTTGTAGTAGATTCATACTACAAAGAATATATCAATGGGATGTCCACAGATGGGCCACCGCCTCTGAGTTCTCAATCAATTTTTGATGGGAATCTACACAGTCATCAAGTGACTCCTCTATTCTTCATTGACTACCCATTCACCTTCAATGTATCAGAGAGGTACTGCATCTACATTCTGAACTCTTTTCTATCTGTCTCTTCATCTTCCCATCAATCTCAATGTCACTGCACATATGTACTAGGCATGCCACATGTATTTGAATCACTCATGGAGTAAACAGAATACAGATTATTAGCTTTAATTATTGACCCACTAAATCAATGTCTACAGTAATATCTCAGATCTATATTTTGAACAAAACATTCCTCTGACAATTCCAATGTGTAATCTGGTTTAAGAACACTAAATAGTAGTAACCTCTACTGACTAGTACTCCTGACCCCAATTACCCCACTCTGCAGTCTATTTTCTACACTACCATATATTCAATTAAAAAATAATATTTCAGTGCCACTCCCTCCTCTTAAGTTTTAGTGTATTCTTATTCCGTGATGGATAACGTTCAAGATCCTTCATATGCAATTCAATTCATTTCATTACCAAGGCGCTTCAATCTTCTTTTCCCTTCACCATACATCCACATCCCAAACATAGAATTTCCATATCATACCCTTTCTATCCCATAAATTTAGGACATGTTACAATTCTTTCATTTTTCAAATCTGTTCTTTGCTGCACATTTAAAAATATGAAATAATTCCATTTATTTCCATGCCCCTGAAATAGATCCTATCTATTACCTAGGTAACACATAAAATTGAGAGGACATTCTGATGTGCATAACTGTATCTCAAATCTCCTTCCTATATTTTCACATATAAATTCTTATTGACATTTAAAAAACTTATTCCATTTCATTTCAGGTAACACCCAGTGAGGACATGGAAAAAGATAATGCAACACTACTGACAGAGTTAATTCTCACAGGACTCACATATGAACCACAGTGGCAAATCTCCCTATTCCTGGTGTTCTTGGTTATCTATCTTCTCACCATTGTGGGGAACCTTGGTCTGATTGCTCTCATATGGAATGACCCTCAGCTTCACATCCCCATGTACTTTTTCCTTGGAAGTTTGGCATTTGTGGATGCTTGGATATCATCCACAGTGACCCCCAAGATGCTGGTCAACTTCTTTGCCAAGAGCAAAATGATATCTCTTCCTGAATGCATGATACAGTTTTTTTCCTTGGCAATCAGTATAACCACAGAATGTTTTCTGCTGGCAACAATGGCTTATGATCGCTATGTGGCCATATGCAAACCATTACTTTACTCAGTGATTATGTCCAATACACTATGCATCCGGCTGTTAGTTTTGTCATTTTCAGGTGGCCTTCTTCATGCCATAATTCACAATGCTTTGTTATTCAGATTAACCTTCTGTGATTCCATCATAGTACATCACTTTTACTGTGACATTATGCCATTGTTTAAGATTTCTTGTACTGACCCTTCTATTAATTTTCTGATAGTATTTATTTTTGCTGGGTCAATACAGATGTTCACCATTCTGATAGTTCTTGTCTCCTATACACTAGTTCTCTTTTCAATCTTAAAAAAGAAGTCACTACAAGGGATAAGAAAAGCCTTCTCCACCTGTGGAGCCCATCTCTTATCTGTCTCTTTGTACTATGGCCCTCTTGTCTTAATGTATATGCGCCCTGTATCTGCACAATCAGATGGTCAAGATATGATGGACTCTCTATTTTATACTATCATAATTCCTTTATTAAATCCAATTATCTATAGCTTGAGAAATAAGAAAGTCATAGATTCATTGAGAAAAATATTAAAGAGAAATTCTTAGGACACACATTAATATCTGTTCTCTTCTCATTAAAATGACACAAACTTATACAGATTACATATTGCTATGTGTTGATTAGTGTTTACCTTTTGCAGTTATAATTGCCCTAATGTTTAAATGACTTATGGTGAGAGTAAAAATAAATGTGTATATGTAAAAACATAGAAGGAATTTTTATCAAGTGTTCATGACATAAGAATAATTGAAAAGGAAAACAAAAATTTTTACATGTTTGCATGTTTCAATGCGGCTTCATAAATGCATTAAGTGCTGCAAAATATGGTAACTGCTCTAAAAAGAATTTGAATATGATATATTTGACAGCCATACAGCTATGCAGCCTGAAGACTCATATCCCGTTACTCCACAGTGGAGTCAGGGTTGTGTTTGAGTGAACAGAGACAGAAAAGCATAATGAGTGATCAGATTTAGGTTCACTTCTGCCTTTCATCTCTCACCATTGATAATATACACAGTTCTACTTATATAAATAAGGTCCTCAGAGTAAAACTACTCACTTCCATCATTTGCTATAAAATTGTTATTGTTCCTATATCCTGCTGATACTCTTACTTCTCAAACAATGCTGTTAGATTATTTTTAAGAAACAGATGTCTGACTAAGTAATATCCCACTTCAATAACTTTTCATGGATTTTGCTATCTACCAGATTATTATAAATGGTACACATTTCTAGAGCTGTATAACACATATGCATAAGTCTATTCATATATGCATATGTATGAAATGAATGATATAGAAGGATATCTATATACATATCATATAGATTGTATATTTGCTCTTCAGATTATTTATTTGCTATGTGTTGATTAGTTTTAAACATTTTTTTTCAGTTATAATTGCCCTAGTGTTAATGACTTTAGGTGGGAGTACAAATAAACAATTTTTTTACAAATAAACATCTTAAATATGTATGTGTGTACACACATACATTTGTTCTGCATTTGTTCTCCCTGCATTATTTGAGGTTTATCTCTAAAAAAATCTTGATTTAACTCTGAAGTCTTGTCCTCCAAATTCTTCTAGTAGATTCAGTGTTATCACCACAATGAGTTACTGAAAGCCTTCTGGACACCTTCTTAGGTACATACTTTTGTTTATACAGGTCTCTCCACAGAGGATGCTTCCCCAAGTGCACCCATCTTCACTTACAATTGAAATAGTGTCACTTCTTTAAGATCTATCTTAAATGTTACAGCTTCCTTGATGCATTCCTAGATTACCAAAAGAAGACAGGAATGTTCATTTGTTTGATGTATTACATATTTTATTTATTCTTTTAGGTCACAAATGGCCTTGTGTAATACTTGGTTTTAGCTTACAAGCTCTTTTAGATTATAATTTAGAAGTCTTAGTACTTTTCCAATCGTTTGCGTGTCAGTACAGTGGCTTACACACATGAGGTCCTATGTAAGTACTTAGGAAATATATATATACATTTGAAATGAATCTGGCAGCACAAATACTTCAAATGAAGTGAGAGTGCATCACTCATTTCCAATCCTGTAATGAGCCCCAAGAGATTACTGGGCCTGGGGTGTCTGCTGCAAGCCAGCTCAACTTCCTGTTTCTTTCAAGACAATCACAAGTATCATACACCTAAAGTAAATTATTCTTATTCTTCTTATCATTAAGATTAGCTCCTGGGGACCAGGAGGAGCCCTTTAATTAGACGCTTGTTTAAAAATACAAAACATGTAAGCATTTGAAACAAATATTACTATGTATTTCTGGAGGTGCAGATCACAAAATTAGACCAGGTCATCTGCCCTCTTTTTGTTTCTCTGAGGGTAACTCTAAGGCCCAGGAAAGGAAGTGAATACATCAGAGTCCAGATATTGTTATTACTTTCCACTAGAGAATCCATGTTATTGCATTAATCTGTAGTTTGTTACTGTATAACATTCCCACTGTTCTGATTTTTTTCTGTAAATTATCTACACTTGTGTTCATTCACATGATGTTATGACCCAAAGACTGTATTACAATAAAAGCAATTGGTGAGTATTTCTTCTGCTATCATAAAGATTTATTTCACAAATTGGTTCTTTTTTAATGAAAAGGTTGGCATCAATCCATGAGTATATGAGTGTGGTGTATACACTGTCTGGTTCTCCTCTAGATTGGGTAGGTGTGGACAGGCTTTGGGGGTCTCAGAAACTCAGACTTTCTAGCAACATTCTCTTGTACATGTCTCATCTACAGATTCCATCGATCTGATGTGTCTTTCATTAAAATGTCAACTAATTTATGCCTTTCAGAAAATGACCAAAATGTCCTGACAAAACATTTCTCCAAAGAAGACATATAGATGAAAAACAGACACATAAAAAGATGCTCAACATCACTAAACATCAGGGAAATGTAAATCAAAACCACAATGAGATATCACCTCACACCTGTCAAAATGGTTAAAATAACAATAATAGTTAAAAAAAAATAACAAACAGCAAGTGTTGGCAAGGATGTGAACAAAAAGGAACCCTGTGTGTTGTTGGTGGGATGCAAAATCTTGCCGTCGCTGTGGAAAACAGTATGGAAGTTGCTCAAATGATTAAAAACAGAAATACTCTACAATGTAGTAATTGCACTACTGGGTATTTATCCAAAGAATACAAAATGATTAATTTGAAAAGATACACGAACATCTATGTTTATTGCAGCATTATTTTACAACAGGCAAATTATGGAAGCAGTCAAGTGTACATAGATAAATGAATGGATAAAGAAGATGTGGCTATATATATACATATATGAATATTATTCAGCCATAAAAAGAATGAAATTTTGCCATTTACAAAATATGAATGGGTCTAGAAAGTATAATGCTAAGCAAAATAAGTCAATCAGGGAAAGACAAATAAATACCATATGATTTCACTCATATGTGGAATTTAAGAAACAAAGGGGAGAAAAAGAGATAAACCAAAAAACAGACTCTTACTTTAGTGAGCAAACAGAGGGTTACCAGAAGGGAGGTAGGTAGGGGGATCCATGAAATAGGTGAAGAGTATTAAGAGTACACTCATCTTGATGAAGACTAATACATAGAATTGGTGAATCATTATATTGTACACCTGAGAGAATTATAACACTGTATGTTAGCTACACTGGAATTAAAATTAAAATTTAAATTTAAAAAGTCTCCTGTCCACTGATGTGTCCCTATTCTCACTTCTGTTACAAAATTTTTCATTTTTGTACATCATTTTCGTCATTTCAGTGTCATGTAGGGAAAGACCTAAAACATACATCTCTGCAAATTCCACATTTTAGACAAAATGTTCTGCAAAGTTTTAAAAAGTAAACTATGAAGTTACATAGTATTATTTGTAGAATATTTAGATATAAAGGATGAGATCACAATGCTAAGTTCATCCAGTTGTCTGGAACATGGCTAAATGTGATTATCTTTAAAATAATAATAATTAATATTAATAATAATAATATAAATACCCTTTACTATAAACATATTGATTTTCTTACTTTAAAATAATTCATAGTTCCTCCTTCAATGTACATGTATATATGTTTTTTCCTCATCACTTTGTAATACCTATTGAGAAGTTGCTGACATTATCCTAGACTGTATTCAAGGAATCAACACACTTAGGAGTTAGTTAAAAACAAACACCAACTGTGGGGACTAAGATAGTGGAGTAGTAGGAGAACCCTAAAATTGCCTTGACCCTCAAACACAGCTAGATAAAAATCAAATCACTCTGACTACACAAGAAACTGATCTGAGGACTGACAGAACAAACTGCACAACTAGAGGGAGAGAAGAGGCCATATCATCAAAGGTAGGAAGTGCAGAGACATGGGTTAGGGGAGAGACAGATCATGAGCGCTGCAGAGGAGAGGGAAGCCTGGTCATGGACAGAGGAGAGAGAGGGAAAGAGAGAGAGGGAGAGAGATTGAGGAGTTCACAGGGAAACACAAGGAAAATACTTCCCCAAAGCCAATGACTGGGAAAATGAGAGGAGATGATTTGCATGGGTTTTATAACCAGCAGGGCTCAAAGACTGAAGTTTTAGACGTCCTCAGTGTGGCTAGTGTGGAGCCCTGAGGGCTCCACAGCAGTCCTATGGAGAAGGTGGGCATACAGTTTGAGGGTGGGTGGTGCAATCTGAGGATCCCCTAGGATAAGCTGGGAGAGGTATTCCCCCTTGTTATAGTGCATCTGGGATAGGTGGCACTGTCTCTCCAGAGACAAAAGACCTGGCGGGGGTGCTGTTTCCCTCTTCCACCTCTCTGCACAGAGACACTTACTGAGGGTGGTTAACCTGGACACAGACTATTTGCTGTGCTTTCCCCCAAAACCTAAACTCCTGTGCTTTGGTGTGACTGCCCTCCTGGGTAAAACCTGCATCAGTCCCAGCATGGCAAGACCCTCCCCCAGAGAACCAGAGTGGGTCCACACCATGCCAGGCACATAAAGTTTGGGGGTTTAATACAGTGAGCCTGCCTACGATAGAGCCCAAGGTGCACTGTGCTGCTAGGCGAGCAGAAGACCCTAACACAGTGTGAAAGCAGTGATCCGGAACACAGGAGAGGAGATTGTTTGCTCTTCTGGGAGGGCTCACTGGACAGCAGCAAGCATGAACTTCCCTCTCTGGGTACGAGGGAGTTGGCTGACACCATTTCTCTTCCCCACCCCTCAGTATAAACTAATTCAGTAAACAGCACAGTGCTAACATTGGTAGCCTAAACCACTTACACAAAGGCTCAACCCCTGTGCTCTGCCAGTATTGCTTTTCTCGGGCAAGTGTCCCTGGCACACAGAGCAGTGGTGCCCTCCCCCAGAGGACCAGCACAAATGCCCAAACACACCATGTCTACTGACCATAGAGTTCTGCAAAACTTCAGCACCAGTAGAAATAAAATCAGGTCTATTTTAAAGAGGAAACCAGAGCACACCTAGCTAAAACTCACCACACTCTGGCCAAAATCTGGACACTCCCCACTATAGGCAAGGAAAAATTCTGCATAAGAGTGACCTGAGGGAAAGAGCATCCAAAACACAGCCGCAGAATACACAAAGCATACACCAGAAACACTATAGTATATGACTTCTTCTTCATAAAGTCATTACTCTCAGGAGCAGGAAATATATAACAGTCTTTCCTAACACACAGACAAAGACCTAGACAAAATGCCAAGATAGAATTCATCCCAAAAGAAAGAATAAGAAAAGGTCATGGCCAGGTATCTAATGGAAAAAGATATAAGTAATATGCCTGATCCAGAATTTAAAGCCACAATCATAAGGATACTAACTGTACTTGAGAAAAGCATAGAAGACAGCTGGGAGTCTCTTACCACAAAGACAGAAGAGCTAAAAACTAACCAGGCCAAAGTGAAAAATGGAATAATGAAATCTTGAAACCTACTGGAAGATATGGCCACAGCATGGAAGAAGCAGAAGAATAAATAAGTGATATAGAAGATAAAATCATGGAAAATAATGAAACTGCACAAAAGAGGGAAAAGAAAATCCTGGATCACAAAAACAGATTTAGGGAATTCAGTAATAACATTCATATCATAGGAATCCCAGAAAAAGAGGGAAAGGGGGCAGAAGGTTTATTTGAGCAAATTATACCAAAACAACCCTAATCTGGGGGAGAAAACAGATACTCAAACCCAGGAGGACAGAGAACTCCATTCAAAATCAGCTAAAGCAGGCCAACATCAAGAAATATCAAATTTGCAAATATTAAATTTGCAAAATAAAGAGATAAAGAAAAAATCCAAAAAGCAGCAAGACAAAAGAAGTCCCAAACTTATAAAGTAAGACAAATAAGGTTGGCAGCAGATCTCCACAGAAATTTGGCAGGCCAGAAGGGAGTGGTATAATATATTCAACATGTTGAATGGGAAAAATATGCAGCCAAGAATACTCTATCCAACAAGTCTATCACTCAAAATAGAATGAGAGATAAAGAATTTCCCAAACAAAAACTAAAGGGTTTCATGACCACTAAACCAACCCTGCAATAAATATTAGATACTCTTTGAGTGGGACAGAAATATCAAAAGTGACAAAGACTAGAGGGGTGCCTGGGTGGCTCAGTTGGTTAAGCAGCCAACTTCAGCTCAGATCATGATCTTGCTGTCTGTGAGTTCAAGCCCTGTGTCGGGCTCTGTGCTGACAGCTCAGAGCCTGGAGCCTGCTTCCAATTCTGTGTCTCCCTCTCTCTCTGCCCCTTCCCTGCTTGCTCTCTGGATCTCTCTCTCTCTCTCTCTCTCTCTCTCTCAAAAATAATAAACATTAAGAAAAAAAATTTTTTTAAAGTGACAAAGACTAGAAAAGAAATAAGAAAATCTTCCAAAACCATGACAAACAAGTAATAAAATGGCACTGAATTCATATCTATCAATAATCACTCCGAAAGTAAACAGACTAAATTCTCCAATCAAAAGACATAGAATGTAAGAATGAATAAAAAAACAAGACTTATGTATATGCTGCCTATAAGAGACTCATTTTAGACAAAAAAAAGTGAGGGAATGGAGAAATATTTACCATACAAATACAAAAGAAAGCCAGAGTAGCATACTTATATCAGACAAACTAGATTTTAAACCAAAAACTGTAACAAGAGATGAAGAAGGGCACTACATCATAATAAAAGGATCTATCCAACAAGAAAATCTAACAATTGTAATTATTTATGTCCCCAACTTGAGAGCACCCAAATATATAAAACAATTAATAACAAACATAAAGGAGCTCATTGATAATAATACAATAATAGTAAGGGACTTTAATACCCCCACTTATAGCAATGGACAGATCATCTAGGCACAGATTCAACAAGGAAACAATGGTTTTGAATGACACACTAGACCAGATGGACTTAACAGATATATTCAGAACATTTCATTCTAAATTTAGCAGCAGAAAACACATTCTTTTCAAATGTACATGGAACATACTCCAGAATAGATCACATACTGGGTTTTAAATCAGGCCTCAACAAGTACAAAAAAATTGAAATCCTACCATGCATCTTTTCAGACCACAAAACTATAAAACTTGAAGTCAATCAGAAGTGAAAATTTGGAAAGAACACAAATTCATGGAGGCTAAAGAACATCCCACTAAAGAGTGAATGGGTCAACAAGGAAATTAAATAATAAATTTAAAAAGTACATGGAAACAAATGAAAATGAAAAGACTATGGTCCAAAATCTTTGGGATGCAGCAAAAGTGGCCCTAAGAGGGAAGTATATAGATATAACAATACAGGTCTACCTCAAAAAGCAAGAAAATCTCAAATAAACAACTTAACTTTATACCTAACAGAGCTAGAAAAAGAACAAATGGAAGCCTAAAGTCAGCCTTCTTTCCAGAAGAAAGGAAGTAATAAAGATTAGAGCAGAAATAAATGATATAGAAACAACAAAAAACCTCAGTAGACCAGATCAATGAAACCAGGAGTCAATTCTCTGAAAGAACTAATAAAATTGATAACCTCCTAGCCAGATTTATCAAAAAGAGAAAGGACCCAAATAAGTAAAATCGCTAATGAGAGAGGGGAAATCGCAACCAATACCACAGAAATACAAACAATTACAAGAGAATATCATGAAAAATTATATGCCAACAAATTGGGAAATCTGGAAGAAATGGATAAATTCTTGGAAACATATAAGCACCAAAACTAAAACAGGAAGAAATAGAAAACTTGAACAGACCAATAATCAGCAAAGGAACCAAATCAGTAATAAAAAATCTCCCAACAAACAAAAGTCCAGGGCCAGATAGCTTCACGGGGGCATTCTACCAAACATTTAAAGAAGAATTAATACCTATTCTTATCAAACTATTCTAGAAAGTAGAAATGGAAGGAAAACTTCCAAACTCATTCTATGATGCCAGCATTATCCTGATTCCAAAGTGAGACAAAGACTTCACTAAAAAAGAGAGTTACAGGCCAATATCCCTGATGAACATAGATGCAAAAATTCTCAGCAAAAATACTAGCAAACTGAGTCCAACAGATCATTAGAAGAATCACTCCCTACCATCAAGTGGGATTTATTCCTGGGTTAAAGGGGTGGTTCATTATCATGATCAATCAATATGATATACCACATTAATAAAAGAAAGGATAAGAATCTATGATCCTTTCAATAGCTGCAGAAAAAGCATTTGGCAAAGTACAGCATACAATCTTGATAAAAAAAAAAAAAAAAAAAAAGCTCAACAAAGTAACAATAGAAGGAACATACATCAACATCACAAAGTCCATAAATGAAAAACCCAAGCTAATATCATCCTTAATGGAGAAAAAACAGAGAGCTTTTCTTCTAAGGTCAGGAACACCCACTGTCACCACTGTAATTTAACATAGAAGTCCTAGCCTCAGCAATCAAAAACAGAGAAAAAGACAATAAGAAAACAAAAGAAAAAGAAATAAAAGGCATCTAAATCAGCAAGGAATAAGTCAAACTTTCACTCTTTTCAGAAGACATGATCCTCTATGTAGAAAACCCAAAATATTCCACCAAAAATTGCTAGAACTGACACACAAATTCAGTAAGGTCACAGGATACAAAATCAACATACAATAATACAAGATACAAAAATACAATAATACAAGAAATCAATAATCAAGATCACAGGATACAAAATCAATATACAGAAATCTGTTGAATTTCTATGCACCAATAATGAAGGAGCAGAAAGAGAAATCAAGGAATCAATCCCATTTACAATTGCACCAAAAACCATAAGATACCTAGGAAAAAGCCTAACTAAAGAGGTAAAAGATCTGTACTTTAGTAAACTATGGAACACTTATGAAAGAAACTGAAGAAGACACAAAGAAATGGAAAAACATTCCATCCTCCTGGATAGGAAGAACAAATATTGTTAAAATGTTTATGGCACCCAAAGTAATATACATATTTAATGCACTCCCTATCAAAATACCACTAGCATTTTTCACAGAGGTAGAACAAACAATCCTAAAATTTGTATGGAACCACAAACAACCCTGAATAGCCAAGGAAATCTTGAAAAAGAAAAGCAAAGCTGGAGACATCACAATTCCAGACTTCAAATTTAATGTCATGCTGGCTCGTCTTTGAACAATCTTTCTCAAATTAATTGTATATACAAGATAATACTCATGATGTAATATGTAAATAAACCTCTTCTTACTAGTTACCTTTTAAAACAGAGTTATTTGAGGTCCATAGCTGACAATTGAGTTATATTTCCCTCTTTCTCATATGAAGAAGTCACTAAATGTACATCTAGTGGTTCTAACAGCCATAGTTTTTCAGAGTACAGAGCCGATAAGATATATCAATCTGTAAGTGAAATATGTATATGTGAAGACATTTCTTATAAAATGTTGGCTCGTGTGAATATGAAGGCTGAGAAGTCCCATGATCTGCTATCTATAAGGTTTGAGACCCAGGAAAGATGATGCTCTAGTTCTAAAGCATGAGAATAGAAGAGTTGATGAAAGGTATAAATTCCATCAACTGTAGTTTGCATGAAGGTTGACAACTGTATTTGAGATTGGCTCCCAAAAGGAATCCAAACTTTGGCCTCAATAAAATCATATATGGTTGATTAGCTCAGAGAAGATCACACTAATTAAAGCAGTCAGCACATCAAAATTTATAGAGCAACTGAAGTTTGCATAAACCTGTTAGAAGTGTCACCTGTGGTAGAAACCTGTGGGTTTACAAGATGCCAAAAAATCCAGGTGAGTAATAGAAAACTGCTAGTGAATAATTTATATAGTTAATTTTAATGATTATAATCTAGATAAGCAAAATAGCTGTGAGGCTTAATTATTCACTTTAACAATGTTTTATTTCTCTCAACATATCTATAATAACTTATAGGTATTGGTGAACTAAAATGTTAAACAATTTAAACTGCACTTAGGTATCACTTCATAACAGGGGCACCTGGATGGCTCAGCAGGTTGAGTGTCTGACTCTTGATTTTGGCTCAGGTCATGACTCCAGGGCTGTGTGATCAAGTCCCACATTGGGCTCCATGCTGAGCATGGAGCCTACCTAGGATTCTCTCTTTCTCCCCCTGCCCCTCACCTCTGCTCACGCACTCTCCCTTAAAAAAAATCATTTCAGGGACACCTGGGTGGCTCAATCAGTTAAGTGTCTGACTCTTGGTTTTGGCTCAGGTCATGATCTCACCATTCGTGTGTTTCAGCCAGACATCAGGCGCCTTACTGACAGTGCAGAGCCCACTTGAGATTCTCTCCTTCCTTCTCTGTATGTCCCTCCCTCAGTCTCTCTCTCTTACTCAAATAAATAAATAATCTTAAAAAAATAATTTCATAACAATTCCTACATAAGAAATCTTCTGGTTACTCTGATTAAAACCTCCCTTATGTTTAATTGATCACACTTTCTGATAAAACTTTTAAAGTAAGTCACTTGCATATTACCTCTATCCTTTATCCAACTTCTGACAAGAATTTCATTGACTATTTATGTAGGAGGAAATAGGCAGTAAGTGCTCCTTCATGCTCTTTCTAGTATTTATAGCTTATTAAGTACCCACACATAAACTGAATTTGAGTATCTTCAGTTCGTTAGTGATTTGGGATTGCATGGAAGAAGTTCTTTCAAATAAATGTACATTTAAAAACTGCAATTATTGGCTTTGGTTACTTACATCACTTGTATTCCACTCCACTCTTTGGCTCAGTTTTATTCTGCTAAATAACTGGTGGCAAAAAAAAAATACTCTCAAGTAAAACCAGAAGGATTTCTAGAAAAAGTCAGTTCTAATCACTGTAATAACAAATGTAAAGGCACTTTTAAATATGAAAAGAACTTTCAGGCAGTGCTAGTGTATTTATGAACAGCACAAAATTTGCGAAGTAAAATTTAAAATGAAAATCTCTTGCTTACACATATTCCATAGAAAATTAAACAAGGAAATTTGAATAAAACAAGTTTCCCCAAATTGACAACTTTATTATTTTTTTTAAGTTTATTTATTTATTTTGAGAGAGTGAGGTAGAGAGAGAATCTCAAGCAGGCTCTGCTCTGTCAGCATACAGTCCAATGTTGGGCTTGATCTCACAAACCATGAGATCATGACCTGAGCTGAAATCAAGAGTCAGACGTTTAACGGACAGCCACGCAGGAGCCTGAAAGTTGACAACTTAAAGTAAAACAAAGGTTAAGATAAATATGTATTCCCTAATTCTGAGCTTTTCCCTTTTGTTGTCCATTAACTTTCTCTGATATATTCTGAATCCTTCTTTGTCTTTCCCACACTTATTCATCAACATGTCTATTATTCTCTGTGTATTACTCTTTGTGCATCTTGTGATCTCCACCCACCCAAATTTCTCCTTCTACTGTCTTCTTCCTCTTTGTGATGACATCCTCTCTGCTTCTCTCTTCTGAACACTTTTATTAAATGATATATAGGAAACATATTTTGTATTTGTCTACCACAGCAGACATACAATAACTGTCCTCCACATTCCTGGAGGGCTCAACTTTGTTTCCCAGTTCACTGTTGTGTAACTTGTTTCCCATTCACTTCTCATTATTCTCTGGCCTCCACTGCATCACATAACAGAAATGGCTCTCACTAAAGCCACTGAAAATCTCTTAGCTTCCATGCTCCATCACATCTGTTCACTCCTTGTCCTACTAGAGCATTTATTTTAGTGACTGGCACCATAACTTTCTTTGTCCTTCTTGAATATCTTCCTTTCCTTATGTTCATGACACTCATCTGCCCTGTTTCCCTTCTCTTCTTCATCATTCTGCTCAGTATCGTTTCCCAGTCTCTGCCCATCTTTCATTGCTGTCAGTCAGAACTATTAGCTTCAACAAGAAATGGTGTTTTTGAATGGATTTTCTCTAACATAGAAATGTGAGGGAGATTGAAGGAACCAGCTTGAAAAAAATAGATAGCAAAGAAGGAAGGAAGGCAATCTGTGAACAGCCAAAACCATGTCCCAACACTGTATCCACGAGGGTTGTTGTCACACCGGCTGTATGGGAATGCCACTGTTCACACTGACAGGGTAGGTCATTGGTGTGGGTGTAGGATGTATTTGCTGGAATCTTCATTTTATTTTTTTTTGTTAAATTTTTTTAATGTTTATTTACTCTTGAGAGAGAGACAGAGCACGAGAGGGGGAGGGGCAGAGAGAAAGGGAGACATAGAATCTGAAGCAGGCTGCAGGCTCTGAGCTGTCAGCACAGAGGTGGACACAGGATTCGAAGTCACGAACCACAAGATCATGACCTGGGATGAAGTCAGATACTTAACCAACTGAACCACACAGGAACCTCTGGAACCTTCATTTTATAGCTTGGCTGCCTTAGCAACCCAAATTCTCTTTTGTCCTTGTCCCTTTTACTCCCGCACTCCAAATTTTAAACCAGTGTGGGGAAGTTAGATTTGCCAAACTTACATCAGGTGCCCTCACTCTAGTTGTTAGTGGCACAACTTTTGGCTCCTAGAGTGGGTGGTAGACTTTGCCTGTCACCAAGATTATGTGGGAGAAAAGAGGATTGGACTGGCTTCTGAAAATGGCACACATCTTCAGTGCCACTTTACCATACTTTTGTCAGTTTAGTCTCTTGCCCTTCTCTTGACACTTGGTGTATTCTCTAATAGATAGATCATACGTAAGTGTGCCTCCACCTACTCCAATGATTTCCAAGTCATTATTTCCATTAAGCTCTTGTAACTCATACTACAAAGTATATATCACCTAGACATCCACAAACTGGCCACTGCCTTCTAGTTCTTAATCAGTTTTGAGGAAAATCTACCCAGTTACCCAGGTACTTCTTTATTCCTCACTGAAGACCCCTTCAGCTCCAATATATCACAGAGGTAGTAACTGCCTCTACATCCTGAATTCTTCGGCATCCATGTCTTAATCTTCTTGTTAATTTCAATGTCAATTTGCTAGTGGACTAGCCAAGTCACATGTATGTAGATCACCATGGAGCAAGTTTAAAATACAGATTATTAGCTTTAGTTCTTGACACACTAAATTAATTTCTACAGTAAAGTTTCAAATCTATATTTTACACAAAAGTTTCCCCAGACATTTCTGATGTGTACTCTGATTTGAGAACAGCTAGACAGTAGTAACTTCTTGTTGCCTGGTATTCCTGAGCCCAGTTTCTACTCCCTTCAGCCTATTTTTTATACTACCATATATTCACTTTAAAAGAGAGTCTTAGAGTGCTATTCCTTCCTCTTGTTTTCAGTGCATGTTTATCCCCTGATAAATAATATTCAAGATCTTTCATAAGCTATTTAATTAACTTTACTAACCTGGCCCTTCAAGCTTCTTTCCCTTTCAAGACATTCAAGACACAGAATTTCTGTTTCATAATGAATCCTGTACCATAAATTTAGCACATATGTATAATGTCTTCCATTTTCCAAAATCTGTTTATTGCTGCATTTTAATATTTAAATAATTGTACTATTTTCCTTAGCTCCAAAATAGATTCCACTAAATATGTAATAAAATTAAGAGGGGATTCTGATGTGCACAACTGTATCTCAAATCTCCTCCCCATATTTTCACATATAAATTCTTATTGACATTTAAAAAACTTACTCCATTTCATTTCAGGCAATACCCAGTGAGGACATGGGAAAGGAAAATGCAACATTGCTGACAGAGTTAATTCTCCGGACTCACATATGAACCGCAGTGGCAAATCCCCCTATTCCTGGTGTTCTTGGTTATCTATCTTCTCACCATTGTGGGGAACCTTGGTCTGATTGCTCTCATATGGAATGACCCTCAGCTTCACATCCCCATGTACTTTTTCCTTGGAAGTTTGGCATTTGTGGATGCTTGGATATCATCCACAGTGACCCCCAAGATGCTGGTCAACTTCTTTGCCAAGAGCAAAATGATATCTCTTCCTGAATGCATGATACAGTTTTTTCCCTTGGCAATCAGTATAACCACAGAATGTTTTCTGCTGGCAACAATGGCTTATGATCGCTATGTGGCCATATGCAAACCATTACTTTACCCAGTGATTATGTCCAATACACTATGCATCCGGCTGTTAGTTTTGTCATTTTCAGGTGGCCTTCTTCATGCCATAATTCACAATGCTTTGTTATTCAGATTAACCTTCTGTGATTCCATCATAGTACATCACTTTTACTGTGACATTATGCCATTGTTTAAGATTTCTTGTACTGACCCTTCTATTAATTTTCTGATAGTATTTATTTTTGCTGGGTCAATACAGATGTTCACCATTCTGATAGTTCTTGTCTCCTATACACTAGTTCTCTTTTCAATCTTAAAAAAGAAGTCACTACAAGGGATAAGAAAAGCCTTCTCCACCTGTGGAGCCCATCTCTTATCTGTCTCTTTGTACTATGGCCCTCTTGTCTTAATGTATATGCGCCCTGTATCTGCACAATCAGATGGTCAAGATATGATGGACTCTCTATTTTATACTATCATAATTCCTTTCTTAAATCCAATTATCTACAGCTTGAGAAATAAGAAAGTCATAGATTCACTGAGAAAAATGTTAAAGAGAAATACTTAGAAGTCATAATAATATCTACTCTCCTCTCATTAAAATGACACAAAATTACAGATTAGATGTTATTAAGTGTTGATTAGCTATCAAAGTCTTTTGTAGGTATAATTGCATTAGCATTTTAATGACTAAGGTAGGCATACAATTCGCTTTCTTAAATATGTATGTCTATTATTCAAAAATAGAAAGAATTCTAACCAAGTGTTCATGTCATACTAAAGAGGAAAACAAATTATTTTACACGTTTTTATATTTTCAATGTGGCTTCATAAATTCATTAAGCCCTGTAATAATTTAACACTTCTGAAAGGAATTTGAATATCATGTCTTTGACAGCCATTACAGTCATGCAGACAGAAGACTCATATCACATTTAATCCACAGTAGAGTCACAGTTGCGTATGAGTGAACAAAGCCCAAAACGTATGAGTCATCCCATTTCAGGACACCCATGCCCTTCCTCCCTCACCAGTGATTCTATACACAGTCTACTGATACCACTGAGGTTCTCACGTTAAAACTACTCATATCTGTCATTTGCTACAGTCTTGTTTCTTTTCTCACATCCTGTTGATATTCTCTTACTTCCAAAACATTGCTGTCAGAGTATTCTTTATACACAGAAGTCTGATTAAATAATATCCTTCTTCAATAACTTCTAATGGATTGCCATTGCTACCAGATTATGTGTATATATGGCGAGCATGACTAGAACTTTCTATACACAGATGGACAGAGGGAAAGATGGCAGTGTAAGAGGATGCTGGGCCACCTTGTTCTGCTGATCTCTTAGATTCCACCCACGTCTGCCTAAATAACCCAGAAAACTGCCAGAAGACTAGCAGAATGGACTATCCAGAGCCAAGCATAGACAAGAGGCCCATGGAAGAGGGTAGGAAGGGCAGAGAGGAGGTGCACACTATACAGACTGGCAGGAGGGAACCAGGGTGGTGGAGGGGCAGCCCGCTTGGCAAGGCAGAGCCCCCAAGTCTGGCTTGCAAAAGCAGAGGGGCCGGACTGTGTGAGTTCTGACAGCCAGCAGGACTTAATATCTGGAATATTAAAAGTCAACAGCTCTGCTCTCAGAGAGAGGGGAGGGTGAGAGAACACCGGGAGGGAGAGTTGCTGAGCCCCAGAAGACAGAGCTCAGCTCAGCAGGGAAACAAAGGCCCTGGAAAGTACTATTCTCCCCCAGCTGAAATTCTAAAGGGAACCAGTTCTCCATCACCAAACTTGCTTCCACCGCAAAAAGGCCCAGTGTTGTGTTTCTGTGGATCCATCCCTCTGATGGGCCTGCCTCCCTCCTGGTGCTGCAGGGCCCCTCTCCCAGGGGACCACCAACTGCAAAATGAGCTAAGCCTGCCCCTCCTGCCCCTGTGCAACTTGTGGATCCACCCCGGCTAATACACCCCTGGCAAGAGCCCATCAAAGCAGCACCACAAGCCTGGCAGTGTGCAAGTAGACCAGACAGGGGCCACCCCACTCCAGAGTGAGTACTTCCCCTGGAAGAGGGGAAGATAAGGTACACACCAGTCTGACTGTGGCTCCAGCAGTGGGCTGGGGACAGACATTGGGTCTGACTGCAGCCCCACCCACCAACACAAGTTACTCCGGACAGCACAGGGGAAGTGCCCTGCAGTTTGGAGCCACTGAAGGGACTACCCAAAATGATGAAATGGAAGAACTCTCCTCAAAAAAAACTCCAGGAAGTAGCAACAGCTAACGAATTGATCAAAAACGATTTAAGCAATATAATGGAACAAGAATTTAGAATAATAGTCATAAAATTAATCGCTGGGCTTGAAAAAAGCATAGAGGACAGCAGAGAATCTATTGCTACAGAGATCAAGAGACTAAGAAATAGTCATAAGGAGCTAAAAAATGCTATAAATGAGGTGCAAAATAAAATGGAGGTGGCCATAGCACAGATTGAAGAGGCAGAAGAGAGAAGAGGTGAAGTAGAAGATAAAGTTATGGAAAAAGAGGAAGCTGAAAAAAGAGAGATAAAAAAATCCAGGGGTATGAGGGGAGAATTAGAGAACTAAGTGATGCAATCAAACAGAACAATATCCATATCATAGGAATTCCAGAAGAGGAAGAGAGAGAGAAAGTGGCTGAAGGTGTCCTTGAACAAATCATAGCTGAGAACTTCCCTGATCTGGGGAAGGAAAAAGGCATTGAAATCCAAGAGGCACAGAGAACTCCCTTCAGACATAACTTGAATCGATCTTCTGCACGACATATCATAGTGAAATGAGCAAAATACAAGGATAAAGAGAAAATTCTGAAAGCAGCTAGGGATTTAAACAGGCTCTAACTTACAAAGGGAGACCCATAAGACCAATGGCAGACCTATCTACTGAAACTTGGCAGGCCAGAAAGGGATGGCAGGAAATCTTCAATGTGATGAACAGAAAAAATATGCAGCGAAGAATCCTTTATCCAGAAAGTCTGTTATTCAGAACAGGAGAGATAAAGGTTTTCCCAAACAAACAAAAACTGAAGGAATTCATCACCACTAAACCAGTCCTACAAGAGAGCCTAAGGGGGATCCTGTGAGTGAAATGTTGCAAGGACCACAGTCTCAGAGACATCACTACAAGCATGAAACCTACAGACATCACAATGAATCTCAACTCATATCTTTCAATAATAATACTGAATGTAAATAGACTAAATGCTCCAACCAGAAGACATAGGGTATCAGAATGGATAAAAACACAAGACCCATCTATTTGCTGTCTATAAGGGACTCATTTTAGACCTGAGGACACGTTCAGATTGAAAGTCAGGGGATGGAGAACTATCTATCATGCTACTGGAAGTCAAAAGAAAGTTGGAGTAGCCATACTTATATCAGACAAACTAGACTTTATATCAAAGGCTGTAACAAGAGATGAGGATGGGCATTATATAATAATTACAGGGTCAATCCATCAGGAAGAGCTAACAATTATAAATGTCTATGCACTAAATACAGAAGCCCCCAAATACATAAAGCAATTAATCACAAACATAAGCAACCTTATTGAGAAGAATGTGGTCATTGCAGGGGACTTTAATACTCCACTTACAGAAATGCACAGATCATCTAGACACATTATCAATAAAGAAACAAGGGCCCTGAATGATACATTGGATCAGATGGACTTGACTTGATTAGAACTCCACATCCCAAAGCCACAGAATATACTTTCTTCTCCAGTGCACATGGAACATTCTCCAAGATAGATCACATACTGGGTCACAAAACAGCCCTTCATAAGTATACAAGAATTGAGATCATACCATGCATACTTTCAGACCACATTGCTAGGAAACTTGAAATCAACCACAGAGAAAAGTCTGGAAAACCTCCAAAAGCATGGAGGTTAAAGAACACCCTACTAAAGAATGAATGGGTCAACCAGGCAATTAGAGAAGAAATTAAAAAATATATGGAAACAAATGAAAATGAAAATACAATCCAAATGCTTTGGGATGCAGTGAAGGCAGTCCTGAGAGGAAAATTCATTGCAATCCAGACCTATCTCAAGAAACAAGAAAGATCCCAAATACAAAATCTAATAGCACACCTAAAGGAACTAGAAGCAGAACAGCAAAGACACCCCAAACCCAGCAGAAGAAGAGAAATAATAAATATCAGAGCAGAAATAAACAATATAGAATCTAAAAAAAAAATGTAGACCAGATCAATGAAACCAAGAGTTGGTTTTTTGAAAAAATAAACAAAATAGATAAACCTCTAGCCATGCTTCTCAAAAAGAAAAGGGAGATGACCCAAATAGATAAAATCATGAGTGAAAATGAAATTATTCCAACCAATCCCTCAGACATACAAACAATTATCAGGAAATACTATAAAAAATTATTGCCAACAAATTGGGCAACCTGAAGAAATGGACAAATTCCTAAGCACCCACACACTTCCAAAACTGAAACAGAAAGAAATAGAAAATTTGAACAGACCCATAACCAGTGAAGAAATTGAATCAGTTATCAAAAATCTCCTAACAAATAAGAGTCCAGGACCAGATGGCTTCCCTGGGGAATTCTACCAGACATTTACAGCAGAGATAATACCTAGCCTTCTCAAGCTGTTCCAAAAAAATAGAAAGGGAAGGAAAACTTCCAGACTCATTCTATGAAGCCAGCATTACTTTGATTCCTAAACCAGACAGAGACCCAGCAAAAAAAAAAAAAAAAAAAAAAAAGAGAGAGAAAGAGAGAGAGAGAACTACAGGCCAATATCCCTGATGAATATGGATGCAAAAATTCTCAATAAGAGACTAGCAAAGTGAATTCAACAGCATATAAAAAGAATTATTCACCATAATCCAGTGGGATTCATTCCTGGGATGCAGGGTTGGTTCTACATTCACAAATCAATGTGATACATCACATTAATAAAATAAAACAAAAGAACCATATGATCCTGTCAATCAATGAAGAAAAAGCATTTGACAAAATTCAACATCCTTCCTTAATAAAAACCCTCAAGGAAGTCGCGATAGAAGGAACATACTTAAACATCATAAAAGCCATTTATGAAAAGCCCACAGCTAATATCATCCTCAATGGGGAAAAACTGAGAGCTTTCCCCCTGAGATCAGGAACATGACAGGGATGTCCACTCTCACTGCTGTTGTTTAACATAGTCTTCGAAATTCTAGCATCAGCAATCAGACAACAAAAGGAAATCAAAGGCATCAAAATTGGCAAAGATGAAGTTAAGCTTTCACTTTTTACAGATGACATGATATTATACATGGAAAACCTGACAGACCCCACCAAAGAGTCTAGAACTGATACATGAATTCTACTAGAATTCTACTAGAACTGATACATGAATTCAGCAAAGTCGTGGGATACAAAATCAATGTACAGAAATCAGTTGCATTCTTGTACACTAATAGTGAAGCAACAAAAAGACAAGAAACTGATCACATTCACAATTGCACCAAGAAGCATAAAATACCTAGGAATAAATCTAATCAAAGATGTACAAGATCTGTATGCTGAAAACTATAGAAAGCTTATGAAGGAGGGGCGCCTGGGTGGCGCAGTCGGTTAAGCGTCCGACTTCAACTAGGTCACGATCTTGCGGTCCGTGAGTTCGAGCCCCGCGTCGGGCTCTGGGCTGATGGCTCAGAGCCTGGAGCCTGTTTCCGATTCTGTGTCTCCCTCTCTCTCTGCCCCTCCCCCATTCATGCTCTGTCTCTCTCTGTCCCAAAAATAAATAAAAAATGTTGAAAAAAAAAAAAAGAAAGCTTATGAAGGAAACTGAAGAAGATATAAAGAAATGGAAAAACATTCCATGCTCATTGATTGGAAGAATAAATATTGTTAAAATGTTAATACTACCCAAAGGTATCTACACATTCAATGCAATTCCAATCAAAATTGCACCAGCATTCTTCTTGAAGCTAGAATAAGCAATCCTAAAATTTGTATGGAACCACAAAAGATCTCTAATAGCCAAAGTAATATTGAAGAAGAAGACCAAAGTGGGAGGCATCATAATCCCAGTCTTTAGCCTCTACTACAAAGCTGTAATCAGTAAGACAGCATGGTATTGGCACAAAACAGATGCATAGACCAATGGAATAGAATTGAGACTCCAGAACTGGACCCACAAAACTATGACTAACTAATCTTTGACAAAGCAGGAAAGAGTATCCAATGGAAAAAAGACAGTCTCTTTAACAAATGGTGCTGGGAGAACTGGACAGCAACATGCAGAAGAATGAAACTAGACCACTTTCTCACACCATTCACAAAAATAAACTCAAAATGGATAAAGGACCTGAATGTGAGACAGGAAACCATCAAAACCCTAGAGGAGAAAGCAGGAAAAAACCTCTCTGACCTCAGCCGCAGCAATTTCTTACTTGACACATCTCCAAAGGCAAGGGAATTAAAAGCAAAGATTAACTATTGGGACCTCATGAAGATAAAAAGCTTCTGCACTGCAAAGGAAACAATCAACAAAACAGGCAACCCATGGAATGGGAAAAGATATTTGCAAATGACATATCGGACAAAGGGCTAGTATTCAAAATCTATAAAGAATTCACCAAACTCCACACCCGAAAAACAAATAATCCAGCGAAGAAATGGACAGAAAACATGAATAGACACTTCTCTAAAGAAGACATCCAGATGGCCAACAGGCATGAAAATATGCTCAATGTCACTCCTCATCAGGGAAATACAAATCAAAACCACACTCAGATACCACCTCATGCCAGTCAGAGTAGCTAAAATGAACAAATCAGGAGACTATAGATACTGGAGAGGATGTGGAGAAACGGGAACCCTCTTGCACTGTTGGTGGGAATCCAAACTGGTGCAGCCACTCTGGAAAACAGTGTGGAGGTTCCTCAAAAAATTAAAAATAGACCTATCCTATGACCCAGCAATAGCACTGCTAGGAATTTACCCAAGGGATACAGGAATGCTGATGCATAAGGGCACTTTTACCCCAATGTTTACAGCAGCACTTTCAACAATAGCCAAATTATGGAAAGAGCCTGAATGTCCATCAACTGATGAATGAATAAAGAAATTGTGGTTTATATACACAATGGAATACTACGTGGCAATGAGAAAGAATGAAATACGGCCTTTTGTAGTAATGTGGATGGAACTGGAGAGTGTTATGCTAAGTGAAATAAGTCATACAGAGAAAGACAGATACCGTATATTTTCACTCTTATGTGGATCCTGAGAAACTTAACAGAAGACCATGGGGGAGGGGAAGGGAAAAAAAACAAGGTTAGAGAGGGAGGGAGCCAAAAGATAAGAGACTCTTAAAAACTGAGAACAAACTGAGGGTTGATGGGGGATGGGAGGGAGGGGAGGGTGGGTGATGGGTATTGAGGAGGGCACCTGTTGGGATAAGCATTGGGTGTTGTATGGAAACCAATTTGAAAATAAATTTCATATTAAAAAATAAATAAACATTAAATAAATAAATACACAATATGAATTTCAAAATAAGCGAACTCTCTATACACATATCCATGTTTATTTCTTCTTATATGTATATATTACATGATATGTAAACACATGTAAATCTATTTATCTTTATTGTTCAGATTACATATTTGCTATGTGTTGATCAGCATTCAACAATTTTAGCAGTTATATATGACCTAACATTAATGACCTCAGGTGGGAATAAAAATAAACATCTTAAATGTGTGTGTATGTGTATGTGTGTGTATGTGTGTGCGTGTGTATATATCCCTGCAGTATCTCACCATGGCATATTTAAGGTCCATCCCAAGAAAATCTTGATTTATCTCTGCATTCTCTTCCTCCACAATTCTAATAGACTCAGTGTTATCACCAAAATGAGTTACTGAAAGCCTGTGAACACCTTCTCAGGTACACGGTTTTGTTTATATGGTCTCTCCACAAAGAATGCTTCCCCAAGTGCACCCATCTTCATTACAATTGAAATGGTGCCCTTTCTTCAAAGATTTTTATGATGCATTTCCTAATTACCTTGAAAAGGGTAGAAATGCTCACTCATTTGAAACACTGTATTTTATTTATTTTGGGGGTCACAAATGGCCTTTATTAGTACTTATTTTGACCCATAAATTTTTTTAGATCATAATTCAATAGTCCTAGTACTCTTCCAATCTTTTGCAGTGTTAGCACAGTGGCTTACCCACATGAGGTCCTAAATAAGTACTTAGGAAATATATATACATTTGAAATGAATCTGTCAGCACAAACACTTCAAATGAAGGGAGAGTGCATCACTCATTTTCAATCCTGTAATGAGCCCCAAGAGATTACTGGGTCTGGGGTGTCTGCTGCAGGCCCCTCACCTTCCTGTTTCTTTCAAGACAATCACAAGTATCATACACCTAAAGCAAATTATTCTTATATGGCACAATACCAGAAAAAAGCCCTTTAATTAGATGTTTGTTTAAAGATACAAAACACATAAGTATTTAAAACAAATATTACTATGTATTTTTGGAGGTGCAGGTCACAAGATTAGACCAAGTCATCTGTCCTCCTTTTCCCCCCCCTTAGGGATACCCTCAAGGGCCAGGAAAGGGACTGAATACATTAGAGTCTAGACACTTACTGATTTTCTCTGATTTTCCATGTTATTGCATAGGTCTGTAGTTTGTTAATTTTTTTTTTTTTTTACTTTTTATTTAAATTTTAGTTAACATAGAGTGCAATATTGGTTTCAGGAGTAGAATTCAGTGATTCATCACTTACATGCAACACCCACCGCTCATCACAAAAAGTGTCCTCTTTAATACTCATCACCCATCTAGCCCATTCACCCCCCCCACCGTCCTCCATAAACCCTCAGTTTGTTCTCTATCATTAAGTCTCTTGTTTGTTTACCTCTCTTCTCTTTACACCCTTTCCATATGTTCATCTGTTTTGTTCATTAAAATCCACATATGAGTGAAGTCATATGGTATTTGTCTTTCTGTCATTGGCTTACTTCCTTTAGCATAATACATTCTAGCTCATACACATCATTGAAAATGGCAAGATTTCATTCTACTTGATGGCCAAGTAATATTCCATTGTGTGTGTAAGTTTGTGTGTGTGTGTGTGTGTGCGTGTGTATATGTATATATATATATATATATATATATATATATATATATATACACACTTCTTTATCCATTCATCAGTTAATGGACATTTGGACTCTCCATAGTTTGGTTATTGTTGATAATGCTGCACATCATGGTGCATGTACCCTTTTGAACCTGTATTTTTGTATCCTTTGGGTAAATACCTACTAGTACAATTCCTGAGTCATCAGATACTTCTATTTTTAACTTTTTGAGGAGTCTCCATACTGTTCTCCAGACTGGCTGCACCACTTTGCATTCCCATCAACAGTGCAAGAGAGTCCCCCTTTCTCTGCATCCTCACCAACACCTGTTGTTTTTTGCATTGTTAATTTTAACCATTCTGACAGATGTGAGGTGGTATCTCATTATGGTTTTGGTTTGTATTTCCCTAATGATAAGTGATGTTCATCATCTTTTCATGTGTCTCTTAGCCATCTGGATGTCTTCAGGGAAAAAATGACTATTCATGTCTTCCACCCATTTTTTAATTTGGTCATTTGTTTTTGGGGTGTTGAGTTTGATAAGTTCTTTACAGATTTTGGATACTAACCCTTTATCAGATAAGTCATTTGGAAATATCTTTTCCCATTCCATACCCTGTCTTTTAGTTTTGTTAATTGTTTCTTTTGCTCTGCTAAAGGTTTTTATCTTAGTCCCAATAGTTCATTTATGCTTTTGTTTCCCTTGCCTTCAGCGACGAGTCTAGTAAGTTGCTATAGACAAAGTCAAAGGGGTTGCTGCCCATGTCCTCCTCTAGGATTTGGTGGTTTCCTGTTTCAGTTAGGTCTTTCATCCACTTGGAATTTATTTTTGTGTATGGTGTTAAGAAAATGGTCCAGTTTCATACTTCTGCACGTTGCTGTCCAGTTTTCCCAACAGCATTTAAGAGACTGTCTTTTGTCCATTGGCTATTCTTTCCTGTTTTGTCAAAGATTAGTTCACTATATAGTAGTGGGTCCATTTCTAGGTTTTGTTTTCTGTTCCATTGATCTGTCTGTTTTTGTGTCAGTGCCATATTGTCATGATGATGATAGCTTTGTAATATAGCTTGAAATCTGGAATCATGATGACTCCAATTCTGTTGTTCTTTTTCAGAATTGCTTTGGCTATGTGGGGTCTTTTGTGGTTTCATACAAATTTTTGGATTGTTTTTTCTAGTTCTGTGAAAAATGCTGGTGGTACTTTGATAAGGAATGCATTACATGTGTAGATGCTTTGGGTAGTATAGACATATTAACAATATTTGTTCTTCTAATCCATGAGTATGGAATGTTTTTCGACTTCTTTGTGTCCTCTTCAATTTCTTTCATAAGTTTTCTATAGTTTTCAGAGTATATATCTTTTATCGCTTTAGTTTTATTCCTAGGGGTTTTACTATTTTTGGTACAATCGCCAAATGGGACTGATTCTTTGATTCTTTTTCTGCCGCTTCATTACTGGTGTATAGAAATACAACAGATTTCTGCATGTTTATTTTACATTCTGCAACTTTGATGAATTCATGTAATAGTTCTAGAAATAGTTTGGTGGAGTCTTCTGGATTTTTTACATAGAATATCATGTCATTTGCAAACAGTGAAAGTCTGAATTCCTCCTTGCTGATTTGGATGTTTTTTCTTTCTTTTTGTTCTCTGATTGCTGAGGCTAGGACTTCCAATACTATGTTAAATAGTAATGGTGAGAGTGGACATCCTTGTCTTTTTCCTGACCGTATGGGAAAGGCTCTCAGTTTTTCCCCATTGAGGATGATATTAGCTGTGGATCTTTCTTAAATGACCTTTGTGATGCTGAGGTATGTTCCCTCTAAACCTACTTTGTTGAGGGCTTTTATTAAGGATTGATGCTGTATTTTGCCAAATGCTTTTTCAGCATCTATTGAGAGAATCGTCCACTGCTCCTTCCACCCTGACTCCCTTATGACACCAGTGTTCCTGGCTCCAGCATCTCTCCCTCCCTCCCTCCATCTCTCTCTCCCCCCATCCAGACCTTCACCCAGATCTGGTCCCTCCCATCTCGCCAGGGTACAGGGAAGGAGAGATAGTTGACTTGGGTGATCAGAACACCCACAGTGCTTCTTCCTTTAGCTGCAGTAAGGTTGTTTTTCAGATCCTTTTATTTCGTCCTCTAATTTGTGAACTCACCAGGTAAACAGCTCATGGTGAAACTCGATGTTCTAGTCGATGGCTGTTTGGCCCAGGTGTTGTATCACTGGATCAGGCTCATTAAATCAGTTTTTTTGCCTCCACTCTACAAAGTCAGGCTAAGCCAGTTCATCACCTCCAACAGCCAGCTTTGGTCCTCCCCCGAATGGGTGGTATAGATTGCTCACCTGATGTTGCATGGAAGAAGCCGAACACACAGGATTATCTGCCAAGTGATTCCACATGGGACATAGAGTCCCAAAGCAGGCAAAATGAACCTATGATGCCAGAAATCAGGAAAGGGTTTTTCCTCTTTATTAATAAAGAATTAATAAATTCTTTTATTAACAAATCACATAAAACAATTTCTGAAACACCTGGTTTGTTTCTCTCTCTCGTGCTCTGGAAGTGGGTTTCCCAGGGCCAGCCCCAGGGAGAGAGTGTCCTGGCCCTAATATGCTGTCCTCCTATGAGCACCCTCCACTTTCCAGTCTTCATGCCTTCGCTCGTGTTGTGTTCTCCATTTTCTCATGTGAACAAAGGAATTCTATCTTCCTGTTGATTTTTGTATCCTAAAAGTCTTTAATTCAGACACAAAGCACGGGCCAGAGTACGGGGCGCAAAGACCGTCATGCACGTGCACTTCGTGCAGGGCACGGCGAGAAATCTGCAGAGACATCATAATTAAATTGCTCAAATCCACTGAAAAAGATTAAATCTCCAAAGCAGCCAGAGGAAAAAGACATGGTCCATACCCTCGTCTGCTGTCTCAGCTTCAACTCCTCTCAGCAGAATCCGTTCTCCATCTGGGAAACCTCGCACGGGTCCCAGAATTGTCCGAGGACCGAGCTGCGGCGTGATACCCCAACAATATTTACTTCACTGTACCAGTCAGGGTCCCAGCAGGAGACAAATGACACACCTTATCTGAACAGAAAGAATTAACACTTGCCACACATTATCTCATTTTATTGTCTTTCCCATAGCCCTGTGAGGAAGGAGTTATTTCCCCATTTCACAAGGCTCCGAGCACCTAGGGATTACATATGTGAGGAAAGCCTGCCCCAGAGCAAAGCCAACAGAAAGAAAAGCAGTGTTAAGATGAAGAGAAAGCCCTTGAATTCCTTGTCCGGCTGACATGCCAGGTTGGTTCCTTTAATCTTTCTGAGAAATTATAGTTTCCACACGATACAAACTATACCAGATCACTGAAAAACTGGGGAAGACTTTCTCTATCTTTAGAGTTTTTGGAGCCTCCTTCTCTCATGAGATCAGAGATTGTAACCTCTAAGACTTTCTCTCAGAGCTGAAAGTGTACATGCCCCACTCTTCTAGGAACCTCAAAGAAGAGCAATCAATCATCCCTCTTGTGTCCTTGGTTTTCATCAGAACCGTGTGTTCACTCTGCCTGTGTCTGAGCTTTTTTTCTCATGCACTTGACTGAGCTTCATAACTCCAAATTTAAGGGACTCCTGAAGTGCAGACCTGTGCTATTCCTCTTGAGTAGAGTCTCACCACACTTTTACCATTTTCCAGCCTGTGCAAAGTAATTGGTCACACAACCCCACAGCAGTTGGAAGTTTACAGTGCAACAGAGAAGAATGCCAGCACCCCAGCTTGCTTCCTCAGTAGGAGTCCCTGCTCCTATGCCTGGGAACAGTGTAGCATGTTGGCGCCATCCATTCTTCTTGTGACCCAGGGGATCCTCAGACCATGCTGTCAGTCCTGGGACTCCACCCTACTTTGCCACCTAAGCATGTTTAAGCCAGGCACATCCCCCTTCTAAAAATTCAGATTTTGTACTCTGCTGTTTATACTACTTTGCAGTAGCCCTCAATAAGCAGCCTCCCTCCCCGCGGCTGTATCCATAGTCCTATCTCCCTCAAGTCAACTCTCTGAACTTCCAAAAGTGGTCACTTTTCTAATTCTAGACTTACAATTTTTGTTCTCTCAGATCTACAATTGATTTCTTGGGTGTTCAGAATGATTTGATACCTATCTAACTGTGTTCAAGGGAGGAGACAAGCTTAGGATCCACCTTATCCTCTGTCAAATAACTCCTCTGTAGTTTGTTATTTTTTGCTGCTTTATAATATTCTCATCATTCTGATATTTCTATAAATTATATAAGTTTTTGCTTACTCATACAATGTTATAATTCAAAGACTGGTATATTGGTAATATCAACAACTGGTGTGTGTTTCTTCTGTAATCATAAGGATTTGTTTCCATTCCTGAGCTTTTCTTTGAATGAAAAGTTTGGCATCAATCCGTGAGTATATGAGTGTGGAATATACACTGTCTGGTCCTACTTTAGGTTGGGTATGTGCAGACAAGCTTTGGGGGTCTCAGAAACAGACTTCCTGTGCAGCCTTCTCTTATACATGTTTCATCTACACAGACCCCTGCTCTGATGTGTCTTTCATTAAACTTCCAACTACTTTATCCCCTCCAGAAATTCCCTAAAATCTCCTGTTCCCATTCTGAAACCATTATGTGTTCCCATTCTCATTTCTGTTACACACTTTTTTTATTTTTGTACATTGTTTTTCTCATTTCGGTGTCATGTTGGGAAAGACCTAAAATACACATCTCTGCAAAGCCCACATTTTAGACCAGATGTTCTGCAAAGTTTTAAAAAGTAAACTATGAAGTTACATTATGTATTATTTAATGAATATTTATAGGTAAAAGATGATAGCACAATATTAAGTTCATCCAGTTGTCTGGACCACTCCTGAATATGGATTAAACTACACTTTGAAAATAATAATAAAATAATAATAATATAATAATACAATAATATAATAATTAATAGAATAGAATAGAATAGAATAGAATAATATAAATACCCTTTATTAGGAACATATTAATTTTCTTACTTAGAGATTTAAAGAATTCATAGATTCTCACTCTTTTATGTGTTTATAAATTTTTTCTCATCATTTTATAATACGTAGCTAATAAAGTCACTGACAATATTATCCTAGACTGTGCTCAAAGAATCAATGTTTACTTAGGTAAAAACAAACACCAATCAAATCTAGAACAGTATTTCTCAATCTGAGTTGTGGACTAGTTAGGGTAGAATCTTGGTAAGAAATATATTATGTATGTGTGAACAACTCTCTAGTCTAGACTTTCTTTTTATTGTTTCTCTGTCAAAATAGTGTTTGCAGTCTTTAGTGGCTCCAGAATAAGTTGAGGGCTTATGGGAACAAAGTTTGATGGGTTCCATTAATAGAGTTTCTTCTTCAGGAAGTTTATGCTGTGAGTTGGGACCACACTAGATAAGTATTCTTTCAAATAATTAAGTGAAGTAAATTTTTAAAAATAAAGATGTTGGAGCTGGAAAATAGAGACACATCCTCTGTTCCTTACTTAAACGGCACTATGCAAACATGTAGAGATTTCCATTCTCAGTTTTGTACCTTCCTCCCATATTTAGGCAGCTGGATACAGGTTTCAATGGGGCATTTGTTCCAAAGGATGAAGTATTGTGGATAACTTTATAACTTTTTCTTGAAAATATAATTGACAGTGATGACAGGCAATTAAAAGCCCTTTGCCTCATGTCAATGAGGTTAATTCCAGGGATACCGGTTTAATAGAGAATGTAACTGTCAAGCTGGTTAAGTTTTGAACCATCCTTCTCAATGACATTTTATATACAAAATAATAGTCATTATATAATAATGCAATATCTCTTCTGAGAAGGTACCTTCTAAGTCAGACTTATTTGAGGACAACGGTTAACAGTTGCATCATATTTACCTCTATTTTGCAAAATAAAGAAAAAAGTTCACGAAATGTATAGTTATTATTGGTATTACTCAGGGTTGTCCAGAGTACAGAACCAATAAGGTACGTATATCTTATCTATATCTGAAGACTTTATTATAAGATAGTGGATCACATGAATATGAAACCTGAGAAGTCCCATGATTTTCTGTCTGCAAGGCTGAGAGCCAGGAAAGACAATGCTCTAGTTCTAAAATGTGAGAATAGGAGAACCTATGGATAATATAGATTCCATCAAGTCTGAAGTACTGAGAACGGAGGTAAATATCACAGATCAACCAGTTGGGCAGAGTGAATTCAACTTTCCTCTGCCTTTTTGTTCCATTCAGCCCCACGATGGATTACATGATGCCCACCAGCATCAGGGAGTGCCATCAACTTTACTCAGTCCACTGATGTGATACCAATCTCTTCTGGACACACCCTCATGCATACAACTAGAAATAATATTTAATCAGTTATCTAGACATCCTGTGGACTGGTCATATTGGCACATACAACAAACTGTGTCACAAGTCCACCCACTATCAATCTGGCACCCACACACAATTTCTTAAACCATAGTTAAACTCCAAGTAAGGACAATAGCAAAGTCATAATTCCACCTAACATAATGTAACTATGCTGTGTAAAACTGAAAATGCACTAACCCCTTCTCCAGAAAATGAGTTAAAATCCTTGAGTGATGCTTACTCTTTTCTTTGATATCTGGTAACTTAAACACTATGATGTCAAATTAACAATAATTAATTACCATGATATAAATTCAATACATTTTATTTTACAGGATAAGAGAATATGAGTGAAAAGAAAGCAAAAATGTTTGTTATGTATACATGTACACAGATATAAATAGACAAAGATGTTGGTATGTAAACATGCACAGACACACATACACAAATATATTCTGAGAAGTAAATATTTACGGCAATTACACTTCTCATTTCTGTAACTAGTCATGTGGTCATAGCTGGTGTTCACAATTATCTCTTCCACTATCCATTCCACAATCCCTTATTCTACAGCAAACAACTCATTGATTAAACTTCTTTATCTTTACTCCTTAAGTGTCTGGCTATTAGAAATGCCACCTGGATTGGTTTGTTGGAGTTTTCCATTGGCCTTAATTACAGGGAATGGCACTACTAAAGAACAATCTCCTTGTCCTCATCTTCACTGTGGAAAAGTAGTCCAATTTCTCAATGGTCTCACCAGCCAGCAGAGTAACTCCCTTCTTTACATGATGATTCAGAAGAAGGGGGAACACAAAGTGGCCCAGTGCCAGTCTTAACTTCTTGCTGAACAGAATCATTGTTGTCTGTGTTAGTGGAAGCATTCCTTCCTCTGGCTCTAAGACCTTTATGTTAGCAGAGCATAAAGGCATAAGAAGACTTGCAAAAATTATGCTAGTGTGTTGTTAGTGGTAATAGCGAGTGGTACCATTCCAATTTTCACTATGTGATTCCTGGACTCATGAATTTTAGCTATGGGACTGTACTATGTATTTGACATTGATTCAGAAAATATACAGGCTTCTGGAGAGTCTTGCCGAACTATGCATGTAATGCCTCCTAGGTGGTGCAGTAATTGACTTTCAAAAGATGATTCCATCATTCTAGCAAGCTACCTGTATCAGGATGGTGAGGAAAATAGTAAAATGAGGTAATTTATTATCAGGGGGACATTGCCACACTGCATTTGCTATGAAGTCAGTTGCTTAATTAGAAGCAATGGGCATGGAATATCACGACAGTCGATAAGGAATTCTGTAAGTCCACAGATAAGGCTTTGATAGAACCATTTTACTCAGCACTGCAAACCTATTTTTTTTTTTTGTTTCTTCAATTTTCTACCTCTGAGATCATCTAGACCCTCCAATGATGGAAAGCCATATCCAGAGGCATCACATTTTCAGACATGAAGACTCTTGGCCTCACTTCTGACCTATTGAGGCAAAATCTGCATTTTCAGAACACGCACACACACACACACACACACGATTCAACTGTATTACAGTCTGAAAAGTACTGATATATGCCACATCCCACTGTGGTCCTTTGTTTCATTCTCCTTTTGCTCTTTGACCTTTCCCTAGTAAAATTTCTCATGTATTTTCACATTAAAGTGGGAAGTTATATGTAGGTCTGGAATCTCAGCTGTATTTTACATGAGGACAATTTTGTTTGGAGTTAGCTCTTGAAGGGAATCCAGAACTTTAGCCTTATTAAAATCATGTATGAAGACTATACTAATCAAAGCACTCTTAACATCCAAATTTATAGAGAAATTGAAGTTTGCATAAACCTGTCATAAGTGTCATCTGTGGTAGAAAACAGTAGCATAAAGTGTAATTTCAACTGTTAAAATTAGAACTGTATACAATGACTTGATATTTATGATTTCGGAGTCTGTAATGCCCTATGGGACACCTGGACTTCTCATCCAAATTCAAATCTACAATGCCCCCAGAAGAATAGTTTAACTTCGTCCTAAAGGGAATCCTTGGTTGCTATTAAGGGAATTTTAGTTCTTCACTCCTTTCTCTTCTGGCAAAAGCACACAGCCCTACAATTGGTTGACTCTTGTACTCAAGGCAAATTAATATAAACAACATTTTCCTGAACTTGGTAATTGAAGTCTCTTAAATGAATCAGTGTTCCTACCTATGTTTTGTCATTCCAGTGCTACCATATTTTTTTCTACTTTACAAAGCATCTGCCATTTCTTAAAGGATGTGGGTAAGAGAGAAATGAATTCTATAACATTCATTATTCTTTATATAAAAATTCAAAATACTGAATAATTTTTAAAAAATTTTTACATTTATTTATTTTTGAGAGACATAGAGAGACAGAGCACAAGTGGAGGAGGGGCAGAGAGAGAGGGATACACAGATTCCGAAGCAGGCTCCAGGTTCTGAGCTGTCAGCACAGAGCCCCATACGGGGCTCAAACCCATAGACTGTGAGATCATGACCTGAGCTGAAGTTGGACGCCCAACTGACCGAGCCACCCAGGCACCCCAATATATAATAATTTTACATTAATTTACCAGATGCCAAAATGGCAGACAAAAAAATGTAAAACTCTTAACTATCTGTATATTTATTTTTGTGACTAAATCTGGATAAGCAAAATACTTGTAAAACTGGAATTTTTATCTTAACATAATTTATTGACTTTCTAATATAAATATAATGACTTTAAAAATTTTGGTGAACTAGAATGTTAAATAATTTCAACTGAATTTCAATATCAGGTCATGTTTACTACATAAGAAAATGTTTCTGTTTATCCTGATTAAATGATCTATTCTTTGGATCACATTCTGTGATTTAAGTTTTAAGGTAAGTCATATACATATTAACTCCTCTAAACCTTCTCCCACTCCTGACAATTTCATTGAGTATTTAAAAAATATATATATATAGCAGGAGATTTATAGAAAATGCTCCTCCACTGCTCTTCCTACTTTATGCTTAAAAGGTACACAACACAAATTAAATTTGAGAATGTTCACTTATCTAATGATTTTAGATTTCACTTAAGGGAATCCATTCTATATAAAAATATACTTAACAACTGGAATTTTGGCATTGGTTATTGGTTATTTATGTCTTCTATACTAGGTTCCAGAGTTTGGCTCAATTTTATTCTGCTGAAAAAACTTATAGAAAAAAGTACTCCAAGTAAAACCAGCAGAATTTCTAGAGAAAGTCAGTGGGTGAGTCTAACTATTCACACTTAGATCAAGTCCTAGGCTAGGTATTATGAGGATGGGAAACTAAGTTTCTGGCTCTTTTGACTTCTATAGTGGTAGTGTTTGACTGATACCAAGACTCATGTGGTAAAGAGCCTCAGTTTTTAGCTATCCGAAAGTGATGTGTATCTACTTTATAACCTCTTTAATATATTTCTCAAGTTTCTTTCCATGTCCTTCTTCTTTTTACCTTATCCACTCTTCCGTGGATAGGTCATCTGTAAGTATGCCTTCAGCTACCCAAATGACACCCAAACAATTGTTTCTATTAAGCTTTAGTAGACTCATACTACTAAGTATGGATATTCAGAGGGCTCTTTCTCCACAAATAGGCCAACTGAATTGTTCAAACTCAAGGTTAATGACCATCTACCTGGTCATCACGTGTCTACTCTCTCCTTCACATCTAGTATGTCACTGAGTCCTAGGGACTACATTCTAATTTATTTTTATCTCTTTGTCCTCCTCATCATTGCCAGTATTACATTACACATAAACTAAGAACTTTACATACACATGAATCAACTAGAAGGGATTTTTTTACATGCAGATTATCAGACTTCATTCTTTACCCACCAAGTCAATACAATGAGTAATACCTCACAATCTGTATTTTGTACAAGAAGTTCCTCAGAAAATTCTGATGTGTAATCTGGTTTGAGAGTCACTGAATAACAACAGTAAGAGCTTCCTAATTAGTATTCCTGACTCTAGTTTCCCCTCCCTGCAGCATATTTTTTACATTACAGAATATTTAATTTAAAAATTAAAAATATCCCTATTGTCTGAGGAATAAAGTTTGACAAGGACTTCCACATGGAATTTAATTAATTTCATCATAATTCAAACTTCTTTTCCCTACACCCTCAACCATGTTTCAGACACAGAAACTCAGGTATCCCCATGAATTTAGTAATCATGTTTAGAATGTTTTTCCTTGGGGTCCCTGGTTGGCTCAGTCAATTGAGTATCCGACTTCAGCTCAGGTCATGATCTTATGGTTCGTGGGTTCAAGCCCCATGTCGGGCTCTGTGCTTACAGCTCAGAGCCTGGAGCTCCTTGTTTCTAAATCTGTTAGTTCCTGTACATTTTTTTGAACTGAAATAATTTCATTTTCCATTACCTCAATTCCCCAAATTACTTTTCATATATTATAGTAATAGTAGTAAATAAAATTAAATGGGTTCTGGTTAGTGTATGGCTTTATTTCAACTACTTTCTTCCAGTTTTCTTTTAATACAATCTTAGTGAATGTTCTTTTTACATTTATGGCATTTCATTTCAGGGGTCATCCAGTAACAATATGGATACTAAGAATGCAACAATGTTGACAAAATTTGTTCTCACAGGAATCACGTATCAACCAGAGTGGCAAATCCCTCTGTTTCTGATGTTCTTGGTGATATACATAATCACTATTGTGGGAAACCTTGGACTAACTGCTCTCATCTACAATGACCCCCACCTTCACATTCCCATGTACTTTCTCCTTGGGAGTTTAGCCTTTGTGGATGCTTGGATATCATCTACAGTGACCCCAAAGATGCTGGTCAACTTCCTAGCCAAGAGTAAGATGATAACTCTCTCTGAATGTGTGACACAATTGTTTTCCTTTGCATTTGGTGCCACCACAGAATGTTTTCTCTTGGCAACAATGGCATATGATCGCTATGTAGCCATATGCAAACCATTACTTTATCCGGTAATTATGACCTATAGACTTTGCATCTGGCTGTTAGTTTCATCATTTGTAAGTGGATTTATTCATTCTATAGTTCATATAGGTTTTTTATTTAGATTAACCTTTTGTAATTCTAACATAATATATCATTTTTACTGTGACATCATGCCATTGTTTAAGATTTCCTGTACTGATCCTTCAATTAATATTCTGATGATTTTTATTTTCTCTGGGTCAATACAGGTATTTACCATTCTGATTGTTCTGGTTTCTTATACACTTATTCTTTTTATGATCTTAAAAAAGAAGTCTCTGCAAGGCATAAAAAAAGCCTTCTCCACCTGTGGAGCCCATCTCTTATCTGTTTCTTTATACTATGGCCCTCTTCTATTCATGTATGTGCACCCAGGATCCGCACAATCACATGATCAGGATATGATGGACTCTCTATTTTACACTGTCATAATTCCTTTGTTAAATCCAATTATCTACAGTCTAAGAAATAAAAAAGTCATAGATTCACTAAGAAAAATGTTAAACAGAAATGTTTAGATCTCATACTATTATCTATTTTTTATTAAAACCATCACAAAATTATGCAGATTGGAGTGGCTCTGTATGGGTTAGTATGCAAAGACTTTGCAATTGTAATTGCCTAGTGTTTAATGGTTTATTAAACGTGTTCATTTCATGCTAGAATAACTGAAACATAGACAAAAATATTTTATTCTGTATTGTATACTATACTCTTTATTATAGTTTCATAAAATCATTAAGTACTATAATCATATAGTTTTTCTGAACAGGTCTTCATTATGATGATTTGATACTTATACAGCCATATAGCCTGGAGGCTCATCTAAATTTAACTCTAGAGTGGAGGCATGTTTGTGTTTGAACAGAGACAAATCCCAGAAATTCTGCTAGCCATCAAAAGATCTTTCATTCCACTTTATTTGGGGCATGATGAATTTCACTTCATGTGGGGATTCAACTCTCATATCACTGAGGGATCAAAAGAAACAGGGGAGCAATGAGGAAAATATGAGAAGGGAGTTAAAACAGGGAAGGTCGAGCCAAGTTGTAAGAGATGCTCTTAGCCTAGGTTGCACCTATGAGAAACTGGATGGGGGAATTTGCCTCTCACTGTCTAGGATGCTTTCTATAGGCCCTTTCTAGCTGTGTTTGTATGTTGCAGGGTAATCTGAAAAGTTTCACTAATTCATAAAGCTAAGAGAGGAGACTGTAGAATTTAAGTGGGATGGTCATGGAGAAGAAAAGGAAATGGTCAATCTTCCTAGAATTTTTTTTAAAGAATGAAGGTATAAGATAAATAAATCAGTAACATGTATTTTTTTTAATGCATTGTTGACACGTGGGCTTCAAATGCATGTTTCCAAAATTCAGATAACGTTAAGATAATATGATGTCAGAGCACCAACTTGGTGGCTGGGAAAGACAAGAAAATGAACTAGATTTTGGATGTTTTCTGTCTTAAGAGTTTTTAAATATTAGGTTCCTTCTACTCCATACTGAAAGTGTAATAAGTGTCCTATCTTCAAGTCCACTCCTGCTCTTCCTTTCTCAACACTGAAGTTCCATAAACATTCTTACTGATACCACTAATGCCCTGACCCTGCTTCTGTGTTTTGCAATACTCTGCTTATCTTTTACATCCCATTGATACTATTACTTCTAGAACATAGCCACCAGGTTATTCTTCATAAAAAACTCTGATTAAATCATATCCCTTTTCAATAACTTTTAATGGGTTGTCATTATTACCAGATTATATGTAAATACAGTATATATGTAGATCTGTATATATACACATGTGTAAGTTTATCTGTTCATGTGTATGTCTAGATTATATATATATTTTTTTCCATATATTTACATCCATTTACTCCTTCTCTCTCTCTCTCTCTCTCTCTCTCTCTCTCTCTCTCTGTCTCTCTAGGTTCCTCACCCTGGTTTACTCACCATGGCATTATTTGAGGTCCTTACAAATAAAACCTTAGTTAACTCTGAAGTCTCTCCCTCTACAATTCTCCCTATTCTCCTGTGTTATACCCAAAAAATGAGTTGCAGAAAGCTTTCTAACGACTCTTTACTCTTTCAAGTACATGCTTTTGCTAATACAGGTCTCTCAACAGAGAAAGGACACAGAGAAATGGTACCTTTTCTTCAAGATCTATGGCAAATGTTACAGCTTTTATGATGCATTTCCAGATTATCTTGAAGAGACTAGTAATACTTGAAACATTTAGTTTACACATTTGAATCATTTAGCAGTGTATTCTTCTTAGGTCATACTTGGCCTTGTATGATATTTATTTGGGGGCTACAAGCTTTTTAAAATTATTGTTATAAATTAGATGTCCTAGTCTCTTTATCTTACACACAAGGTCCTAAATAAGTATTTGTAGACTATATGTAAAAGTGAATTAAATTTGAGAGCACAAACACAAAGAATGCAGTAAGAGAGCATCACTCATTTTCAGTCTTGCAATGAGTCCTGACTTATCACTGGCTGATTACCAGGCCTGGGGCAGCTGCTGCAGCCAGCTCACCTTCCTGTTTCTTTAATGACGATCTCAAATATGACACACCTAAAGTGAATTATTCTTGTTCTTGTTGCTAGGTAGGATTGGCTCCTGGGATAGACTTTGACAAAATATCAGGGAGAAGCTATTTAATTTGATGTTCGGTTTGAACATTTGTTTAGCTTAAAAGATATTTTAAAATACAGAAGCATTCAAAAAATATAATTATTCTATAATCTGGGGGTCCGTATCATAAGATTAGACCAGGTCATCCACTCCTGAGGGATATCCCCAAGCCATAGGAAGGAGAGTAGTGGATAACAGTCAAGCTGTTTTTATGCTTTTCCCTGAGAAAAATCCATGTTATTGCATATTTCTGTAGTTGTAAAATTTTTTTGTTGTTGTATAATTGTCTCAGTGTACTGATAGCTTCCTTTAATTGTCATGAGCTTTACTTGTTCATTCACTATCACGACCCAATGACTAGCCTGATAATATAATAATTAGCATCTACTGCCATCATAACAGTCCAGTTCCCTAAGTATTTTCCTTGAGTGAGAAGGTTCACATCAAGCTGAGTATATAAGTGCAGGACGCTGTCAAGTCTTGCTTTAGGTTTTATGAGTATGGGACAAAAAGTTGGGGGCTTCTCAAAGCTCAAACTTTCTCTGCAGCCTCCTCTTGTGCATGTCTGGCCTATGGATTCTTCTGTTCTAGTCTGACCTTTGGTGCAATATGAATTACTCTATGCCTTCCAGAAATTCACCAAAATACCTAGACCATTGATGTGACCCCATTCTCTGTTACAGATATTTCTATTTTCCTACTTCATTTTTGTCATTTCAGTGCCATGTTGGGAAAGAGGTAAAATATACACCTGTGCAAAAACAAACAAACAAAAACAAAAAACAAACCCACAGTTTGAACAAGATATGCTGCTTATTTCTTTTAAAAGAAACTATAGAAGGAGGAGTTAAGATGGTGGAATATAAGAGGGATCCCAGGCTTGTCTCACTTCTCCAGCATAAGTAGATCAACATCAAATCATTTTTTAAAATTTATTTATTTTGAGAGAGAGAGCACATGTGAGCAGGGGAGGGGCAGAGAGAAAGGGGGAGAGAGAATCCCAAGCAGGCTCTATGCTGTCAGGCAGAGCCCAATGCAGGGCTCAATCCCTTGAATCTGTGAGACCAAGACTTGAGCCAAAATCAAGTGTCCAACACTCAGCTGAATGAGCCACCCAGACACCCCAGCATTAAATCATTTTGTAAGATTTTTTTTTATTTGAGAGAGAAAGAGAGAGAGCAGGGGAGAGGGGCACAGGGAGAGAGAGAGAGAGAATCTTCATCAGGCTCCCAATGTAGGGCTCGATCCCATGACCATGCAACTGTGACCTGAGCCAAAATCCAAAGTCAGACACTCAACTGACTGAGTCACCCAGGAGCCCCAACATCAAATCATTGAACACCTAGGGAATCAATGTGAGGGTTAAGAGAACAATCTGTATAATCTGAGGGAGAGAACATGGTAGGTATGCGGTGTGGAGAGGGGAAATAGGGGAAAGAAAAGCTTTGGTGCTGCAGAGGGATGGGAGCCCTTTTCACAGAGAGGAGAGAGAGAAGGGGAGAGAGAGCAGTGTGTTGAGTTAGTGCAAGAAAAGCACTCCCCCTGAAAGTAGCTAGAGAGAAAGAAATTTACCACACACTCCAAGCTGCAGCTGCTCTGCAGATGTATGACTGTTTTCTGGGACAAACTGGCACCGGCCACAGTGCAGCGAGACCCTTCCCCAGAGGATCAGCATGGGCCCAAGCAGTGGGGGATCTCTGAGGGTGGAGGTTTTGAAATACAGCTGTGAGTGAAATAAAACACAGGAGGGTGGTGCTACCTTGCAGGTGCACAGCTCAGGCACAGACCAGGGTAAGGGCAGAGATTTAACAGAAGCCAGGAAAATAAGAGGGGTGCCTGCACTCTATGAGGGTGTAAACATTCCACTCCAGAGACCAGAGAGTGGGGTGAAGACATTTTCACCACTAGCCCAACAGTACTGATCTACCTCAGTGAGCTAAACAGCGCCACCTTTACACCAAACCGCTGTCCCCCTGCACCCTCCAAGCCATTCTCCACTAGAGCAAGTCGGCATGAGAATCAAATCTGCAGGTTCCTCCAGAAGAAGACCCCCACAAACCCCTTCCATGTGCTACCATCTACTGATTATAGATTGCTGCAAAGTTTCAGCTCTAGGGGAAACTGGATCTAGCTTCCTTTGGATTTTTGTTTGTTTGTTTACTTTTGTTTTTTTTTTTTGCTTCTGTTTTTGTTTTTGTTTTTTGTGGATACAGAAAGGGTAAATTTTTTTTCTTTTATCTTATTTTTTTTAATTTTTTCTCTTTTCTTTTTTTTTTCTATTTTCCTATGAAGCTTCTCTTAAAAGCAGACCAAAACACATCTAGGACTTAGCTTCCTTCACTTACTTTTTGTTTAAATTTCTGTTTTATTATTTTTTCTGCAAAATAGCAAGACAGAGAAATTCATGACAAAAGAACGAACAGGAAGAAATGAAAGCCAGGGATTTAATCAATACAGATATAAGAAAGATGTCAGACTAAAATTTAAAACAATTGTAATGATTCTAGCTGGGCTTGAAAAAAGCATAGAAGACACTAGAGAATCTTTTACTGCAGGGATAAAAGAGCTAAAATCTAGTCAAGCCAAAACTAAAAATGTTATAACCGATATGCAAACCCAAATGAATGCCATGACAGTGAGAATGCCATGACTCATAGGAATGAGTTAGTGATATAGAAGACACAATTATGGAAAATAATGCAGCTGAAAAGAAGAAGGAAACAAGATAATGGATCATGAAGGTAGACTTAGGGAACTCAGCAACTTTTAAAATGGAATAACATTTGCATAATAGGAGTACTGAATGAAGTGAGAAACAATGGGGTAGAAGGTTTATGTGAGAAAATTAGAGCTTAAAACTTCCCTAATCTGGAGAAGGACACAGACATAAATCCAAGAAGCACAGAGAACTCCCACTAAATTCAACAAAAGCCGACCATTGCCAAGGCATATCATAGTCAAATTTACAAAATAGACATGGAAAGAATCCTGAAAGTAGCAAGGGAGAAAAATCCTTAACCAACAAGGGAAGATAGATCAGATTAACAGATCTTTTCATAGAAACTTGGTAGGCCAAGAAAAGAGGTAGGATATATTAAATGTGTTCAATGGGGGAAATATGCAGCCAAGAATACTCTATCCAGCAAAGCTGCCATTCAAAATAAAAAGAAAGATAAAGAGTTTCCCAAACAAAAACTAAAGGAGTTCGCGACCACTAACCCAGCCCAGCAAGAAATATTAAAGGGGACTCTTTGAGTGGGGGAAAAAAAGACCAAAAGCGACAAAGACTAGAAAGGAACAGAGAACATCATCAGAAACACAAAAGTTTACAGGTAACACATGGCATAAAACTCCTATCTTTCAATGATCACCCTGAATGTAAGTGGACTAAATGCTCCCATCAAACAACATAGGGTATAAGAATTATTAAAAAACAAAACAAAAAACAAAAAAAACCCCAAGACCCATCTATATGCTACCTACAGGAAACTCATTTTAGACCTTAAGATATTGGCAGATTGAAAGTGAGAGGATGGAGAAAAATCTACCATGCTAATGGAGGCCAAGAAACCCAGAGTGCTTACACTTATATCAGACAAACTAGATTTTATCCAAAGACTATAACAGAAGATGAAGAAGGGCATTATGTCATAATTAAGGAGTCTACATATATATTAACAAATCTAATAATTGAAAATACACCCCCAACTTTAGAGCACCCAAATATAGAAATCAATTAATAACAAACATAAATAAACTCATTGACAATAATACAATAATAGTAGGAGACTTTAATATCCCACTTACAACAATGGACAGATCATCTAAGCAGAAAGTCAACAAGGAAACAATGGCTTGGAATGACACACTGGACAGATGAACTTCACGGATATATTCAGAACATTCCATACTAAAGCAGCAGAATACACATTCTTTTTGAGTGCACACAGAACATTCTCCAGAATAGATCACATACTGAGGCCACAAATCAGACCTCAAGAGTACAAAAAGATTGAGATGATACCATGCATATTTTCAGACCAGAATGCTATGAAACTTGAAGTCAACCACCAAAAAAAAAAAAAAAAAAATTCCAAAAGACCACAAATATGTGGAGGTCAAAAACATCCTACTAAAGAATGAAAGGGTTAACCAGAAAATTAAAGAGGAAATTAAAAAGTACATAGAAGCAAATGAAACTGAAAACACGATAGTCCAAAATATTTGGGATGCAGCAAAGACAGTCCTAAGAGGGAAGTATATTGTACTGCAGGCCTATCTCAAGAAGCAAGAAGGTCTCCAGTACACAACCTAATCTGCCACCTAAAGGAGCTGGAAAAGGAAAGCAAATAAAGCCTAATGCCAGCAGAAGAAGGGAAATAATAAATATTAGAGAAGAAACAAATGAAATAGAAACAAAAAAACCCAATAGAACAGATCAACAAAACTAAGAGCTGATTCTTTGAAAGAATTAATAAAATTGATAAACCCCTAGCCAAATGTATCAAAAAGAAAGGAAAAAGGACCAGAATAAACAAAACCACAAATTAAAGAGGAGAGAGCACAACGAACACCACAGAAATACAAATAATTTTAAGAGAATACCATGAAAACTTACATGTGACAAACTGGGCAATAAGGAAGAAATGGATAAATTCCTAGAACATACAAACTACCAAAGCTGAAACAGGAAGAAATAGAAAATTTGGAACAGACCCATAACCAGCAAAGAAATTGAAACAGTAATCAAAAATATCCCAACAAACAAAAGAGTCCAAGGCCAGATGGCCCACCAGGGGAATCCAACCAGACCTTTAAAGAAGAGTTAATACCTATTTTCTCAAACTGGTCCAAAACATAGAACTAGAAGGAAAATTCCCAAACTCATTCTAAGAGGCCAGCGTTACCTTGATTCCAAAACCACACAAAGACCTCAATGAAAACGAAAATAACAGGCCAATATCCCTGATGAACATGGATGCAAAAATTCTCAAGAAGATACTAGCAAACTGAATATAATATCACATTAAAAGAATTATTTATTACAATCAAGTGGGATTTATTCCTGGAGTGCAGGGGTGTTTCAGAATTCACAAATCAATCAATGTGATACACCACATTAACAAAAGAAAAGATAAGAACCATATGATCCTCTTAATAGATGCAGAAAAAGCATCTGACAAAGTACAGCATCCATTCTTGATACAACCCTCAACAAAGTAGGTTTAGAGGAAACACACCTCAACATCATAAAGGCCATTAAAGGAAAACCCACAGCCAATATCATCCTCAATGGGGAAAAACTGAGACCTTTTCCCCTAAGGTCAGGAATATGAAGGGATGTCCACTCTTACCACTGTTGTTCAACACAGTGTTGAGAGTCCTAGCCTCAGCAATCAGACAACAAAAAGAAAGAAAAGGCAATTTGGATACTTGTCAAGGAAGAATTCAAACCTTCACTATTTTCAGACAACATGATACTCTACGTAGAAAACCCAAAAGACTCCACCAAAAAATTGCCAGAACCAATACATGAATTCAGCAAAGTCGCAGGATATAAAATCAATGCAGGAATCTATTGCATTCCTGTACGCCAATAATTAAACAGCTAAAAAAATAAAGGAATTTACTCCATTTGGAATTGCACCATGAACAACTAGATACCTAGGAATAAACCTACGAAAGAGGTAAAAGATCAAGAACACTTATGAAAAAAATTGAAGAGGACGTAAAGAAATGGAAAAGCAGTCCATGCTCATGGACTGGAAGAACAAACATTGTCAAAATGTCCATACTACCCAAAGCATCTACACATCTAATGAAATCCCCATCTAAATACCATCAGCATTTTTCACAGAGCTAGAACAAACAATCCTAATATTTGTATGAAACCACAAAAGACCCCAAATAGCCAAAGCAACTCTGAAAAAGAGAAACATAGCTGGAGGCATCTGTATTCTGGACTTCAAGCTATATTACAAACCTTTAGTCATCAAGACAGTATGGTACTGGCATGACAACAGACACATAGATCAATGGAACAGAACTGAAAACCCAGAAATGAATCCACAACTATATTTTCAACTAATTTTTGACAAAGTAGGAAAGAATATCGAATGGAAAAAGAGTCTCTTCAACAGACGGTGTTGGGAAAACTGGACAGTGACATGCAGAACAATGAAAGTAGAACACTTTCATAATGGATTTAAAAAAATTAAATGTGGCATAGGAAACCATCAAATTCCTAGAGGAGAACACAGGCAGCAACCTCTTTGACATCAGCTGGAGCAACTTCTTACTAGACGTGTCTCTGGAAGCAAGGGAAACAAAAGCAAAAATAAACTGTTGGGACTTCATCAAAATAAAAAGCTTCTGCATGGTGAAAGAAACTATGGATAAAACTAAAAGTGAGCCTACAGAAGGGGAGAGGATATTTGCAAATGACATATCTGATGAAGGGTTAGTATCCAAAAATCTATAAATAACTTATCAAACTCAATACCCAAAATACAAATAATCCAGTTAAGAAATGGGCAGAAGTCATGAATAGACACTTTTCCAAAGAAGATATCATGATGGCTGAGACACATGAAAAGATGTTCAATATCACTCATCATCAGGGAAATACAAATCAAAACTAGAGTGAGATACCACCTCACACCTGTCAGAATGGCTAAAATTAACAAGACAAGAAACAACAGGTGTTGGCAAGGATATAGAGAAAGGGGAACCTTCTTGTACTGATGGTGGAAATATAAACTGGTGCAGCCACTCAGGAGAAAGGTTTGAAGTTCCTCAGAAAATTAAAATAGAAGTAGCTTATGATTCAGCAATTGCGCTACTGGGTATTTACTCAAAGGATAAAAAAAAATACAGAATCAAATGGGGACAAGCATCCTGATGTTTATAGCAGCATTATCAATAATAACCAAACTATGGAGAGAGCCTCTAATGTCCACCAATTGATGAATGGAAAAAGAAGAATGGTATGTGTATGTGTATACATATGTGTGTATGTGTGTGTGTGTTTATATATGTAGAGGTAATTAAATTATGTCATCATAAGGGTGGGACCTTCATGATGTGATTAGTGTCCTTATAAAAAGAGAAAGAAAGAAGAGAGGTCTATCTCTACATGAGTACTCACCCAGGAAATGACATGTAAGCATACTGAGAAGGCAACTGTATAAGCCAAGAAGCAGGATCTCATCATGTACCATATTGCTTGCACCTTAATCTTGAATTTCCCATCCTCTAGAACTGTAAGAAATGTCTGTTGTTTAAGTTACCCAGTGTTCGATATTTTTATAGCAGTCAAACAAACTAAAACAACTGCTGTTTTAACATAATCAGAGAAACAAAATTGTTATATCAAGATATTTAGAGGCCAATCAAAATGGAGCTTTCCACATACCTTCTATTTCCTATTTAAATAGCCCTATGTAAATATTTTACAAGTTTCCACTCTCTGTATTCTACTTTCTTTGTTTTAGACAGGTAGTTATAGATTTCAATAGAACATCTATTGTCAAGGTGAAGAACTGGGAATATATTTTTTTAAGTTTATTTATTTTGAGAGAGAGAGAGAGAGAAAGAGAGAGAGAGAGAGAGAGAGAGAGAGAGAGAACAAGTGGAGGAGGGGCAGAGAGAGAGAGAATCCCAAGCAGGCTCCATGCTGTCAGTGTGGAACCTGATGTGGGGCTCAAACCCACGAACCATCAAAGATCACGACCTGAGCTGAAGCTAAGAGTTGGATGCTTAACTGACTGAGCTGCACAGGTGTCCTGAACTGTGGATATTTTTATAACTTTTTCTTGGGAACCATGACGGACAGTGATGGTAGACAATTAAAACCCCACTGCTTCATTTCAATAAGGTTAATAGGAGGGAAATCTGTCCATTAGAAAAATTTGTCAAGTTGAATCGACTTTTGTACAATCATTCTCAAATAATTTCATCTTTAAGATATTCCACTTACTGTAATAATGTGATGTTTATCTCTTCTGAGGAGATACCCTTTAAGTGAGACTTATTTGACAGCAATAATTAATGATTTTATATTTCCTGTATTTTGAAATAGGAAGGAATTTACTAAAGGTACAATGAGTGTTAAAAGAGATTTCAAGATGTCTGAGGTTGTAAATCGAAACAAAAACCAATACCCAAAACAAACAAAAAAACTGATACCCAACTATACAATTTTTACCTACCTACTTGAAATGTAAATACCCAAATAAGTTATAAAAAGGTGGGAAGAAAACATATCATGCAAATATTAGAAAAAAATATCAGTATCAACCAACTTGATATTATTGACGTTATTGAACACTTCACCAAACAGCAGCAGAATACATAACATTTTAAAAAGTACACAATTAATATCTATCAAGACATAATAAATTACTGAATTGGATATGTTACTTATGTGTACTTTTTTTTTGCTTGAAATATTCCATTGCATTCCACTCTCCCTTGAAATAAATTACATTGGAGAGATATTTTAAAGCATGGAAGGACATTTTTAATTTGTTATGCCAATTTTTTCTTAAGAAAGAATCTCAAACTCACTATCCTCACTGGAGAAAAAATTACTGACTAAAGCCAGACAATTTATGCCTCCCCAAAGAATTTACTTTTACCAGAGATCAATGCCCTAAAACAAAGGAGTAAAGTTCTAACATCTACTTATTTTTGAGAGACAGAGAGAGACAGAGCATGAGGAGGGGAGGGGCAGAAAGAGAGAGGGAGACACAGAATCCGAAGCAGGTTCCAGGCTCCGAGCTGTCAGCACAGAGCCTGATGAGGGGCTCAAAACCACAAACCGTGAGATCATGACCGGAGCCAAAGTTGGACGTTTAACTGACTGAGTCACCCAGGCGCCCCAGGAGTAAAGTTCTTATACTCTTTTTTTTGGTTTCTTTCTTTCTTTTCTTATCCTTTTCTTCCCTTTATTTCCTTTTCTTTATTTTCTCCCTTCCCTTCTTCTTTGCTTTCGTCTAGTTTCCTCCCTATAGTGAGCTATTAAAAAACTGACAAATTTTTTAAAAATTGAAGTCTTTTGAAGCATAATTAAAATACAAAACCTATTGGTTTCCAATGATTTTCTTTATGTAGATTTACTGATAACTAGCATTTTATATATGGATTAGATCTTCCAATTTGACAAACTCATGTAACATTTAAAAAAATTTCTTTAACGTTTACTCATTTTTGAGAGACAGGGACAGAGCATGAGCAGGGGAGGGGCAGAGAGGGAGGGAGACCCAGAATCCAAAGCAGGCTCCAGGCTCTGAGCTGTCAGCACAGAGCCCTACATGGAGCTAGAACTCACGAACTGTGAGATCATAACCTGAGCTGAAGTCAGACACTTAATAGACTGAGCCACTCAGGTGCCCCAACTCATGTAACATTTGTAAAGCAAAATAGGGCAGATGCCCCCTTTGTCTCACAGCACAAGTGAATAAGCAGGCTCAGTATGACACGAGTGGGGCAGCAGATACCCTCCATGTTCCACTGTCTAGTAATCAGCTTTGTGGGAGTGGGAGGGTGCAGTTGCAGTCACTGTGGAAGTGGTGCTAGTAGCAGTTTCCTGACCTGTAGATGCAGCAGTAGAGCTGTGACCTTGAAGATAAAGCCCAATGGTCAAATCCTGGCTTCTGTTCCTCTAGTCTTGCCAGTGTTGTTCTTAAGGCACCTAATTCCCTACATTTCTTTTTGACATTTAAATAGTGGTTTCCGTTTTCTGCATCAAAATGTTACAGAGTCTCTTAGAACTCCTTTCTATAACTTTCTAATACTAGAAGACTTTACAAGAGTCTTCTATTATTGAAACTATTTTAATATCTAATGAGTTTTTGTTAGAATACATATAAATATACAGATATACATGTATTTGTACATATATATAATTGGTAAAAATCATATATATAAATATATAAAATTACAAATTTAGTTATCTAAGTGACTATCCTGATTCAACAAAATAGATATCTGAAAAATACAGAGTACCTCATAGTAAAGAAAACTTACTGTAGAAAATCAAGTTTCTACAAGCAAAAATTAGAGCACAAATGGATTTTAAGATACCGCACTGGATTAGTCTATAATTAATACTAATGGAAAAGTGTCGTCTTCAGGAACCCCCAGTGGATTGCAACTAACACCATCATGTAAGTACCACAGGCTCTGGAAAGCAGACAGCTGATCAACAAATTACAGCTGCTTAAAATCGATTTTTATCTCAGTAATTTCTTAAAAGTTTGTGAAGTGATAGAAAGATAACTACATTTAGAGTCTGAATACCTAGAAATAATTAGTTGTATGATTTGGGGAAAGTCTAAACAATTTACCCCATCTGCTAAATGGGGAAAATAACTATATCCTTCAAGAACTACTGTGCAGTTAAAGGAGGTAATATACAAGAAAATGTTTTATAAACAAAAATACTCCACACTTTACATTTTATCTCTAGTCATTCTTCAACAAAACATTTTAAACCCACAAATTTCACAATTCCCATGTAGTGATGTGTTTTGGTCTCTTGAGTCCATGTCTCTTCTCTCTTAATTGATTCTGAGTTTGGCATAGCCAATCAGTGGAAGATGAAACTTGTTTTATATAAGCACAATCATTCTTATGAGATACTAAACTTAGATAAATTCTTCCCTCTTATGTTTTGCATCAAAGAATATTGTATAATAATATATACCAAAATAAGGGGGAAAACCACTCTGTATGTTTAATTATACCCAACTAAATTTCATAATAATAAAGACACGTTTTTTAATGTTTATTTTTGAGACAGAGAGAGACACAGACACAAAGTGTGAGTGGGGTAGGGGCAGAGAGGGAGACATAGAATCCGAAGCAAGTCCAAGTTCTGAGCTGTCAACACAGAGCCCTACGCAGGGCTCAAACTCACGAACTGCAAGATTATGACCTGAGCCCAATTCCGATGCTTAACCAACTGAGCTACTAAGGTGCCCCAATAAAGACACATTTAACAGAAACTTCTTTTATTTTAATTATACACATAAAGAATTTGTATAAACAAATGTTTCTTCACCTTGAAGACATTGATGGCTTACATTATTTCTTCTGAGGTATTTACATTTAGGTAAGTTTTATAATATTAGACATCTTAATGAAAAGTTAAGAAAATTTACACATGAAATATATAATTAAAATATTTAGGGACACCTGGGTGGTCAGTTGGTTAGGCATCAGCTCTTGGTTTTGGCTCAGGTCATGGTTCATGGGATCAAGCCCCACATCAGGCTCCACACTGACAGCATGGAGCTTGCTTGGGATTCTCTCTCCCTCTCTTTCTGTCTCTCCCCTGCTTGCATGCAAGTTCTCTCTCTCAAAACAAATAAATAAACTTAATAAAATTTAAGTGTGTTGATTGTGGAAGATGCAGTCAACTTTGAATCGTATTCTATGACAGTGGCACCTATGAGGGAACCGAGACAGAAAGTATCACTAACAACAACAACAACAACAACAACAACAACAACAGATCACTGACTTCTCATCAGAAATAGAGCCCCAAAGACAGTAGGAACAACAGCTTTAAAGTGATGAAGGAAAATAATATATGTCAACTAAGAATTCTATATCTGGTGAAAATATATTTCAAGAATAAAAGCAGAGTACCGGTATTTTTAGACAATAAAAACTAAGGAAATCTACCTTAGTTTCACTGTGATAAAGGAATTTCTTAAGAATGAGAGGAAATGTGCCTGTATGGAAACTCAGGTCTTTAGGAAGAAATGAACTGTGAAGATAATAACTTGTAGATAAATAGAAATGAGTATTTTTTCTATTAATTTCTTTAAATTATATATGAATATTGGGGCGCCTGGGTGGCTCGGTCGGTTAAGTGTCCGACTTCAGCTCAGGTCATGATCTCACGGTCCGTGGGTTCGAGCCCCGCGTCGGGCTCTGTGCTGACAGCTCAGAGCCTGAAGCCTGTTTCAGATTCTGTGTCTCCCTCTCTCTGTGACCCTCCCCCGTTCATGCTCTGTCTCTCTCTATCTCAAAAATAAATAAACGTTAAAAAAAATTTTTAAAAAATTAATACAAAAAATAAATTATATATGAATATTAAAAGCAAAAATTATGATTTATTTTGGGGCCATATATATGTAGATATAATACACATGACAATTATGCCGTAAAGGAGAGGAGCTATACAAATAGATTTATATAAATTGTACATTGTTCAGTTTTGTGTGAAATGGTAAATTATTAACTTTAAGCAAATTTTGAAAAAAGCTAAGAATATATATTATAATCCTGAAAGCAACCATACATGCATAAATACAAAGCAGAGAGGTATAAAACAAATGTTAGCAACATAAAACAAATAGTAAAATGTTTGACCTAAATCCCACTTTATCAATACATATACAATATTACTCAGCCATAAAAAAAGAATGAAAACTTTCCATTTACAACAACATGTATGGAGCTAGAAAGTATTATGCTAAGCGAAATAAAGTCATAAAAAAGACAAATACCATATGATTTTACTCATATATAGAAATTTCAGAAACAAATCAAGCAAAGAAAAAATAGAGGAATGGAAACAAAGAAACTGACTCATAATTATAGGGAACAAACTTATGGTTACCAGAGGGGAGAGGGGTGGGGAGATGGGTAAAATAGGTGATTGGGATTAAGGAGTGCATTTGCTGGGATGAGCACTGGGTGTTGTATGGAAATGTTGAATCACTAAATTATATACCTGAAACAAATATTACACTATATGTTCATGAACTGGAATTTAAATACAAAGTAAAAAATATATTACATTAAAGAAAAATGGGAACTAAGCACAGCCATTAAATTATAGATTCTTTGAACGGATTTTTAAAAAGCAGGAGAGATTTCTGGGAAAACAAGAGTAGAGAGCACTGAAAATCTTTGTCTCTACCAAAAAAAAAAAAAACTTCACTGGTAGAATCTAATAGAACATTTTGGAACTCTAGAGTCTATGAAGATTTGCAACTCCCAGGGAAGGCTTGGACAGTAAAATATGGTTAATTACAGTCAATTTCAGCTCTTAGCACTGTGGTAGTTACTTATCACCCAATCCATGACCCCAAGGCAGGAAGCTCACATGTTCCTGGAGCTGCTTGCACACATGCCACAGAAGCCAGAGTAGGCAAAATGGATCCAGTCATCCAAATATTAGGAATTTGTGCACTGATTCCTGATTTTGTTCACAGAGATGCAGACAAAGCAGAGGTGGCCAGTGTTGCAACTCCTATCATTGTTGCAAGCTCCTCTTCCTCCAGTTGAGGACTTCCAGGTAATTTAAAAGGGTGGTACCCTTTATTCTCTCTTCATTTTTCTCTTTCCCCCCTTTTTTGAGCCAACCTACTAAAGACTGGCATATCCCAAAGCAACCACATAAATGGGAAAAATTAGAAAGTCACCATGTGTGCCACCAAAAATGTGCAGGCTCAGAAGGAAAAACCTGAAAACACAGAAAAAATACCTGAAAATTCACACCTAGGTTGGTCCTCAGCACAGACACAGCCTACAGCAATTTAAAGAAAAACAAACACTCAAACCCAAAAGGGAATTTCGTTTCCAGAGTTACTATGTTATTAGATTCAAATGTCCAGTTTTCAACAACAACAAAAAACTTAGGGCATACAAATAAACAGGAAACTACGACCTATTGAAAGAAAAAAGAAATCAACAGAAAGTGTCCCTAGGGCTGGGGGTTGGGGGGAGGGGAGGCCTGGCGGAAAGACATGATGGTAGATTTACTAGACAAAGACAACAGCCTTAACGAGCCCCAAAGAACTAAAGAATGATGTGGAGAAAGTCAAGAAAATAATTTATGAGCAATATGGAAATATTACTAAAAATACAGATAGCTAAAAAAAATGAAAAAGAAGCTCTAGAGGGGTGCCTTGGTGGCTCAGTTGTTTGAGTGTCCAACTTCTGATTTTAGCTCAGGTCATGATCCCAGGGTCATGGGATAAGTTCTGTGTCAGGCTCTGTGTAGAGTGTGGAGCCTGCTTAAGATTCTCTCTCTCTCTCTCTCTCTCTCTCTCTCTCTCTCTCTCTCTCCCCTCCCTCCCTCCCTCCCTCCCTCCTTCCCTCCGCTTCTGTCTCTCTCTCTCTCTCTCCATCTCGCTCTTAAAAAATTTAAAAAAAAAGGAATTCTGGAGATGAAAAGAACAAAAATTGAAATAAAAAATTCACTAGAGGGATTCAAAGGCAGATCTGAATAGCCAGAAGAATCAGTGCACTTGAAAATAAGACAATGGAAATTAACTAAGTCTGAAGAAGAGAAAGAAAAAAAAGATTTTAAAAATGTGAATACAGCTTTAGAGATCTGTGGAACACCATCAAGCAGACCAACATACACATGTGAGAATTCCAGAAGAACAGAGAAAGGGGCACAGAGAATATGTGAAGAAAAAAATGGCTGAAAACTTCTGATAATTGATGAAAGACATGAATATAAACATCCAAGACTCACAGAACTCCTAGTAAAATGAGGTTAAAGAGTTCACTTTGAGATACATAATTAAACTGTCAAAAGAAAAAGAAAAGACCTGAAATCATTGTTGCAACATATGCTAACTTGGATGTAAATTAAAAAATTAATTAATTAAAATTTTAAAAAAAGAAAGCAAAAATTTTTTTTTTTAAAATTTTAAAAAAGAAGAAAAGAGAATTTTGAAAGTGGCAAGAGAGTACTGACTCATCACACTGAAGGGATTTTCTCTCAGATAATCAGTAGATTTCTCATCAGAAACTGTGGAGACCAGAACACAATGGGCCAATATATTCCAAGTATGACAACATTAAAATAAAAAAACAAACAAAACAAAACAATCCTGTCAACCAAAAACTCTATATCTGGCAAAACTGTCTTTTAAAAGTGAGGGAGAAATTAAGACATTCTTAGATAAACCAAAATTGAGGGAGTTCATTAACACTAGATCTGCAGTACCAAAAATGTTAGAGGGAGTCCTGCAGTTTGAAGTAAAAGAACAATTGACAATAACTTGAAGCCACATGAAAAAATAAAGATTTCAGTAAAGGTAAATACATGAACAATTATGAAGGCTATTATTATTGTAACAATCACGTGTAACCTACTTTTTTTTTTCTACATGATTTAAGATACTACCACATTTAAAAAAAATTGTTTGTCTAAAAACAAGTATTGTTTTCACTAACTTGTTTGTAACTCCACATTTTGTTCTCTACATAACTGAAGGGACTAATGCATTAAAAAAAGTTATGTTTTTGGACACAATGTGTAAAAATTAATTTTGTGATATAACCAACTGAAAAGGGTAGGGATGGAGCTGTTAAAGAAGTAGTTTTGTGTTATTAAAGTTAAACTTGTATAAATTAAAATCAGAGAGCTATAACTTTAGGATATTAAATGTAGTCTCCATGGAAAACACAAAGAAAATAGCTAAAGAATATACAAAGAAGGAAATTACTAAGAAACAAGTATTTCACTACAAAAAAAATCAACAAACTACGAAAGAAAAAAGTAATGCAGGAAATGAGAGACAAAAAAAAGCTATAAGGCATATATAAATCAAGTGGAAAAGAATAGAAGTAAGTCTTTCCCTATATAATTATTTTAAATGTAAATGAATTAATTTCTCTAATCACAAGGTCAGCTTGATGGAATGTATACAAACACAGGGTCTAATTATATGCTGTCTGCAAGAAACTCACTTTAGATCCAAAGACACACATCAGTAGAAAGTGAAAGGATTGTATCTTAATCAGCTTGGGCCACTATAGTGAAATGCCATAAACTGGGTGGTTTCTCTACAACGGAAGTTTATTTCTTATGGTTCTTGAGGTTAAAAGTCAGAGATCATAGTGTCAGCATGATAGGGCTCTGGTGAGTTTCTGCTTCCTGGTTTACAGGTGGCTGCTCATATCCTTGATTCCATTGTATCCTTCCTCATAGAGAGCAGAGACAGGGAGAAATCTCTCTCCTGTATCTTCTTATAAAAGCATTAACACCATTTATGAAAACACCACTCTCATGACCTAATTACCTCCCAGAGGCCCTACCTCCTAATACACACTAGAAGTTATGAATTCAATATATGAGTTGATGAGGAGACCACAAACACTGAGTTCATAACATTGGGGAACATGTGTACAATTATTATTGAACACCAGTTCATAACAAGGGGAGTCCCTGGCCCCCCAAATTCATGTTCTTCTTACATACAAAATACATTCATTAAATCACAACAACCCCCCAAAGTCTTAACTCATTCCAGCATAATTTCTAAAATGTAAAGTCCAAAATCTCAAAGAAATATCATCTAAATCAGATATGGGTGACTTAAAGTATGATTCAAAATACGATTCATACTCAGGTACATATACGGACTCAAGGTATGAGTCATCCTGAGTCAAAACTCCTTTCCAGTTGGGATCCTATAAAACAAAATAAGTTATGTTTTTCCAAAACACAATGATGGGACGGTTGTAGGATAGACATTCCTGTTCAGAATGGGAGAAATAAGAAAGAAATAAGAGATGACATGTTTCAAATAAGGCCTAAAACTAGCAAGGCAACATTCATGAGTTATTAAAGCTTAAGAATAATCCTCTTTGGCTCTATGTTCTTCCTTCATATAAGAACAATGAACCTCAACTCTTATTTTACACCACACATAAAAATTAACTAAAATGTATCATAGACCAAAACATAAAAGCTGAGCTGTAAAAATCCTAATATAAAATAAAATATTATGACTTTGGGGGTAGTCACTACTTTTTGTTAAGAGGACACAAAACATAATAACCATAAAAGAAAATTTGATAAATGAACCTCATCAAAATATAAAACACCTGCTCCTAAAAAGCATATGTTAGAAATCAAAAAGCCAAGCCACAGAGTTGGAGAAAATAATATATGTGTCTAAGTACTTATATCCAGAATATATAAATGACTTCTTTTGTTTGTTTTCCTCTGCCATCAGAATTTCATTAAAAATTTTTTTTATTGAAGTATAGTTAACACAGAATGCAACAAGTTTCAGGTGCACAACACAGTGATTTGACAAGTCTATATGTTATTATATTAAGGACTTTCCAACTCAGTAATAAGAATTCAAATAATCCAATTTTTTTAATGAGGAAAAGATTTGAACAGATATTTCACAAAAGAAGATATATGAGTGGCCAATAAAACATGAAAAGAATCTCAATATCATGAATCATCAGAGAAATGCAAACTACATGCACACCTGTCATAATGGCTAAATGTGAAAAGACTGACAACACCAATTGTTTCCAGAATGTGAAGCAACTGAAATTCTCATATATTGCTGGTGGGAATGTAAAACGGTACAACTATTCAAAAAGCTTGGTATTTTCTTAATAAGTTAAACATATGCTTACTATTATGACCCAACAATTTTAGATATTTACCCCAAGAAATGAAAACATATGTCCTTCTAAAGATTTGTACACTATTGTTCATGGTAGCTTTATTATGAGTAACCTTAACCTGGAGACAATGTAAATACCCATCAACAAGTATATAGGCCAACAAATTGTGGCAAAGACATACAATGGAATACTACTCAGTAATAAAAAGAAATGAATTATGATACATACAAAACCATGAATGATTCTCCAAACAGTTATGGTGAGTGAAGAAGCCAGACAAAAAAAATTATGTACTGTATCATTTTATTTATGTGAAATCCTAGAAAAGACAAATTTACATATAGTGGTAGGAAAGCCAGAATGACTGGGAAGGGGTAAGAGGAAATTTCAAGGTGATGCGAATTTTCTGTGTCTTGATTTTGCTGACAGTTACAGGGGTCAAAATTTGTCAAAATTAGTTGAACTGTATGTATACTTAAAATGGGTGCATTTTGTTGTATATAAATTATATTTCAATAAAAGTGATTTTTAAAAGGAAAAAAAAAGAAGATCCAACCATGTTTTCTACAAGAAATGTACTATAAATATACAGATAGATACAGGTTAAATGTAAAAAAGGGGGAAAAAAAACATACCATGTACTAAGTAACCACAAGAAAACTGGAGTGACTACATTACTATCAGTAGAATAGATGATAAGACAAAAAATATTACCAGAAACAAAAAAGGACATTTCATAGTAATATAGGGGTCAATTGTCAAAAAGACGTAATAGTCCTTAGTGTGTTTGACCTTAATAATAGAGATTCAGAATAATGGAGTAAAACTGACATAATGAAAGAGAAATAAATAAACCAATCCTCTTTGTTGAAGATTTTAGCACCCTTCTTTCAACAAGTGATAGAACGGCTAGATAAAACTTTAGTTGAGATAAAATCTGAAAAACATTATCAACATTTCTGATGTTGCTGATACTCAGAGAACAATACAACCAATATCTACAGAAAATATATTCAAGTGTATGTATCCTGTATCACTGGGATAATCATATGCTGGACCATTATAATGTCTTCTTAAGTTCAAGAGAAGTAAAATTATACAGGATATTTTCCTTAACCACAGTGAAATTAAATTAGAAATCAATAATAAGCATAGCACCTCGATGGCTCAGTCGGTCATGCATCTGACTTCGGCTCAGGTCATGGTCTCTCAGCCCCTGCGTGGGGCTCTGTGCTGACAACTCAGAGCCTGGAGCCTGCTTCAGATTCTGTGTCTCCCTCTCTCACTGCCCCTCCCCCTCTCACACTGTTTCTCTCTCTCTCTCTCTCTCAAAAATAAATAAATATTTTTTAAAAAGAAATCAATAAGATATGTAGACATATTGTGAATACTTGTAAATCAAAAAAGGCACTTCTAAATAATCCATCAATGTGAGGAGGAAAATGTATAGCTTTAAATGCTTATATCAGGAAAGAAGATAGGTCTAAAATCAAGTATCTTAACTTTCACGTTAAAAACTTAAAGAGAGGTAAAATAAACCCAAAGTAAATGGAAGGAAAAAATAATAAAGAGAGGAAATTTTTAAAAAAAACATATAATAGTCATACAATAGAGAAAATGGACAGAACTAAAAATTAGATCATTGAAAATACCAATAATATTGATACAGCTTTTTTTGGACACAGCTCTAGTGAGAATTAAATAGATGTGGTGAGTAAACACAAATCATCAACATAAGAAATGGAAGGGACTATTACTATAGGTTTTATAGTATTAAAATACAGTAGAACTTTGGTTTGCAAGTGTAATTCATTCTAGAAACATGCTTGTAATCCAAAGGACTTGTATATGAAAGCAAATTTCCCCATAAGAGATAATCGAAACTCAGATGATTCGTTTCACAACCCAAAAATATTCATACAAAAATGTCTACAATACTGTAATTTATGGGGCACCTGCGTGGATCAGTTGGTTAAGCATACAACTTCGGCTCAGGTCATGATCGCGCAGTTCGGGAGTTTGAGCCCCATGTCAGGCTCTGTGCTGACAGATCAGAGCCTGGAGCCTGCTTCAGATTGTGTGTCTCCCACTCTCTATTCCCTTCCCCCATTCACGCTCTGTCTCTCTGTGTCTCAAAAATAAACGTTAAAAAAATTAAAATAAATAAAAATAATAAAATACTATAATACAAAATATTAAAGAAAATACAAAATGGAAAGAAAAATAAACAGGGGCGCCTGGATGGCTCAGTTGGTTAAGCATCCAACTTCAGCACTGGTCATAATCTCATGGATCGTGGGTTCAAGCCCTGCGTCGGGCTCTGTGCTGACAGCTCAGAGCCTAGAGCCTGCTTCGAAATCTGTGTGTCCCTCTCTCTCTCTGCCCTCCCCCACTCGTGTTCTGTCTGTCTCTCAAAAATAAACTTTAAAAAAAAGAAAGAGAAATAAACAAATTAACCTGTACTTATCTTGGAAAATCTTTGTAGCTGGTGTGAGAGAGACAAGGGAGAGGAGAGTTATTGTATAGAATGACTTTCACTGTCACTAATGGAATCACTATCTACTGGCTCAATGGAATCTTTTTCTTTTCATGCAACTTTAATAAGGAACCTATCCAATGACACTTGGTTTTGCCTCCTTTTGAGGATTTCATGGAAATGTGACATGCATTGTTGGAAACATTCATTGCTCACACTGTTACAGCCTTATTTTGGTGGTGCTTTTCTACAAAATTTTGAGCTTCCCACATTTTTCCCATATCTCCCTAATTTCATTTGAAGTTAGGGATTCTTCCACCTTTTTCTCCTCCTCTGCATATGAGATGCAGACATAGACTTCTCATAAAATCTTGCAATTTCAGGCACTCATGTATCTCATTCATACTTCTCAATGATTGTCTTCTTGACTTCGACTGCAATCATCTCCATTTTACCACCTTCCTTTTCAACCTTTTTCTACATAGGGGCCACTGTATATCTCACATGGATGTTGACTACAGTACAGTACTAATAAACTATTGTCATATACTGTATTTAATGTAACTGACAATAAGGCAGCAGAGGAAATAGTCTCTATCTGCAGGCAGTCTGACCTAGAATGAAGCAAAGCATTCCTAAGCTTACTCTTGTATAGAAAGCAAATATCCACAGGGGCTTTGAAGTGACAAAAAAAAAAACCCAAAAATCACTAGTGGCAGGTGTGGGCACCTTCCAACATTCTGAAAAATCACTGATTTCTGCCAAATACTGCAGCCCGAGACTGAGCAATCAAGCATGGAAGATGATCACTCACAATCCCACAGTGAGAGAGAGAGAGAGAGAGAGAGAGAGAGAAAGAAGAACCATTGGCTCACTTGTGATCATGTGATGTTTGCCATCACATACTACTCATATTACAAGATATTACTCATTTATCAAGTTAAAATTTATTAGAAATCTTTGCTTGTCTTGTGGAATGCTCAGAGAACAAGTTATTCGCAATCCAAGATTTTACTGTAATAGGAAAAATATAAACAATTTTATGTCAAAATATTAGAATACTTAGATAAATGGATAAATTCTTTGAAAAACACAACTTCTTCAAACTGTCACAAGGTAAAAAAACTAAAGCTCAAAAAGTTGAAAATAAAACTACCTTACGATCCATCAATTGCACTTCTAGGTATTTACCCAAAGAATGAAAAAATACTAATTCAGAGGGATACATGCACCCTGGTGTCTATAGCAGAATTATCTACAATAGCCAAATTATGGAAACAGCCCGTGTCCATCGATTGATGAATGGATAAAGAAAATGTAATACACATACACACACACAAAATGGATTATTATTCAGCCACTAAAAAAATGAAATCTTGCCATTTGCAATGATATGCTTGGAGTCTCAGAATATTAGAAGAATGTTTACTCTACCACTCCTATTCAATATTTTATGGGAGGTCCTAGTCATCATAATAATGGAGATAAAGAAATAAAAGGCATAAAGGAAAAAAAAAAAGGAGCAAAATTCTCTCTATTTAAAGAGGATATGATTGGTATTTGGAAGATGGTGGGGTTGGAGGACCCCTGGGCTCACGGCGCGTCCTGCTGATTACTTAGATTCCACCTACACCTGCCTAAATAACCCAGAAAACCACCAGAAGACTAGCAGAACGGACTCTCCAGAGCCAAGCATAGACAAGAGGCCCACGGAAGAGGGTAGGAAGGGCGGCGAGGCAGTGCGCGCTCCACGGACTGGCGGGAGGGAGCTGGGGTGGAGGGGCGCCCGCCGGCCAAGCAGAGCCCCCGAGTCTGGCTGGCAAAAGCGGAGGGGCTGGATGGACTGTGTTCCGACAGCAAGCGGGACTTCACATCTGGAAGGTTATAAGCTAACAGCTCTGCTCTGAGAGCAGGAGGGCTGAAGGACAACAGGAGGGAGAGTTGTTGAGCCCCGGGACGACAGAGCTCAGCTTGGCGGGGAACAAAGGCGCTCGCCAGCGCCATCTCCCTCGCCCATCCCCCAGCCAAAATCCCAAAGGGAACCAGTTCCTGCCAGGGAACTTGCTCCCTCTGCGCAAACACCCAACGCTGTGCTTCTGCAGAGCCACCCCTCCGGCAGCGGGTCTGACTACCTCCCGCTGCCACAGGGCCCCTCCTGAAGTGGATCACCTAAGGAGAAGCAAGCTAAGCCTGCCCCCCCTTCCCCCCTGCACCTTGCCTACCCACTCCAGCTAATATGCCAGATCCCCAGCACCACAAGCCTGGCAGTGTGCAAGTAGCCCAGACGGGCCACACCACCCCACAGTGAACCCCGCCCCTAGGAGAGGGGAAGAGAAGGCACACACCAGTCTGACTGTGGCCCCAGCGGTGGGCTGGGGGCAGACATCAGGGCTGACTGCAGCGCCGCCCACCAACGCAAGTTATTCAAGACAGCACAGGGGACGTGCCCCGCAGGCCCACACTACTCCAGGGACTATCCAAAATGACGAAACGGAAGAATTCCCCTCAGAAAAACATCCAGGAAATAACAACAGCTAACGAACTGATCAAAAATGATTTAAACAATGTAACAGAAAGTGAATTTAGAATAATAGTCATAAAATTAATCACTGGGCTTGAAAAAAGCATAGAGGACAGCAGAGAATGTATTGCTACAGAGATCAAGGGACTAAGGAACAGCCAGGAAGAGCTAAAAAATGCTATCAATGAGCTGCAAAATAAAATGGACACAACCACGGCTCGGATTGAAGAGGCAGAGGAGAGAATAGGTGAACTAGAAGATAAAGTTATGGAAAAAGAAGAAGCTGAGAAAAAGAGAGATAAAAAAAATCCAGGAGTATGAGGGGAAAATTAGAGAACTAAGTGATGCACTAAAGAGAAATAATATACGCATAATTGGTATTCCAGAGGAGGAAGAGAGAGGGAAAGGTGCTGAAGGGGTACTTGAAGAAATAATAGCTGAGAACTTCCCGGATCTGGGGAAGAAAAAGGCATTGAAATCCAAGAGGCACAGAGAACTCCCTTCAGATGTAACTTGAATCGATCTTCTGCATGACATATCATAGTGAAACTGGCAAAATAAAAGGATAAAGAGAAAATTCTGAAAGCAGCTAGAGATAAACGTGCTCTAACATATACAGGGAGACCTATAAGACTCCTGACTGATCTCTCTACTAAAACTTGGCAGGCCAGAAAGGATTGGCAGGAGATCTTCAATGTGATGAACAGAAAAAAATATGCAGCCAAGAATCCTTTATCCAGCAAGTCTGTCATTTAGAATAGAAGGAGAGATAAAGGTCTTCCCAAACAAACAAAAACTGAAGGAATTTGTCACCACTAAACCAGCCCTACAAGTGATCCTATGGGGGATCCTGTGAGACAAAGTACCAGAGAGATCGCTACAAGCATGAAACCTACGGACATCACAATGACTCTAAACCCATATCTTTCTATAACACTGAATGTAAATGGACTAAATGTGCCAACCAAAAGACACAGGGTATCAGAATGGATAAAAAAACAAGACCCATCTATTTGCTGTCTACAAGAGACTCATTTTAGACCTGAGGACACGTTCAGATTGAGAGTGAGGGGATGGGAACTATTTATCATGCCACTGGAAGTCAAAAGAAAGCTGGAGTAGCCATAGTTATATCAGACAAACTAGACTTTAAATTAAAGGCTGTAACAAGAGATGAAGAAGGGCATTATATAATAATCACAGGGTCTATGCATCAGGAAGAGCTAACAATTATAAATGTCTATGCGCCGAATACAGGATCCCCCAAATATATAAAACAATTACTCACAAACATAAGCAACCTTATTGATAAGAATGTGGTAATTGCAGGGGCCTTTAACACTCCACTTACAGAAATGGAAAGATCATCTAGACACATGGTCAATAAAGAAACAAGGGCCCTGAATGATACATTGGATCAGATAGACTTGACAGATATATTGAGAACTCTGCATCCCAAAGCAACAGAATATACTTTCTTCTCCAGTGCACATGGAACATTCTCCAAGATAGATCACATACTGGGTCACAAAGCAGCCCTTCATAAGTATATAAGAATTGAAATCATACCATGCATACTTTCAGACCACAATGCTATGAAGCTTGAAATCAACCACAGGAAAAAGTCTGGAAAACCTCCAAAAGCATGGAGGTTAAAGAACACCCTACTAAAGAATGAATGGGTCAACGAGGCAATTAGAGAAGAAATTTAAAAATATATGGAAACAAATGAAAATGAAAATACAACAATCCAATCGCTTAGGGACGCAGCAAAGGCAGTCCTGAGAGGAAAATACATTGCAATCCAGGCCTATCTCAAGAAACAAGAAAAATCCCAAATACAAACTCTAACAGCACACCTAAAGGAAATAGAAGCAGAGAAGCAAAGACAACCTAAATCCAGCAGAAGAAGAGAAATAATAAAGATCAGAGCAGAAATAAACAATATAGAGTCTAAAAAAACTGTAGAGCAGATCAACGAAACCAAGAGTTGGTTTTTTGAAAAAATTAACAAAATCGATAAACCTCTAGCCATGCTTCTCAAAAAGAAAAGGGATATGACCCAAATAGATAAAATCATGAATGAAAATGGAAATATTACAACCAATCTCTCAGAGATACAAGCAATTATCAGGGAATACTATGAAAAATTATATGCCAACAAACTGGACAACCTGGAAGAAATGGACAAATTCCTAAACACCCACACTCTTCCAAAACTCAATCAGGAGGAAATAGAAAGCTTGAACAGACCCATAACCAGTGAAGAAATTGAATCAGTCATCAAAAATCTCCCAACCAATAAGAGTCCAGGACTCTTCCTGGCTTCCCAGGGGAGTTCTACCAGACGTTTAAAGCAGAGATAATACCTATCCTTCTCAAGCTATTCCAAAAAATAGAAAGGGAAGGAAAACTTCCAGACTCATTCTATGAAGCCAGTATTACTTTGATTCCTAAACCAGACAGAGAGCCAGTAAAAAAAGGGAACTACAGGCCAATATCCCTGATGAATATGGATGCAAAAATTCTCAATAAAATACTAGCAAATCGAATTCAACAGCATATAAAAAGAATTATTCACCATGATCAAGTGGGATTCATTCCTGGGATGCAGGGCTGGTTCAATACTCGCAAATCAATCAACGTGATACATTGCATTAATAAAAGAAAAGATAAGAACCATATGATCCTGTCAATCGATGCAGAAAAGGCCTTTGACAAAATTCAGCAAACTTTCTTAATAAAAACGCTTGAGAAAGTCGGGATAGAAGGAACATACTTAAAGATGATAAAAGCCATTTATGAAAAGCCCACAGCTAACATCATCCTCAATGGGGAAAAACTGAGAGCTTTTTCCCTCAGATCAGGAACATGACAGGGATGTCCACTTTCACCACTGTTGTTTAATATAGTGTTGGAAGTTCTAGCATCAGCAATCAGACAACAAAAGGAACTCAAAGGCATCAAAATTGGCAAAGATGAAGTTATTAAGCTTTCACTTTTTGCAGATGACATGATATTATACATGGAAAATCCGATAGACTCCACCAGAAGTCTGCTAGAACTGATACATGAATTTAGCAAAGTTGCAGGATACAAAATTAATGTACAGAAATCAGTTGCATTCTTATACACTAACAATGAAGCAACAGAAAGACAAATAAAGAAACGGATCCCATTCACAATTGCACCAAGAAGCATAAAATACCTAGGGATAAATCTAACCAAAGATGTAAAAGATCTGTATGCTGAAAACTATAGAAAGCTTATGAAGGAAATTGAAGTAGATATAAAGAAATGGAAAAACATTCCGTGCTCATGGATTGGAAGAATAAATATTGTCAAAATGTCAATACTACCCAAAGTTATCTACACATTCTATGCAAGCCCAATCAAAATTGCACCAGCATTCTTTTCAAAACTAGAACAAGCAATCCTAAAATTCATATGGAACCACAAAAGGCCCCGAATAGCCAAAGTAATTTTGAAGAAGAAGACCAAAGCAGGAGGCATCACAATCCCAGACTTTAGCCTCTACTACAAAGCTGTAATCATCAAGACAGCATGGTATTGGCACAAAAACAGACACAGAGATCAATGGAATAGAATAGAAACCCCAGAACTAGACCCACAAACGTATGGCCAACTCATCTTTGACAAAGCAGGAAAGAACATCCAATGGAAAAAAGACAGTCTCTTTAACAAATGGTGCTGGGAGAACTGGACAGCAACATGCAGAAGGTTGAAACTAGACCACTTTCTCACACCATTCACAAAAATAAACTCAAAATGCATAAAGGACCTGAATGTGAGACAGGAAACCATCAAAACCCTAGAGGAGAAAGCAGGAAAAGACCTCTCTGACTTCAGCCGCAGCAATTTCTTACTTGACACATCCCCAAAGGCAAGGGAATTCAAAGCAAAAATGAGCTACTGGGACCTTATGAAGATAAAAAGCTTCTGCACAGCAAAGGAAACAACCAACAAAACTAAAAGGCAACCAACGGAATGGGAAAAGATATTTGCAAATGACATATCGGACAAAGGACTAGTATCCAAAATCTATAAAGAGCTCACCAAACTCCACACCCGAAAAACAAATAACCCAGTGAAGAAATGGGCAGAAAACATGAACAGACACTTCTCTAAAGAAGACATCCGGACAGCCAACAGGCACATGAAAAGATATTCAACGTCGCTTCTCATCAGGGAAGTACAAACCAAAACCACACTCAGATATCACCTCACACCAGTCAGAGTGGCCAAAATGAACAAATAAGGAGACTATAGATGCCGAAGAGGATGTGGAGAAATGGGAACCCTCTTGCACTGTTGGTGGGAATGCAAACTGGTACAGCCGCTCTGGAAAACAGTGTGGAGGTTCCTCAAAAAATTAAAAATAGACCTACCCTATGACCCAGCAATAGCACTGCTAGGAATTTACCCAAGGGATACAGGAGTACTGATGCATAGGGGCACTTGCACCCCAGTGTTTATAGCAGCACTCTCAACAATAGCCAAATGATGGAAAGAGCCTAAATGTCCATCAACTGATGAATGGATAAAGAAATTGTGGTTTATATACACAATGGAGTACTACGTGGCAATGAGAAAGAATGAAATATGGCCCTTTGTAGCAACGTGGATGGAACTGGAGAGTGTTATGCTAAGTGAAATAAGCCATACAGAGAAAGACAGATACCGTATGGTTCCACTCTTATGTGCATCCTGAGAAACTTAACAGAAACCCATGGGGGATGGGAAGGAAAAAAAAAAGAGGTTAGAGTAGAAGAGAGCCAAAGCATAAGAGACTCTTAAAAACTGAGAACAAACTGAGGGTTGATGGGGGTGGGAGGGAGGGGTGGGTGGGTGACGGGTATTGAGGAGGGCACCTTTTGGGATGAGCACTGGTGTTGTATGGAAACCAATTTGACAATAAACTTCATATATTGGAAAAAAAATAAAATAAAGAGGACATTATTGTTTATATGGAGAATTCTAAGGAATCCATAAAATAGTGGTAACTAAACTAATAGCTTAACTTAGTAAGGTTGTAGTATAAAGGGTTATTACACATATATACATACTTAGAAAATAAAAAGTAGGCTATTACAATATTATAAAAATTTTAAATTACTGAGAAATACACTTTAACTTGGTATAGAAGACCTGTATTCCGAATACTTACAGCATTGCTATGAGACATTAAAGGAAATCTGAATATAAAAAAAATAAACTATGTTCATAGATTGAAACATTCAATATCATTCGAATGTTAATTCTTCCCAAATTTATATATACATTCAATGCAATTCCAATGAAAATATTATGATCCTGGGTAGAAATTTACAAGCTGATTCTGAAATTTAACCAAAAATGTAAAAAATCTAGAATATCCAAAGCAATTTTTGAAAAAAAAGATTGAAGGACTTACTGACTGATTTCAGTGCTAATTATAAAGCTGTCCTAGTTAATACAATTTTATATGGAAATAAGACTATACAAGTAGATCTGTGGAAGACGGAGCACAGCGATAGGATCAGACATGAAAAAGCTGATTTTTAACAAAGACTTGAAAGCATTCCAATGAAGAAAGAAAGTCTTTTCAATACATTATGCTTGAGAAACTATATACCTGTTATAAAAAAATAATAAACCTCATCATACATAATAACCAATTCAAGACTAATCATAGACCTAAAAGTTAAATAAACTTCTAAGAGAAAACAAAATTATCTTCAAGAATTGTGATTAGGTAATGGTGCTTAGAAAGGACATAGAGAGCAATACCATTTTTAAAATGATAAATTAGACCATCAAAATGAAAATTTCTATTCATGAAAAGATACCATCAATAAAATGAATAGGTAGACCAAAAACTGAGAGAGAATATTTGTAAAATGATATCTGAAAAAGGACAAGTAAACAAAGTAAATATAAAAAGCTACTCCAATACGATTAGAAAAAAACAAGTCTTTCAATGAAAAATGGGCAGAGCCAATTGGCCTTTACACTAAGTAAAATGGGAATCTACTGAAGTTTTTGAGCAGAGTGGCTTTACGTAAACTTGTAACTCTGGATGCTCATCTGAGATAAGACTGTAAGATGCATGGGTAAAAGCAGAGAAATTTGTTAGATTACTTTTGCATTAATATGTATGAAACAGTGGTTTGCATTAGGATGGTAAAAAACATTGAATTGTGAATATATTTTGATAGTAGTGCTATCATTTTTTGATGACTAATCATATTTTTTGCCTGAGTAACTGAAAAACTGGAGTCACCATTTTCTAAAATAGAGATGACACAGGAGAAACAAAATTAGAGATTGATAGTAATAAAGAAGCTCAGGGTTGGCCATAATAAATTTGAAATGCTTAACAAACACACAGAAATGTCAAGTAGGAAGCTGGATATACAACATGATGAATTTGACAGTTTATAACTGAAGAACTAGCTTTAGTTTTCCCTGGCACAAAACTTTGTTTTGAAAAAGAAGAGAGATAGAGAGTTTCTACTCCTCTCTTTTAAGCTAGACCAACCTCCCTTCAGAGGTGATCTGATTTTATCCAAGACAAATCCAGAACAGCTAGCTCTCTCCTTGAAAAAAAAAATTATGAAACACCCAGCACAGAACTCAATATATAGATTGAATGAGTTGAGCAGAATACCAAGACTAAAGAATCCTCCTAGTTCTACTCCCACACCTGGAGATGAGTCAGCAGAACAAAGAACAAGAATAGGAGGTACAAGAAAAGAAACCAAGAAAAAAGATGGAGAGAGAAAAAATGGGGGAAGACGAGAAATATTTAGGTCAAGACAAGTGATAAATGCATATCTAGAGCTTGGGAAAGGGAAAAGAAAGAATTTAGAAGGGAAGAAAAGAGAAGTGGAAGTCAATCCATAATGTTTTATACCCATTACAACTATCTGTGTCATTAAAAATGGATGAATTTAAGACTTTCCAAAAGAAACTGGAGTTTCTTCCCCTTTATTCATTATCTCAAAGTTTACCATTAGACTAGACTCCAAGATTTATACTGATTTTTTGTGCATTACCAATATAAAATAATAGCTTCAACAAACCTAATACAGAAAATCCAAAGATTCTTCTCTCATTTTATTATGAAACAAAGGAGATGGGATTCTTCACTATTTTTCAGAAATGACCAACATATTTCCCTTAGTCTTTGAAAAATAATTCAATTCTTTTTCATTTTGAAAAAGAATCACTGGGGATAGTACTCTGGTTAATGCTCTCATTCACTTGTTACCTGATGACATACCTAGGCAATTAATATTCTCTGTTGAAGATATATAGTGAATCAGAGACTGTTCTCTAGAGACTCTATTAAAAGTTTGATGCTTAGGGACCGGGACTAGGGAAATTTATGTAATTGTAAACATGTATCTGTAATTCACATGCAACATTCAGAGGACATTATTAGGGAATCAATAGGGATTTTGATGACACTGGTGTCATCAAATAAGAAAACATAATTCTCATTTTATATAATATTGATATTATAAGTGTGCTTACATTATATCGATAAATCCTAAAAGTCAATGTTGGCAATTAAGGACAGATTTTTTTTCTCTGCTCTGGTCCTAAAGCCAAACTGACTGCACATCTCCCCACCTCTCACTTGCTATTAAGCTGAGGTTAACTCATTAGTGCAAGATGCTAATGGTAATGACTGCTCTCTGAAATTTCTTGTAACCCATCTTTCTGCTCATTCAGCACCAATTCTTTTTCCCTCTAACTCCATTCTCCATCCCATACCTTTGGGAATTCCTCAGATTTGGTAGTTCTGGGTACTAGATACTCCAAAGAAATTGTCTCCTTTTCCTAATCTTAATTCAAAACTGGCCCCAGATTACAGTAATAGAAATATGCATCAGGAGTTCATTAGCACATTGGCTCTTGAAAAGTGTGAATGTTAGGGGAACTGAGCCCCCACACAGTAAAAAATGCACATTTATATATTGACTTCCCTGAAACTAAACTACTAATAGCCTACTGTTGACTGAAAGTCTTACTGATATACCAACATATTTTGTATGTTACATGTATTATATACTGTATTCTTACAATAAAGCTAGATAAAACGGTATTAAAATCATAAGAGAAAATGTATTTGCAGTGCTCTAATGTAGTTATAAAATAATCCACATATAAATGGACCTATGCTGTTCAAATCCATGTTGTTCAGGGGTCAACTATATTTCCACCCCCACCCCCTGCCCAATCTCCTTGAACTATTCATATGGAAGAAATTGGATATTGGCCGAAATGAAGGGAGCAGTATACTAAATTATTAATGATGGCAAAATAGAGTGATAAAGTTCATAAACTCTAAATTTGGACCCTGGGTTCTAAAGTTTGGCCTTACCACTTACTAGCCATAGAGCCATGACTAAGTCACAAACTCTGTACCTCTGTTTCCTCATTTGTAAATTAGGGGAAACTGGTGAAAATGATATCTTTGGCTGTAGAGATTAGCTGTAAAGATTTATAAGAGTAATTACTGTATTTAACACAGAATCTGACTCATAGAAAGAACCTAACAAATGCTACTTAGAATATTATAATAGTCTCGGCAAAATCGAAGTCATAGAATTAGGTGTATGCGTCTATTTCAGATCAAAGAACAGGATCACAACAAATGTACTCGACCATGTGGAATCTTTCATTACATGTATACATTGAATGTTCTGGTCATTTTCCAATGTGAATGAATAGGTTCTTTCACAGCATTCTAGAATGTCAGGGCACTATTTTTTATTTAGATGGCATTTTGCTCAATTAGTAGACAAATTTATTCTTTTTTCTATCCCAGCTTTATTGATATATAACTGATATATAGCATCATGTAAATTTAAGGTATAAAATGTAATTATGTAGCATTTGTGTACATTTCAGAGTGATGCACAGTGAGTCCAGTTAACATCCATCACCATGTATAGTTACAATTTTTTTTTCTCATGGTGAGAACTTGCAAGATCCACTCTCCTAGTTACTTTCAAATATGCAATATAGTATTATTAATTACAGTCACCATGCTATATATTACATCTCCATGATTTATTCATTTTATAACTGGAAATTTTTACCTTTTGACTGCCTTCACTCATTTTGTCCAACTCCTCACCCAAGTTAACCACCAATCTGTTATTTTTATCAATGAGTTTGGGTTTTGTTGTTTTGTTTTAGATTTCACATATCAGTGAGATCGTATCAGTTTTTTCTGTATGACTTATTTCACTTAGCATAATGCCTTCAAACTCCATACATGTTATTGCAGATGGCAGAAGTTCCTTTATTTTAGGCTAAATAATATTCCAGTGTGTGTGTGTGTGTGTGTGTGTGTGTGTGTGTATCACATTTTCTTTAATGGCTTTAGTGTTTTCTATAGTAGCTATACCAACTTAGATTTTTATCAATAGTGCAATTTCTCCACATCTTCACCAATACTTGTTGTCTCATCTTTTCTATAATTGCCATTCTAACAGGTATTAGGCAATGACTCATTGAGGTTTTGATCTGCATTTCCCTGATGCATTTCATTTGCAACATCCCTGATGTTGAATACCTTTTGTACATGTTGGCCATTTCTACATCTTCTTTGGAAAATGTGCCTATTCAAGTCTTCTGTCCATTTTTAAATCAGATTATTTGTTTTTGCTATTAAGTTGTAGGAGTTCCTCATATACTTTGGATATTAACATCATCAGATATATAGTTAGCAAATATTTTCTCCTATTCCACAGATTTCCTTTAATTTTGTTGATTATTTCTTTTACTGAGTTGTTAGTTTGATGTAGTCCCAGTTACTTTACTTTTGTTGTTTGTGCTTTTTCTGCCATCCAAAAAAATCATTGTCAATACCAATGTCAAGAAGCTTTTTCTTTGTGTATTCTTCTAGGACTTTTACAGTTTCAGGTCTTACATTTAAATCTTTAATCCATGGCACAAAAACAGACACATAGACCAATGGAATAGAATAGAAACCCCAGAACTAGACCCACAAACGTATGGCCAACTCATCTTTGACAAAGCAGGAAAGAACATCCAATGGAAAAAAGACAGTCTCTTTAACAAATGGTGCTGGGAGAACTGGACAGCAACATGCAGAAGGTTGAAACTAGACCACTTTCTCACACCATTCACAAAAATAAACTCAAAATGCATAAAGGACCTGAATGTGAGACAGGAAACCATCAAAACCCTAGAGGAGAAAGCAGGAAAAGACCTCTCTGACTTCAGCCGCAGCAATTTCTTACTTGACACATCCCCAAAGGCAAGGGAATTCAAAGCAAAAATGAGCTACTGGGACCTTATGAAGATAAAAAGCTTCTGCACAGCAAAGGAAACAACCAACAAAACTAAAAGGCAACCAACGGAATGGGAAAAGATATTTGCAAATGACATATCGGACAAAGGACTAGTATCCAAAATCTATAAAGAGCTCACCAAACTCCACACCCGAAAAACAAATAACCCAGTGAAGAAATGGGCAGAAAACATGAATAGACACTTCTCTAAAGAAGACATCCGGATGGCCAACAGGCACATGAAAAGATGCTCAACGTCGCTCCTCATCAGGGAAGTACAAATCAAAACCACACTCAGATATCACCTCACGCCAGTCAGAGTGGCCAAAATGAACAAATAAGGAGACTATAGATGCCGAAGAGGATGTGGAGAAATGGGAACCCTCTTGCACTGTTGGTGGGAATGCAAACTGGTACAGCTGCTCTGGAAAACAGTGTGGAGGTTCCTCAAAAAATTAAAAATAGACCTACCCTATGACCCAGCAATAGCACTGCTAGGAATTTACCCAAGGGATACAGGAGTACTGATGCATAGGGGCACTTGCACCCCAGTGTTTATAGCAGCACTCTCAACAATAGCCAAATGATGGAAAGAGCCTAAATGTCCATCAACTGATGAATGGATAAAGAAATTGTGGTTTATATACACAATGGAGTACTACGTGGCAATGAGAAAGAATGAAATATGGCCCTTTGTAGCAACGTGGATGGAACTGGAGAGTGTTATGCTAAGTGAAATAAGCCATACAGAGAAAGACAGATACCGTATGGTTTCACTCTTATGTGCATCCTGAGAAACTTAACAGAAACCCATGGGGGAGGGGAAGGAAAAAAAAAAAAAAAAGAGGTTAGAGTGGAAGAGAGCCAAAGCATAAGAGACTCTTAAAAACTGAGAACAAACTGAGGGTTGATGGGGGGTGGGAGGGAGGGGAAGGTGGGTGATGGGTATTGAGGAGGGCACCTTTTGGGATGAGCACTGGGTGTTGTATGGAAACCAATTTGACAATAAACTTTATATATTGAAAAAAAATAAATCTTTAATCCATTTTGAATTAATTTTTCTAAGTGGTCTAAGATTGGTTCCAACTGCACTCTTTTGTATGTGCATATCCAGTTTCCCCAACACCATTTATTGAAGAGACTAACTTTTGCCCATTCAGCATTCTTGGCTCCTCTGTCAAATATGTGCCTATATATGTGTGGGTTTATTTCTGGGCTCTTCACTCTGTTGCAATGATCCACATTTTTTTATCCCATTACCATTCTGTTTTGATTTTTATAGCTTTGAGTATAACTTAAAACTAGTGTGAGGTATTCAGCTTTGCTCTTCTTTCTCAAGCCTGCCCTTGTCATTTAGGGTCTTTTGTGGTTTCATATGAATTTTGGATTTTTTTTCCTATGTTGGTAAAAAATGTCATTAAAATTTTGATAGGGATTGCATTATTTTAGATAGTATGGATATTTTAACAATATTTATTCTTCTTATCAATTAACATGGAATATCTTTTCATGTATTTGTGTCTTCTTCAATTTATATCATCAATGTCTTGTAGTTTTCAGTATACAGATCTTTCACCTTCATGATTAAATTATTCCTAAGTACTTTACTGGTTTTGATTCTATTGTAAATGGTATTGCTTTCTTTACTTCTCTTTCAGATGTTCCTTGTGAGTGTATAGAAATACAACTGATTTTTGTATTTTGATTTTGTATCCTGTGGCTTCACTGATTTTGATTAATTCTAACAGTTTTTTAGTGGAGTCTTTATCGAGTTTTCTATATAATAACATCATGTGGTTTGCAATTTTACTTCTTCCTTTCTTATTTGGATGCCTTTTATTTCTTTTTCTTGCCTGACTGCTCTGGCTAGGACTTCCAGTACTATGTTGAATAAAAATGGTTAGTGTGAGTACACTTGTCTTGTTCCTAATCTTAGAAGAATAGGTTTCAACCTTTTACCATTGAGTACTGTGTTTGCTGTGAGTTTGTCATATATAGTCTTTACAGTTCCATACTTATTTTTTAAGGAGTTTTTAACATTTGGGGCCCCTGGGTGGCTCAGCTGATTAAACATCTGACTCTTGGTTTTGGCTCAGGTAATGATCTCATGGTTTTGTGAATTCAAGCCCTGCACGAGGTTCTGTGCTTACAGCATGGGGCCTGCTTGGAATTCTCATTCCCCCTCTCTCTCTGTTCCTCCCCTATTCGTGATATCTCTGTCGCTCTCAAAAACGAATAAACTTTTTAAAAAAAGAATTTTTATGATGAAATGTTTAATTTTGTCAAATGATTTTTCTGCATCTATTGAGGTCATAATATAGTATTTTTCTTCATTCTATTGATGTGCTATATTGCATTTATTGATTTGTGTATGTTGAAATCATCCTTGTAGCTCAAGGATAAATCCACTTGATTATGGTGTATGATCCTTACACTGTGCTGTTAAATTTGATTTGCTAGCATTTTATTGAGGACTCAATGCACATCATCTACATTCAGGGATATTGGCCTGTAGTGTTCTTTTCTTTTAGTGTTTGGTATCATGGTAATCCAGCCTTATAAAATGAGTTTGGGAGTGTTCTTTCTTCTTCAGTTTTTTTGGAAGAGTTTGAGAAGGATCACCCTTAATTCTTAAAACGTTTGGTATAATTCACCAGTGAAACCATTTAATCCTGGGCTTTTCTTTGTTGGCAGGTTTTTCATTACTGATTCAATCTCCTTACTAGCAATTATTCTGTTCAGATTTTCTATTTCTTCATGATTCAGTTTAGGTATGTTGCAAGTTTATAGGAATTTATTCATTTGTTCTTGATTATCCAATGTCCTGGCCTATAATCATTCATAAGTAGTTCCATGAATACAACTGTAATGCCCCCTGTGTTTATAATTTTTTAGTTTTTGTTCTTCTTTTCTTGATTAATGTACCTAAAATATGTTAATTTTGTATATGCTTAAAAAATAGCTCCTAGTTTCATTGATTTGTTTTCCATTGTCTCTTTAGTTTCTATTTCATTTATTTCTTCTCTAAACTATTATTTCCTTCTTTCTATTTACCTTTGGTTTAGTATGTTCTTTTCTAATTCTCTTAGGTATAGTGATAGAGTGTTTACCTGAGATTCTTTTTTTCCTCACTGTATGCATTTATACTTATAGACATTCACCATAGGACCGCTTTTGCTGCATCCCACGAGTTGTTCAATGTGTGCTTCCATTTTTATTTGTCTTTTTAAAATTTCTCTTTTATTTTTTGATCTACTGGTTGCTCAGGAGTGTGTTGTTTAATTTCCATGTATTTGTGAATGTTCCTACTTTCTTCCTGTTATTGATTTCTGGTTTTGTACCATGTGGTTAGAAAAGATACTTGATATATTTCTATCTTTTTGAATTTGTTGAGATGTGTTTTGTAGTCTAACATATAATTTAAATCCTAAATCCTAAAATAGTCTATATGCACTTGGGAAGAATGTGTATTCTGCTGCTACTGGATGGAATGTTCTGTGTATAACTGTCAGGTCTATTTTGGTCTATAGTGTTGCTCAAATCCACTGTTTCCTTATTGACTCTCTTTCTGGATAATCTATCCATTGTTGAGAGTGGGGGTATTAAACTCCCTAACTATTATTGTATTGCTATCTATTTCTCCTTTTAGTTCTGTTAGGATTTGCTTTATATATTTAGGTGCTATGATGTTGGGTACATAAATATTTACAATTGTTTTATCTTCTTGATACATTTACACCTTTATTATTATATAATGACGTTCTTTGTCTCTTGTGACCATTTTTAGCCTACATTCTATTTTATCTAAATATAGCTACCCCTAATTGCTTTTGTTTACCATTTGTTAAGAATATTATTTTCCATGTCTTCACTTTCAGTTTATGTGTGTCCTTAAAACTTAAGTGAGCCTCTTATAAGCAGCATGTTGTTGGGTCTTATTTTTTATTAATTAAACTCTTCTTGGGGTGCCTGGTGACTCAGTCAGTTAAGCGTCCGACTTCGGCTCAGGTCATAATCTCACAGTTTGTGAGTTCGAGCCCCACATCAGGCTCTGTGCTGTCAGGTTGGAGCCTGGAACCCGCTTCAGATTCTGTGTCTCTCTCTGCCCCTTCCCTGCTCGTTCTCTGTCTGTCTCTGTCTCTGTCTCTGTCTCTCTCTCTCAAATAAATAAACATAAAAAAATTTAAACTCTTCTATGTCTTTTGTTTAGAGAATTCAAGCCATTTACATTTAAAGTAATTATTGATTGTTAAGGCTTACTACTGTTATTTGTTAATTGTTTTCTGACTGTAAATCCTTTGTTTCATGCTTCCTCCCTTGGCTGACTTCTTTTGTAATTTGATGAGTTTTTGTGATAACATGTTCTGACTCCTTTATTATAATCATCTGGGGTTTGTGGTTTAACATATAATCTATCCTAAAATGACCTATATGAATTTAGGAAGAATGAGTATTCTGTTGCTATTGGATCGAAAGTTCTTTATGTAACTGTCAGGTCTATTTGGTCTATAGTTCAGTGGTTTCCTTGAGACGTACATAAAGTATCTTAAAGTTACCCTATTTTAAGCTAATAACAAGTTTGGGTGAGGCCAGTGGCTATGGTTTGAAGCAGTGGTTAGGGTGGGGGCACCACAGTCTAAGTTCTGTGGTAGGGTTGGCCTGTAGGCTGAGCTCTATGCTCAAGAGGGCTCATTGGGTGGGCTCCCTAGTTGGGCACCTGGCCTATAGAGTAGGGCAAGGCTACTAGCTGGGCTCTGCATTTACCTCTGATCAGGCAGGGTCCCATGCTGTGTTCCCTGGCAGGGTAGTGCCACTCATTGTATTGTTCAACTGGTATGCGGACAAATAAATTGTGGTATAGTCATATGATGACATACTATTGTAACCTGTCAGAATCCAATCAGGGTAAAGGAAACATAGTGATCTGAACAGGGAGATTTTACGTCACTAACTGGTAACAGGAAGTTAGCCTCTAACAGGGAATAAAAGAGAAGCTAAAGAATATCCTAGAGCTGAGGGACAGTTCCTAAGCAAGGAACAAACTTGGAAAGGTAAGGAGGCCTCCTCTTTAAGGCTGTGATTTAGGCCTCTCTGGAAAGTGTATAACTTCTACATACTGGGCAATGAAGAAGTTTGCTGGGTTATGCAAACTACAGCTGGTCACAGCCAGTGAGTGTTGTTACTGGGCAAGGAATTATAGGCTGAGACCAGTGAGTAGGAGCCCTCCTTCCAAAGTGCCTGTAGTTCAGAAGACCATAATTTGGTTTCCCCAGGAAATCATGGGCCAGTGTTAGCAAGAAAAGTTGCTAGAAAGTGAGTGCTCTTGTATGTCCCATGTGCATTCCAATTGAAAATATGCCATAGGAACACAAGAGGAAGCTTATCATAACCCATAAGAAAAGTCCATTTCTCCTAAAGTGTCCCTTAAGGGACTTCTACTGATAAAGCTTAAAATTGTGCAAGCTTGGAAAGGATCAATGTTTACCAATTCCATCTCCAGTATCATAAAGCAGAGAAATTAATGCTGGATTTGGAACTGGGAGGCTAATCCATCCCTTTCACCATTCAGCTTCCATATGCACCATACTATATACCTGAACTTCTGTAAAGCAACAACATAACTCTAAATTCCTACCTGACAAGATTCAACTATCCTTCAAACAACTGAAAAAGTTTTCACCATTTTCTCAAAATGAGGAGATGTACTATCTCAACAGCTATTGTACCTGTTGCTAGTTCTATTAATAATCCCTCAGTCACAGTCCCACTGAGTATTCTTATGCCTAAAGAATAAATTATAAAGTTATTTTCAAACAGCTTTTATATAAATTATTAACAAATAGAAGAAAATATTTAGCATATACAAATAGACATACATAATGTGAGACAGAAATATACAAAGCTGTATATTCTTCATTTCTGTAATTGGTCATGTGGCTATAGTTTATATCTATGGCCTTTTTCCTTCAGTATACACTCCATCTTTCCATTGCCATCAATCAGAACATCAGCTTGTTCTGGTTCTTTTCATGGTGAAGTAATGCAAACCTTAATTCCCAAAGTGTCTGGGTCCTTGATAGTCATGCATTTGTTTGGTTGCTCTGGTATTCCATTAAAATTTACTACAGGGATGGAGGTGCTGTGAGAAGCCACAGAGAATCACTTGTGTTACCAAATAGCTACCTTTGTCCCTATGTAAAGTAGCAATCCAATTTTCCCTGGTAATTAGGACCATTTACACAAGTCTTACTCATGAAGAACCCAAAATGGACAATAGCAGTTTCATTTTCCAGTTCAATAGAATAATTGTTTTTTTCACCAGTGGAAGGAGTCCCTCTTGGAGAAAAAACCCTTCAAAACATCAAAACCTAGTTGCCAGAATAGGAATCCAAGAACCCGTGAGTAGATTATTTGGTAAACATATAGTCTGGCTATGGGGAAGCCACTCCATATAACAGGATCTAATTCAAGGTATATATTGAATCCTGAAGACAGAATACCATGCTTTTGAGCTATTGTCTCCAATTTATTATGTAATTAAGTATTCAGAAAGTCACTTTTTATTTCAAGTAGGCCAACCACATCCAGGAGATGGAGTATGACAAGTCAACCATATAGTAATGAGCCCATGGCTTTATTTTCTTTGCAATAAAATCCTTAATCATAAACAATCATGTACAGAATGCTATTATGGTGGATAAAGCATTTTATGATACCACAGATGGTGGTTCTGTCAGAAATATAATGGGCAGGAAAGGTAAATCCATATCCAGAGCATGTGTCTGTTCTAGTGAGGATGAATCCCTGTTCCCTCAATGATGGAAGAGGTCCAGTGTAGTAGTATCCAGGAAATTATGCCAAATCAAGGGCTCAGCATTGTCTATACTTTAACTGGAATAGGCACTCAACAGTAGTATTACATCAGTGTTCATAAGAGAAAGTCTATGTTGTTGAGTCAATAAAACCACAATCCCTGCCACTATAGAAACATGGCCATTTTGCTCCTGATCACATTAAGGAAGCAGGGAGTGGCTGGAAAAAGAGGCTAACTAATATCCACAGAGTTTGCAATTTTCCATAGTAGCTGACCCAATTTATATTCCCACCAATAAGGTACAAGGGTTTCCTTTTCTCTACATCCTCACCAACACTTGCTCTTTCTAATCTTTTTGATAACAGCCATTCTGACAGGTGTGAAGTAATACCTCTTTGTGGTTCTGATTTACATTTCCCTTATGATTTGCGATAATGCACATCTTTTCATGTGCCTATTGGTTACTTGTATTGTCTTTTAAAAAAATGTCTACTCAGATCCTCTGCCCACTTTTTAATCAGATTATTTTTGGTGGTGAATTATATTAGTTGTTTTTGTAATTTGAATATTAACTCCTTATCAGATACATGATTTGCAAATGCCTTCTCATGTTTAGTAGATTGCCTTTTTTATTTTTTCAATGGTTCCCTTCACCTTTTAGAAGCCATTTGTTTATTTTCACTTTTGTTGCCATTGACTTTGAAAGCAGTTCCAAAAAATTATCATCATGATTGATGTCAAGGAACTTATCACCTATGTTTTCTTCCAGCAGTTTTATGGATTCAGGTCATACATTCAAGTCTTTAAGCCAGTTGTATTTGATTTTCATGTACGTTATAAGATAGTGGTCCAGTTTTATTCTGTTGCATGTGGCTGTCCAGTTTTCTCCAAAAGAAAAAACAGGAAGAAATAACATCCAGGGGTCTAATCAATACAGATATAAGAAAGATGGAAGTAAAAAGTATATGGAATCAAATGAAATTGAAAATATGACAGTTCAAACTATTTGGTATTCACCAAAGGGCAGTCCTAGAGGGAAGTATATTGCAATATAGGTCCACCCCAAAAAGCAAGAAAAGTCTCAAATACATGCCTAAACTTACACCTACAGGAGCTAAAAAAAGAAACAGCAAATAAAGTCTAAACTCAGCAGAATAAGGGCAATAATAAATATTACAGCAGAAATAAATGATACAGAAACAAACAAAAAACAATAGAACAGATAAAGAAACTAAGAGATGGTTCTTTGAAAGAATTAATAAAGGTGATAAACTCTTAGCCAAACTTATAAAGATAAAAGAGAAAGGACAGAAATAAATAAAATAACAAACTAAAGAGGAGAGATCACAACCACCACAAAAATACAAACAATTATAAGAAAATATGAGGAAAATTTATATGCCAACAAACTGACAAATCTGGAAGAAATGGACATATTCCTAGAAACATACAAGCAAAACTCAAACAGGAAAAACTAGAAAATTTGAACAGACTCATGACTAGCAAAGAAACTGAAACAGTAATCACAAATCTTCCAACAAAGAAAAGCCTAGGGCCAGATGGCTCTCCAGGGGAATTCTACCAGATATTTAAAGAAGAGTTAATATCTCTTCTTCTCAAACCAGTCCGAAAAGTAGAAATGGAAAGAAAACTTCCGAATTCATTCTATGAGGCCAGCATTACCTTGATTCCAAAACCAGACAAGACCCTACTATAAAGAAGAATTATAGGCCAATATCGTTGATGAACATGGATGCAAAAATTCTCAAAAAGACACTAGAAAATCAAATTCAACAGTACATCAAGATAACTATTCACCATGATCCAGTGGGATTTATTCCTGGGCTATAGTGTTGGTTCAACATTTGCAAAGCAATGTGATACACCACATTAATAAAAGAAAGGATAAGAACCACACAGGATAAGATCCTCTCAATAGATGCAGAAAAAGCATTTGACAAAATGCAGCATTCATTCTTGATCAAAACCCTCAACAAAGTAGCTTTAGAGGAAACACACCTCAACATCATAAAGGCCAGTTAAGAAAGACCCACAGCTAATGTCATCCTCAATGGGGAAAAACTGAGAGCTTTCCCTCTAAGGTCAGGAACGCAGCAGGGATGTCCACTCTTACCACTGTTGTTCAACATAGTGTTGGAAGTCCTAGCCTCAGCAATCAGACAACAAAAAGAAAGAAAAGGCATCCAAATTGCCAAGGAAGAAGTCAAGCTTTGACTTTTTCCACATGACATGATATTCTATGTAGAAAACCCAGAAGATTACACCAAAAAATTACTGGAACTGATACATGAATCCAGCAAAGTTGCAGGATATAAAATCAATGTGCAGAAATCTGCTGCATTCCTATATGCCAGTAACAAATCAGCTGAAAAAGAAATAAAGGAATCAATTCCATTTTCAATTGCACCATGAACAACTAGACACCTAGGAATAAACTTAAAATTTTTTTAATGTTTATTTATTTCTGAGACAGAGAGAGACACAGCATGAGTGGGGGAGGGGCAGAGAGAGAGGGAGACACAGAATCAGAAGCAGGCTCCAGGCTCTGAGCTGTCAGCACAGAGCCCGACGCGGGGCTCGAACTCACAAACTGTTAGATCATGACCTGAGCCAAAGTCAGTCGCTCAACTGACTGAGCCACCCAGGCACCCCATACGTAGGAATAAACTTAATCACAGAGGTGAAAGATCTTTATGTGGAAAGCTATAGAAGCTTATGAAAGAAATAGAAGACACAAAGAAATGGAAAAACATTCCATACTCATGGATTGGAAGAACAACTATTGTAAATATGTCTATACTCCCCAAAGCAATTAACACCTTCAATATAATTCCTATCAAAATAAGACCAGCATTTTTCACAGAGCTGGAACAAACAATCCTAAAATTTGAATGGAACCACAAATGATCCTGAATCGCCAAGGTAATGTTGAAAAAAAAACCAAAGCTAGTGGGGAGGGGAGTATCACCATTCAGGACTTTAAGCTACATTACAAAGCTGTAATAATCAAGACAGTATGGTATTGGCACAAAAACAGACACACAGAACAATGGAACAGAATAGAGAACCCAGAAATTAACCCACAAATGTATTGCCAACTAAACTTCAAAAAAGCAGGAAAAAGCATCTAGTGAAAAAAAAAGACAGCTTCTTCAGCAAATGGTGCTTGGAAAACTGGACAGCAACATACAGAAGAATGAAACTGGACCACTTTCTTACATTATACACACAAAAAAAATTCAAAATAGATGAATGACCTGTATGTGATATAGGAAACCATCAAAATCCTAGATGAGAAGACAGGCAGCAACCTCGTTGATCTTCGCAGCAGCAACTTCTTACCAGAAATATGTCTGGAGGTAAGAAAAATAAAAGAAAAAATGGGGACCTCATCAAGATAAAAAAATAAATAAATAAAAAAAAACTTCTGTACAAGGAAACAATCAACAAAACTAAAAGGCAACCAATGGAATGGGAGAAGATATTTGCAAATGACATATCTGATAAAGGGTTTGTATCCAAAATCTATAAATAACTTCTCAAATTCAACACCCTAAAACAAATAGTCCAGTGAAGAAATGGGCAGAAGACATGAATAGACACTTTTCCAAAGAAGACATCCAGAAGGCTAACAGACAGATGAAAAGATACTCAACATCACTCATTGTCAGAGCAATACAAATCAAAACCACAATGAGATACCATCTTACACTTGTCAGAATGGCTAAAATTAACAACTGAGGAAACAACAGATGTTACTGAGGATAGGAAGGTTGCACTTCTGGTGGGAATGCAAACTGGTGCAACCACTCTGGAGAACATTATGGAGATTTCTCAAAAAATGAAAAATGGAACTACACTACGCTTCAGCAATTGCACTACTAGGTATTTACCCAAAGGATACAAAAGGCTGATTTGAAGGGGCACATGCACCCCAATGTTTATAGCAGTGCTATCAACAATAGCCAAATTACAAAAAGATCCCAAATGTCCATCAACTGATGAATAAAGAAGATGTGGTGTGTGTGTATATATATATATATATATATATATATATATATATATATATATATATTATATATATAAACGAATACCACTCAGTGAACAAAAATAATGAAATCTTGCCACCTGCAACAACGTGGATAGAATTAGAGTGTATTATGCAAAGCAAAAGAAGTCAAAGAAAGATAAGTATATGATTTCACTCACATGCGGAATTTAAGAAACACAACAGATGAACATGGTAAGGGAAGAAACAAAATAAGATAAAAACAGAGGGAGGCAAACCATAAGACTCTTAAATACAGAGAACAAACTGAGGGTTAGTGGAGGGGAGGTGGGTGGGGGGATGGGCTAAATGGTTGATGGGCATTAAGGAGAACAGTTTTCAGGATGAGCACTAGGTGTTATATGTAAGTGATGAATCCCTGGGTTCCACTCCTGAAATCAATACTACAATGTATGTTAACTAACTTGAATTTAAATAAATAACTTTTTTAAAAAAATTATTCACCATAATCAAGTGGAATTAATTCCTGGGCTGCAAGGTTGGTTCAATATTCACAGATCAATCAATGTGATATACCACATTAATAAAAGAAAGGACAAAAACCATATGATCTTCTCAATAGATGCACAAAAAACATTTGACAAAACATAGCATCCATTCTTTATCAAAATCCTCAACAAAGTAAGGATAGATGGAACATACCTTAACATCATAAAGGCCATATATGACAGACCCACAGCTAACATCATCCTTAATGGGAAAAAACCAAGAACTCTTCCTCTACAGACAGGAACAAGACAGGGATGTTCACTCTCACCATTGTTATTTAACATAGTACTAGATGTCCTAACCTCAGCAATCAGACAACAAAAAGAAATAAAAAGCATCCAAATCAGCAAGGAAGAAGTCAAGCTTTCACTATTTGCACATGACATGATACTTTATGTAGAAAATCCGAAGACTCCACAAAAAAATAGTACTACTATTTCATGAATTCAGCAAAGTTGCAGGATATAAAATCAACATACAGAAATTTGTTGCATTTCTTTTGTTTTTAAGTAGGCTCCATGCCCAGTGTGGAGCCAATGTGGGGCTTGAACTCACGAACATGAAATCAAAATCTGAGCTAAGATCAAGGGTCAGACACTGAACTGACTGAACCATCCAGCACCCAGCACCCCAGAAATCTGTTGTAATTCTATACACCAACAATGAAGCAGCAGAAAAAGAAATCAAAGAATCAGTCTCATTTACAATTGTACCCAAAACCGTAAGATACCTAGGAATAAATCTAATCAAAGAAATAAAAGATCTGTACTCCAAAACTATAGGACACTTATGTACTCCAAAACTATAGGACACTTATGAAAGACATTAAGAGGCCACAAAAAAATGGAAAAGCATTCGATGCTCATTGATTAGAAGAACAAACATTGTTAAAATATCTATACCTCCCAAAGCAATCTATATATTTAATGCAACCCCCATCAGAATATCACCAGCATTTTTCAAAGAGCTAGAACAGACAATCCTAATATTTGTATAGAACCACAAAAGACCCCAAAGCAATCCTGAAAAAGAAAAGCAGAACTGGAGGCACAATGATTTTGGACTTCAAGCTATATTACAAAGTTATAGTCATCAAGATAATATGATACTGACACCAAAATAGATGCATAAATCAATGGAACAGAATAGAGAATCCAGAAATGGACACACAACTATATGGTCAACTAATTTTTGACAAAGCAGGAAAGAATATCCAATGGAAAAAAACAGTCTCTTAAAAAAATGCTACTGGGAAAACTGGACAGCAACAGGTAGAAGAATGAAACCAGACCACTTTCTTATACCATACACAAAAATAAATTCAAAATGGATAAAAGACCTAAATGTGAGATAGGAAAATATGAAAATCCTAGAAGAGAACACAGGCAACAACCTCTTTGACATAAGGCAGAGCAACTTCTTACTAGACATGCCATTGGAGGCAAGGGAAACAAAGCAAACATCAAGTATTGGGACTTCATCAAGATAAAAAGCTTCTGCACAGTGAAGGAAACAATCAACAAAACTAAAAGGCAGCCTATGGAATGGGAGGAAATATTTCCAAATGACATACTGGATAAAGGGTTAGTATCCAAAATCTATAAATAACGTCTCAAACTCAACACCCCATAAACAACATCCCCAAAACAGTGAAGAAATGGACAGAAGACATGAATAGACATTTTTCCAAAGAAGGCATACAGATTGCTAACAGGCACATTAAAAGATGCTCAACATCACTCATCATCAGGGAAATCTAAATGGAAAGCACGATTAGATACCACTTCACACTTGTCAGAATGGCTACAGTTAACAACACAAGGAATAAAATGTTGGCAAGGATGCAGAGAAAGGGGAATCCTCTTGCACTGTATGCAAGATGCAAACTGATGCAGCCACTCTGTAGAAGAGTATGGAGGTTCTTCAAAGAGTCAAAAATAGAACTACCCTACAATTCAGTCATTGCACTACTAGGTATTTACTCACAGGGTACAAAAATACAGATTTGAAGAGGTACATGCACCCTGATGTTTACAGCAACATTATCAACAATAGCCAAATTATAGAAAGAGACCAGGTGTCCCCTGATTGATGAATGGATAAAGAAAATGTGGCATGCATATATATATATATATATATATATATATATATATATATATATATGCCACATATATATACACACACACATACATACAATGGAATTATTACTCATCCAACGAAAAGAATGAAATCTTGCCATTTGCAACAACATGGATGGAGCTAGTCTATTAAGCAAAGCAAAGCACGTCAGTGAGAGAAAGACAAATACCATTATGATTTCAGTCAAATGTGGAATTTAACAAACAAAACCGATGAACATATGGGAAGGGAAAAAAAAAGAGAGGGGGGGACAAACCATAAGAGAACTCTTAACTATAGAGAACAAACTGAGGGTTGATGGAGGGAGGTGGGACGGGGGATGGGCTAAATGGGTGATGCCTATTAAGGAAGGTACTTGTTATGATGAGCACTGGGTGTTCTATGTAAGTGATGAATCACAAAATTCTACTTCTGAAACCAATATTACACTGTATGTTAACTAACTAGAATTTAAATAAATATTTGAAAAAAATTTTTAATTAAGAAATAAAAATAAAATTAGTAACATTAATAAAACTGAAAAATTCACAAATATGTGGAAATTAAACAACATATTACTGAATAACCAATGGGTCAAAGAAGAAATCAAATAAAAAATTTGAAAACTTCTTTGGAAAAACAAAAATGAAAATACAACATGCCACATCTTACAGGATGATGCAAAAGCAATTCTGAGAGAAAAGTTATAGTGAAAAAATGTACATTAAAAAAGAAATACCTCACATCAACTACCCAATATTAAATCTCAAGCATTTAGAAAAAGAAAAAAATTAATCCCAAAGTTAGGAAAATAAAGGAAATAATAAATATTATAGCAGAAATAAACAAAAGAGACTAGAAAGACAATAGAAAAGATCAATAAAGCTAAGAGTTTGTTTTTTGAAAGTTAAACAAAATTAAAAAATCAATCTATATTAACCAAGAAAAAGGGAGAGGACTTAAAGTTGTAAATGAAAGAGGAGACATTATGACTGACACCAGAAATATACAAAGGATCATAAGAGGCTATGAGGAATAATTACAAGCAAGTAAACTGGATAACACAGATTAATGGATAAATTCCTAGAAACATTAAACCTACCAAGGCTGGCTCATTAAGAAACAGAAAATCTGTTAAGAAACAGACCAATAATAAGTAAGAAGATTGAATTGATAATCAAAAACCTCCCAACAAAGAAAAGTCCAAGACTACTAGGTGGTTTCACTGGTGAATTCTACCAAAAACATTTAATGAAGAATTAATGTCAGTTCTCAAACTTCTCCCAAAAAGGAATAATTTCAAACTCAATTTTTTAAGGTAAGCATTACCCTGATACCAAAATCAGATAATAACACTCAAATAAAAGAAAACTGGGGGCGCCTGGGTGGCTCAGTTGGTTGGGCGGTTGACTACAGCTCAGGTCATGATCTCACGGTCTGTGAGTTCAAGCCACACATTGGGCTCTGTGCTGACAGCTCGGAGCCTGGAGCCTGCTTCCAATTCTGTCTCTCTCTCTCTGTCTGCCCTTTCCCTGCTTGCTCTCTCTCTCTCTCTCTCGCTCTCTCGCTCTCTCTCGCTCTCTCTCTCTCAAAAATAATAAAACATTAAAACAAAAAGAAAGAAAACCAGAAGACAATATCCCTAATGAACATAGAGGCAAAATACACAGCAAAATTCTAGCAAACTGAATTCAACATCACATTAAAAGTATCATACACCATGATCAAGGGACTTATCCCTTGGATACAAGGATGGTTCAACATACATAAATCCATTAATGTTATATGCCACATTAATAGAATGAAAGATAAAGATCATATTCAATATATTCAATAGATGCAGAAAAAGCATTTCAAAAAATTCAGTATTCTTTTATGATAAAAACTCTCAACACTTTGAATATAGAAGTAACATATCTCAACATAATAAAGGCCATATATGACAGGTTCGCAGCTAACATCAGAAGCCACAGTGAAGAGCTGAAATTTTTCCTTTAAAATCAGAAACAAAACAAAGGTGCCACTCTCCCCACTCTGTTCAGCACAGTATTAGAAATCCTTGCCAGAGTAATTGGGCATTAAAAAAAAAACATAAATAAAAGGCATTCAAATAGAAAATGAGGAAGTAAAATTGTCCTTGTTTGCAGATAGAATAATCTTATATATGGAAAACTCTAAATCTACCAAAACAGAAGTAATCAACAAATTAAGTAAGGTTGCAGGATAACAAAAATCAATATACAAGTATCAATTGCATTTCTATTCACTATCAAAATATCTGAAAGAGAAAGAAAATAAATACCATTTATAACAGCTTTGAAGACCAATAAAATACTTAAGAACAAACAACCAAAGAGGTGAAAAGTTTGTACACTGAAAACTATAAGGCATTGATAAAAGAAATTGGAAAATATGCAAATAAACAGAATAGCTCATGTTCATGGATTGCAAGAATTAATATTGTTAATATGTTCATACTACCTGAAGTCATCCAGAGATTCAATACAATTCCTATAAAAATTCCAGCAGCATTTTTCACAAAATAAAAAGGAATCCTAAAATTTGGATGGAACCACAAGACTCCAATAGTGAAAGTAATCTTGGAAATCAGAATAAAACTGGAGGCATCACACTTTCTGATTTCAAACTATAAATCTACAGTAATCAAAACAGTATAGAACTGGCATAAGAACAGACACATAAATCAATGAAACAGAACTGAGAGCCAGATATAAACCCACACATAAACTCAATTAATATTTGAAGAGAGCCAAGAATACTTAATAGGGGAAAAGATAATCTCTTCAATAAATAATGCTGGGAAAACTGGATATTCACATGCAAAAGAACGAAATTCAATCCCTACCTTACACAACTCACAAAAATTGATTAAAGTATTAAAGACTTAAATGTAAGACCTGAAACCATAAAACTCGTAGAAAACAACATAAGAAAAAGCTTCCTGATAGTGGTCTTGGCCAATGATCATTGGGATGTCATGCCAAAAAGCACAAGCAACAAAAGCAAGAATAAACAAGCAGGACTACTTCAAACTAAAACTTCTGCATGGCAAAAGAAACAATCCACATAATGAAAAGGAAAAGTATGGAACAGAAGAAAAATATTTGCACTATAGTCCTACTCCTAATTACCATATTATACTGTTTTATGTTAAATGACATCAGATACAGAGTTTTAAAAAAAATCTCGAGTTTTTAAAAATCTCAAGTTTTTCATGCCCTGCGTGCATTAAAAAAATGTTTATGTAGTATTAACAGCAATAGTTCTGTTTTCAATAGTTAGTATCACAAGGTACATTTCAGGTTGACTTTCACTATATTCTGATGCAAAATGCATATTTTGATGTTATTATCTGACCTTTCTATGTATGTAAAACAAATCTCCTGGTTACTTCATATTTTATTGATATGGTAATTTACCAGGACATATCTGAGACACCTACAGACTAGGATAGGTTTATTAGCTGTAATAGTTCTAGATAATGGAATGATCTCAACTAATTGCTGCCCTGGCAAGATTGGGTTAATATGATACCCAATGATGAGCTGCACACTTCAGTTAAAGCATAGCTACCAGTTAATTAAGGTACAAAGTGCATTCCAAATGTTTCATAATATCAGTCATTATCCAGTGGAAATAAACAAAGAGCAACCAAATAAAAAAATCCAAAGGCTATTTATCCAGAGCTCGCTGTAGCAAGGGTGTCAGCTGTCATCACTTTTGTTTGGCAGAGACTCAAAGGCATATAAGAAGTGGGAAACTTTATAGTGGAAAAAAGGAAAGGCTTCAGTTTTGCCTTCATTGAAGACTACTGGCATGAAGAAGCTGTAGGTGGGCTAACTGGAAGTGAGGCATCCTATGTGATGGATCATGGGTATATATTTGGCACTCTGTCTTATTCTAAGTTATAAACAGAGACAAAAATTAGAAAGCTGATTGTAATTAAGTCCTGGTCACTTGATGATTGTTACAGAAGTTATCGTTTAACTTCCTGGATTGTTACTAGAGGCAGCAGTCTGACTTCCTACAAGTCTGACTTATAACAGGCTGGCTTTCTGGATTTATTGAAAATATAGGAAATAAGTCATACAGAGAAAGACAGATACCATATGTTTTCACTCTTATGTGGATCCTGAGAAACTTAACAGAAGACCATGGGGGGAGGGGAAGGGAAAAAAAAGTTAGAGAGGGAGAGAGCTAAATCATAAGAGACTCTTAAAAACTGAGAATAAACTGAGGGTTGATGGGGGGTGGGAGGGAGGGGAAAATGGGTGATGGGCATTGAGGAGGGCACCTGTTGGGATGAGCACCGGGTGTTGTATGGAAACCAATTTGACAATAAATTTCATATATATATATATATATATATATATATATATATATATATAGGGTTAGTTTCTGATACAGGTTGCTGCAGACTGTGGGTAAGAGTTCTACTTTTATCTATTGTATATTCATTGTATATTCAGCCTCTTAGTCTTCATAATTCTTTCTGTTCAGTACTAATATCCACGTGCTTAAAATGTTACTTCCAACCATTTACAGGAGCTAATATTCAGTTGCTAATATTGCATCAACATGATGCTGAAGCTCTCCTGATGAATTTGATTGCTCTGGTAGCTGAGAGTGACCAAAAGGAGGGAATTATAATGAGGAAATAATACAGTCTTCATTTAACTGAGGAGGTGGGGCAAAGGCAACCCAAAGTCCCAAGGAGCCATTAACCATAGATGTTCATGCCATATATACTTTTTAGGTCAGATCACAAAATTTTTCAGAAAAAAACAATCACGTTAATCAGTCTATCTCAGGAAAGACTGATCTCCCTGATAGTAACTGGACAACTAGCTTGCTCAAGGAAAAATTTAAGTTTCATAGTTCACATAGCTTTTTTTTTTCTTTTGTAAATCTTGCCTTGCCTTTGTTCAGTGAAAATCTATAAATGATTGATTTTCCTTTACAGATGAACAAATTTTAGTGATTCTCTGAAAGGGCACTGGGCCAACTGGTTATGTGTGAGTCATGGTATGTGAGATATATTGAGAAACAAGATGGAATTCTGTACTTGCAAGTATTGGTAGTGACTTCCATGCTTGTTTCTTTGTTTTCAGCCTTCATGATATACAGTAGTTTACGTGTGCTCAGATAAATGACTTCACAGATTATCTTATCTTAATTTTAACTCAACTTTTCTATGAAATGTTCAAGTGACCTAAATATATTTCTGCAAAGAAATGTTCAAAATTAATGGTATTATCTACATATAGCTAAGAAGAAGAGGAGGAAAAGGAAGAAAATGGTCAAACTGACATTTCCCTTAAATTCCTTATAAGCACTTTATCAGTTTTGGAGGTAAAACTAATAATTCTAATGTCATCTGAAAAAGGTGTAAAGAATATGTGAAAATTATCAAGAACTTCTTCAGAAATCTGAGTTTTTATCTATCATTAATAGTGAAACTCAACCTGAAATGTGCTTTGTGGTATCAGCTATTGAAAACAGAACTATTGCTCTTATTAATACACAAACATTTTTTAAAATGCACTGAGGGCATGAAAAATTTGAGATTTTTTACAAGTCTGTATTTAATATCATTTAACATAAAACAATATAATATGGTGATTAGCAGTAGGACCCTGGGCTCTAGAGTCAAACTTACTGGGTTCAAATCTTACAAATATTGTAACTTATACAGTATAGAACCTGGGGTGGTTACTTGACCTTACTTGGTGTCTGTGTGTCTTAGTTTCCTCATCTATAGAATTGGAATCATAATATAACTTACTTCACAGGAATGTTATAAATTTTATCAGTGAGAAGAGTGCCTAAAGCAAAGCAGCTGATCAGCGATTGCCAACTATCACTATGCAATATTCATTCCATTACTTTATAAATTTAATTAAATGATAAAAGTTAAGAAGCCCTTATTGAGGTTACTTACTTAAAAGTAAAAATGAGGGGTGCCTGAGTGGCTCAGGTCATGATCTTGTAGTCCGTGAGTTCGAGCCCCATGTCAGGCTCTGTGCTGACAGCTTGGAGCCTGGAACCTGCTTCAGATTCTGTTTCTCTCTCTCCCTCTCTCCCTCTCTCTCCCCCTCCCTTGCTCATGCCCTGTCTCTCTCTGTCTCAAAAATTTAAAAAAACATTAAAAAAATTTTTTAAGTAAAAATGAAAAGTCATACAGATAGTTCTGACTTAACAATAGTTTGACTTGTAATATTTCAAATTTAGGAAGGTATAAAAGTGATACACAGTCAGTAGGACCTGCACATCAAGTTTTGGATTTTGTTCTTTTTCCAGGCTAGGGATATGAGGTGGAATACACTCTTGTAATGCTGACCAGAACAATGAGCTGCAGCACCCAGCCAGTCATGCAGTCAGGGTGCTAAAGAACCAATACATTAACAACCATTCTGTACACATGCAACCATTCTGGTTTTCATCTTCAATACAGTATTCAATAAATTCCATGAGATATTCAACACTGTATTGTGAAATATTATAAAATAAACTGTTAGCCCAACCATAGGCTAATTCAAGTGTTCTGGTTACATTTATGGTGCGCTAGGCTAAGCTTTGATGCATCAGGTGTATTGATGCATTTTTGACTTAGGATATTTTCAAGTTGTGATGTTTTTTTCTCAACTTATAATGAGTTTATCAGGATATAACCCCATTGAAAATCGAGTAAGATCTGCATATCTGTGGTGAAATGCTTGTTTCTCTTTATGCAGTAAAAATTATCTGCACTGGTTTAAAAATTGGTGGAAATAGTAGAGAAAAACAATATAGCAACAAGTTAAAAAATACCTTTATAATTAAAAACTATTGCATGGTGAATAAATGAATTAGAATGTAAGAAATACCACTCCATTCAAAAATCATTTTCATCAGAGGCCAGCTACTGCAGCACAGAAGCTGAAGCACACAGTGCACAAAAAGATATAGGATGTCATTAATATGGTTAATTTTTATGAAAAGGATCTTTAATATATGAGATTCTATATGAAATCTTTTTATTGATATAATTAATATACAGTATTAGCTTCAGGTATACAATATAGTGATGCAATAATTTATATATTACTCAGTGCTCACCAGAGTAATCTTAATCCCCTTATCTCTATCACTCATCCCTCCACCTACTTCCCCTCTGGTAACCACCAGTTTGTTCTCTATATTTAAGAGAATATTTTGTTTGTTTCTTAAATTCCACATATGAGAGAAACAATATATTTGACATTCTCTGACTTCTTTCACTTAGCATTATACCCTCTAGCTCTATCCACATTGTTGCAAATGGAAAGAGCTCATTCTTTTTATGCTTGAATAATATTCCATTGTGAATAATATTCTATATATATATATATACATATACATATATGTATATGTATGTGTATATATATATATATATATATATATATATATATACACATACCACATCTTCTTTGTACATTCATCTATGGATGGACACTTGGGTTGCTTCTGTTAATTATTATAAATAATGCTGCAAATAGGAGTGCGTATGTTTTTATGAATTAGTGTTTTCATATTCTTTGTGTTTTTAAATTTTTTTTAATGTTTCAAGTTTTTACTTAAATTCTACTTAGTTAACATATATTGTAATAATAGTATCAGGAGTAGAATTTAGTGATTCATCACTTGCATATATCACCCAGTGTTCATCGCAAGTGCCCTCCTTAATACCTATGACCCATTTAGCCTATCCCCCGCCCACCTCCCTTTCAGCAACCCTCCATTTGTTCTCTATAGTTAAGTGTCTCTTATGGTTTGCATCCCTCTCTTTTCCCCCCTTCCCCTACGTTCATCTGTTTTGTTTCTTAAATTCCACATATGAGTGAAATCATATGGTATTTGGCTTTCTCTGATGGACTTATGTCGCTTAGCATAAAATTTGGATAGATACCCAGTAGTGGAATTACTGGATCATATGGTAATTTTATTTTTAATTTTTTGAGGAACCGCCATACTGTTTTCCACAGTGGTTGCATCAGTTTGCATTCCCACCAACAGTGCACAAGCGTTCTTTTTTCTCCACATGCTTGCCAATATTTGTTATTTCTTATATTTTTGATCTTTATGAACTCCTAAAATGAGACAAGTGACCATGTACAGTTGAGAGGTTCACTCAACTAAGTATTATCATGCTAATACTTAAAAGAGTTGCTGAATTTAAGATGAGTTATATATTTTTCTGCTAATAAAAGATAAGTGTTCTAAATTTGCTGCTCTATTATCTGGTAAGTTCCTATTCAACAAATGTTTTATAAGTCATTAACATCTTTATTTTGTCCTCTGATATCAATATGATATTTAAGTAAAATGCAACTGCTTTTCAAAAGGAAGAATTTTGAAAATATATTTGGGATGTTTCCATATATCCTGATATGATTTTCTGGCCAAGTTATATGAATAACATACTAAAGTTTTTCATGTCTACATATATTTGTTTTTAAATTTTTTTTTTACATTTATTTATTTTTGAGAAACAGAGTGAGACAAAGTGTGAGTGGGGGAGGGGCAGAGAGAGAAGGAGACACAGAATCTGAAGCAGGCTCCAGGCTCTGAGCAAGAGATCAGCACAGAGCCTGATGTGGGGCTCGAACCCACAAACTGTGAGATCATGACCTGAGCTGAAGTCGGACGCCCAACTGACTGAGCCACCCAGGCGCCCCTCATGTCTGCATATATTTTTTTAAAAACCTGGAAATAGGGGGTGGCTGGGTGGCTCAGTTGGTTAAGTTGGTCTGACTTCGGTTCAGGTCATGATCTCATGGTTCATGGGTTCAAGTCCCGGGTGGGGCTCTGTGCTGACAGCACGGAGCCTAGAGCCTGCTTCAGATTCTGTGTCTCCCTCTCTCTGTACCCCTCCTTCACTGTCAGTATCTCTCTTTCTCTCTCTCTCAAAAATAAATAAAAACATTAAAAAAATTTAAAAACCTGGAAACAGAATTTTCTCACCTACATGAAAATATTCCAGAGAATTTCAGTGAGGTTTATACCATTTTAAAAATAAATAAAAATTAAGCACAGTCTCATTAGTTTATAAGAGCAGCTGATTGCAAGGGAATATGGAAATTTACTAGCTAAATATTGGGAAAATCCTTTTAAAAATTAGCAGTTAGTTTTTAAAACAAAGTGTCATGATTTTGTAAATGTACTCAAGGATACACTATTTCAACAAATGTGTATTTGCAAGGAAAGGAAAATCTAATACAAAACATGCCATGGGGTGGGGGAAGGGGAAGAGATGTAGATACAAAAAATGTTATCACAGAGGTCTGATAAGGCAATGAGTTTCAGAGTGTGGTCAATAATTCTATATAATATAGTTAATTAAGATAATAATTGACAAATGTGCTTTTGATTTGGTGATTAGGAGATGAGTCTGATCTTGGTGAGAGATTGGTGTCATCAAAATAGAGGGGGCAGAAGCAGAACCAGTTACAACCTGAAACTCCTAACTCCTCTTCCTATCCTAGCATGCATCCAGACTGGCTGGATGCCCTGGCTTACTCTCCATTCCTTAAATATGCCTATATTTTGAAACTTCCATGCTTTTACCTTTAATCATGATCCTCCTTCAGCCTAAAAAAATTTACAAAAATATTTTCTGTTTACTGAAATCTAATTTATCCTTCAAGAATCACACAAAATGTCATTTCTTTGAAATGTCTTCCCCTAGTCTTATAAGTTATGTTCTTCTTTGTGTTCCCATAAAACTTGCTTATAGTTCTATTTTGATATTTAACTTGGTCTGAGCTGTTCTATATACATTTGTGTAAGTGATTTTACTCTCTAAGTTGGTAGCTACATTAGGATTATTTCTTATTTATCTATGAAACTTGCTTCCCAACCCTCGCCTGACTGTGAGCTACTCTCGACTCAATGCTGACCCAATGACTTGTTTATTATAGTAATCACTCTATACATGTTTAATTTAATTTAATTGAAATTTCTGCAACCAACTTAAGAAGCATTCTTTGAGGACCTATATTATCTGGAACTATAAGAGATGTGCAGTATGGAAAGTCAAAAAGAAAATCCCCCTGAGAATAAACAATTTTCATATGAGAACAGCTGGACAAATATACAAGGGAAACTTGGCTAAGAGCTCTTTGTGTTATAAAGACAATAAGTATTTTTGCAGATCAGAAAATTGAAGATGTCTTCATGCAGAGAATCAGAACTCCTATAAAGACTGAATAAGACTTGGACAGAGTAGGAGGTCAAAGAGGGCATTTTAGCAAAGAAGTCAATTCTGAGTAAATATTCTAAGTCAGGATGTAGCTCCAGTGCATCAATGAATAGAAAATTCATAAGTATGTCTCTGAAGATAAGAGTCTTAGAGGTGTATTGTAGAAAATAAAGTCATAGGTGATATAAACCCAGTCTATGGAGTCCTTGGAAGACTGAGACAAAAGACAAAGATTTGGTTTAGAGAGTAATGAACAGCTAAAAACATTTCCAGTCCATAAGAGCATATGTACAATAGAAAAAGATGGATATGGAAAACCAGTCAAAAAGTTCTCTTATATGGGGTGCTTGGGTGGCTCAGTTGGTTAAATGTTCGACTCTTGATTTTGACTCAATTCATGATCTGACTGTCTTGAGATGGAGCCCCACATTAGGTTCCATGCAGTAGAGCCTGCTTAAGATTCTCTCCCTCCCTCTCTCCCTCCACTCCCCCACTCACACTCTCTCTTTCTCTCTCTCTCAAAAAAAAGTTCTCTTATGTTGCATAAGTGAAATGAAACAACACAGTGTCTGAGTTGTTTCAGAGAATAAATCTACAGCATTTGGTCAGATTCATCAAAGGGAATGAAGAAGATTGCAACCCTGGTTGATCACATCACATTTTTGCCTCTTTTCCACAAATCCAAATCTCTCTCCCAATCTTGGTTTAACTACTACTTTGTCTATTATGTGATCAGCATGAATTTCTTTTCTCTTCACTACGGTTTTCAAGTAAAGAAGATTTGAGAGAAGAAGATCCTGTGAAAAATCTGTATTACACTTAAGCTGACTTGAGTGATGTCCATTTCATTTAACTTCAGAATCCCAAAGGATATCCATCTTTAATTGATGCCTTTTGGTTTATCTGTGTTTTGGGAACCATGTCTCTCAGGTTAAGAGTCTTTGCAGAAATACCCTGATGCCAATGCCAAGGAAATCCCTTTAGAACCAATGTAAAACTTTAACTTTGCCCTAAGGCTAACATAATTATTGTCACCAACCTACTGGTAGAGTGTCACATATCTTCGTAATCTATTCCCAAATGTTTTAAAGAGCAAGGTTTTTATTCTTAATTTCTCTAATAACAAATATCACATGGTCAATCAGCTACTATAAAATGTTTGTCAGTGAACTCAAAATATGAGAACTGATTTCTAATGTATGTAAATATTAAAATGCAGAAATATGCATTTCCCTAAAATATGTCAGCATTTTAATTTCTGATGCATGTTTATCTACTTAATAATTTTTTGGTTTGTCTCTTAATTGAAGATACTATGGAAAGCCATAATAAGACACAGTACAGTGGACCATTCTGACCTATCCTGACTTCTAAAGTATCATTGTGTTACCAATAAATATACAGGTAAGGCTATAAATGACTCTGTAATATAATTCTGGGAGATAGAATAAAATTGATTTCTAATTCAGTAGCATAATTTACATTTTAAACTAGGGAGATAAAATGAATTTTCATTATTACTCTAATTCAGTATCTTCTCTATAAAATAGTGATTATCAAAAACTAAACCAGATTCCATGTAGTGATTTACCAGTAGATATTGCTAAAATAATGATAAAAAGCTGCCTTTGAATATTTTTACTAAGTTTTTCCAAAACACTATAATTGTGAAATTTTTTTTGCAGTGTTATAGACCTAAAACATAAAAGGCAACTTATTTTATTCATTTGATTATAACTCCTTAGTGATAAAATTCCAGAAAACCTTACCATACCAAGTGAACAAATAGAAAAATAGTATAGTAAATTTAGTGTAGCAAAGGATAAGAACTAGAAAAAAAGACTAACCAAGTATATATGTTTTTAAAACAATATACTTTGAACAACCTACAGGCTCTTCTCCAAAATTATCTATCTGAAAAATGATGAGGACAAAGACTTTCAGCAATCTTTGGAAGAAAAGAAAAATAATTTTAGCATTATTTAAAATGCACGTTTCTGATAATATCATGGTTGCCAAATTATAATAAGTATAAATTTAGTGATCATTGAATTTTAATAAATCTATAGTGGATTAAACCATGAGTTTATAAACACAAATAATCATATAATATATGTAAAATCTTCACAGAATTCACAAAAACAACAGCATTAGTTTTTACAGAAGTGTAAAAGGATAAAAGATAGGTATTTATCATAAGGAATGTAAACATTGTGAATGGAAACTTGATAACCAAATCTCATAATGTTAGACATGCACGTAAAACACTTAAACTAGAAAGTACTAGAATAAATGGATAATTAAAAAATAGTAACTTCTTGGAGGAATGTGTCATGCCAATATAGGAATAGAATCTAGAACATGTTGAAACAAACATAAAAACAGTATCAAAATTAATTTGTGAAGACAAATTTTAAATGTCATATTTTCTTACCCAGTCTTAAAGAATGAATAGGTATTACCTTAAAATATCTCTTGGTAAGCTCATCTGTGAAGAAATACTAAGCTAGAGAAACAATTTTTAAGTTTGTATTTATTTTTTTAGAGAGAGAGTGAGTGCACATGAGCAGGCAGGGGAAGGGCAGAAAGAGAGGGAGACTCAGCATGGAGAGTGACATGGGCTTGAACTCATGACAGTGAGATCATGATCTGAACTGAAATCAAAAGTCAGACACTTAACTGACTGAACCACCTAGGTGCTCCAATAAGCCATTTTTAAAATCCACTGTGAGTCTGTGAGGTTTTAAAAATAATACATTTAGACATTTAGAATATCTAAAGTAATTTATTTCCAACATCATATCAATTCCATAGTATCTAAAATATGTTTATTTTTTCTTTCCTTGGAGAAAAAGATACCATTAGAAAATGTCTTCTAATTTTAGAAATGCCAAATTATATATACTGTCTAGGAATTTGTACATTATCATTGGATAATTTATGCAGAAAAAGCCTTTCTGTCCTGAGAGTTCACACTGGACATTTTTAGATGATCCCTGTGTACACAATCTGTGATACTTTTTTTCTCACAGACTTAACCTAGTGTGCATGTGCTAGTTTGTAGGAAACAGTATAGGATGACTTAAAAAGAGCTTCTTTCCATTTTATATATATGTACCACATCGTCTTAATCCATTCATCACTGGATGGGCATTTGGGCTCTTTCCATAATTTGGCCATTGTTGACAGTGCTGCTATAAACATTAGGGTGCATGTGCCCCTTCAAATCAGCATTTTTGTATCCTTCGGATAAATTCCTAGTAGTGTAATTGCTGTGTCATAGGGTAGTTCTATTTTTAATTTTTTGAGGAACCTCCACACTGTTTTCCAGAGTGGCTGCACCAGTTTGCATTCCCACCAACAGTGTAATAGGTTCTCCCCTTTCTCCCACATCCTCGCCAACATCTGTTGTTTCCTGAGTTGTTAATTTGACAGATAGTATATAATTTCACTCATATATGGAATCTGAGAAACTTAACAGATGAACATAGGGGAAGGGAAGGAAAAATAAGATAAAAACAGAGAGGAAGGCAAACCATAAGAGAGTTAAATACTGAGAAAAAACTCAGGGTTGATGGAGGTAGGCGGATGGGGGAAATGGGTGATGGGCATTAAGGAGTGCACTTTTTGGGATGAGCACTGGGTGTCATATGTAAGAGATAAATCACTGGGTTCTATTCCTGAAGCCAAGACTATACTGTATGTTAACTAACTTGAGAATAAAAAATAATAAAATAAGATAAAATAAAATAAAATATAAAATAAAATAGCTTCTTTCTTTTTGTATGTGGGGAAATTAGAGGGGAGAATAAACACACTCTAATTTAGAATTTCATTTCTTTACAACTTCTATCTCAGCTGAAAAGCCAGGAATGGCTAAGGAAAATAACTCTTTGACAACTGAGTTTATCCTCATAGGATTTACAGATCATCCAGTGCTGAAGGTTCTCCTGTTTTTGGTGTTCTTTGCCATCTATCTAATCACCATGGTGGGAAATCTTGGCCTGGTGGCACTGATTTCTATGGAGCATCGTCTTCACACACCAATGTACATCTTTCTGGGCAACTTGGCTCTAATGGATTCCTGTTGTTCCTGTGCCATCATCCCCAAGATGTTAGAGAACTTCTTTTCTGAGGGAAAAATGATTTCCCTTTATGAATGCATGGCACAATTTTATTTTCTCTGCCTTGCTGAAACTGCAGATTGCTTTCTTCTGGCAGCAATGGCTTATGATCGCTATGTGGCCATTTGCAGCCCACTACAGTACCATACCATGATGTCAAAGAAACTCTGCATTCAGATGACAATAGGGACCTTCATAGCTAGTAACCTGCATTCCATGATCCATGTAGGGCTTCTGTTAAGGTTAACTTTCTGCAGGTCTAATCAAATTGACCACTTTTTTTGTGATATTCTTCCACTCTACAGACTCTCCTGTACTGACCCTTATATCAACGAACTAATGATCTATATTTTTTCAATGCCAATTCAAATCTTCACCATTGCCACTGTCTTGTTCTCTTATATTTGCATCCTTTTCACAATTTTTAAAATGACATCAAAAGAGGGGCGAGGTAAAGCCTTTTCTACCTGTGCATCCCACTTTCTATCTGTCTCAATATTCTACATTTGTCTTCTCATGTATATTAGACCATTTGAAGAAGGGGATAAAGACATACCAGTGGCAATTTTTTATACAATTGTAATTCCTTTATTAAATCCTTTTATTTATAGCTTAAGAAATAAGGAAGTGATAAGTGGTCTTAAAAAATGTATGAAGAATTATAATATTGTTAAATAAACTTCATCTTCTATGGAAAACTGATTTTAATTCATTAAACTGTTTTATAGAAAAGGGACAAAGAGAAAGTTGTATTTATATGAAATACTAATCTCTAAATCATTAGACTGTGTTTGCTAAAAGATATATAAATGTAATTTCAAAGTTGTCTGGCATTATCTTACTGAAAATTCCACAATTACCAGAGTAAATCAGGAGAAAATCCAATAGTAACTTTCCTTACCAATTGTTATTACTCTCACTGAATTGTGTCAGGCTATTGTTCCAAACCATAATAAATAAACATAACATCAAGTTTAAGTGTCTAAATGTATAGAACAGTCACCTTTATTCATCTTGTCTAGTTAATGGAGGACATTATATCTGATCCTATGTAGAATGTTTGAAATATTAAAAATTTCCTGGCAGGAGAATAAAATACGAATTGCTATTCAGAAAAATGACCTTAGAGATACATGTAGGTTAGTCTGGGGGGAGAGAGGCTAGAAGCAAACTAATTGTAGTCGTGTATATTTAAAATAATGAAGTTTGATCTAGAAGACTCCAAGAATGGGAAAAAATGGAATGAGAAGGAACACACATATAGTCACATATACATTTTGTAGAACAGTTAATGATGAATTATAACAAGTTGGCTATAACAGATTAAGATCTACTTTAATTTTTAGTATAATTAAGGTTCTTTATTTTTTTAAAGAATAAATCATGTTATGTATTATGGAATATAGAATAGCAATTTACATCTCTCTGAGATGGAGATGTGCATATAAGAAGTTTGTTGGAGTGGAGGAGTGGCCAAGATGGTGGAACAGCATGGAAGTTTTTTTGTGTGTCTCTAGTCCCTGAGATGCAGCCAGATCAACACTAAACCATCTTGCACGCCTATAAAACTGATTTGAGGATTAACACAACAATCTGCACAACCTGAACCACAGAACACAGCAGGTACATGGGGCAGATAGGTAAACTAGGGGAGAGAAAAGCCGGGGAGGGCAGGGAGCTGTTTTTGCTTGTACAGAGAGGACGGAGACAGGGGGGGAGGGGGGAATATGGGGAAAAACACCCCCCAAAAGCAGCTGGAGAGAAAGTAGAAAAGTGGAAACAACCCCAGGGACTGAACTAAAAAGGGAGAAAGGAGAAAGGAGAGGGTTTAACTTCCATTAAGACTCTGTAAACAGGGGGAATGCAGAATCTGAAACTTCACAGCTCCATACTTGGCAGTGCTCTGGTGGGAGGGGCGAATCCCCAGGAGTAAAGTGAAGTCTGGGGGTCTTCAGGCCACACAGGGAGAGGCAGTTCCCTTGCTGGGAAGACATCTGTAGAGGCTGTGTGTGCCACCCCCCCTGCCCCCACCACAGGCAAAGACCCCAGGGGACCCAGGAAAACAACCACATTTGCTGGTCATTAAGGGTGAAGCCTGGTGCCAGATGTGTGTTGTGATGTTCCATAATCCCTGAACACAACTGCGTTCACCTTTTCTGGGGCAGGCTGGCACCCAGCCACAGTCTCTGGGCATCAGCAGTGGCATGGTCCTGTGAACATTCCTGGGTGCAGCAGGCACCTGGCCATTGCTCAGTGAGACCCTCCTACAGAGGGGTAGAGCAGGTCAAAGCCACAGTCCCTCAGAAGTAAGGGGTCAGGAAAAACAGGTGAATCTAAGATAAAACTCAGGAGGGAGGTGCTGCCTGGGGTTGGTCATGGACAGTGTAGGAGTGGGGAGTGGACAGAAGCCAGAGACAAGGGATGGGTGTGTGATAACTGATCAGGGAGAACAAAGTTCCAATACTAGAGACTGGATAGCTGGGTGACGCAGTTTTCACTGCTCCCACGCATGCACATACACACCTACAAGCGCCACAACAATCCACCCCAGTCAGCTAAGCAGCGCCATCTAGTGGAGAACAGAGATGTTATACTAAGCCCCACCCAACTGGGCCAACCTTGCTCTTTAGGAACACCACAAGTCTCTCCACCTGCTTAGTTTACAGACTATAAAGTGCTTCATAGTTGACTTCTAGGGGAAACCGATGTAATTTCAATCGTATTTCAGTCTGTTCACTGGTCCATCTATTCAATTTCTTTTTCTTTTCTTATTCTTCAATACAGAAAGAGGAAAAAAGTATTTTTATTTTCAATTTTTATTAAAATATTTTTCTTTAATTTTTTTCTACTATATTTTTTACTTTTCTGTAAATTTTTAAAATTCTATTTTATTTCAATCATTTCATTTTATTCTATTTCATTGTATTCATTTTTTCAAATTTTCAAACGTTTTCCTTTTTTTTCCTTTTCTTATATTTCCCTTTTTCTCTAATCTATGAAGCTCCTTTCAACAACCAGACCAAAACACACCTAGGATCTAGAATCATTTATTTTATTTTTTGTGTGTTTTGTTTTTAATTTTTTTTTACCTTATTAATTCCTTTTCTTCCTTCAAAATGATGAAATGAAAGAAACACCCCTAAAGAAAGAACAGGAAGAAATGACAGCAAAGGACTTAATCAATACAGATACAAGCAAGACGTCTGAACCAGAATTTAGAATCACAATAAAAAGAATAGTAGCTGGGGTTGAAAATAGATTAGAATCCCTTTCTGTGGAGATAAAAGAAGTAAAAGCTAGTCAGGATGAAATAAAAAATGTTATAACTGAGTTGCAATGTAGAATGGATGCCACGGTGGCAAGGATGGATGAGGCAGAACAGTGAGTCAGCAATATAGAGGGCAAACTTATGGAGAATAGTGAAGCAGAAAAAAAGAGGGAGACTAAGGCAAAAGAACGCAATTTAAGAATTAGAGAAATCAGTGACTCATTAAAAAGGAAAATATCAGAATCATAGGGGTACCAGAAGATGAAAAGAGAGAAAAAGGGTTAGTAGCATTATGTGTGCAAATCATAGTGGAAAACTTTCCTAACCTGGGGAAAGACAGAAACATCAAAATCCAGGAAGCACAGAGGACCCCTATTATATTCAACAAAAACCATCAACAAGGCATATCATAGTCAAATTCACAAAATACTCAGGAAAGAATCATGAAAGCAGCAAGGAGAAAAAAGTCCTTAACCTGCAAGGGAAAACATATCAGGTTTGCAGACCTATCCACAGAAACTTGGCAGGCTGAAACAGAAAAATATGCAACCAAGAATTCTTGATCTAGTAAGGTTGTCTGTCATCAAAATAGAAGGAGAGATAAAGTTTCCCAGACAAACAAAAATTAAAGGAGTTTGTGACCACTAAACCAGCTCTGCAAGAAATTTTAAGGGGGACTCTCTGAGGGGAGGAAAGATGGGAAGAAAAAAAAAAGACCAAAAGCAACAAAGACTGGAAAGGACCAGAGAACACCACCAGAAACTCCAACTCTACAGGCAACACAATGGCAATAAGTTCATATCTTTCAGTACTCACTCTAAACGACAATGGACTAAATGCTCCAATCAAAGACATAGGGTAACAGAATGGATAAGAAAACAAGATCCATCTATATGCTGTTTACAAGAGACTCACTTTAGACCTAAAGACACCTTCAGATTGAAAGGGGATGGAGAACCATCTATCATGCTAATGGTTGCCAAAAGAAATATGAGGTAGCCATACTTATATCAGACAATCTAGACTTTAAAATAAAGACTGTAACAAGAGATGAAAGGCATTATATCATAATTAAGGAGTCTATCCACTAAGATCTAATAATTGTAAACATTAATGCTCCAAATGTGCTAACACCCAAATATATAAATCAATTAATCACAAACATAAAGAAACACATTGATAATAATACCATAATAGTAGGGGACTTCAACACCTCACTTACAACAATGGACAGATTGTCTAAACAGAAAATCAACAAGGACACAATGGATTTGAATGACACACTGGACTGGATGGATTTAATGGATATATTCAGAACATTTCACCCTAAAGTAACAGAATACACATTCTTCTCAAGTGCACATGGAACGTTCTCCAGAACAGATCACATATTGGGACATAAATCAGCCCTCAGCAAGTACAAAAAGATTGAGATCATACCGTGCATATTTTCAGAACACAATGCTATGAAACTCGAAATCAACCATAAGAAAAAAATGTGGAAAGATAACAAATACTTGGAGACTAAAGACCATCCTACTAAAGAATGAATGGGCTAACCAAAAAGTTAAAGAGGAAATTAAAAAGCACATGGAAGCCAATGAAAATGATAACACCACAGCCCAAAACCTCTGGGATACAGCAAAGGCAATCAGAAGAGGGAAGTATATAGCAATCTAGGCCCTCCTAAAGAAGGAAGAAAGGTCTCAGATACACGATCTAAACTTACACCTTGAAGAGCTGGGAAAAGAACAGCAAATAAAGCCTAAAACCAGCAGAAGACAGGAAATAATAAAGATTAAAGCAGAAATCAATGCTATCAAAACCAAAAAAAAAAAAAAAAAAACCAATAGAACAGATCAATGAAACCAGAAGTTGGTTCTTTGAAAGAACTCACAAAATTGATAAACCCCTAGCCAGTTTGATCAAAAAGAAAAAGAAAAGAACCCACATAAATAAAATCAAGAATGAAAGAGAAGAGATCACAACCAACACATCAGAAATACAAACAATAAGAGAATATTATGAGCAATTATATGCCAATAAAATGGGCAATCTGGAAGAAATGGACAAATTCCTAGAAACATATACACTACCAAAATGAAACAGGAAGAAACAGAAAATCTGAACAGACCCACAACCAGTAAAGAAATTGAGTTAGTAATCAAAAATCTCCCAAAAAACAAGAGTCTAGGGCTAGATAGCTTTCCAGGGGAATTCTACCAAACATTTAAGGAAGAGTTACCTATCCTCTTGAAGCTGTTACAAAAAACAGAAATGGAAGGAAAAATTTCAAACTCTATGAAACCAACATTACCTTGATCCCAAAACCAGACAAAGACCCCCCTAAAAAGCAGAACTATAGACCAATTTCCCTGATGAAAATGGATCTTCAACAAGATTTTTGAACAACAATCTTCAACAAGATATTAGCCACCTGGATCCAACAATACGTTAAAACAAATTATTCACCACGACCAAATGAAATTTATATGTGGGATGCAGGGCTGGTTCGATATCCACAAAACAATCAATGTGATACACTACATCAATAAAAGAAAGGACAAGAACCACATGATCCCCTCAATAGATGCAGAGAAAGCATTTGACAAAATACAACATCCTTTCTTGATAAAAACCCTCAAGAAAGTAAGGATAGAAGGAGCATATCTCGAGATCCTAAAAGCCATATATGAACGATCCAATGCTGATATCATCCTCAATGGGGAAAAACTGAGAGCTTCCCCACTAAGGTCAGGAACAAGACAGGGATGTCCACTCTCGCCACTGTTATTCAACATAGTATTGCAAGTCTTAGCCTCAGCAATCAGACAACACAAAGAAATAAAAGGCATCCAAATTGGCCAAGAGGAGGTCAAACTTTCACTCTTCACAGATGACATGATAGTCTTTATGGAAAACCCACAAGATTCCACCAAAGAACTGCTAGAACTGATCCTGAATTCAGCAAAGTCGCAGGATATAAAATCAGTGCACAGAAGTCGGTTGCATTCCCATATACCAATAATGAAGCAACAGACAGAGAAATCAAGGAATTGATCCCATTTACAATTGCACCAAAACCCACAAAATACCTAGGAATAAATCTAACCGAAGAGGTGAAAAATCTATACACTGAAAACTATAGAAAGATTGTGAAAGAAATTGAAGAAGACACAAAAAATGGAAAAAAAATTCCATGCTCCTGAATAGGAAGAACAAATATTGTTAAAATGTCAATACTACCCAAAGCGATCTACACATTCTATACAATACCTATCAAAATAACATCAGCATTTTTCACAGAACTAGAACAAACTATCCTAAAATTTGTATGGAACCAGGAAAGACCCCAAATAGCCAAAGCAATCTTGAAAAAGAAAACCAAACCTGGAGGTATCACAATCCCAGACTTCAAGTTGTATTACAAAGCTATAATCAAGACAGTATGGGACTGGCATAAAAACAGACACTCAGAAAAATGGAACAGAATAGAGAACCCAGAAATGGACCCACAAACATATGGCCAACTAATCTTTGACAAAGCAGGAAAGAATATCCAATGGAATAAAGACAGTCTCTTTAGCAAATGGTGCTGGGAAAACTGGACAGAGACATGCAGAAAAATGAATCTGGACCACTTTCTTACACCATACACAAAAACAAACTCAAAATTGATGAAAGACCTAAACATAAGACAGGAAGCCATCAAAATCCTAGAGGAGAAAGCAAATAAAAACCTCTTTGACCTTGGCCACAGCAACTTCTTACTCAACACATCTCCAGAGGCAAGGGAAACAAAAGCAAAAATGACCTACTGGGACCTCAAAAAAGTAAAAAGCTTCTGCACAGTAAAGGAAACAATCAGCAAAACTAAAAGGCAACCAACGGAATGGGAGAAGATATTTGCAAATGATATATCAGATAAAGGGTTAGTATCCAAAATCCATAAAGAACTTATCACACTCAACACCCAAAAAACAAATAATCCAGTGAAGAAATGGGCAAAAGACATGAAATAGACAATTCTCCAATGAAAACATCCAGATTGCCAACTGACACATGAAAAAACGCTCAACATCACTCATCATCAGGGAAATACAAATCAAAACCACAATGATATAACACTACACATCTGTCAGAATGGCTAACATTAACAACTCAGGAAACAACAGATGTTGGTGAGGATGTGGAGAAAGAGGATCTCTTTTGCACTGCTGGTAGGGATGCAAACTGATGCAGCCACTCTGGAAAACAGTATGGAGGTTCCTTAAAACATTAAAAATAGAACTACCCTACGACCCAGCAATTACACTAGTAGGTATTTATCCAAGGGATACAGGTATGCTGTTTTGAAGGGGCACATGCACCCCAATGTTTATAGCATCACTATCAACAATAGCCAAATTATGGAAAGAGCCCAAACATCCATCGATGGATGAATGGATAAAGAAGACATGATATATATATATATATATATATATATATATATATATATATACACACATACATACATACATAGTGGAGTATTATTCAGCAGTCAAAAAGAATGAAATCTTGCCATTTGCAACTACATGGATGGAACTAGAGGGTATTATGCTAAGTGAAGTTAGTCAGTCAGAGAAAGACAAATATCATATGACTTCGCTCAGATGAGGACTTTAAGATACGAAACAGATGAACATAAGGGAAGGGAAGCAAAAATAATATAAAAACAGGGAGGGAGACACAACATAGGGGACTAAAATATGGAGAACAAACAGAGGGTTGCTGGAGGGGTTGTGGGAGGGGGGATGGGCTAAATGGGTAAGGGGCATTACGGAATCTACTCCTGAAATCATTGTTGCACTATATGCTAACTAACTTGGATGTAAATTTAAAAAATAAATAAATTATTTTTTAAAAAAAAGCAGTTTGTTGGAGAATGTTCTCAGGCTCAATAATTATTTATGGGAGTGAAGGAAGTAAGACTGGGCAGAAGGATAGGTTGGCTAGAGTCACAACAAAAACCTTAGCCAATCTGGTAGAGAAGAGGGGGTTTGGAATATCCCTTCAAAGTTCTCATGCCTAAGACAGGGACATTAAATTTATCCTTTCCATGGAACAGTCATTAAATGTAGGCTGCCTCCAAGTAAGGCACATGACCTTCCTAAGACCATTACCTTAAGCTAAGGATACTTCCAGAATAAGGATTCAGCTAAGAACTATCAGCTAGTGGCACTCTTACTGCTGGGGAAATACACTGAATCTGGGCTGTGAACCACAGATCCATTACTGGCCACCTTTTATACTGTTCAAAGCTGCTTATTTCTTATAATCAATTCTGGGGAAAGAACCACCAGGATTTGGGTCTTTTTCTTGTCCTGGAGAATCTTACAAGGTGAAGGTTAATGGGAAACCTGCAGTTCCCACTGTTGCAGCTGGTCTCATGCCCACACTAATGTCCATCTTCTACCTCTTGATTCCCTTCACCTTTGCCTAATACCTCTACTGGTCCTAATATGGCGGGATGATTCAGAATCAGATCACCAGGGAATCTGAGCCTTTCACACCATGTCTTTTTCAGTTCTGGTTGTTGTATTTGTGTATTTACTGTCAAATTGAACAAGGAAGTACCAGCAGATGCCTATGGACCACCTCAATGCCAAACATATTTTTCCTGCTCCCACCTCATAATAGCAGCCTTATCTCTTCCTGATAACAGGGTCAATTACTCCTATAATCTTAATGGACTCCTTTCCTTGCCTGTTAGTCTCTTGGGAAAAAAAGAATCTAAAGTGACTGGGTAGGGAGCTGAAACTATTCTGTATAATGGGATTCTTGTCACATTCTCTGGTAAGAACATATAAGAACATATAGCCTCTGAGAACCAGGCCCTCTAAACCCATACAGCTCAGAGATGAGGAAACAAAATGCAAATTCCCCAAGCAGATAACTCCAGGAGGTCCCGGACTGAGGTATTCAACCTACTGCGGACATGACAACATATAGTGGTCACTAATTTCTCATGGAAAATGAACCTTGGAGGACACAGTCTTGACATCTTAATTATATCTTTGAAAGGTCATTTCATCAACTCATTAAGCCAGCAGCTCCTGGGTGATTTGAAATAGAATAGAACCAGTGTGTCAGTCACTGTCCAGTACCACACCTTCTTTACTGCAACCTAGATTTCTTGGTCCAATGCAATGCATGCACCATTCTACCAGCCCCAGAGAGTGATTCTTCCTGAGCATTTACAGATTAGAAAGTTAATCCATACCTGGATTATGTGGATTCCAATCCAGATAAATTTATGTCCCCTTCAGAGAGGAAGAGGTTCATAGTATCAAATGCCACCATGTGGCTGACTGGTTTTTTTTGATGGATGTTGTGAGACTGGGGGATCCAAAATGATCTCTGGTTTTGGCAAGTTAGAACTTGACAAGAACAGTAGCTAGATTAGCCTTGAAAAGTTAGAGCGTCTGCTATTAGGCACATGCATACCTCCATCTCAGCCACTACAGCACTTCATTCATGTGCCCGTTGTGCCAGCACTGGGGTGGCAGATGAACAAAACTGGATCACCTCAACTAGCTGAATCATTCTGTGTACTTGGTTGTTTAGTATTTTTTTTCCATGGTAGATGCTCTCTGGTATACCTTTACATGTAATATGAAGAACTCCACACTTCATATCCACCCCAAGAGATACATTCATATACCTCTCCCTCAGATTTTCTGGTCACTGACCTTTTAATCTGTCTCCTTACACGCCATTGACCAACATTCTAGATGTTCACCTCTTCTATAAATTTATATATTCTCACCTTGGACCACCTCTTTTTCTATACAATGGAACAAGGTAATCGGTCTGCTGCTCTGTGGGAGGATGTCTCCCTAGTCTTACTTTTCAAGGTCACCCTAGGTGGAGCTATAGTTTAGCAGTAATCTATCTTGGCTTGCATCAACATACCAAGCTTACCACCCAAGAACCAACTTGGCCTTTGAAGCCAGACATGCGAGATGAGGACAAGAGTTCAGTGCAATGGTGGAGGATGACATAGAGGTCTGGGTTACCTGCCTGTGCAGCCTATTGTATTCTCTGGCCCTGTTCATGCCAGATCCTTGGATATGCCACCTTCATCTTCTAATGAATTACTCTTGGGCCTGCTCAATCTTATACTTGCTAGTCTGAAAAATTCCAGCTCATGAAGGCAATTCTGGCCTTTTGATCACTTGATGTCCTACAGTTAGGAGCTCTTCAACTAGCAGGGTCCATAGCACAGCAGGAAGTTATTTGTTGAATAGTTTATAATTCTCTGCTGCAGAAAGCAAGGCCTTGTTCCCAAACCATTAGGGTATATGTTATGATTCTTCTATCAGAATTTTCCATACACTTCCCATTAGTTTCACTTCTCTTCCCACCTCAGATATCCTTAATACTACTGGCCCGCTGAGTCACTTGGCCCAAATGTCAGGGCTGTTTACCCCATAGTGTGGGCCTATGAAGAGCCCTCTCCTGTTCTGAGACCCACTCAAAACTTACATTCTTCTCCCATTTGGGCAGATATATCTGTGTGCCGGATCTTTTCAACTGTGTAGGATATTAAGAGATGTTTGGAAGTAAGTTCAAGCAAGTGGGTGCACTGCTGTATCACAGTGCTAAGCTGTGATTTAAATAATAAGCCATATATCACATTTTGTTCTGAATATAAGATTATTATTTAATTAATAATAGTGTTAGTGGGGGTAAACAATATTTTAATAGCATTAAATACATAAAATTTAAAATTTTAATAGCATTTCTCTTAGTCTAATTCTTTTTAAATTTCTATTTTCATGTTTTATAATATATAATATTTTAGTATAGTAGAACATCTATCTAATTTGTAGGTAAGAATGTATATATTTAGAACATACTCCAAATGAGCTTATCAATATGAATGTACACCATGGTTTGAAATATCTCTCCTAGTAAAACTATCAGCAAATGAAAGATAGTTGAAAACACAAGAGTAGATGAGATAACATGGGGAAATTTCTAGAATGAATGAAGAGTGAGGCCAAGGATACAATCAGGGTGAATGAAAGCATTATTAAGGACAAAAAGAGAAACATGACTCAGCATCAAAGACTGAGATGGAACAATCAAGATGATAGGAGCAGAGAGGGTTTTCAAACAAGCCAGAGAAGACTTTCAATAGTACCAAACACTATACTTTGTTAGGAAATAATTAAATATTCTTTAGAGTTGGCATTTAGAGTTGGTTGTGGCTTTAGAGAGAGAGGGTATAGTGAATTGGCAGGAACAGAGGAAATAAATGAGAAGAAATCAAATAGAATTTGAAATTTCCCATTCCCTTTATATTACTTTTTGTGTCTCCTTGTATCATGTATGAGTAAGCTTTAGTCACTCTAGTTTACTGTCCCCCTTCCCCTTTTTTTTTAAATTAGGCCTTGCTCTTTTAAGAGTCCAGGCTTTAGGATGCCTGAGTGGGTCAGTTAAGTGACTGACTTCAGCTCAGGTCATGATCTCACGGGCCCCGCATCAGGCTCCATGCTGACAGTACAGAGCCTGCCTGGGATTCTCTCTCTCTCTCTCTCTCTCTCTGCCTCTCCCCACACATATGTTCTTTCTAAAAATAAATAAATAAACTAAAAAAAAGTATCCAGGCTTTTACAGATGGTTCCCTCAGACTGCTTTTCCTTATGTTCTTTACCAATTATTACCCTGCAAAGTTATCTGAAATTATACTCCCATTGGGAAATCTTTCTTTCTTCCTCTAGGTCACCAGTCACTTCCTTTACTATATTTTTATATGATATGTTTACACTTTTTTATATCACAGCCTAAATTGCACACTAAATTGTGCACACAGCGTTAAGTGCCTTTCCCCCCATTAGATTATGAGCTTCTTGTCAGGAAGCCATATCTAAAAACTAAGAACTTATTCCTGCCATTCTCACATCCTGTACCCACACTTCCCATTGTCTCTTCCAATACCCTGCATATTGTAAGTACTTGATTAAGATTAAACATGATGGAAATTTTAGCAATCAATGCAGCATATATTATAGATCTAGCTCAGTTTATTGTCAGGTGCTTAAAAGATTTATGATTGGTGACTTAAGAATATTTAGTCAATGGGGCAGCTGGGTGGCTCAGTCGGTTAAGCATCTGACTTCAGCTCAGGTCATGATCTTGCAGCCCGTGAGTTCGAGCCCCACATCAGGCTCTGTGCTGACAGCCTAGAGCCTGGAGCCTGTTTTGGATTCTGTGTCTCCCTCTCTCTCTGCCCCTCCCTCACTTGTATTCTGTCTCTCAAAAATAAACAAACATGTAAAAAATTTTTAAAAAGAATATTTAGTCAAGACTTTTATAATCAAGACACATATGAGTCACACTTGATAAAGTGGTGAATGCATTTTAAAAGCAGGTAAGTATCACAATGGAATACTACTTGGCAATGAGAAAGAATGAAATATGGCCTTTTGTAGCAACGTGGATGAAACTGGACAGTGTTATGCTAAGTGAAATAAGTCATACAGAGAAAGACAGATACCATATGTTTTCACTCTTATGTGGATCCTGAGAAACCTAACAGAAGACCATGGGGGAGGGGAAGGAAAAAAAAAAGAAGTTAGAGAGGGAGGGAGCCAAACCATAAGAGACTCTTAAAAACTGAGAATAAACTGAGGGTTGATGGGGGGTGGGTGATGGGTATTGAGGAGGGCACCCATTGGGATGAGCACTGGGTATTGTATGGAAACCAATTTGACAATAAATTTCGTATTTAAAAAAAAGCAGGTAAGTGTCACGTAAATCAGGAAAAGAACAAATCAATTCTATCTATTTATTTTTACTGAGTATATTTTATTTAAAAATTTTTTCCAAGTTTTTATTTAAATTCCAGCTAGTTAACATGTATGTCAACAGTATTAGTTTCAGGTGTAGAATGTATTGATTCATCACTCACATACAACACCTGGTGCTCATCACAGCAAGTGCCTTCCTTAATACCTATCACCTCTGCCCACCTCCCCTCCAGCAACCATCAGTTTTCTGTAGTTACCAGTATGTTTCTTGGTTTTCCTCTCTTCCCACCACCATCCCCATGTTCATTTGTTTTATTTCTTAAATTCCACATGAGTGAGATCAATGGATAAAGAAGATATAGTGTGTAAATAAATAAATACATACACACACACACATACACAGTGGAATATTAGTCTTAAAAAAGAATGAGATCTTGCCATTAATCAGCTAATTCTATTTAAAGGACCTAGGAAAGTCTTCATGGAGGAGATCTGATTTGAGCTCAAGTATGAGTAGTATTGGGATGGAAAGAAAGGGAGGAGTGTTAAATCTTTTTAATGTTTATTTTTGAGAGGGAGAGAGAGAGAGAGAGAGAGAGAGAGAGAGAGAGAGAGAGAGAAGCAGAGAGAGAAGGAGACACATAATCCGAAGCAGGCTCCAGGCTCTGAGCTGACAGCACAAAGCCCACCACGGGGCTTGAACCCATGAACTGTGAGATCATGACCTGAGCCGAAGTCAGACAGTTAAGTGACTGAGCCACCCAGGCACCCCAAGAAGGAGTTTTAGCAGAGGGAAGCATTATAAGAAAATTAGGTGAAGCAATTGCACAGAGGGGCAGTGAAGGGATGCACATGGCCAAGTGTCCTGAGGTTGAGGAAGAGAGCAAGGTGAAAGATAAGACAAAGGGTGACCATGGAGCATCTGGAATACCAAAATAAGTAAAATGGATTTGGTCTGAAAACTAATGAGAGACCACTGCAAATTCCTGAGCAGCAGAGTATCATTTTTTTTAATCCATTCAACAAGTATTTGTTAAGCGCTACAAAGAACCACTGTTCAAGGTATTAGAGATGAAGGAATGAGCATAACAGAGTAATTCTTTCACTCTTATGTCTACTGCTAATGGTAGTGGTGGGGAATGAGTGACTGATTATAGACATACTAATAAATACAGTATATTGAAAATTAGTGGAATTAAGAGAAAAAAACAGGGTAAGAAAGATAAAATAATTGGGGTGAAATGAAAAGAACAGAGAACAACTCAGTAAATCATATGTGGGGCTAAATGGTAACAGCAAAATTTCCAGGAGGGATTTGCAATACATGGGAACTAATTCAACTCACAGAGTGAAGTTGATGAGCCTCGCTAACCCTACACCTTTTAGGCTCCACTGCAAATGCTAATCATCTTTCATTAACCATATTAATTTTTCCTGTAACTGTCCAAACTAACCTGAGACCCTTTTCTGCTCATTACATTTTATGCATAGGATAGTGAACAGAGATATAAAATGTACAATTTTACAATTGTAAAAATGATGTCAGTTACATAAGAATCAGCAAGACGATCATCAACTGACCTTAGTTACTTTAGTGAAAGTCATTTACTTAACCTCGTTGTCTCACAGGTAATCTTTAATTAATGTCACAGAGTTAATACATTTTGGAGACTGAATCTCCCTACAGAAATACACTGATGTCACTACAGGGAAATCCCTTAAGCATTTGATGAAAAAGTTTAACTTTGCAATGTAAGAAATAGAATTATTGACACTGATCTATTAGCAGTCTTCCAGATTTTCATTTTTTTTAATCCCAATGTGTTTGAGGCCAATATTTTTATATTCTGAAATTCTACAAGACTTAACACAGTATCAGAGCATTTAGATAAGGGAAGTACTTAAATTTACTTTTAGTTTTAATATTAGCATCCATAAACATTTATTTATCTGAATTACTTAGCATTTGTTCATTGATCTTAGATTTCAACTTCTCACCTTTCTAGCTCTTCTCACAACTGAAGGCTATGGGAAATTAGCAAGAGATTTAAACTCAATTCATGCTGACCTTTTCTGATTTTAAGGTAAGTTTTCAAAATACACAGGTAACAGCATAGCTTAATTCTGTTAAATAATTCAGGCAGGTACATTGAAAGTTATTTCTAACACAGCTGAATAATTAAATGGCTTATATTTAATATTTTAAAACAAGAAAATAAAATGTTCACCCTGTGCCTTTTTTTAAAAATTTTTTTAATGTTTATTTATTTTTGAGAGAGACAGAGTGCAAGCTGACGCTTAACCGACTAAGCCACCCAGGTGCCCCAGCCTGTGCCTCTATTTTGATGTTTTGATTATGGAAAAATACATCCATTCTGACCATAAAATTTATATGATTTGACACAATGGTCAATATATCCTAATGGATCACTAAGTAATGATAGAAGATAGCCTTTTTTAAAAAATTTTTTTTAACATTTATTCATTTTTTGAGAGAGAGAGAGAGAGAGAGAGAGAGAGAGAGAAAGCATGAGCGGGGGAGGGGCAGAGAGAGAGGGAGACACAGAATCTGAAGCAGGCTCCAGGCTCTGAGCTGTCAGCACAGAGCCCAATATGGGGCTCAAACTCATGGATCATGACCTGAGCAAAAGTTGGACGCTCAACCCACTGAGCCACCCAGGTGCTCCTAGAAGACAGCCTTTTAGGGAAAACAAAATTTGTTCTCAAAAGTCATATTAAGATTTTTCAATTTTTCTAAGTGTTATGAAATTAAACTATACAGGCCGGCTTATTTTTATTAGCTTTTAAACTACTGTGATATACTTTAGAAAACCTTATATAAGTTTCTCAGAAAACAGAAAAATAGTAGATGGGTCCATTCAGATAAAAGAATGACACCTAAACTTTTTTAAAAGATGACTTTTGAATAATGTCCTTTGTAGACTATTCTTCAAAATTAACAGTCTCAACTTGCAGAAACCAAAGAAAGTCACTAAGGATCAACAGTAGTATGCTGACAAGTTTATCTTATAAGTCAGGTCTTTAGAATGAAGCTTGGACGGGAACCAATACTGTTTTTTCTCTACAGCATTAAACAACTCTTACAAGAAGTATAAGTCCTAGCTTAACTCAAATGTCTCAATTCTAATAAGAAAACTTTGTATAGATAAATGAAAAAAAAAAAGCTATGTAGGGGTGCCTGGGTGGCTCAGTTGGTTGTGTTCGACTTTGGTTCAGGTCATGATCTCACAGATTGTGAGTTTGAGCCCCACGTCGGGCTCTGTGCTAACAGCTTAGAGCCTGCTTCAAATTCTGTGTCTCCCTCTCTCTCTGCCCCTCCCCACTCTCAAAAATAAACATGAAAAAAATTTTTTAATAAAAAAAGGGGGGGTGCCTGAGTGGCTCAGTCGGTTAAGGGTCCAACTTCGGCTCAGGTCATGATCTTGTGGTTCATGAGTTCAAGCCCCATGTCGGGCTCTGTGCTGACAGCTCAGAGCCTGGAGCCTGCTTTAGAGTCTGTCTCCCTCTCTCTCTCTGCTCCTCTCCTACTCACGCTCCGTCTCTCTAAAATGAATGAAGGTTAAAATTTTTAAAATAAATTTTAAAAAAGAGAAAAAAAGCCATGTAGACAAGCAACTCTAGATTGTGTTATGTATATAAGAAATGCTTGAGGATTCAGAAAGTGAAAATCAGTGTGGTCTAGGGCATTTAGTTAAAACTTAACATTAAGCAGCATTATATGTAAACTGTACATAAAGAAGGAAAGGATTTAGATATCTGGGCAAAAATCAACAGGAATGAGGGCATGGACAGAGTCAGTTTTTATGGAAATGAGTGTAATACGGGGAACAGGGATGAGAGAGGTGACAATACATGGATATTTATTTCTTTAGATATCCAAAGTAATTTTCCTTAAAGATGATAGTCTTCTTAATTCTTAGTAATCTTCATACTATTCCTAATATATAAATTTAACATATCTTTTGTATGCTATTTTCAAATATTTACTCAACTGGAAGAATATATGAAAACTTCTTGCTCAGTTAAAAAAATGTGTATATATGAAAATTGATTTAAAATTTTAAGGATCTTTCATACAAAAATTGACATCAATGTACCAAATATGGGTACATTATATTTGTACACTATTCATGCATGAATCCATAAAGACAAACCTTTTCCACTGTAAGAATTCTCCTTGGAATTATAAAAATATTCTTGGGAATCCAGAGTTTCAGAGTTGAGGTTATAAAGCTGACATTTTAGAGGAAGGAATATACCCTAGAGATTTGTGTGCCTGTGTCCAGAGATAGTAACAGAAGTTTGCAGAAGCTCCTCTCTTTGTTGTAAAAATTAAAATGTGAAAGGAAAATTAGACACACTCTAATTAGAATTTTATGTCTCCAGAATTCCTATCTCAACAGAGAAGGTGGATATGATTGAGGATAACCACTCCTTGACAACTGAGTTTATCCTCATAGGATTTACAGATCACCCAGAATTGAAGAGCCTACTCTTTGTGGTGTTTCTTACTATCTATCTGATCACTATGGTGGGGAATCTTGGCCTGGTGGCATTGATTTTTACAGAGTGTCGTCTTCACACACCAATGTACATCTTTCTGGGCAACCTAGCTCTAATGGATTCCTGTTGTTCTTGTGCCATTACCCCAAAGATGTTAGAGAACTTCTTTTCTAAGGACAGAATGATTTCCCTTTATGAATGCATGGCACAATTTTATTTTCTCTGCCTTGCTGAAACTACAGACTGCTTTCTTTTGGCAGCAATGGCCTACGACCGCTATGTGGCCATTTGCAGCCCACTACAGTATCACACCATGATGTCAAAGAAACTCTGCATTCAGATGACCACAGGGGCCTACATAGCTGGAAACTTGCATTCTTTGATTCATATAGGGTTTCTCTTTAGGTTAACTTTCTGTGGGTCTCATCAAATTAATCACTTTTTTTGTGATGTTCTTCCATTATACAGACTGTCTTGTGTTGACCCTTCTATCAATGAATTGATGATATTTATCTTTTCAGGGTCAATTCAAGTCTTCTCTATTATCATAGTTATAATCTCTTATCTCTGCATCCTCTTCACGATTTTCAAAATGAAGTCCAAAGAAGGAAGAGGCAAAGCTTTATCTACTTGTGCATCCCACTTTCTCTCTGTCTCAATATTCTATGGTTCTCTTCTTTTTGTGTACATTCGACCAAATTCAGTTAAAGAAGAGGATAAAGATATACCTGTTGCTATTTTTTATACTCTAGTAATTCCTTTATTAAACCCCTTTATCTATAGTCTAAGAAATAAGGAAGTATTAAATGTTATGAAAAAAATTATGAAGAAAGTTTTATAACATTCTGAAAAAAATTTCATCCCCTGTGGAAAATTAACTTAAATTTGATAAAATGTTTTCCAAAATATGGAATATTGAGAAAGTAGAAAATGATCACTTTGTATATAAAATATTAAATTACTAAAACATGATAGTGTATAAGTCAAATAAATAAGTTCAGCAAGGAGAATTTCTGCTACAATGTATTTTGAAATCTAAGCGACTAGCTCCCAGCAGGAATGAACTAAATAATTATTCTTGAGGTCATAAACTGTGTCACAATGAAATTAGTTAAACTATTAACTAATTGTTTCAAAGTGTAATGAGTTACAATTTTCTACAAATACTAGGAATAGAAGTCAGTATATATAAAGATTGCCTCCATTTGGAATTGACAAATTTTTGGAACCTCAAAGCATAATCTTACAAACTCTGGCACATTCCAAGTTCTCAAGAATTAATCCCTTCTTAACACCACCTGTCAGAAGTAAACTGGATATACTTGATTCTCAATTTTGAGTTTATTCAAGAGATTATGTTTGAATATTAATTCACACGGAATACCTATTTTCAAATCAAGAATATTTTCATCTTTAGTGTTTGTCAATTTTACTCTCAAGTTCTCTGAAATAAAGTATCTGTTTACTGATTATTTATCAATCTATAGTTGAAATAGATGCTATTTATTCTGAAATCCCTATGGATTTGGATATTTTCATGCCGTTTGATTAGGCATGCATCAAAAGTAAAGTGAAATTCTGAATACATGAAACTAAATGATTTTTTTTCTCTCTGATATTATTACTTGTCTTGTTATTAGCAATTACACCAACCTGTACTGATTCCAATGTAAATTACTGACATATTCACGGCATTAACAAAAATTTGGAGATGCTGTAAAGCATAAATTAGGCAGAAAATAGTGAAAATTCTAAATACCTAAATACCTGAACAAAAAAGATTTACTGATCACTTATATATGCAAATATGAAAGAAAAAATAATTTACTGAGAACCTACTATCTGCTAGGCACAAAGCTAGACCTTTCATATATATTGGTTAGACATGATTTTTCATGTTTTTTTCTCAGTAAAAATCTCATACTTTGAAACTGAGTAGCTTGCTCAAGTTCATCCAAGTCATTCAGATCAAGCTAGAATTTGTATCAATGCTGCTTGGGAGTTCAGAAAATGGAGATCCCTGTAGCTTTGTGTACTGAGTTCTTATGTAGTATCAAAAGTAAAATGTGCCCTAAAAATGATTTTAAAAATGATATTTGGAGGAAAAAAGGAATAAGTATGACCACAGCCGATGTTTATAGAAATAAGTGTGGCCTTGGGAATAGAGGATAAAGGAGGTGAACCATGGAGAGAGTAAGAAAGTTGTTGTTCAGAGCTGTTCCTGAATATGGGAAATAAAGGTGGAAGTGTATCAGGTTATTGAGAATCTTATATGCCACCCAAAGGAATCTGAATTTATCTCAGAGGCATCAGACAGCAAATTTTTCCTAGAACAGGGTAATATGATTGTATCTTTCAGAAAACTAATTTGGCAATTGAATGGAATGAAGCTGGACACAGTAAGACTCACTGTAATGATTCATATATTAGACAATGAGAGCTGAAACTGAATAAAAGTAGAGGAGTGTACAGATATTAGCAACATTTTAAAGAAAAAATAGGCAATTGTAACTACTACTGGGTAATAAAATAAAAGCCTATATTCTTCCTGTGAATATCAACCTAGTCATAACTGATTTCCTTTCACTAATACTTAGTAAGGTGCCTGACACATTTGGCCGTTCACTAACCATTTCCTTTAATATATTTTAATATAATTAAGTTAATATGTAATAGGTTTGTTATTTTTATTTTTGAATTAATCAATCAATAATAATAAACACATAAACAAAGCTCTATAGGGTCCTAAACTCTTTTTAAGAGTATAAAGGAAATCCAGATACATGAGTTAGATGAATATTGCTCCTTTTATCCACTCCCTACTTTAGAGGATATTTTTAATTGTCAGACTCACATACATTGATTCCCTCTCCCTTTCCTAGGGGTACCACAAGTTTTGTTATGTATTTCTGTACCATCCACCCCCAACTCTTAGTAACACTGAATCCTAGAGGTCTGTTAAGGGAAGAGTACATGACGTATTTGGGGCCAATGAAACAAAAGAGGTAATTTTGTAGAAGTTTCTGGAATACGTGGTTCCTTTATTTTAAAACAGATCCACAAAAAAGGTAGTCTTCCTTCCTCTGAATGTCATGCTGTGTGGATATGAAATCTGGCACAGTCTACATCCATTTTGCCATCAAGGGAGAAACCAGCCTAGAGATGAAGTCAACACACACAAGAGCACATAGCTGAGGGAATCACATAGAAACAAACCCAGAGTCACTGGAATTAACCATCCCTTCTGGTTTCAAAATTTAATAGACCTTCTAACTGTTAAACTTGTTTGGGAAAAATGCTTTTATTGCAGCTGAATAAATATTAACTAATACATTCATGTCTCTTGCCTCATCTTTCATTTTATACTTGATTTTAAATTAATTCTCAGACATTCTTTTAGCTTATAAATAACTTTTCACCAGTATCCGTTTAACTATTTGGTGTTTTGTTACATATTTTACTTTTATTTCTATATTTTAATTTCCTATAACCCCACTGAAAAAATGGGGGACACAGAAACTGCACAATTTGTCCACAGAAATATTAATTTGGAGTTCAGGGATCAAATACAGGCTATCTAGCTCCAGAATCCATGTTCCTAACCACTAAGTCACATTGTACACAGCTCAGAGAAGTAAAAGTAGCAAGAGAGGAAAACATTCAAGAAACTAAGCTGTAAAGTGGGCAGAGATTCAAGAAAATGTGAATCAGTGACATTTTCCTTTAAATTTATTTTGAAATATTTCAAACCTACAGAAAAGTTGAGAGAATGCTCATGAATTTTTTTAAACCAAGATTATTAATTAACATTTTACCATATTGCCTGGTAATCCATCTATAAATGTGTACATATATATATTTAATTCACATATGTATATATACATATATATGATGACACTATGACAGTTTACCCACATATCCTTCAACATATATCTCAAAAGAACAAAGACATTTCCTACATTGTCATATCATTACTATCCTCAAGAAATTTAACATCACCTAATACAATGTTCACATTAAAATTTTTCCCATTTTTCCCAAATTGTCCTTGATAGCAATTTATTTTTTCATCAGGAATTCAATTAAATGTCACTATTTACTTTTGGTTATTATTCTATAGCTTCTTGTAATCTAGAAGAAACTTCTGGGTTTTTTTCTTTCATGACATTTAAGATTTTTTAAAATATTTGCATCAGACATCATGTAAAATATCCCACAATCTCTATTTTTGTGACATTTCCTCATGACTAATTTAAATTAAATAGTTCAGCAACACCAGATGTGCTGGTTTTTTTTTTCCTTCTCACATCACGAGACCTATAACATCAGTTTGTCTTGTTAACTGATTACTTCATTCAAGGCAGTATTCATCAGCTCTTTCTAGGATAAAGATAACTGATTTCCTTGCTTTTAAAATCTAATCTGTAGGGTGATATATTGATACCATGTGCATTTCTTGTTCCCTAATAATTTTTCATCAATGGTTTTAGCATCCAATGACAATAATTATTTGAATCAATTATTATAACTGGAGACAGAAAAATGGTGATTGTTTTTCCTTCAAGTGTTATCTGGCTTCATTCTGAGAAACAAAAACTTTACCTCAAAGTCTTTTTTTTTTTATGTTTATTTATTATTTTGAGAGAGAGAAAGAGCAGGAAGGGCAAAGAGAATCCCAAGCAGTCTCCGTACTGTCAGCCTGGAGCCCAATGCAGGCTCAATCTCATTACTGCAAAATCACAACATGAGCCAAGATCAAGAGTCAGACACTTAACTGACTGAGCCACCCAGGCGCACCTACCTCAAAGACTTTTTAATAAGTTTTTAAAAATTTTTTGAACAGTTTTGGATTTATAGAAAATAATAAAGACAGTATAGAGAATTCCCATATATCACACACCCATTTTCCCACATCATTAATATCCTACATTAGTATGGTACCTTTGTTATTATTAACAAGCCAATATTGATACATTATGAGGAAGTGAAATTCATATTTTATTCAGATTTCCATAGTTTAATCCTGTGTTTTTCTGCTCCAGAATCCCATTCAGCATATCACTTTATATTTGGTCATTATGTCTCTTTAGGTCTCTCTTAGGATATGTTATCTGCGACAGTTTCTTAGACATTCCTTGCTTTTGATGTCCTTTGTAAGTTTTGAGGAGTACTAATCACGCATTCTGTAGAATGTCCCTCAATTGGGATTCTTCTGATGTTTTTCTCATGACTAAACTGCGGTGATAGCTTTTTAGGAGAAAGACCACAGAGAAAAATTGTCATTTTAATCATATCCTATCAGTGGCAAATACTATCCTCATAACTTATATAACTTTTGATGTTGACCTTGACCATCTGGCTAAAGTAGTGTTTGCCAGGTTTCTTCCTGGTAAAGTCGCTCTTTCTCCACCTTCTCTTACTGTGTTCTTTGTCAGCAAGTCACTATCCCCAGCCCACAACTAAAGAGAGAAAAGAAATGGTCCAGCTCCCTGGGGCAAAGTATCTATATAAACTGGAATTCTTCTGCACAGATTTGTCTATTCACTTTATTTATTTATTTGTTTATTTATTTATTTGTTTGTTCAATCATCTATTTACATCAGTATGTAATTAATGGATTAATGGATATTTATTTTATACTTTGATATAATTAAGTACTACTTTGATATAAATAAGTACTACTTTATTAATTAAGTACTACTTTACTGCTCAAATCATTCTAGCTTTGGCCATTAGGAGATGTTTCTGGTGGCTCCTGTGTCCCTTTGACATGCACCATGACCGCGTATGCAGGGTGGGGTTTTTTTTGTTTGTTGTTTAGCCTTTTTCTTTTTTCTTTTCTTTTCTTTTTCTTTTTTTTAACTTTCTGGCATTACAGGATGCTCCAAGCTCATCCTGTAGATTTATTTCCTGCCCTCGTCACTGAATCTGCTATATCTCCAAGGAGCTATAGTTCCTTTGACTGAATAATGGTATTTGAAACCAAGATCTGGGCCATAGGTATGCTAATTGTTTCTGCAATGCCATTGCTCCTAGGCCCTGATAGCTAGCAGAGAGAGGATGTGTGTGTGTGTGTTCCTCTCATTCCATATTCTTGCCAGCAATTGGTTGGGTTTATTATTTTTTTTTAATTTTATCCATTCTTTTAGGTATGGCATTATTGTTTTAATTTGTAGTTCCCTAATGACAAATAATTTGGAGCAGCTTTTCATATGTTTATTTGCCATCTGTATTTCTTCTCTGGTAAAGTGCTTGTGCAGACCTTTTGCCCAATTTTTATTGGATTGCTTGTTTGCTATTTGTTGATTTTTTATCAACAAATTGGAGCTCTTTATACAAGTCTTTCATCAGAAATGTGTTTTCCTGGTACTCCCGCATGCATATGCTGACATTTAGTGTTGTCTTTATTTCTCTCAGGCTCTGCATATCTCCTCATTCTTTTTTTTCTGCATCCTTTGGATTGCATACTCTCTGTTGATATAACTTCAAAACTACTGATTCTTCCATCAGTTTAAATCTACAGTTGAGCTTCCAAAGTGAATTTTTTATTTCAGTTGTACTTTTCAATTACAGAATTTCCATTTAATTGTTTTTTACACTTTGTGTCTCTTTATTGACAGTCTCTATTTCACATAACATGGCATTCATGCTTTCCTTTACTTAAAGTAAATATTTACTTCCTTTAGTTCTGTGAAAATATTTATCATGATTATTTTTAAGGGTTTTTTTTCTATTAAATCCAATATATGGGGGCGCCTCGGTGGCTCTGTCGGTTAAGCGTCCAACTTTGGCTTAGGTCATGATCTCATGGTCCATGAGTTCGAGACCCGCGTCGGGCTCTGTGCTAACAGCTCAGGGCCTGGAGCCTGCTTCAGATTCTGTGTCTCCCTCTCTCTCTGCCCCTCCCCTGCTCATGCTCTCTCTCTCTCTCTCTCTCTCTCTCTCTGTCAAAAATAAATAAACATTAAAAAAAATCCAATATATGATTGCTCTCATGGGCAGTTTGTGTTGCCTGCTAATTTCTGGTGTATGGGTCACATATTTTGCCTGTCTCATGACTTTTTTGGTTGGGAACTGGGCATTTAAGATAATATAGTTTAGAACTCTGGATGTTCATTCATCCTTAGGTTTTGTTATATCCTTGTTTATTTGTTTAGTGACTTGGTCGATGTGTGTGTGTGTGTGCGCGCGCATGCATGCATACGAAGTCCATTTCCTCTGCAGTGTAAAGCCTTTGTTGTTGCTCTCCAGAGGATGCAACATGCTCACAGTCACTTGGGATGACCATGATTTTAGCAGAGGTCTTTTCATCTCTTTTCATCTCTTTCTTTGATCATATATCACTGTTAGGCCCCACTAACTCCCAGCAATAGCATGAACTCTCTTTTTTTTTAATGCTATGGGGAATAAGTTGTTCCGCATTCATAAGTGATTAAATTTGGGTCCCTTTGAAGCATGGTTTTTGAGGATAACATTTGAGGCTTGTTCTAACTTGAGGCAGGCTCCTCCCCACTTTCTCCCACCCTGCATCTTTCCAGGCAAACCAGCTGGCCTGAAGTTTCACCAATGATTCCACCAATCTATTAATCTCCTTTTGCCATAAAGTCACTTTTGTTGGGGACACTTTTGATGTCTCTGTTCCTAAGGCCTTTCTTCCCTTTTGGGTAAAATCTCTAAGACTCAACTCCTAGACATGGGAGTAGTGATAGTGACCCACTTCTCTCCATGTGATACCCCAGCTTTAAGAGTGGGTCACTGGCAGTGTGGGGGGTGGGGAGGGCACCCAGGTGGCTAAGTCAGTTAAGTGTCCGACTTGGCTCAGGTCATAATCTCATGGCTATTGAGTTTGAGCCCCATGTCAGGCTCTGTGCTGACAGTTCAGAGCCTGGAGCCTTCTTCGGGTTCTGTGTCTCTCTCTCCCTCTCTCTACCCCTTCTCCACTTGCACTCTGTCTCTCTCTCTCTTAAAAATAAACATTAAAAAAAAAAAAGAAAAAAGCATGGGTCACCAGGTAGGCACAGCAAGCAGCCTCTGATCTCAGCTTGCTCCTTCCAGTCTGGAACAACTGCCTTACAACTGAGCTTGGTCCCAAGGTGATCAGGGCCTGGTATTTTTGTTATGCCACACCTAGGGTAGAGTCTCTACCTTACGAGTGTGGACTGGGTGGAAGAAGGGATCCACAAACTCGATCACACTCACCTAGAATTTAATCTCCACAACACATAGCTGGAAGGAGGTGAGAAAGGCTGTAGGCCTGGCCCTTGTGGGAAGTAATATAGTCTACTACCGGTGGGTGGGAGAGATATAAGGAGGGAGTTCTGTGTCCTTGGCTGCACCTGAGTGAATTGGACCTTTTGTCAGACCGAGCTGGGAAGGCACAGGCAGAGAGCAGGTTATGATTCAAAGGCTGTAGATTCTCACTGTTCTTACCAAGTTTTAATATATTTTCTTGAATGAATGTTTTTTTCACTTGCTGCATGCTCTTAGCACAATTTCCACAGATCTCTTTTTCTTTCTCTTTCAGAGGGCATACATGCCCACAGCCAGGAATATCATCCACTTGGTGCCAAAAAACCAGTGGGCAGTGGGAGGGATGCTGGCACCATTAGCCTACCCAGACTGCTGTTGCCTGAAATCAGAGTGGCCACAGTTCCAGGTTCAAGCTCATGAGGTGATGTGAGGTGGGAGCAATCCCTGGCCTTGGAGTCAGGGGCCCTAGGACAGAGTAGAAGAGCTATGGACTTGCTGGTTGTCTCAGGTGAGCCTTGGGTCCACACATTTCAGTTTTCACAGGTTAATGTGGGCACAGAGCCCAAACCACAAACCTCTCATGGCCACTGATGAGAACAGGTGTACAGAGCAAAGCAGCAATGGGCGTCATGTTGATGTCCATCAGCATCTTATTGTCCATGTCAGGCAACCTGATGTTGCCATACTTCACCTCATGCTGGTTTCATCATAGTGCAGGATCAGCAGCATCTACAGAAGGCCCAGGCAGATGCCGAATGGAAGCAAGCATGCCACCTGAGCTGGCTGCCAGCACGTTCTTGAGCATGTCCAGGCGGTAGTAGAGGCGCTCTTCCTCCTCCTGTTTATACTTGGGGTACACATCTGCCAGTTCGTCCACCAGAGCTCCAAGCCTGTCATAGACCCTCAGCTGGTCCTCATCACCCAGCAGCCCTGCAAACCGCTACCCGGTATATCAGTGGCACCACCTCCATGGTCCAACCCCACTGGAGCACTTGGGTGGTCACCCCATTTTCCAGAGATTTTTTTAAATGTTTGTTTATTTTTGAAGGAGAGAGTGAGAGAGAGAGAGAGAGAGAATGAATGGGGGAGGAGCAGAGAGAGGGGGAGACACAGAATCCAAAGTGGGCTCCAGGCTCTGAGCTGTCAGCACAGAGCCTGACGTGGGGCTTGAACTCACAAGCTGGTGAGATCATGACCTGAGCCAAAGTCAGACGCTTAACCAACTGAGCCACCCAGGTTCCCCTCCAGAGATTTTTAAATCGTGTTTTTTAATATATAATTTTCACCATTTATTCTTCTTTTGAGGAACTGGGCCATGAAACTTATGCTGCCATTCTGAAGTGGACCTTGGCTGTAGTTTTTTCAAAAATGTTCTTCATCAAGTCAAGAATTTCCCTTCTAGCCCTAGTTTGCAGACTAGTTTTTAACTCTATTCTAGTTCTCCTCTAAGCCTTCCCTGTATGTAAATCCAGGCTGTCACTTATTAACTGTGGCATATTGAGCAAGCTAATCCTTGCTCTTAGTTCTAAGTGTGTATTCATTAAATACTTCATATATTTATTCAAGATCACTTTATCCCCCCAAAACTTCAGTTTTTAATGAATAAATATCAATCCCCACAACCACTTTCAACTCTTTTATCTATGCTTATGTTAAACATGTCCATATTTTAAAATCATATGTATATGTTGCCATTTGTTGACTTTTCAGCTTTAAAAATTATTAAACTCATACATTCAAATATGAGAATTTCCATACTTAATTCTTCACATCCCTAACCCTTTCAATACAGCTATATTAGAATTATTATTTTATCAATATTCGTATGACTGCATAAATTTTGTTCATAGGAAAAACACATAAAGGTACTATGATGATGTTTCCTTTCTTACACAAAATTTTCCTTCCTAATAATCACTTTGGTTTTTATCTTTAATATTTTTATCACTAATTCAGATGCAAGATTTTCTAGATGCCAAATAACCTATCAATTCCAGGTTATTCTTGCCCATGTTTCACCCAGGGCCCCTGCCCTTCTTCCCCAGTCTGTACTGGTTGTTCTCTGGGACTGTGGTTAGTGACCATGAAACCTAAGGGAGGGGAGCATGGTGGGTGGGATACATAGGTCTTTAAACTTTGATATGTTTTCTGTGGTGAACTCAAAAAGTAAAAGTAAGAAGTACAGTTTCAGGTGGGTACTAACTTAATATGCACACCTAAAACATCTCCACTTCTTCTAATTCTCATATTTTTTTCCTAATTACACAAAATTATACTAAGAATCATCTGGAAGAATAAGTGCTTGTCACAAACATTTAGCACACAAGGCAATATGGTAGGCTGTCAAAATATACAAGTATATATATATACGTGGAACTAGATAAAAGTACAGAAATAAACCCAAATTACTTTAAAAGCTCAAAGTATGTTGGGGTTCCCGGATGGCTCAGTTGGTTGAGTGTCTGACTCTTGATTTCGGCTCAGGTCATGACCTACATGTTCATGAGTTCGAGCCCCGCATCAGGCTCTGTGCTGACAGGATGGAGCCTGCTTGGGATTCTCCCCTTCTCCCTGTCCTTCTCCTGTTCACATGCTCTCTGTCTTTCTTAAAATAAACAAATAAACTTAATAAAATAAAATAAGATTCCAAAATATCTTAAAGGTGTAATTTCAAATCAATGGAGAAATAATGGTGTTGGGAAAACTAGCCTGTCATTTAGAAATAAGGTTGGATTTCTGTTCACATCTTAAATCAAACTATATTTCCTATGAACAAAATATGTAAGAATCCAAACTGAATACAAATAGTAGAGGAAGTAATCTTGAGAAAGGACTTTACTACCAAAACAGCAAATCTAGAAATCATAAACAGAATAACTGAAGTATGAGATTCTTCTGATCATTTGCATGTTTGCCCTCAATCCATTTCCCAACTTCTCCTGTGTTTTGTTTCATAATCAAATGACCTCTCTAAACTCTTGTTTCCCAGACTCCTTTCAACTAGCTTCTGGCTAGATTTGGACAATGGGAGGTACTGATAAGAAATTAAAGAGTCTAGGGAAAGAAATCACAGTATTTCTCCCCTCTTTCTCTGCTGTAAGCAGTGTCTCCAGCACAACCAGCCTCCTCATTAATTCCAGCTCCTGAAGGAAAACGCTGCATGTGGCCAGAATCATGGATTCTGTTAATACCACTCCTCCCTCCCTATTGGAACCTTCCACCATGAGTAATCTCTGGGTTGCCTTACTATTCCATGTTTGACATTTTTGCTTTTGCAACTCTTTGGAGCTGTTTACTGAATTAATTTTTTATTTCTTTTAACTAGTGGGCAAGAACACAGTTCTCCTGGGTAGACCATCTTACAATGACCATGTAAAACTTTAAAACTGCTATATAATTAAGAAAAAAACAAACAGAGTTAACAGCCAGATAAGATTACAAGAAAAATATTTAAGACATTTATGAGATTAAAGATTAACACCTTTAACATATAAAGAGCTTTCACAATTGCTATGAAAAAGGTGAACATCTAAATAGAAAGAAGGACTAATGGACATAAAAAAGAGAAGAAATACAAATAGCCAATAAATTTAAGAAACTATGTTTAGTTTATTTAAATTTAAATTAAGGGGCCCCTGGCTGGCTCAGCTGGTAGAACATGAGACTTTTAAAAAAAACTTTTTTAATGTTTATTTATTTTTGAAGGAAAGAGAGAGACAAAGCGTGAGCTGGGGAGGGGCAGAGAGAGAGGGAGACACAGAATTCTAAGCAGGCTCCAGGCCATGAGCTGTCAGCACAGAGCCTCATTTGGGGCTCAAACTCACAAGCCATGACATCATGACCTGAGCCAAAGTTGTACACTTAACTGACTGAGCCACCCAGGCACCCCTGAACATGTGACTCTTGATCTCAGGGTTGTAAGTTTGAGCTCCAGGTTGGGTGTTGAGATTACTTACAAATAAAACCTTTAAAAAAATAAATTAAGAAAATTAAAACATCATTGAAGCTTTATTTATTTTATCTTTGGGGATGAGGAGAAAGAAGAGATATCAGTTTGGCAAAAATTAAAAAGGATAATGATAGACAAACTGTTGGGAGTATCATGAAGTAGGGACTTCTCCCAGATTTATACGATCTTTCTGGATGGCAAGTTAGCGAAAAAGATTAAAAACCTTTGAAATATTCATGCACTTTGATCCAGACATTTTACTTTTGATGAATAAGAAAATAAGGGTATATTTAAATAGATATTATTTAGTGCCTATTTATGATAGATGGAAGTAGAATTAAACAAAATACCCATCAAAATGGAATGAATTTAAAGTGGTACATAAAGCCTCATGGTAACCACAAAGCCAAAAACTACAATAGATATACTAAAGAAAGGAATCAAAGCATACCACTACAGAAAAATCATCAACTCACAGTGACAGAAAGAATGAAACAAAAAGACTATAAAACAGCCAGAAAACAGTAAGATGGCATTAATAATTCCTTATCTGCATTCAGTTATCCCACATTCTACAGCAGACAGGAAAAAAAAGAAAACCTTGGAAGCCATGGATTTATAGGTCCAGGGTGTACAGATCATGGATTTTCAATTACACCAATTAACTACCACTCCTAGAAAGCAACGAAAAAATCAAGGTCCAAACATTATTAAAGGAGTTTATCATATCATTATCAGAAAAAGCCTAGGCATTGAACAAAAGATTGTCTAAAACTCAAAAGACATATACAAACCAAACCACTTGAAAAAATTCCACCTTTTGCTCACATGACAGAATAGGGAGGCTTCAAAGATAACAGGGATCTCCCAACTACTATTAATCAACACCTTAGGAGAAACAGATCTTACCATTTTGGGGGAATGAAGTACCATTAGTTCTTACAAACACAGGAGCAACAGTATCAGTTCTTAACCCCACCAGCCTCTCTTTTCCCCTTCCTCAGAGTACAGAAACACTTCAAATGGTGGGAGTTTCCAATAACCCTATGACTTTTTAACTCCTTGTTTATCTCCTTTTAACAGGGACCACTGCTGGTCACACACGAGTTTCTACTCATCCCCACAATTCCTGTTCATTCACTAGGACATGATTCTCTCAAGATCTTTCAGGACCATATTTCTTTCTCTTAAAAGGGATAAATATCTCTAGAAACAACAGATCAACAAAACATAAAAGAATTTACAATAAATGGGTCAATACCAATACCTGTCTTTCCCATAATTCAAATTACACAGCATCTACTTCTTGACACTGTCCCTGACATCCTTTGGTTTAAATGTTCTGCTGACATTGGACACATACACTCTGCTCCTTCTATAACAATTCAGATGGACTCTTCTAAGCCACTTCCCAATATTAAGCAATACCCATTGAATACTGAAGATATTAAAGACATTAAACCCACAATCAAGGAATATTAAATAAGAGTTTAATTATTCCATGCACTAGCCCTTATAATATCCCAATTCTTCCTATACAAAAACCTCACGGAAAAGGGCAGAGATTTGTGCAGGACCTAAGAGCAATAAATTATAGTTATACCTTGTCACCCAGTTGTGCCTAATCCTCATGCTCACAGAATCCAAAGCAGGCTCCAGGCTCCAAACTGTCAGCACAGAGCCTGATGAGGGGCTCGAACTCACAAGCCATAAGATCATGACCTGAGCTGAAGTCAGATGCCCAACCTACTGACCCACCCAGGTGCCCCTGAACTTTTTGCTTTAACATGGGCAAAGGATAAAATAGCCAACACATACAGGAAAGGGTGATATGCTTTTGGAGCTACAAAGTATTTCAGAATGGTCTGGAAACAGAGGATTTCTAACTTCTACTGGGCAACAAATTAAAAATAATTCTTATGCCCTGAAATTACTCGATCAACTCAGTTACCCAAACAACTATCTATAATTAAAATTCCTGTTCATTATGCAGCAAACGTGGAGGAAATTAAAGGCAATTAAATGGCAGATAGCATAGCAAAAAATTGCAACTTTACAAAATCATTTCACATTAAAATTAATGTCAACCTTAATTCCTTTAGAGACCTTAAACAAACTCATTTTGAGTGACCTGAAACAATTTAGGATATTCAACATAATGTCACTCTCAATGAAATAAAGAAGTAGATAGAATCAAATTGTAAATTTGATCCCAACACCCACCTTTGGTCCAGCCCAAATAGGCAGCCTGTCCATGACTGCCTATAGAAAATGATTTTAAAATTTAACCATAAAATGACCCTCTGGAACATGGATAAAATGATGGACTGGGGACAACAGTTTTTGCAGAACCCACCTCATAAAACTGCAGCAGAAATTTACCATTGTTTAATTTGCCACACTCATAATCCTGGGAAGCCTACTCATATTTCTATGTCGCATTTCCCATTACCTTTAGAACCTTTTGAAGTTTGGTGGGTTTTATCCATATGTCCCCCTCACAAGGATACAAATATGTACTGGTAATGGTATGCATGCACTCTCATTGGGTGTAAGCCTGTCCCTGCATCAGCAGAAGTCAAGATATTATTACAGAAAATCATACCTAACTAGGAATTTCATCTGAATTACATAGTGATGGAGGAATTCATTTCACAGGACAAATAGGCAAGGCACTTTGTGAAATTTAATCTATTCTACAGCATTTTCACTGCACCTACCATCCCAATCATCAAGGCCAGCAGAAAGAATCAATGGCATAATTAAAACACAGCCACAATTATAGAAGCTTTTAATTTACCCTGACCTAAGACTCTGCCACTTATGTTATAAAAATCTAAGGTCCACACCCTTTGGGAAACATATACAATCTTCCTTTGTCACAACTGGAAGACCTAGACTCTGGGGCTTATAAGCCCATACCAGTCAAAGGAGAAATGCTTGAATACTATAAAGAACTGATAAAAGCCTTGAAGAAAAATTCATTCTTGGTAGAAAAACCTTTTTACAGCATGTTCTCCTGAAGACCTCCTCTACTATGATCTACAGTCTGGAGATTTTGTCTACTGACAAAGACATCTCCCCAAAGACACCCTACAACCCTGATGGAAACGACCCAACTGAATACTGTTAACCAACCCTTGCACAGCTAAACTCAAAGACATTGACTTTTGGATTCATGTTTCTCATTTAAAGAAAGTCCCAGCCCCTCAGTGAACATCAGAACCAACTGCAGACCTAAAACTCGAAGTGACTCAGAGTTGAAGCAGAGTACCTCTGAGTACACAGTTGCCCCAAGATGCTGCAACAAATACTGTTTACTTCAAGTCTTTTTCTCCCCCTTTTACCAATAACTTATTTTTTTTTAAACTTTTTTAAGTTTATTTATTTTGAGAGAGAGAGAGAGAGAAGGGGGGGGCACGTGAGCAGGGAAGGGGCAGAGAGAGAAGGAGGGAGAGAATCCAAGCAACCTCCACACTGTTACTGCAGAGCCCAATGTGAGGCTTGACCCCACGAACCACAAGATCATGACCTGAGCCAAGATAAAGAGTTGGACAGTTAACCAACTGAGCCACCCAGGCTCCCCAATAACTTGTTATTTTCTCTATAATCCTTCTCATAATCATCTTATTGGGGAAGCTCCTTTATCTACTTTTCTATGAAGGAATATAACACCACTTATAACATGTATTCTGTACTCCTTCTTGTGGACCTCTTTGCACAAAGTGAAGATTCCAGGAATGGGTTTATGCTTGGCATTTAAACTTGAAGAGCACCCCTCAGATTTTTGGGGAAATTAGTTATGAAGGGCTATTAAAATATTGAGTATTTTTCCTAATAAGCATCCTAATGCTTTTTGCTATATTACACAGTAGGATTCCTTTTTGGATGGTAAAACCTTATAGTATTGGAAAAACCCATTTTTCATATTGGTTACTGCATTAGAGACTGAATTTATTGCCTGTTAATTGCTCTAGCCTGCTTGGAATTCATACAGTAATCAACATATCAAACCAACTTTCTCTAAGTTCTTACAATGGCCTCTGTTACTAGGAATAATTCTAGTCCCTGGGTTAACATTTTACTTTTTCTTATTACCCTCATTGCTGATGGTCAAGTCTTATCACATCCTTTTGCTCCCCTGCAAAAATCTTCTGATTCTGACTTTCTGATTCAAACAGTCTTTCTGACTGTTGGATTTGTGCCAGAGCAAACCATCCTTATGATGTGCCTGAATTAATAGCTTGGCGTTTATCCCTAAAGGGTTAGAAAAACTTAACGGGTAACGTAGGATTCTCTTTTTGTGTCTTGGAAATATTCACCAACTTCCATCTGGAAAACATGCCCCAAATACAAATACCTTCTATTGGATTCCCCTACTCATAAGGGAATACCTTTAACTCAGATATGGGCCTTGACTAATAATCATTATGTTTTGAAAAATATAAATGGTACAAGTAAAACATTAGATTATCTTTTACTGAATATTTGTAACTATACACTCTTATATGATTCAGGTGACCATGATTTCACTTCACATTGGAGTCTATACAACTACAAAACGCTTCTTTGTAATGTATTCTTGTGGTGGAGAAATGAGATCTATAATGGAACTGGATATTGGGAAGCAATATCCCTTTTATTGGGACAATGTGGGACACTGATAAAAAAAACATCTGGAGAATGGTAAAAACTTAATTCCTTCTGTCTTCATCCCAGAAGCTTCCCATATCTTAACATGAATCTGACTCACAATAATCAAACTCATTTATTGCTTCAAGTATATAGAAATATAAGATGCTCTTAAAATCACTGAGAAAATTCCATAAATCAGATGATTATGTACTCTGTGAAGATGATTACATTTTGATCATGAGATTTCTTCCTTTGAAACTGATAAAAAAGAGCAGAAGGACCCCACTTATGCCTCACCCCTAGAAGGTTCTGGATTTGTTTGTTTGTTTATGTGGTGCCAATATTCACTCTACTCTTCCCATTAAATGGAAGGGGTGTTGTGGGATTGTTGCTCTTACCACTGATGCCAACATTAGAAAAACTCTTCCTTCCACTGCTCATGTACCAAATCTGAGATCCTTCTCATATCAATTAAAAAGAACTTGGCAAAGCTGGGAAAGCTATAATTCTGCATTGATACAAAGCAATTGTAGACAGAAAGGGCCTTGGTGACTTTGCATGAGCATTCTTTCCTTGGGTTGGAATAACAGACTTGAAAAAGGCAATACATAACCTATCCATAGTCTAAGTGACCACCACCTTCAATGCTTCTGTTCAAGCATTTGGGTATCAACAAACTCAAGTTGGTAGCCTGGTAGAAATTATCCTACAAAACAGAAGGGCACTTAACATCTTAATGGCCCAATGGAGAGGTACTTATGCCCTATTAGAAGAATTTTTTTTTTTATGTTAATTGATTCGGCAGAATAACACAAGAACTAAAATCTGTAAAGGATAGTACCAACCTGTTAGCTGACAGGACACAGGCCAGGACTTGGAGATTATTTTAATATCCCTAGTATCCTTAATATCCATCAGGAATAGGATCATGGTTAATAACAATAGCACAAACTGGTTTATTACTATTTTTCTTAATAACATGCATGTTATGTGAACCAAATGATTGCTAAAAATTGGAACCTCTGCTGTCACTTACCCAACCATGCAGCTTATGTTTGCACTGATGACCATGTTGATGCTTTTCATCAGGATGGATTTTATGGACCAGAAAAACTAGAGTGGAATTAATCCACCCTGGTCTCAAGGGACTAATATTACCCTATTGATTTTTTTTTTCTCTAGGGAATTATGAGCAAAAGGGGAAATGTGAAAAGAGTTGTCAGCAATTACTCCATTTTTGTACTTTCGACTCAATCTTGTTAAAATATGTACTGGCCTTGCTAACTTGCCTACAATTGGTATAAGATTTTTACTTCCTTAGATCTGCTCTATCACACTAACAGCTTACTGAGCCCTTAGATACTTAATAATCCAACATTCTTAACAATTTCCTAGATTAATGTGTAATGTCCACAAGACTTTTAAAATATTATTGCTAATTGCTCTTCTTATGCTCACTACCTTGCTAAGAAAGTTCCACCTAAAACCTCTACAAGTGCCTGATTATGGTTACTCCCACAGGCTGATTTATTTGAGCCTCCATATGGCATAATAAAGTCCTCAGAAGAGGAAACTGTCTAAGAACCATTTCCTGATTGCTTCCTTGTTGCTCAAATATGGCCTGACCCTAAACGACAGTGACTCCTTGAAACAATAATCAAAGATTAAAAACTTCCCCTCCCCACCCTAACTTGAGACATTACCTTCTGGGTAAATCTATAGATGATTGCCAATGCTTTCAGAAAAAGATCTAGATGGGAAGGGGGAAAAAGTGAAATTGAAACCATGTCCTATAGGGTGAATGAGGTTAAAATTGTCACAAGCAAGATCTTCACTGACCCCCTCTCCCTTCTTCTTCACTGGAATGTTAACCTTATGTTTTAGAGGCTCCAGCCAGCCTAGGCCAGTTTTAGCTTGACCACTGAATCACACCTGCATGGATAGGCCATGGAGTGTCCAACAGCTACCTCTACCTCATTATAATGTTAAAATCTCCATCCAAGGAGGAACACAAGCTTCATTAACATACACCTGGTGTAGTCTCTATCTGTAACTCACCAAGACGTAAACTGATTTGGTTACAAAATGAATTGGAGTAACTCAACTCAAGGGGTTTTAAAATGGAGTGGGAAGGCCAGTAAGGAACTGGGCCTTGTGCACATCTTTGGTGTATGAACCATGAATTATGAACTGGATCAAACTGTAAATATTCAAAGAACTCAGCCTGCAATTTGCTACAGTGAGAGGTGCTGAGCTGACCTTAGCAACCAATTTAGCCAAGATTAGTTTTCTGCCACCAACAGCAATCAATATTCTTTGTAAACAATACACAGGAGCGTCCCCTTTTGTTTTTAAAAAACCTTTCACTTTGTTCCCTAGGGGGGCACAGTTTGGGTTGCTACCTGAATCTGTGCTCCCCAAACTGCAATTCTGAGATCTTATATAAATGCTTTTATTTCAACTCTGCTTCTTTGCTCAGTTGACAATATACTTGAAAGCTGCTAAGAGGGTAAAAATTTTTTTATAATGTTTATTTTGAGAGAAAGCATGTATGAGCAGGGGAGAAAAGGAGAAAGAAAATCTCAAGAAGGCTCCGTGCTCTCAGCATGAACTGTAAGATCACGGTCTGAGACTAAATCAAGAGTCCTAATATGTTGAACGGACTGAGCCACCCAAGCTCCCCAGAGAGTAAATTTTAAAATTTCTCACCACACACATAAAAAGGGTAATTAGGTAAGGTGATGGGGTGTTAACTAACATACTGTCATCATCATTTCATAAATATATACATGTATCAAATAATCATGTGCGGCTTAAACTTACACAATGTTATATGCCAATTATATTTCAATAACACTGGAAACAAATAATGAAACCAATCCATTATGTACGTACCTGGCGCTGTTGTTCTTCAGGGGAAAGCCTCAAGGAACAGGCACGATGGTCTCCCGAGATGAGTTCATGAGTTCTTGGCTCGCTGCTACAGGGAACAACCACTGGCCCTAAGGATATGCCATGGAATGAAGCACTGAGGATGCTATAACCCCGAAACCTTGGAAGACCTCAGACTGAGGCCTCCATGCCAGGCCAGAAGCCCACGTTGCTGACCGCTGGCCTTCGGGCTCCTGGAAGGAAATGCATAGACTTGTACCGCACATGCGTAGTGCACTCCCTCATTCTGGTCTCTGGCAGTCCCACCCCTACCCAGGCTGCCGGCTGGGGACCCGGTCCCAGACACCAGCCAGGCACCCTGGGATGAGGAGTTTCAGCAATGCGACTCTGACTGGGGCGAGGGGGAGCCTTCAGCATGGATTGAGGTTTGCTTGATAGATGGTGTGAGCCAGACTGCTTCCATTCGGAGAGAAAGGGTTCCTGACACCTGGGTACCCAGGTGTTTCTCATCCCAAGAAGCTAATTGTGATGTAGATTTATGCTTGTTGCTAGAAGCAGAGTTCTTTTTAATACTGTTAAGTTAAAACACTCTTTCCAATATGATTCCACCTTCCTAAATGAATATGAGAAATAATTCTGAAAAGATATGCATAAGTGATATTAGTAGTTGTTTTAGGTAGCCACCGTGTGTGTATAGTTTTTAATTTTAATTTCCTTTTATTAGTTTCTGGTTTTTATTTGACGTTTCATGTTGATAAATGTAAACATAAAGAACTGGAGAATATTGGCATTATCTGCTGTCCATGAAGCTACCTTCATTTAATGTTTTTATGGCAGTGTCAGATGGACATATCTGGTGAAGTCTGGCTGGCTTGAGTTAGCAGCTGATCCTCAGGTTTGAAAGCCAGCTTGAGTCAATATGATGGAATGAGTGTGACGCTCATTCATTAAAAGAGGAGCCAGCCTCTTTCTCCCAAGCATTGAGGGTTTGAAGTGGCCAATCGTAGTCATCCCACTTTACTTTCTCTGAAAGTGCTTTGATTTCAGGCCCATCCAGAGCTCTAGCAGGAACCTAGGTAGTGAATGATAAGGTTGAGTGATCAGCTATAATGAGCCCAGGAACATCCACATATACTTGTATAAGTAGAAGAGAGACTACGTAGGAGAACAAAGGAGAGAATAGAACCGGTCTTATTTTTAAGATTCTATTTATAAGTAATCTCTACACCCAATGTGGGGCTTGAACTTACAACCCCGAGATCAAAAGTCATATGCTCTCCCGAATGAACCAGCTAGGCACCGCTGAACTGTTATTGCTGTTGCTGAGTGCTTTTGTAGTTGGAAGCTCTCACAACATTTTCAGGAGGAGGGCAGGAATATTTGTCGACTAAATTATTGTGGTTTGATGGCACTAGGAGAAATTCAGGCCAATAATACTTCTGCGTTCTTCATTAGAGAAACCATTATCAGTTTAAAGCTGAAGAGTGTAGAGGTCCTTTATAAAACAAACCTTTGATATAGACTGGGGTTAGGCTACTAATGTGATTTCCCTGACATTGGATTGTTGTCATTTTCTTTAATAAAAAGATTGGTTATCAGCCTTCAGGAGAGACTTTCTAGCGTTCTTTGCTTCATACAATCAAAGTATGATCTTTGAAAAATAAACTCAGCCCTAAGTCTTGCTAATGATGTCTCTGGCCCAAAGGGCTGCCTCAATACAAACTCCCTTCTCATTCTTTCACACTAATGTTCCTTTACTAGAAATCCCTATCTATTTCCTAATAATGTCCATTGTGCATTGTTTGAAAACAAAACAAAACCTATTTGCAGTTATGGAACTTACCCAATTCCCAGTCTCTGAGGGTCAAACTTTTAATAAAGTCTCTAGTGAGGACCTGCAGGCTTACTAAAAATTTCACTAGGTATTATTAATTCATGCAAATCTCTTCAGCTAACCAGTTAAAATGAACCAATTCATACAAAGACATTAATGATTTTAGCAGCATGTTCTAAAAAATGAAAAGACAAAAGCGTTAACAAGACAGCAATAATTACAACAAAATTACTATACTAGTATAACAAAGCTTCATAATATCGATAAAACATCCACTGTTAATGAAAACTTTCCCTGATGGTCCTTCATACAGTGTTTCTATCTTGAAAAAAAAAAAAAAACTGTTCACTGGTGTTACCAAGCTCTCTTACATATTTGTGAGATAAAATGTTAACATTTTTCAGTGTTATGGTTCACTTCTGACCACCTATTTGCTGTAGGCAACACCTTGCTTTACTATGCCGCAGGACCCAGTCAGTTGATGGATAGTACCATCTCAGAATGTATGGTGAGTTGTACAAAAAGTTAAGTTTAAATATTAACCAAAATATGTAAAAATAACTTGATTAAAATCAATCTTATTGATCTCCAGTTTGTGATCCTCTTGTGCAGAATTTGAAACGAGCTGAGAATCACGGGACATAGTCCTGAGTAACATGAGAAATGTTTTAAGAATCCATGAAACTTGATGTCAACTTGATGATAAGTTGGATATGGGGCGTGAGGATAATGTCAATGTCATAGATGGTCCTGAAGGTTTGAACCTGAAGGTGTTGAATGTCTCCCTGTTGCTGTTAGGATATGCTTGAGAATCTTGACCCTGGACTATGAGGTCCTGTGATATCTGCCCCCTGACTCCCATTCTAACCTCGTTTGCCACCGCTACTCCACTAATTTACTGTGCTGTAGACACTCTGGTTTCTTAGTTCCCAGAATACACCAGGCTACTTCCCAACTCAGAGCCTACAAATGCTATCTATGTTATAAATGCCATTTGTTTCACTTCTTCCCCAATATCTGGTTAATTCACATATTGTCAAGGCTTTAGCTTATGTGCCGTTTTCTCTGGGAAAATTTCCCAACTTCTATCCCCAGACGGGGGTAAGACCTCTATTATATATACTTCTCATCATAGCTCTTAGTAGAGTTGTAATGATTTGTTTAGTGTGTTTCTCTGCACCACAAGATGATAAGTTCCATGAGGGCAGGGACCACGTTAGACTTGCTCACTGCCCATCCCAGGAGACTGCCCTCACCTTATGTGTTATTTCCTCAGGGATACTTTTCCTCTCCCATCTTCTACATTCTGTGACAACATGGGGAAGTTAATAGGGAAAGCTCTTTCTTGGTACAGGTAATTTCCCTTGCAAGTGTGGTAAGTTTGAGGCATGATTAGATATTATGGAAATATCCCACAGACATCAGTTATGTGGAGTGATCAGGGCTGTAGATGATGATCTGGAAGTCAGCTGCATCCAGCTGTGAGTTACTAATTTCTAAGAGAAAAGAAAGGGTCAGATGGAACTTCAAAAATGCCTATGTTAAGATGGAAACAATGTTAAGAATGACAGGATGGTTGAATTTTCAAATATTTTAGAAAGGTCAAAGAGAACAAAGGTTCTGAAAAGATAATTTGACTTGATGGACAGGTCATTGGGGAGTGCAGTCTTTACAAAATGATGGGAATGAAATCTGGGTTGCAGGTAATTTAAGAGAGTTAATGAAAACAGCAGGTATAGAATTCTTTTGAAAAGTGTGGTGCTAAAAATGGAGAGTAATGGGACAAGAACTAAAGAGGTGATAGTGAGGTCAATTAAGGTTTTCCAAAATAGGGCAGAACTGTGCAGCTACAGGGGAAAAAAACAACAACAAACAAACGCCACTTTCACAGTGGGAGTCTGAAGTCCGTTGAATCTTTTGACCACTTTTTTTTTTTTTAAGAAATACTATTTCCTTGGCTTTTACTACACTACACTATCTCTCCTCCTCTTCATTTAGCTCTCTCTCCTCTCTTTTTTTTCTCCCCTTCCCCCACCTTGGAGCTGTGCTTTCCAATAGTAGCTCGTAAACACATAGCTAGTAAGTACTTGAAATATATATAGTCTGAATTATTATGTGCTGTAAATGTAAAAATCACACCAGATTTTGAAGGCTTGGAAGGAAAATAAGTTACAATACCTTATTAATAATTCCATATGGATTGATGAGGTTATAATATTTTATATATATTGAGTTAAATAAAATATATTATTAAAATTAATCTCATATTTTTTACTGTGTTGTTATGTGGGTCCCTTGCCCATCTCCCCAGCCTCTTGTGCACCATTTACCCCAACTGTCTGCCTCATGACCCTCTTTCACTACCTGGAAATTGTCACTCTCCTTCCAGAAATCGGGTCTTTGTATGTTTTTCTCACAACTCACCCACTTTACCTTTTCCTGGTAAAATCTGTTCAGCTTCCAGATTTGAGTTTAGTCATCACTTCTTCAAGGACATCTTTCTATCACTTCCCCCACACCCTTACCCTCCACAAGTACTAATGACAGTGGTGACCATAGTGGTGGTGAGTAATGACAACATTTAGCATTTATATATACTGGAATCTCTTCTACTGTTTTAAACATAATTCATTAAATCTTCAAAACTACCTTTTCATTCCCCATTTTAAGACTATAATCCATTATAAAAATTCTTTTTTTTTTTTGATGTGCAAATTGACTCACAGAGAAATTAACTAATTTTCCTGAGATCAGTTAGAAAGTGCTTAGCCAAAATTCAAAATTAGGCATTCTTGTTCCAAAACCCATGGGGTTAACTACTATACTATTCTGCCTTTTGAGACTAGGCTACACTAGGCTAAGCTTCTCTATTATGTTTCCAATAATCTTACCTTTGCAATAGTGAAGTTGTAACTACTTAATAATTAATTTAGGTGATTATCTCTCTCCCATAACTTTTTCCAATTATGTAAAGAGAGGGGAGGCAGATACCATATCTGCTTTTGTTTCGTGTTTAACCATAGTGCCTAGCATTGTAGCTGGCATAAAGTAGACACACAATATAGTTGGATACAAGTATACAAAATAAATGTGTCAATATATGAAAGAAGGAAGGAAGGAAGGAAGGAAGGAAGGAAAGTAGGAAGGAAGAAAGGGCAAGTTCCTCCATATCTCCAGTTATGGATTTCTCTACTGAGCACAGCTTAATCTACTACTTTCTATTTCTCAAATCCTACATGTGTCTAAGGAAGTCAGACTCTGGCAACAACAAATTCAGTGATCCTGTCTAGTATGTACTAACTTAAGAATTTCTGAGCAATTAGTTGATTATGGATAGCTGATTCATTCAATATTATTTTAGGCAGAGCATGTCAAAATTGGATCAGCCATTAAGTAATCTGCTATGACATAATTATGAGTACCAAGTTCTCTAATTACACCCATACTGCAGCCAGATTTGGGGCTACTTTCTAGTCCTCCAATACTTCATGAGCTTTCATGCCTCTGACACTTTGCTTAGCATTCCCTTTCCAACTTTTCTCTGCTAAGAAAATGTCTACATATCTTTCAAGGCCAGGGTCAAATGTCCTCTCCTGGGTAATCTATAATAAAACACCCCTTATCACTTTTTGTTGTGTATGTGTGTGTCTTATAGAGATGCTAGACCTAACTGGAGGATATTTTAATATGATTGCTCAGTTGAGGATATGTCTGTATCCTTGTGGTTAAGGTTGGAAGGTCCACCGGAGAGCTGGGCATGCAGTGTCAGTCCCAGGGGGAAGGGTTAAGCCCTCAGATTCAGAACCCAGGAGTGGAATGCCTGCTCACTCTTTCATCTTTCACATTTTTAGAAATGGATACCTTGGGGCTGAGCCAGGTCTGAACTTCCAGGTAACTGGGAAAAGACATCTGCCTCTTAGAAGTAGATTTGGAGATAGGTAAGGAGGCCTTGCCATAGCGAACCATAAGTGTAAGATGAGCGACTCACTCATGTAAACCAGATTATCAAGATCAGCAGGCTTCAGACTATTTCAGCACTCTGATCTGTCACAATCAGTTATGAGATGCATCACAATTGATGCATTTCTAATAATAAATAGTTTAATACGATTTACCTTTTCAAAATATAACTAGAGTCAATTCCAGATTATCTCAGGAATACTTTGCTCACTCCTTTGCATCACAATATATCTTGAATGTGAGAAAATAAAGAAGAGTCATAGCTAGCCAGCAGGCAATTGCTCATTACTGGAGGAAGCTGAGAGGAGTGTCAACATCATCTCCCGACTTGCTTTCTCAGTAGAGAGAGTGTTGAGAACTGCTCTTCTAGTGGTATATTAACACATTTTATTTCCCAGTGGTTATCTCCAAGTCTAGTCAAGACATATATACAATGGATCCCTCTTAATCTCTGTGCTGCAGGGATTCGTTTGGGCCGGAGTGAATGGAAGAACAATGTCTTCTTGTGGCTCCCAAGGGTTTCATAGCAGTGGTGACTACTTCTCCGGGGGGAAAATGAGAATCTGGAAAAAGGTTTGGGGGTGTGGAGATTTGCTTCTCCCACATGGAAATTTGATCTCTACTGTCAACCTAAAGTATTATTTTATTTGGGAAGAGACAGTTTTCTTACAGAAAGCCTTTTTAACACCCCCAGGCAAATTAAGTCACTCCCATCTGTTCTCACAGAGTTCTGAATGTATGATTGTACTATAGATTCTATCACTTTGCATTATAATTATTTGTTTACATAACTGCCTCCCCAGTAGAGTAAGTTGTAAGTCACAGCAAACAGGAACTGGGGTCTTATACTGCTATGAATTACTATGGCTTGTTAGCACTATGCTTGGCATTCTTACAAGCACTACTAATTTTTGATCATAAGTCGAACATGACCAGAAAAGCAAAACAACATTCACCACATTAAATTGGGTCTTTTTTGTTATATTTGATTTTTTATATATAAAAATCTTAGCATCATCTTCATTCCACAGCTTTCATCTTACATGGTACATAAGGGGCATCCAAACATTTGTTGATTCATTTGTCATCCTTGTCATGTCAACATACAAAATGTCGCATACAGAATAAAACAATGAGTCACACACAGAATTGTTTTACTGAAACTCAGATCTGATGGAGTCAGTCCCTTGGCAAATTTATTCAGGGCTTACTAAATAAAATTCAAGCTCCTTGATTTGGCATTCTGACCTTATCCTTTTTAGGATACTTCCTGTTTCGATATCACTGTATTTTACTCCCACCAGGCATTTTGTATGCTAGATAATCTGGTCTAATCCAAAACAGAAAGTCCCAGAGGTCTCTTTCACAATCACCCTTCCTTCTTTTGCCTTCCAGTTTTCTGTAGATAATGTCACTCAGTTCCAAGGCTTTACATATTCATATGCACATGACTCCTAATCTCTAGCCTTATCTTTCACATTCAGTTGCCTCTGACATCTTCACTTAGATAACTGCTATGCATCTGAAACATAACAGTGATCAAATAAAACTCGTGTTTCTAGCTCCCCCAACCCTGCCAAAAAAATATTTCTGCTCATCTCCTTCAATTCGAGAAATGCTACTATCTTCCCCTCAGATGCTCAAGGCAAAAAAATCTAGGCATTTTCTTCACTAGCTCTTTAACCCCCTCACACCTGCCTCTTAAATCCACATCGTCAGCAAATCCTGTTGATTCATCCTCAAAACGTAATTCAAATCCATCTACATTTCTCATGTCAATGACTGTCATCCTTATTCTGAACAGGATACTGTCAGATCCTCCCACCTGGTCTCCCCACCTCCACCCTTAGCTTTCATGATCCATTTTCTGAAGGACTGATAGAGTGTTTGTTATTAAAATGTAAATAAGGTAATGCCATTTCTCTGCTTTAAATACCTGGTTTGGTAGGCAGAATAATGGCCTACCAAAGATGTCTTCATCCTAATCTTAGGAAATTGTGAACATGTTATATTACAAGCAAGAGGGAATTAAATATTCCTGGATTATCCAGGTGGGCCCAATGCAATTTTATTAATGTTGACACAAAGCAGAAGAGTCAGAATCCAAGTGAAACAATGTGAGAAACATTTGGCCGTTTCAGGCTTTGAAGGTGGAAGGGGGCCATGAGCCAAAAAATCCAGGCAGACTCCAGAAACTAGGAAAGGCAAATATCGATACTCTAATTTTAAACCAATGAAACTCATTTAGGACTTCTAATCTCCAGAATGGCAAAAGAATAAATTTGTGTTATTTTAAATTACTGAGTGTGTGGCAACTTGTTGCAGTGCAATAGAAAACTAATACACCCTCCAAGGCTTCTCAATGCACTGAGAACCCTATACTCAGGGTTATAAACCCTATGAGAACAACTTTTCAATCCCATCACCAACCACTTTCCCCTGGCTTTTGTGGATTCTTCAAATATGCCAATTTTATTTCTGCCTTAAGGAATTTTTACTACTTCTTCTGTACCTATCATACTCTTTCCCAAACTGCTAGGTCTGGCTTCTCACTACCTACGTCTCAGCTTGACTGCTAACCTTTTCCTATAAAGCTTTTCAAACCATCTGATCTAAAGTAACTCCCAGCCATTCCTTTTCACATTACACTATTTTACCCTCAGCATAGCATTTCCTAATTTTTGCTATTGTTCTTATTTACATATGCACATATTAATGTCTGCTTTCCCACTCTGTTAGAATGTAAGCTCCATGAGAACAGAATCTATCATTGTGATGGCTCATAGTAGGCACTGTAAAGTGCTCATCACATGAATGTATGAACTAATAGAGCAATAAATGGCAGGCGTTCTGTGGTACTAAACTTCAAGACTTGCCAAAATTCTTAATTAAGCATAAAATTTTTCATAAATTTGTAAGAAAAGTAGAATACTAACGAATGAGCTACATGATTCTTTTCAATGATTCCATGAATCTTTCACTGACCCCACGTTATATCATGAGCTGAGTGGAGTAGTAAGCTAGGAGCAACATTCTTCATTCTTCTACAGTTCCTTTGGTAGTGTCTTCCTCCATCATTTTTTAACTAGCTCTCGTTATAGGAGAAAGTTTCCCCTTGGTGCCATACTAGCACAAAAGAGAACTGTGGTCCTCACCTGAAACAATCACATTACTCTAGAATTTAAGTTCTTTTTTTTTTTAATGTTTATTTTTGAGTGAGAGAGAGAGAGAGAGAGAGAGAGAGAGAGAGAGAAAGTATGGTTGGGAGAGGAGCAGAGAGAGAGGGGGAGACACAGAATCTGAAGCAGGCTCCAGACTCTGAGCTGTCAGCACAGAGCCCAGTGCAGGGCTTGAACCCACGAATCATGAGATCATGACCTGGCTGAAGTCAGATGCTTAACCAACTGAGCCACCTAGGCACCACTTTAGAATTTAAGTTCTGATGGGAGGGATTTTTTTTTTCTCTTCTTTGTTCTTTGTTATGTCCTTGGGTACATTTCAGAAATATGCATGACCCTGATGTCAATGAGTCTGTAATCAAGGAAAGAAAAGCCACAGTTAACCTATGAAATGCCAGGGGACCACACGATGCAAATACTGAGACTTGGGAGCCATTAGATGGGTAACAAGAGCTTGGGAGGTTGGGAAGAAGATAGATGAGCTTATCCCAGGAAAGCTATATAGACACTGGTCTAAATATTAAAGGGGGGATAGGATTTTCATAGATGAAAGAAAATGGTGGCAGTAATACAAAAGAGGTAAATACAGATGAGACAAAAGTCACAAAATGAGGAATGGAAGTGACATATTCAGAGAACCATGAGGAGAAGGGCTTGGCTTAGAGACGGTACGTTAGGAGAGCAGAATATAAAGAGAGAAAACAAGCTCAAATGGTTAAGAGTTACGACAAGCAGGATGAGTAATTAACCAAACAGAAATTGAGATTGATGGGCAATCTCAATAGTGTAATGGGGATTCATTACACTATAAATGATGGGAGTTCTAAATAAGGGACTAGTTTGAGGAAAGGAGACTTTTTGAGAAGCTGCTTCTGGATTTGCAAGAAAAAAAAGTAAAGTTTATTCTAGTAACTAAGATGTAAGATTAAACACATTATGAATATATTTCTAAAGGAAGATTCTAGGGGCACCTGAGTGGCTCAGTTGGTCAAATAAATGTCCAACTTCAGCTCAGGTCATGATCTCACAGTTCGTGAGCTTGACCCCCACGTTGGACTCTGTGCTGACAGCTGGGAGCCTGGAGCCTGCTTCGGATTCTGTGTCTCCCTCTCTCTCTTCCTCCCCCGCTCACGCACTCTCTCTCTCCAAAATAAATAAAGATTAAAAAAAATTTTTTTTTTAATAAAGTGTAAACTGATTTTAAAATGAGGTGGGAAAGGTGCACTTTATGACTTCTGCTCACTCTACACCTTCTTCTCTCTGTGGCAACAAATCTTAGCTTAGTTTCCACTTCTTTTATAAGCCTTTAATGACCAATCCAGTGGGAATTTTTTCCTCCCACTTAGAATTCTATATTCAGATTCAGATTGATGATAAGGATAAATGGTATAAATGGACATAAATTAAAATCAAAACATAGCCCTTAAAATTTTTTTGGAGATGGGCATTTGCTTTACTACCCAGGTCTCAAGGGATACATTATTTCTATTCAGTATGTCTGTAATGTGTAGGAAATTAGGTCTCCCAGGCTCTGATGTCAATGCCAAGTTAATCCCCTCAGAATTATTTAAAATATTTAAACCATTCTCTATCAATGACATAAACATTAGCACCGACTTGTTGGTAGAAATATTTTCCTAAACAATCAAAAGGATAGAGTTTTATTTCTGCATCTACTTCAGAAGTCAGCGCCAGACAACCAACTAGCTTCCATAAAACTCTTACCAGAGAAAACCAGGTAAGAAATTATTTAAAACTTTCTCTTTCTCTCTCACTCTCTCTCTCTTTTTTTTTTTTTTTTTTTTTGATGGAAATATTAACCTCTAGAAATATTTCTTTTTTTTTTTAACGTTTATTTATTTTTGAGACAGAGAGAGACAGAGCATGAGCAGGGGAGGGGCAGAGAGAGAGGGAGACACAGAATCCGAAGCAGGCTCCAGGCTCCGAGCTGTCAGCACAGACCCCGATGTGGGGCTCGAACCCACGAACCGTGCGATCATGACCTGAGCCGAAGTCGGACGCCCAACCAAGTGAGCCACCCAGGCGTCCCTAGAAACATTTCTTTAAATTCTTTAAGGTTTTGTGGGGATTTTTTGCAATTCTTACTTTTCAATCTTTTATTTTAAATCTTCCCTTAAATGTAAAGTCTGTTGTGTAAGATTCAACAAATGACTATAGTTCATTTGTATCACTTCTGATTTTAAGAGAAGCCTAAATTACCAAAAATAAATAAGTAAAGGTGCACTATCATAGTAACAACAGGAAACATTAACAATATTTTTGAAACTTCTTTGAATAATACGGTTTGCCACTTTTACAACTTAACAGATGAAATAGATTGTTCGCTTGCTTCTATAGTGAACTGGTATTTAAAATGCCTGTGTTGGACATTCCCTCTATATTAAACAAATTGTATGAGAAATGAATAGACAGTTAACCCTGGAACAAAGTGGATGCTAGGGATGCTGGGATGCTGACCCTGTGTATAGCTGAAAATCCTCATAGAACTTTTGAGCCCCAAATAGTAGTAGTTCACCTGAACTGTTCACTAGAAGCCTTATAAAGTCAGCGAAAGTTTTCTCTATATTATTAGGAAAATCATAAGGAAGAGAAAACACATTTACAGTACTGTACTGTATGGAAAAAAAAAATCAATGTTTAAGTGGACCTGCACAGTTGAAATCTGTGTTGTTCAAGAGTCAGGTGTAATTTTAAGCCATTCTTTTAAAACCTTGTTGTAATGTGTGGGAAATTTCTAGTTTCTCTTTTGATTCTTAGAGAAATAAAATACCAGTGTAAAACTTAACTTTTGTCAGACTAATTATAAGCAACTGAGCAAACTGAAGAAAATCTTACTATTTTATGTAACTTCAAGCTGGCAAGTGTAAGGCATTTAATGAAAAAAATTATTCAAATTACACTTATATAGATTTAAAATATTCATTTCTAGACTTCAGGTTGCCAAGAGTAAGTCATTTAATGAAAATCTAATTCAAATTATAGAGACTTCAAATGTTCATTTTTTAAATATTGCTCCTAAAGGAATTAATCCAAAATAGTCTGAGATTTAAAAGTTAATAATATTTTCAGGAAGGCAAAAAGAAAGAGATCTCCCTACATCTCTCCAAAACACCTTTCCTCTGTTCCTGGAATACAAAGTGTGGTTCTGGTCAATGAATATCCAGAAAACTATCAACATGGAAATGTCCAGAGGATCAATTGATCTTCTAAGAAAGTACATAGCACAGAGCAGGCATTTAGTAAATACCAGGCCAATGAACAAATGATTCTTGAATTAACTAAAATAAACAAAGGTAGATTGAAATAAAACATTCTCCAACAAATTAGAATTCTATCAATAAGGCAAAATGTAAGGGATAGATAATTGAAGTTTTACAAATATACTAAAAGTTTAATAGATTATAGAAGCTTAAAATATCATGCTAACATTTGACACTCCAAAGAGAAAAGCCTAATACCAAAAATTCATTGCTTTACATAGAGAAAAATGTCCTTACGAATGCATCACCATGGGGCACCTGGGCGCTCAGTAGGTTAAGTGTCTTGGCTCAGATCCCGATCTCATGGTTTCGTGGGTTCAAGCCCTGCGTGAGGTTCTGTGCTGACAGCTCAGAGCATGGAGCCTGCTTCAGATTCTGTGTCTCCCTGTTTCTCTGCCCCTCCCCTGCCCACACCCGTGTCCCTCTCTCTCCCTCTCAAAAATAAATAAACATTAAAAAAAATTTTTTTAAAGAAAAAGAATGCATCACCACAAGATGTGAATGTATTCCTGAATGACTCAAGATACACCCAAGAGTGCTGGCAAATTATTATCATTTATAACTGAATGTCATTATCACGAAGATGGAGCAGATACTTCCCCAACGCATCTGTTGTGATGTTATCCGCAATAGGACTATAACATGCAGAAAACAATAATGATTGTTGTCTAGTAATAAGTTATAAAACACAGCAGACCTAAGACCACGTCATTGAATTTATTTAATAAAAATTGTATTTTCTGATTATAAAAGCAATATTCATTGTTGAGAATTTGAAATAGAGTAAAATACATAGAAGAAAGTGACCTATAATTCCCATTGCACAGAGAAAACCAGTATTAATTTTTGATGTGTTTCCAAGATGCCTTTCCTTTATATTTATGTAAGTATTTACTTGGAAAGTTAGGATTATTCTGTATATGAACATTATATTTTATTTTTCACACATTTTGTTATGTTTATTTTATCATCATATTAAACATTAAATAATGACTGCACAATATCCCATCACATGGATGATTCACATTTACTTAATCGTACTGAGCAAATGTTTACCCTTCAGGTGTTTTGAATTTTTTACAGTGGACATTATATGTAAGTCTTTTCCTGAGGTTGTAAATATTTCTTTCTGCAATTAATTACCGAATTATTTTCCAGTGATGGCACCAGTTCATACTTCCACTAGGGTTGCAGTTGGGTTCCCATCTCAGTGTATTTTAGACAGAACTAGAAAGGATCGTTTGTTTTTTAAAGAATTCTTACTATTTTGAAAAGCAAAACAAATTTGCCCTCTCATTTAAAATGATATCTTCCTGATTAGTAATGAAATAAGACATTTTTATTTTTTCGAAATTGTATTTCTTTTGAGATTTTTCTGTTCCTGTCCTTTATCTGTTTTCTAGCCATCATTTATACTGATTTCTATAAGCTATTTCTAGAATAAAGCTATAGAAGCATTATCATATTTATTGCAATAATTTCTCAGTTTCCATTTGACATTTGATTTTACTCATGATGTTTTCGATGTATAATTATATAAATGAATTTATCAATTCTTAGCCCTTAAGATTTCTCCAATTTCTTTTGATAGCATTTAAATTTATTCATGCACATGCATATATGAACAATTTTACGTTGCATGTGTGAATGGTATTATAAATGACCTGAAACTTTTTTTTTTAATGTTTATTTATTTTTGAGAGAGAGAGAGAGAGACAGAGCACAAGTTGGGGAGGGGCAGAGAGAGAGGGAGACACAGAATCGGAAGCAGGCTCTAGGCTCTGAGCTGTCAGCACAGAGCCTGATGCGGGGCTGGAGCTCATGAACTGGGTGGGAGATCATGACCTGAACGAAAGTTGGACGCTTAACTGACTGAGCCACCCAGGCACCCCATTGACCTGAAACATTTTAAATACAGTCATTTTTTTTCTTTTCCCTCCTTCTCTCTCTTTACTGCTTCTATCCATATCAGTTTCCCTTCCCAGCCAAAGGGGTATAAATATTTCACAAATAGCCCTACTTTTCCCCCCAAAGCATTTTATTTTTAAATAGGAGCACCTGGGTGGCTCAGTTGCTTAAGTATCTGACTCTTGATCTCAGCTCAGGTCATGATCTCAGGGTAGTGAGGTCAAGCTCTGCATTGGGCTCTGCCTCAGGTTCAGAGCTGGGTTCTACATGGGGTTCTGTGCTGGCCGTAAAGCCTATTGAAAAAGTAAAATAAAATAAAAAATAAAAAAAATAAACTTGTATACCACTAGCATTTACAATAGTGAATTGCTAAGAATGTGCAAATGAAAATCGTCTTAAAAATTTTTTTTGTGGTGATAAAGTATGCATAACAGAATTTAAACCATATTTAAGTATAAGGTTTAGTGGCATTAAGTACATTTATGTTATTATGCAACCATCATCACTCTCTATTTTCAGAACTTTCTTACCTTCCCAGAATTAAACCCCATACATATTAAACAATAACTATCCATTTCCTCCCTCTCCCTGACAACTATCATTCTACTTTCTGTCTCTATAAATTTGACTACTTTAGTTCGTGTAAGTGGAATCATAAAGTATTTGTCCTTTTGTGTCTAGTTTACTTCACTTAACATCTTTGAGGATCATCTATGTTTTAACATGTGTCAGAATTTCATTCCTTTTAAAGGTTGAATGATATTTCATTGTATGTATATACCACATTTTGTTCATCCGTTCATTCATCGATGGACATTTGGGGTGTTTCCAGCTTTGGCTATTGTGAATAATGCTGCTGTGAACATAAGTGTATGAAAGTCGTCTTTTCAACATCACTGTTAATACATATACAGTCCCTGAAATTGTTTGGGAACACTGATACCAATTGCTGACATTGAAATTATGAATCAGCTTTCCCTAATCCATAGAGAGAAGCTTTTTGAACTGAATATTCCTCTTAAGACCTCAAAAGCCATCTCTGTGCATATAATCTGATATATTTCCTGAAAATATACTGGAAAAATGTTAAAGAGTAGCTACATAGGTAATAGCTTCAGGAGATTGATACTAACTCAGAATTAGACATGTGTCAAATCCACATAACATGCGAAAGCATTATAGAATATGTTCCTCATCCTTATGAACCAGTTAGATTGGCAGGCAAGTTGGACATATTATAAATTAGTACCTAATTTCTCCACAATTTTTTTCTCAACAGAGAATTCAGGAATGGCTGAAGAAAATCATACCATGAAAAGTGAGTTTATCCTGACAGGATTTACAGATCACCCAGAATTGAAGACGCTTCTTTTCTTGGTGTTCCTGGTCATCTATCTGATCACCATGGTAGGGAACCTTGGCCTGGTGATATTGATTTCAAAAGAGCCTCATCTTCACATGCCAATGTACATCTTTCTGGGCAACCTCGCTCTTGTGGATTCTTGCTGTGCCTGTGCCATTACTCCTAAGATGTTAGGGAACTTCTTTTCTGAGAACAGAATGATTTCTCTCTATGAATGCATGGCACAATTTTATTTTCTTTGCACTGTTGAAACTGCAGACTGCTTTCTTCTGGCAGCAATGGCCTATGACCGCTATGTGGCCATATGTAGCCCACTACAGTACCACACCATGATGTCAAAGAAACTCTGCATTCAGATGACCACAGGAGCCTTCATAGCTGGAAACCTACATTCCATGATTCATGTAGGGCTTCTATTTAGGTTAGCTTTCTGTGGATCTAATCACATCAACCACTTTTACTGTGATATTCTTCCTTTATACAGACTCTCCTGCGTTGACCCTTATGTCAATGAACTGGTACTATTTATCTTTTCAGGGTCAATTCAAGTCTTCACCATAAGCAGTGTCTTAATATCTTACCTGTACATTCTCTTTACTATTTTCAAAATGAATTCCAAAGAAGGAAGGACCAAAGCCTTTTCTACTTGTGCATCCCACTTTTTGTCTGTTTCATTATTCTATGGATCTCTTTTTTTCATGTACATTAGACCAAATTTGCTCGAAGAGGGGGATAAAGATATACCAGCTGCTATTCTGTTTACAATTGTAGTTCCCTTACTAAATCCTTTTATTTATAGCCTGAGGAATAAGGAAGTAATAACTGTCCTGAGAAAAATTATGAAGAAAAAAAAATCTCATGAAAATTGGAAACAAATGACATCTACTGTAGCTTAGTGAATTAGATGTAAGAAACCCTTCCAAGTGAAATTACACAGAGAAAATGCACAAATTATATGTAAAATACTAAAATATATCATAATACAATCAATTTAGGAAGCAATACATATGGTAGAAAATATACAGGAAAGAATAAACTGTGCTAAGTCTTAATTCAAAATAACAAAAATCAAAACCAAATTTTGAATTTATTCAAGAAGCAATTTAGCACTTTGACAAGCTCATGGACTATGTCAGCATCAGGGATTGGGATTATCAGCGCCCAAAAAGAAAACAACAAAACTGACAGTTACACATATAAAGGAAAATTCTATTAAACATTTACAGCCAGTCCACTTTAACTGGAGCATGAACACTCCAGTTAGGCTAAAAGACTTTAAGGGCATGAGAACCTTTGACCAATGAAATCACTAAACCATGAGAGGCAAAGTTGAAGCAAGTAAATTTTGAGGAAGCAGTTTTAATAGCATTTTGGGCAACACTATAGTTCGGATAGAGGTGTGAGGAAATGAAGGTGTCAAGTCAAAGTGATTATTATATTTTCAAGTTAAAGTTCCCTTGGGGTTAAATGGTTAAACACAGAATGCCGATTTCAAGAGTGGTTATCTTCAGGGGCGCCTGGGTGGCTCAGTTGGTTAAGCTTCTGACTCTTGATTTCGTCTCTGGTCATGATCTCATGGTTTGTGGGTTTGAGCCCCGCATTGGGCTTTGTGCTGACAGTAAAGAGCCTGCTTGGGATTTTTTCTCTCTCTTTCTCTGCCTCTCCCACGCACTCTCTCTCTCAAAATAAATAAATAAACTTAAAAAAAAAGAGTAGTTATGAGAGAGGGCTATTCACTCCCATGTATGCTCATAAAGATTCCCATAACATAAAGTTCCAGGCAAGTAGTCACACTTCATCTAAGATTTGAAGAACCTCCATGGTCAGGGAGCTACACTAAACTCCTCTATCTTGAGAGGTGAGGAAGGGGTTCAACAACAAGGACACCACTACATTATACATAGACATGAAGAAAAGCACAATTGTTGAACCATGGATAGGACTTACCTACAATAATAATTCCTTATTTTTTTTTTCTCCACTGCAAAACCTGAAGTTGTGGAATGTAAGTAGAATTAAATGATCCCATTTATTTTTTTAAGAATTAAAGGATTTTGATGTGACAAAATGAAAGAATAACTTTTTTTTATTCAACATAGATTTATTGACAGCTTCTTATGTGGAAGCACTGCTGTAGGTGCTGGGATATATCTGTTACCAAAATTTCAGTTTTTTCGTCTTCTTAAACAATAGAACATTGCCACGATTTTAATGACTAACTTCTGGATAAAGGAGGACCCGTAACAAAAAGAAAAAAGCCCTCTTCTACCTCTTCTCTTGATGCTCTGAGGTCCCATCTAAATTCCCAAAAGGCAGGGTGCCTGGGTGGCTCAGTCAGTTAAGCAATTGACTTTGAGTCAGGTTGTGGTCTCAAACTGCTTCATGGGTTTGAGCCCCGCTGTCAGCACAGAGCCTGCTTTGGATCCTTTGTCTCCCTCTCTCTCTCTCTCTGCCCCTCCCCTGCTCACACACTGTCTCTCTCTCAAAAATAAATAAACGTTAGAAAAAATAAATTCCCAAAGGCAATTGTCAGGTTGCAGTTATGGTCCAGGCTAGCCAGTCCCTAAAGCTAACTTTGCATGGAAAATCAACATGTTGAGTCTATTTAGAAAAAGTTGTGGGAACATAGATATAGTATTTCCAATCCTCTAATTCACACATACAAAATTATAACCTCTTTGTTTCTATTTGTAACCTCCAAAAAATCTAATCGAGCCAATTCCACAGAATTAGACATTACAAGATTTGAAATGGAGATATTTCAAGATTTTCCTGGTTGTTTCTAATTTAAATCCCATCAGTTTAAGATTTTCCCAACCCTACCTCCAACCTTCCTTGATTGCATCTAAATGTACAAGTACTTGTTTGATATCATGGCACTGAAGACAGGTGTCATGTTACAGATTGAGCTCTCTCAATCTGTATCCCTCTGAGATGTTTGATCCTCTAACTTTCTGGTGATCTCCTGGTGCCACTATCAGTTTTGATTTCTGCATTCACATCTAGTTCCCAGGCTAGACATGGAAGTGTGATTTCAGCTAAAGCATCTACTTTTTAACTCCACGAGGCTCCCGTCATGTCTGTCAGCTCAGTCTTGCTCTCTCACTCTGCTAATTTCTGAGTAAATTCTCTTGACCACCCTTCTAGGATATCTAAGAAGGTGGAAAAACTGGGTTAGAGGTTATTGATATACCCTAGCACCTAACTGAAGGAAAGGCCCACAGGAAGACTGGAGGGCACCATTTTTGTACTTCTGATGACACGTGGTGTAGGCTCAGTGCAGGATTTTGAAAGCTTTCATAGGTCCCACTGGAAGGTTCCTTTTGCCATATATCTCCAAACTTCAATGGGCATTTGATTGTCTCCCCATCTCATTCCTAGAACACCCGCCGGGAATATAAGTCACAGAATCCCATCTCATCAAACACTAATTATTTCTCTCTGACTTTCTTTTTATCCCCCAACTCACTACATCCTTATTTCTAGGGTGATACATTGTACTTACCTTATAAATACTTCCCAACGGTACTTTTATTAAATAAATTTAGACTTTGGAGCTGTCCTTAAAAGTAAGGCTTTCTCAGTCTATTCTTCCTGTCTGGATTTTCAAAGTTATGTTTAGGGTAAAAGCATGTGAGATTCACATTGTTGTGCTCTAATCTTTCCTTAAGTAATAAATCTGAACTGCAAAAGCTACTCTCTAAAACTTCAGAAATGATCACTGGGCAAAACAGAATCACAGACTGTTTTCACCTAAGTACTACTGGTTATAGAGAGAAAAGTCTCATAAAATTAGGCCTTTTAATATCTTGGCCAATATTCCATAGTAACCAAAGAAAAGAGATTTGGTTAAGACTTTACTTTAAAAAATAAAACTAAAGCTTATGGAAGTAAATATTTTATCTTATACTTAACCAAACTTCAGTTATAATCACAAACGCATACTAATTTTGCAAAGAATGAATCAAGCATTGTTTTCCCTGGCATTATTTTCCAGAAGAATAAAGTATGATAACCAGATACAACCTTTACTTCACTTTTGAATTCAAGGGCTAATAGTAACAAATGCTAATAATGGAGCAATTTTGTAAAATATCCAAAAGTCTCCCAAGGATCTTTCCTAATTCTTACTGCACAAACTCTTATCCATTCAATCTGTTTTTATTGTCCTGATCATACCAGGCCCTATTTGTCAATGGGACTTTGTGTTTCCTTCATGCAGGTCTCCAAGAACATATTCATCAACTTCATGAAGTCTACTGCATCTTTCTCAAGGTCATTTCACATTGGATTTGAATAATGTTTACTATATCAGAATATCAGCAAGTAATATATTGGCACCATGGATAAAGACAGTGGTGCTAAGCAGGGACGAATATGTACAGGGAGATTAACTCCAAGAGTGATTAGTTCATTCAGGGATATTGTGTGTGATGACAATTCTTCCTTCCCTGAGAAAGCATTGTCACCTCAGAGACTTACAAACTGTTACTGTGATAGCAAGAACCTCTGTGTGGGTTCATCAGTTAATATTGAGGTGTGACCTCATTATGTATACAGAGGTTAACATTTGAGCTGATTTGTAGACATCTTTAACACTTGCAACACTTTCTTTTTTACCTTTTAATTATTGGGGTTTTACCCCTAATATGCCATTTTCTGTTACCAGCTGACTCCAACTATCCGAGTATCCAGAGTTTGGTGAAATGAAGAATATTTATTCTATACATACACTTGTCGGCATGTCATTTACTTGCCCTTTATAGACCATTCCTTTTTTCGGATGATTAGTCCTCATTTTCTACTCATTTCCAGCCCAGAAAAATTACTCTGAAGTTGACAGTGCTTGCTGCTTTGGTGCAGGTCTGCCTTATCAGTGAGCCAATTTCACCACATGATTTTTTTTTAATTTTTTTAATTTTTATTTATTTTTGAGAGAGAGAGCATGAGCAGGGGAGGGGCTGAGAGAGGGGGAGACACAGAATCTGAAACAGGGTCCAGGCTCTGAGCTGTCAGCACAGAGCCCGGCGCCGGGCTCGAACCTACGAACTGCGAGATGAGATCATGGCCTGAGCCGAGGTTGGATGCTTAACTGACAGAACCACCCAGGTGCCCCTCACCACATGATTTTAAATATTGGCTCATAAGTGATGCTGATAAAGTAACAGAGAAGCAGAATGTAAAATCTATAGCCCATTCAACTCCAGAAAAGTTTTTAGTTCAGTTTAATACCATAACTCTCAGGTTATATTTATAATCTGTCGAAATGGGACTATATTTGGACTGTGTACAGGGGAGAAAAAAAAAAAACCCACGTTTTAGTAGATAACCTTTCCTACATCAGAGCAAATAAAATACCTCCTTGCATACTTGGATGTGCCTGTGTCTTGTATGTCTTTTAGAAATGTAAAGCTAATATAATGTATTATTCATATTAATTTGAAGTTTTCATTAATTTGTTTATCAAACAGAATTTTAGCTAAATGAAGACATGATTTTTCTATTTAGTTTTCAAAAAAGGTGAACTTGCTAGTGGATTGTGTTCTTTCATTCCTTGAAAAAATATTTATTAAGATGTCTGTGGCACCAGCACTGGGCACATGAGGTAGGAAAGGAAGTATACTTTGGTGCAAAACAATACAAATATACAATATAGCACAGTAACTATGTTTATTCAAAACTATTTTATGTATACACTTAATAGATATAGACATAACTTGGTGCCATCGTCCATAGCTCATAAGTCATAAGTAAAAGAGGTTATGTTTTACTACAAACATTTACATTGTACTGATATCATTAAAAATTTACTAATACTCTATGGATCTTGTAGTTAATGGATATACAACATTCAAAACTTCAGAAAACTTAATTTTAAAGATAACTTTTAAAATATATGTAACAATTTTCTTTATGATTCTATAATGACCAAGACAAGATTTTTTAAAATATTTCTTAGGGAAATACTTCCTGGTTAACATTTCAAACTCTTAAAAATCAAACATGTCTCATGGACATTAAAAGGACAATAAAGAAATATTATGAACAACTCTATGCCCACAAATTTCATGAAATGGACCAATTCCATGAAATACACAGTCTGCCAAAACTCACACACACACACACACACACACAAATAATCTGTATCTTGCAAGCAGAAATTTTATTTTTCGCGAAGTCCAGCTTATCAATTCTTTCTTTTATGGATCATGCCATTGGCGTTATATCTAAAAAGTCATTGCCAATCCCAATGGCATTCATTTTCTCCTATGTTTGTTTAGAAATATAAAGTAAATTCAGAAAAGTTAAAAAGAGTTGAAGTGGTTAAGAGTTGGGGACAGCAGAAGTTGCAGTGAGGGTATTTTTCATTTTAAGTAATGTAAAATGATATGATTTCCAAGATCTGCATATAAATTGTTTTGATAAAAATAAAAGATAAATTTTAAAACATGGGTAACAGTTAAGCTTGAACATTTTGCTCCTTTCCGCTTGCACTGTTTATGGTAGAAAGCTCAGTTAGCATTTTTGAGGAAGGATACATTAGTTTCAAACCTTTGACATTCCAAGCTACTTTTGGCTTTTGTGCCCATCAAAAATAACAGAAACTCCTTGAGAAAAGTATTCTATTATAAGACGAGGCAAGAAAATATGCATCATATTTGCCAAGGCAGGACCTAAAGAAAAGGTGCATATAGGGAATGAAAGAATTTTTGGTAAAAGGTGAGAGATGAGACTTCCAATATCTGAAAAGGGCAGGACTTTATTATGTTCATCCTGAAAAATGCTAGAGCTGTCCTAAGCAGAACGCAGACAGGGCCTGATCCAGCCCCAGGTCCTACAAAATGTTGCAACTGTAAGATATATCGGGCCACTGTGGGAAGAAAACTTTACCACCCTGCTGTGACTTCTGCTCCAGGTAGTTATTGCTAAACAGCCCCAATACTCAGTGACCTAACACAGTAATAATCACTATATTTTTATCTCTCATGGTTGGGGGGTCAACTGTGCTTACCTAGGCAAGTTCTCACTCAATATTATCACACAGTTACAGTCAGATGATGGCTGGGGCTTTTCCTAAAAAATCCTAAAGGCTTTTCCACTTGTATGACTGGCCATGGTGTTAGCTGCTACATGGGATCTCAGTCAACATGTGATACCTCTTTGGGACCTGGTGTTATGGGTTGAATCGTGCTCCCTAAAAACATGTGTTGATATCCTAACTCCCAGTACCTCAGAATGTGACCTTATTGAGAAATGAGATCTTTAAAGAGGTAATCAAGCTAAAATGAGGCCACTTGGGTGGGCCCTAATCCCCTATGACTGGTGTCTTATATAAAAGGGGGAATTTGGACACAGAGACAGATATGCAGAAGAAAGACAATGTAGGGAGACACAGGGAGAATTGTCATGTGAGGATACAGGATTGGAGTGATACAGATGTGAGACAAAACATATCCAAAAATGCCAGCAAACCACCCAAAGCTAAGAAGAGGCAGGAAATGATTCTTCTGTACAGGTTTCACAGGGAGCATGGCCCCGCGTACACCTTGATTTCAAACTCCTAGCCTCCAGATGTGTGAGATGATAAATTGTTGTTGTTTCTAAGCCAGCCTTTTGTGATACTGTAGTCCCAGGAAACATATACATCTGAGTTTCCTTACAGCCAGAACTGGGTTCCAAGAATGAGTGGACCAAGAGAACCAGGCAGAAGTGCATCATGGCATCTGAAGGCCTGGTTTTGGACATCCCATAACAGCACTTCTGTTATCCTTCATCACTGAGACAGTCACAACAGTCATCACTGTTTTACTCACATTCAGGGGGAGGGGCCAGAGACCCCTTGATGGGAAAAGCATCAGCATCACACTGTAAGAAGAGCATGAGGAATGAGATAAGGTATGTTGGCCATCACAACCTATGCAAAGTTTAAGAGTTTAGGAAGAGTCGAGAAAGATAATTGGGCAGGGGTGTGGATACATCAAGGGCTGAGTTTAGACACAGAATGCTAAGGACTACTTGACTCACTCGTTCTTTGTAAAATTTGTTTTCCCCTGAATGAAGGGAAGATGGCTGTTTTGAAACAAAAAGAGGTGAACTCTGAGGTTGTCGCCTTGGTTTCTGGGCTCCTCAGATGTTCCCTCACTTCTATCTCCCCAATAAGCGAGAACACTATGCGGAAGGTATGATTATTATCCCCATGTGACAGTCAAGAAAATAAAGCCCAGTATGGTTTAGTCACTGGATCAATATCCCACAGTAATATTTGTGATCTGAACTCCAGGCTAACTGCAAAACCAAATCCTCTGTTGTCACATAGCAAGTCACAGAAGATCCAGGGGTGGCACATGCTTGTTTAGTTTAGCCCACGCGGTGCAGAGAACGGTATAGTACTTTTTAAAAATTCATTTCCAAGATTTAACAATTGGGAGAACATTCATAAAAGCAAATTTTAACTTTTCTTGAAAAGTTGAGAGATCTGGCAACAATTCGTTCTTTTTATGCCACCTACCTGCCCCTTTGAACATTCGAATGTGTAATTTTGCATTACAAAGTACTGCTTCTCCTCACACTTAATTATTCCAATACTTACTACAGTAAAAACATTTGCTAACTTGCTATTATAAACTATAAAATATGCTGTTTGAATAATTTCTCGCTGTCTCAGCTCACTTTTTATAGTGAAAACACTAAAAAGAAGAGAAATAACCAAAAAGGCTCAGAAGGGATAATCTTTTAATTCACTAATTAATTAATATATAATCAGATATACAGTGGGCTATTTAAAAAGCAAATAAATAACTAATGGTAAATAAATAAGCTAAATAAGTTTATTTACACTTATTAAAAAAGCTTTTTTGCAACGTTTATTTTTGAGAGACAGAGACAGAGCACGAGCAGAGTGGGACAGAGATAGGGAGACACAGAATCTGAAGCAGGCTCCAGGCTCTGAGCCTGATGCGGGTCTCGAACTCTCAAACCGTGAGATCATGACCTGAGCCAAAGTCGGACATTCAACCAACTGAGCCACCCAGTCTCACCTAAGTTTATTTTTTATTTTTTTTTTAATTTTTTTTTCAACGTCTTTTATTTATTTTTGGGACAGAGACAGAGCATGAACGGGGGAGGGGCAGAGAGAGAGGGAGACACAGAATCGGAAACCGGCTCCAGGCTCCGAGCCATCAGCCCAGAGCCCGACGCGGGGCTCGAACTCACGGACTGCGAGATCGTGACCTGGCTGAAGTCGGACGCTTAACCGACTGCGCCACCCAGGCGCCCCTAAGTTTATTTTTTAAAAGGAAAATCTTATACAGTAAACAGTTGACTGTTGAGCTATACATTTGCTTTTTAAAAAATTATTTGTTTTATTGGGCAGGAGGTACAGGTATGAACTTGATAGAAATATGGTAGAACAAAAGTCAATGTAATTTATTTTAGGCAAATACACGTTTTCTTTTTATTAACTATGAACTTATTATTTTACTTGGTTTAAATTATCTTCAACTCTTCACCTTATGCTTGTATATTTGTTTTGTTGGTGAATCAATACCAATCCCAGAAGACAGACACAACAAAACTAGTTAGTCCTGTTTAATGTGTTCACAAGGCAATTCTCTTTCATAAGGGAATGAAAGCCAAACGCTGATGTGGGAAAGAGTGCATTATCAAATTGGTATGCTAATTTCGGGGAACTGAATCATTATATACTGATATTACTTACAGATCTACTTTCTTTAATAATTAATAATTTAATAATAATTTAATAATTTAATAATTAATTTAATAATAATTTAATAAGAAGATAAGGATGAAAGAGCACATATGAAATAAAGGAAAACTGACTGAGATGAAAATCCAAAACTTTCTGTTAAGAGAAAAAACTGCTGGGAATTTTTTCAAATGCAGAAATATGCATCTTCGTGGAACTAATTCTTCATAAAAGCAAAGAGGGAACATGAGAAAAGAACTGCCTTTGGGTTGTGACACGGATGAGCAGGTTAGGCAGGTACTAGGCTCACTAGTATGTCCTCTCAAAGGAGGTTGTGGGACATACATTCAGCACATTTGCCTTCAGTGTGAACATAGACTGAAAGAATTACTTGAGGTTACCACAACTGGGGACCACAAGGCAGGGAAAATTGATTTATTCACCCTGGGAAGACAACTACATATAGACTAGCTCTGTGAGCATCAAAATGATATAATTTCAGGAGCTCCAAGCTATTCTCCTAGTCAAAATATCTCTCCATCTCTAGATCAGTGACATATCCCACCATTAGAATATTGAGACGAACATGGTGAACAGATTATATCTTTCCTGCCAAATGAGCAAGCAATAGCACGATTAATTAATGAAGGATATGGTCCACGGACTCAAAAATGAAGTATGGTATGCTTCCACATTAAAGGAAATGATTTGCCTTGTGTTTTTAGTGGCAGCCCATGCTAAGGGCAGCGTGCAGTCTGCATTCCCAGGGCATCTCACCTTCCTGGCACCGACTGAGACACTCAAAAAGTATATTAAGAAAGAAAGGCAAGCAGGAAGCGGGAAATACAGGAAACAAAAAATTAAGAATAAGGTCTTGGAAGTCCAGAGGTTAAAATGGAAATCACTTACCTGGAAGGTGTGACTCATTATCCTAATAGTACAGATCAATTTAATAGGTGGTTTGACAGGCGATTTGGAGGGAAACAGCCCAGAGGAACGAGGAACAAATCTGGGAATGAGGCGCCATTATTCTTACACACCAAAAGCCAGATAACACCCCAAATACGTGATTCCTGGAAGGCCAGGGACAGCCTGAGGACACCAGGCTGGACAGAAAGAAACAGAACTAAAAGTAGGAGGGATAGGAGGGGCCCTGAAACAGATTATCTTCTCAGTTTTATGTTGGCTGCACTAGAAGTGAGGCTCTTTTTATTAACGTTTATTAAATGTTTTACATTAAAACATTAAAAATAATGTTTATTATTTTTTAAAGTTTATTTTTGATAGAGAGAGAGAGAGAGAGACAGTGTGAGCAGGGGAAGGGCAGAGAGAAAGACACAGAATCTGAAGCAGGCTCCAGGCTCTGAGCTGTCCGCACAGAGCCTGATGTGGGGCTCGAATTCACAAACCGAACCGTGAGATCATGACCCAAGCTGAAGTCGGACACTTAACAAACTGAGCCACCCAGGCGCCCCTGGAAGTGTGACTCTTTAAAGAACACATCACCTGAGCCCTCTTGTATTCTTATACTATCACAGGAAACCAATGTAATACTGAAATTTATTATGTCAAGGATTCTTGCAGAAGCAAGGTATAACGACCATAGTGATGAAATCTCTGGCATAAATTCCCCTGAGGGTTGTCCTCCTTTTTACTGATCTTCAGTGTCCTCCTCAACCCCTCTTATACAGTGTGTCCTCTTTCTACCTGCCATCCCCAGGGAAGCATGTACTGAGCTCCTGTTAGTGTAGGAAATAACACAGTGCCACACACAGTGAAAAGAACTACATGGGCACAATCCCTGTTCCTCAGAAATGTATCCAATGCAGGGTATTTAAGAAGGAAAGAAAGGGCACCTCGGTGGCTCAACTCGTTGAGTGTCTGACTTCAACTCAGGTCACGATCTCACAGTTCGTGGGTCTGAGCCCGTATCGGGCTCTCTGCTGTCAGCGCAGAGCCTACCTTGGATCCTCTGTCCCCTCTCTGCCCCTCCCCCACTCAAGCTAGCTCTCTCTCTCTCTCTTCTCTCAAAAATAAACACTAAAAAAATTTAAAAAAAAAAAGAAGGAAAGAAAATGGCATAGGATATTTCTAGTGTATTCAGTGTAATTGACCAGCATAGAACTTCATTCCCCACAGTGCTTCCGCTCTCTCAGTTTTTTTCTTCTATTTAACCAACTTTTTAATTAAATATTTAGCCCCTACTTAGAGGGAAATACTAATTTTTGAGATAGAAGATATATTAGTCTCCTCCTGAAGCAATATGCATCAATAACCGATAAGAGGAAATAGTGAAGCACACAACATAAAAATTATGTGTCTATCTACGTCATGGCATCAGGAAAGTGAGTATTGTGGATAACCAGACTTAAAAGATTAGTTCATGCAGGTGGAAAGTCAGCTGCATAATGTTTATTTATTCAGTAAGTACCCATTGAGCATTTTACCATATACTATGCACTGTGCTAAGCACTTGCTTACTGTGAGCAAAGTCAGACAGGATTTCTGCTCTTGTGGGCTTTAACTAACCCAGGGGAGGAAGGAGACATTAAAAATGATTACAATTCAATAATGTTTAACAGGATTTAAATAAAACTTATCCTCTCTTTTCAGTTTGGTTTTATCAGAAGCTCCACATGCTAAAATGAGAGGTTAGACCCCTGTGCAGGATTTGCAGAAGGTGGTCTTAAAACCCATCTTGGGGCTTTCAGCAAATCACTCCCCACAAGGATCTGTAAGTGCTTTGGAGGTTAAGCAGAATTTGGAGAACTGGGAGAGAATCTCTGGGGAGAGATACTGCAATCTCACAGGGTTTCCCAAAGTCCCACCCACTGTGGTGAGGAGGGAGCTGGCCCCCTCCTCACCCTACTAAGCCAGTTGAGAGGGGCTTTATTCACTCAGAGAGCTTGCCATGTGCTCCCTGACGTTTGAGAAATCTGTGGAAGAAGATTTGACTCATTCTTGAAAAATCTGACAATAAAAGGGCTTGGCCAGATAATTCTGAAGCAGCGAGATCCCAAGTTGAGTTGAGAGGGACTTAGCTGTTTTTGTTTTTTGGGAGCTAAATGTCTTTCTCACAACAGGAGCTGACCTGGAGTCCTGTTTAAGAGAGAGGGAGAGAGAGAGAGAGAGAGAGAGAGAGAGGAGAGAGAGAACTCCTGAGCAACCTGGGGGCAGTGTGACCCTAACAGAGAGAAATCAGCCTGCCAGGATCCCAGGGACTGTGGGAAGAGTGGTAAGCACACAGCTAAAGGAAAGACATTGATTATACTTGTTAAAAGAAATATAGCCTGAAGGTCTGCAGAGGGAGGGTCTCTGAGAAACTCCCAAAAGCAGTCTTTAAAAGAGAAAGAGCCAGCAATTGTGCATGGGCTACATGCCCCACGGCCAGATGACAACTGTACCAGCCATATTAAACTGTCCTTCTTCCTAATCTACTCTTTCCATGGTTTGACCATGGAGGTTCAGAAAGTCTCTGTCCGTGTAGGAGAAAGTAACTGAGAACTGACAGAAGCTAAGTCCCCTCCCCTATTGTAGGGTTTCCAGACAGAGACAAGCCTAAGCTAAGAGAAGATGCAGTTTCAACTTTGAATGGTGTTTTAATTTTAATATTTCACTAACTGGCCTGAAACGTGATTATCAGACTGGACTAAACTTTTTTCACGTCCCTCTTAAAAAGGATTTCATTATTACTTAGCAACCCTAGAACTTCGCTCAGATTATTTTAAGGTATGGGGAGATTGGATCCAAGGAGTTTAAAAGGAATGATGACAGGGGTGCCTGGGTGGCTCAGTCTGTTAAGCATCTGACTTGATTTTGGCTCAGGTCATGATCTCACTCTTAGGGAGATCATGCCCCACCTTGGGCTCTACACTGATAGCTCGGAACCTACTTGGGATTCTCTCTCTCCTCTCTCTCTGCTCCTTCCCCACTGGCTCTCTGTCTCTCTAAAAATAAATAAATAAATAAACATTTTCAAAAAATAAAAAAATAAAGAAATGATGACAAGTAGAATCACTTCTCAACTTGGATTTTACTGCCTGCCACATTTGAGAACTTTAGAGTGTAAAATAGTTAGAGGGAGAATGAGCCCCAAGGTAGATGGTCAGGGAAATTGTGCTGAATAAGAAAATATTAAGCTTTGACTGGAAAAATGAATAGAAGTTAGCCAGGTAAAAAAGTGGGAAGGGGTAGGGGGAGGGGTATCAGAAAAAGTCATTCAGGAAGAGAAAAGACCTTTTAAAAGCCTATGATGGGAAAGAGCATTGTTCTAGATACTATGACTGCATAACAAATGACCCCAAAATGTAGCAGCATAAAACAACAAATCATTATTATCTCTTACAGTTTTGTAGGTTGATTGGGCTTAGCTGAGTGGTTCTTGACTAGAATCTCAAAGGTTATTGTAAGATAATGGAGGGCCAGAGTCATCTGAGAGTTCAGCAAGACTAGACAGACATCCAAGTCAGCTGAGCACATGGCTAGAAGATGATCTTGACTGTCAGCTCAGAGCTTAGCTTGGAAATGTGACTGCATCACTTACCTCCACGGGGTAGTGGAATTGATAGATCATATAGTATTTTATTTTTAATTTTTTGAGTAATCATCCTGTTTTCCATAGGGGCTACACCAATTTGTATTCCCACCAATAGGGCATGAGGGTTCCCTTTTCTCCACATCCTCACAAACACTTGTTGTTTCTTGTGTTTTTGATTTTAGCCATTCTGATGGGTATGAGAGGATATTTCATTGTGGTTTTAGTTTTAGTTTTAGTTTGCTGGAAGGGGGTTATAACCCCAAATGTTTGAAGTCTTTCTAGAATTTTTCTGGTTAATTTCTTATCTTACATGTCCTTGAATGCTCCCTTAAGTCCTGGGCAATAAGTGCTGCTCTGCAACTTATTATAAGTGCTCACGAATAATACCCAGAGGTTGAAGTTAAGGTGTGTGTTCCTGACATCTGTTGACAAGCTTAGCACTTAAAATGAACCATCCAAATCCAATTGCATATCAGGGGGCAGTAGTTGATTTTAGGAGCTTGAGAATAAGCCACAGAAATCCAAGTTCTTCCCATTCCGTCAATGGATGTGGATCCAATGTAAGCAAGATAATGATGCGGCTGATCTTCAATCACCAACCGATGCTTCTCAAAATCATTGAAGAAACAAATATTCCACATTAGTGCCGTCTTGTTTGAGACAAAGGATAAAAACAGAAGCTTTAAAAATTCTTCCACTTTGAGATGCAAGGATGGCTTAAAAGCCCATGTAGTGAATGAAGCGCCATTTTGAAACGAACCTGAAACTGGAAACTAGACTGCCTCCGTCAATGTAGCACCAGCCCCAGCCCTATTCCGCACCAGACTGCAGTCACAGGACAAGCCACAGCAGCTGCAACTCCTACACATGCCAGGCAAAGGCTGCCTTCTCCCCCTGTGCTATGTCGGCCTCCAGACACTAACACCTAACATTTATTCAGCTCTTACGTTTCAGGATCTATTTCACTGTCACAGTAACCTATCAAGGAACATACTATTTTATACTCATTTTATATGTCCATTGTCAAGTGCTTCTGGCAACTGTAGAGGTTAATGTCAATCACTCATGCCTCTGTCCTGGGTGATCCTTTTTTTTTTTTTTTTAAGGTTTATTTACTTATTTTGAGAGAAAGAGCATGAGTGGGGTAGGGGCAGAGAGAGAGAGGGAGACAGAATCCCAAGCAGGCTCTGTGCTGTCAGTGCAGAGCCTGATGCAGGGCTTGATCTCACAACCTGTGAGATCATGACCTGAACTGAAATCAAGAGTCAGATGCTTAACCAACTGAGCCACCCAGGCAGCCCTGTCCTATGTGATTCTAACCAAAAGAGTAGGAGTGCAATGAATTGATAAGCAGACAGGGGTCAAAGTATTCACTTTATTTATGGAGGCCTAATTACGCCACAGTACAGGGTCCCGGAAAGTACTGGATTAAAGAAAGTAATTTGGTAGTGAAGCCAAAACAAATGAGGCTTCCTAACACCTCCTGCCAAATCTGAACCTTAGGAAGAGCCACGGGGGTGTACTGGGTGTGCAGGCACACTCTCCCTACACATCTCCAACCAGCAGTGGTGTGATGGAGTGGGGCCTGTCTCAAAGAGCCAGTGATCAGCAGAAGAGAGTGCTAGAAAGCACAGGAAAGAAATGGCCTGTAGAAAGCAGGCACTGAGGTCACGATCTCGCGGTCCGTGAGTTCGAGCCCCGCGTCAGGCTCTGGGCTGATGGCTCGGAGCCTGGAGCCTGTTTCCGATTCTGTGTCTCCCTCTCTCTCTGCCCCTCCCCCGTTCATGCTCTGTCTCTCTCTGTCCCAAAAATAAATTAAAAACGTTGAAAAAAAAAAAAAATTTAAAAAAAAAGAAAGCAGGCACTGTACCGGGTCTGTTTACTTAACTGTTTCCTTAGACTGTCTTTCTAACAATCTGTCTAGGAGAGAGGGAATCCTATTTCTTGTTTTTATTTTTATTTTCTGTTTATTTATTTTTAGGGAGAGAGAGAGAGAGAGAGAGAACAAGAGAGAGAAGGAGAGAACGTGCACACAAGCAGAGGAGGGGCAGAGAGAGAGAGAGGGAGAGAGAATCCCAAGCAAGCTCCACACTGCCAGCACGGAGCCCAATGCAAGGAGCCCAACTCATGAACCGTAAGAAGGTGACCTTTGCTGAAATCAAGAGTGGGTTGCTCACTAACCCACTAACTCACCCAGGCGCCCCCTATTTCTTGCTTTTAAATGTAGTTTCAGATATAGTTTTCAACATAGTTACCCACTGGAATCACTTTGAAAGATTAAAAAAAACAAAACACACACACACAAAAAAGCCATAGTGACCTGGTCACACCCCAGGCCAAATAAATCAGAAAATCTCTGGGGCACAAATATTGTTTTTAAATTCTCCATGCAAGTCCAATGTGCAGGCTAGGCTGAGAACCACTGCTTTATAGGCTTGGTAACCTCATTCCCTCCTCATGCAGCCAGTCACAGCTAGCAGGTTTTGAGTGGCTACTTTATGTTCAGCAATTTACATAATCCTCACGGCAAGTGTATGAGGCAGGTATAAAAATCCTAGCATTTCACAGATGGGGAAAGTGGAGCTTGGAAAGGCTAAGTGACAGACCTGGAATAACAAATTTAGTATTCTGTCTTCTGAACTAGATCCTTCACCAGCATACGCTGTGCTTTTTTGCGGATGCCATGATCCTAGCAATATCTCCAATCATAACACACTCCTTTTTTAGGGGCGAGCAGAAACAGTTGGAGAAACTGGAAGACTTCATTCCAGTACTCCCTCATGGAAAAAACAACAACATAAAACTCCTTCCATGGAAGTTGAGGATGAAGAGTGTTTCTCACAACTAACTTTCATAGAGATTTTGAGACTGTGTGGTAGGGAGTAGTAATAAATCAACAGTTGGAGATGGTTAAAATTGTCGAGCAGCTAAAGTCAAAGAGCATCACTTTTTACACAGAGTCAGTTTAATGGTTTTGAACAGCCGTTCTTGGTATCTTGAGACTGACAAGAAAACTGGATAGCACAGTCTATGAAGATAAGCCAGCGTATGGAATGCGAAGGAAGCGGCCGTGGGAGGTTATGAGAACAAGGGAGTCTAGGTTGCTCATGAACATACCAACTACAACACAAGCTGCATAGAGAGAAACAAGAACAGAAGGCTGGAAGACAGGGAGGGCCGGAAAGGCTGCAGGAGAGCTGAGGTCAAGTTCACACCCTGAGACACTGAGTCAGAAGATAAAAGGTGATGCATTACTCAACAAGCCAAGTATTTTTAAAAGGTGAAGACAAAACAGAAAGAGAATTATCTTTCCCTCCATATTTCATATTTTTAAAACTCTGCAAAGGTATAAAGTAATATGAATTAGATCTCACTTTATGTAAATTTGCTGAGTGTGTGTAAATCTTAATATGTCAAATAGCGTGTTAACTTTGCTCATAGAATTTTTAGCACGGAAGATCATTTAAATGAGTCGTGTGGCAATTTCCTCTATAGAGCAAATAACCCACTCTTTTTGCAATTTAAAATTCTCTTATGATGAATCTGCAGGACACTGGCATGTATCATAATTTGATTCAAGGAAAAATGTATCTCGTTACAATTGTATGTTGGAACACCTAATGAGCAACAGAAAAATAATTACACACAGATGTGTTTCCTTGTTTTATTCCTCTCTTTTCAAAGTATGAATCATGATTCCCTTATGAGTAGAGGGCTGAAAGGAGGACAGGACCCCACCCAGCTCTGCCAGCACAGAGCTCCGTCAAGCTTGTGAAATTACAACTTGCATCTTCAGGGCTGTACCCATTCAGTAGCCAGGAAATCTCGGGGAGTGTTGTAACTAGCGAAATCAGGTTAATTCAACAGATGGTTTTCATTTCTGGTGAAAGTTTACATGAGGCTTACTTCTTAAAATGCCCTCACACTATGTTACAGTCAAATGAAGATAACTGGATCTATATTATAAGTTTTAATAGTGCTAGTCTGCAATTTGCTTGTCTCTGGAATGGGAAAACTAAATTGATCTATCCTATGGCCATCTCATTCTTCTCACCGGTGTGACTAAATCAGTTCACCTTTAAGTGACTTTTCAACTCTGTCCTCTCCCCCCAAAACGCGCGCACACACACACACACGCAAACACTTTGAGCAGGTAAACCGTAACACATTACTATTATATTAATGACATAGACAGTAGGCACAGTGTTAACTGAACAAATAAATTCTTCCAGGATTATTCTGCCCTTTTTATTGTGTCAACTTTTACGGCTATACCTTAAAATTTTTTGAACTGCATCTTTTGCCAAAAAAGGATATAAAAGATATTTATTCACATCATTTAATGAGATTAGTTAGGAACTATAAAATTAAGATTTTAAAACACATTTCTTAGGGGCACCTGAGTGGTTCAGCCGGTCAAGCAACCAACTTCTGCACAGGTCATGATCTCACCGTTTGTGGGTTTGAGCCCTGTGTTGGGCTCTGCGCTGACAGCTCAGAGCCTGGAGCCTGCTTCAGATTGTGTCTCCCTCTCTCTCTGCCCCTCCCCCGCTCACATTTTGTCTCTCACAAAGACATTTAAAAAAATTTTTTTAATGCATTTCTTAAATTACCGTGAAACTCATGTTCTGAAAAACCTGAAAATTAAGTTTTTACTTTGGGGGTTGCTTTCAAAGATTAGGTGAAAAGAGATTAATAAAACTTTACTTGCCACTGATTTTATGTCATTAGTTTTAATCAAAAATGGGTCAAATATCAGCAATTTCATATGGCTCTACCTGCTTAGAGCAAGAGACAGGTGAAAAACTAATTTTCACCTCAAATGATACAACCACGGCCCTCTATGTTCCAAAGAAAAAAGTCTTTGCAAGAGAGGATGACCTCAGATATTCTGAAATGTGCTTAAAATATCAACTACAACACATATTCAACCCCAGAGCTTCTGGTGCTGGCTTCCATACTCAAGGAGGCCACCAGTGAGCCTGTAACTCACAAGTCCGATTCTGACAGAGTTTTCACAGTGCATGTGAAAGATTGGTGGTGGACTGACAATCACAGACAACTTTGGAGGGACAAGTGGCAGGGACACTGTCTAAAATAAGTAACTTCCCAATAAAAAATGTCATGTTGGTCAATAACTTTAAAATCCCATACCTAAGTGCTTTGTGTATATTTACTTAGCTTTTCTGCCTTCTACAGAAGGTGCTGAAAGGCAGTGAACTTCAAGAGTTAGGAAGAGGTAGAAAACTGATAGCCAGTAATTGCACAGGTAATAACTGGTGGCAGAGTAATATTGGCTTTAAGTCAGAAAGTGGAGTATTTTACAATAGAACACAAACATCCACAGCCATTAAATAACTTAAGAAAACCCTAGCCACATTAAATACGATACATAGAGGTCACAAAACTACTTTGAAAACATGTTTTAAAACTCTGAAGAGTGTCTTATTTTCTAATGGGCGTAAGGGGTTCCCATATTTTTTGGAAGATAAAACAGAGACCCTAGCAACAACACATTTTCCAGAGAAACACAGAGATCCTCATTCAGAATCCTGTACTTCTTTATCCTAAAATATTGAGATTTACATCAACTCAGACACTAAACAATATTGAGTTTCTTCTCATTTTTTATTTTTTAAAAAAGACAGATTTAGGATATTGTAAGAAATTACTAAGTTACATTTTTTAAAATCTGTCAAGTGCTACAGTAATGGAATAAGTAAATAAGATTTTTTTTAAAGTTCAATGTTTATATATAGACATATTTATAAAAAAATGACTGAATTAGAAGATGTTAAATAATGTTGATACACACCAGGAAGGGATTTAGGCAAGGAAAGGCACATCATTTCACCACAAGAAATAAAGACCATAGTTGGAAGTTAATGACTAGCCAAAGCTTTAGGTCTTGTGGTAGTTTTCCTAGCTCCGGAGGGTCATTACGGTGGAACCTTCTTTATGGTACTGAGCTGGAATACATAGACAGCAGTTGGGAGAATTTTACTCTATGACCCCAAAGTACTGTTAGAAAGAAAGCACTCTTAAGCCTGATGTGTGAAGAGGCAAGGAGCAAAAATCCAAAATGGTTCGGTGGTACTGAAAATCCTATTGACATACTAAGGAGAGTTAAAAAAAAAAAACAAACAAAAAAAGGTAAAGTAAAATAAGGTTAATCCTCTTGTCTGGCTGAATTGGAATTCCTGCAGTTACGAAGTTAAAGTTTCAAGTAAACACTGTATTTTTCACTTCCTTTCTTGCAGACAAACACAGTATAGATAAACAGCTGCCATACTTCACCTTGAATAAAGCTATATGCCAATATTTGGGGAAAAGGCTCTTAGCTAATCTCCTTATTTTATATAGCTTACGTCTGAAAATAGCACTAATACTTCTGGCTGACTGGCTATCTACAACAGCACAGTGACCATTAAGTTTTGACAATGAAAGGTTTCCCAGAGACACTAAAGGGTTTCTAGTTGAACAGCTAGCTATTTACTGAAAAGTCTAACCGACATCAGTAGGACTTGCTTTGGGTCAATCTCCCACTATCAATTTTCTTTCAGAAATTTGTGCCAACCGTCTACCCACTTCTTGCTCTCTGGACTCTGAACCCACATTGGTTTGTTTAAAAGATGGAATCATCCAGAATAATCCATATACATTTTAGTGGTATTAAGAAACAATTGTCTGTGTGAATAAATAAAATAGATTTTCAGGATAAAATGGTAGATCCACTCAAAAAAATTAAATTAAAAACAACGGGAGGGGAGACAAGAGAAAATATTAATATTAAAAACATAATAAAAATGGCAATTGCAAAGCAGGCAACTTCCCACTCATGCCACACGATAGGCCTTCATTAAGGTGTACTCTTTCCGATTGGTGTGAGCAGCCCAGATGAAGAGGGCAGAAGCCATGAACTGTAGGGGAGCTGAGACACACGCCAGGCAGAAGGACCATCCAAATTCACCAGACACGTTCTCAGGTAGTTCTAGTTTCTGGTGGAGTAGTTCAATCCCAGCAACATAACAACTCACTGAGCCCAGTGTGCACAGCCCTTGGAGGAGAACAAAACATAACTGGTAAGAGCACAGTGAGAGCTTCGCGGGCAACACAACAGGACGGTACTGCGTGAATGTTTAAGAGTTACGACTCTTTGGTCTCTATGGACACAGGAAGAGGAGAAAAGCGAAGTATCCTGACAAGACCCACCTGCAAGGAGATGCAGAATGCCTGTGGCAATGGTGGGATACAAACTCCGGCAGATGCAAGCACAAAGTCCAATTACGGCTCCAAAGCACATCAAACCCAGACTGACAAAAGGTAAGAGGAACTGGCAACGCCAAAGATCTGATTTTGAAAAAGAGAAAAAAAGAAATGTTACCATGATTTCAGACGGTGTTCTCACAATGTCAATTTCTGTCATATACTAAATAGATCTTTTCTCAACAAGTGAGAAAGGAGTACTTTTAATACCGGACGTTTCTTTTCCAAAGCACTTTGTTCAACAGGATGCTACCTTTGTCCTGATAAAAGTGAAAGGACACTAACAGTTAACAATCACTGAGGGCTTACTATGCATCCAGCAATTTCTTTACACGCGTTGCATGTTAATCCTCCCAACATCCCTATGAAGAGGTACTATTATTATCTCCATTTTATGAATGAGGAAACTAAGGCAAGAGGTATAACTAACTTGTACAAGGTAAAACAGTGAGCGGGAGAGCCAGCATTTGAAGCAAAACCTTCTGGCTCTACATACAAATGAATCTAAGTCCTTATAGGATCTCAAGGTGGGAATAACAAGTAAATGAATGGTGATTATAAAAGACCTGTTGAAAGAATATACATGAAACACAAAGCAGAGGATCTCTGCACTCAGTAAATGGCAGTTTTAATTATCATAAATTCCCTCAACAGCTGTGGGAAGAAAGCTGATGATCTTCCAAAGCACCCCCTTCCACTCTTACATTACTTTAATTATTAGTAATGTATTAATATCAACTCTAAGCCAAATTCTACCCTATAGTGCTAGTTTTACTTTCTGGAACTACATAAAAGTCTTTTCTCCAACTTCCCTTCAAACTGTTAGAAATATACTTCTTCCTATATATTTGCAATACAAATGTGCAGGTTTAAATGTGCAGGCTGAGGAGCGCCTGGGTGGCTCAGTCGGTTGAGCATCCGACTTCAGCTTAGGTCATGATCTCACGGTTCGCGAGTTCGAGCCCTGTGTGGGGCTCTGCGCGGACAAGCTTAGAGTCTAGAGCCTACTTCGGATTCTGTGTCTCCCTCTCTCTCTGCCCTTCCCTGCTTGTGCTCGGTCTCTCTTGCTCTTGAAATTAAAATTAAAAAAATTTTTTTTCAATGTGCAGGTTGACTTATATGCAGATTTTTAACAGAACATACTGCAAATGTATTTTCTCTTCCTTATCATTTTCTTAATAACATTTTTTCCCTCTAATTTATGTTAAGAATACACTATATAATACATATAACATACAAAATACGTGTCAGTCGACTGTTTTATGTTATTGGTAAGGCTTCTGATCAACAGTAGACTGTTAGTAATGTATTGGGGAGTCAAAAGTTATATGTGGATTTTCAACCCCGTGGAGGGGTTCGTGCTCTTAACCCCTATGCTGTTTGAGGGTCAACTGTACTTGCCATTTCATGGTCTCTCATAACATGGTCATACTTTGGGACAAGCTCCAGTAAGCCTCTACAGCCGGAAAACCAGGTACAAATCTGAAGACAGTATTTCTTATGCAGTCTGACCATCAAGGAATGGAACGCTCCTAATAAATACTTTCATTTGTTTTTGATATCTATACTTTTGTTATTACCACCTAAGGCTACATTAACGTTTTTGGTAGCCCTAATCCTTAGTTGACTCTTAGAGCTTATAGTCAACTTTTTTTTACATATCCCTATCTGAACTCAGGTAGCTGAAACGTTTAACTCAAAATCAAAAATTTATTATTTATTCCTATTAAATTTACTCTTCAAAAGGGCCCACTAATAACATCTTTTGGGGAGGTCTGGATTCTGTCACCTAATGTATTAGCTGCTTCTCTGAACTTTATATTTGCAATTGGTTAGGTACGTACCTAATCTTAAAATATGTTTTCAACAGAAGAGAGTTCATCGGGATACCATTAGAGATCTTATTTCAAGTTGACATGACATACTGATTCATCTTGTTCCCAAAACAGAAATCAACAAATGGCAAAATTATTTCTTTTTTTCCCAACTGTCCGGCTGAAATCAATGTACTCACAGGTCCGAAGCAGATCAATTCCACTATTGTGGTTTCCAGGATCAACAAATTTCTCCATGAACTGCTCATTTAGCGTGAAACTCATGCATTTTGTGGCATCAAATGACTCTGGAACACGAATTAACAATGATTGCTTGTTGCTTTAATTATAAACATTTAACAAAAATCCCTTTCAGTAATTATTCTCTAAAATAAAAAGTGATATAGAAAGATGTTCCCAGAGGACAGCAACCTCTTTGGCCTTGAATGACACACAAGATTCACTGATGCCCAATGGATGCCAGTGGTTCTCAGCAGTGGGCTTAAGACATTGGTACAAGAAAGGGGAAAAAAAAAGTAGGAGCAGTAAAATGAATGCGAATAGATATGCAAGAAGACTAGGAAGGAGGAGAAGACAAATAAATAGGAACTTTCATCTTCTCCCCGAAACCTACTCCCCCAGCTGTCTTCCCCCATCTCAGGTAATGACAATTCCATTCTTCTAGTTCCTCAGACCAGAAACTATAGTCATTGTTGCCCACATGCATCCCACCAGTTAATCCTTGAGGGTCCACCTTCAAAACATATCTAGAATCCAGACACTTCTCAGTGCTACTACTGTCGTCTAAGCCACAATCATCTCTCACCTGAATCAGTGCAAAAGTCTCCTGGCTTCCACCTTTGCCTACTACTTGTTTTCAAAACATGCGTCTAGGTGACCAGATCATCTGTCCTCTGCTCAAAGCTCCGCAATGCTCCTTCACATGTGGAGTAAAAACCAAGGCCCTCATCACGCCTAGAAAATCTTGCAAGGTTTGCCCCACTCTCACCCCCAGAGTACCTTTCTGACAACTCTCCCCTCCTTACCCTCCATTCCAGCCCAGTGGCTTTCTTGCTGGTCCTTGACTAATTCAGACATGCTCCCACCATAAAGCCTTTGCAGTAGCTTTTCCTTCCAACCCACGATTCCCCCTACCTCTGCAATTTTCCATAAAGCCAACTCCTTCACCTACCTCAAGTCTTTACTCAAGTAATGTCTTCTTGTTGAAGCCTATCCTGCCTATGCTACTGAAGATTATAACTTATGCACACCAACATCCCCTTCCCTACATATTCCAAATCCCCTGTATTTTCCTGCATTTTTTCATAGCATGTGTCACCTAACATACTATATAAATAACTACTGTTCATGCTATTACACTTATTTATTCAGTTTACTGCATGCATCCCTTACAAGAATGTTAGCTCCCTCGGACTAAAGGTATTTTTTTTCTCTGATGTTCTACATGGAATATGGAGGCATGTAATAAGTATTTGCTGAATGAATGATAAACGATTGGTAAGATTCAACCATCAAGTGCTCCTATGCCCTCATAAGTAGAACTGAACGCTTTACAATTAACTTTAACCACCACCCCCCCTTTCCAACTACTTTCTTTTTCCCATTATATAATCACAACTATTGTCCTTCTGATATATGGTAACTCCAGCCTGTTGTGCTGTGATTTAAATACAGTGCTTCCCACAAAGTGGTCAACAGAAGTAGTCCTAAGCGGAAACAAATTGTAAAGTTGTTCCTTAGAAACAGTTCTAAAGTTTCCATTTCAATAATTGGAAATTAAACATTTTTAATGGTAAGAATGCTTGCAAAATAAATGAAACAACTTCTTAGGTTTTTATTTCCGTAATGCATATTTTTAACCTACAAACTCTATCAAGTTGTTGTAAAACAGACTCAATATACACAGATTTAAACGTAGAGTTGGATCAAATTATATTCTCTAAGATTCACAGGGCAAATGATAATAACTACTAAAACACAGCTAACACTTAAAAGACTATCAATTCATATTTGTTGATTTGATTCTGGATACTAATTCTTTCACCAATTACCAAATATTTAAAGTCTTCCAATGTACTTTCCCAATTATTTCCTCATGACATGTGTGAGACTAATAAAAATAATTTTACTGATAAGTACAGAGATTTAAACTGGCTTTCCCAAGATAAGGACAGTTACTTATCCAACCAATTGTAACGAGTATCACGGTAATTCATGGAAGATGGGCAGAGAAGGTGATAGAGAAGAGACACATAGATTTATCTCTTTGGAGAGAGAAAGAACCCACAAACCTCCTTTTACATAACTGGGTCATCACCATCACTTTATTATTGAGTAGATAAAGGAGACAGAAGTTAAAATAAGAGAAATACCTGTCCTTTCTGGTGAGCTATACCCATATGCGTTTGGAGGTATAGTGATACACCGTCTCCACAATCCCACTGTGCCATTAAATCGGAAAAGCGCATCATTATAAGTCTTTTCATCTGCCTCATCACTCTCGAAGTCGGTCCAGATGCTTTTGGCCAAATCACTGGAATTTTCTTGAATTGGACTTCGATATTCATACCAGAAGTCTGTGCCAATCGAGGCTGCCATGTAGATGGTGGAAATGAGGCTAAGCACACAAGCAATTACAAATGCTGTAGCAAAACGGTTATCCATTCTGGCATTCAGACTGCTCTGTTTAAAAGTCGGAGAAAGAAGAAATGTTAGACTTCATGGACAAATAGAGGTTATTTTGAAAGGAATTATCTCAAAAACCACCCTTTATCCTAGTCCCCATCCCTTGGCCCTTAAAGTAATATATAATCATTAAAAAATAAATAAAGGCAAGCATGTTCTCAATTAAGTTCAAAATAAAACTCATTATTATGAAAAGTACTTATTGAATGCTCACATACCCAGGATGCTACGGAGACAGAGGTCTTGTTCTCTAGTCTATCACCTGCACACTAAAACAGACAACACTGAAATGGACATACACATTACAGATACAAACAATAGACATGCTCAGAGTCAGCAGTGTACCATACATAAACTCTTCATTACAGGCTGAATTTTTATGCAAGCTGCAGAGCATTAAGTTTTCTGGGGTTGAGCGCGAACAGAGCATTAGAAATGGAAGCAGAGGAAGTTGGCTCCTCCCAGTTTCCTCTGAAGAGGAAAACCTTCTAAACCAAGGTTAAGAATCAGGAGCTATTTGGAAAACAGAGTTGAGATGTTCCTTAACCCACACAGAAAAGGTAGTTCTGGGTACACAGAATAGCAAAGAGAACAGTAACTATGATAATGCTAGATAGCAATCTGCTCTTAATCTATTAAAGCTAAGGAAAACTCCCTTAAGCTGCCAAATTCTCCACTCCTGTCTACTCTCCCCATTCCTCACACTTTTTGACTCTCCTCATCTGCAAACTAAATGATTCCCCCTCAGCTAGAAAGAAAACTGAATTAGGCAGAATACGAATACTCCCAATGTAGCAGGATTCTCACACAGAAAGAGTTGGGACACTGAGGCTTTTCTTTCCAGGAAACAGCTTTATTCGGCGGGCTAAGACCCAAAAGGCTGAGCCCCCAGCGCAGGGCGCGGGGGGGGGGAGGGGGAGGGTTGCCTTTTGTACAATTTTTGCTCTTTTGTCTCCCATATATGGTAACATACAGTCTGAATAAGCTACGTTACAGAGTCCTGGGGAATGTCACGCACCGGCACAGAGCCAGGTTGCCTTCCCTCCTCTGGAGGTTTTCACCACATTCCTTAGGGAGGGGCTCTACCACACCAAGGTGTGGACAGGACTCAACGGCAGTAGTAGTAAATGGCCGCAGTAAAATGACTCAAGGCGGATCAAGCTGAGTCAAATCCTGCCAAGTATACACCGTGACCGCACCAAACACCTTACAAAGGCGCACGAAAACAGGCTCGCAAACTGGGATTGCCGAGTTTGGAAGATAGCAAGTGTGACACAGGAGAGATGGGGCAATTACACTGATTAACAATAACTCCAGAAGTTGGTTTTGTATTCTTGTTCTTTCTAATTCTCTTTCATCCTGGTGCTCTCAAATGACCTTAAAAGGTCCCGGCACCGAGAGCGGCTGTTTACCCAGGCCGGACAACTGGCGCTATCACCTCGCAGGGCGCACCACCGAGTCGGGGGCCCCGCAGTCCAGGGCCACCCCAGGCCAGGGGCCCCAGGTACGCGACCAGGCCCCTCCCCAGACCACTCGGCCGAGGGAAAACCCCCGCCGCAGCGCTGCGGCGGGGCACCCACCCGCCCGGGCCGCTCCCCAGGAGGGGCCCCTCTTCAAACTGCTGAAAACATCCAACGGCTACGCGACCCCTGCCCGGAGACGCCGACCCCGCTCACTCACCGCCCATCCTCCTGCTCCGCCAGCTTCACCCTCAAGCTCAGACCACAGCACCCTACTCTCCCCGCGCCTCCTCTGACGCACTTCCCTGCAGATCCCGCCCCCTCCATAACTCCCGCGCCTCCGCCTCCGCCTCCACCAGAGGCTGGGCTTAGGCCCGGGGCCGAGGGGGCTTGTGGGAGTTGTAGGAGGGACAGAAGGAAAGCGGCGGGAGGTGGCGGCGGTCCGCATTTCTGGCGCCGCGCGCGGTGCATTGTGGGGGATGTAGTTCAACTCTGGGGGGACAGTAGGTGCGCAAAAGGCGGGGGGGGGGGGGGGGTGGCGGCGCGTCTGGGCTGATGGAATCTTGTATTTTATGAAGGAAGGGAGGAAGGTCCGCAAAGGCGACCTGTCTCTGATCACCGACAGTTATTGATTGTGACTTATATAACAGGTTTTCCAGTTCTGTGCTCTCCCTGTGACATAGCCCTACCTCTAAATATGTCAATAGCAGTAAGATACTTCTGCGATATTAACCCATTTATGTCCTCTCCCACAATCTCACTCCCATTGAAGCAGATAGTCCTTCTGGATTTATTAAGTTTAGACTAAGAAAGATGTGACTTGACCGTATCCATCTAGAATGTAATGTTTGGGTTTCATATAATTTATGTTAATGGCTACTTTCTCTTTATGGCAAGCGATACAAATTTTCTATTTATTATAGTAGAGTTTCGTTTTAATGCTTTTTTAACGTTTATTTTATTTATTTTGAGAGAGAGAGAGAGCACAAGTGGGGGAGGACTAGAGAGAGGGAGAGAGAGAGAGAATCCCAAGCAGGCTCTGCGCTGTCAGCACGGAGCTGGATGCAGGGGCTCCAACTCACTAATGTGAACTCATGACCTGGGCGGAAATCAACAGATGTCTAGCGGAATGAACCACCCAGACGCCCCAGTACAGTTTCACTTTAAAATAAATTCCAGTTAAAGAAAAATATTAAGTTATGATAATACTGAGGGTACCAGATATGTCAAAAACGTGAATTTAAAAAATTGTTATGTAATGTGAAAACGACTCGATTTGGGGGAACATTGTCTTAAGCAGATAAGGTCATGGACAGCCTCTGAGAGTGCAGATGGCCATGTGTCACAGCAGTAACAGAATGACTCTTAAGTCTTCAAGTATTGCACAGAAGTTCATGGATAGAAAGCAGAGAAATCTTTGCAATAATGCATGTGGACCCAGGAACATGGCCCAAGACCAGTAGATGATGGATTTCTCAACACATACTGACAGAGACAGCTTACTCAAGGACCAGAAAAGCTCTCAAACCCTACCCCATCCCCAAATGCCTTGGAATTTAGCTCAAAGTTGATACTAAATTTCTACCATCCTGATAGATTGAAGGCACAGTATCTGTTTTTCTGTCTGTGGTTCTACTTCTTTCACCAGAGTTGGCAAACTGATATTCATATCTAGCACATAAATAAAATAAGGTAATAGCCAAATATAATATTAAAATATGACTGGATTTTCATGTAGAATGTCTGACTAAAGGAGAACTTTGTCAGAGGCACCAACTAGGGAAAGTGGTGGAGATGTACAGGCAAATTGTTAATATGCAACTTGACTCCTACCAGAAAGGAGGAGTCATGTACCAGAAAATATCCTTGTCCTTTGGCCTTCATCAGAAGTCCCCTATCTTCAGAACTACCTCTCTGGTGAAGTCACATGGTAAATAAACCCAGGTAGAAGGGAAGTTTGAAAGAGGAAGACACTACCTCAATTCATAGTCAAGGAAGCTGATCCCAGGGTGAATAAGTGACTAATCAAGCTTGGATAATAGGGTGCACTAACTAGTTTTGTGACATTGGACAAGTTAGTTAACCTCTTAAGTCGCAGTTTTCTTTTCTCCAAAATATGAATGTTGATAAACTCCCTATCCCGAGTGGCCATTGGCAGGATTAAATGAAAAAAAGAAATGCATGTAAAGTGCCCAGCACAGGGTCTGGGCATAGTAAACAATCATTAAATTATTAGTATTTGCAAATATTTGTTGAATATCTATAATGTATGGTTAGGGTCAATATAAACACCAAATGCTCCCAATTCCCCTAGAAGCTGGAACTAAGCCATTTATAGAGGTAGGTGTCCTGCTTACTTCAGGAGGTTTATGAAACTCGGGGCTAACTGCAGATGACTAGGAGAGACTTGCCACGACCACATTTCAGGCATCTTTGCTGAGCTCGGCTCAGAGCATTCCCAGGCTGGGCTCATGGCATATATAAATCTTCATGATTCAGGAGGTAGATGTTTCTGGGGAAGCCTGCAAAGGAGAAGGCTGCTTTCATTCATCAGGTCTGTAGAATGCCTAGAAAACACATCAGACACATTTACATTTCACTCAATTTAGGGGGCACCTGGATGTGTCTGCGTGTTTGAGGTTGTGACCATCCTACCCACTCAGCACAGGAGACTCGAACTGCCTGACCACACCAGTACCAACAAGCACATAACCATATTTCTCATTTATCTCCGCATCTTGGGTATTTTTTGTTTTGGGTGCTTGCTTATGGTGTGGGTAGGCAAAACAAATCCTTAATAAATTAATGGAGTTAAATTTCTACTCCCATTCATTACTCTGCTCTTTGGGAAACAGTAGCTAGCCTGACATATTTTCACAAATAAGGGATGATTTAGTGAAACCAAGTACCAATTAGGAAATTTAGATTTAAAACTAAAGTTGAACTAGAACTCTGGCTTGATTTGCTAATGATGATTCTAGTTTCAGGACAAAGGTGTTATGGTTACACTATATTTTAAACAAACCAATAGCTGCAAATCTAGATATGCAAATATTATAACTTGTTTGTATCATGTGCTTAGGTAAAAACTCCTTGTGCAAGAATTCCCTTCAATACCAAATTTCCTAACATACTTAAATTTCATTTTTAATCACATTTTTAAAATTTTTTTTTAACGTTTATTTATTTTTGAGATAGAGAGAGACAGAGCATGAATGGGGGAGGGTCAGAGAGAGGGAGACACAGAATCCAAAACAGGCTCCAGGCTCTGAGCTGTCAGCACAGAGCCCAACGCGGGGCTCGAACTCACGGACCGCGAGATCATGACCTGAGCCGAAGTCGGCCGCCCAACCGACTGAGCCACCTAGGCGCCCCATTTAATCACATTTAAAAAAAAAAAAAAACAACTAAAAATTACCTGAAGAAAGATACATCTACATTATGTTTTTCTCATATAATTTTGTCCTGCTTGTTTTCCTTATGAACTGTGGAAGGCAAAAAGAAGGAAAATAGATATATACACAAGCTGTGGTTTCCAATCAATAACCTTCCTCAGAAAAAAATGCATCAATCTTTGAATTTCCTTGTACCAATCCATTATACAACGGCAAAATTAATCAAGGATGAGGCAAATAGAAAAGTGCATCTAAAATGGTTCTTTCCTTCTAGCAATTCCTGTAAAATGCTACACAGAGTAGCAAACTATAGTTATTTAGATGTCCATGCTTCTGAAGGACAGTGAATGGACCAAATGTAGGTGAGAAGTTTAAAATTAAATTGTCCTCTATTTTAATATCATCAGTGTGAGTCTTTAGTAAATGACCCTTTTTGAGTCCCAGTGTCCTCATTCACAAAATGGTTATGCTGGATGATCAGTAGTATCACTTGAAGCTCTAAAATTTTATGATTCATAAAATTCCATTCCGCTGGAAGAAGAATAATGTAACTCCAAAATATAGTTGTCGTAGATCCACAATATTCAAGTTTCATTGGGAGATTCCCATGTGCTACACCTCCAAGCTAGGCAATGTACAAGATAGAGATACAGGAAATGCAGATGGACAAAGGAAAAGGAGGAAGGCTGTATGCATTCTGATTAGAAAAGATACAGCAACACAGACCATTGCTGTTTCAACAATAAACAGTAGTCATGGAAAACGGAAGCTAAGAAGTTTGTGAAACCTCCGTATTCATTGGAAATAATTCAAAATTCAAGCATAATTCAGTCCGGATCTACAAACATTAATTGACCACCTATTGTATGCCAGACACTGTGCTGGGTACCAGGGACACTAATATAAGTAAACACAATTTTTGTTACACACAACCTAAATCCAGATTAAACCAACTGTTATGAAGAAACCTAAAGTATATGTGCCTAAAATAATATCACTTTTGTTTATGTAAATATGGGGTACCAAGGGAAATAATCTAATAAGTGAAGGGGAAGAGGGCCCTGATAACAGCAAATACATGCCATTTAATTTGGCATGATATATTACATTACAGTACATTACACTAAACTCTCCAAGTAACGGTCCAAATAAAAAAGCCACTGAGACTTAGAATATAAACTGATCTCTTAAACTGGACTGTTTAAATGGCTATACACTTTATGATATTCAAGTAAGAAATGAACAAGAGAGTGTTTCTAACAAATGAATATGCAATCACTGTAATAAGTTTAATGAAAAACAAAAACTTTGCTTCATAATCTTTGCCACTTATTCAGGAACAAATCAGTAGGGTGTATGAATAGAGATTTCTTTCTCCTGTGCTACTGGCTATATAGTCTGATTAATCCCTACTTAATAGGGGGGCCAGAGTGATTGATAGGGAAAAAGCAGAAGCAGAATATGCCAAAATTCCAGTTAGGATGGCTGTACTCACAAAATCATCAGCCCACCTGTGAAGCAAGTCTGCAAGTCACAGCTAGGGCTGTATGATAGATAATACTGTATTCACCTGAGCAGACATCTCAGGGGACAACACCCGACTGTCTCCCCATCTTCAACATTTGATGCAATTCTGAACATATCTCAGGAATTGAGGTGCAGAATAGGGAGGGCCCAGAAGTCTAAATTAACTCCAAAAATTTTGTGATATCAGACTAGAAGGTTGCTAAGAAGTTCGAGTTTAGAGGTGATTTTTAAACTGAAAAAAAAAAAAAAAGTTAGCCAAAATCATAACAAAGCATAACATGTAAAGTTGGTGAAGGTATATAAATTAAAACAGTGCTTCTAAACTTTAGTGTGTGTGAGAATCACCTTGGAGGCTTGTTAAATATAATAAGCGACCTTGTTAGGAATCACCTGGAGTCGTCTCCAGATGATTCTGATTCAGTAGATCTGGGACAGGGTTCAGAAAGCTATGGTCTAGGAGGCACCCAGGTAACTCTAAATGGGTAATCTGGCCTGGCATCCAGAAGTTCAAAACATGACTTTGAGAGTCCAAAGAAGACTTCAGCTAGGTAACTCCTTTATGTTAGAGATGATGAAGAGGTAATGGATGGCCTCTCCCTTCAAGTTGCTCATGATCAGCTCAGGAAGTCAGACACCAAAACAACTAATCATGTGAAATGAAGTAATGGGAATTTAATAAGCGGTATTGTAAAATATCTTAGAGAACACAAAGGTGGGAGCAATTATCCCTGCTAAGGATGGAAAGCATAATATCTAAAGTTGAATATAAACTGTATTTATGTACTTATAAAATAAAGGAGAGTTGAGCATTTTTTTTTCTGGGAAAACAGTTCTTAAAAGGGGGCGTGTGTGTGTGCTGTCATTCAGTTATTAATATTTACATCTTACTCTTTTTTTTTTTTTTTTGTCATCACCTTGTTCTTGCTGCCTTTCCACAGGCTTATGGTATCCAGTGTTGTTTCTGAGTTTTGGTCTATGTGTAGTTGGTTATTTATTAGTATCCTCATGTTTATTTCAAAGAGCATTCAAAGTTCTAAACATGACTGTTGTGCTGTTTGTTTGGAACGATGACTTCCCCTACTTTATGTAGTCAGCTTTTATTGTGGATTCTGTCTTATAATAGCTTTGTACTCTTTGAGTTATTAAAAGCCCAGGACTATGCTGTTTGTTTCCTTTTTGCCTCAAAATACTTAATCTGTTTTCTGACTTGGGTCCCAGGATCGTTTTGATCCATGGTGGATATTCTCACATTGCAACATACTACCATGAACTACCATATTCCAAAGTGACTGTATATGATAAAGCAAGATATTTGGTCCACAGCTGCTCCAAAGTTCAGTGAGGCAGTCAGATTTATTTGAGACAGTTTACATCAACAAGCCAACAACTTGAATGCTGAAAGAAAATTTAAGACCTGCAGAATAAATGCAGGCCAGACATTTTTCTCTGGAATATGAGCATGAACTTTTTTTTAATTTTATGATACTTTTATTGGAATTCTTGAGATACAAGAAAAATACAGATATATCTATGGATAGATATATGTATAGATATAGTGTTTAAATATTCTATGTTTACTCCACCAATCCTTGTCAAGTAAATATTGCCCTAGTTCAAACTATTTGACAAAATGAACGATTACATTAAGTATTTAAGGCTTACTCGGTGGGAAAGATTTCTATTCCAGAAATGTCAAAGCATTAGTTTCTCTCATCTGCAGCCTACACTTAGGGAAATATGCCCCCCATGAACAACACAGAAATGCTAGGGACACAAAGAAAGGCAGAGCCCAGTTGTAAATCAACTTCTGAGTGACTTGCTGGGGGTGCCCCAGATCAGGGGAGCCCTCGTCTTTCCCTGACCTAGACCCACATGCCTGAGACTCAGGTCACATTAGAACACATCAGGAAACAGTGACAAGAAAGGGGTACAAAAGGCAAGATAGTTATTTTCAATATATTAATTATGGGTAAAATAAAAATTCAGTAGAAAGGACTTCAAATGTTAAACAATGGTGTTTTAATTCACAGGCATGCGTTTTTCTACGCAATAGCAGTATCAGCCTGAAACTGTAACTTTGGCTATGAAACCAGATGGAGGGAAAGAGAGAAGGAAAGAGCCTTAAGCCACTTTGACCAGTAAAGAACTGAAATAAATGGAGTCGATTTCAGGATTTGTACTCCACAACAGTTTTCCTAATATGAAAAGGAACAGATGACAGAAAGATATGATAGGACCTGTCTGTTGTTAGCCCGTTTCTCAAATGCTTTGAATGAACCCCAAATCTTTCTGTTAAAGTGCCTGCACTGGCAACTCCATTATAATGTCACTTATTAGAAGTCTGTCTCTGCTAGGTCAATAATCCCCAAAGTGAAGTTCACTGGTTTGTGGAGGTACTTAAAAATAAGTCAGAGCTCAAAAGCTAAAAAATCACTGCTCCAGTAGTGAGGTATGAAAAAGACAAGATGGGGGGGACCCAGAGTCTGATGAAGGGGAGTTACTTGGAGGTAGAGAGAAAATCTCCTAATCAAGGATGTTTATTCTAAGAAAAAGGAACTTTGCTGGTTGAATTACAAAGCAGATAAGAGTGTAGGGTGCCTGGATGGCTCAGTCGACTGAGTGGCCCACTCTTGATTTCTGCTCATGGTTCATGGGTTGGAGCCCCATGTAGGGCTCTGCACTGACAGTGTGGAGCCTACTTGGGATTCTCTCTCTCGCCCTCTCTCTCTGCCCTTCCCCCGCTCATGCACTCTGTTTCTCTCTCTCTCTCTCTCTCAAAATAAATAAATTTTAAAAAGAGTGTAAAAATGGCAGTTTGCCATTTTTAAACCTGTGTTTGTAAGCTACATAAATAACAACAATGCCTGCAGTTGAACCACAATGAATACATACTTGTTGATTATACTAGATCACAAAACCAAGAGTTTTCCTGAATAATTCAAGTAAATTAACATTTCCAAAGGACCTATCACGTGCAAGGTACTGTGCTAATGACAGTGGAAAATTTTTAAAACTAATAATAACAGCACAAAACATGGTCCCAGTCTCTTGAGAATTTTTAAAAACATATTGAATGAAACAGGATTAATTTTGTATAAAACTGAAAGAAGCAAGTAAGGGGAAAGAATCTCATACCCTAATTAGAATCATTATGTTTGCTGTAGAAGTAGAGTGGTATGATTTGGGAAATTTTCAATTCACTCTTTCTGCAGTGAAAGACTACTTTCCTCACTTTTACCGGGGATGTGAATAAAAGGACTATCTTTGTCATCACCACCTTAAAATTTTAAAAGAAAATAGTACCTTGTCTGTGAAACAGAAAACCAGATCAAAAGGATTTTCAGTGTCAGAAAAGCAAAGGATGTCTTTAAAGTAGGTAAGGAAAAAAAGTTCATTTGTTTTCTAATTTCTGGATTTAAATAAACAAACTGAATATCTTGAAGACAGAAGTCAAAAAAGCACCCCCATCTCCAGGGCAAATGCAAATAAAGAAAACCACAACCACAACCACCAAACACCAACCAGGGTGGTGTTCTTTCTGAGGATTGGTAGAAACTGCGTTTTTTAATCTCTGTTTTTATGCTTGTCCCAAGATCTTTTAAGGGGTGGGGTGGTGGGGGTTGTGGGGAAGAGGTAGCCACTATATAAAAGAAGCTGCCCTGAGATTTTAAACCTTTATACAAAAACTTCCTAGGTAAGGAAACTTAATCGGATCTGGCAGCTGACCTTAGTGATGGACCCAGAAGCAACTGCTGTCTTTTTGGATTATTTCTATGCTACAAGCCAAAATCCTGATATTGAGGAGAACCACTCCCGTGTTGCTTACACATCTGTCTTCCTTCCCATCTTCTATGCAGTTGTGTTCCTGACGGGAGTGTTGGGGAACCTAGTCCTCATGAGTGCATTGCATTTCAAACGGGGCAGCCGAAGACTGATCGACATCTTCATCATCAACCTGGCTGTGTCTGACTTCATTTTCCTTGTCACGTTGCCTCTCTGGGTGGATAAAGAAGCATCTTTAGGACTGTGGAGGACAGGCTCTTTCCTGTGCAAAGGCAGCTCCTACATGATCTCAGTCAACATGCACTGCAATGTCTTCTTGCTCACCTGCATGAGTGTTGACCGCTACCTGGCCATCATGTGCCCAGCCGTATCCAGGAAATTCAGGAGGAGAGACTGTGCATATGGAGTCTGTGCCAGTGTCTGGTTTATCTCCTGCCTTTTGGGTTTGCCTACTCTTCTCTCCAGGGAGCTCACCCTGATTGATGATAAGCCATACTGTGCAGAGAGGAGCGCTACTCCAATCAAACTGACTTGGGCCCTGGTGGCCTTAATTTTTACCTTCTTTGTCCCTTTGGTGAGCATTGTGACATGCTATTGTTGCATCACAAGGAAGCTGTATGCCCATTACCAACAGTCGGGAAAACATAACAAAAAGCTGAGGAAATCCATAAAGATCATCTTTATTGTCGTGGCAGCCTTTGTCTTCTCCTGGCTGCCCTTCAATACTTTCAAGCTCCTGGCCATTGTCTCTGGGTTGCAGCAGGAAGTCTACTTTTCCTCATCTTTTATCCAGCTAGGCATGGAGGTGAGTGGGCCTTTGGCATTTGCCAACAGCTGTGTCAACCCTTTCATTTACTATATCTTTGACAGTTACATCCGCCGGGCTATCTTGCACTGCTTGTTCCCTTGCCTGAAGAACTATGACTTTGGGAGCAGCACTGAGACATCAGATAGTCACCTCCCCAAGGCTCTCTCCAACTTCATTCATGTGGAAGATTCGGCCAGAAGGAGGAAGAGGTCTGTGTCACTCTAAAAGTCACTGTGACATTTCAAGCTCTGTTAGTAGATTGGAGACTTAATTTGTGTCAGCGATAAAGAAGGAAAAAAGTATTGCTGTTGGTATTCATATTCGCATCGCTTCACGAATACAAGGAAGAGTTTATTTTTAAAGAGATGAGTGAAAAGTCCCTGTGTTCATGGCTATAATTAAACCATATGCTGTCTTTTTTGTTTTGTTTTGTTTTCCTTTTTTTGTTTTTTGGGTTTTTTTTTTTTTTTTTTTTTTTTTTTTTTTTTTTTTTAGCTGAATGGCCTTCTTTAACTCTGGTCAATCTAGTTTACCCGGCAAAATACGACTCCTGTAGACCTTGAACTCTGACATAAAGGCCAGCTTGGATCAATTCCTTTCTTCATGATTGTTTATGTACATTCAGGCCTTTTCCTCTCTCAAGAACAATGGTACCTTCACCCACACCGCCCTTCATAATGGGCTTCAATTGGACTACATCTAAAGGATTCTGCCCACTTTCATCTGGTGAGAAATGTGTTAACAATACAGGTAGCAAAAAATATACGTGTGCCCTTTAGTTAATTATTACTGAGTAACAAAGCGAGAGTCTGGCCTTAATTTTTAAAACTTTGTATGGCGATTCTTTACTGCCTTCCAATGTTATCTTTCACCCTAAGCCATTCACAATAACTTTGGACTGTCAAAAAATTCATGGGGATAAAATCATTCTGTATTGTGTTTATGATTTAGGACTTCCTTTATCACCTGGTCTTCTAGAGTATTTTAACAAGGGAGCACAGGGCAAAGTTTGACCTTTATTTTCCTTATAAGATATATTGGTAAAAATGTATCTCATTATAATGGCATAGTAACTACTTTTCAAGAGGGTTTTACTATGCTCTTTTGTTTTCATTGACTTCATACATTAGGATATGACTTTGTTTTAATTACATGTTTTTAATTACTAGTTATTGAGTTATCAAATGAAATGTAACTACTAATATAATTGGAGGTCCTCAAATGCTTAGCTACATCACCATGTGTATTATCATTTTACATTTTAATTAAAATGTTAGTGCTACACATTTTCTATAGCATCGTTTGCTTGGTGTATATAATTTCAAGACTTGATTCAGTAATATAGGAAGACAGTATGCTCTGTATTTAGCTGAAGTGAAAAATACAAAATGAAGATATTACTGATATTTTATATACATTTTTCCAAACCCAGAGACTTTGCTGAATTCTTTCACCCAATAAAAATGTATTAAGTCTACTTGCACGTATATTCCTTTTAAAGACTTTGAAGTGAAGAACATGTAATTAGCAGCAACCACAAAAGGCTTTTGCTATAGAAAACATACTATTGTAAATATCTTTTGATTCAAGAGAAAGTGGGTTATGTGTTGACCCTCAGTGTTGACACAAATGAATTACTATTTTACTTCTAAATATTAGGTTTGAAAATCAGAGAAAGCTTAGAATCTTTTCAGAGACTAGGTAATTCAAGCTCATCCCATGTATCTTTCACATTAAAAGAAATCTCAAATATTTGGCATACCATAATCTATTTAGAAGTTGAAAATACAGTGTTATGCTTTATAAATTGGTTAATTTATTAATTTCTCTTAACCTTTATTAAATAAAAATATAATTTTCTTATTTAAGTATTCTTCTATGTTGTATTAATTTCTATCAGCACAGTTACTATTAATATTGATATTATAAAAGCTTTTAATACTTCACTATAGATATAGAAAAAAGGACTGTAAATGACAAGAAATAAGGTTTCTTGGAAAACTTTAAACTGAATTTAAAACAGTTAAATAGATCTCCTAAAGTTAAATAAAAACAAAATATAAAAGGTAGAAGCCATTCATGTTATAAAAACAAATCAGCAAAAGCACTATTACTAATCAGGGAAATAAATGTCTTTGAGAAATGCTACTTTTAAAATATAGCTCAATAAATCAGGTAAAGTATTTGTTAGGAAATGAGAAAAAAATGGGTTATTAGATTCAGCTTCATTCTTAATGTTGGGACATTGAGTAAATCATTGTAATCTTTCATACGTAAAGTAGTTGGTAATATCTATGTCTATAGAATTGTCAAGAATATTATAAGTCTAATAAATACAAAAGTGTTTTTAAATATTGGGTAAAAGTTATTATATAAAGCTATTGGTTCCTATTATTAATTACTGAGTGTTACTTTAAAATTTCCAAACTACGGGGGCGCCTGCGTGGCTCAGTCGGTTGAGCATCTGACTTACGCTCAGGTCATGATCTCACAGCCTGTGAGTTGGAGCCCCACATTGGGCTCTGTGCTGACAGCTCGGAGCCTGGAGCCCGCTTCAGATTCTGTGTCTCCCTCTCTCTCTGCCCCTCCCCTGCTTTGCTCTGTCTCTCTCTCTGTCTCTCAAAAATAAATAAAAATGCTAAAAAATTTTAAAAATAAGAGTACATAAATAAAGAAAGAAAATTTCCAAACTACAGTATCAAGTGACAATCACTCTCATTTAACAAATATTAAGAATATGCCTTACAAAAATCTTAGCATATTGCATATATTATACTCATAATGTTCCAATGATGGAAGGAAAAGCAGATATAAATTTATAGATAGAATAACTCTGATAGTAAAAAGTTCAAAACTTGATTAAGTTGGTATTTTACGATGTCATATATGGAGTCCTCTGGTATGAAATGTAATTTACATTATAATAGCATTAAAAGGCTTATTATAAATTGTATCAGTAGGTCTCATTTTGCAGATTTTTAAACAAGGATATTTCCACATTTTAAGACAAATTCATTTATATACTTATATACATATAGATACATGTAGAAACATAGCTTATCAAGATTTTTGTTATCTCAAACTATTCTGAGAGCTGCTTTGTGGTCATTTCATGTCATTAGTAAAACAAATCAACACACATTTCCATGAATTTCTAGAAAATTAATCTGATATCCTAACAACCACATCTGGCCAGTTACATCTAAAGTTAGAAAAACAAAATAAAACTTAGCAAGAATAAGTATATGTGGAAATCACTACAGATTAACCTCATTTGTTGTCATTTTTTAAAGTGATCCAAAGCCACTGCCAGGTCTTTAAGGACAAATATAAAAGGATAGTCATCCCCCAAACATTTCTCAAACAATTTTTCTTGAACTCACCACAGAAAAGTTCTCCAAGAAAGTCTGTATAAGATGTCGTTGAATAACTTGTAATTAATTTTAAAATCCACGTACTCAAGGTTCACGTATCACAAACACACATTTACTCCATTCAGGCCATACCAAAAGAGTAACACCAACCTGATAGTTCTGGAAGGCCCACCATTTGTCCCCTCTAACAAGCCAGAATCACCTCTGAGTGAGAGTAACGCTAGTGAGAATAATGGTCTTAAAGGAAACCAATGTGCGTGACTGAGGGTGGAATATTACTAGGGGTCACGAGTTAATTTTTAAATAGATGCAGAAATGCACAGTATGATGGTGAGCTGAGTGAAAGAACTCTTCTCCTATGATTCATCTTGGCTCCTCCAATCATTCTCTATCCCCCCTGGCAATCTCAAAAGTGAGAAATGACTCATTAGGTGTGTGTGCCACCGTGAACAGGAGGTCTCAGTTTTCCTGCAGAGCTCATTCACAAAAGACAAGCAATATTAGAAGAATTATGAATTTACTGTAGCAGAGCCACTGGTGTAGCCACCTAGCAAGATGATGGCCTCCAGCACCATGAGAGAAAGAAGTATCATCTGGAGAAAAAGCGGGAGGATTATTCCAACCATCAGAATATTTGTAAATGATTATTGGATTTTGCCTTCCACAGAGATTGGTATGGGATGGTTTGTCTGTTACAAATGCCGGTTTTTATTTTAAGTTCTTTTCTTTGAGTCAACATTCTCTGTTTTTATCAAGTCTATGAGTAAACAATCATGACTAGACTTTATATATAAGTGGACAGGGAAAATCAACAGTAACAGTGACCTGCGACTTACTCTTGGCACTTCTGGTTGTCTTTGTCATTTCCTTTGTAGAGTTACATTTCCTAAATGGGAATTGCATCCTAAGACTGCATCCTGCAACGTTAAAAAAAAAAAAACAAAAAACACCAAACAAACCTACTTTAAATATTCAATGTGCCAAAATGTTAATGAAGCGAAGGTTCTTATGGCAACTTAAGTCACAGTAAAATGTAAACTTACATGAAATTCCCATTCACTAATCTAAAAGTGGGGGGAACTATTCTGTTAGTTGACAGACATTATTAAAGTAAAAAGTTCTCGGTTTAACTATATAAGTAACAAATTTCTAAGACCCAAAGGTACTTTAAAATTACAGTTGTCTTTTTTAGGGGGGCCTGGGTGGCTCAGTCAGTTAAGCATCTGACTGAGGCTCAGGTCATGATCTCACAGTTCTTGAGTTTGAGCCCTGCATCAGGCTCTGTGCTGACAGCTCAGAGCCTGGAGCCTGCTTCAGATGTAGTGTCTCCCTCTCTTTCTGGCTCTCTCCCGCTCTCTCTCTCTCTCCCCTCTCTCAAAAATAAATAAGCATTAAAAAAAATCTTTTAAATTACGGTGGGCCTTTTTAAAGTTGACCACATGTGATTAAGTTGAATTGTTGTTAACTTAGGCAAGTGGCCCGTTTAAAGAATTTATGATACAATGTTCATAATACTTTTATAATGCTCTACAGATCTAGTACAGGTTATCATCATCTATCTGACATCACTCAGTGACTTTCTTATTTGCTAATTAAGAGATTTAATAATTAGCTAGTTTCCTATCATTGCCATACTACAAAGAGTTAGGCTTCATCTACAAGTACTTCGTGATGTCAACACTGATGGGAAAAAACATTTTTATTTGCTACCTCCTATCATTTCTAATTAGAAAGATTTCATTTCCATATTACAATTAGTTCAAAATGAAATATAAATGGTTCTCCCTGCTAGAATTCTTTATGACCTGTACTTTATAAATGTACTCTTCCATTTGCTCTTCATTACATACAACCAGGAGATAAAAATATTCTTGTGATGTTTTTAGATGAAATAAAATATTATGCATCAAAAAATACGTGCGACGAAAAGACTATTTTTAATTTGTAAAAAATTTTCTCAGGCAGAGTCTTCAACAAACTACTTTGCTCTTTTTATTTATAGAGTATAGAAAGTATTTAAGAACTTTGTATTGCAAAACTGTCACAAATCTCTAAACCTGCAAATTCTAGAAGAACATACGATTACTTCATGTAAGTTTAATACAGTGTAGCCAGTGCAGATCTACTGTATGAGGTGTAGAAAATGAAGCAGAATCGAAAGGTCAATCCTGGGTGTTGGGCCTTTCCCGATGGCTTATTTGTTCATCACGTCAGGGGACAGTGGCTTAAATTGATGCCTTTTATGCCACAGACTTGTGGAGTTCCTTGAAAATAGTCAATAACTAAAAAATCAAACTGTTAATGCAAAGTGTCTATTGTACACAATGCACTATGATAGCCCAAAATTTGTTAGCATAAGTGACGGATTTCAAAATAGGCAAATAACAGTCACTTACAAAATTTCTCTCACTTTCTCATACATACACCCAGACACACACACACACACACACACACACACACACACACACACACAAATACACAAACATGTTATGTACAAATGCAGCTGATGAGTACCTGTTGAATCTTGTTGCTAATACTCAGTCTAAAGTACTTGAAAGAGTGCAAGAAAGAAAATAAAAATAAAGCAAACATATAGTAAAATGGCATATATAAATATGTAAATATATCAACAATTACAATAAAAATATAAGTGGATCACATTCCCTATTAAAAGGTTGAACAAGTAGCCTGTTTCCACAATAATTTACTATATACATATATATATATACATGTATGTGTGTATATATATATATATATATATATATATATATAGCACTATTAGACTCTTGTAGGATGTAAAGAAGTAGAACTTGTTTCTTCATGGAATTTATAATCCCCATTGTTACTGGTTTTTTGAACAAAAGAATGAAGTACTAATGCTCAAGAAGAGCTTGTTAGATAATGATAATGATTATAAGTCAAATCGCTTTCTTTTTTTTAAAATTTTTTAACATTTATTTATTTTTTGAGAGACAGAGTGTGAGCAGTAGAGGGGCAGACAGAGAGGGAGACACAGAATCCAAAGCAGGCTCCAGGCTCTGAGCTGTCAGCACAGAGCTGGACGCCGGGCTCCAACTCACGAACTGTGAGATCATGACCTGAGTCGAAGTTGGACGCTTAAACAACTGAGCCATGCAGGCGCTCCCTAAGTCAAATCACTTTCTTTGATCTTTTCTAATGTTTAGGGAAAGGCCCATAAATAGTCCATATCCAAGTCATTTCAGGTAAGTGCTATTTTGACACGATTGTTTCCTAAATGTTGTCACATTTCCTTAAAGAAGTGTTCACACTGGCATCCCCAAATAAAAATTCTTTTGTTGTTTTTAAAAGAGTCTCAAGTGTAAATGATGATTTTAAACAGGAGAACGCACATTGAGCAGTATTAAGTTTAAATTTATTTTCAAATGACGAACTAAAATAAGATATGCAAAGAAGATAACTCTATACAAATCTTGCCCAAAGACAGTGATTTATTGAGATGCCCTCTCACTTACCCTCACTTTAGACCAAAAGCAAAACTGACAACTCAGGTGGAGAAGTGGTAAATGAGAAATGAAACTTGGCCTGTGGTTTTATGTTTAAAGCAAAAAAAAGAAAAAAAAAAAGAAAAGAAAAGAACAAAAACAGATTCAGACCAGTTAAAGGTAGATGGAAATGGCCACTCTATTTCTAATTAAAAAGTAAATGCAGAAGTGCATAACTTATGCAGTGTTTTAGGATTATAAATAACAGTAATTTCAACTCTATAATTCAAATATAGAAAAGATACTACCAATAAATTTATGAAAATATTTAGCCTAATAATCAAAGATGGCCAAATTAAAATAACAAAATACAAATTTTACCTATTATATTGGCAAAGATTTAAACATTAAATACTGAGGTTGACCAGGATTGGAGGGGTGGAGTGTGGGTAAAAATTCTTGGACAGTCTACTGAGTGCAAGTTGATTAAGCTAGAGAAAATTTAGAAACATTTACAAAAAGCAATTCCACTTCTAGGATTTTAATGTAATTATGTATATAACTATGGCCATGTGCAAACATATATGTACATGCATTTTTATTGCAACATTGTTTGCAAAAGTAGAAAAGTGAAAATAATCTAAATGTCACTGATAGAGAATTGACTGAATAAATTAAGGTTCCTACACATCCTTACAATGTAGGACTACATAGCCTTTATGAGTACTGTACCATGTACTGACATGAAAAAAATCTTCATAATAAATTAAATAAAATTAAGTCAAAAGAAAAGCAGGCTACAAAATAGTACAATTTTCTACAGAATATTCTACAAATATTCTATTCTATTCTATTTGTAGAATATTCTATTCTACAAATATTCTACAGAATAATTGCATGTTTATGACTATTTCATTTATATAAGAATACAGGACTACCGGAACCCTATACAGCAAAATGTTAACTTTGTTCCTCACTATGTAGGTGATTTTTAAAATTTTATTTGATTTTTATTTTTGTGATTTTTATTTTTGTTATAACTTGTATTTTCCAAAAAGAATATGCATTAATATTGCATTAAGGAAAAAAAAAAGTAAAGCTAGTTCCATTTTTTAAAAATGAAGTACACAGGTAAAAATAGTAGCTAAAAGTAAATTTGTTGTAAAATATCAATTCTGCAATCACAGGTCCTCTGGTTCTTCTGATTTCTGAGTGAGTATAACCCCTACATTGGCCTTGAAACCTTCCCGAATATCTGCTGATTCTCTTTCGGAAGGCCTGTTACCTGTACGTGTGCTTGTTTCCTTAAGAGCAACAATTTCAGAACAATCAGACATCTATAGTTTTTTTAATGTTTGTTTATTTTTAAGAGAGAGAGAGCAGAAGCAGAGGAGGAGCAGAGAGAGAGGGAGACACAGAACCCAAAGCAGGCTCCAGGCTCTGAGCTGTCAGCACAGAGCCCAACACGGGGTTCAAACTCATGAACAGCTAGATCATGACCTGAGCTGAAGTTGGATGCTTAACCAACTAAACCACCCAGGCACCCCATACACGTTTACAATTTTTAAATGGTGATGAGAGATTGACTGTTTTAGCATTCATTTCCCATTTCCCAGTGCCTTCCCTCAGCACAGCAGCTCCTGCAACCTGCCTATGGAATCATTGGTGGTCTTTCCCCCGGCTTGGGAGCTTGGGAGAGAGCTCCCCCAGGGGGAGGGGGAGAGCCATGTCTTCATTTTTGTATGTCCATATCTTATTCCAAATCAGTCATTCATGATTGTTGAACTAAACAGAACATCCTAGAAACATGCCATCTCTGGCTTAAATTAAATTTAAGGATTTTTACAAATGTTAAATATTCCCATTTTTAATTTTTACTTTATTTCTAATACGTTGTAATTATGAGGGGCTAGAAGACTATACCAGTTACACTTCATTTAGGAACATGAATCCTTCCATTCTCCTTGAATTTTGTAGGTCATTCTAGTGGTATTATGATTAGCAAAATGAGTGGTATAGTAACTTTTACTTGATTCCTAGTCATTTCTTTCTCTCTGTGACATTTATGTCTTATTTAAATGGAAGACTTTTCTTAGTGCAAATCTGATATGATTTGTAATAAAAATTAGTGATTCGCAGTTATAATCATGTGATAGTTGAACATTCCTCCTGTGATTGCAAGGATATTGTCAACCTTTTCACAAACTCCAAGCCTATATTCCAGATGTGACAGATGTGACTCTGTACTTTTGAGAGGACATGAAAGCAGCATTATGGGTCACATAATTGGAAGATAATCTCCATAAAAACTAAGGAAAATGCAATAGCAACTAATAGTCTATTTCTGGCACTACCTGGAAAAAGCAGAGCTAATTCAAATACCGTGACATAAAACATTTAAATCATTAGCTTGTGATATTCATTGTAATATAGCTATTACTGCAGGGAGCATGGTATAGCATTGTGGCTAAAGAACACAGATCCAAATTTGCTATTTATTGTCTGTGAAAGGTGAGCAAGTTTCTCAGTATTCCTGAGTCTATTTCTCTCTACAAAATGGGGACAGTTATACTTGCCTTAGATCACGGCGGTTCTAAGAAATTAAAGTGAGAATGTAAGGAATTTGGCACAGTATCTGGTACATATTAAGAGCTTGTTAAGTCACTGCTGAGAACTCCATTTTATAGATAAAGGAAATAGGATTCAAAGAAATCAGACTTCACATAATTCTTAGTGAAGTGTACCGAAAATGCAAGCTTGATTTCAATGAAATCTAGGCTTACCTATGTGATTCCAAAACTCATGCTTTTTCCACTTCTATTTTTTTCCTCTGAGTCCCAGATTTTTCAATAGATTCTGTTAACATCACAAGCTTGGTTTGGTTTATTTTTTTCTGTCTCCAATTTCTTTTCAAATTCAAACATGTTTCTTATTTTTTTCTAATGCAAATACCTCAAATCACCAAAATGTCTGCCTATTCGTGGCTAAATAGTGAAGATATTGCTCAAGGGAAGAGGAAGTCCATTTTATTGAAAATACAATCTCAAAAGAATCATATTTTCTTGTAGCATGTTTCCCTCTTCATCGCGTTGTATTAGAAATGGCATTTTCCATCCTGTTCAGTGGTCACTAAACATCTTATATAGGCAATCAAATGTATGTTGCATGTAAGAAATGGACAGCTGTCTCCTTCTACTCCCTCTCACACTCGATACCATATTAAAGGACAGTAACATCTATGACAGTTACCCTCACAGGAAAACATTTTTTTTTTTTTTTACAGAGCACATACATACGAGGGAAGAATTATAGTTTCATTTTCTTTATTTTTCCATTTTGTTCTAGTCACAGATTTCTTGTAATATTCCTATGGCAAGAAGAAAAGATAAATCCAGTGCCAAAGTTCCCACTATAGACTGTGTGCCTACGGGCTCTGCCACCCAAACTGGTATGAGACACTGTAAGTATCACCGTCTTTCCTATTCGGTGCTGTTTGTTAGGCCAAGAAGCTGCACTCACTGGTCTATGTGCAGAGAGAGCAATTTGAATTCACACTATTCCTGCATTCCAGGAAACTTGTTTACACTTTTCAGAAAGCACATTTGTATAAATGACTTCCTAATTTTAATAAGGATTTCCAAAAGGAGTTTAAAAAAAAACATAATGGTTTCTCAAATTAGTAACATTATAAACTGCCCCAAACATTTGAAACTTGATTTACATTTACTTTAATTAAGAAATAATATTTCCGTGCAGCATTTTTCGGAGGGGCAGTTAAGAATGTTCTGAAGTAAAATGATAATAAGGTTAATAACTGAATGACCACAATCAAGAAGAAAAGGAAACATAGTTTTTAAGAATAAGAAAGCATAGTGTTCCAACATTAAACCTGCTATTTATTTTCTAAATATATATTTTTTGAGCGTAATTACCTCAGCTTGCTTTATTTAGGAAGGATATTAAAATGTTAACAATAGTTGTTGTAGGTAGTAGAACCAAGGACAGGTTCATTTTTAATTTTAAATATTTTTATGAATGTTATCCATTTTTTATAATGAATATGTATTTCTTAAAGTTTAAAATAAGGGATGCTGAAAGAAATGTCATATGTGGCATAAAGCATATATTAATATTTCAGCACAATTTTACCTCTTCCTCTAAAGTCAAAATAGGATTTTTTTAAATGTCATGCTCAGTTTTAAGTTTAATATCCATAACTTTGAGATGATTTAACTTTAGACAAAGCCTCAATAAATTAAAATTCAACCAAATCATATTTGTTCTCATATCAAATGCAGCAAGTCATTATTTGGTTCAAAGCTTCTAATTTACTTTTACTAAATTGGCTTGTCCGTTAAGTCAAAGGTCAGGCCAGGTTGTGTGTATAGATGCAGTTCTTTATCTTATTTTAAAATATTTCAACTTTTCAATCAAGTGCAAATTAGAATTGGTTGGATAATAGTTGACTGTGAGTTATACCATTTATTCCAAATGCTCTATTGAAAAGTATTTGCAAATAACATATTTCTTGAAAATACCTCCAAATGAAAGATTTCTAAAATAAAAGGAAGGATTTTTTAATTTGAGCAATCATATGAGGAAGAATGTTGGTTTTTAACTCTCTGTCATGTGGATTTATCTACAAACTTTTCTAGCATTGAGACTGTGTAAACATTGTTTGCTAAGTTCTCAAGGAAGCCAAACCACCAGCCTGACATCAATTTTCCATTGTAACAGTACAGTTCTGTTACCAAGAAAAATGCACAGGGCGGATGAATTGTAACAGGTATCTATGGTTCTCATTGCAATGATTTTTAAAAATGGAGCTTAAGAATGAGACCCATGTTTATGGAGTATTCATTTAGTACCAAGGAACTGTTAAATGGTTCACATATGTTATCACACTTAATTTAATCCATAAACCAACCTGTGAAAAAAAACTTATCCAGTCCTCCTTCCTTTTCTCTCTTTTTCCACCGTGGTCAGATCTTCCTTTCAGTCTGAAACTTTCTCCCCAGCTTCTCTAGCTTCTTCTCTCAGTAAATCTTTCCTACTCTTGTCTTGAGGTCTGTTTCTCTGCAAACTTGAACACATAAAGAGAAAAAAAATTTTTTTCTGACAATATAAATTTTCTAGAGTTAAAGAACCATTTGGAAAATGCTTTCTCTCAGACATGTCAAAGATGGAGCATGCTATGCTTTGGAGTAACAAGTGTTTTGTCCATTTTCATACTGCTGAAGTCATATATTTAGCCGAGAATTCTAAAAATGTGCCTCTGAGAAGTATCTTGATTAGCTGTCTTAAGAAAAGCCCTTGATGGGGGTGCCTGGATGGCTCAGTCGGTTAAGCGTCTGATTTCAGCTCAAGTCATGATCTCACAGTCTATGATTTCACAGTCCATGAGTTCAAGCCCCGCCTTGGGTTCTGTCCTGACAGCTCAGAACCTGGAGCCCTCTTTGGATTCTGTGTCCCCCGCTCTCTGCCCCCCCCCACTTGTTCTCTCTCTCTCTCTCCCCCCTCCAAAAAACAAATAAACATTTACTAAAAAAACATTTAAGGTGTCGATGACACCTTAGGTAATAATTCTCACCACTATAGTGATGGTTACCATTGTAGCCATTATTAGATTTTATCTATTTGCACCTTTCTACTATTTCCAACCTTTCACCCACATCCCTAGAAAACTAAAATGAGGAATGCCTTCAAATAATGGAGTAAAAAAACATGGTGCGAGGTGATGGAAAACATAAAGGCTTTAGAATTAGCAAACTTTGTTTTGGAAACCACAACAACAAACCACTGGTGAAGTCTGTGTGAACTGCACAAGTTATTGACATTCTCTGCCTCAATTTTCTCACCTGTGAAATGAAGGTAACACTATGTTCCTTGGGGTTATTGAGCATTAAATAAATGAGCAAACTTATGAAGGTCATGAGAGTAATGTTTGTTTTGTCTTTAAATTCTTTATTAATCCTGTATGCACAGATACAAATACATATATATTGTAAAAACAAATTTTAATTTAAAATAATTTAATTGTGGAGACTTAAGATTTATGAAGATGTTTTTGCAGTATATATATATATATATATATATACATATATGTGTGTGTGTGTGTATATATATATATATATATATATATATATACCATTAAATATTAGGCAGACTGTATACATATCCAAACATGCAGACCCCCAAAAACACGGTCCTCACTCATGGTTAATAAATTTACTGTGGCCTCTGGGCAGCAAATTTTATAAATTATGTTTGAAAGCTATTTTATTCAAAGCATTATAATACATTTATTATTTAGTTCTAGCTATTGCCATAACAGAAAATACCTTTAAAGGGATAAGATGATCAGTCGTAATCCCTGTGACTATGTATTTTCTTAGCAGTCTCTGTATGATTTTCATCTGGTTTAATTAACGCAGATGTGTGTATACCTATAAATCTATCAGAAATTATGTATAAAGAAGGAGGGAGCGACCTAAGGCTCCACCAAACCAGGATAGCTTTTTGCTCTGAAGATGAAAGAAAATATTGGCTGTTGTCAAAAAGTTCTCTCTTTGAAAGTCAAAACCTTTCTCAGCTTTGACATTTTTGATGTCTTAAAGTACAGGGGGGAAAAAAATCTACAAAGATAGGTCTGCAAATATTTTAAATGATTCTCAGTCTAAAAATTCAAAATATCACAAATATTTTAGGCATGTCTCTATGCAGAAAAAAACAGGAAATATATACAATACTCTTCTCTCTTGCCTGCAGTTCTGGTGATTATAAGCAACACTGCCCTCTGGAATAATTACCTCTGTTTGGGGGCAAGGGATTGGGGGAGGAGGGACGTAGAAGGGATGAGGAAGAGGATATGAAATGGGAAAAAGGATCATCATTGTTGCTGATTTTCCATTTATTTTAGGAAAATATTCCTTCCTTGTGGTTTTTTGTATCTGAGATGACTGGCCAGTTGAGGACCTAAGAGGTTGGGAAGGCTTCTCGGGACACTTAGAGCAGGCAGGCGAAGCCCTGGAGAAAAACTCACGTTCTCAAACTGCACATCAGCTCTGCCCTTGACGGCACTGACCCATGGGAGAGGGAATGGCCCGTGGCTTCTCCTCCCTCTCGATCCCTCCCCTTGGGTGACCCTAATGAACCATCTTTAGGTGAATGCACAGCTTCCATCTCAACTCTGATTTTTCTTTAGCCATTTCTGTTTTTGTACCTCTCTGCCTTCTGTTGAGGCCAAAGCAACATTAATGGTTTTTAACATGTTAGATGGTAGTTTCCCCCCTTGTTTTACCAAAAAACACAGAAAATGAGAAACAAGAACCCTCTCAGTGTCTTTAGAAATAGCACATTTGAAAATTTCAACATAAAGATCTAGTTAAATTCAGACTTAAATTCAGTTAAATTCAGTGTGCCAAATTTTAGATGACAATTTGGTTCTCTGCATTTTAAAATGCATAACTGTTTACAATATTCTATTTAATGCAGACATGTCACAATGTGCATGATAGATAAAATTAAAGGCTTATTTATATATATTTTTACAGAATATAACACAAACATTGCTGTCAAAGGAGTTGTAAAATCATCTAATGTGACTCACTCATTTTTCAAATAAGGAAATTAAGTGAAGAATCTTATTCAGAAACAAAACTTTTTTTTGGTATTTTTTTAAAGTCATTGAGCTAGTACACATGGACATAATTATAAACATCATTAAATTAAGATAACGATATATTTTTATTTCAGCTAATAAAGTGCTACTGCCCTGAGTCCTCTGAGTGCCTACCTATCAAAACCTTCTGACATCTTCCTCAAAAGCTCCTGGACCCTTCAACATTAAGCAACTAAAAGGTTAACCCTTTACAAGCAAGAGGCCTTTGGGAGCCAGGCACCCCCCCTGGCGAGAGTGTCTTTTCAGACTGGCTGGTGCCCAAGAGGGTGCAGGCTGTTAACAGTTTTGAGTATTGTCCCTGCATGCAGCCAATGACAGCAACTTAAATTCCCAGCTGTACTGGACATTTGTTGGTTGACCTAGCATGCATTCTCACACTCCCCTTCCACCCCCAGGCAATCATCTATCTCTTCTTCCTCACAGAGCTCATGTGTTTTGGTAAAGGTTGAACCCACTCTGAGCTCCATGGAAAAGACTCGATAAACTTCAGGTCCTTGGTACCTTCCATCCTCTGGCCACAGGCATCACAGGGCGAGCATGTGACCGGCCAACCAGGCTATTTGGAATGCTAGGACAACACTGCTCTCTCCCCTCCCAGGCCCTGTTGAAATTTGCAACAACCTTATTAGGAGCAACAGACCCAGTCTCGGAATGAAATTAACATTGTTGACACTAAAGAGATACAACAGAAAAACTAAGCAGCACAAAGCAAATCGAAAGAAACTGAGTCCTTCCTGGCATGGCTGAACTACTAGATCAACCAATGCTGAAGTCTTCCTGAATTTGGACTTCCCAGTCACCTGAACCTAAGTACTTCTTTTGTTGTTTAAGTTCATCTGAGTTGGGTTTTCTTTTACCTGAAAGTTTATGGGACCTCATATATTAATACACTGGTCCACCAGCAAAGTTTAGCCAAAGGTCTCCAGTATAGCCCTTTAGTTAATTATACCACAAAGTTATGAAACAAAGCAGAATTTCTCAAAATGTGTTCTGAAGAATGGCTAAAATAAAAAATACAAGAAACAAGTGTTGGCAAGGATGTGGAGAAAAAGGAACCCTCTCACACCGTTGATGGAAATGCAAATCAGGGCAACCACTGTGGGAAACTGTATGGAGGTTTCTCAAAAAAAAAAAAAAAAAAAAAAAATAGAACTACTCTATGATCCAGCAAGTACACTACTCGTATTTCCCCAAAGAATACAAAAACATTAATTCAAAAGGATACATGCACCCCTATGTTTATAGCAGCATTATTTGCAATAGAAAACTATGGAAGCAGCCCAAGTGTTCATCAACAAATGAAGGGATAAAGAAGGTGTGATATATTATATATGTATATACACACACACACACACACATATATATATATATATATATATATATATATATATATTACTCAATCATAGAAACAATGAAATCTTGCCATTTGCGATGACATGTATGGAGCTAGAGAGTATCATGCTGAGTAAAATAAGTCAGTTGGAGAAAGACAAATACCATATGATCTTACTTATATGTGGAATTTAAGAAACAAAACAAACAAGCAAAGAAAAAAAAGAGAGGGAGAGAACAAGACAAACCAAGAAACAGAGTCTTAACTGTAGAGAATGAATTGATGATTACTAGAGGGGAGGTAGGTGAGCAGATTGATTCCCTGCCCACGCAGGAGGACCTTGACAGGTTTGTTGACTTTTCTACTTTTCTTTGGGAAGACCTTTAAATCTCTTTAAAAAGCATTAATTCAGAAAACAGAACAACTTCTGTTCTTTCCTTCCCTTCACCATTCACCTACTCACCAGCTGCCAGGGTAAAGGTGGGGTGGGGGTAAGTTTTCCAGATTTTGTAGATAAAAATACAGGATCCCTACTTAATTTAAATCTCAGATGAATAACGAATAATTTTTAATATAAGTATGTCCCAAATATTGCAGAGGATATACTTATAATAAAAAATTGTCGGGGCGCCTGGGTGGCTCAGTCGGTTAAGCATCCGACTTCGGCTCAGGTCACGATCTCATGGTCCGTGAGTTCAAGCCCCGCGTCGGGCTCTGTGCTGACAGCTCAGAGCCTGGAGCCTGCTTCGGATTCTGTGTCTTCCTCTCTCTCTGACCCTCCCCCGTTCATGCTCTGTCTCTCTCTGTCTCAAAAATAAATAAACATTAAAAAAAATTAAAAAAAAATTGTTCATTGTTCATCTGAAATTCAAAATTAACTGAGAATCTTGTATTTTATCTGGCAGCCCTAGGTAAGCACAGGGAAAAGAGGTTCCTCTTTTATAGTCCCTACTTTCCTGAGTGCCTTCACATTCCTTGGACAGGGCAAATGGTGAAGATGATTCTTCTGTGCCAACTTGGGAAGTTCTTTGGTCCTAGGGGACCTCTCTAGCATCAACTCTCAAGATCTGAAGGATATTCCTCATTCCCTCAGGATGCCCACCCCATGTAGCCCTTAATCTGCCAGCTGTGGGGCCCCACAGCAGTTACAATCCTCTGCATTGTCTCATGGGAAGCAATGGGACATCTTTGCCCCCATGCAGCAGCAAGCTCCTAGATTGGCCACCAAAGCGCTAATGAGCCAACTTTTGCATCTACGTTTCGAGGAGGGCATCGACCTCAGTCTGCAGTGTCCCTGAAATACGGGAGCACATATCTCCTCAAGTAGTCACACTGAAGCCACTGGGCTTGGTGTTGGAGGCAGCAACTTTCCCCAGGGGAAAAGGTGGGGGCCCCATCGCACAGCTGCTAGTCTTTCCTCAGAAAATCTCACAAAAACCTCCTCCTCTGAAAGGATCCAAAAATTGTGGAATAGGTTCCCAGATATTTTGCTTGTAGAGTCTGTGCAGGGTGACTTAGCAACTCGCTTGAGAATTCAGCATTTACTTTATCTTGATGCCTAGTTGAAATTTCAATTTTACATTCTGTTATATAGGTTTCTTTTCTGGGAGAATTCTCACAACTTTTAATATAGCATACATTATGAGTCTACAAGAAGGGGTGGGAATTTGCAGTGGTTCCCAAATGTTTTTAATTACATAAACTTTTTTTCTTTTTCTTTCTTTCTTTCTTTTTTTTTTTTCAGGAGATTTGAATAAAATTGCTGTTTTGTGGCACAGACTTGGGAATGGATTGCCCTAGAACATATATATTTTGGTGATCAAGAGCAAGATTAAGAGGTCTGAGTCCATATTTGAATTCCAGCTCTTCCACTTACTTACCTTTAGGCCCTGTGCCCCAGTTTCTTTATTTAATTATAGAGAATGATATCTACTTTACTGAGTTGTTGTGGAAGGGAAATTAGTCAAAACATGGCAAAGCCCCTGGAACAGTGCCTGGCACAGAACATGTGCTCAATAAACCTCAGCTGCTATTTGTAGCAACCACATCGGTAGCAGTAAAAGCAGCAGTCCTGGGGCTGCTTAGGTGATCGTTATAAAATGGCAGAGTTTTAAATGCATTGGGACACTGTGTCATTGTGCAAATCCCCAGGTTTCTAATTTTACAGCTATGTAAAGCAAATGTTTCCATACACTTGAATATGGCTAAGTGAATCAAAGTGCCCCGGAGAATCCTTCAAATAATACTACAAAGTTTGTATCCTCTTGTGTTTAGAAATACAAAACTTTTTTGAAATGTCGAGCATCATTTTCACAGAGTTAGAAGATTATATAAGTAGGAATTACGTTTATTGTTATCACTGGGTAATTTTTAGAGAAGAGAAAGGGCTTAATCTGAAAGGAAAAGAACATCCTTAGCAACTTCAGGTGAGAATAATGATTGCAATACACAAAGTTGTGTACTGTATAACCAAATTTCTAAACATGTACCATCATTCGGGTCCTGTGATTTTTCACCAGTCGCAGTTCTGCCTGAGGCCACCATCCCCTGACTGAGCGGTGCCTCCCTTGCATATGAAACTCGGAAAGGGCAGAGAGAAAACACCAAAACCACCAAGCCCAGCCAGCCCACACCTCAAGACCACTCATTTTAGACACATGGCTGTATCTTAGCTTACAGTAAACAGCACAACAAGCAAAGGTGAGCTCTGGATATGCCAGTGAAAAGTCCCAGTCAGAACATTTGGTTCTGAGTAGTGAACCTTTGAGCAATTTCATTCACAGTTTTGACAGACTGTATTGTTATTATTATGAACTGTGCCTACCTGACCCTCAATAAAAATGATGTGTTCAAGTCCTAACCATTAGCACCTTGGGATGTGACCCTATTTGAAGACAGGGTCTTCCCAGGGGTAATCAAGTTAAAATGAGGTCTTTAGGGTGGGCTCTGTTCCAATAGGACTGATGTTCTTACACAAGGGGGAAATCTGGACACAGACATACACAGGGGGAACATGATGGGAAGAGACACAGGGAAAAGATGTTATCTACAAGCCAAGGAATGATGGAAGCTACCAGAAACTGGGACAGAGAATAGAGCAGATCCTTCCCTAGAGACTTTAGGGGGAGCATGGCCCAGCTGACACTCAGCTTTCAGAATTCTGGCCCCCAGCACTGTGAAAGGACACATCTCTATGGTCCTAAGCCACCCAGTTTGTAGTACAGTTACAGCAACCCCAAGAAACTAATACACTGCATGAAAGTATGTCTCTCCCAACATGCTAATGACTAAACATGGCTGTCCTATACTTTTTCCTGCCTGCTGTCAACAGCTCATCAAAGCTCAGGACCTCCCCTCTGAAGTTGGTAGAAATTCCACATAGAAGAAGCCCACACCACATCATGAAGATACAAGGGAGATAAAATTAAACTGGCAAGAATGCCATTTTAGTACTCTCAACTTTTTTTAAGTTTATTTATTTTTGAGAGAGAGAGAGAATGATCTGGGGGGGGGGTGGGTTGGTGGGGCAGAGAGAGAGGGAGCCACAGAATCTGAAGCAGGCTCCAGGCTCCGAGCTGTCAGCACATAGCCTGAGTCGGGGCATGAACCCAACAACCACGAGATCTTGACCTGAGCCGAAGTCGGATGCTTAACCAACTGAGCCACGCTGGCATCCCTCAACTTTTATTTCAAATGGTTAAGAGAGTATCTCTTTTACTGCAGGGGTCACAGGTATATTCTTCTGAGGTTGCCACATTTAAAAAGAAAACATTAGTGTTAGAAACCAGCCATGTTACATACGAATACAGGCATGCCTCAGACATACTACAGGTTTGGTTCCAGACCACTGAAATAAAGCATGTATTGCAATACAGCCAAGTATATTTTTGGTTTCCCAGTGCATATAAAAGTTACATTTACACTATACTATAGTTTATTAAGTACACAAAGCACTATGTCTAAAAAATAATATAATACTATAAATTAGAAAATACTTCATTGCTAAAAAAAAAAGCGAACCATCATCTAAGCTTTCAACAAGTCATAATCGCTAATCACAAACCATAACAAATACAATAATAATGAAAAAAATTGAAATATTGCCAGTACAACCAAGATGTAACACAGAGACATGAAGTGAACAAATGCTGTTTGCAAAAAATGGCACTGAGGGGCGCCTGGGAGGCTCAGTCGGTTAAGCATCTGACTTCAGCTCAGGTCATGATCTCAAGATTCTTGAGTTTAAGCCCTGCATTGGGCTCTGTGCTGACAGCTCAGAGCCTGGAGCCTGCTTCGGATTCTGTGTCTCCCTCTCTCTCTGCCCCTCCCTTGCTTGTGCTCTGTCTCTCCAAAAATAAACATTAAAAATTTTAAAATAAAAAAAAAAATGGCGCTGATAGACTTGTCCATCACAGAGTTGTCACAAACTGAAGGTTTGTAAAAAAGAAAAAAAAAAAAAGCAGTATCTGTGACGTGCAATAAAGTGGCACACAATAAGATGAGGGGTGCCTCTAAATTTTAATTATAATGTATAAATCCTGGGATCCAAGGAATGATAGCAAAGCTGCAGCCTTTACCAGCATGACTCCATTCCCAGTAACTAACAGGTAGAAGGTTGAGCTGGCTCGGCCCTGAACTGGCCAGCCTCTGAGCCACCCTGGTGCCCTCACTCACTGGGCAAGGCTAAAGCAAAGCAGAGGGAAGAAGTGAGCTACTTTTACGGGCTACCTGCCTCAGCATGACCTGACTGACCCCTGGCTATCTGCTGAAAATGTCTTCCCTATAAAAAAAAAAAAAAAAAAAAAAAAATGGCAGAAATTTTTGGTGGCTGCATTGTTGTAAGATTCCTGGTAAAGCACATTCCTCAAAGCACACCTCAGAAAATTCTCACAGGAGTTAAAAACATTTTCCCTTTTCCTCTATTGTTCTCTTCTCTTCATTCTTCTTGCAAAACATCCTACAGAGGACTTTACTCCTCAGGCCTGTAATCAGAGTAGGGGCACATGTCAAGTCCAAGGTCTCTGGACAGAAAGATTAGACCAAAGAAAATAAGGCTGTAAATGTCATGGGATCTGACACTCGCAACAAATAGTAGCTATGGAGCTTTTGCATGAGGACTTCACCATCTGGTTTCAGAGACCTCAGTTTCCTATGCATGAAGGGAGGAAATTGTACTGCATGGCTTCCTATGACCCTTGCACCTTGAAAATCCTATGATTTTGATTCCTTATTCACAAAAGAGTAGGGTATGGGGTGCCCAGGTGACTCAGTCCGTTCAGCGTTCAACTCTTGATTTCAGCTTGGGTCATGATCTCACGGTTCATGAGCTAGAGCCCCAAATCAGGCTTCTCCACATTGACAGTGCAGAGCCTGCTTGGGATTCTCTCTCCCCACTCTCTCTGCCCCTCCCCACTCATGCTATCTCTCTCTCTGTCTCTCTCAAAATAAATAAACTTTAAAAAAAAAAAAAAAAAGAGGAAGGTATGGATGCTGCAATTACCACGTCTTGGTAATCCTGGCAATATTTCAAATGTTTTCATTATTATCGTGTTTGTTATCATTATTCGTGATTAGCGATCTCACGCTTTAGATTAAGAAGCAGCGTCACTAAAAAGATGGAGACATTACCAAAGGAGAGTAGAAGGATTTTGTGGTAGATTCCTAAGGGAAGTGTTACAACATGAAATGATCCTGCAGGGAAATAGCTAAGACTTGCAAGTGCAAGAGTCCAAGCCATTCCCAGGCAGTGGGTCCCACCGGGCAAGCAGAGACCTTCGTATATCTCTTTCTTTCTGGCTCACTTTCCGCACTTCACATTCCCCCAGATTTGAGGGCAAAGCCCTGCTACAATGAGTGGAATATAGACTCTTTCCATCTCTGTCTTTCTCTCTCACTCTCCAGATGAAACAAAACTCTTACTTCACACTGAAGATACCTCTTATAGTCTTGCATGAGATCAGGTGATGTATCAGGCTCCCAGGAAGCGAGAGATGGCTTGCCAAAATTACAATAATTCAAGGGGGTTTAATAAGGACGATAACAAGGATAGCGCAGGTAGCCCAGATTGGTGACAACAGAGCTTGTATCTGTGTTCCAAAGGAAGCGGTCGGGGAGGAATTGCGAACCCGGAAGGAAGAGTGGTTCAGCCCGGAGGCTGCCAGCCTGAAGCAACAGTGAAGGGAGGGAGCCAAGGGAATAAATACGTTGGAAGCCAATATAGGCATGTTGAAAACATTTCAATCCTTGCCAGTTGAAGTACTTCCTGAAATAATTCTCTTAATGTCCCCAATCTGGTAAAAATGTATCCTTACTGAGGAAAAAGCCAGAGGTAGAAAATGTTTGTGCCAAAGCAATGCAGAATTTTTGGTATGGGATAGATATAAGTAGGCGAATCTGAAATGATTCCTTACTCCCAGAATAAGCTCTTCTACCTGAGATTAAAAACTCGTCAAAAAAAAAAAAAAAAACAAACCAAAAAACAAAAAACAAGTTCTAAAAGTTTGCTACTTGTTATTCTTCATAATTAAGTAAAAGAGCGACTGTTTTGTTTCCTTTGGATACACTCAATCTGAATACAATTAACCAATGATTGATAACAGGGGGAAGTGACCCTTGAGCCTTCTCTTAAATATCCAGCATTTGTTTCAGAAGGCCATTGGGATCCCACTTGTACAGTCTTAGCATAGAGCTAGTTCTGTCCGAGAATCTTCCTGTGTGTTGGATCTATTTTAATTGCATTTCAACCCCCCTCCCAGAGCATAAGCCAAATTCTCTGCAGTGTCTAACCTGGGGTAGCAAATATATGGCAAAGGGTTTCCACTTTTCACTCCCATACTCACAAGAGATGTGACTAATCAACCGTTTCTGGTTCCTGGAAACTGAAATATGATAGTGACTCTGTCAACAAATTCTCTGTTAACCAAAGGAATTAGCTTCTGCATCCTTCCTCTTTTAGTCCCTTCAGGCTTTTCAAAATGGTATTAGTACCTACTACAAAAACCTTGTTACAGCCTATTGCAATGAGTCATTACTACATAATAATTGCTTACTCCCCTACAATTAACCTTCTGTTGACATGGCTCATAAATTATGCTTCTCTTTCTTATCTTCTCCTGTTAATCTTGTAACATCTCTGGGGGTAAGGAGTAATCCTAACTAATTAACATTTATTCTTCAGGTGAGCCATGCTATAAAGACTCCAGGAAACAATTTGTTTTCTTACCGGTTTGTCATTTACAACCCAAGCCAGAATTCTTCCACTTCAGAATAAAACCAGAGTTTAATTAAAGCAAGGAGAACATCAGCTTAGGGGGATATAGCATTCCTTCTCTGTCTTATGCTTTAAGATCCATCAGATGAAATCCTGAAATACCAATGTTGGAGTGGGGGGATGAGGAAGCTTTCCTGATGCTGAAGACAGGTAATTTTTAAGGTAATGCAAGACACTTAAAAAGCTTGTTATATACAATAAATAGGTAATAAATATAAACCAAGATTAGCTTCAAGGAAATGTAGATAATTACATGAGGATTTACTTTATGGTCCATTCATTTGTTCAACAAATGTTAATCATTACCAAACCAAACATTTGGCACTGCATATTCCTTCCTAAACTTTCGAAGTTGCCAGAAGGACAACTACCAGGTAACTTCACATACTACCCCTGGATCAGTCTGAAACAGGTGGGATTAGCGTGGCTAGATCATAGATCTGGCCCAATTTGGCCTTTCCTATAATCTTGCAGCATTTCTATTATAGATGCTGATTTACTCAAACATATAAGAATAATCCTACTTAATCCAAACCCTTTGATCTGAGGGATTATAAAGAATATGTATAAATAGACAAAAATAAACATTCCAACTGAAGTCCTATCTGTTCATCTGATTAAAATTCTATTTTTTTGAAAGATGGATGCTTTGGTCAAATAGTTGACTTTTCTATCCTGTATAAAGGGCTAAATCAGTTTCTCTCATATCAAAAGTTTCCTTTTCCACCAACTTTATTCACTGTCCTGCTGCCCAAAGTCCTGGGTCTAAAGATACCAGTCTGATACCACGCAATCCGATGATAATACACTGAATGCTTGCCAACAAGAAAGAATGCTCAAGGAATACAATGATTAGTGACTAAATCATTTTAAAATGCTATTGGTTTCCTTTGTCTCTAGAGGATATACACCCAGGAACAATAATAAAAGTTCAAAAAAGCCAAAATCCTTCTTCCCCCTTTCACCACATAAATTAACCTCCTCCTTTATAAACAAGTGATTATTTACAAAGTTGGTTAAAAGGAGTTTAGATTTAGGTTTCATTTAGAATTTCTCAGCCACACATTTCATTTTTCTCCTATTATTTAAAAATTATTTTATTGCACATGATATTCCAAGTACTTAAACTTTGGTGTGAGTTTTTAAAAACGTAGTTAGAAAAACAACAGAGGGGAAAACGTGGCACCGGTTATGAAAACGTTCTTGAAACCAAATTTATCTCAGGAAGAAAGGAAAACCAACAATGAAGCTTAAGCAAAAAGATTTTTCTAATATTGTACTTGTTGACTCTGGGGTGACTGACAGAAGAATAAACACATCCACCCTTTTCTACTATTCAAAACACCTTCCCTTTTAAACACATAATGCAGAATCTTACCTTACAGGGGATGATCACAGGCTACTATATTACAGCTCTTTTATTCAAACTAAAAACCATATCTTGATGCATATAAAAAGTTAAATCAAATCCAGACAGCCAGATAAGAGACAAATAGAGAAAAAAGAAGGAAACCAGATGTTTCTGAGGGTTTTTTTTTTTTTTTTTTAAAAAAAAACCTCTTTGGCTCCAGCTAAGGTTGAGGTTAGCCTGAGCATTGCGTGCCATTCTTGAAGGACCCTAGGGCTGACTCATTTATTTTATCATTTCTTGTGAAAATGAGAGGTGGCAGCCATCACTGAAGAGTGAAGGGTGACTTGGTGACTGATCTCTTTACTAAAATGAGGAAAGCAATCACACGCGATGTTCAAAATCTCCCCACTCCCAGAGAAACCCAGCAGCTTTATAGAAAGGAAGTTATTTCTATCTAAGAAGACAGGTGGCAACTGAAAATACAAATGAAGAAAAGAAGAATAAACATCTTTTTCAGATATGTATCAGCAGTTACAAATAATGAATATTATTCCAGTTTTCTTACCTGCATATTGCAAGTCAAAATAGACTTGATCACTGTGTTTTTAAAGTTCTATCTTTTTAAAGTTCCCTTTCTAAATGCATCACTTCACTCTTAACTGTCCAAAGGACCCGTTAGAGTCTACTTCCTCTAAAACAGGTGCAATTTTAATAGAATAGTGGGGGCAAAGGCCACCCGCCCACCCAGAGTGTTGAGGAACAAGCATGGGCACAGTGAGCAGAGGAAGGTAGGAAGTGATAAGTGTCCTAAGAGAAGTCATGGCAAGGTCAAAGTTCCTTCTCTCCTGGGGCAGTGGGGCTGGACTTTTGATTGAGCTGAGCTGCAGGGACAGACACTAATGTGTTTCCCTGTGGATCTGGAAAGGAAACAGCAAGAACAACCTGGTTGAGCACTTAACTGGAGTGGGAGAGACAGACACTTTTTTTTTAAGTTTATTTATTTGAGAGAGAGAGAGAGAGAGAGCACAAGCTGGAGAGGTCAGAGAGAAGGAGCAACAGAATCCCAAGCAGGCTCTGCACCATCAGCACAGAGCCCAAGGTGGGGCTTGAGATCTCACCAACCGTGAGATCGTTAGGGAGCTGAGATGAAGAGTTGGATGTTTAACAGGACTTCACCACCCAGGCACCCCTGGGACAGACACTTTTCTGAATACTTTACAAGAATATCAATTTTAATCCTTAACACAACCTGGAGAAGTAAATATTGTTATCCCAGTTTTAGAGATGAGGAAGTTGAGACACCGAGTTGAAGGAGAAGGAGAGTAAAACTCCGACATCCAGGCAGACTCATCCCATCGCCATTCTGCAGTCTCGATGTTTCAAAACCACACCTGCGTTCTATGTGACTAATCAACATTTTTGTATTACTTCAACTAATGAAGCACATTCTCTTATATTATCTCAATTTATCTTCATTAAATCACTGAAAAGATGCTCTTGTTAGTAAGCTTGTTACTCGGGTGAGAAAAATGAGTCTCAAGTTCATCCAGGAAATGGTAGAGCCCCAACCAGAAAACAAATTTTGTGCCCTCAATTCTTCTGCTCTTTCAGTCTAGCCTCTTGCCTTTCATCTCTGCTCCCCTCCTCTCCTTCTGATTCATGGGAAGGCTGTGATGTCTGTAAATTCCCACATCCACCTGCAGCCAAAATTGAAGCTTTAGTCCATCAGCTTTCCAGCTTCAATTCCTGTTAAAACATAAAGGCCCTTATGAGAAGGGGCACTTTAATCTTTCATCAGCCATTTGCACTTCAGTGAGACCAAGGGTCTGACCAGGGTGAGACCAAGGGTAAACATTTTAATGTTTATTAATTTTTGAGAGAGAGACAGAGCACGAGCAGAAGAGGGTCAGAGAAAGAGGGAGACACAGAATCAGAAGCAGGCTCCAGGCTCTGAGCCATCAGCACAGAGCTCATTGCAGGGCTCAAACTCATGAGCTGTGAGACCATGACCTGAGCTGAAGCCAGCTGCTTAACCGACTGAGCCACCCAAGTGCCCTTGAGATCAGGTTTTCTTTAATAAACGTTACTTCTTAGAGCAGTCTTGAATTCACAGCAAAATTGAAGGGAAGGTACAGAGATTTCCCATATGCCCCTTGCCCCTATACATGTACAGCCTCCCCCATCATTAATATCCCCTGCTAAAGCAGAACATTCATTAGAATTGATGGATGTACAGTAACACTTCATTATCACTCCAAACCCATAGTTCACATCAGGAATCACTCTTGGTGTTGCATATTTTATGGGTTTGGATGAATGCATGATGGCGTGTGTCCCCAACTACATTATCACACGGAATAGTCTCACTGCCCTAAAAATAGTTTGTGTTCTGCCTATTCATCCCTCCCTCCACCGTAATTCCTGGAAACCATTGATCTTATTTCTTTCTAAAATCAGTTTTTCATAGGAATAGATGAGCATAAAAACAACACAAAGGAACAAAAAACATAAAAATGAGGGCATTTAGTACCTAAGGTATACAGGGTGACATGGGTCGGGAAATTGAAGATCTAAAGATTAACAAACTCTAGCAACCTTATAAGTGAGGTAGATACACACCTCTCTCTGCCTCACCCCTGCCCACATCTTACTGAGACTCGCCTCTTTCAAACTTTTTAGCCATGAAAACCTACGTTGAAACAATATCTTACATTTATATACATAGAATATTAACTAAAAATGTGATTGTTAAGAGTTTGTTAGAATGAAAGTTTAACTATTTTAATAAAAGTTATATTGTTACATGTACCTCAGTATCAACTTCTGCTGGCAGCATTGGATCTATTCTTTTTAAATTTTTATTTATTGTATGGCATTGAAAAAATCCAATTCATAATAATAAATATCTGCAAATGGTTCTTTTTTAAAAATTTTTTACTGTTTATTTATTTTTGAAAGAGTGAGAGGGAGAGACAGAGCATGAGCAAGGGAGGGGCCAAGAGAGCAGGCGACACAGAATCCAAAACAGACTCCAGGCTCAGGTCTGACAGCAGAGAGCCCAATGCAAGGCTTGAACTCACGAACCGTGAGATCATGACCTAGGCTGAAGTCTATGCTTAACCAACTGAGCCACCCAGGCACCCCTGCAAGTGATTCTTTCAAAGAACTCAACTTGCAGTCTCGGACTATTTCCATTAAGCTGAATCAGAACTTTTAAAGAGCACTAATTTCTTGCATTCTTTAGTGTAAATACAAAAGTCTGACACATATCCAAAATTCACAGTTAGCATTAACACCATCTGTATAAAAATATCAAAATATGACCAAGTTATGTGCTCAATTGCTTCTATCTGAGTACTGATGTATGAGGAAAACAGTCACCAAAAGGCATTCCTGGGTCTTGCCAGGACCACAATCATGTAAGCATTATCATGGTATACTTAGCGGTGTGCATTTATAGGCTTAAATCTTGCAAATGTGAAGCTATAAACTTTTTTAAACAAATCTCTTATCTGCAAGAGCAATGTATGAGCAGAGCCAGGGTAAACTCTGAAAGAAAAGACCATTAAAGAGGACTAGCCTTGCCAGATATTAGAAGATATTATAAAGCTCTAGTGATTAAACTGTGTGTTGAAATAGACAACCAATGAAAGAGAACAGGGTACAGAAATATATATATGAGATATGAATATGATAAAGTTGAGCACTTCAGTATAAAAAAGATGACTTTACCATTTCTTGGGGGAAAAAGCCATATGGAAAACAACAAAAAAAGAACCTGGATCTCTCTCCTCCCTTATGTCAAAATACATTTCTGGTGCAGTGATGTGCTAGACCTGGCATATACCAGCTGGCAGGAGCCCATTGTGCACATCTTTTCCTAACTAACTCTGTGTTCAGTTCACATTGATAGCTGATAATTGAGCAGGATGGGAATGTTTACACTTCAGTAATTGGCAAATACTACAGATCAGGGCTGCTGTTGTTTTTGTGTTTTGAGACCCAATTTTCCAGTCACCACTGCTGGTAGAAAAAAATCATACAAGATACGAACCAGAAGATAACATGAAGATTTTTCTTTTTACAACCTTAGAGGTGATAGAGAAAGTTTTTTATACAATCCAAAATATTTTTTAAAAGATACACTGACAAAAAGCAAAAACCTACTCTGAAAAAATTCTATAAGTCATGTTAAAATTTAAATGTCAAAAGAGGGAAAAATAAACACACATATAAAAAAGGGCTCATTTTCTTATGCAGAGAGCTCTAACAAATTAATGGGGAAAAGCTGAGCAATTTAATATGAAGATGACAGACAGCAATTGACAGTTAACAGAAACATAAATATAAATGGCTAATAAGTACATGAAAAACATGCTCAACCTCATGCATAATGCGAAATCCAAAATGAAAAACATATATATATTTTTTAATCTATAAAATGGCAAAAATCTAGTGTAGGCTGTGATGTTGAGGGTAGAAGTGATGTAGCCCATTCATTCACTGTGGGACATTGTTAAATTAAATTTAACATTATTAAGTAAAATTTACAATTCACACTCTTTCCAACTCAGTAATTTTACATCTAGGAATTTGTTTTATAGGCTTTCACAGTCTCATAAAAATGAGCAGATGTGGATGACTGTTACGGTTCTGTGTGTGTAGTAGTTACCTATTACTACATAAGAAATGCCCCCAAGACTGAAAAGCTTGAAGTCATGTTAAACATTATTATCTTATACAATTTCTGTGTCTTGGGAGTTGGAAAGCTGCTTAGCTGGGGGAGTATTTTTCAGGAGATTGTAGTCAAGGTGTGGGCGGAGGTGTCTGAAGGTCATTGACTGGGGCTGGAAGAGCCAGTTCCAGTGTGACTCACTCATATGGCTGACAAGTTGAAGGAAGCCTCAGTTCCTCACCCCCCAGACCTAAGTCGGATTACTGGAGTGTCCCCATGACACGGTAACTGGCTTCTACCAGACTGAGTGACCCATGAGAGAACAAGGCAGAAGTCCCAATGCATTTTATAACCTACTCCCGGAAGTAATACATCACCATATCCATAATATCTTCTTGTTACACAGGTTAACCCAATCCAGTGAGGGATGAGAATATACCAAGGGCATGAATATCAGTGGATGAAAGACACTGGAGGCCATCTTTTGAGGCTGATCTCAACAGCCACTAATAAGGTGCAGGTTAAATAAATTTCCTAACTTAATGAAATGTCGTAGAACCTTTGAAAAGAAGGAAGCGGGAGCAGCCTACATGCACTGCTATGGGGAAAATGCCCAAATTTGAAGCACACATTTATGTGTTTATAATACGAATCTCTGAGTATTCTTATAAATATAGGCATATATGCACAGTTGCATAATTATATGCATAAGGGTACACAATTTCTGCAACAATTTATAAGGAGTTTTATTAGTGGTTAGTGGTTAAAGATAGGTAACTTTTTTTTATGCACTGGTAATGTTTGAAAAAACGTTACTATGCACATATAATACATTCATAATTTTTAAAGCTAGTTTAAAAATATGCTTCACAGATATTTACAGGACAGATAAACAAAGGGAGATATCATTTTAGCCAAGGTCAGATGACAGACTTCCTCCTTACTCTAGCCCTTGCTCAGAGGAGCTGAGGGATAAGCAGGAAAAAACACAACAGGGTTTTCTGAATTGAGGGTTGAGCACTATGAAGTCTCCCTGATCTCCAGGTCTCCAGACTCTGCAAAACTGGATTACATGAGACAGGAATTATCCCAAAGGAAAAATCTGCTGTGGTCGATTTCTCCCAATTCTGAGGCCACAGAGTCCAATGGAGGGTCTGGCAGCTGAGAACGTGCAGGAATGTCAAGGCTTGCAGTGGGTAGCAGTTACACAGGGTCATTCGACCATGGAAAGCCTCTCAACACCTTAGTGTTAGTGAAACTCAGTGCCCGTGGATTCCTTCATCATCTGCTCCTAGGAAAGCAGGGCATGTGAACCTGGGTCCTAGAAGATCCTCAGGGACTACCACTGCAAGAGTGATCACTCTTGGTGGATTATGATGATGGGGATGTGGACACAGAAAGCCCATGCTCAGTTTATTACGAGGTCCAGCTTGTGTTACAAGGTCAAGAAGAGCTCCGCTGGGTTGAGGGAGAGGACAGCTGAGAACTGTGTGCAGCAAGCATGAGCAAGATAGAGTTATAGATTTTTAAGGAAGCTTCCTAATAGCTTGTATAAAAATCCCAAAAACACAATGATAATAATTATATTATCAGATGCAGCTGATATTTACTGAATGCTGATTATTCATTTACTAATTGTGCCCATTTTAAAGTTTAAAATGCTGAGAATAGGAGAAGCCAAGCGATCTTCCCAAGGATATTACATAACTTATTTTGGAATTTCAGTTTTAACAAATAATTCAAAAATGTAATTTAAAAACATTTTGAATCGAACATTTTAAAGTTTTATTTATTTATTTTGAGAGAGAGAGAGTGCATGCACAAGGGGGCGGGGGGCAGGCAGGGAGACAATTCCAAGCAGGCTCCACACTGCCAGTGCATAGCCCAATGGGCTCAAGCTCACAAACCATGAGATGATGACCTGAGCAGGGATCAAGAGTCAGATGCTTAACCAGCTGAGCCACCCAGGCACCCTTGAATCAAATATTTTAAAAGTAAGTACTCCCGCTCAAGAAATCTGAAAACTACTGCTTTGCTGATCCAACACTGAACCAGTGAGCAGAATTTACAGAAGGGTAAATTTCTGTTCAGTATAAACTTATTCATAATGGAAGTGTCAATCATGGAAGGACATTTCCTGAGATAGAAAGCTCCCCATGACTGGAAATGTTCAAGCAGAATCGCTACCACCACCTGTTAGGTATCTTCTAGACAAGGGTGAGCAGCACCCCATTGGTTCCTTTCATAGCTAAGCTCTGATGTTACCACTGAGAATAGAGCTTTACATGTTACCCTTCAGGTTGAACTGAGCTGAAGCTGCTGATTGCAGAAGACGTGATTAAATATATTTCCTAAGATTGGGGGGTTTTAGTGATAATAGCAAATACATACAAAGCACTTAATTATATGCCTGGCACTGTTTTAGGTGCTTTACATATATTAACGTACGTGATCCTTTCTATCACCCTAATGAAGCATGTGTTATTTACACAGAATTATCTAAGATCCTAACCTCAAAATCTGGCTACCAAATCCATGCTCTTCAACACTGTGATATTGCAGTGAGATAGTTGCAATTTATCCCTACAAAGGGAGAAGAGTTTAGCTAAAACACTGCAGATAAAAGAATAAACAGACACAGGAAGTGGTTTGTTATGTAATAGGGAGTTTCTGTCCATGTTTCTAGTTCTGTCTCCAAATCACAGGTTGATACTTCAAAAAAAATCAGTGCCTCGATATCAGTAACATTCCTTGTTTCTGAATTCAGTACAAGTCAGTTTAACCTAAAATTTTTAACTTAATGGAGAAAAAAAAAGATAAGGAGAAAATCATAAGAATAGCTTAGTAGAATAAGAGACTCTTAAATTAAAACTGAGAACAAACTGAGGGTTTATGGGGGGTGGGAGGGAGAGGAGAGTGGGTGATGGGTATTGAGGAGGGTACTTTTTGGGATGAGCACTGGGTGTTGTATGGAAACCAATTTGACAATAAATTTCATATATTGAAAAATAAAAAAAAAATTAAAAAAATAAAAAGAATAGCTTAGTAGAGTGTAAGTTCCCTAGCCTTTTTTTTATTTTTTTGCATAACAATGGGATTTGTTTTCACAGATCAACAACCAGGCACATTTACAGGTCCCTTATTGAATGCAAACCATGGTTAAGTGCTGAAAGTGGCCAACTGTGAGGCAAAGTCTCTCCAGTCCACTCGGAGGCGCTTTCCCACCTCAGTGATTCAGAGTCAGACATGGCTCTACACAGGACTCCGTCCTGTGGGGCAAATACTCCCACCCCCACCCCCCACCGCCCCACCTCCCCACACCTCAGTTTTTCTCATACATGTAATGGGGATAATAGTACCTGTCTCATAGGAAAATTTCTTTTCTTTTTTTAACGTTTATTCATTTTTGAGAGACAGAGCATGAGCTGGGGAGGGGCAGAGAGAGGGAGACACAGAATCCAAAGCAGGCTCCAGGCTCTGAGCTGTCAGCACAGAGTCCGACGCAGGGCTCAAACTCACAAACTGTGAGATCATGACCTGAGCTGAAATCAGATGCCTAACTCACTGAGCCACCCAGGGACCCCCTCATAGGAATATTTTAATACTGAGTAACCTCATGTAATTTTAGAACAGTGCCTGGTACACGGTAAATCGCCAATTAGGTTAGCTATTAATGTTAGCTAGTGTGAGGAGAAATAGGGCATTTATTATTATTAATGTTTATTTACTTATTTATTTATTTATGAGAGGGAGAGAGACAGAGCATGAGCAGGGGAGGGGCAGAGAGAGAGGGTGAAGAATGTGAAGAAGACTCCAGGCTCTGAACTGTCATCACAGAGCCCGACGTGGGGCTCGAACTCACGAACGGTGAGGTTCAACTGAGCCGAAGTTGGATGCTTAACTGACTGAGCCACCCAGGCGCCCCAGAAATAGACCATTTAAATGTACATCTAAGTTTACAAAGACATAAATGATACTGCTGAGCAGTGTGTAAGAATCTGATGAGTTACAGATACTAAGTATGCCTGGGGTCAACATTGGGTGAGATGGATATGGAGAGAGGACTGGGGCTGGCTGTCAGGGTGGGGAGGCTCCTGCAGGGCCAGGAAACCAATTCTTTTGCCCACCTTTGATGTGGCATAGTTTCAAATGCTGTTAGGAGTCTGTGCTGCACACTGGACCATAAGGGAAAGAAACAAAATACAAAGAGAATTAGAAAGTTAAACAACAGATGGGAAACAGTGCTAAATAAAAGAAGACACACAGAGGTTAACATGTTATTTCCTTCTGCAATAAGTAAATAAATATATGTATGTATGTGTGTATATATTTGTATAGATATGTGTATATATACATATACAGTAAAACCTTGGTTTGCAAGCATCATTCGTTCAGAAAACACGCTTGTTATCCAAAGCGCTTGTATATCAAAGCTGATTTCCCCATAAGAAATAACGGAAACTCAGATGATTTGCTCCACAACCCAAAAATATTCATATAAAAATGATTGCAATACTATAATATCATACAAAATAATAAAGAAAACACAAAATAGAAAGAAAAATAAACAAATGAACCTGCACTTACGTTTGAAAACCTTCCTGGCTGGTGTGTGGGAGACAAGAGACAGGAGGGTTATTGTGTAGGATGACTTTCACTATCACTAAGAGAATCACTGCTAAATGGAATCTTTTTCTGCATGGGGGCCAGTATATACGCATACAGCCGCACAGATGTTGACTACAGTACAGTATTGATAAACTCTTGTCATATACTGTATTTAATGTAACTGGCAATAAGGCAGCAGAGGAAAGGGTCTATATCTGCAGGCAGCCTGACCTAGAATGAAGCAGAGCAATCCTAAGCTTACCCTTACATGGAAAAGCAAAGGGCCGTCCATAGGTGCTTTGAAGTGACAAAAAATGCCCTAGTACCAGTTGTGAACACCTTCCAATGTTCTGAAAATTCACTGATTTCTGCCAAACACCACAGACTGAGACCAAGCATCTGATCATGGAAGACGATCATCCACAATCCCCAGAGAGAGAGAAAGAGAGAACCGTTGGGTCAGTTGTGATCATGTGATGTATGGCATCACATACCACTCGTATTGCAAGACACCGCTCATTTATCAAGTTGAAATTTATTAGAAATGTTTGCTTGGCTTGCAGAACAAGTTACTCTCAATCCAAGGTTTTGCTGTATATAAGTGTGTTTAATATTTTGATGTATGTGTAAATATATATTACTGAATTGTTTTTCACTTTTCCAGCTAAATTCCTCCTTCAGATGACTCAAATTTCTTAGTTTTAAAACTAACGATTATTTTTGACATTGACTAGAAAAAGTGAAAAGCAATTTACCAAAGCCTCTCTCTGTAAAATCTAAACATGTGTGGGCATTTATAGTTCCCACCTGGAGGGGATTCCTGATGAATCTCATCTACTCTTTCAAGTGTCAACTACTCATTCATCTACTTTTCTACCTCGTCACTTGTTTTAATGAGTTTGGTGTGGTTTTAACTGATTTTCTAGGTACCTAATAATGTTTGGACAACAACCAGGTTACTGAGCTCTTTCCCACACATTATGTCACAGTAATGTTGAGAGGGGCATATTACTCATTCTAGTCTACAGAGTAGGTAACTTGAGAAGACAGTCTATGTGACTTTCCCTAGATCACAAAGGGGTGACTGGTCTATGTGGGGCTGGATGGTATGGGAATCTTATAAAAGGTTTCAGAAATGGCATTTAAGGGTCCCCTGGTGTCTGGTTAAAAAAGGAAAAGTGGGGGCGATAATACAGAGTCTCTGCTTGTAATTTTGTTGTTGTTGCCATTTATTGGTCTTACTTTGATTTCGTTTTTGATCTGAAAGAAAGCTAAAGGGTTATTTTTTCCTCACAAGCTTCAGAACCCTGCCAGAGAGAGCAACTAATTTCCACAACCCCCTGACAGTGGTCTGGGGTCTCTATTCAGGGGAGCAAGAGGTGTAGTGATGGAACAGAATCCCCCTCCAGCAGCAGGGACACACTGGACTGCTGGGTCCAGGGAAACTCTTCCCAGAACTGCCCCATTGCCTCATCCTCATTAGGGATTAAAGTAAATTATTAAAGCCACAACCCTGTGAACTGGCTGCATTAGCACCTACAGCCTAGGTTGGTAAAGCTACTTCCTACTATGAAACACTTTAGCAGAAGTGGTGGTTCAAGACAGGCCTGTAACAATGTAAGGATTTTTACAAGAGCCTGGGGGGTGGAGGGGTGGGAGGAGGGACATTGGAGGAGAGGTTGGCAGGAAGCCCAAGGTACCCCAGGAGCCTATGCATAAGCAGTCCTTGGCCACCAAAAAGGTGAGGAGCTTTACCCAATCCTGGAAATATGAACTTGTGGCCTGATGGTACTCTTGGAATTGAGTCTCTTTAGTGTAAGATGTCAGAAAATAAGGATTGAGAGAAGCTTCAAGGATTAGGGAAAATGGAAAGGGGGCATGTACAGAGGAAAACAAAGGCAGGTGGAGGGTAAAGGCAAGGAGCAGGCATTAGTGGTATGATGGTTAATTTTATGTGTCTACTTGGCTGTGCCACAGTGCCCACATAGGTGGCCAAAAATTATTCTGGATGTTTCTGTGAGGGTGTTTTCAGTGAGATTGACGTTTAAATCAGTGAACTTTGAGCAAAGCAGATTGCCCTCCATAAAGTGGGTGGGCCTCCTACAGTCCTCTTGAGGAGGGACCATAAGGCAAGCTGAGGGCAAAGCACAAGCTAGCACAACTCCCCTTCCCCCAGATGGGATGTGTATGCTATTCCTCAGGCACTCCTGGATGCCCAAGAACAAAGGAAAGGGAAGAAAACAGATGGTTAACTGATAGAGATCACAGTCATGAAGGACAGGAGTCTTCACCAGTTTACAAATGTCTTAGTAAATTACAAGAAAAAGGCAATCTTATCAATAGCCTAATCTCTAGAAACCTATAGACTCAGTTTCCTGGAACCCCTAATATCACCCTCCCCGCCCCCCAGAGTGATGTGGAGAACAAAGGCAAGATGGAAATGACAGGTAAAATTAACTTTCTTTATAACTTGCAGCCCATTGACAAATACTTGAGGCAAATACAGAGTATAACCCCCCTAGTGTCATCATGTTAATGGAGGGAAAACATTAAAGGAGGGAAAACAACCTTAACCTGACAATAGCAAGCCCCCTGGCATCTTATCAGTCCTCTTTAGCTTATGAAAGTCCTTCTGGAGGCCTCCCTTTTGTCTTTACTGCCTCCAACTCCATAGTATATAACCAGTCACTCCTCATAACCCCAGTGCAGCTCTTTCTGCCCACAGGTCCTGTCTCTTTGCTTTAATAAAATCACCTTTTTGCACCAAAGATATCTCAAGAATTCTTTCTTGGCTGTTGGCTCCAGACACCCACCACTCCACAACCTGATCACTCTGAACGTTTGAATAGAACAAAACACCCAACCCACTTCCCCTGAGCAAGAAGAAATTCTGCAGTACTTGGCCTTCATTTGGACTTGAACTGAGGCATCCACTCTTTCTTAGGTCTCCAGTCTGTGGGCCTTAAGAAGTGAACTGCAGGTTTTGGACTTGCCAGCCTCCATAACAGCATAATGCAATTCTTCAAAATAGGTCTCTTTAAGGGGCACCTAGGTGGCTCAGTTGGTTAGGTGGCTGACTTTGGCTCAGGTCATGATCTCGCGGTCTGTGGGTTTGAGCCCCAGGTCAGGCCCTGTTCTGGCAGCTCAGAGCCTGGAGCCTGCTTCCAATTCCGTGTCTCCCTCTCTCTGCCCCTCCCCTGCTTACTTCTGTCTCTTTCTCAAATAATAAACATTAAAAAATTTTTTTTAAATAGATCTCTTTAATACATATATACATCTATATATTTCTAGATCTCTTTAATATATATATGTAATGCCCCCGATTTCGAATCCGAGAGACCACCAAGGAGCTGATACCGATGCAAACGCACGAGGGTTTTTATTTACAAGCTCGAGCTTGGGCCCAAGCTTGGGCCCAAGTATACCCGACACAGCGGAGCAGGGACTTGGACCCCTAGGTTAAGAGGCGTAGCAGTTTTATGGGGTCCAGTGGCCAATGAGATTGTAACACACACAGAAAGTTGCACATTCATGTCAGTCCACACGCAGGTGGCCAATTGAATTACAATTTACCCTATAGTAACTGTTTGAACTAGCCTATCACTCTGGTCAGAATTGACACGCAAGTTTGGCGGGCAAAAGGCGGGGTTTACATTCTTTGGCGGTTAGGGGTTCTGCCTTCCTAAATGAGCCGGTTTCCAGTAAGGGTGTGCTCAGAGGCTTGACTAGGGTAGGGGAGTGTCTTAAGCAATAAGTAGGTCATGTGGGGGTTATACATGAGATGGTGGGTGTAGCACAAAATGGAGTTAGTCTTGCTCTGCTTGTCCAGGGGTACAGGATTTTTGTTAAATTTCTTGAGTCCCACAATATATATACATCCTGTTGGTTTGACTTCTCTGGAGAACCCTGACTAATGCAAGTGAGTTGTAATCTTCAGGCTACAGGAAAGAAAATTGCAGCCGGTGAACAAAAACCAGGGATACAGCACCAAGAAGCCAAACTGTGGCTCTGTTTGGCAAGCATACAGATACTGACTACACTCTTGGCTTCTTAATTTCTCAACATCAGTTTCTCTTTGCTAATCTTTCTTATTTTTAATTGAATTGATCCCATCATATCTTATGTGTTATTATTATGAATCACCTTAATTCTTTTTCAGGATAAGTTAGAAGTATAAATAAATAAGTAGATTTCATCATTTGAAGTCATTATGTAAGGCTAGATTTATATTTCTACATATAAGGAAAGAACATATGAACTATCTAAATTGAAGAAGAAATGATGAGATATAGCTGATAAATTCCCAGAACTTAAAAAGATGTTCAATGAAGTCCTAGTGTGTGTGCAAGGAAAAATATTTTAGTAATAGAAAAGAAAGTGTTTTTTTAAGTTTATTTATCTTTGAGAGAGAGACAGAGAGAGACAGAGAGAGGGCGCACACCCTCACAAGCAGGGGAGGGGCAGAGAGAGAGAGACACAGAGAATCCCAAGCAGGCTCCACACTGTCAGCAGCATGAGCCCAACGCAGGGCTCAAACTCACAAACCGGAGATCATGACCTGAGCCAAAATCAAGAATTGGATGCTTAACTGACTGAGTCACTCAGGTGCTCCCCAAAAAAGAAAGTATTGAAATTAATCCAGAGGACAAAACATCAAGCTACAGAGATGGGTTAAAGAACCAAAAACTCCACATTAAAAAAAATAAAGGACAGGGGCGCCTGGGTGGCTCAGTCGGTTAAGCGTCCGACTTCGGCTCAGGTCACGATCTCGCGGTCCGTGAGTTCGAGCCCCGCGTCGGGCTCTGTGCTGACTGCTCAGAGCCTGGAGCCTGTTTCAGATTCTGTGTCTCCCTCTCTCTCTGACCCTCCCCCGTTCATGCTCTGTCTCTCTTTGTCTCAAAAATAAATAAATGTTAAAAAAATAAAATGTAAAAAAAAAAAAAATAAAAAAAAATAAAGGACAGTTTACAAAAAGGGGAAAATGAGTTTGTGTGAGTTGATCTGCCTAAATTTTTATGAGATTTATGGAATTAAAAATATTTTATGGTGGGAGAAAATTAAAAGTTTCAAGGAAAAGACATATATATGAGTAATGAAACATTGTGCTATATTGTCTCTGTACATCTGTTTTTCAAATGTGTATACTTCTAACTATAAACTATTTTTCTAAGTTAATAATAATTCAGGTACAATTTCATGCTATGCCATCAGGAGGAGTCTGAGACATTCATGAGTTTATGTAAGATTATAGCAAGGCACTGAAAAATTCTGAAGAGCAAGCAACTGTGAGAGATTGTCCCACCACAAAAGGGTAATAAGATAAGAGTGAGGACTCCAGCCCACCTGTCCACATGAGAACCTGGCCAGCATGCAAACCCAACCCTGTAACAGCATTGCAGGAAAGCCCAAAGGTTTCAGAAAGAAGCATTCTTCAGCTTATAACTCATTTCTCCTAAACAGAAAGTGTCCTTCAATCTCATCTCTTTGCTCACTTGTGTTGTATCTCATACCAATCCGACCACAAAGTAATGGCATTATGGTGGCTGCACATGAATTGTGTGACAGTCCAGGGAGGAAGCCAGATATTTTCTCTAAGACCTTGGGTTGGCTCATTTCCTCCATACAGCTTCCTCTGATTTGGTGGGAATCAAGAGGGAGCATGAGGAGTTGTGGGTTTTTGTTCTTTAATTGGGTAACTTTCCCTTCATTTCCCCATTCTAGTGATTGCCAAGGAAACCATGTGGAGGTTTTTCAACCATTGGTAGCCGGCCCTTCAAGTGTCATTAAAATATAGTTTGAAGAAAACATAAAGTAAAGCTATAAAAACTGAATATGAGGGGGTTTTTTAGGTTTCTTTCTTTACAAACACAAATATGCTCAAGTTCCTCTATAACTCATGACATGCCTTTGTGGTTGAGCCTGAAGGCTACTGCATTAAGAAAACATAACCCAGAAACTGTGGTCAAGTTGTTAGATGGTCATTGATTTCAATGTAACTTCTAATCTCCCAAGCTTAAACTTTAAAGAGGTCACGTATCTGGGGCATTGTCCAGCATTCAACCTCTGAAATACCTTCCCCACATACCTTGATGTGTATGAATTGTGTATGAAATCTGTGACTATACAGTTTGAATTTTATGAACAATAATTTTACTTAAAGCATATTAGCATATATAGAAAAGATACTTGAGTGCCAGACAGAAAGTTCTATGAATCCTGAAGAATTATTAGAACCTGTTAAATAATTCTTTTTTTTTCTAACCATATCTGATCTCTTAAAGTTAGAAATAGTTAGAACATAACATGCATTTAATTAATCTTAACAGTGAGGTTAAAAACAGGAAGAGGTCTTTCAAAAGCACCGATAATGACAAAAAAATTAATGTATCAGAATGGAAAGTTCTTTCTGATAAGAAAAACCTACATGATGGAAAAATATGCATAAAGAAATGATGGTTTGAGACGTTAAAAAAATCCATGGCTTTTACTGTTTAATATTTGTATTAATCTAATAAACAAATGTCTGCAGTTTAAAAAATTGAATATAAATAAAGGCTTATAATGAAAAACAGCCTTTTTCTATTCCATTTCTATCCACCCCTGGTCCTGCTCTCCAAAAGCAACCACTTTTATTTTTATGTTTTTTTATTAAAAAATTTTTTTAAACCATGAGAGAAGAGAGAAAAGAAAGAAAAGGGAGAAAACATGAGTGCTGGAGGGTCAGAGAGAAAGGGAGACACAGAATTTGAAGCATGCTCCAGGCTCTGAGCCCTCAGCACAGAGCCCAACACGGGGCTTGAACCCATGAACTGCAAGATCATGACCCAAGCCAAAGTTGGACGCTTAACCAACTGAACCACCCAGGTGCCCCCCCCCCCCCCGAAGTAACGACTTTTAAATCTCTTACATGTATTTTCTGTTTGCCTCCACATTTCTAAATAATAAATTTAAGCTCTTATCTATCTGAGGATATTTGCACTACAGGTATGTTTGTCTATTGTTTCTGCTTATTTTTCTCTCTCTTTCTCATATTTGGGGATTTCCCCCAAATATCTGATGATCCCTTCCTTTAAAGAGCACTAAAAACTGGATTGGAAGCTCTGGGAGTAGAGGGTTGGTGGTGGGAGGCGGGGGGGGGGGGGGGGGGGGGGGAGGGAGACACAAAGGATAGAGCTAATCATTTTGTGATGAAAACACCAATGCTCCCAGTGGTGAAGTATTATTTTTTTCCTTAGAACTGCACTAGAAAATAGTTTTCTATAAAACAGCCCTTGAATCTTCTGCCCAGCTGGAAGCCAAATTCTCTGGGAGAAAGAGGGTGAGCCATGGCTTTGAGCCCCCTGCAAATAGCTCACTTTCAAGAAACCCATTTTCATCTCAGCCTATCCTATGCCCTTGAAAGTCTAAAATAACAGCGGGAAATACTTAAGACATAAAGGGGAAAAATCAGGATACAAAATTATATACACATTATGATTTAACTATATTCAAATGTGTGTGAGATAGCTAAAAAGAAATACACCAGAATATTGAGTGGTTATGACTATTTCTGAGGAGTGCTATAAAATGTGATTGCTATTCCCTTCTTGCTATTTTTGCTTATTTTACAAAATTTTTCTACAAAGCATTGGCATTCATTTAAATATTAGGGAAAAAATTTGGTTTTTAAAGAACACGTATCAAGATGTCAACAAGAAAACCCACAGAGGTGTATGTTGATATCAGAGAAAAAAAGTTTCTTGGCTCCTAGCTTAAAAGATTTACAAGTAAATATTTAATATGTATTAACATTAAGAAATACGAGTAAGATGCTAAGAAATTTCGTATCGATATGCTGATATATTAAAATGGCCACTTGAGAACTTGGAAGCCCTGCATAAACCCTGACTCAATCCTTCACCTGAATTTGTGTTTATCATTGGTTTTTCATTAGTTTTATCATTTAAAAACAGTCTATGTGAAAATTACAGCCTGGGGCATATAGTCTGTAGTATTCTAATAATGTTATATGATGGCAGATGATGACCACATTTACTGTGGTGGGCAATGAGTAACATATAGAATTATTCAATCGAATTGCTATGTTTTACACTTGAAGCTAACACTGTATGTCAACTAAACTTCAATAATAAGAAAAAAAGTCTGTGGTCTAGCTTTGTATCTTTTGAATTTTATACAAATGAAATCATACTGTATGCCTTATTCTACAGGGATTTTTTTCGTTCCATGTTTATGAGTTTTGTGAATAATTGTGGTATTTATATTTCTATTCTAGTGAATACCTCCATTATCACATCTTTATTGAACATCTTAGCTCTCCATTTCTTTATTTTTATTTATTTATTTATTTATTTATTTATTTATTTATTTAGAGAGAATGAGTGAGCAGGGGAGGGGCAGAGAGAGAGAGGAGAGAGAGAGAATCTGCACTGCCAGTGGAGAGCCCGATGTGGGGGCTCGCACTCACGAACTGTGAGATCATGACCTGAGCTGAAATCCAGAATCAGACACTTAACTGACCGAGCCACTCAGGTTCCCCTTCATTTCTTTGGACAGTATCCATTAGTTCCCTTTAAAATCAATGAGAAATTAGCATATTTACATTTTCTCCCCTGTAACTCCAACCGGAAGCCAAGATGCATTGTTATTGTTTTCTTTCTTTGATTTATCAATATATTCTGCTTATTTCTCCACTTTCATGTTTAGTCCTTAAAAATGTAAAAATGCACACTATTTATATGCATAAGCGAATTTTGAAATTTTTTAATTATGTGCCACTAATTTTATACCCCTAAAATATTCTTGCTTATTTATAAATTAAATATATGCATTAATGTACTAATTTATTGTGGACAAATCATTAAGTCACACACAAAAATAGAACTTTTGAAGGGATAAAAAAATGTTTTCTTACCTTTCTTCACTGAATATCATGCACTTCCCCTGGGGTATAGGTGCTTTCCTGATTTAGATGAACTGTCCTTAGTCTTTCAGGATCATGTATCCTTCTGAACATCAAATTAACATTATGGACTCTCAGAAAAATGCACACATTTCACATGGTTTCAAGCAAACCACAACTCAGGAGCTCCCTAGGAATTCAACCTTGCTGGGTTTATAGACATTGCCGACTCCAGAATCTGTAATAAAGAGAAAAATGAAACATAGTGGAGCCATTTGACAAGACACAAGCATCCTAGTTAAACTAACCCTCTGTGATTAAATATGTAATACAACTTGTTAAGATAATCTCTCCAATAGTCCCATAGTTGAATGAAGGAGAGATCTCACAGTTCTCTTATCTTCTCTCCTGTCTCCCTCTCCTTTTCTTTCCTGTTCTCCCTCTCTCACCTTCCTCCTCTCCCTCTCTCCTTCTCTCTCCCTCCTTGTTTACTTCCCTTTACTTTTTCTTCCTTCTCCTCCCACCCCAAAATAAACCCTCCAAAACCCAGGATTAGATTTTCTTCAACAAATGTGCTCCACCTACTGGTACTTTAAAGAATTTCGTATTTAAATACAATTTGGGGGCGCCTGGTTGGCTCAGTCGGTTGAGCGTCAGACTTCAACTCAGGTCACAATCTCACGGTCCGTGGGTTCGAGCCCCGCGTCGGGCTCTGGGCTGATGGCTCAGAGCCTGGAGCCTGCTTCGGATTTTGTGTCTCCCTCTCTCTCTGCCCCTCCCCCGTTCATGCTCTGTCTCTCTCTGTCTCAAAAATAAATAAATGTTAAAAAAAATTTAAAAAAATACAATTTGGGAAACTGGAAACACTATCTGACACGTTAATGGAAATTATTTTATCACCTAAATTTTAGTACCTTAGAAGATCTTGGTAATTTAGGGTCTAAGATCATTTTTAAAAATCTAAACTTAATATGTGATTTATCAAACTTATTTACATAGAACATGTATTATTTTAATGTCTTCTCATATGTGGAAACACAGTCACTGTATAATGTTTTAAACCTCATTACAATCACATCCAACTTGTCCCTTTTGATTTCCTTCTTCCCTGTTCCATTTGCTCCAGGAGCTGCTTCTCTTCCTCCTTCCCTGACCCCTCTTCTCAAGCTCATTTCTCTGTCCCCAGTTCAGTCTCTGACTTTGCTTTCTTATGACACTGCATGCACTTCCTTGGATGACTCCCCTTCTTTCACTTTTTCAATTATCAATACAAATAATTGGTAAATATTTGTTTCTAGACTGGACTTCTCTACTGAGCCTTAGACCTGCATCTCTAAATACTGGCTTGAAGGCACGTCAAGACCATCAAAACTGCTCTCCTCTTTTGTTAATGGCATCTAACCCGTTCCAATGTCCACTGCACTTGAAGAAGCCACCCCAAATTTAATGACATAAAACAGCAACCATTGTATATGTTCACAGATTCCATGAGTCAAGAGTTCTGACACAGCATGTCTCTGCTCCACATGCCTGGGCGTTCTCTGAGAAGACTGTCTTGCCCTTACAAGGAAGATACCATATTTCCTTCACATTACTACAAAGGAGAGAGAGAGGTAATGATGAAAAGTGGGTCCTTATTCTTCGTTTCCTCAAAATATTCACATTATTTAAGTAGTTCACTGTTAAATGGCATAGAAGATCAAGTTCATAATAAAGAATAAAAACTACTCCCAGCAAAAGTTAATTTGTAATGATATAACTTAAACGTTCTTTGAGACTATCTACTGAAATTTTTAAATAAACTGCAACTTTAACTGCAAGAAATTGATAAGCTGGGTTGAAATTGTGTATATTAAACTTATTAGAAGGATGTCAAACAGCAGGCATGGAACATTCTGAAAGTCTCAGGCTGCCTCACCAAATCAGCAAAAGGGAAGCAACTTTGACCAAACCTGCATTTTATCTACAGATGCATTATTCCCTTGTTGTTAAATACAGGCATCCAACTGGTGCAAATTTATTTATAAACTTGAATTTGATACCTCCCTAACCATTTCATAAGCAGACGTGTCCATGATGGAGTCAATGTTGCAACTCTAAACAACTGCAAAGCCTAAATGACTTTCCTAAATGACCCTATTTGTGTCAGCTCATTGAAACCAACGAGGATTGAACTGTGCCAACTTCTGTGCAAGCATGTTTTGAAGTACAGACTGAATTAATAGGTGAAGCATTCTTTATAATACTGATTACTGATGAATGAGTTTAACTTCTAGAATCAAAACCAAGTACGTTGATTGGAAGGTGAAAGGCAGTTTAATTACCTTACTCAGCTGGTATGCTAGTGTGTACCTGGTATTAAGGACCTGTAGAAACAGGTCTGTGAGGTTTTATGCTGTACCGCCTGACTTGGTTTCAGGCAACAATACCAAATCTACTCAGCTATTTGTAAATATCTAAGCTTCTCTACTTAAATGTGCTAATTTAGGTTTCTTATGAAATTGGAATTTTACACGAGTGTTTCTTTAGGAAGAAGGATCAATTTTTTTAAATATGGGATTTCAAATACATAGTACTTGTGGCAGAGATAATAGAATACATCCCTGAGAACCATTTTTTTTTTTAATATGAAATTTATTGTCACATTGGTTTCTATACAACACCCAGTGCTCATCCCAAAGGGTGCCCTCCTCCATGCCCATCACCCACCCTCCCCTCCCTCCCACCCCCCATCAATCCTCACCTGAGAACCATTTCTAAATGGGTTCTAAGAGATGCATACAGGGAACTTCTGTCTTCACAGACTAGGAATAAGACAATTACATAGAAAGCCAAGCAATACCAAGCCTGATTACACAATATGTTGCAAAACAGCGTTGGAAGGGTTAACAAATCACCCACAACATAGTAGGCAGGCATTATAAATAAGGGAAGAGCCACCTTAAATATTTTCTGTGGTGAAAGCAATGCTAAAGATAAAATGTGCTGAAGGGGTGGAGATTGATTCCAAGGAAAGTTCTTGGAAGTCTGAACTGGCTATGGAAGGATGGACAGAGCATAAGAGATTGCAAACAGGGGTTGTAGCAGCCTGACTAAAGGCCAGATGGGAGAGATTTAGAAACTGTTCAGAATAATGAGTAGGGTGCATGAAGGCTGAGGCTGAAGGGCAGGGGAGAACTGCAGAGGAAAAGGCAGAAAGGAAGGACTGGGGTCAAATGAATAGCCTTGAATATCAGGTTTATCGCATCTTTTCTGTAGAAGTGGAGGATGAATAGAATATTTGAGGAAAGCAATAGTCTTGGGATTTGGGGAAGTTATTGTGAAGGGAAAGAATGGAGGTCCAAGTGTCCAGAGACAGGTAGGGTGTTGGAAAAAGTTCAAGTGAAAGAGAACAGTAGAGTGCTGACAGCAGACAGATTAGGAAACCAAGAAATATTTCAAAGGGATACTCAACAGGATTTAATTAGGGCAATAAAAAGAGGGAAAGTCAAATCTACTTTGTGGTTTTGGGATCTAATGCCCTTCCCCCTTGAATCTGAAGCCGGCCTTAATGATACACTGTAACCAGTGCACTTTAGAGGACGTGATACTACATAACCTCTGGGGCTAGATGAGAAAGAAGAAACCACGCTGCCTCTGCCTTGTTTGGTGGAATACCTGTTCTCAACCACCTGTATGTTACAGACCGAGCTGAACCTAGTCTTTGAAGTTGTCCCAGCCTAGGCATACAGGTGTCAGATGATTCCTGTCTGGATGAACTGTAACAGCAATAGACACATGGAAGGATAGATTGTAAGGGAACAGTGTTTGACCTAATATGATGCTCTTTAGCATGCAGAAGTTTTTCTCTCATTGAACATTCAGTTGAATATGTGGGTAAGCAGAGTTTAGTGATGGATATAAAATAGTGGTTAGAAATTTGCTCCAAAGCATTTACACACCATTCCTCAAATTTCCACCCCTTATGACCACTAATATGCATGTTTAAGACACCAGCAGTTAGGTGTTCTGGCCATTTGGAGGTACACCCTGGGCCTCTAGGAGACTCAGAATAGACATCAATATGGATTTAAAACAGAAATTCATTTTGAGGAACAGCAGAATGATCTATTTTCCAATAGTTATGCAATTCTGTCTTTTCTCCCATATTCTCATCTGTAAGAGGAATACACACTTATTGAAGAGTATGAAGAACTGATGCCCTGAAATTTTGAAATTTCATCTTAGTCGAATGCCCAGACCCCAACAGCCCTAAACACAACTAAACAGACTAGCAGATCTTTATAAGGCAATTTTTATCGTACAAGGTAAACTGAGGTTTATTTGAACATTTGTTCCTATATGCCTGTATATTTTTTTCATTGAATCAGCTTTATTGAAGTATAAATCATATACACAATAAAAGTCCATGTTTTTCAGTGCCCCAGTCAATAAGTTTTGATAAATGTAAACAGTCTGGTAACCACTGCCACCATCAATAGATAGACCATTTCCATCCCCTCAAAATACTCCTTGGTTCCCTTCCACAATCAATTCCCCAGCTCTAGCCCCAGCAACTACTGATGTGCTTTCCCTTGTTCAAATTTTGGCTTTTCTCGGTTTTCACATACTGTAGTCATACAGTGAGTCTTCTTCTGTGTCTGGCTTCTTTCCCTTGGCACAATGCTCTTCTGCTATTCACCAGAGTGGTTGTTCGTTTTCACTGATGAGTAGTATTTTCACATACTGGTAAATCATCCTTTGTTTATCCAGTCATCTGCTGATGGGTATCGGTGTTGTTTCTAAGTTTGGGCTATTGCGAAAAAAGCTGCTATGGAAATCTGAATGCAAAACTTCTATTTTTCTTGGGTAAAATACCTAGGGCTGAGGAATGATGGCTTTAGTGCTAAAAAATATTTATCTTCCCTATAGCAATTACCCCTAAAAAAATGAAAAATAGAAACATCTCTTAGTCATATTTCATAAAATTTATCAGCAGATCTGTTGTAAGATAGTTGAAGAGTCCATACATTTCCCAGCCCTAAAGAGTCACATACACAATCACATACATTTAACATATTCCAAGATAATGCTTAATAATATGAAGATACTATTCCTTACAAACTTCAACATATTATGAGTAAAATAAAATACACTCACATTATTATATGAACAAAGAAGACACACTATTCTATTGTGATTTACTACACAATCTCTAATTTAAAAAGAGGGCAACTTTAACTAGTCCATCTTACAAAGAAATATATTTATAAAATGCCTACATGCTTTTCACACTAGTTATGTTGACTTTAATTAAGGAAGGAAAGTATTTCTCATTTCCCAAATGAGAAACATTTCCTAACTCAAACATGCCCAGGATTGTTCTTAATCTAAATTTGCATATAGAAATGTCTGGAATAGAAAATTTTAAATATCAGACTCCAGGGTTATAAGCTTTCACATTCAAAAGTGCAGAGAATCCAACATTAACAAATTATAGCTCTACAAAAATCAGAATTACATCTCAGATGTCCCTTATTTAAATAACAGTGATGTCACTTTAGAGTTAACAACTACAGGGAATTATTGAATTGTAACACATGCGGATATTTAGGAAATTTCAAGTGTTCCTAAATGTCATTATAAAAATGAACATTTTACAATATTATTATCTCTAGAGAAAAATATATAAAGGTTACGATCAACGAAACTTCTGTCATGACAAAGTAAATGTTTTACCTTCATTTCAAATTGCTTTCTGAAATTGTTATGAAGTTGCAACCTCACTGAATTAATGAAAATAAAATTTATCCCACCACAGATTTTCGGTGGCAGAAGCTAAAACTTTAAAAAATAGATAAAACAAAAAGAGCATGAAAAGTTTCCTGACGCAAGTTATATTTAGATTCCCTTAACTCAACACTTGGAAACTCAATTTTGTATTTTGTAAACTAGTCATATAAAATGATTCGGAAAGTATAAATGAGGTTTTTATCAACCAATTGACTCTGACAAGCTGCCATATCACCACCTGTCACTGGCAGCATCCTATGGAAACTTGTAGTACTTAAAACACACTCCGCGTCTGCCAAGGAAGCAGACTGCAGAGTGGAGAAGACTGGAGCTTAACACACAGGTTATTCACTGCCACACAGTGGCAACGCTGTGGGCTGGTGGAATGGGGCACTCATTCTGTGTCCCCCAAGCCCCGGGCAGGCCACTCCACCTGCATTAATGCACCCAGTCTCTCGGATGGCGCAGAACTTCCAGAATTTCCGCTTCTTTGGAGTTCTCTGGGGGTGAATGCATGTACTCCCATCTATACAGGTCCAAAACAAAAGCAAAACATGCAATAATAATAAAAATAATAATAAACAACACACATACCTCTTTACTTAAAATAAATGAAAATTAAAATTCTAAGAGTAAAAAATTTCTTGTATCTCCTTGTCTCCAATGTACTTAATATGCCTTTTACCCACTAGGCTTTTAAAAAATATTTGCTGCTAAAGAAATAAAATATTTTAATAATTCCTGAGCATCCTTTGGCTAATATTAATATCTCAGAGCTAAAATACACTTTTACTAGAAACCAGGTTTCACAAAATGTAGAACCACAGAGGATCCACAGGCAAACTTTTTTTAGCTTGGCATTTATGCATTTATTTTAATGTGTTACTTTCTATTTACAGCAATATTATCGGTTTGCCTTTTTAAACAAATTCTCTCTCAGAAAAAATAAGAGTATAAAATGTAAGTGAATACCTCAGATAATATACAAATATAGTCAAAATGGTTAAGCTGTAGTATGAAGTCTGGCAAAACCTCGTTTAGACCAGGGGTTAGCAAACCTTTCCTACAAAGGGTCACATTAATAAATACTCTATTTTTACTTTTTTTATTAAAAAACTTTCTTTTAATGTTTATTTATTTTTGAGAGAGAGAGAGAGACAGAGTGCGAGCAGGGGAGGGCAGAGGGAGAGGGAGACACTGGATCCGAAGCAGGCTCCATTCTCTGAGCTGTCAGCACAGAGCCCGATGTGGGGCTTGAACTCACAAATTGCAAGATCATCACCTGAGCTGAAGTTGGATGCTTAACTGACTGAGCCACCCAGGTGTCCCATATAAATACTTTAATTTAGGCTTTGTGGGGCCACATACAATAAAAAAAAGAATACAACATTCTTTTTTGTTTTTAATAATCCTTTAAAAATGTAAAATTCATTCTTAGCTCAAGGGCTGTACAAAAACACATCACAGGCGGACTTGGATTCATCTTGCAGCCTCAAGTTTGCACGCACTTGGTATAGACTAGAAGAAGCTAAAAGTGACCTGTCATGTGAACTATGCAAATGAGCAAGGGATTGATTTATAATCCACCCATATCTGCAGCTTACAATGTACCTTATAATCAGGGGCCAGCAGTAATCAGGAGGACTACCTGAAGCCCTTAACTTATCTCTAGTTTTGGGGCACCTGGGCAGTTCAGTTGGTTCAGCTCCTGACTCTTGATTTTGGCTCAGGTCATGATCTCACCGTTCATGAGTTCAAGCCCCACGTCAGGCTCCACACTGACAGTGTAGAGCCTGTTTGAGATTCTCTCTGCCCCGCCCCTACTCATGCACATGCATGCATAGGCTCTCTCAAAAATAAGTTAAAAAAAAAAAAAAAGAACTTATCTCTACATCTTATTCACATCTCACCTCTAGGGTGTCAGGAATACCTAACAGTGACATATATGAGCTTTTGCTACAGACATGAGATCCCAAGAACAACAGTTTTACAAGGACAGAGACAATGCCATTTTGAAGACAGTGACAACTATATGGGCTACTAATCTCACCAGGCTAGATCTGGATGGCAGAATGAGGCAAGGCAGACCTTTAGTGCCATCCAGCAGTCCATTCTTTTTTTTTTTTTTTTTTTTTTTAATGTTTATTTATTTTTGAGACAGAGAGAGAGAGCATGAATGGGGGAGGGTCAGAGAGAGAGGGAGGCACAGAGTCTAAAGCAGGCTCCAGGCTCTGAGCTGTCAGCACAGAGCCCGACGCGGGGCTCAAACTCACAGACCAAGAGATCACGACCTGAGCCAAAGTCGGCAGTCCATTCTTATTTGGACATCTACCCTCAAGGAGAAATGAAGATTCTAGTGCTTATAAAACAAGCAATGGTAATTTTTTTTTAATCTTTTCTATTTAGTCTGGACACACATCATTCTCACTTTCTTATACACAAAAAGTCAATTGTAGATCTTTATTAACCTAATAGCACCAACAGAAATTTCTTTCTTTCTTTCTTTCTTTCTTTCTTTCTTTCTTTCTTTCTTTCTTTCTTTCTTTTCTTTCTTTCTCTTTTTCTTTCTTCTTTCTTTCTTTCTTTCTTTCTTTCTTTCTTTCTTTCTTTCTTTATCTGTCTTTAAAATCCCCCTCCCCCCCATTTTCAAGTAACCTTTCTGGAAGCTCACCACAGCATCATGTAAAGCACAGACAGAACGTGGAGCATGTGCAACAATCCCTCATACTTTCACACATGTTTGATATTTCATAGTGGAGAGTAAGACTTCCTCACAGGTGTAAAAATTACTAACAAAATTAAGTTGAAAAACCTGACATACGCTAACAAATTTGCTTCGCCCACAGCTCTTCTTAGAAAATCACTGAGTGGGCAAGGTCATTCTGGGCCCCTACACACCATCATCCACCCTATCTTCTTATTCCCTCTATACTTTCTCACCCCTCCCCCACAGAGCCATATCATTCATCCTGCCATTCATTCGTTAAAAAAAAAAATAATTTTCCAGGGTGCCTGCATGGCTCAGTCAGTTAAGTGTCCAACTCTTGATCTCGGCTCAAAACATGAACTTATGGTTCGTGAGATTGAGCCCCATGTCGGGCTCTGCACTAGCAGCACAGAGCCTGCTTGGGATTCTCTCTTCCCTTTCTCTTTCTGCTACTCCCCAGCTCACTCGCTCTCTCTCTCTCAAAATACATAAACAAACATGAAAAAAAAATTTAATAAAATTAATTTTCCTTAATTATTTGACTGTGATTTTATTATAAAATCAGCAATATCAAAACCATTGAAGTCGTTAGGTAAGACACTGGAGTGTTCATATTTTCACATTTTGTACGGGTTAGCAGATTGGGAGTGGAGGAATAATTACTATAATGAGTTATTCTTACCGAGCAGTTAGAGGTAAAGACATCAAGATGCTTTCAATCCTGGATCCTGGAGTGAAGAGGCCAAACTTTGTACCTCGATCATACACAAGGTTAAATTCTACATACCTGACGTAAAGACAACAAATAACATTAAGGGCCAGTTGAGTAAAATCTTTCTTGGCCCATAACAAGTACCTCAAGGGCTTGGGGCGGGGAGGGGCCTCTTCCTGCCCATTGCCCCTCTCCCTCCCAATCAGCTGAACTGGCACAGGGAACACCAATCTACAGTCAGTTCGGTCTTGCCCATCTGGACAGGCATAAATAAAAGGGTATCCTACCCAACAAACAACAGGATATAGATTCGGCCCCAACATGGCACAGTTACAAAACAAGAAGATTATGTTTTCCAATAAGAAAACAGAATGGACACAAAAATGAGAACTTCAAGGCAAAAAAACAAGAAAAAGAAACGACATCCTGTATTAGGACAGAACAGCTCTTTCTGGTATTCCCCCATGAACTGAGATGTTTCAGAAGACCTCATTTCACTACCTAACTTCCATTTACTAAGATAGTGCAAAACGTTCGTAATTGAAAGGCCAGGCACAGCTAACAGCAGTCTATTAATAATTACTAATATATCCTAGATATTCCCTTTTCTTAAAGTAGTTGATAGCACTGAAACGCAGTCATATAATCCAGTCTTCCTGCAGATTAATGGCAATCAAAATAAAAAGCATTGGTTGGGTTGCAGGGCTAAATTTTATGTTTCTAAGAAGACCATCCTTAGCATCAACTGAAATTTGGTTTGGTAAATTTGTTTTCCACTAACTGCCACATGGTGTCAGATCTAAACTCTGTCTAGCTGAAAAAATCTGTGATTGGCTTTAACATCATGGGATCTCTTGTAAAAGGTCATTTAAACTCCAAAGATAATTTTTACTACTCCTAAGAATTTAGAACGATCCATAAAGCTGAAAATTCAGTGAATAGACACCCTTTCAGATCATTTCTCAACTCATTCAGAAACTACTTTCTTGGTCTAAACTTCCCTCAGGGGGCACCTGGGTGGCTCAGTCGGTTAAGCGTCTGACTTCGGCTCAGGTCATGATCTCATGGCACATGAGTTCAAGCCCCGTGTTGGGCTCTGTGCTGACAGCTCAGAGCCTGAAGCCTGCTCATTTGTTCACCCACTGGTTAGTCTTTAATCACACCTGGAGGAAGATATTCTCTAGAATTCCACAGTACATCAATTTTTAGAAAACACCCTTCTGTGTGCAAACTTGCCAAAGGCCTTGAAAAAATTTAAATATATCCATGAATCCCTTTTTAGTCCTCAGCATTCATTTATCATGGATTGAATTTTATGCATTAATAACTATTTAACACCTTCTTATAAGCCTGTTTCAAAAGATAATGTAAGTGAAACTTCTTAATTTCTTCCTCGCTAAGAGCACGGAAAAGAATTTGTCTCTCAGCCACCTTTTTCACCCCAATGCTGACTTTCTAAAACATGGTATTTAAGGGATGGCTGGGATTCTCTAGTTTGTACTAATGTCTCTTTCAAAGACTCCTGTATGGAACTCCCTATATGAATTTGTTGTAAGGATCCTTGAACTGCTTTCCTTTTTTGGGTGAAGGATGCCCCTTTCCTGACATTAGGCTGACTCCTATAAGGTTTCACTTAGTTCTGATCTTTCTTTTTTTTTTAATTTTTTTTTTAACGTTTATTTTTGAGACAGAGGGAGACAGAGCATGAACAGGGGAGGGTCAGAGAGAGGGAGACACAGAATCTGAAACGGGCTCCAGGCTCTGAGCTGTCAGCACAGAGCCCGATGCGGGGCTCGAACTCACGGACCGCGAGATCATGACCTGAGCCGAAGTCGGCCGCTTAACCGACTGAGCCACCCAGGCGCCCCAGTTCTGATCTTTCTGATCCTTCCCATACATTTATCCTCTCTGAAGTGCCTGTAAACCATGAATGAACTTTAGCCATTCCCTTCAATTTAACAGATGCCTAAATTTTATCTTGTTTCCCTTCCCTAAAATACAGCAAAACAACAGTAAGTTAAAGATCTTTTGTTTCCTGGGCACCTAGCTGGCTCAGTCGGAAGAGCATGTGACTGTTGACCTTGGGGTTGAGAGTTTGAGTCCCATGTTGGGTGTAGAGATTAATACATACATACATAAATTTTTTTTAAAAAAATTCTAATAAAAAAAAAAGATCTTTAGTTTCTGCTCTCCTGTGAAAAAGAAGACTGCAAGAGTGAAGTTCAAGGTCTGGGGAGAGAATAGTAGAAGTAGGTAAGAGACTAAAGGAAATTCCCAAGTAAGGGACTCAAGTCGAAAAGGAAGCAGCCTGACCACAGCAAGGGAAACTCCTACTTGGAGGGGAAGGAAAGGAGCGAGGTATAACGTGTGAAGGATGCAGATAGGGCTGTGAGTGCAGTGTGTAAAAAGGGGAAGACAATGCTGACAACCGTAGTCAGGACCTGTGGTTATCTGAAGGCTCAGAGTTTACTGCCATCTTAAGGCCCAGAGATACAGGGGGTAGGAGGTTCTCAGTGAGAAACGCTCCCATGTCGCATCACAGAAAATTCATCTAACACCCCACACTTATACGTAACTCAAAAAATACCTGATGTGCAAGGATTCACACAAATGGAATTTTCAAAATGTCTTGTCATTACATAATGAAAAAGCAGAAAACAAAAGAACGCAAAACATTGTTCCTATGTCTAAGAAGTTTTAAGGCTTCACCTCATTAGTATTCACAAAATCTGCCAGCTTTGCACATCAAATCCTGGGCAAAACTAGAATATTGTACTTTCCAGAGGGTTTTTTGCAAATTTTCATTGGCTATTTAATGTATAATCAACAGTGCTATGTTGGTTTCAGGTATACAATATAGTGATTTAACGATTCTATACATTACTCAGTGCTCACCACCACAAGTGTGCTCTTAATCCCCTTCCCCTATTTCAGCCATGCCCCCATCACCTCCCTTACAGTAACCCCTAGTTCGTTCTCCGTATGTGTTTTTCTTGTTTGTTTCTTTTTGACTTTGTTCGTTTGTTTTGTTTCTTAAATTGTACATGTTATTCAGCCATAAAAAAAGAACGTGTCTTGCCACATGCAACCACATGGATGGAGCTGGTGGGTATCATACTCAATGAGTTAAGTCGGTCAGAGAAGGACAAATACCATATGATTTCACTCAAACGTGGAATTTAAGAAATAAAACCGCATGGAGTTTTAAATCATCCTCTTAGGTATACCTTCCCCCACTAAACCATGAGCTTCTTTTCACAGATGCATGTTATACTCACCACTGTAGCCGGGACAGTGCCTAGCCATAAGGGTTGCATAATAAATATCAAGGAAATGAAAAAAGGAAGGAATAGTAAAAGTATTATTTGAGAAATCATGGGACCAAAGAAAGAGTCCCAAAACAGATGCACTAAGAAACTTCTAACAAGAAAACTTAATCAACTTCCATTTTCCCAAATTTCTAAATTAAAGGACCAGATAACACAGGCGACCATAAGAAAGAATAAACACAGATATTTCTCTTTAAACTTGAAACATTATTTAAGTTGACCTCTTCAGGGACTAACTTTACCTCCTCAAATACTGAAAGTTTTATTTGCCTGAGACAGAATTGACATGAAGGAGAAAATCCATGTTACAGCCATGGACCAGTACTACAAATGAAATTAAGACAGCAGTGAGAAATTGATGTGAGCTCGCAGGGTGGATCATTGGAGCTGATCTGCAAATATACCTCGGGTGAAGATGACCTCAATGTGGTCACCCAACTGGGCTCTAAGCTCAATGCACAGAACAGGGTGGCTGAGGTTGAGTATCTAGTAAGAAATCCAAACCTGCTTCAACTACTTAACTTCCTTTGTGTATGGGAAAGACTACCAGTTTTGAGGTCACGGTGACCTGCTTCTACATCTGGGATCTTTTATTTACTAGTTGTAATCCTGGGCAAGAGACTTACTTTTCGGGGAGGAAGTTTTACCACCTGTAAAATGATGATAATTACACCAATCTCACAGGTTTGTAAAGAAAACTAGATGCAATCTGTCTAACACTGGCTGGCACACAGTAAGGACTCCATCATTAATAAGTATTACCATTAAGTGTAAATAATTTCTGAAATGGTTATTTCCATTATAACAACTTCCATGAAACCTTAAAATGGATGGAAAAGTGTGGGCTTCCAAATCTACAAAGCAGCAAAAACATTAAGTGATGCCCATATCTTGGCGTAAGGCTGCAAGGAACTGCTAGAAGACTAAAAGAAATCAGCTGAATTAAATTCAGCAAGTACTAATACATGGCTCCTACGAATCTCTCACATACGGACAAATGAGGTAACCTCTGCTATTTTTACAACACTATTTCAGACAACTCTTAATATTCAGTTGATATTCACCTAGTTACCAAAAGAAGTTCCAGTTAGTACTAATACAACTCTAACAAAGTACCTGCCCAAGGCAACACATCACCCTCCCTTCATTCACCCACCACAGCTGCTCCACCCTCCCCCGCCCCAAGTCTTGCAATGAGATGGTCTATTCTCCTGTCGCTCACTCGTTCGCTCACTCGTTCACTCACCGTCCTCTCCGCAGCTGCTGCCACAGCTTCTCCTGGGGGGTGAATGAGTCATCACAGTGCTTTTTCACAAGAGGAATGTATGAAGGAACCACAGCCTGGGCGCAGCTCTGCACGAAGCGAAACACTTCTTCCTTGGATGGAGAGTCAAGGTCATCAAAAAAGATGCCCCCGATGCCCCTCCGCTCCCCACGATGGACTATAAAAAAGTAATCATCACACCTGGAAGACACAGCAAGGCCATGTCAGGGATCAAAGGGGGAACAAAAGGCATGAACGTCAATGTGAGCATTTCAGCTTATCCTTGACTAATGCCAAAGCAATGTCCTTACTTTTCTGCCCAACTATGAAAATGAAACTAGGGCTTTAGACACATTTCCTGTAAGTAGCACCCATGTAGAAAATGCTTATGCTTTCATCTGCAAAGCAAGGAATGGAACACATATTTAAAGGATGTGGAACTCTAAGAACTTTAGTGAAAAAGAAACAGAGTCCAGTATTAAGAGTGTGTTTTTTATTTACTTATTTTGAGAGAGAGAAAGAGAGTGCATGTGCTCTCGAGCACGAGTGGGGGAGGGGCAGAGAGAGAGAGGGAGAGAGAGAATCTTAAGCAGGCTCCACGCTCAGCATGGAGCTGGATGCAGGGCTCGATCCCATGACCCTGGGATCACGACCTGAGCTGGAATCAAGAGTTGGATGCTTAACTAACTGAGCACTCCCAGGCGCCCCAACAGTGTATTTCTTAAAACAAGTGATGCTGCTGCCTTCAGCAGCACTGGGGCTTTTGCAAGAGGCAGGACAGGAATCCTCCACCAACACCGCCAACCAGGTCTGACTGGGTGCCAACCCTTCGGCTCTCAAGTCAGGTCCTTTATTCGCCAAAGGAAGGCACAGCAAATAATGTCTAAGGTTCCTTTCATCAATACAATGCAGAGTCTCCATAGCGGGCATGACTGAGGGAAGGGCTGGTGGAAGGAGACGTTCAGAGAACGTCTAGGGACGTATGAAAGCTTACCCCTGTGAGCCAGCACATGAAACTATCCATCTGCTCCTGAGGCTTTCCCCTCTGTGCCCACTAGAACAGCTTTCCTAAAAAGTCATTTCCTAAATGCTCAATTTGTAGAAAATAGTTTACATTGTGGAAACAACTTTTTAGATGATCTCTATAAACAGAAAAACCTGTACAAACAAAAACTAAAAGCTATTTAAAAGGTTCCATTAAAAATAGCCTTAATAGCTTAAACCAACGAAACAAAACAACAAAAAACAAAACCAGTAGCAGATGCAAATCCCTAGAACTGATGCAATGGTATAATTCACCTTGACTTGTGACTTGTTGGCTGTCCTTTACAGGCACATTTTATTAACATAGTTGAAGACCATCCTGGGCAAGGCGGTGAAGTCAGCTTTAACCAAATCACACTATTTCAAAATCACCAGAAAATTAAGAAGTTTGCTAAATACTTATACTAAAAACTTCTTTTTTAACTAGCCTGCATCCTAGATGTCTTAGTAACTAATATCACTCAGATAAAGTCATCTCAATAATGGCAATAAGAGGAAACCAAAAAAAGAGAATGTCACCCAAACCAGTCCTCTTCCTGGAAGGAGGCTGATTTGTGTGTGTGTGTGTGTGTGTGTGTGTGTGTGTGTGTGTGTGAGAGAGAGAGAGAGAGACAGAGAGAGAGAGAGAGAGAGAGAGAGAGAGAGACAGAGGGAAAAATCCCTCCATCTTACATTCATGCTTCCATAGCTGTGCAATTTTCATTGGTAGTATCAATCAAAAGGAGAATATATCTTTTCTGAGAATTTTAAAGCTGAATTCCATACCCTTACATAAATAATATCAACATCCCACAATTATTAGCTCTAAAAACAATGCAAAACAACAACAACAACAAAAACACCAAAACCTTTCCTGTTCTTCCTTTTTCAAGAATGTCAATTAGCTCTAGGCAGAGTTGAGTACTTTATTCTTATTCCAAACAATTTATGCTTATACTCCATTTCACTTCTGCCAAATATCCTGGATCTCCTCACAACTCATTTGTTTCCCTTTTCTTTACCATTAGAGTTTCCTTAACCAAAGTTTCCAATCCCAGTCTTCTTCTTGTCCAAATCTCTGGTATATCTGTATCTTTCCCTAACAGTTCTCTGACTCTTCCCATGTCTGAATATTCCCATGGCAACGAACGTTCTCATCTGGGATGAGAAGTTAAAAGCCTACCCCAGGATTAAAAAACCTCTGATTCTCAGGCATAGATCACCTTAAAATTTATATTCTAAATCATTTGGGATCAAAAAATACACTGCTACCCAATTATTCAAATATTCCTAAATAAACAAAATAAAACCACTTCAAACTAGCATTCTACTTCTGGTGCCAAAAAAAACCCAGATCAATCTTCATAAGCTGAAAAACATATTCAGTGACATAATATTGCCTTCAGGATCTACAGGAGGAAGCAACAGAATATATTTTAGGTGTTATGACATCTTTACCTACCATTTTTTAAATTTAGGGTAGAGATCAGGACCATGCTGGTCACAAGCCTCCTTTAGAGTTCTGTGGAAATGGACAGCATCTTCTTGGTTCAAGTATGTTGGAGTGAGGTCACATCCACCACCAAACCACCACAGCTTGTTACCTACAAAATCGAGACGTGTGATTTTCATGCAGACTTCGGACTTTGAGATGTAGCACACTACTCACTGTATTAGCAAACTTAATTTATCAGCTTAGCTTAACATGAAGTGGGTGACAATCAAAAAATATTTAGGGGCATCTGGGTGGCTCAGTAGGTTAAGCATCCAACTTTGGCTCAGGTCATGATCTCATGGTTCATGGGTTCAAGCCCCGCATCGGACTCTGTGCTGACAGCTCAGAGCCTGGAGCCTGCATCTCCCTCCTTCTGTCCCTCTCCTGCTCATGCTCTGTCTCTCTCTCTCAAACATAAATAAACATTTATATATATATATATATATATATATATATATATATAAAATATAAATTTATATAACATTTATATATATATAAATGTTATATAAATTTATATATATATGTGTATTTATATATATATATGTGTATGTGTGTGTATATATATATATATAATTCAACTAAATTTAGCTCTGAATGGCCAGTAAAGCCTAGGCAGGAAAGAAAAGGTAAAAGAAGTATGAAATCAAAAAGTGACAGAGTAGATCCAGGCAGGAAAATGATATGCATGGCAGAGAATGATGAAACACCACATGGGTGGACCAGGAAGTAGATCTCAACTCTGGCTGCACATCAGAATCACACGAGGAGCATAAAATGCCTCTGCTGGGTCACAATTAAAAAAGAAACAAGCAAACAAAAAACAAACAACAAGCAAATCTCTGGCCCAGGTATCTGCAGTTTATAAAAGTTCCCCAGGAGATTCTGATGTTCCCTGTATTAAAAACCACTGCCCGTCCCACCTTAAGCCCAGAAAGGGCAAAAACACTTACAGAGGGACACAACTTACCATTTGAGAATAACTATTACATGTGTTTAGTTGGGTCTATAGGCTGTCAGTACCAGTTACCAACTTCTAACATTAAAAGGTTGAACCAAACTAAATGTCTTCAAAATGAAAGTTAAATACATCGACTTTAAATACCACCACCTCCAGAGAGACCACCAGCCATAGAGTGGCACTGCACAGACCCTCCACAGGGTGGTAACAGGAGGTCTGGCTAATTTGGAGACACGGGCTGAACTACACGTCCTTAATGAGGCATGATCAACTCCACCCTATCTTAAACCCACTGATAACACGCTGGTGACTAGCAGAGCAATACACTTGGAAGATATTTTCACATAAGCAAGTTCTCCATTTTGACTTAACCTTATACGTGAGGTTTTCCTTTGGATTTTCTTTCCTGTGCAAAGAACCCTGTGTGCACTTTGAAGCTGAGATTCATTAAATCATTCCTTCTGCGTTGGAGGAAATATGGGGAAGTTCAGAGCCCAGCCAATGCTATTTCCACTTTTCACCTCTCATGCACAATCCATTGCACCTGCCAAGGAATAAGGCTTAATACACCTCCTGAAAACCTCGTTAAGATTTATATATTCTTTCTCACATTCTTAAATTATGCCCCCTGGCTTTTTTTAAAATTCATATTTGCACAATAATATTTTGCAAGCTCCAGGGATGCTTACCATCAGCTTCTTCTACTTCAAAGTATCTGTAGTTGAAATGGATAGTAGGAGCATGAGGATTCTTGGGGTGGATAACAGAGCTCACGCCCATAGCAGAAAACGGCAATTTACCTGGAAAGCAAAACATGTGGTGAGCTCCACTTAATCATCGGGCTTAAATCACTCCAACTTGGTTTCGGGACCAATTTTCAAAAGCTCCTTTTTGTCTCTTAAAATACAATTTTTAAAAAGTAAATGTGAACATGCTTCTTTGGCATGTGCACCCTAAAGTTTTTTTTTTTTTTCCACAGAAGCAATATTTATTGTACAAATAGAACTCATGGGGAATAAAGGTTTGCAGGGACTTTTAAAGGCTGTCGAGACTGCCTGATTTACCATCTTTCGTCTTCAGAATTTTCCCTCTGCTTCTCATTTGTTTCGCTGCTTCCTCAGAAAGATTTCCATGAACAACAGAAACGCTCACCCCAGCCTTTTCAAAAACATGCCCATCTTGAAGTACGCAGCTGATGCCACCACCTCCTGTTTATAGAAATACAAAATGAGGAGAGAAGGTAAGGGTGTATGCAAAATCGAAAACAACCCTTGCATGAAGGTGGTGGGATTGGGAGTGACTTTCCTCCTCTACTGTCCAAATCTTCTAGACCATCAGGATATTTAGCATTTTAAACTACGATAAAATTAGATAACTAGCGTAGCTTGATGACACTGCGACTGCCTAGTGGGCAAATATTTTATCTTTCCCACAGCACTAAACTGAGTATTTCTTCTACATCTAAAATAAATCACTGGACGGGCGCCTGGGTGGCTCAGTCAGTTAAGCATCCGACTTGATTTCTGCTCAGGTCATGATCTCAAGGTTTGTGAGATGGAGCCCCCACCCAAAGGGCTCCGTGCTAATAGCTCAGAACCTGCTTGGGACTCTCTCACTCCCTTTCTATCTGCTCCTCCCCTGGACAAGTTTGCTGGCTCAAAATAAATAAATAAACTTTAAAAATAAAATAAATCACTGGAATATTTTCCCTTCAAATACTACTGTCCACAATGGCATCCATTGGTTATGATACATGAGAGAAGTCCACAGTTAAAAACAGGTATGGGTATGTTTGAGGAATGTTCTGCTATTACCAAGTTTAAGAGCTCTGTATTAATTGTTTTTTCTGTGTGCTGTGTACCATTTAATTTTGTTTATAGGCACTTAAAAAACAGTAGACATTTGAACTCTTCAGGGATTTGGGACTTTAAACTGAATAAGATACACATTAATATTTAGGTAGATGAGATTTACTACTAATAGGTTTTTTTTCTTAAGACCCTAGAGTTACCACAAAGGCAACTGTTCATAGAGGTACTTGTTTGTCTTTATTTCTAAGAATTTTTAGAGCTGGATGGGACATAAGACTATCCAGTGCAACCCCTGTACATTTCAAGTGAGAAAATGAGGCCCAGAAAGACAAAACACTTTATCCAACATCACACAGCTGGCAAGTGGTCCAATTTGTTTTAGTGCTTTCTATGCATCAGACAATATTTTAAGCACTTCATATATCATCATCCCTACAATCCCCTCATATAGTATCTAATCTCATTTCAGAGAAGAGGACACAGAGGCACATCAAAAATTAAGTAACTTCTGAAGGCCACGCAGTTACTCTAGTACTTGTAGTTGGGTCCTTGTTCAATGGTCTTCACTTGAAAACATTGTAAGATAGATAACACTACAAAAGATCAGATTTAACCTCAATAGAGATGAGGCAGCATCACAGCTCAAAAGCTGCTGAGGAGAAGGATGCTGTAGTATTCCTAGCTAAGAAGCCAGGAATTCTTCAAGTTTATGACCAAGATGTGGGCTTTCCCTACATAGGCAATAACAAGGTCATAAATACATGATTCTATAAAAACTGGATTTTTCTTTACTGAAGTACAATCGACACATAACATTATATTAGTTTCGGGTGTACAACACAATGATTCGATATTTGTATACATTGCAAAATAAGTCTAGTTACCATCCAACACCACAGAGAGTTACAAATTTTTTTTTTTCTCATGTTGAGAATTTTCAAGATCTACTCTCTCAGCAATATATGCAATACGATATTTTTGGCTGTAGTCACCATGCTGTACATTACATACTTATGACTTATTTATTTTATAACTGGAAGTTTGTACCTTCACCCATTTTGCCCATTCTCCTCACCCCCCTCCTATCTGGTAACTACTAATCTGAAGAACTGGGTTTTGCCACTGGAAGGGAAGATTGTCCTAGCAGGAAGTCTGAGGGGTGCTTTTGGTAGAACTACTGACAAGCCAAATATTTCTTGTGCAACTTGGGAAAAAGACATAAGGACACAATGACAGCCTCAGTTGGAGGAGTCTGGCCAACACTTAACAAATAGGAGGCAAGTTAATCTTTCCATCTCTAAAGAAGGAGGAGAAGGGGGAAATGCACCCAGAGAAGCGGATGAAATGTGAGGAAAATCGATGCTCAATTACAAATATGGACACCCAAGCCTGTTGGCTGAAAATAACCCTAAAACTATTACGAAAAGCACCATTAAAAAAATCGCATAGACTTTGAAACGTCCAGGATTAGAGTAACAGATCTGCATCTAGAGGTCTGCAAACAGAAGCCTGATGACCCTTACAGTCTCAATCTTCCTGAAGGTGTCCCTTCTAACCTAGCAGCCGCTCTCTAGGTACCCCTTTCCTACTCCCAGCCCCTATTCTCCGTCATCTGCTGCCAGCAACCTAAATCTCGATCTCTAACCACCCCCCCCCCCCCCACCCGCCCCCGTCTCCACCTCCCGCTAGGCTCTGGCCTCCTCACCTTCCTTCCTCTCCCACCGGTCCACGGAGAAGCGGGCGCCCCCGTCTACCTGTGCCAGAGCCTGGCACACCTGGGCCTGGGTCTCCAGGATCAGCAGCTCCATCTTGGTCTTCATGTCGCTCGGTCTCCCACGCAGCTCGCGCAGGTCGGTCACAGGCAAGGCCATGAAGCAGCTGCAGCGACGGGCCAGCTCGTCCTCCTCCTCAGGCTTCCCCGACGAAGAGCTCCGCGCCCCCGAGCTCTTGGGCACCATCTCCGCCCTCTGTACGTGCCCGAAGGCGGCGGCGGCCAGCCCCGCCAGCCCGGCCAGCCCCGCCAGCGCCGTGGTCAGCCCGGTCCCCAACCGGGAGGCTCCTCCCGCGGTCCGGCCGTGCCCCAGCCCGCGGCACTGCTCGGTGCCAGCGGAGCCCGGGGGCCGGCAGATGCGTCCCGCGGAGCAGCGCCCCGGCCAGGCGCACAGCGCTCCGCGGCCGCCCCGCGCAGCTTGCCAGCAGGAGCCCGCGCTCAGCCTGCCCAGGTGCAAGGCCATACTGCCGCGCTGTCACCTCTAGCAATGCCCACGTCCCGGAGATCGGTCCCTGAGCTTCTGGATGTCCCAAGCTGGGGAGCAGCTCTGGGAGTGGAAACCTTGGCGGAGAAGAGCTACTACCGGGTCGGCACTCCGGCAGCGGGCGGAGGGGCGGGGGATGCTGGGAGCTGTAGTCCGGCTCCTGTCGCCGCCTGCAGGGGCGCGCCGGGGAGATAAAGAATCCAGTCCCCAGAAGGGCGGGTGCCAAGACATGGGACCTGGATGCCGAACGTGCGAGAGGGCTGTGTAAGTAATGAGATAAGAGGCTTTCTGGTCACGTACAACCTCTGGTCTGCTATCCAATCAACCACAGGGTGTAGACAAAGTACACTGAGGACGCTGAGGACCAATGGAGCAGAAAATATGGCCCGAGTCCTTCCCCATTTACATTTACAATTTACAAGTTACATTTTCAAACAGAGTTGCAAATCCTGGCTCTGAGTGTATAGGAGGCCCCTTCGTGCCCCGTTTCCAGTCCAGGAGACCTTCTAGAATTTGTAGGAGGGGCTTGGGGCGGAGCCTGAGAGACTCCTTCGGTGCCAACAGTTTTTAAAGCGAGTCCGCAAGGTAGTAAAGGGATGCTAAGAAAATCCTAGTAAAAGACTTTAGGAGAGTTCATCATTGCAGTCTTTCCAGTTCTTGATCCTGCACTAACCAGTTGATTCTTTTAGAAATAGGAAAAGCAAAGTGATCATTTTACTAAACACGAGTAAAAGTAATGCCCTGGTGTGTTTGGGTGATCAAGGAATAACATTAGACTTAAAAATACATATCACCCTACAATTGTGGCGTGCTGCCAAGTATTTCTCACCTTTTAGTACTTTAAACAACTCATGTAAGCTAGGCGGGGCAAACATTTGCCCTGCTTTCTCCCTGCTACTACCAACACACACACACACACACACACACACACACACACACACACACACACTTCAAAAAAGATGTAAGAAGCTAACATAGATTTGACAGATTTTTGTTCTTATTGTTCCTGTAACATACCACAGTTTTGTGTTGTCTGAACATGAAAGTGTTAGAAAGACTGTCATGGAATGATTTTAATTTCCAGTAGTAGATAATAATTTAAGCCACTTGTGGTGGTCTCTACAAGTTTTTAGTGGCTAGATGCAGTGATGGAACTTCATGGCTATGGGTCAGACAAGCTGTTCAAACCAGTGTATCTTATCCATCCACAATTGCATCTGGCAACTCTCAAAGTAGGACACAACATTAGCTGGGTAGGTATGCTTGACTCACTAGCAGATTCAATAAAAGGTAAAGGTTTGGATTGAGAAGTGAATAGACTACTTCGGGGGAAGAATACCATTGGATTTTAGCCATAGTGTAACATGTTGGGAGGCTGAGTTGCAGGAGGAAAGGGAAGATAAGAACTATCACTGCAGTAAGAGTTGTTTGCCTCTCCTAGATGCCTGTGATAAGGTTTGGCTGGGCCTGGGGATAGCAATTGAACCTCATTAATGGAAAGAACCTCTCCAGTGCATTTTTCTATAAGAACCCCATTCATTTTTGCTCTGATTCTGAGAATACTCATAAAGCTAGGGAAAGATAAGCAGACACAGGCCGCTTTGAACATATGCACAGTCAGATAGTCTGGTCTTGAGCCAACTGTGTACTAATTTGCAGGTTTCCATCCCTCCCCATCCTTGGCCTCTCTTTGCAAAGAGCTTGCTCTCCTTTCCTCTGGTTTCCAGAGACTTCCATACCCTTACCTTATTATGCTATGCTAAAGAAAGGCCTTTATAACTTTCAAACTTAAAAATAAAATAGCTAGTTATTTAATCAGCAAAAATGAGTTTATCTAGGCATAGCGGAAGAATTGTAACTCCAGACATGCAAACTACACCACACCATAGGCAAGAACAACAATACAGAGGAACAAAGAAAAGGAGCTTCCTTTTATAGAGGAGAGAGTTGGGAAGGGTTGTTTGGAAGAAAATTTCATAGGAGGAGAAAGAGAGTTCAGGGTTGTGGTGTCTTCCCACTGGCTGAGTTGTGACAGTTTCTCATTGGCTGGGTTGTTGCTGGGTGAAGAGTAAATCTTCCTCCTTCCTGAAGGGGTATGCAAAGTAAGATGTAACTGATACTGAATGAGAACCATCCCTTAATTTTTTCCTGACCTGATTTTGAATTGGGTTTCATTTATTCATTTTCACAAAGCCTGGTTAGTGTGAATGTAAATTACCTTCCTGTGGCTACAAATAGTCTCCAAGAGATTTAAGACCTATTTGTCAGCATGGAATAAAAAAACATCCCCTATTCAAGCAATTTCAAGCTTTTTAAAGCTAGTGAGGACAAATAATAAGTTTATAATAAGGTACAAAACATAAAATGTAAGGCTTCTCATCCTTTTTTGAGCCTGGTTTCCTGCACTGCTTTATGTTCTATATGATCCTGCAAAACAAAAAGATTTTGAATAGCCTTGTACAAACTCATGAGGCATATATATATATATACATATATACATACATGTATATATGTATATATATATAGTGGTTATGTATATATGTATATACCACTATATATATAGTGGTAGTGAGATAGCAAAGAAGTGGACTTTTTGATATTTTTACTCAATTTTTTAGAATTTATATTTTAAATGTTTAGGTCTTTATATAATTTTATTTTAGAGGGAGATCGTGTGTGTGAGTTGGGGAGAGGGGCAGAGGTAGAGAGAGACAAAGAATCTTAAGCAGGCTCCATGCTCAGTGTGGAGCCCAGTGCAGGGCTCAATCTCACAAACCATAAGATCATGACCTGAGTGGAAATCAATATTTGGATGCTTAACCCAACTGAGCCACCCAGGTGTCCAGAAATGTTTAGGTCTTTAGAGGCAAATATTTACATATTTCATTAAAGTAATTGGTTCTTATAGTTAAATGTAGGTTAAATATCCAATGCAATTTGTTGTTACTGACTTGCTTTTTCTTTATCTGAAGTAATTTTAAGATTAGTTTCTCATAGAGGTATAGATACCACCCAAATAGTCAAGAAAAGTTTTATGAAAGGGAGGAATCATGGTGCCTGCTCCTTAGTCCTTCACCTTTTGCCTTTAGCCCCTCCATATTTCTTCTCTATAGTAATATGCATGTGATATCTGGAGTTGCAGCAACCATTTGTGATGAAGACTATAAAAATGACATGAAAAAATTTGCAGAGCAGTAAGATAGGAGGAGCCTGGATCCTGATACTTCCTTGAGCAGATGGAACTCCTGGGCTAGAGTTCTTGTTATATGAGAAAAATAAATAAATTAAGGTACTATTTGTCAGATTTTCAGTACCTTCAGCTTAAGTCTTTCTAATATCCTAATTATCCCATCTTGATTCGATGTCTACCCTGGAGCCAGCCAACAATGGCCAGGGGTAGAGGATGGAATCATGTTACAACATGATGACCTCCAGAGATGCCTGGGTGGCTCAGTCGGTTAAGTGTCCAACTCTTGATTTCGGCTCAGGTCATGATTTCATGGTTCGTGGATTTGAGCCCTGTGAGGGGATCCATGCTGGCAGTGCGGAACCTGCTTGGGATTCTCTGTCTCCCTCTCTCTGCCCCTCCCCTGCGCTCGCTCTCTCTCTCTCTCAAAATAAATAAACAAACATTAAAAAAAAAAAAGAACATGATGACCTCCCACTATAATTGAGGGGAATGGTCAGTATGGGATATCGTTTCCAGAAAAAAGGGAAACATGGTAAGCAGATAATACAGTTGATGCCCAGGATAGAGATAAATTTTTGAAGATAATTCCGGGGTATTGAGCTTATGAATCTAAGATGAACACAAATATGGAATTCAGAAAGAACTAACAAGTTAGGTGTGACAGAAGGTAATAGATTTAACCTAGACAGTTATTAAAAGTTATTTCTACCGGTTCAGCCAAAGCTATCCAGCTGTTCCATTTGCCTTAGGTACAATAGTTTCCTGACCACCCTGCCCCTTCACCATATAATGCTCTCAGCAACCATTCTTGGAGGCTTTAGAACACTATGGGTCAACTGAAAGGGAGAGTCATTTGGGAAGATGTTGGGGACAGCGTGTTTGGGTATATGCAGGTATCTCTTCTGTTTAGGCAATCAAGGGACAATGGGCATGGGGCAATAAAGACATCAGACAGCAGTAAGAAAGACATTTAACCAATGTCATGTGTATCTGCCTCCATGGTGTTTTCGTGGCACTTTCAACTAATATTATTTGCTCAAGAGATGCAAAGCTGCTTTCACTCACATCATGGCAAATTCATCTCATCTGGTGAACTAGAATGCTTTCTTGGAAAACACACATCTAAGGCTTTTTAACTTAAGCCCATATGAACATCTTTTTAAACTTAGGAGTCAAGAATTAGTTCCCTTTGTTCTCTACGTCTATCTAAACATTTTCTTCCATGTCTAACAGTTTAGCAAAGAGCAGGACCTGCTTCTAGAGGTTGAATGAGTACAGAGGGAGAAAAAGGCACTTTTGAAATATTTTCTTTTATTGCAAGACATGCTGAGATGCTGGTGGGTTACAAATGGAAATATGAATCCTGAGGAGTGAGGGCTGGAAGGGTAAAGATTTGTGAGATACCCACCATGCTGGAATGATGGAAAGTTCATAGAGGAACCTTTAGAAGAAAAGGATAAAGGGTTCAAAGTCAGAACACAGCACATAAGACACATTTAGGGACAAGGGAAACAAGAAGTCGTAGGGCCTTTGGTGCCATGTCACAGAAGTATGAAGGGGAGAAATCATCAAAGAGGAGAGTGTGGTCCGTGGGCAGAGATCTGCACTCTCTGCTCAGAGAACACAAGGGCTGAGTACCAGATTATGAAAATTATAAAGTCATTGGCTGCCTTTGAGACAGAGCTTCAGAGAACTGGATGAGGTGGATGCTAAATTGAAAGGATATATAGAACAATAGTAACTCAGAGTGGGTAGTTATAAGATTGATCTTTGGTTTGAGGTGGAAAACTTGAGCATGTTTTTTGCTGAAAGGAGTGAAGCAACTGAGCGAGACTAAAAATTCAAGAATATGCACCACTAGGAGACCTTATGGCCAGAACCAAGCTTTGTTTTCTCTGCTACTTTTCCAAACTGGACCATTTAATCTCCATTCAGATAGCACAAAGATTAGGGGGCATGGGAATGAGGGCTGGGCCAGAAGATTCAATGCTCCTGGTCCTAACATATGTACCTTCAAGGGATCTGGACTTCTCACTCCAAATGTTTGCCCCCACCCTCACTCTCACCCTAACCAGCAGCCTTACTATTCCAGGCTCAACTGTAATAGAAGGGCTATGAGAACTTTGTAGGGGTGACTATTCTTGGTCAAACTAAGTCCTGTATCATTCATTTTTCCTGTAGACATTTATTTAACACTTTCATGTGCTATGTTAAAAACAACCACATAAAGTGGATGGAAACACTGGTATTGCCCTTACCTGCTGGATCAGGAAACTGAAGCTTATGTTTAGGCATAGACCAAGTTTCTAACGTGGACCTTGTTTCTAATGCTCTTTTAACATCATTCCACTGTTCTTTATCTTATCCAGAGTTGTTTTCCACTAAAACAATGAAAGCAGTATTATCTAACACCTACACCTTACCAGGAACCAGGGCACACAAAAAAGTTACCTCCCTTTTCCTATCCTCCCAGAAACGGATATTCCATTTGAGCCACCAGATAATCTCTTCCAGTGAAATACTATACAGGCAGTTCCCACCTTGCCGGGTACTGTGAAAATCACTGTGAAAACAGTGGACCATAAAAATCACTGTGAAAACAGAAGCCAAACAAATCAATCTTAATAATCAATGTGAAACAATTATGATTGTTCTGTGACCTTTAAAACTTTCCGCCAAAACACTAAGAATTCAGTTACTGTAGGTTAGAAATGAAAAAAAATATCAAAATTCATATTTATTTGGTACACTACAATTTAAAGGCTTAGAAATATTCAGAATTCAAGTGTCTTATTTCTCTGTACTTATCAAGAATAGTTTGAAAAGTGCTGGGCTTCTCTTCTTATTCTGTAATTTCTGACCCAGAGTGAGCATCTTTTCTATACCTTAGTGAAGTGTCATGCTCTTTCTAAGTTTAAATTACCTTCCAACATTTTGTCCCTTGTGCCTTCAAAGTTGTGGAATATTCCAAGAGTTCCTTTCAGTTTTTATTTAAGTAATCTCTACAGCCAATGTGGGGCTTGAACTCACAACCTTGAGATCAAGAGTCACGGGCTCTCCTGACTGAGCCAGCCAGGTGTCCCTCCCACACCAAGAGTTCCTTTAATGTGAAATTGTTGTTGTTTTATCAGTATCACTTCTGGCTTGCCATAACCACTTTATTCCTTTATATTAATATGTTTCCTTCACCAAGTTCCTCTGATACTTAATTTTATGTCTCAACTCGGTTGGGGCTATGGTGCCCAGATATTTGGTCAACATCAGCTTTTCCCTGGGTTTCCAGCATGCTGGCTCACTCTGCAGATTTCTGACTTGCCAGCCTTCATAATCATGAGCCAGTTCCTTAAAGTAAATGTCTCTTTACACACACACACACACACACACACACACACACACACACACCCCTAATTGGCTCTGTTTCTCTGGAGAACCCTCACTAATACGGTTCCTATGGCTGAATATCTGTCTCAAAATGTGGGAGGAATGAAATTTCCATGGTCAGCTATTTCTTCTATAATTTCATGTACATTCAATTAGGATTTCACTTCCAGCGTTACCACTTTTTGTTTCTTTACTACACTTTCATCTTTGTTGCCCAATTACCACTTTCCTTAATCCATTTTGGTGAAATGTCATGTGGACTTATCACTGAGAAGCGAGGAAGCAACATAGCTACACACTTTGCTCTCTGTGCATAAACTGAATAACAGACATTTGGTGACCGATCACTAACAGACTTGCAGAAAAATAACGTGATTGGTCAGTGACCATTGTGTGCACCTGTTATTTATGTTGTTATTTGTGGACTGAAGAGGTAGCACAAAGTGTGTACTTCATGCAAGTACCCATAGTTATATGATGTGGTAACTGAAATTTGAACTGTGTTGTTGGAGACCTGGTGGTATTTAACTAAGCCACAGTAACTAACTGTAATTTGTGCATATTGAAACCATGCAGTGCAAGGACTGCCTGTATTTACTTTTAAACCAGTTGTCTAGATCTATAATTTAGAAACCTTTATCATTAAGGACCGTAAAGCAAAGGAAACAAGGTTCTCAACTGAATCAGCAGCATCTCTATAAAAATTCTATCATTTTATTAACTGGAATTCTTGAGATACCTGATACTTATTTTCTTTGCTATTTTCTGTGAATAACTGGCTGCTTAGAGAATCACATAAGAAATGTACAAATCTAGGAAGTGGTTTGCGGTAGAGACAACTACTAAGAATCTATTTTCCCTTTCTCCCTTTAATGATGGTACTCCAGGTTTAGTGGGGATATAGCTGCCTCACGAAGGACCACATTCCCATCTTTTCTTAAAGCTTTTGGCCAGATTCTGGCCAGTGGGTTGTGAGCAAAGCTGTTGAATGCCACTTCTGGGTTTGTCCTTAGAAGGAATGGATGTTCTCTTCCCTGGCCTTTTCTCCACTGGCTGGTATACAGATGCAAGACCAGGAAGTGGAACAGACACTTTGAACCCAGAAATTGAATCTGTGTGTTGAGTGGGGGTGTCAGAAATCCCCTATATAGACTACTATTTCTGGACAGTTATATCAGAGAGAATAAATGTCAACTTTGTTTAGCCATTACATTGTAGGGTCTTTTGTTACAGACATTTAACTCTAACCTAAAAAAAAAAACACATGGATGGATTCCTGTTTGGGAATAAGTAATAGCCTATCATAGTAATACAGGGGATTTGTACACATCATACTAAATAGTTAATGGATTCTCCCCCTTTCTAACTTTAAGAAGCTCAGAAGGGAGATACTTCTGCAAGTAGTTAGAAGGCACAAGAGAAAAACAGATGGATCTTGGTCCAATCCCCTTCTGACATAACAAATTGAGTAGGGCCTACTGAGGACAATTAATGATGTGATGAAACCACCACAGATAAGACGAGCAAAATCTGCCTCTTGCACAGAGAGGTTTTGGTGTTTACCATAAACACTTACTGTGCACTAAGGATATGAGCCTCCATTCCTAACAGCAAGACTTGTGGGATTGGAGCCTTCCAATATTTAAATTGAATTCCCAGGAGCTATTGAGGTATGATGAGAGAGACAGTTATCTGGCAATATTTATATAATACTTCCGTGACAAAAATCAGTTTAAGATAGTATTAATAAGTTAAGACATTGACATGTAAATAATTTATCCTAATACAGTCCTTAAAATTTGTACATCATGAAATTTGGCTATTTTGTACAAAATTGATAAAAGATCAGATCCAACACCAACAAGTGTGTTAATGCTCATATGTATACACTAGAGGGCACTCATCTACTATTTTCTGTTTGAACAAAATTTACAGTAATGGTTTTCAAATCAGTGCGTAGAAGAATCATCTTGGAATCTTGTTTAAAATGTATACCTTTGGACTGTGGAGAGGCCTGAGAATCTGCATTTTTAATGAGAGGCTATAGGAGAGCACGGTAAAGAGCATGACTTGTGGAGCCTGACTGCCAGGGTTTGAAACCTGGTTTTGCACTTGTAAGCGTAAATAATTATTTAACAAACCTCTGTGCTCAGTTTCTCATCCATCAGATTAAGTTAGAAATAGCACTTACCTCTTAGGGTTGTTGTAATGATTAAATGAGCCAACTTAAAACATACAACCTAGTGGCTGGCCATAAATATTCACTCTATTTTACAAGCATTATTTTTAGTAAAGATATTCACTGATTTTGTTGTGGGAAGATTTGAGAAACACATGACTACTTTTAAAAGGAAAAAAGATATACTCTTGATAGTCTGTGCAGCCAGGCTAAGACTTCAGGTTCTGCCCCTCAGCTGAGTGATAATGGAACGGCAGGAACCGAAGGAGCAGGATGCATGAGGCAAAACAAGGCTGACGTTCATTCACATGTTCTGCCAAAGAACTGGTACTGTATTCAGGAGTCAGTGGAAATCCTGTGAAGGCACTGAAGCAGAAGGTGGCACGATCAGATTTACATTTGAGATAGATCATTCTGTAAGCAGAATGGAGGATGGAATGTGAGGGGGAGGCTGGAGACAGGTGGATAGAAGAGCTCAGGAAGATGCAAGGCTGCTCCCTTTTGTTCCCAAGGGAGAGTCTCTAGAAAGCATTGGGGTTATTCACACAAGTGACTCTAATAATAACAATTTGAATCTCGTAAGTCCTTTCTTTTTAGGAGCTCAAAATAGAGTCAAGTTTGTGATAAAACACTCTCTCTCCACTCCCCCGCGCTGACTTACATGCACTGTATACTATACAGTACCCAGTAGGCATGCTCTCTAGGTTTTGAAGCCACAGATCCTGCAAATAGGACTCATGGAAGCTCTGCAGTCACCAAGGAAAAACCGGACTGCTCACCACAGCACCAGAAGCTCAGAAGGGAGATGATACTTCTGCATCTCACTTGGTGATCTTGTAGATGGCGGGGTAGATTTCCAGGAACCATGGCAACTTTGAAGCGTCTAACCTAAGAGGAATAAACTTTAGTTCTGCTCCCTCATGTCCCAAGCCAGTGTGGGAGGACCTGCGCAGGGGAGGAGAGGACAGGGGAGGATGGGAGAGCTAAGGTCACAGTCTCCACCTTGGCTCTGCCTGTAATTCACCAGCAGGGTTCTGCTACCGTCAAATTAGCAGGGTCAACAGTGCCAGGGAAAATAGCTACCTGAAGAGTGACTGTATGACTTCATGAGGAAGGAATTTATCCCTGGGGGCTGCTCTGCTGTATCAGTTCCTGCTTGTGCACTCAGCCAAGCTTCATATCTAGTCTCTGTGTCTCTTAGAAACATATCTGTTTTTAAGTCTCTGAAAACATGCAAAATGCAATTAGCTAAAACAGCTCTTCCCTCTGTTACAGTTTTGAAGATTGCAGAATCATAAGCCATTATCTTAGACTGAGCTAGAACCTAATCCAGTGGCTTTCAAATTGTTTTGGTATCAGATTCCTTGAAATGAAATCGTGTGAAAAAGTCCAATTAAGATGGCAACAGAAAGAGCTGTTTCTATTGAAGGTGGTTTCTGGCTGGCAGTTGCCTCTCCTGGTTGTCAGACTTCCCACATCATATCATGTGACTTCATTCTTCAAACCCCTTGGAACTAGAGAGAAGCAAAGGTCCCGATTAAACCAATTCTCCCATTTTACAGAGGACAAAAAAGGGGCCCAAAGAGATACTGATTATTTGGGTAGAGTGTAACGGCAACTGGGGGCATGCATAGAAATAAAACTGAAGTTACTATTCAAATTCATGGTAGAGAACAGAATTTGGAAAGGATTTTCTTAATGGTTTCTTTGGAGTTGGATCAGTATGTCAAGAAGAACAAGACAAATTGGAATGTACGAGGAGTGAGGACAAGATTTGACTTAGATCCAGAAGAGGATTTCCAATAGGAAGAGATATAAACTTTGGAACTTTGTTGTCTCCTGCCTAGAATTTGTTTAATGTAGCAAAGCTACTTATCTGTCTGGAGAGAATCAAAGCAAGCTATGAATTATAGTCTTGCATCGAAGTGGAGACCTTTAGCTCTCCCAACCATTAGTCAGCATCGTCCTTGGCGTTATCAAACATGCATTAAAGGTCTTTACCAGTTAAACACAAAGGTGCTTTTCCCACCAGACACTGTGAAGGTCAGTAATTTAGACAGAAAACAACAGGGCAATTTCCTGATAATTCATGGGAGAAACATTCCCTAGTTCCAACCTATAGAGGCTGCTTTTAGGCAACAGGTTTGAGCAGTGGAAACTTCAGCAAGGAAAAGGGCCCACGACAACCACACTGCTGAGTGCAAACAGGCTCCTTAAGCAACACACCTCTAAATCGCCATAGGCCCTAAGTGACCAGTGACAACGAGGCACAGTTCCTCAAATTACCAAAAAAAGGAGAATTCCATACATCCCCATACTCCTTCACTCCATCCTTCAACCATGGCCCCTCATCACCGCCTTGTGGCAGACAGTCTCTCCTTTGCTGTCCTGCCCACCATTCCCTTGCAGTGTATTCAACAAAATTCTATCTCTTTTGTTCTGTCTTGGGCGAATTCTTTCACTGGCTCATGCCACTAGCCCACACCCAGTTGGAATGCCCCACATTTGGTGCCCCCCCCCCCCATCCAAGTGAAGCACACCACATAATCTTTCTCACTTTTTTATCTATGTTCAAAATCAAACTCAAAACTTACCTGGTCCAGGAAATGTGTACCCACTTGATTCAATTCATTATTGTTCTTAGCAACTTCTATTCTTTTTTTTTTTTAATTCTAAGGTGCTGTTTTATTTACTTTTATTTATTTATTTATTTATTTATTTATTTATTTATTTATTTAATTCTCAAGTTAGTTAACATACAGTGTAATCTTGGCTTCAGGAGTAGAATCCAGTGATTCATCACGTACATATAACACCCAGTACTCATCCCAACAAGTGCCCTCCTTAAGGCCCATCACCCATTTACCACACCCTACCCCCTCCATCAACCCTCAGTTTGTTCTGTGTATTTAAGAGTCTCTTATGGTTTGCCTCCCTGTCTGTTTTTATCTTATCCTTCCTTCCCTTCCCCTATGTTTATCTGTTAAGTTTCTCAAATTCCACATATGAGTAAAATCATATGGTATCTGTCTTTCTCTGACTAACTTATTTTGCTTAGCAAAATACTCTCCAGTTCCATCCATGTTGCTGCAAATGGCAAGATTTCATTCTTTTTTTATTGCCGAGAAACTTCTATTCTTTTTTTTTTTAATTTTTTAAATCTTTATTTATTTCTGAGAGAGAGAGAGAGAGAGAGAGAGAGAGAGAGACAGAGCGTGAGCCAGGGAGGGGCAGAGAGAGAAGGAGACACAGAATCCGAAGCAGGCTCCAGGCTCTGAGCTGTCAACACAGAGCCTGACGTGAACTCACGGACCATGAGATCATGACCTGAGCCGGAGTCGGAGGCTTAACCGACTGAGCCACCCAGGCACCCTAGCAACTTCTATTCATAACTTACCTCACTGAACCTCTGTTCTTTGCCTATAAAGTGCAGATAATAAGAAAGATTTCTCAGTGTTGTTATATGAATAAAAGGAAATAAGATATAATAGATGTTTAGCACAGTGCCTGATAACAGTTATTTAAAAACAATTAGTTTCTTCTCTGGGACGGATCTCTGATAGACCAACTTAATAAAAATTTTTAAGGGGTTAAATTTTTCTATAGATATCTTCCCTTTTCTTTTAGAATCCACTCTAATTGTGGGCTGTCTTAGTCTTTATTTCTTTCCTTCTCCTCTGCCTTTTTATTCTGGAATAACTATGATAAATTTTCATTAACGTGGAAATTAACTCATTTGTTAAGAACAAAGTGGAGAATGAATCAGACACCAATATTCAGTACTGTAATTTGCCTTTAGTTACAAAATTTTTAGATTGCTTTCCCTTAAACATTCACAGCAGAAGTGTTTGTTTCTCATGACTGTTACAACTCTAGATGGTTAGAGAACATTTTTTATCTGTAAATAATTAATTATATAGCCTTGACCAAGGGTAAGTGTCTCTGCAGATCAACATTTGGTCAATCCAGACCAGCTGAAATTAACCCAGGTTAGTGACGTGGAAATGCTAAAACTGGAAATTTAAATACTTGAAATGAAAAATTCAGTGAATGGGCTTCACAACTGATTGCAGATTTTATAAAAAGGAAATTGGTTAACTTGAAGACAAATCAATAGAAATTATAATTCAAATTCAATAGAAACTGAACAACAGAAAAAAATGATAAGGATGAACAGAGCGTCAGTGAGCCTCAATTTTGTGAGACAATGTCAAGAAGTCTATATATCTTTATAGTCAGAGGGAGAGAAAGCAGGGGTGGGGGAGAAGGGAGGAAATGGGCAGAAAGAATATTTGAGGAGATAATGGCCCAAAGTTCCCCACATTTGATGAAAAACATCAGTTCATAAATATAAGAAGCTCAGCAAACATTAAGTAGGATAAATACAAAGAAAACCACACCTGGAAATTATAGTCAAACTAATGATCACCAAATAAAGAGAATATCTCCAAAGAAACCACAGATAAAAGGCATATTTCATACAAAAATAAAAATAATATGAAAAATAGCTGATTTCTAATGGAGACCATCAAACAATGAAATTGCATACTAGAGTTCCAAGAGAAAAATATCTATCAACCCCAAGGTCTATATCCAATGAAAATCTTCCTCAAAAATGAAGAGAAAATAAATTTGCAGATAAATAAAAACTGAAAAAATTCATCACTATTAGATGATCAAAGACTACTTTTTTATGTTTATTGTTGAGGTGGGGGAAAGGCTGAGACACAGAGAAAGAGACAGAGGAGTGAAGCACAGACTCCGTGTTGACAGCAGAGAGTCCGATGTGGGGCTTGAACTAAGGAACCATGAGATCATGACCTGAGCCGGTCAGGTGCCCCGTAAAGACTACTTTTATTTCTTAATTTAAAAAAGGAACTAATTGCTTAAAGCAAAAATAGCATTTTACTGTTGGTTTCTAACATATGTATATATAAAATGTATGACAACATTAGCACAAAGGATGAGGGAGGAAGTATATTGATTATGCTGTTGTAATGTTCTTAACTTTACCTGAAGTATTACAATATTAACTCCAAGTTGATTGTGATAATTGAAGGATGAATAATATGATTATTAGAATGCCAGTTAAAAAAAACAAAGAGTTAGACCTACAAATACAGTAGAAAAATTAAGATAGAATGCCAAATTTTTTTATTAATTCAAGAGAAGGAAACAAAGGAGGAATAGAGAAACAAAAACAAATTGGAGAAATAGAAAATGAATTGCAAGAGGGATTTACCTGTTCATCTTGAATAGAAGTGCTCCTTTTTGTGAACATCCTAATCATTCTCATAGAATTTGTTCATATTATACCTTGCACCATAGTTATTTGTTTACAGTTTGTTGCCTCTTACTAGGCAACAAGCTCTTTGAGGATGAGAACCATGGCCAAATGGAAGAAGAGAATAAAAACTATGCAGACCTTCAAGTTCACTAAAGATTCAGTTGAAGTATCTTCCAAGTGACTAACTTGCTTCCATGTGAATACAAAAAAAGAAAACCCAAATGAGTAGCAAAGGGTAAGTTTGAGCAATCTTTACACACACGCTTATCATATTCCAAATGATCTTATTTCCCCACTGGCCAATTGGCTTAATCATTTCTATATGGTGCCAACTGATCAAGAGGTCACAAAAACTACCTCTAAACCAGATGGTAAAGAGGCTTCTTGTTGATTAGGGCCAACTCCAACTAACGGGTTGTGTGGCCACATTACACTCAGCAAAGAAGAATATCACAATTGCCTTATTGTCAGCCATGAGTACAGGTGGGAGAAGTAACAGCACACTTGGTATGTAGCATGATCCTGACTTAGAGTGTCATAATGCTGATGTTTGCTCTGTCTATAGTCCCTGGATTTTCCAGAACTATCCCATAAATACACTCTAAGTTATCAGATAATGTGTTCAAATTTGAGGTTTAGAGAATATGATCATCATATTTATGACAATATTATTCACATGAATTGACATGGAGTTCCCTAAAACACTCTTTAAAAGCTCATCAATTCTTATTGTTCCCATAGTCACTCTGCAAAAGGTGAGATGAACTTGCTAATTTTGGTCCAAGAGTAAATAAACTCACTTCATTATTACTACTGTTCTTTTGAGGGCTCCCCAGAGTAGTAGTTTGCAAATAAACACCTTTGGAAAAAATGTTTTTATATATGAGCCTTGATGATCTAGGTGCAGGTGTGCTGAATGCACTTTCAGCATTTACTAGTGGACATTCTTTTTTAGACCCTTAATTTTCACATCATATTTGAAAAGACAAAAGAAGTGTATTTGCCATTAACTACATGGCATTTTTTTGAAATGAATTAATTTTCCCTAAAGCTTACTAAAAGTAAAACCTAACCCTAAAGTCATAACCAAATGTTTTACAGTATGAGAAAGCAGAATACTAAGAAGCAAACCCAGGAAATAAGCATTTATTCAAATACTCTTTACTCGGTGTCTAGTCCCATTACATATTTTTAAATTACGCCACAGAAGCAGCCAGTAACTCTATAGATGTTCATCAGCTGACTTCTGGTCAGAAAAGTGTCAAGGAGTTATTTGGCTAACATTTCATAAGAAAAATTTACAGCAAATATCTTTCTTTGAAATTTTATTTTCTCTTGGGAGTCTATTCATGGGCATTTTCAAATGATATTTAAAATCTTATACCTAAATGATTCAATGCTAAAATCTGAAACCATCCAAATCACTTTACCCAAAAAGTATAAAATAGATACACATATGAAAAACAACTCATTTTAACCAACAGAAGAGAGATTATTGAATGTAGCATGGATTTTAGCTTTTTTTTTTTCCTTTTAATACCACAGATCTCATACTTTCTGAATTTGGAGTCAATAGCAAATTTTATAACTTACTTATTTGTGCTTTTTGTATATAACAAGTTTATTGAGATATAATTCACATACTCTACAATTCACCCATTTAAAGGGTAATTATTTTTTAGTTTTAACACATTCACAGAGTTGTACAATCATTGTTATAACCAACTTTAGAATATTTTCATGATCCTAAGGAGAAACTCTGTACCCACTACAGTAACTTCTCATTCTCTTCAGTCCCCTCAGACCTAGGTAACCAATAACCTAATTTCTGTTTCTAAAGATTTTTCCTATTCTGACCGTTTCATATAAGTGGAATCATAAAATGTGTGGTGCCTTGTGACTGGCTTTTTTCGCTCGGTGTAATATTTTCCAGATTCATCCATGTTGTAGTACGTTACAGTACTTCATTGTATTTTATTGCTGAGTAATATTCACTTGTGTAGATATACCCCATTTTATGTATTTATTCATCAGTTGATGGATATTTGTGTTGTTTCCACTGTTAGGCCATTATATAAATAATACTATTTTGAACATCCATATACAAGTTTTTTTAGGGGCATAAATTTTCATTTCTCTTAGGTATATAGCTAGGAGTAGAATTGCTGGGTCATATGGTAACCCTCTATTTAACCTTTTAAGGAATTGCCAGGCTATTTTGCAAAGGAACTGTATCATTCCCACCAGCATCTCAATTTCTCCACATCCTTGTTGAGACTCATTATTATTTGTCTTTTTTATTATATAGATCCCAGTGGGATGATGCAATACCTCATTGCATAGAAATTGCTTTTTGTTCCCTGTTTCTTAGACACTGAACAGCATAAAATTAGTTTTATACTTCTCTTATTTCCGATAAGGCCTAGCCTAGGTGACACATATTGTAAGTGACCAATGAATTCTTCTTTAAAATTAGATTAACAATGATTAAATGTTTGTTAAAACATCTAAGGATCTAACACACTTTCTGGGAACTGATTTAAGAAGTAGTAGCCTACAATAGGGACCTTGGCAAGCTGAAAGACAGCTAGAGGGGGTATATTTCTTACAATCCATAATGAACTTTCAATTTCTGGTAATGACCGACAGAATAATTTTGACCAATTGCTCCCATAGAGAATAATCAGAAAATCTAGACAAGCTTTTTCCAAAAAAAAAAAAAAAATTCCTTGTAGGTATTTAAGAGCTAACAAGGCATGAAGATCATTAGGGCCAAGATTGAGGAAAGGAAGGAAAAGAATAAGGGTGGAATAATAGAGATGAACCTGCCAGTTTAGGCATTTTGTCCTAAGGGTATATACCAACTATGGAAGAGATGAGTAAAAAGTTGAATAGAGTTTTTGATACCCTCATCTGGATGGAGGACACAAACTGAATAAGAGGACTAACCAAAGAATGGGGCAGGGGCCAAGGGGGTCCTAGTAAATACCCTGAAGTCTAAACCATACGAATATAGAGATTAAGATTTAGCCTAGCTTTATAGTATCTCCATTATGATATCATATCAAATGAACTTGCATTGCTAACAGTTTTAGAAACTCCTCAGATAAATGTAAATCCACTTAAGAGGCTTAGAGTGAATTTTATATCCTTGGATGCAAGGATGAGAAAAAGAAAACAGCCTTAAATTAATTATCTAAGCATTCTTCTCTACAAGTGAAAAAAAAGCAACTTATTCCTAAAGAAAGCAGAAGGAATGAAATCATAATGAGCATGGAAAATGATGAAATAGAAAAAACAAAATTCAACTTAAAAGGTTTACAAAGTCAAAGTTGTTTCTCTGAAAAAAATTACAATTCCCTGGTAAGACTGTTAAGAAAAAATAGGAAAGCACAAAGAGATAATAAAACGAATAAAAAATGGACAAACTAAACAGACAATAAAGATAGGGTTCTATGAAATTCTGAACACTTTTATGCCAATGGATTTGAACATACACATGGAATTGATAATGTCAAAATCAACACAACTTTCCAAATACGATGAATAAAAAGTATGAATAAATCTGTGATTACTTAATCTGAAATATAAAACCTCTCCACAAAATATTCTGGGCCCAGTAGACTTCAGCAGTGAATATTATCAAATAGTTAAAAAAAAAGTAACACCAATCTCACACCAATTTACTCATAGAGCATTTTAAAAAGTGGAAATACTTCCTAACTCATTCTGTGGAGCAACATAACCCTGATACCAAACTACAAGGACACCATGAGAAAGGAAAATTTGAAGACAACTGCACTAATCGACACAGGGCAAAATTTCTGGACAAAACATTAACAAAGTCCAAAAATATAGAGAAAGGATGATCTATCCTGAACAAGATACATTTAGCCGAGAATGTAAGGTTCCTTTAAATTCAAAGATTAAGCAACATAATTCATCACAGCAACAGAATAAAGGAGAAAAATCGTAAAACATCTAAACAAGAGGGGCCCCCCCTGGGTGGCTCAGTTGGTTGGGTGACCGACTTCATCTCAGGTCATGATCTCATGGGTCATGAGTTTGAGCCCCACATCGGGCTCTGTGCTGACAGATCAGAGCCTGGAGCCTGTTTCAGATTCTGTGTTTCCCTCTCTCTCTGCCCCTCCCCCACTCACTCTCTGTCTGTCTTTCCTTCAAACAATATGCACATTAACAAAAAAAAAAAAAGCATCTAAACAAGAGAAGATAAAAGCACGCAAACTTCAACATTTATTCCTGATTTAAAAAAAACAAAAAACAAAAACAAAAACAAAAAACAGGGGCACCTGGGTGGATCCGTTAGTTAAGCGTCCCACTTTGACTCGGGTCATGATCTCACTGTTGGTGAGTTGGAGCCTTGCGCTAGGCTTTGTGGTGACAGCTCAGGGCCTGGAACCTGCTTCAGATTCTGTGTCTCCCTCTTTCTGTGCCCCTCCCCTGCTTATACTCTGTTTCTCTCTCTCTCTCTCTCTCTCTCAAAAATAAAGAAACATTAAAAAATAATAATAAAAAAACCAAAAACAAAAACAAAAAACACCTCTTTGGTACTGCTACACTGGGAAATAATTTGGCAGTTTCTTACAGAACTAAATATAAAGGCACCATATGACTCAACAATTGCACTCATGGACATTTATCCCAGAGAAATGAAAACTTAGGTTTGTACAAAAATCTATACATAAATGTTCACGGCAGCTCTACTGATGGTAGTCAAAAATGGCAACAATCCAGATGCCCTTCAATGTGTGAATATTAAACAAAATGTGATGTATCTGTACTATGGACTACTACTCAGCAATAAAAAGAAATGAAGTACCATATTTATATATGAAACAACTTGGATGAATCTCCAAGGAATTACACTAAGAAAAAAGCCCTGCCCCAAAGAGTACATATTGTATGACTTAATTTATATAAGTTTTTAATGTTTATTTTATTTTTGAGAGGGTGAGAGTGTGAGCGGGGAAGGGGCAGAGAGAGAGGGAGACAGAAAATCCCAAGCAGGCTCCGTGATAGAGCGCAAAGCCCGATGTGGGGCTCGAACCCACAAACCATGAGATCATGATCTGAGCCTAAATCAAGAGTTGAAAGCTTAATCGACTGAGCCACTCAGGTGCCCCTGATTTACATAAAAATTTTAAAACTAAAAATTTTAGAAATAAGGAACAGATTAGTGCTTACTAGAAGTTAGCGATAGTAAGCAGGAGGAGAATGGAAGGGAAAAAGTTTTGCTTACAAAAGGGCACCAGAAGCAATCTTTGTGGCGATGCTGCTGTTCTGTATTTTGAGTACAGTGGTATATACAGGAACTACATATGAGATAAAATTGTATAGAAATAAATACACATGAGTACAAATAAAACTTGGAAAATCTGAATAAAATGGGTAGATTGTAATGTCAACTAACTGGAATATTATACGATAGCTCTGCAAGATGTTATCATTGAAAGGAACTCAATAAAGGGTACAAAGAATCTCTCTGTGTTATTTCTTACAACTGCATATTCACCTACAAATTACCTCAAAATAAAAAGTGTCATTAAAAAATAATTCCTAACTAACTAGTAATAGATGAGAATTTCCAAAACTAATCAAAAGTAGTTCTAAAAAACATAACAACAAACATCGTGTTTCTTGAGGAAATATTGAACTTTTCTTTAATATAAAGAACAAAACAAATGCCTGCTTTCCTCACTTTTATTCACCACTGTATGAGAGGAATAAAGCAAAACAAAAAATAAAAGTTATAAGGACAGAATAGAAAACTGGCATATTCATGGAGCTCCTGGGTGGCTCGGTCGGTTAAGTGTCTGACTTCGGCTCAGGTCATGATTTCACAGTTTGTGAGTTTGAATCCCGCATCGGGCTCTGTGCTGACAGCTTGGAGTCTGGAGCCTGCTTCAGATTCTGTGTCTCCCTCTCTCACTGCCCCTCCCCCATTCTCACTCTCTCTCTCTCAAAAATAAATAAAACATTAAAAAATATTTTTAGAAAACTGTCATATTCACGAATCATGTGGTTGTATATGTAAATTCCAAAAGAATCTACAGATAAATTTTAATTTTGATAAATGTATTATTAGCAAAGACACTAGAAAAGTCGATATATAAAAACTGTATATACAGTATACGAAAATAAATTATATGCATTAGCAAAAAATGGAAATAATCTAAAATGCAATAAATTTGTACTTATTTGTTTATAATAAAATAAGATTAAATGCTTAAGAATAAATCTAACAAAGTTGTGCAAGTCCTCTACATAGAACACTACAAGCATCATTAAGAAAAATTAAGAAGATCAAATAAATGTAAGTGCTATAAATGGATTTTTCAAAATCAGTATTTTGAAGACATCAACTTCTTGAATTGATCTATGGAGCAAGTGCAATACCAACCAAAATTCTAGTAAGTTTTTGTTATTGTTGTTGAAATTGGCAAGGCAATTATATAATTTATGTTGAAATATAAAGAGGTAAGGGGAGCCAAAACACTGCTAAAGACCACCAGGTTTTCCCACCAGGGAAACTTTGCCCTACTGAGAATTAGCTAGGAGAATTATTAAATTCTTCTTAAAAAAATATTTTTTTCATGTTTTATTTATTTTTGACAGAGAGAGAGAGAGCACAAGTGGGGGAGGGACAGAGAGAGAGGGAGACACAGAATCTGAAGGAGGCTCCAGGCTCCCAGCTGTCAGCACAGAGCCCGACGTGGGGCTCAAACTCACAAACTGCGAGATCATGACCTTAGCCAAAGTTGGTCTCCCAACCAACTGAGCTACCCAGGCACCCCTTAAATTATTTTCAAGATATTAAAAAGCTATACAAGTTAAAGGAGTGCTGGCACAAAAATAAACAAAAAGACAACTGGAATGTAATAAAAAATGCAGAAACAGATAATGCTTAGGTGGTTACATAATTATGACGAAAGTAGTGCTGCAGAAAAGTAGGTAAAAGATGGTCTTTTCAATAAATGGTGCTGGGTCAATGCATTAATCTTCTGTAGTTGTCATAACAGATAACCACAAACTTATCTTAAAATAGCACAAATTTCTTTTTTATGGCTCTTTCTGTCAGATGTCCAACACAAGTCACAATGAGATAAATCAAAGTATTGGCAGGGCTATATTATTCTCTGGAGACTTGAAAGGAAAATCCATTCCCTTTCCATGCCCAGTTTCTAGAAGCCACCCGTGTTCCCCACTCACTGTTTCACATTGACTCATGGCCCCTTTTCCTCCATCTTCAAAGCCAGTCATATTACATTTCTCTGATAATTCTTCCCTAATCACATCTCTTTCTGACCACAGCCTGGAAAGGTTATCTTGTTTTAGGGACTCATTTCATTGTATGGGGCCCACTGAGAAAATCCAGGATAATCTCCCCATCTCAAAGTTACATCCACAAAATCCCTTTTGCCATGAAAATGTCCATGATTGGGACACGAACATCTTTCTAAAGCTATCACTCTGCCTACAACAGTCAACTAGGCATCCCTATGTAAAAAAATAAGAAATACTTCCTTTACCTCTTACCATACACAAAATTGATTCCCGATGAGCTGTAACTCTAAAAATAAATAAAGTTTTGGAGGAAAATATAGAACATCTTTATGATATTAGGGTGGTAAATTATTTCACTACCTGGACACAAAAAACATTTAACATAAGATTGAGAAATTGGTTTATACTAAAATTAAGAACTTTTCATTAAAAGATTCTATAAAAAGGTAAATTGCAAGTGACAGAGTAGGTGAAAATACAGGGAACACACACCATCAATGAAGAGTTGTATCAAAGTTTGGGTTCTCCTGAAAGCAGAGCCTAAGAAGAGGACCAGGGTGTAAAAGCTTATGTGACACTTTACAAAAGTACAAGTTAACAACATCGCCCCAAAAAAGGTCTTAGATGTAATAGATAACATTTATTAAATGCTTTCTATGTGCTAAACTCTGGTCTAAGCATTTTGTGTATATTACTCAATTAAGGCTTAAAACACGCCCAAGAAGTAGGTTCCTTTATAGATCCCATTGAGGAGGAAGCTGAGTTACAGGGTAGTTCATGTCCTAAAGCTACTAAATATTGCTTGTGAAGGCGAGGATTTTTGTCTCTTGTTTACTGCCACATTCCCAGTGCCTGGAAAAGTGTCTCTTAATTGACTCAAGTGGCAAAGACAGGATTCAAACCCACACTGTCTCTGGTGACGATTGTATTGTTAACCATGTCATGATACAACTCATGGTATTTCTCATTAATTTCAATTCCCTATTCAGGTCCAGGCTATGAGAATTATAATAAAAGTATGGGAAAATGAAAATTAATTTAAAAATTTCATCCATTAATCTAGATGTCTTGAGAAAAGGCAGATGAGAGAAACCAAAGGCCTAAAGAATGTTGTAAAACACTTCTCTCACACCACTCAGTGTAAGATTGTGTTCCTGTCATTGCTAGTCGCCATGTTGGTCCTTACCAATGAACTTCACGGATTATAGAAACTTACCTTCATAACCCTTGTCTCAACATCCCAGCCCAATCCTTCATGACCCTCTCCCAGCTGAAAGACATGTTAGTGTTGGCTGTTGATTCAGCAGTTGTGTTACAGCCACTAAGTCATAGTTAGCTGACATCAAACCAAATACATGTTCCTCTAAGAAGCAGACAGCTGGGCTTTCACACTAAATACTGAGCATTTTTTCCCAGTAGTCCAGGAGCCTTAGCAGTTCAGGGAGGTTGATCAAGACTACAGATCACTGTTTAGAAGTTTTTATTGCTGGTGGTGATGGTGGGATGTTGCTGTTGGTGATTGTGTGTGTGTGTGTGTGTGTGTGTGTGTGCATGCATATGAAATCTATGTGGAAAAGTTCATGCAATAGTATGCTCTCATTTTAAGAAAAGTGATTACAGTACAATTTCATATAATAAAGACACTAAAGTCTTTTCTGAGAGATCACAATTTTTTGGACAAATAAATATGAAAAATATGCAACAGAAGTGTCATATATTAATAAATTATTAAAGAAAATAATTTTCTTAAATATAGCTTCTTCTGTTATTACTTAAATTATTCACACAGTAGAGGACTCGATATTTGATTTAATCAAATGTGTGGAATTATACCCTTATTATATGTAAGTACTTTAGAAACCAATGCTACCAAAAACTTGGTGGATTCTTTAGACAATTCCATCATTATTTAGTTTTACATGTTTCTTATCTCTCATTATGATGCTCAGAACTTCATATATGAAAACTTTTCTAACTTCTTGAGGTGTACTTTTAAGAAGTTTTATTGGTAATGAACTACCTTGGGTACCTTGTTGAAAATAAACTGACCACATATGTATAGATTTATTTTGAAACTCTCTATTCTGCTCTATTGATCTGTATGTCCATCTTTATGTCAACACCACACTGTTTTGATTACTTTAGCCTTAAAGTAGGTCTTGAAATCAGGTTGTTTTCCTCTGCAAAACTATTTTGACTATGCTAGTTGCTTTACCTTTCTATGTAAATGTTTTGTTTGTTTGTTTGTTTTTTACCTTTAACCCTTTCCTCCATCTCTCCCATCCCCCAACCCCTACCTTTGGCAACCACCCCTCTGTTCTCTTTATCATGGGCTTGATTTTTTTTTTTTAAGGTTCCATGTATAAGAGAGATCATATGCTATTTGTCTTTCTCTGACTTTTTTCACTTAGCATTAACTCCCTCAAGGTTCATCCATGTTGTCACAAATAGCAAAATTTCCTTCTTTTTTTATGGCTGAATAGTATTTCAATGTATGTATACATCACAACTTCTTTATTCAATCATCTCTTGATGGACACTTAGGTTGTTTCCATATCTTGGCTATTGTAAATGGCGTTGAAATGAAGATAAAGGGTGCGTGTATCTTTTGAAATTAGCGTTTTCATTTTCTTCAAATAAATGCCCAGAAGTGGAATCGCTGGGTCATATGGAAGCTCTATTTTTAAGTTTTTGAGGAACCTCCATTCTCTTCTCCACAGTGGCTGCACCAATTTACATTCTCACCAACAGTGCACAAGAGTTCCATTTTCTCCACATCTTGCCAACATTTCTTATTTCTTATTTCTCTGATAATAGCCATTCTGACAGGTGTGAAGTGGTATCTCATTGTTGTTTTGAGATGCATTTCCCTGACAATTAGTGATGTTGAGTATCTTTTCATGTACCTGTTGACAATCTGTATGTCTTCTTTAGATCCTCTGCTCATTTCAGATCCTCTGCTCATTTTTTAATCAATTTTTCTTTTTCTATTGAATTGTGTACATCCTTTGTATATTTTGGATATCAACCCCTTATCAGATATATGATTTGCAAATATTTTCTTGCATTTGGTAGGTTGCCTTTTTATTTTGCTGTAGTTTCCTTTTCTGTGCAGGAGGTCTTTAGTTAATGTAGTTCACTTGTCTTTTTTTTGCTTTTGTTACTATTAATTTCTCTGTCAGATTAAAAAATCATCATTAAGATCAAGGTCAAGGAACTTACTGCCTGTTTTCTTCTAAGAGTTTTATGGTTTCAGATCTGACATTCAAGTGTCTAACCCATTTTGAGTTCATTGTTGTATATGGTGTCAGATAGTGGTCTAGTTTTATTCTTTTTCATGTGGCTGTCCTGTTTTCCCAACACTATTTGTTGAAGAGACTGTCCTTTTTCCATTGTATATTCTTGGCTCCTTTGTTGTAAATTAATTGACCATATATTTATTTTTAGTTCTGGGTTTGTGAGTCTTTTCATATTCTTACATTAATAAACCAGAAAAAGAAAGCATTTATTTGAATACAATGAGATGAATAGCACATTAGAAAAAGCCCGAGTTTTTGGAGTCAAACAGAGATGAGGTCAAACCCAGACTCTGCTACTAGTTAACTGCGCGACTGTAGGTGGGTGACTTGACCTCTCTGTTTTTCACTTTCATAAGAAGGAATAAAACACCTGCTTGGCAAGATTGTTGTGAAGAATTTTTACCCATCAATTTCATCAACGTTTCAAGCATTTATAAATCCTACTATCGTATAAAACAAATATTGAAATAAATAAAACTCTCTTGCATCTAGTTATGCTATAGTTCATCAACATCTCAAAAGTGTGGCACCAGAATTAAACAAAAATATGATAAGATGCTAGGTGATAAGCTCCTCAAGTCCTTGATTGTCTTTATTACCATGCAGCACTGGCCAGCTAGCCACTTCTGGGAGGTGCTAGGTAAGTGTGTGTTGGATGGCTAGACCCTGTGAACATGAGTCAGTACATAGTAAGAGCAGGACTGGTTATCTTCGGTGATCTGGTTACTAGAATTGCTTATTGAAGACTGAACAGCAGCCATGAGGATTCAGAAAATGCTCATCTCTAGTATCCTTCACTGTGGCAAAAAGAAGGTCTTGGTTGGAACTCAGTGGGACAAATGAAATTGTCAATGCCAACTCCTATCAGTGGATCTGGAAGCTAATCAAAGATGGGCTGATCACTCAGAAGCCTGTAACTGCCCATTCCCATGCTCAGTGCTGAAGAAACACCTTGCCCTGGTGTAAAGGCAAGTATAATGGGCACGAGTATGCAAAGGGCACTCTCAAATGCCTGAGAATGCAGCCTGGGTGAGAATTCAGAGCTGGCTGCTTAGAAGATATGGTGAATATAAGACTCCCCACCACAGGTATCACAGCCTGTACCTGAAAGAGAAGGGGAATGTGTTTAAAAACAAGCTTTTTTTTTTTCTTTTTAATGTTTATTTATTTATTTGGAGAAAGAGATAGAGAGTGAACAGAGGAGGGGCAGAGAGAGAAGGTGACAGAATCCCAAGCAGGTTCCACTCTGTCAGTGCAGAGCCCAATGCGTGACTTGAAGCCGTGAACTGTGAGATGATGACCCAAGTCAAAACGGAGAGTCAGACGCTTAACCGACTAAGCCATCCAGGTGCCCCAAAACAAGCTGATTCTTAAGGGACACATCCACAAGCTGAAGGCTGACCAGGCTGAGGCTCATAGGAAGCACCTAAGTGCTGTGAGGAACAGCTCCAGGTAAAGAGATCAAGACTGAAACCAAGAACTGAAGCTCCCCCTGTTTTGTCTGTACATGTGGCCTCAGCAATTCTGTAGCTCCATCGTTATCCAATAAAATAAGCCATTATCTGTCTGAGGGGTCAAAAGTGAACTGCATTTGTTTTTCTGCCAACTCTTTAATTCAACCAATTAAAAAATCTAAGTCTTTGAATAAGCTCTCCCTCTTTCTGTTTATGGATTATTAAATTACTGAACTAAAACATAGGATTTCACATTCATCTTTAGTTACAGTTTATCATATTAACTTTAGCCAATTTGATTTTACCTGTTGAGTTCTGTTGGCCCCTAATCTGTCATTATGCATGCTAAGTGATTAAAGTGTCAAACTCTATTCACCCAAAATGTTGACTTAAGAAAAATAAAAGGAAAAGAAGATAGGATGGAGTATAATGCCTTGTAATATGTCACCAGAGCCTTATGCTAAGCGGTTCCCAATCCAATAAACAGCATCTCTGATTTTCAGATGCTGATGGGGGTAATTATATCATCATCTAGTGCAAATTCTTGTATCCTTCCACCAAGACATAAAAGCCTTTGGTTGTATTTTGGCATTTCTCTCCACTATTCTTTAAATATTACCAATAGTGCTTTTCTTAAGTTACTTCCAGAAATCATTATTTCACCCAAAGAGTAAAGTTCACTTAGACTTGGACATGTGCCCTGATTTAAATTATCTAGGTACTCTTTTATTCCCTTTTACACTACTTAGACTTCCCTCCTACTTGTTATGTCCCTACTATGCTGCTTGTATTTCTCTATTAACATTTGAGATTTGTTGGTGTTAGCTTTAAATATATATATATATATTCCTAACCCTCAACACACGTGAAAATTTATATTTCTTGATACTTTTTTACATTTTCACTCCCGTCATGTATTTGTCTTCCATCTTTTTGTATTTGCCCTTTAAACATTTGACCATTTACTTACTGTTTCATAGTGAATGAATAGCTATTGGCAACCTGCGATGTCCTGGTCTTTCCTAGATGATGGCCAAGTCATGACCCAAGCGACTACTTTCAAGGAGCTCATACACTAATAGAGAAGACATACAAGTAAGCAAGCAGTTGCAAAGGTGTGGAAAGAATTACTATAACCAAGGTGCGCAAAGCGGGGGATGCTAAACCCAAACTGTAAAAGTCAGAAAACATGTTTTGGAGGATATGACAGCCATGCTAAGTCTGGAAGTAGAGGCTGCAGGATATGTGCGCAGGCACAAGGATTTCTGTAGATACCATCCCTTTCTTTCTCACCAGACTCATGTGTGAATCTTAGCGTCAAGGCTTACTATTGAGCTATTTCAATAAATTACCTCACTCATTTACTTTTTCACCCATGAACACTTTTTAAAGACCCACTCAGTGACTGGGATTGTTAAATATTGTCTTTTCTTTCAAAGACCTATGACGGAATTCCCTGCTTTCTCCCTCCCACGTGATTTTTGGGAACTTTTGAAATCTGCTTTTCCAAAGTGCAAAGCACTCATTCGGCTCTGTCCATTGTTCCTTTCTTGACAAGCAACAACTTTAAACTTTCAGGTTCCTTTTTACTTTCAAATTGTTCAGTCACTATAATTCACTGAGTGCTTTCTATGGGCCAAGGCACTTTATTATATGCTCTGGGAGATACAAAGATGACTGAAATGTAGGCTCTCTCCTCATGAGACTGAAAACGAATAGGGACAACATGTGCACAAAGAACACAATAAATGCTCCACTAAAGATATTTTATTTTTAAGATAAAAATTTCTTGATTAGCCTTCTTTCTTAATCATCAGGAAGATGATAAGGTGAACTAACAGGACAGAAAGTGTGAATTAGGTTTAAAAAAACTTTAAGAGGAGTTATCTAATTAAAAAAAAAGTGTCTTTGTATTTCCAGCACATTCCAGGGGAAAGGGCACATAGACCAGTCTGATCACTTTCTATAATTCAAAAGTCAATTCATTAGGTTACCCAAATTTAATGATGGTATTATGGATCAAATTATATTTAAAAATACATATAGGAACTACAGTGTTCCCCATGGACTTTCACTTCTACATTATATATTGTAATTTTGGAATACTTTATAATGATCATACACTACATTTATAATTAGAAAACAAATGATATGTTCATAAATATGTATGTGGAGCTTCCATTAGGGAAAAGCATTGTGTTAATTCTCTAGAAAGGTTTTAAGGTTACTTTTCAAAATGAAAATATAGAGAGAGATTATAGAAGCTTGAGAAAATATGAAAAATAGAAAAAAGAAAGAAATCACCTGTAAAGCTCCCATATTCACACAACAGTTACTGATGTTGATGATGTATTTCTTTCCTCCCTTTTTTTTTCTATATATTGGCAAGTTTGTTTTTAAGTGATCAGATGGTAATGTTTTTTAATAATGTTTAACCCACAAGACCAGGAACATTTTGTTCATACATATCCAGTTCTGTGTTTTGGAATGGTAGCATTATGGAATGTTTACATGAAAAGATGTTATAGATAACCTAGAAATTATCCAACTCTCATATTATGTCCGTGTAAGTAAGATCTTTATCTTCCAAATTTACTATTTTGGAAATGGGGTCATATTAAAGTAATAGCCCAGATTTTATTGTCACTTTTCCCCATCTGTTCAGGGACCCTGAACAGGGTCTGTTAGGACCCTAATCTCCTGAAGTTTCCCCAAATTCTTTTGGGATTTCGGGCAATATGTTACATATACTATGAGCACCACCAGTTGACCATGTGGTTAGCTGTCATTTTCTTTCCTCTTCCCCAGCTCTAACCTTTGCAGGCCAGATGTTGCTGAGCGCCCTGGCACTGCTACATTCCCAGGCTGCTGCCATGGAGGGTCTGGAAGCCCTGACAGGCCAGAGCAGTGCAGGTGTGTGGAGAAGCAGCGTGGAAGGCCCCCTTCTCCTCTCCTAGTAGAGGGCTCCTCAGCAGTGCCATAAGTGTTCCATGTCTTGGCACCTTAGCTATTCAAAATGTGGCAGACTTTGCTACTCAGTAGCATTTGGCAGGCTTTTTAGAAATGCAGAATCTTAGGGTGTCTGGGTGGCTCAGACAGTTGAGCATCCAACTCTCGTTTTCTGCTCAGGTCATGATCCCAGAGTCGTGGGATTGAGCTCCATGTCGGGCTCCTAAGATTCTCTCTCCCTCTGCTTTCTCCCCTCCTTGTGTATACTCTCTCCCTGAAAGACAGACAGACAGACAGACAGAAAGAAAGAAAGAAAGAAAGAAAGAAAGAAAGAAAGAAAGAAAGAAAAGTAGAAAGAAAGAAAAAGGAAGAAAGGGAAGGAAGAAGAAAGGAAAGGAAGGAAGGAAGGAATGGAGAAAAGAAATGCAGAATCTCAGGCTCCAAAATCAGAATGCACATTTTAACAAGAACCCCAGGTGATTCATATTCAAATAACAGTTTGAGAAGCACCTACAGTACTTCTCTGGGATTAAAGGCATGAATTCAAGTGGGGACAAAGGCAATGTTGGGTCAGGGAACAAAAGTGACAAATGATAGGACTTTTTATAATGATTCCTTCCCTTTGATGACCTTATCTTTGTGATTGGGCCAAACTTGGAATCTTGGGTCCTTCTCTTAGGAAGACCTCTCCCTTGGGAGATGCTCTCACTCCTTACTGTCTCATAGAGTTTTGATGACCTGTCACATCTATTTCAGCTCAACTAAACATGGCTTAGGCTCAAACTAAGAATCCACCAGACCAGGAGAAATTTTACAGGGCTGCACATATAAAATATATTTTTATTTAGTAAATGTTGACTTAGTACCTATTATTTACAAAATACTTCATTATGGGCTGTGGGAATACCAAAATAAGTAAAACAGTCTCTGCCCTCCAAGGAGGCAAATAAAGAAGGTGTGTGATGAGACAGGTAGGGACTTTTGAGGACAGTTTGAGGAAGGAGCCAAAAGGTTGCTAAACGAAGCAGTCTTCTGAAGTTTGGAGAAACCACTGTATATCTTGTCCCTACAGCCTCTGTGTGCCTGTTCTCCAGGTGGACGCCCTGCTTCCATTTCCATTTCTCTACATTTTACCCACCCTCCAAGGCCAATTTCAAATGTCAATTTATGAATAAAATCTGCCCCAATCCTCTCAGCTAAATGTGCTTTTGACACTTTAGAACTCCCATCATATCCTGCCATAAGATCAATTGTGTGTGTTGAGACCTTACGGGGTGGGGGATATGTCATCTATTAGGCAAGGAATGTATTTTAGTCAGTCTTCCTGGATTCCCCACAGGACCTAGCATGATGTGCCATAAATAGTTTTTGAAGAAAGAAGAAAATGAAATGTAATGCAGCTACTCTGTTAATGTTTCCCTGTTCAGGAAATGTATTAACTTTCTCATATTCAGAGTGAATGTGAGGGAGAAAACTGAACGCTGCTGGGTTAGGAGGATTAGGGTTCCTGCCCCCCACCCCCATTTTTCTTAGGTCAGACTGGTGTTTTCATGCAGAAACAACATCCTCATTGGTAGATTAGTAGCTGTTAATCTCAGCTGGATGGAATTTCATCTAGTTTTCAGCTGGATGGAAGTGGGCTGGCTATATGCCTGTTGGTATTTAAGAACTCTCCTACCTTAATGGGTAGCCCTTTTTATGCCTGGTTTTCTCTAAAGCTGAGATGGGATCCCAGGCTCAAAAACTCCTCTCTGAGGCCTGTAGGGTTGCTGTTAATTATCTAGCATCTTATGAGCTGAATGTCAGTGATGCTTATTTAACTATGGTTAGTATGAGTTTTTGAGGCTCTGGGAGGGAGGTTTTAGCTCTGGTTGGGGTGATGACATATCCTCTATATCTTTAGTAATGGTAGCTATTGCATGTTTGTGGTTTGATACTAGATGAGAGAGTAACTTAAAGGCTAGGGTTTTGTCGCACTGAGGCCCAATGATTCAGAGCTGCGATTACAAACTATGGGAGGTGATAGGGAGAATCACAGTTCTTTCTTGTGGCTTCCCAATGCTATATGAGCATCAACTATGTGGGGAAAACGAAATAAGCAATTTTTCACCCATATAGTCTTAGAGAGTTAATGTAGATATATGAGGATTGATGAACTAGATTGACATTTAAAATGTCAATTTATGCTGGACTTCTGCCAGCATTTCTACATGTTTAACTGGAAATAAATGCCAGCATGTCAGGTTCACAAATCTGACCCCTAAAAAGGCCATAATGGCCAAAGATTAGGCACCAGTACATTAGAATCTGGGTGGCTTCTCCTTGAGGTAGCCTGGGTTCAGAAAGACAGCCTGGGCCTTCTGAAAATCAAAGGACAAACTACGGAAAGAACAAAGAAGGCCTCCTTTGAACCACACGGAAATAATGAAGTGAGCTTGTGTAGGATTTTTCAGTCTTGAAATTCAGTTTCTCTCACCACCATTCTGCCCCCGTTCTCACCCCTGTTCCAGTCCTATTACTACGATGAAGAGACGGAAGCACCTCTTTATCTCCCCTTCTTTGAAGACCAAATTGAGGTGAAGAAAGAACATGCAAAGCAGTTCATAACCTATCTAAGAGAGCATCGGAGTAAAATCTGCCTTCCGGTGATTAAGGTGACTGTGTGACTTTGTTACTTTGTTAGGATCAACTCTGTGGGTCCAGAGAGCTAAATGATTAGTTGCTACCTAACTTGTAAGGTAACTCATGTTCTTAGATGGGATCATAGCAACGGACTTTGAGGGCAAGCATGTGTCTTATTTGTAATCTCTTCATATTTTGTGAGTAAATCTTAGCCACCAAAAGCTTGTTTGGTTTTTCTTTCTTTTTTTTTCTTTCGGTTTTTATTTATTTAAGTAATCTCTACAGCCAACGTGGGGCTCAAACTCATGATCCTGAGAACAAGAGTCTCATGTTCTTCCCACTGAGCTAGGCAGGGGCCCCTTGTTTGTTTGTTTGTTTTAATGGACCAACAGCATCAGGAGCACATAGGAATTTAATAAAACTGAAAATATTTGGACCCAAACGGGACAAACTGATTCAGATTCTCTAGGGGTGGGGCCCAAGGAATGGTATCTTAACAAGCTTTCCAGGTGATTCTAATGCTCTGCATAGTTTGAGAAGCACTCCTCTAATGACTTCTTCCTAAATGTGTTAGCATCTTATGTTAGATCTTTAGTCTAATTCAGATGCACGCTCAGGTATCTAATATGGCTATATTCAATGTAGTAAAACAAATTCTTTTTCACTGGGACATACACTCCAAAAGGACCATCTAAACCTTAACTGGGGCTATTATATGTAGAAACAGTCCTACTAATCTGACAGGTTCTTTTAACTCCAGCTTTATAAAGAGAACTAAATGTCTAGTAGTAATAGAACTGAACCGCTATCATGGAATCCCAAAGCCCATGTAACTGTACTGGTAGTAGTCAAGCTTTGTAATAAATTAAAATTACATGAGGGGCTTTTAAAAATCTCGATACCCAGTTACACCCCATACCAATTAAGCCAGAATTTCTGCATTTGAGAGCCAGACATGAGTATTTAAGATGCTCTGCTGATTCCATTGTGCCACAAAGTTTGGAAACTACTAGCCTATGTAAACCTAGTCATAATGGAACCCAGGGTGTAGAGTGTAATAAAGTTTCTGAGGTAGAAAAGTGACTTCCTTGTTCCTCTTCAACAGAGGCCTGACATTGATAACTGGGGAACTGGCATTCAAGCTATAGAGTCTGCTCTGCAGTTGGAAAACACATTAAACAAGCTCCTACAAGACCTGATGAACTTGGCTTCTCAAAATAGTGAAACTGATGTAAGTAGTTAACTCTGAAAGCAAGGTTATCTTTCACTTCTATGAAGACTTCTAAGAAATGGGTCCAAAAAAATAGATCGTCCCATATGTGCTTGTTTTCCTCAAGCACATATATGAACTCATTTCTGGGAGTAGGTTGGTGTGGGAAGAGTAGGTGTACCGGCAAGGAGGAGTGCAACTCAACACAAGATGGAGAAGACTTTCTGGGAATGATACACTCTAGATAATGTTGCTGGCTTGTAAATGTCTTAGGCCAAAAGTGCTTACGTTTTAATGGATAACAGAATCACCTGGAGGATTTACTAAAACAAACTGCTGGGCCCTACTCCCCCCCCCCCCCCCCCCAGAGTTTTTAATTCAACTTGTTTTATGTAGTATCCAATAATTTGCATTTCTAACAAGTTTCCAGGTGATGTTGCTGGTCAGGGGCTACACTTTAAGAACCACTATCCTTGAGTGTCCCTGAAAAACTGAATATTAATGATGACCCCTTATCCTATAGACTTTTCTGAAGTCTTCTTGGTTGATGGTGAACACTCTACCTTGTAGTGGTAACTTTGTTGCCAACTCCCTAGCTTCTCAGAGTCAGTGGGGAAAAAAAAAAGTCCTAGTACAAAAGTTATCAACCTTAGAAGATATTGGACTCACTGACAAGTTCTGAAAAGCTACAAATGACTGGGTGTTATGCTAGACCACTTAAATCTAAAACTTTAGGAATGGGGCCTGGGTGCCTACTCAAAACCTCCATGTGATTCAGATAAACAGGGTAGAAAACCATTGCAGTAGGAGCTCATTACTTAAATTAATCTGTACTCCTGAGGAGATGCTCTAACACTCATATTCATTAAAAGTGGATATTTGTATTCACCTAGCGGTCTTGAATGTCTTCAACCAGTGCTCTTTAGATTTCAATATGCATATGAATAGCCTAGTTCCTTCTTAAAATCTGATTTCTTAGGTCGGGGTGAGGCTTGAGATTCTGCATTTCTGGCAAACTCCCAGGACTGTTGGTCCACGCACTATAAGTTGGGTAGCAAGATCTTAGATCATCTCCCATTGCAGACAAAGGTCTTCAATTAGTCTTTCCCGGTTTTATTTTTGTAGCTCCTAAGCTTCCTGAAAAAGTTCCTGGCTAAACAGAAAAGGAACATAAACTATCTGGAATACCAACGTAGCTATCAGAAGGAATTAGACAGGCTGACTGAGAAGGAGGTCACATCTGAAAAACCTGGTGAAGCATCAGGTAAAGAGGCTTAACATCTGAAGGCAACACAGTGAATGTTCCACTGTAATAGGTTTCAAAGGCAGCTACTTAAGAATCTTGATCTCTATTTGACAGAAGACTGCTTTCCTTTTTATCTAGTATCCCATCTTCATTGTTACACATGGAAATAAATTGGTTTTGCATTATAATTATGTGTTAAATTGCTATTGGAGTACAAGAAGGGTTATTTCCATCAATGTGAGTTTGGCGAAAGCTTCCTGGAACAGTGGGTACGTTCCCACTGAAAAAAAGCCTTCCCTCATAGTTCAAACAACACCCAGATGCACAGTCAGGATTTGATAAATTCAACCAGTCCAAGTGGATATAATAGAAAGTAGTAATTTCCTTAGGTCTTACTATAGCTCCCCTCCCCTCTAGCTTGGATACGTATTTTAAGTCTAGAAAATAGGAGGGTTTTCTCCTAATTGAATGCAAAGCTAACAAGAGCTCTTGGTCTAGAAATGGTGACTCCCACCTGAAAGTGTACAGGGGATAGGCAGCTGCAACCAAAGTGTCCTTTCACAGCTGAAGGTGGGCGTAGCAAATAGGAGGGTACACAGGCAATGTAGGCACTGAAGACTATGGGGATGCCCTTACCCTCTCCACTGTGGGCCAGCTGATAGCTACCAGCATAATTGCTTAGGAGGAAATAATGAGTATGGAAGCTTGGGTCAGACCCAAGGGCCTCACGTAACTCGTATACAACCTGGGAAGAAAGGTCACTCTATAGGATTACGTTGTCACTCCAAAACTTACTAGCTCCAAGGCCTTGAAAAATTTTTTACTTCAATCATAGACTCACTTTAGTTGTCTATGGAGTGGGGTTAATAGTATTTAGTTTATAGTTAATAAGAGGATTAAGTAAATTATGTAAAATATGTAGAACAGTACCTACTCAGATTATGTATTCTGTTTGTAAAATAGGGTACATTCTTTTTAAATTTTTTTTAAGGTTTATGTATTTTTGAGAGTGAGAGAGAGACAGAGTGTGAGTGGGGAGGGGCAGAGAGAGAGGGAGACACAGAATCCGAAGCAGGCTCCAGGCTCTGAGCTGTCAGCACAGAGCCTGACACGGGGCTCGAACCCACAAACCGCGAGATCATGACCTGAGCTGAAGTCAGATGCTTAACTGACTGAGCCACCCAGGCACCCCAAAATAGTGTAAATTCTTAAACTTGAGGAAAGTCAATACATGACAGAAGCAATTACAAGAAAACAGGTCACTGAAAGTGAGAAAAAAATCTTGGGGAAAAAAAATATTTTTTTGAAGCAAGAAAAAGTGATAAGGGCCAATTAGATATCTTAGGGTAAAAAGAAATCAAGTTAACAAATGGACTGAATATTCAAACACAGCTAATCAAGCAAGTGATGTAAGGTAAGCTAAGAAATTCTCAGCCAAAGGAACAAAGAAATGGTACTTGAGATGTTAAGACATGTAGTTCAAACAAAAGATCTAATTAGAGTTCTGGGAGGAAAGAGAAAGTGAGGAAAAAGATCCATTGTAGTCAAATTTTACAGCATCAAGAATAAAAAAGCTCCCCATAAAAGAGATTATAAAGGATGAAAACTGACATATTAATAACAGCTTTCTCATCAATATTAGATGAAAAGAGAAAATTGAAAAATGTCTTCAATATGCTAATGAGGAAAAATAAGAGTTGAGTCTGACCCATTCATACATAAAAATATGGAGTACACAGAAGTTTCTAACCTAAAGAGGACCTTCACTGCGAGTGATATCATTGTTTCAATGGCAAAATAGAAAGGCGTGCAGGTCCAATGTAATCTAGGTGATACTAACTAATCTTTCATAGTACTTTATGCTTTAGTAATTCCAGTGAGGAAGGGCATGTTCCTTGGCAATCATCAACCACATAATGGACTTCTTTACCTACCTTCTCACACCTCTTCTATAACTTCCTCTTTTTGAGAACCACTGCCATGATTAACTTATCACCACTGGAGAATTACTAGTTCACAAAGTATTCTTGAATAAATTCCTTCTTTTATAATTCTAACTATGTCAAATTTTATACCTAATAATGATAGACATTCACATTAAAATCAGGAATAAGACAAGATTGCTTTAACTTCACTACTTTGTATATTACTAGAGGTTCTGGAGCAGGGTTTCTCAATCTCAGCACTGTTGACATTTTGAGCCAAATGACTCTGTTGTGGGGAGGGTCCTACCCATTGCAAAATGTCTAGCAGCATCCTTGGCCTTCACTTACCAGATAGCTGTGACAATCAGAACTGTTTCCAGACATTGCTAAATGTCTGAGGGGCAAAGTCTCTCTGCTTGAGAACCACTATTCCGAATAATGTAATAGAAAAACTAAAGGAAAAGAAGCTATATCTGCTTAAAAAGACTTAGTTAATGTGATATGATTATAACTAGAACTGAAAAACCATTATAACTTACAAGAAAGTTTAATAATGTTGCTGGATATAGGAAAAATATCTACAAGCCAATCTTTCCCATGATCAATAAACAGGGAAACATTAAAAATATATTTCTTGCTTATAATATCCACAAATACATAAAGTAGCTAGGCCTAGGAATAATCCTTAAAAAGTAACTTGAAGATTATATGAAATAAAAATGCTTCCTGAAAGAGATAAAAGCTTTGTATAATGTTAAGAGGAGAGAAAGATTAAATTTGTGACACCTTCCAAATCAATGTATAGGACTAAAGCAATCTGGATCATAATCCCAACAGTATTTTGAGGGTTCAGACAATTTAGTACTAAGAAATAAGCATCACAGAGAAAAACATGAGAACATACATAAAACTTGCTTAACATCATTGAGAAATACAAAGACCAGGAAGAGATACTAACTTACTACCTACTCATCAGAGTGGCTAAAATTAAAATAACTGTCAACACCCATGTGCTGGCAAGATGATAAAACAATTGAAACTCTCAACATTGTTGGTGAGAACAAGTGGTGCAGCTGCTTTGGAAAACAGTAGGATATTTCCTTGTAAAACTAAGCATACATGTACCCCATGAATTTTTGGAGAACACAATTTATTCCAAAACAAATGATATTATTGACTAAAATTGGGCACAGCAAGCTATAGAGAAAAGATAGGAGGAAGAAGTTAACTCAAGTTAACTCACTTGATGCTCATAATAGGAATCAATAGATATTGTCTGAATAAAGAGGGTTCTAAGGGTATTATATAAAAGGCTAATTATAAAGGCAAGCACTAGAATAAAAATATATTAAGAATTATAATTTTTAAAATAGCCTCCATATTGAAAATTTATATAAATAAAATGTTCATATGTATATTTTATTTTGTTCCCCTTAAGTTAGCTCTTGTTTTAGCCCTAGTTCAAATGTTCACCCAGAGTCTTTTTGCTGAAGTTTCCCTGATCATCTTTTGAATGAATGAATTTTGTTCTTTGGGAGATGCTTCAGTAAGACCTAATGTAGACAGTATTCCCCAAGTCCTTGAATTTGCAGAAATTGTTGCCTATAGCTTTGACACTTGAAGGACAGCTTGAATGGATTTAAAATTGTTGGTTCAAACTTCCTTTCCTTAGGTACCTGATAGGTATTGTTTCATTTCTGTTAGAATGGACTATAGCTGTGCCAACGTGGCTTTCTTTCACTTCGAAATAAGAGGTGCCTGGGGCACCTGGGTGGCTCTGTCAGTTGAGCGACCGACTTCAGCTCAGGCCATGATCTCAGGTTCATGAATTTGAGCCCTGCAGTGGGCTCTGTGCTGACAGCTCAGAAGCTGGAGCCTCTTTTGGATTCTGTGTTTCCCTATCTCTCTACCCCTTCCCCACTTATGCTCTCTCTCTCTCTCTCTCTGTCTCAAAAATAAATACACATTAAAAAAAATTTTTAAAGAATTAAAAAAGAAATGAGAGGCAACTGGGTGGCTCAGTTGGTTAAGCATCTGACTCTTGGTTTTGGCTCAGGTCATGATCTTGCGGCTTTGTGGGCTCTGTACTGGCAGTATGGAGCCTGCTTGAGGTTCTCTCTCTCTCTCTTTCTCTATCTCCCCCTTTCTCTCTCTTTTCCCCTCCTCCTGCTCACCCTGCCTCTGTCTCTCTCAAAATAAATAAACTTTGAAAAATGATACAGTGGTTTTACCAGACGTCCAAAGTTTGCTACTAGTGTTAGTAAGATACATCTAATGTTTGTATGATATATGTTAGTAGGAAGTCTTGGTAGTGGTCATTCTGGGACAGTTTTCTTATATCTTCAACGCGCCTTTTAATATACAAACACAAGTTTTATTTCAGAACATTTTATAATTTTTGTTTCACTCTCTTCTTTTGTTTTTTCTCCAGTGAAACAACTCCTGTTAATCTCATTTTTAATCGTTTTGCCTAATCTTTTATAACTTTCACTTTCTCTTTTTAAAAATCTTTTTCCTCCAAAAACAATAAGATACCTAGTAACAAACCTAACTAAAGAAGTAAAAGGTCTTTACTTTTAAAACTATATAGCACTTATGGAAGAAATTGAAGAGGACACAAAGAACTGGAAAAGCATTCCATGCTCCTGGGTTGGAAGAACAAACTGTTAAATGTCTGTACTGCCCGTCGCAATTCATGCAATCCTTATCAAAATAAAACCAGCATTTTTTCACAGAGCTAGAAAAAAAATACTAAAATTTGTATAGAACCACAAAATACCCCAAGTAGCCACAGAAATCCTGAAAAAGGAAAAACAAAATTGGAGGCATCATGATTCCAGACTTCAAGCTAGATTACAAAGCTATAGTCATCAAGACAGTAAGGTACTGGCACAAAAACAGACACATAGATCAATGGAACAGAATAGAAAACCCAGAAATAGACCCACAACTGTATGGTCAACTACTCTTTGACAAAGCGGGAAAGAATATCCAATGGAAAAAAGTCTCGTCAACAAATGGTGTTAGGAAAACTGGACAGCAGCAAGCAGAAAAATTAAACTGGGACACGTTCTTATACCATCCACAAAACAAATTCAAAATGGATGAAAGACCTAAGTGTGAAATAGGAAACCATCAAAATCCTAGAGGAGAACATAGGCAGCAACCTCTTTGACCTCGGCCACAGCAACTTCTTACTAGATACATCTCTGGAGGCAAGAGAAACAAAAGCAAACATGAACTATTGGGACTTCATCAAGATAAAAGTCTTCTGCACAGCGAAGGAAACAATCAACAAAACTAAAAGCAGCCTATGGAATGGGAGAAGATATTTGTAAATGACAAATCTGATAAAGGCTTAGTATCCAAAATCTATAAAGAACTTATCAAACTGAACACCCAAAAACCAAATAAGCCAGTTAGTAAATGGGCAGAAGACATGAATAGACGTTTTTGCAAAGAAGACATCCAGATGGCCAACTGACACATGAAATGATACTCAACATTGCTCATCATCAGGGAAATACAAACCAAAACCACAATAAGATACCACCTCCCACCTGTTAGAATGGCTAAAATTAACAACACAAGAAACAACAGGTGTTGGAGAGGATGCAGAAATCCCTCTCGCACTGTTGGTGGGAATGCAAACTTGTGCAGTCACTCTGGAGAACAGTAGGAAGGTTCCTCAAGAAACTAAAAATATAAATACCCTATGATCTAGCAATGGCACTATCTGGAATTTACCCGAACGTTACAAAAATACAGATTCGAAGAGGTATATGCACCCCAATGTTTATAGCAGCTTTATAAACAATAGCCAAACTATGGAGAGAGCCCAAATGTCCATCCACTGATGAATGGATAAAGAAGATGTGGTATATTTACATACAGTGGAATATTACTCAGCCACCAAAAAGAATGAAATCTTGACATTTTCAATGATGTGGATGGAGCTAGAATATATTATGCTAAGCGAAATAAGTCAATCAGAGAAAGAAATACCATATGATTTCATTCATTTGTGGAATTTAAGAAACAAAACATATGAACATATGAGAAGGGGGAGGAAAAAGAGGGAAACAAACCACAAAAGACTAATGATATCTCTATCATCAAACTGAAGACTGATGGAGGTGGGTGGGAGACAGGCTAGATGGGTGATGGGTATTATGTAGGGCATTTTTTGTGATGAGCAGTGTGTGTTGTATGTAAGTGATGGATTACTGAATTCTACTCCTGAAACCAATACTGCACGGTGTGTTAAGTAACTAAAATGTAAGTAAAAAAATATTTTTGCTTATTTCTCTTTCACTTTCTTCACTTCCCCCATGTGTATATATTCTCTGTTTTGTGTTACACTTTATATAGTATCTATTTCCTCTTATGTTCCTTGTAATTTGGTCTTTATTTATAAAATTATTTTGGGGGCACCTGGGTGGCTAAGTCAGTTAAGCGTCCGACTTTGGCTCAGGTCATGATTTCACCATTCGTGGGTTCTATTGCCCCCGTCGGGTTCTGGGCTGACAGCTCAGAGCCTGGAATCTGTTCTGGATTCTTTGTCTCCCTCATTCTCTGCCCCTCCCCCACTTGCGCTCTGTCTCTCAAAAATAAATAAACATTAAAAAAATTTTTTTCAAAGTGATTTTGCCTGTGTCTTCTACTTCTTTCCTAAATTTTACTAATCATTTCACATACTTCATTGACTTACCATCGCCTTCTCTTTGTTGGCTCTGTCTTCCCTGACTTCTTGTATTTATTTATTTTTTATTATCTTCTTTCCTGGTTGTAATTACATCATAATTTTTTCTCCCTTTATTCATGTTGGGATGTTGTGTTGAAGTATTTCTCGGCTTTGGAGCAATATTTTTCTAATGAGTGTTTATAGTCTGCACAGAAGTTTTGTATTTATTTTTAGTTCTTTTGTGTTCTTTTGTTTTCCTAGAGTAGCTTTCTTTGCTTCTAGTTCTAGCTGCACAATTACTTTGCTAATCATATTTGAATGAGTTGGATTTTCTCAGTTAGAAAGGAGGATCTTTTGAAGTAAGGGAAGGGGTAGCTTTCCCAGTTTCTCAGCTAAAGAGCTCCTTCCTCTATTACTATGATAAATGCCACTTCTGGGACCACGCCTCACTTAAATTTCAGATCCTAACTTGGTTCAAAAAGGCTCCTATCATCAGCCGCAAACTTCTATGGTATCTTCACCACCTCTGGCGAAGAAGTCACTTTCACCAGGGAATCCTGCTTCTAACTGCAACTTTCTAACTCCCCTTTTTTTAAGAAGTGCTATTTTCTTGAATCTGCCACCTCTGTGTGAATCCTCACCCAAACACATTCTAAACTTACTGTCTTCGGTTCTCCCATCACACCCACCCTCTTTGATCACAGCAGTTGTCACTGATGAGGGGCCCCATCCTTTTGAGAGCAAATATTTACTATTGATGTCTAACATCTGGCACTTCTAAAAAACTCTTCTTGCACACCTATTCTCAGAAACACAGCACTGTTGTGGTTTCCTGAACTAAACCTACTGACTTCAAATGATAAAGATACATAAAGGAAGAAAGTGGAAGACAGAGAAGCCAGTACTAATATATATCAAAAGCACACATACTAAAATGTCTGCTTCCCAAATGTGAGCAATAACTCCTGAGCACAAAAACCATATCCTTTTTCTGCTAAAGATGGTTCAGGAATAGGACTGGGCTAGTAGAAGGCCCTTCTGGAACTACTAGGTACATAGATGCAAAAAGGCAAGCCTTCATAAAGACAAATTAGGTTGGAGGAAGGCAGCTGATTTTGTGACTACCGAAAAGAGAGTCACTTAGCCTAGACTGCTATTCTGGCACCTTCTCACCTACAGGAAACTGGAAAATAGATGACCCAGAAATTTCCAACTCAAACAACAATGACAAATACGAAAGAAGAAAGAAGGTGGGGAGAGAGCCGAAGAGGCATGGCATCTACATAGATGCTTTTAGAGAAAAAGAAGGGGAAATAAAACACAATTTATTAACATATGAAGAATATTTTTACGTGGACAGTTGAAAACTATGAATTAACTTTTTAATGTTAGCTATTCTAGTGGGTATACAGTGTATCCTATTGTAGCTTATTATTACTGAAGTATAATTGACATGTGATGTTATATTAGTTTCAGATGTACCACATTGATTCAACAATTCTATACGTTACTCATGCTCACCACGATAAGAGAAGTCACCATCTGTACCATATCACATTATCACAATATTATTGACTATATTCCCCATGCTGCACCCCCATCTCTGTGACTTACTTATTCCACAACTGGGAATTTAAACCTCACAATCCCCTCCATCCTATGGTAGTTTTAACTTGCATTTCCGTGATGACTGTGAAAAGCAAATGCTTAAAGCTGTTAGAAAAGAATATCGGAGAATAAATTTACTGTCTGCCTTGGTTCTCTGTAGAGGCAGAACTGAGCCTGATAAAGAGAAATAATACAAATGCAATCTATTTGATGGGCAAAACGCAGACACTGAAGATCCTCCAGTATCCTGTTTGTTAGCATTAGAGGTATGGCTACTGGGGTCATTGACAAGAGGTTTGCCGATGCTCACAGATATTACTGTTACTATTCTCATTGCATTTACCTTAAGCCTGAATGATACAAGAGTAATTATGACTTTGTGAATAATTTTCTTGTGCCTCTTTTTAATTGCTAGCAATGTGCTGTTAACTAGCAGAAAAGAAATTTTTTAAAAACACTATAGACAATTTTTTAAACATCAGAAAACAAAACTGCTAGATTTTGCACCTCTTCAGTCATACTAAATCATATCAATTAAACAAGTATTTATTAAGCATCTTCTATTTTTCATGGACTTAACTTAGATCCTGGGAATACAAAATTAAATGGGCCCTAGCTATTGAGACATGCACAATCCAAAGAGAATACACTTATAATGTAAATAATGAGAATTCAGTTTGGTAAAAGCATGAATAAAAGCCTGTAGGAGGCACAGAAGAACATAGAGAAAGAGCGACCATTTGTGCTAGAATAGAAGGGACGTGGATACAAAAGCTTCTGATCTGTACTTGGACAGATGACTCAGAGTTCAACAGAAGGAGGGAAGGAGGAACAGAGCATTTCAGGCCAAGTCAATGGAACAGGGTCAGATCAAGAAGTGTCTGTTATGGCGTGTTAATATGCTTGGGCTTTGTTCTTCAGGGGATGGGAGAGCAATGAGGAGTTTAGAGGTAGATGTGATGTAATCAGATTTGCAATTTAAAACAATGACCTTGTAGCATAGTAGCTAATGGTGTTGTTCTTGACACTCCTGTCTGTGTCTATCACGTGACAAAACAAGTAAGTAATTATGTTGGTGTTTTTGAGAACTGGGATTTCTTGTCTGGAATAAAGGAGAAATAAATGTAGGATCAATGAGGTTAAGTAAAAATCCTATAGATGCTTAATTATGAATATCAGAATGAGCTCATGATATATTTACCTTTTTAAAAAAGTCCTAACTGTCTAAGGAAAAGACCTGGAAATAAGTAGCAATGAGCACTCTGACACCCTCAGTATGGTCTCTAAATATGATTTGTCACTAGACGGAGCTAAGGCTCCTTTGAGAAATGGCTGCTTGTCCTTCTGAGTCAGGATATATACTAATAATCCTGAAAGATGTTATCATATTAGAAAGCAAGGTTGTCAAAAAGAGTTCAGAACCAACTTGAAGAGGCTTCCTTTCAGTAAGGATAGCCAATTTCATGAGAAAAATAACCACAATGGACTGGACCATGCCAAATATGCTTAAATTTATTGGTAAAATATTAAATAATAAATACTTAATAACAATAGGTGATTGTTAAATAATTATAATATACTAATTATAATAAATAACACTAAAAAAAAGTGGTCACCTTTGGAGGATAATAGCTAATTCATACTCAAACTCTGAAAACTGGTAACAAGGATTTAATTTATCTTTCCTATATGAACTACTTTGGAATAACCTAATAGTTAATAAGGGGAATTTATCTTTGTACAAAATAATACAGTGTGCATAATACTTTTTTTTGCCAAATTAAAAAAAAATAAATTAAATTAAATGGTAAAAAAAAAGCCAAAAAACAAAAAACAAACAAAAAAACAACAACAACAAAACTAAACAAGGGATGCCTGAGTGGTTCAGTCATTTAAGCGTCTGACTTCAGTTCAGGTCATGATTTCACGGTTTATGGGTTGGAGCCCTGCCTCAGGCTCTGTGCTAACAGCTCAGAGCGTGGAGCCTGCTTCAGATTCTGTGTCTCCCCTCTCTGCCCCTCCCTTGCTTGCACTCTGTCTCTCAGAAATAAACACTAAAAAAAATTAAAAACAAACAAAAAAACCTAGGCAATGGGGTGCCTGGGTAGCTCAGTTCGTTGAGCATCCGACTCGATTTCAGCTGAACTCATGATTTCATGGTTCATGAGTTGGAGCCCTGCTTTGGGCTCTGTGCTGACAGTGCGGAGCCTGCTTGGGATTCTCTCTATCCCTCTCTCTCTCTCTCAAAATAAGTAAATAAATATTAAAGAAAATAACTAGGCAATGATCATCCATGGCTGCTATTAACAGAAAAATAAAGCCAGTCAGGCATTTTGTATCTCCTGATGAAATTATACACTACTACTCATGAAGTAATTTAAAAAAAAAAAAAAAGGAAAGAGTTAAACTATATCATAACCAGTCTCAAGATTTAACTACCCTCTATAGGATATGCAGGAGAGAAGAATCTGTTGAACAACACAACAGGAATGCACTCAACAAAATCCAGAATATGGGAAACTACAGGACAAATGTCCCAGGTTTGTCAACAAATAAATAACATGGAAAAAAGAATTCTTAATTGAAACAATGATCCTAATTGAAACAAATTTTTAAAATGTGAATATTTGATGACATTAAGAAATTACCAATTTTTTTCAATGTGATGATTACATTATCATTATAAAATAAGAATCATCAGTCTGAAATATTTATTAATGAAATGATAAAATTATGAAGGGGAGTAGAGAATGGGATAAAGATGAAATGAACTTGATTAGTAATAAAACTGGGTGATGGGGTCCTTGGGAATTTATTCACTGTTCTGTATATGTTTCAATAATAGCTTTTTAAAACATTATTGCTTTTAAAGGGTAATTTTATTTCCCTAATATCTGGATTGGGGGGAGGCCAATTTACTGTAACCTCTGAACGCTGATGTTAGCACCCTACATTTATTGACAACATCTCCATCTTTCTGTCACAGAGCTCATTGGAATAGTCATTGCATCAATGTTCACGCCATTGTGCTTGCAGAGGTGTCAGAGTTTGGAAATTAGTCATTAGCCCTTTTCAAGTTGCTACAATTATCACTGCAAGGATGTCTGGTTTCTTATTTTAAGTTAGTTAACCTACAGTGTAGTCTTGGCTTCAGCAGAACCCAGTGAGTCATCTCTTACATATGACACCAAGGGCTCATCTCAACAAGTACTCTCCTTAATGCTCGTTACCCATTTAACCCATCCCCACCCTCACACCTCCCCTCCAGCAACCCTCAGTTTGTTCTCTGTATTTAAGAGTCTCTTATGGTTTGCCTCCTTCTCTGTTTTTATCTTATTTTTCCTTCCCTTCCCCAATGTTCATCTGTTGAGTTTCTCAAATTCTACATATGAGTGAAATCATGATATCTGTCTTTCTCTAACTTATTTTGCTTAGCATAATACACTCTAGGTCCATACACATTGTTGCAAATGGCAAGATTTCATTCTCTTTCAGCTCTGAGTAGTATTCCTTAAGTAAAGCACAGTGCAGATTGCCACCAGTAAGTGGGCTACTGGATTATTTAACTATCAGAGTAGTTGTGTTCTGCCTAGTTTCTGTAAAAAGATAAACAGGTTTCTAAAGAAGCCCTAAAAAAACAGCTCAAACACAGATTTCCCTGATGTCTCCAGTTTTTACATCAAATTGAGGGCTCTCACATACCATTTGTGTCAAGATGGCTTCCTGCGTAGCCCATGCGCCTCCTATCTCTGGCTCTAAACAGCTCTATCTTGTGCCTGAATACTAGTGCATAACAGATATTACCGAAGATTTGGGGATGATGAAATGGAATTACAGCAAAGCCCCAAAAGCCACCAATTTACAAAAGAGTAACAGCTATCTCAGCTGTCCTGCCACCTCTAGCAGATTCCCTTTGGGGCTAACCAGGGTATTGTGGGGCCAGGCCTCTCTGTTCCAGGATTCCTCCAACATCTGAGTATTTGGATCTCCAAGACTCACTCAGGAAGAAACTAAATATTGTCGTTTCTGTAATATACAAAGTCATAAACTCTTCGTTGTCTGAACCTGACCTAGAAGACCAAAATCTGTTCACGTATTTTCCTAAACAGATGTGCAACTGTCTCTCTAATAGGAGTTCTGCCTCCCTCCCAAGCTAGTAAGCTGAAACTATTGCTTACCTCCCGGATAACAGGTGCTTGATCTCGTGAACTGTGAGATCATGACCTGAGCCGAGATCAAGAGTCAGATGCTTAACCCACTGAGCCACCCAGATGCCCCTCCTTACACAGTATTTCTGTTTAAACCAGAGTAGGCACTGTGACTTGTTTTATACAATGATGTAATAAAATAAGATTGTGCCAACTATGCCCATAGAAAGAGAACCAGTAGGTATAAACAAACACGTCCACAGTAAATATACCCAGAAACTAAGTTGCTTTTTACTATTTTCTTTGTGTTATAGGATGCTTATTGACTTAAAATACTGTCAGAGAGATAAACTTCCGTGCTGTGACTGATTTTTAGTCTTTGTTATGGTAAGTTAATGTACTGCAAAACTAAAAGTATAAACATACATAGAAAAGCCACTTAAATGTGCGACTTACCAATAAGCATAAAATGTTAGAAGAAGCATGAGGGGGGGGTGCCTGGGTGGCTCAGTCGGTTAAGCGTCCGACTTCGGCTCAGGTCATGATCTCGCGGTTCATGAGTTCAAGCCCCGCATCGGGCTCTGTGCTGACAACTCAGAGCCTGGAGCCTGTTTCAGATTCTGTGTCTCCCTCTCTCTCTCTGACCCTCCCCCATTCATGCTCTGTCTCTCTCCGTCTCAAAAATAAATAAACGTTAAAAAAAATTTAAAAAAAAAAGAAGAAGCATGAGGTGGTTTAAAAGCCATTTGGGGGGATAGGGTAATAATAATTACAGCCAACATCTCCTGAGTACATATGACGTACACTTCTAAGTGTTTCATATTAATGCGCTTAATTTGCCTTACCTCATCCAAAGTGTTTTTTACATTTAATCCAAGGAACAACTATTTCATGGAGCTACTGTTATTAGTCCCAACTACAGTGAGGAACTTGAGAGGGTCAAGTAACTCACCCAAATCCATCTGGCTCCAGAGCCCCCATTCTTAACCACCATCCCCTAACTGCCTCTCAGTGGTAATCAATCTGTTATGAAGATCCTCTTGGTCTCTTGTTCTCTAGGGCTATATAGTTTTTGTTCTGTTTTGTTTTGTTTTGTTTTGTTTTAGAGAAACAGGGAGAAAGAGCAAGTGGGGAAGGGACAGAGGGAGAAGGAGAGAGAGAATCTCTAGCAGGCTCCACACCCAGCACAGAACCCAACACAGGGCTCGATCTCACAACCGTGAGATCATGATCTGAGCCAAAATCAAGACTGAGCCACCCAGGCTCCCCTGTATGGTCTTTTATCCAAACTGTAGCCATATGTCTGCTTCTTTCTTTTTCTCTTTGCAGTTTCTCCATATTGTTGGCTCACAGTCACCTGAGCCCTCTCAACTTGATGTGTCCTTCATTGGAAAGCCAGTAAAAACTGACCAAGTTCTAATTCCAAAGTACTAGGAAAAAGATTTTGCTTAGCCTGAGAAGTCAGGAATCCCTTGCCCCTGGTGACAAATAGCTGCTAGGCTACAGAAGAAAGGCAAGGTCACACATCATAAAAATGGCTACCAGGGTTCACAGAAAGTAGTTTTGAGAGAAGTGTATGGGTTAGAAAAAAGAAATCTTGTATTTTTAGACTGGTGTATGTGTTCACTGTATTGATATTCTTATTCTTTGCATGTACAGGTTCGTTTGGATTAAGATCATAGGAATATTTGCAGACAGTTTACCCTTCCAGAACAAAACCTGTTTGTATTCTTCCATTACCTAACAAATGCAGAATTTACATAGACTTGAGATAGAAATCTGCATTCGTTTTCTGTGATGCCACCACAACAAACTCCCGTCAACTGGGGTTCCTAAAACAACAGAAATTGATTCTCTCACAAATCTGTAGGCCAAAGATCCAAATTCAAAGTGTCATCAGGGTTGGTCTTTCTGGAAGCTCTGAGGCAGAAATCATTTTATGCCTCTTCCTTAGCTTCTGGTGGCTGCCTGCAATTCTTGGCATTCCTTGGCTTGTAGATGTGTCACTCTAATCTCTACCCCCATCTTCACATTCCTTCTTCCCTGTATTTCTCTTCTTCTGTCTCTTAGAATTTTCACTGGATTTAGAGTCCATCCTAATCCAGTGTGATATCATCTCAATCTTTATCCTAATTATAGCTGTAAAGACACTTATTCCAAATAGGTTTATATTTTCAGGTTGTGGGTGGACATGAGTTTGGGTGTGCACTATCTGACCCACTCCAACGTCCATAATGCCTCTTTGTGACTAAGACCCTAGGAGCCGCATTTGTCCCCTCCAAATTGACTTGTTTTACCTTTACCAAACAATATGTGGTGAGCACTGTTTTAAGTATATCACAAATAATAACTCATTTTATAGTTGGTATGTATTGGTACTGTTTTTCTTCTGAGTTATCTCTCCCCATGAGTGATAGGCAGACAGCCCGGCCCTCAGCAGCTGGTCCAGTGGTCTGTGCATGGTCACCTTGATAACGACTGACATGAGACCCAGCTGCAGCTGCCTGACACTGACAGTCCATGTGTTCTCTTTCTTAAAAGTAAAATATCATCTCCTAGAGAGAGCTAAGTAAAAGGTTCAGGAACCTGACAGATAAGATTTAAGATTCCTTATGTAAATATCTCCATGGAAAATAAACAGCAGGACAGTGCCCTAAGGAAAGAAAGGGATCATAATAAAGATGTATGAGCAGCCATGGCAGGAAACAGAACTGGCTGTGCCATGCTGTAAAGTCACTGTTCCCCACATTTCAGTAACGAGGAGCTCTCTTGGAACATGTGCCCCACCAGGTTTTTCTAGATGGCCATTTTTTTTTCTCATCTCCTCTACCCAGACCGAGAGAGCCAACTCCTAACTGAGGTGTTCAGTTGGACTGAATACTTTTTAATATTTGTTCCTTGTTTTAAAATACCATGAAGATCTATAACATAGTAATCTGGGAGCCAAATAAGAATATAGTAAATTAAATGTTATTTCCTTTTAGTGGAATTACCAATATAAGAGTTTATGTAAGACTGGAGCTACCAATTTACCTAGAAGTGATTTTTATCATCCCTGGGGGTTCAATGCCATGTCTTCGTTGTGTTTATGTCCTTCATACAGCACAGGTGAGCTGAAGTCTCTATTCCGCAGGCACTCCATAAAATATAGTGCTTCGTGATTTGCTAGAAGGATTGACTGCCAACAGATGACAAAGGTAAATTTCATAGAACAATGAATGGATAAAAACGACACATGTGATAGAATCAAGTACTTACACATGGTAAGAATATTGCCCACAACGGGAAGAACCGAAAACTGGAATCAATTAGAATGCCCTCTGTTGCAAAAACAAAGAAATGGAAAACTGCAACAATCCAGTGCATGCAGGACTACTAAGGAGGCCCACATCCTTCAGTAATAAAGGTTTGGGTCACCCTACCAGGTAAAGAATCATGACCAGATTAGGTGTTTGCTGAAGGCAAAGGGAACACAGAATAGGTAGTAGAAGGAGGTAGTTATAAATACCAGCATGACCAGTCAGAAACAGAGACTATAATGGTCATGAGTATTTATTCCTTATTATTAAAGAGCATTAATATGGAGCACTTCCTCCTTATTGTTTATCATGAATACAGCTGTATACATATCTGTGTGTATCTTTGTTTCTTCCCCTATCTTATTCCCCTATAATGTAACATAAACTGTATTAACTTTGTATCACCATTTTCAATTGATGTATATAAATGTTAATTTGACATAATAATATTTAAGTTGCAGGATATCAGAGTAAAGAGTAAACATCACTCAAGTATTATACCTCCTCTTGTGGGGAAAAGACTAGTGCATTTTTCGTTGTATGCAGGATAGTTGTACCACATTAAGCAGAATTATGACATTGTTATTGCCTTTATTTTGAGATTAAGTATAAGTTAAGGAGATGTGTATAGGTGCCAAGTTCAAAAGGGGTGGATTTGTGATGGTTACTTTTATGTGTCCACCTGACTGAGTCATGCAGTACCCATACATTCAGCTAACATTTTTTCTGAGTATATCTGTGAGGGTGTTTATCGATTGGATTATCATTTGAATTGGTGGACTCAGTAGGGTTGATTGCCCTCCCCTAGGTGGGTGGGCATCGTTCAATCCATTGAAGGCCTGAATAAAATAAAAAAACATGGGGAATTGAAACTTTGCCCCGTCTGCCCGACTGCATGAACCAGACATTGATCTTCAGCCCTCAAAGGGGCTTATGCCGCCAGTTCCATGGAATTCAGACCTTTGGACTTGAACTGAACTACACCACCAGTTTTCCTGGGTCTCCAGTTTGCAGACAGCAGATTGTGGAACATCTCAGACTCCATAGTCAAGTGAGATTAATTCCTCATAATAAGCTTTATCATATATATTGGTTCTGTTTTCCTGGAGAGCCCTGACTAATACAAAGTATCCCTTTCTCCTACTTAATACTCCATATAGATACTTCATATAATATCTGGTCATATAAATTTGCATAGTCTGTCAACTCCAGATTGGAATAAAATCTGTTCATACATAAAATCAGTTACTTACCTTTTGGATTGGAGCAATAATAACAAAAAACATAATGGCTATTTTTTTTTTTCAAATAATACCAAAGCAAGAGAAGTTATAGTTGAATAGACACATGCATACCATATTGACAGCATTTTAAATATATTCTACCTTTTTGAAAATAACTTTGGTGTCATGTATTTTTGCAATATTTCCAATTATTTTATTTGGCTTTAGAAAACACCTTTTTGTTGGAATTAACCAGACATTTGCTAATGGGGCATGTTTTTTGCTCCAAGATAGTATCAGTTAGTTGGTAGATAATTTATCTCACCATTTTATAAAAATCGAGCAATTTAGTTTTGAAAACTATCAGCAGATCTAATCCTGATAGAGTCTTATTAAATTTTACTCATGAACTTTTCAACTTCTAATTCTCTTATTTAAAATTTACAAAAATGGGGCACCTGGGTGGCTCAGTCGGTTGAGCAACCGACTTCGCTTCAGGTCATGATCTCATGGTTTGTGAGTTCGAGCCCCGCGTTGGGCTCTGTGCTGACAGCTCAGAGCCTGGAGCCTGCTTCGGATTCTGTATCTCCCTCTCTCTCTGACCCTCCCCCGCTCATGCTCTGTCTCTCTCTCTGTCAAAAGTAAATAAACATTAAAGAGTTTAAATAAAATAAAATAAAATAAAATAAAATAAAATAAAATAAAATAAAATAAAATTTACAAAAATGATTTCAAGAAAAAAAGGCCAAATCTTACTTAACGTATCTCTACAGTACTAACTGAATTAGAAACCCAGTAGAAATGAAATGTAAGATTTCATGATATTATATGACTGGTTTTTTTTTTTTTTTTTTTTTTTCAAATTAGCCATGGTGCAAGAAGAAAGAATTTGCTTCCATTTTTTGCCATTAACTGCATTATCTGCCTACCCTTGATTATATTCAGGCCCTTGAGAGCAAACTGCAATTCTGGCTGAAAATAGGAAAAAGAGAAGTAGAAATTTGTAGTTTAGGACTGGCCATTCTAAAATTTCTCTGTGTTTCCCTTTTAGCAAAATATTTTCTTAAAAGATACTCATATACTTGCTTCCTCCGAGAACTTAAATTTGTTAATGATGCTGTATCTTGGGTTGGGTGAAAGCCTCCCTAAAAGGATAGAAAAGGACCACATAGAACAAAAGTCCCAGTGAAAAGCCTATCTTTGTCAATGATTTTAGCAAGGCTTGTTACCTTTCTAGGATCAGAGTTCTTACCTATAAAATAAGGAGGGGATCTGGCTCATCCATTCTGTACACCTTTCCTACCATGACACACATAGTAGATGATCATCTCATGATCTCATTTGAGGAAAAAAAAAATGGCTTAGCTCACAGACATATCCAACTGAAAACTGACTATGTCCACATAAAAAAAAAATGGTTTTATTAAAAATGTTTATATATGGGAATGCAAGCTGGTGGTGCAGCCACTCTGGAAAACAGTATGGAGGTTCCTCAAAAAACTAAAAATAGAACTACCCTACGACCCAGCAATTGCACTACTAGGCATTTATCCAAGGGATACAGGTGTGCTGTTTCGAAGGGATACATGCACCCCCATGTTTATAGCAGCACTATCAACAATAGCCAAAGTATGGAAAGAACCCAAATGTCCATCGATGGATGAATGGATAAAGATGTGTGTGTATACACACACACACACACACACACACACACACACACACACACACACACTAGAGTATTACTCGGCAATCAAAAATAATGAAATCTTGCCATTTGCAACTACGTGGATGGAACTGGAGGGTATTATGCTAAGTGAAATTAGTCAGAGAAAGACAAAAATCATATGACTTCACCCATATGAGGACTTTAAGAGACAAAACAGATGAACATAAGGAAAGGGAAACAAAAATAATATAAAAACAGGGAGGGGGACAAAACAGAAGAGACTCATAAATATGGAGAACAAACTGAGGGTTACTGGAGGGGTTGTGGGAGGGGGGATGGGCTAAATGGATAAGGGGCACTAAGGAATCTACTCCTGAAATCATTGTTGCACTATATGCTAACTAATTTGGAAGTAAATTAAAAAAAAAATAAAAAATAAAAGTAAAAGTAAAAATTAAAAAAAAGAAACTAAAGCTGAAAACAAGAATGTTTATATAGTAGGTATTATTATTTAAAAAATCAAGATTTTATGTATTTTTTAAAAATGAGGAAAATCAAAAACACTTTCAGAGACATACAGCAAAGAGCAAGCAGATTTATTTATTTATTTATTTATTTATTTATTTATTTATTTAATATCTGTTTATTGTTGGTTTTTTTTTTAACATAGCATGAGGGGCCATAATATAGTCCACTGAGAGTCAAATAAGAGGTCAGAAAATGACCTTTATTTGCATCTAGTAGAGTATCTAGTACAGTAGCCCATCCTTACCCACACTTTTGCTTTCCCCAGTTTCTGTTACCTGTGGTCAACCAGACTCCTGAAGCGGACGATGCTCCTGATGTGTGGTAAGATCAATTGGACCTTAACGCTGGGTCACCATTCCTACATCGTCATTCACCTCACTTCATCTCATCACCTAGGCATTTTATAATCTCACGTTAATACAAGAAGAGGGGTGAGTAAAATATTTTTAGAAAGAGAGAGACCGCATTCATGTAAGTTTTATTACAGTATATTGTTACAATTGTTCTATTTTATTATTAGTTATTGTTCTTCTCTTACTGTGCCTAATTTATAAACTAAACTTAATCATAGGTATGGATGTAAAAGAAAAAAATGAGCATATGTAGGATTTGGTACTACTCCCAGTTTCACACATTCACTGGGAGCCTTGGGATATATCCTTTGTGCATAAGGGGCCGGGGGGCAGCTACCCAATTATGGTTTATGTGGGCCTGTTTTGACATGACATTCCTGAAAGTATTTACAAGCTTATGGGGTAAAGTAATTGCCATTTATCTCACAAGGAAAAATAGAAATAATTCTTAAATTTTTCTTTAAAAAAATAAATTTTGATATGTTTAAGTCCTTTACTCCAAGGTAAACTAAACTGAACTGATTTCTTTATGCCAAGATATAAAAAAATCTTCTGATGTGGCTTTCTAAAAGGGTAATAGTGCAAACAGTGTGTTCTCCTTGAAGCAGTGTTTCCTGGGACAGTGGTTTAAAAAAAGCTTGTGTGCTTGTGTGATGAGAATCTGAGATTTGGAGTTGGAGACCTGGCATTTAGTCCTAATTCTGCAGCTCACTGTGTGACCTTAGCTAAGCAGGACACCGGATCTCTGAAGTCTCAGCTTCATTTTATGATAATCATGAATAATCAGCTATACATCCCAGAAATACAGTAGATACAAAAAAAGCTAGTGACTTTTTTTATAATCTATTATTTTTTTAAATTTACATACAAGTTAGCATACGGTGCAACAATGATTTTAGGAGTAGATTCCTTAATGCCCCTTACCCATTTAGCCTATCCCCCCTCCCACAACTCCTCCAACAACCCTCTGTTTGTTCTCTATATTTAAGAGTCTCTTATGTTTTGTCCCCCTCCCTGTTTTTACATTATTTTTGCTTCCCTTCCCTTATGTTCATCTGTTTTGTCTCTTAAATTCCTTATGTGAGTGAAGTCATATTTGTCTTTCCCTGACTAATTTCACTTAGCATAATACCCTCTAGTTCCATTGGAAAGATTTCATTCTTTTTGAATGCTGAGTAATACTCCATTGTGTGTGTGTGTGTGTGTGTGTGTGTATGCCACATCTTCTTTATCCATTCATCCATCGATGGACATTTGGGCTCTTTTTTATACTTTGGCTATTGTCAATAGTGCTGCTATAAACACTGGGGTGCATGTGCCCCTTCGAAACAGCACACCTGTATCCCTTGGATAAATACCTAGTGGTGCAATTGCACCAGCAGTGCAAAAGAGATCCTCTCTCTCCGCATCCTCGCCAACATCTTTTGTTGCCTGAGTTGTTAATGTTAGTCATTCTGACAGGTGTGAGGTGGTATCTCATTATGGTTTTGATTTGTATTTCCCTGATGATGAGTGATGTTGAGCATTTTTTCATGTGTCTGTTGGCCATCTGGATGTCTTCTTTGGAGAAGTGTCTATTCATGTCTTTTGCCCATTTCTTCACTGGATTATCTGTTTTTAGGTGTTGAGTTTGATAAGTTCTTTATAGATTTTGCATACTAACCCTTTATCTGATATGTCATTTGCAAATATCTTCTCCCATTCTGTCGGTTGCCTTTTGGTTTTGCTGATTGTTTCGTTCGCTGTGCAAAAGGTTTTTATTTTGATGAGTTCCCAGTAGTTCATTTTTGTTTTTGTTTCCCTTGCCTCCGGAGACGTGTTGAGTAAGAAGTTGCTGCGGTCAAGATCAAAGAGGTTTTTGCTTGCTTTCTCCTCGAGGATTGTGATGGCTTCCTGTCTTACATTTAGGTCTTTCATCCATTTTGAGTTTATTTTTGTGTATGGTGTAAGAAAGTGGTCCAGGTTCATTTTTCTGCATGTCGTTGTCCAGTTTTCCCAGCACCTTTTGCTGAAGAGACTGTCTTATTCCACTGGATATTCTTGCCTGCTTTGTCAAACATTAGTTGGCCATACATTTGTGGGTCCTTTTCTGGGTTCTCTATTCTGTTCCATTGATCTGAGTGTCTGTTTTTGTGCCAGTACCATACTGTCTTGATGATTACAGTTTTGTAATACAGTTTCAAGTCTGGGATTGTGATGCGTCCAATGTTGGTGTTCTTTTTCCAGATTTCTTGGGCTATTTGGGATCTTTTCAGGTTCCTTACAAATTTGAGGATTGTTTGTTCTACCTCTGTGAAGAATGCTGGTGTTATTTTGATAGGGGTTGCGCTAGTGACTTTTTTTTTTTTTAAGAAATGTCATTTCATCACAGAAATACAATAATAGCAATTCTCTTTTTTTTAAGGTCAAGAGTCTTTTTTTTTTAATGTTTATTTACTTATTTTGAGAGAGGGAGAGAGGAGAGCATGACTAGGGCAAGGGGCAGAGAGAGAATCGCAAGCAACCTCCATGCCCAGTATGCAGCCTGATGCAGGGCTTGATTGTGAGATTGCAAAATCATGACCTGAGCCCCTATCAAGAGTTGAATGCTTAACCAACTGAGCCAGCCAGGCACCATGGTAATAGTAATTCTTAATTCTAACAATGCATTCTTGATTTAATGAATAAAGAAGGTTCATTTTTAATGAGCATTTAAGTATTTTTATGTACATGGAAACTATTCATTTTCCTCTGAAATTTTTATTTTATACCTTTGTTCAGCAAACTATAATACAAAGGTAAATGTTTTTCTGCTTTGTTCAATTCACACAGGGGCTAGTAACTTCTTAATGACAAATATATTGTTATTGGATGGTAAAATGCTATTTAGACAATTCCCTATTATTTTGCACCTCGAGAGCAGATGCTTATTCTTAATATAGGTAAAACCAACCTTCAGGCCACACCTGAAATTTCTTCCTACTGATTGGAATCATGGGAAATTTCTCAGAAGGGAAAAGTTAATGTTATTTAATGAGAACCTATTAAGCACTTACTGTAGACTTGGAAAGATTCAAGATACGAAGAAGACATTATTTTAGCCTTTAAATTTCTCATAATCTGAGTGCCACAACTTACCCTGGAGTCTAAAATTCTTCAGTACCTAATGCAAAAAAAACATTAATAACTTCTTTCCCACTCCCCATTTTTAAAACCTAATCCTGATTTAGGTACATAAGATGAAGATAATAGCTAAATAACAACAAAGATGGGCATTTACAGCAACATTCTCTATCATTTATAACCTCCTTTAGGAAATGGGATGCTCATACTTTTATTTTTAGTGTTTATTTTAGGGAGGAGGTGGGGAATGCTTATACTTTTAAGTCTTCAGTATTGTCTTAAGTGCTCGCAGATGCTATAAACATCTTTATAATGACAAGGAAAGAGTGACACAGGAAAACAAGTAAGGAAGAAAAGTAAAAAAATGTTTACTATTTTTATTCATTTTTTCAATACTAGAAAGCTTATAAAAATGGATTTTATTTTTAGTTTGATTGAGAGTTAGCAATACCTCATCCTTAAAATATTTACTCACAGAAAAATTTCTTAGCAGACAGGGGAGAAATAAGGAAAACTTGTTGAACTTTTCCAATATTATAAAGTGCATCATGATATTAGCTACTCAAAGATATCAAATCAAGGAAGAGGCTGGAAAGACCAGCAAGATATGTGTGAACTCCAAGTTGGCAGTGGTGTTAAAACTGCACTATTTCTAGCAACATATAACAAGAACCCTGAAAGAGTCATAGCTTTTGACCCAGTGATTCCACTATTAGGAATTTATCTTAAAAAAAAAGGAAAAGCTATATATACATACTTCTGTAAAACAGTAGCATTTATAATAGCAAAGCCCTGGAAATGCTCAGTTGTGCAGCAGCATGCAATGGGTGCCTGAACAATGACAAATGATATGAGGGAATCTATGCAACTATTAACAATACAAATACACGACTGGAGAAAAGTGAATGCAAAACTATCTTAGTACAAACAACCATAAGGTAATTATGACACAATAAAGTCAATGCATGCATAAATATAACTGAAGAAGCTATCTACAGATATAAATAATTCTTTAATATGAAAGTATACTTTTACGTTTAACAGTGTAGGGAGATATGAGTTACTTACCATAAAACTCCTCTATTTAGGGTTTTCCACCCTGGGCTGCACCTGCCCGCTCCCCTCTTTGCCGCCAGCTCCCGAGCTGAGCTTCCCCGGCCAGTGGCTCTATGGGCTGCAGGAACTCCACAGTGGCCCGCAGGAACAGCTAAAGATGCTAAAAGAAGAATCGATAAGGGTAGAGGACAAGAGGAGAAACTGTGGACGATTATATGTAGGTCTAATATCTGAAGCTGTCAATATGGTATCCAATCAAACACTGCACAGAAAAATTAAAAGAAAATATCATGCCTCGGGGCGCCTGGGTGTCTCAGTCGATTAAGTGTGCGACTTCAGCTCAGGTCATGATCTCATGGTCCGTGAGTTCGAGCCCCGTGTCGGGCTCTGTGCTGACAGCTCAGAGCCTGGAGCCCGCTTCAGATTCTGTGTCTGCCTGTCTCTCTGCCCCTCCCCTGCTCATGCTCTGTCTCTCTCTGTCTCAAAAATAAATTTAAAAAACTCAAAAAAAATTAAAAAAAAAAGAAAATATCATGCCTCAATAATCAAAACCTTGTTCATTAAGATTGGGGAGGAATTTCACTCTGTGGACATCGTAGCATGCACATATAAACAGTTGACTAGTCTGCCTCCCCTCCCCACCCAAATTCTTAAGTCTGTAGTTGAAACCATAGGAACATGTTGAATGTTGTGGTGCTAGAAAGGAATTGGGTAAACGATACACGGATTTATTTAAGTGTCAGAGAATTTCTTTTGTTAGGAACTGTGTATACATTACAATATTTAAAAATAAGCCACTGAAATTTGCATGCCCTCTGCACATTTCTGATTAATTTTCTATAGTTTCTTTAGTTGAAAGAACTACATCACCAGCAATCCTTCATAGCCATTGATTCTCCCATTCTCCTTTGTGTGATCACAGCATCTTATCAAGTTAATCCTATACTATTTTCAAGGACCTGTGGATGGGGTATCTAGAAAGTTCTTAATTTGATGATGACCATGTATAGCCATTTAGTACGGCAATGTAGATTACTCAACTTACCAGGGTATTTCAATAATTAAAACATTTTTATTCCTCTTTAAAAAAAACTCATCTGTTTAAAGTGTACAATACAATGGTTTTTAGTTCATTTATAGAGTACTTTATATATATATATATATATATATATATATATATATATACACTGAACTTTCCCTATTTTTCTTTTTTTTTTTTAACATTTATTTATTTTTGAGACAGAGAGAGACAGAGCATGAACGGGGGAGGGTCAGAGAGAGGGAGACACAGAATCTGAAACAGGCTCCAGGCTCTGAGCTGTCAGCACAGAGCCCGATGCGGGGCTCGAACTCACGGACCGTGAGATCATGACCTGAGCCAAAGTCGGCCGCTTAACCGACTGAGCCACCGAGGCGCCCCTCCTATTTTTCTTTTAAGATGAGGCAAGAGATCAGTAGATCTAATTGCCTGGGACCAATAAAAAAAAAAAAGGAGTCACACTCTAATTTGTTAAGAACAATATTTCATATCATTGCCATTCCATCCATGCAATGAACATAATTTCTGCCTAGTATCCAAATAGATGTCCAGTCTATCCAACAAGATTTTTAAAAAATTCAATTCCAGGTGCGTGTGGGTGATTCAGTCTGTTAGGTGTCCAAATCTTGATCTCCATGCAGGTCATGATCTCACGGCTCGTGGGTTCAAACCCCACACTGAGCTCTGCACTGACAGCACAGAGCCTGCTTGGGATTCTGTCTCCTTCCCTCTGCCGCTTCCCCATTTACTCTCTTTCTATCTCTCAAAATAAATAAATAAACTTAAAAAAAATCAAATCCAGATGGTTGCCAGAGAGAAGTGGGTGGGCAGATTGGAAAACGGATGAAGGGGAATAGGAGATATAGGCCTCTAGTTATGGAATAAAAGGTATATCATAAAGGGGATATAGCCAGTGATATTGTAATAGCATAGTATGGTGACAGATGGTAGTTACATTTGTGAGTACAATATAATATAGAAACTTGTTGAATGACTATGTTGTACACCTGAAACTAATCTATCATTACATGTCAAATATACAATTAAAAAGAAAAAAGAACACTACTAACCTAAAAAAAAACAAAGTTCAAATTCATTGCTGGCAGTAATTTACCTCTTTATTTGCCAGCTCACATAAGGTTTGTATTCTCTCCCAACCGGGCCTACCAGTTCAAAGACACCATGTCTGCTATCAATTTGGGGGCCCAGAGCTTTGGTAAGAAGAAGGGAATAACATCATATACATTGGGTATATTCTCAAAAATAAATGTGCAATAATGGTAAACACACAACCTTTGGATCTAGACTTTGGATTTGAATCCCAGCTCTGCTATTTGTTAACTACTCGGAAGCTCGCTTGGCTAATAGTACTCACTTTCAGGGTGGTAACCAGCATGATGGATCTAAAGCACTTAGCACTGTAGGTGGAATGATGATGAGGCTCACTCACTGCTGTAATTATTATAATTATTAATCCTATTATGTTAGCTTAGACCAACATACGTGCAAGTCTTGTTTCTCAGACCACACCAATGCTGAGAAAACCAATTAAGGGGATGAGTTATTCCCAAGGAATCATTTCAATGCCCCATTTTCCGAGGACCTTCCTTGCACCACCACTCAGGCTGTTTACATTCTAGAAAGGAGGGGAGCCCCACCACCTCCTCCTTCTGCACATGCATGCGTACATGCACATCCTTGGAGCTGATCTCCATCTACAGACACAAATCTTCCTCTACCACTGATGACCTGCCCCAACAAAGTTCCATCCTTATCCCAAGCATATGGTTCTGCTTTTCCTAAACCACAGCTTTTGGGAAATTCTAAAGGCTGGTATTGTTCCTTGGGGGAATACCCAGGCACACAAGTCTGTGACTATAGAATAAAGTTAAACTTCTACTGCCTTGGCAGGAGCCCTATCAATATTTTTTTCTGGAAATTTCCACACACACACCTGCTTATGCTTGCATTTACCCGGACATTTTTGAGATGTTTCCAAAGTGCTGCCTAAGGCATTTTGGCTATAGATCCATAGTTTTCCCAGAATGGAGTCCAGGGACTGAATTGTCTGAAAAGGTCAGAGTTCTAAGAGTGGAAAGAGAGTAGGGTGCCTGGACTTGAGAGAAGCAGGTGGCAGAAAAGAATTTGCAAGTGGGAGGGGCTGCCCAGTTGTCTCATGGGGGACCTGCATGATCAAGCAATAGTGAGATTCCTAACTGTGAAGTTTCGTGTAGAATCCATTGTTCAACTTGGACAGAGAACATTTGACAGTGAGATCAAGGTCAGAAGCCCATCTCAAATTTCCACTAGGCCCCATAATTCCTTATGGAACCCTGAAATAGAAAAGGGGTCCCACCCACTCACTCCATGAATAAAATTAGATTTTCTGTCAGACAAAAATTGGATTTTCTTCTAAGCTTGATGGATGTGTGGGAGAACACATTGATTTAATTTAGAAAAAATGTTTAAAAGTTACATTTCTTTCACTTTGAATGAATGGAGTAAATCATGGTTACTTTCCTATTTCAGCTACATTTGACTTTCAAGGCTCTAGCAACTATCTTAGGCTAATTATTGAGAAGTTCTGGTAACTTCTGCTACCTTGAAAAGTTACATTCTAAAGGGATGATCTGGAAAGCAAAGACAAATTTATATACAATGGATTATCTTTTTACATTTGTATTTAAATTTTTTTTAATGTTTAATTTTGAAGGAGAGAGAGAGACAGAGTATGAGTGGGGAGGTAGGGGCAGAGAGAGAGGGAGACACAGAATCTGATGCAGGCTCCAGGCCCTCAGCTGTCAGCACAGAGCCTAACACGGGGCTTGAACTCACGGACCAAGAGATCATGACCTGAGCTGAAGTCAGAGGCTTAACAAAATGAGCCACCCAGGAGCCCCTAATTTTTTTTTATGTTTATTTATTTTGAGAGAGAGAGAGAATAAGAGAGCGAGCAGGGGAGGAACAGAGAGAAAGGGGGTGGGGGTGGGGGGACACAGAATCTGAAGCAGGCTCCAGGCTCTGAGCTGTCAGCACAGAGTCCTATGCAGGGCTCAAACCCATGAATGGTGAGATCTTGACCTGAGCCAAAGTCGGACGCTTAACTAACTGAGCCACCCAGGCTATTTGTGAATTCTGAAAAAAACTACAAGAGGCGATATAAACATAGTGCAGAAAACAAGACCTTTGGAGGCAGAAAAACAAGCTGTGAGACCATGGACAATTTGCTTACTTCCTCTCAGGCTCAGCATTTTGATCTATAAAATAATGATATTGAGAATATTTTCCATCTGGTTATGGTGAAAAAGAAAATGAATGCACACTTAAAAGCACAAGTCCTTAAATAAATGCTCATTTATCCTCTACTCTAACCACAATTGGCTTCTTTATGATTGCCTTTATTTTTAAATAAGTTTATTGACATATAAGAAAAGTACACCACAAGCATAGAGCTTGATGAATTATAACAGCAGGAACACATGCATAAAATCACCATGAGATTAAGAAATAGAACACAACTAGGGTCAGGGAAGCCTCTCCTGTCCAATCCCAGTTGTTATTTCCTCTACCTCCTCCCATAATATAGCCACTACCTTACCTCGAACGCTATCATTTAGTTTCTCATTTGTTTGATTTAGATTTTATTGTGATAAGGACACAACATGAGATATATCCTCTTAAATTTTAAGTGGACATTGTTGGCTATAGATACAATGCTGTAGTGGATCTCTGGAACCTACATATCTTGCTTAACTGACACATTTTGCCTATTGATTAAACAAACCATCATTTAGCTTGGTCTGATTTTTAATGTAATAGATATTGAACCATAGAGTATGTATCAGCATTCTTTCACTTACATTGATAAAATTCATTCATAGTTTGCATTAAATGGAAGTTTTTTCCTGTTCATTGCTACAGAGTTTTTCCATTGTTTGAATATACCACATCATATCCATTCTTATTCTGGTGAGCGTTTGTGTTGTTTCCAGGTTGGGGTCATTGTGAATAGTGTTGTGGTAATTTGTACTGACGGGCATGCATTTCTGTTGGGAGTATACATAAGGGTCAGATTGTTGGGCCATAATGTATCTATATGAACAGCATCTGAATATGTGAATATCCTGCCAGTTTTCCAAAGAGACTGTGACAATTTTCTACCTCAAAAGCAGTATGAGATTTCCCATTGTTCTACATCTCTGCACTTGGTATTGACAGCTGCTTCTTTTTTAATTTAGCCATTCTGTGTGGGATAGATTGTTATCTTGCTGTGGACACTTCCCTGACAACTACTGAAGCTGAACACCTTTTCACACATTTGCTGACCATTTGGCTATCCTTTTTTGTGAAGTGCTTGTTTAAAAGTCTTTTTGAGCATTTTTGTATTGGGTTGTCTTTCTACCCATAAATTTGTTTAGTAGTTCTTTATATACAGTCTTTTAGCCTATTTGCAGTATTAATGGTGTCTCTGATGAAAACAAGTTTTAAAGCCTAATGTATGTCAGTCTCATCCTTTCTAGTTAATGCTTTCATGATGCTAAAGAAATTGTTTCCTACCCCAAAAACTATGCAGATATTTTCCTATGCTTTCTTTTAGAAGTGTTATTATTTTTGTGACTTTCATATTGGTCTAAAGCTACCTGGAAACTGTTTTTTTTTTGTGTGTGTGTGATTTGAAACAGAGATTAAGATTCACTTTTTTCCTACATACATATATCCAATTGAGTCAGCACCATATATTTGTAAAAAAATATTCTTTCTCACTGTTCTGCAGAGCCACTTTTCTTACCAATCTATTGGGCGTGTGTGTGTCTGGATTCTCTAAGTCTGTTCCAGTTGTCAACTGCCTATTCTTAACTATTCTAATATTATAGTAAGTATTATAAGTGTTCCAGTTATTTTCCTTTTCTTCAGGATTATCTTACCTCTTCTTGGCCCTTGCACTGCCATATGCATTTTAGCCTGCCAATTTTTTCACAAAACGTCTTGGGCTTTCATTGGAATTGCATTAAATCTATAGGTTAGTTTAGGCAGTATTTTACATATTTAGTATGTTGAGTCTCCAAACCATGAATACTGTGTTTCTTCCATTTGTTTGTATCTTCTTTATTATCAATAATGTTTTGTAGTTTTATAGAGAGAGATTATAGCTTTCGTTATTTTTAGCTAGATTTTACTATTATGATGCTTTTGGAAATTTTAACTTCTCAAATTTTTATTTGTTCTCAGTATTAAGAAACATAGATTTGGTTTATACTACCCAAAGTAATCTACACATTTAAGGCAATCCCTATCAAAATACCACCATTTATTTTTCACAGAGCCAGAAAAAAAAATCCTAAAATGTGTATGGAACCAGAAAAGACCCAAATAGCTGAAGTAACCTTGAGAAGCAAAGCTTGTAGGCATCATAATTCCAGACTTCAAGTTATATTACAAAGCTGTGGTGATTAAGACAGTATGGGACTGGCATAAAAATAGAGAAGTAGATCAATAGAACAGAATAGAAAACCCAGAAATGAGCCCACAACTACAAAGCCAATTAATTTTTGACAAAGCAAGAAAGAATATCCAATGGAAAAAAGGCAAATGGTGTTGGGAAAGCTGGATAGTAACATGCAGAAGAATGAAACTGGACTATTTTCTTACATCATACACAAAAATAAATTCAAAATGGGTGAAGGACCTAACATGAGAGAGGAAACAAAACCTCTTTGACATCTGCTGTATCAACTTCTTACTAGACACATTTCCTGAGACAAGGGAAACAAAAGCAAAAATAAACTATTGAGACTTCATTGAAATAAAAAGCTCCTGCATAGCAAAGGAAACAATCAATGAAACTAAAAGGCAACCTTCAGAATGGGAGAAGATATTTTCAAATGACATACCTGATAAAGAATTAGTATCCAAAATATATAAAGAACTTCTAAAATTCAACACCCAAAAAACAAATTATCCAGTTTAAAAATAGGCAGAAGACATGAAGGCATTTTTTCCAAAGAAGACATCCAGATGGCTAACAGACGCATGAAAAGATGCTCAACATAACTCATCATCAGGGAAATACGAATCAAAACTGCAATGAAGAGCACCTGGCTGGCTCAATTGATGGAGCGTACAACTCTTGATCTCAGAATTAGGAGTTTGAGCCCCATGTTGGATGTAGAAATCACTCAAAAATAAAATCTTAAAAAATAAACCCTACAGTAAATTATACATCACCTCACACCTGTCAGAATGGCTAAAAATTAACAACACAGGAAACAGTAGGTGTTGGCGAGGATGCAGAGAAACGGGAACCTTCTTACACTGTTAGTGGGAATGCGAACAGGTGCAGAACTCGAAAACAGTATGGAGCTTCCTCAAAAAGCTAAAAATAGAACTACCCTACGACCCAGCAACTGCATTACTAGGTATTTACCCAAAGAATACAAAAATACTGATTCAAAGTGATATATGCACCCCCAATGTTTATAGCAGCATTATCAACAATGGCCAAATTGTGGAAAGAGCCCAAATGTCCATAAACTGATGAATGGATAAAGAAGAGGTGGTATATATATATCCATTATGCACACACACACACACACACACAAACACACAATATATATAATATATGTAGCTATGTAATGGAATGTTAGTCATCGAAAAGAATGAAATCTTGCCATTTGCAACAACATGGATGGAACTAGAGAGTAATATGCTAAGCAAAATAGGGCAGTCAGAGAAAATAAATACCATATGATATCACTCATATGTGGAAATTAAGAAACAAAACAAATGATCATAGGGGAAAAAAAGAGACAGGCAAACCAAGAAACAGACTCTTAATTATAGAGAACAAACCAATGGTTACCAGAGAGGAGGTCGGTGGGGGCATGGGTTAAATAGGTGCTGGGGATTAAAGAGTGTACGTTTTGTGATGAGCACTATGTGTTGTATGTAAGTGTTGAATCACTAAATTGTACACTGAAACTAATACACTGTGTATTAACTAACTGGAATTTTTTTAATGTTTATTTATTTTTAAGAGACAGAGAGACAGAACATGAGCGGGGGAGGGGCAGAGAGAGAGGAAGACACAGAATCCGAAGCAGCCTCCAGGCTCTGAGCTGTCAGCACAGAGCCTGACGTGGGGCTCGAACTCACAAACCGTGAGATCACGACCTGAGCCGAAGCCAGACGCTTAATCGACTGAGCCACCCAGGCGCCCCTTAACTAACTGGAATTTAAATAAAAGCTAAAAACAAAACAAAAAAGAAATAGCAATTTGGGTATATTGGCCAGTATCCAGTAATCTTACTACACTTATTGCATTCATTAATTTTAACAGTTCTCCTGTAGATTGTGGGTTTCTTTACATACACTACCATTTATTTATCTCTTCCATTCCAATGCTTATTACTTTTTTCTTGACATGCTGTATAAGCTAGTACCTCAAGAATAATGTTTAACAGAAGTAATGGTAGCAGGGATTCTTATTTTATTTATGAACTTAGGGAAGATGTTTCAATATTTTACCATTAAGCATGATATTTGCTATAAGTTTCTTTAGAGATAATTTTTATCACATAAAGTACATTCCCTTCTATTACTAGCTTATAAAGAATTTTTATGAATAACATTGAATTTAATCTCTTGCATTTTTTGTCTCTATAAAAATGATTATATGATCTCTCTTCTCTATTCGGTTAATGTAGTGAAATCCATGGGTAGATTTTCTTTGTTGAACTAAACTTGAGTTCTTGGAATACAGCTGTACCTACTCATGATGTATTGTCCTTTTATGCATCTTTTTGCTAATATTTTAATTAAGATTTTTGCAACTAGGACCATAAGCAAGATTATCCTTTATTATTTTTGTAAGTCTTACTCAGTTTTGATATTAAAATTCTACTGATCTTATAAAGTGAATCGGGAAGAGTTACCTCTTTTTTACTCTCCAGAAGAGTTTAAATGGTCTTATTTCTTCTTTATTGGGAAGAATTTCCTACTAAAGCCCTGTGGGCCTAGAATTTTATATTTTTCAGGAAGGATTTTAATCACAGATTCAAAGATCTCACTTTTAAATTTTTTTAATGTTTATTATTTTTGAGAGAGAGGTAGAGAGAGTGAAAGCAGAGAGAGAGGGAGATAGAGAATCTGAAGCAGGCTTAGGCTCTGAGCTGTCCGCACAGAGCTCAATGCAGGGCTCAAACTTGCAAACCATGAGATCATGACTTGATCTGAAGCCGGATACTTAACCAACTGAGCCACCCAGGCGCCCCTCAAAGATCTAATTTTTTTAAATAGACATAGGATTATTTGTACTCTCTATTTCTTATTGTTTCCATTGCAATCAGTTTTGATTTTCTAGAAATTAATCTATTTTATTTAAGTTTTCAAATTTATTGGCTTAAAGTTGTATAAAATATCCTCTTATAATGTTTCTAATATTCATAGAATCTGTAGTGATGTCTCCTTTTTCATTGCTGATATTACCTATGCCTTCTTTCTTTTTTCTAGATCAGTCTTATCAGGACTTCATCAATGTATTAATTCTTTTCAAAGAACCAACCTTTGAGTTAATTGATCACTTCTATAAATTTGCAGCTTTATTTTTAACTTAAATTTTAGTTTTTTTATGTTAGAGAGAGAGAGCAAGCAGGAGAGAGGGACAGAGGGAGAGGGAGAGAGAGAAAGAGAGAGAGAGAATCTTAAGCACGCTGAGCTCAGAACCTGATGTGGGGCTTAATCCCACGACCCTGGGATCATGACCTGAGCCAAAATAAAGAGTTGAACGCTCAATTGACTGAGCCACCCAGGTGCCCCTAATTTGCAGTTCTTTTCATAACCCCTTGAAATTAGAGATTTAGTTATCTGGGTATGTGAATACTTAATTTAGAGTCAGTTTAATATTTGCACTTAAGGCTATAAATTTCCTCTTTAAGCATTATTTTTGTTTGGTTAGCAAGTCTGGATATTCTGCATATTCACTATCAATTCACTTTAAATATTTGCTAATTTTTATTGTCATTTTTTAAGCCTTATTCATCATTTAGAACTCTTCTGCTTAATTTCCAAACATTTGGAAATTTTCTACTTTATTTATATGTCAAGTCTCTTTTTTTATAAACTGACTTTATTGAATTATAATGTAAGTACTATTAAATTATACTTATTTATATAGTTCAGTATATCTTGACCAAGTATGCACCTGTGTAACGTCCAACAAATTCAAGAACAAATTCATGTCCCGTAAAGTTTCCTCCTGCTCTTCAGTAGTCAATTTTCCCACATCCCTGACCTACGAAACCACTATTGTGCTTTCTCTATAGATTACGATTTTCCTATTGTATAACTTCATATAAATGGAATCATAGAGAATGTAATCTTCTATTGTGTGGATTATTTTGTCAACGTAGTGGTTTTGTGGCATGCATTGGTAGTTTGTTCCCATTCACTGCTGAGAAGTATTTCATTGTATGAATACTACAGTTTATGAATCCGTTCACCTGTTGATGGCATTTGCATTTTTTCTGGTTTGGGGCTGTTTTGAGTAAAGCTGATGTAAGTATTGGGGCACCTGGTTGAGCCTGACTTTGGCTCAGGTCATGATCTCACTGTTCTTGAGTTGAAGACCCTCATCAAGCTCACTGCCATCAGCGTAGGGCCCACCTCAGATCCTCAGTCCCCCGCTCTCTGCCCCTCCCCACTTATGCTCTCTCAAAAATAAATAAAACATTTTTTTAAAAAGCTGTTACAAGTATTTTTGAATATGTATGCACATATGTCCTCCTGTCTTTCCTAATGTGAAATTGCTGGGTAAAATGGTACTTGATAAGTAACTACCAAACCATGTTCTGAATGAGTTGTATCATTTTATATTCCCACTTTATGAGTTTCCGTTACTCTACATCCTCACCAACCCTTTGTATTGTCAACCGTTTTACTTTTAGTTGTTATAGGTTTGTAGTGGTATCTCATTATGCTTCTAATTTATATTTCTTCTGATAACTAATAATGGTAAGCATTTTGTATGTACTTGTTTGTCATTTCTAGATCTATATTTGTTCAAATTTTAGGCTTATATTTTATTATTTGTTTTGATACTGAGGGAAAGAGCAAGAACAAGCATGGGAGGGGCAGAGAGAGAGGGAGAGAGAGAGAGAGAGAGAGAGAGAGAGAGAGAGAGAATCTTAAGCAGGCTCCATGCCCAGTGTGGAGCCTGACACAGGGCTCCATGTCACAACTGTGACATCATGACCTGAGCCAAAATCCAGAGGTGGACGCTTAACCAACTGAGCCACCCAGGTGCCCCTGTGCTTGCATTTTAAAACTGGGTTTTTGTTCTCTCTTATTATTCAGTTGCAGATATACTTTTTATATTGTCTTACTTTCTTAATGGGTATTTTAAAGAGCAGAAATTTTTTATTTTTATCAATCCCAATTCATTCATTCATATATATACATATATGTATATATATATATGTTATATATATGTATGTATATATACGTATATATACATACATATATATAACATATATATACATATATATGTCATATATACATATATGTATATATATGGCAACATATATACATATGTTTACATATATGTATATATATGTATATATATGGCTAGCGCTTTTTGTTTTTTGTGTGTGTGTGTCCCATTTTAGGGAATTTTGCCTACCAATGGTCACAAAGGATTTACATGTTTTATGGGAGATTTGTATATTTTCTTCCTTTATATTTAGGTATATAGTCCATTCTGAGTTAATTTTTGTCTATGGAGGGAGGTAACTGTTGAGGCTTTTTTTTTTTTTTAACCCTAATTATCTTTTGCTTATTGATCTCTTGATTAATTGAACTGTCATCATAGAATGACCACATTTCAATCTTTTGGAATTTATTGACACTTTATTTGGGGCTCACCATATAATCAATTTTGGCAAATGTTCTATGTGTATCTAGAAAGAATGCACATGCAACAGTTGCTGATTACAATGATTTATATATATGTGAATTAGGTAAATTTTGTTAATTGTCCTGTTCAGATCTATTGAAGGTCTACTGATCTTTCTCCTCATCTTCCCCCTCTCCCTCCTCCTCTTCCTCCCCCTTCCTCTTTTGGCTTGCTCCATCAGTTATTCAGAGATTTGTGTTAAAATTTTCCCACCGTGATTGCCTATTTCTTCTCTTGCGGTTTTGTATGTATGGTTTTGCTTTATATATTTCAAAAGTTTCTTGTTAAGTCATTTGAATTTAGAATACTATATTTTCCTGATGAATTAAACTTTTTATCATTTGAAATGTCCTATTCATCCCTAAGTAAATGTTTTTAACCTACATTATCTGATATTAGTGTATCAGCCCTGTATTGTTTTGTGTCCGTATGGTTTACACATTCTGTCCTTTTACTTTAATCTTTGTGCATTCTTATATTTAAGATGTATCTCTTGCAAGCAGAACATAATATTTTTATTATCAAGTCTAATAATTATTGTCTTTTAATTAGAATATTAGCCTGTTTACATTTGACACAATTACTTATGTTTAGAAGTTCAAATTTAATGTTTGATTTTCTTGCTGTTTCTCTGCCACTCCCTTTCTTTTCCTCCCTCTTGTCTGCAGTGATTTGAATTAGGCTTTTATTTATTATATATTTCACCTGGATTGCTTGCTAATTATACATTTTCACTATTCTTTTAGCTTTTACTCTGGAAAATGCTACATGCATCCTTGACTTGTTAAAGTCTGACAAAAAGTAATATTTAAATTACTTCCCAGGGGTGCCTGGGTGGCTCAGTTGGTTAAGGCTTCAACTCTTGATTTAGGCTCAGGTTATGATCTCACAGTTCATTAGATCGAGCCCCTCCTAAGGCTTAGGACAGACAGTGAGAAGCCTGCTTGGGATTCTCTCTCTACCCCTCCCTCACTCATGCTTTCTCTCTTGAAATTAATAAATAAATATTTTTTAAAAACTATAAATTACTTCACAAGCCACACGAGTCTCATGGAACAGTTTAACACCATTTACCCTTTCCCTACATTTTGTGCTATTGTTGTCATGGATTTTACTTCTGTATAGAACTCAAACACTTCCAGATATTATTATTATTCTATACATTACACATTCGTTTAGATTTACCCATGTATTTATCTTTTCTGTTGTTCTTTATTTCTTCCAATTTCATTATGCTTTCTGTCTGGAATAATTTACCTTCTTACTAAAGAACTCCCATTAGTATTTCCTTAGTATAAATTGGTGAATAATTCTCTGTTTTTTTTTATTTGAAAATATCTTTATTTTGCTTTCACTTTAAAAAGACATTTTCTGTGGTTATCAAATTCTAGTATAGTTAATTTCCTCTAGCTCTGATAGAAGATGTCATTTTATGTTTGTGGCCTACCTTCTTTTTTTGAGAATTCAAAATCTGTCTAATTGCTGCTATTTTGAAGATCAGATATCTTTTTCCTCTGGATTGTATTAATATTTTGCCTTTGTCTTTGTTCTTTTGAACACTTTTACTATGATATACCCATATTTGTTTTATCTGTACTTAATTTGAATGGTGTTTATAAGTTCCTGAATTTGTGGCTTGACATTTTGTTAAGTCCTGTCATTTTGATTTTCAAATTTTCTGTCTGCTTCATTTTCTCATCTGTTCTTTTTTCTTTTTGGTAGATTTCAATTACATACATGTTAAATATTTCACCATTCCCATAGATCTTGTATGTTTCCTCTTTTTTGTGTGTGTATTTTCCATTTTCTTTTCTCTCTGTGCTTTGTAGTAGATATTTTCTCCCAGTCTGTGTTCCAATTTACTAATGCTCTCTTTTAATTGTACCTAATCTGCTTCAATCAATTTATAGATTTTAGTTCAATTTATAGATTCTATAAATTTATAGAATTTATATTTGAAGAATTTTAATATTTTCCTGTTTTATGCTAAAATTTTATCCAATACTTGGATTTCCAGTGAGTATGTTTCTATAATATGGTTTTCTCTTATTTTTCTGTCATATGGTCTCATCTCCTGATAAACATAGTAATTGTTTATTTGCAGCCACACAAGACAATACAAGTGATAAATTATACAGATATTTTAAGACTCTAGACAATACCATCTTCCAGAGAGAATATATTTTTGTTTGGCAGTTGGATAAGAGCAGATTAATTTTCATTACATCAAAGATTTAGTTGATTTAATTCCAGCTTCATTATTTTTGAGGTAATGTCTGTCCCTTCTGGAGTTACAAGCTAGAACTGGAGTGTTTGCCTGGGCCTCTCCTCCTTGGTCCTTAAGTCCATTTTTTTCTTATCAACACTGTAAGACTGTTGGAAACTCTGCTCAGCATCTCAGCCTCTTGCTTTCTGCTTACACATAGACAAATGTCTACAGAGCTAAATTGGGCTCACTTCTCTGTACTTTCATTCTGTCTTAGCCTAAGTTCCCTAGAAAAAAATGGGAGGTATAACTCTGAGACACCAAAGTAAAGGGAAAAGAAAGTTGGGCAAAAAAGAAGGAAGGGCAAATACAAACTAGTGCAATATCGCAGATGACCACAGCTTCACAAAGAGACGCAGCTCACTGCTTGGATGCAGCCTGTCTTGGAATAGTCTGTTGGAGAAAGGAAGAGGAATTTATTCAGGGGCTTCCTCCACTGAATGACTTCTTTCATTGGTCAAAATTTACCCCACAAGGCATTAACTTCTCTGCATTCCCAAGTTTTTCAACTGCCCTCTTCAGACCTACTGTGGAAACAAAATTCTATAGCCTTCAGCATGTTGCTTCATCCAATTCCTGAACTAGTGACAGAAATCAGATACTTGCTGGGTACAGTGGGGCCTCCTGCCATAGCTGCAGCAGCTCAGACCACATCAAGCACAAAGGTTTCCATGCTGGAGATTAGCCTCACCTGGGCAGAGGCTGAGGCAGTCTGTGGATCTATGGATGAAGTGGTGGTGACCTTAGATCCACAGTAAGTTTGAGGACCTGGAAGACAGTTAGGCCCTAGAAGATTTGGGAAGGTTCCTCAGTTTGTCCAATGCACTTTCTCCCAGGAATCGTGACCTACCTTGTGGCTTCAGAATTCCCCATTGCCTTCAGATTGATGGCTTTATATGTTGTCCAGCATGTCACATTCTCAAGGGAAGGTTTGGTCTGTAACCAGCAACTCCGTGTTACTGGAAAAGAAAAGAAAACAAAACAAAACACTATCTCTTCAAGATCTTATTATAGTGATATAAAATGTTTACCCCAAATATAAATAAATTAGTTGACACTAGACTTACAGTAAAATTAGTGGGACACCAAGATGTCAGGTCCTCACTTGTAGATATAAATCACCTCTCACTTATAAATTGACTTCTCTGACAAGTTCAGTCAATATTTTCAATGTCAAACTGCCCTTGATTTTCTCAGATTAATCCACTGACTGTATCACTCATCTAATAGAAATTCCCATCTTGACTTAAGCACTAATCATGGGTGGGGCCATAAAAGAAGGGCACAAAATTTGCCAGTTACATCATTCCCAAAGCAGAAGGTTCACAATTGGTTTAATCCTGATTACTTCAAGAATTCTCTCTCCTTCCTCTTTCCAGCTATAAACCTACCTCTGGTCTAACCTAGTCTGTGAGTCAACTCCTTGTGACCTATTGTAAGAATTTCAGAATCTCCCTACCTGTTGTTCTGCAACATTGCTGACCTAGGTGAACCCTGAAGTTTTAGGCCAAAGATAATAGTTCTTAGTGAAACCTCCTTATGGAAGCTTACTACTCTATCAGTTCTGTATTTTTATGTAATATGAAACACAAAGCATCAATGGAAGGAACTCTATTAGGAGTTCTAAAGAAGAGACCTATCTTCCACTTGCTATCTTCTCAGAACATCTGTGATGCCTCTCTTATAAAAATCACCTTTTAGAGAATGGTAATAGGTGCATGCTGATTGATAAAGATCATGGAGATCCAGAGATGCCTCACTAGCTTTCTCCAAGATAACAATAAGTTCCCACAGAGATTGTAGAGTAGTAACCTTTCTTTACTTCCTCCCAATCTGTCATTTGTCACCACCATACGTCATCCTTGCCACTGTAATTTGAATATGTGTGGTGACTGGGAAATGTTGACTTTTCCAAAGGGAAGAAGACCTTTCATCAGTAAAGGGAATATGCATCACTGTGCTTCCCTGCTAGAACCTAATCTACAGTCCCTACCTCAACATCAAGAAATACTTTATCACAAAATATTTATCACAAAATACTTTATCACAATCTCATTTATATGATATGTATGTCTACAAAACATATATGCATGTGTGAAGATATATACTAAAATGGTAACTGACTATATCAGGATCATGAAATTATAGGAGCAATCTACTTTCTATGCACTTATTAATATTGTCATAATTTTATATAGTGGGCATACAGTTTTATTCTAAAAATATTTAATTAAAAAAACCTGTTAGGAGCTCCCGGGTGGCTCAGTCGGTTAAGCATCTCACTATGGATTTTGGTTCAGGTCATGATCTCACGCTTGTGAGATCCAGCCCCACCTTGGACTCCATGCTGGGCAAGGAGCCTGCTTAGGATTCTCTCTTTCTCTCTCTCTCTCACTCTCTCTCTCTCTCTCTCCCCCGTCCCTCTCCTGCTCAGATGCATGCTCTCTCTCTCTCTCTCTAAAAAAAAAAAAGAATAAAAGAAATTTAAAATTAAAAAATTAAATGTTTAAAGAAATACAAAATAAAAACTGTCAGGTGGTGGGCTCTTCTAGGTACAATATTTGTGTTGTGCCCTTCTGGGTGATTAAATCAGTTAATAAACATGAAATGCACAGAACAGAACTTGGTACATAGTCTGCTCTAAATAAATGTTAGTTATTGTGTTTACTACATAGGAAATTAAATTCATCTTTTTCGCAAACTGCAAATTTTAAATATCTATATTTGGGGTCTTAAAGAGAACATACAGATCTACCAAGGAACCAAAAGATCTACTAAGGAGGTATGCCTCTTTTTTTTTTTTTTAAAGTGAAGTATGATTGAGACAGAGAAAAAAGATCTATGATAACCATTAGGCAGAGGAATAGAAGAGACTGAAAGTCAGCAACTCTGTGAGTGCCACCACTACTTAGCTAAGGTTACAATCTGCACAGAATGAAAAAAATATAAATATCTAGAGAAGAAGATTCTGGGAAAAGGAAGAGTGGAAGAACGGAAAGATGGCAGAAATGGAAAGGACAGGAAAAAGTTGGAAAGGATGTAAAATTAATTGGAGGAAAGAGAAAAGGAGAAGATAAAATGAAAGTGACTAATGGGAGAGTGGCATCTACAAAGATCAATCAATGTTACTTACATTTGCCAGGTGTTCTGCTAAGTGTTTTATAAGGAATGTCTCATTTAATTATTAGAACAGTCTTCAGAAATTGGTATTTGATTGTCCCTATTTAACACATGAGAAAACTAAGGTTTTCAGGGTGTGAGTAATTTTTCCCCAGATTGTGTGTTGATAAGATTATGTCCAAAAAGCCCAGTCGTCTTGGAGCCTCACTTTGGTCTGATTTGTCCTTTTAGGGATATGACATCAGATCTTCCTGGAGTATCAAATAAAAAGCCAAAATATCTTCCCCTTGTTTGATGTCCTCTATATTGTCATTATTTCCTATCAATCTGTGAAAGCAAGAAGGTTTAATAAGGTTGAGAACAACTTAATATGAAGAGAAATGCTGAGCCCTAACATTAATACCATGTCCGTATTTTCTAAACTAAAAATGAAATCATTAACTTTAAGACACTATATTTGCAAATGTATTATATATAAAATTTTACTAAGGTATAAAGAGAAAAATCACAAAACACTTTTTTTTTGAAAAGCACCAAATTAAATAAATCTGTTTGGCCCCAGAATTTTAATACTGTGACTATAATACCTGGCATCTGTGTCATCCCTCATTTAATAAGAAAATGTTTCACAAAAAAAAAAAAAAAAAAAAAAAGCTAAATGGGAAAAGTAGCTACTGTGAAGTTTTTACTTTTTGTAATATTTAGCTAAAAGAGTTCTCGGTCGGTAGTCACAGAGTATGGGTCATTAGGTTCCTTCTCGGTCAACTGTGCAATCTTTGCCCCAGCCCCTAACTTCTCTGAGCCTTAGTTTTCTGGTCTATAAAATGAAGGCTTAGGTAATATGTTTGCAAAAATCCCTATAACTGTATAGCATATAAAAAAATAAGGCAGGGAATTCTCCTGTGATAAGAATTAGGTCACAGGAACTTTAAAATAAATATTTTAAGGTTTCTAATAACACTTTGCTGGAAAAAAAAAATCACATGTTAAATCATGATTGTTGACTTTTACTTGGTACCATAAATGATAAGAGACATAGTAATGGTAGGTGATTATACTGAACAAAAGAAACAAAATAGGGGTGCCTGACTGGCTCAGTTGGTAGAGCATGTGACTCTTGATCTCAGGTTCATGTGTTGAAGCCCCACACTGGGTGTAGAGCTTTCATAAAAAAAAAAAAAAAAAATAGCCATCCATAAATGCCAAGTTGGTGAATGCTATTCATCTTTATTATTTTGTAATATTTTGTATAATATATGCGAGAGCCAACAATTTGGTCAAAATGGAAATAATCAAAAGAGACTTTCATGCATTCTTTTGATCTGCATGGTAGCAATTACTGGGGTGACATTTAAAGTATTTTGAGGAGTCAGGAGGGTGTGAAGGAAAGAGAGGAAATGGTTGGTTATTCAAGAGCTCTTAGAAACCATCCTTCAGTTAAGGTCAAATAACACCAATATATTACTATGTGAACATCCAATAACTTGCTACCTAAGATACTTTTTCCTAATTTAAAGATTTAGAAATCTGGAAAAGTGAAAAAGTTGAGAAAAAAATTTTAGTTAAAAATTTAAATAGCTATATTTTCAAATCAGTTAGTGAATATTCATCCTCAAGTAACAGAACACACTGCTGAAAGACGCTTAAAAAATAGGGTTTTGTTACTTTACAACCAAAAACTCTGGAGGAAAATATTTCCAGATTTGCTAGAGCAACTCCACAATTTCATCAGGTGGCAGGACTCTGTCTGCCATACCTGCTATATTGACTTGATAATCATCATGCTTACAAGATGGCGCTCCCATACTAGGTACCATGTGTAAATATGACAATATTTGGGGCCCCCAAATGGGCTCCCATGTGTTGCTTTTTGTTAGAGAGGAAAACCCTTTCTCAGAAAATCCTTTCTTATATTTTCCGCTGCCCAGAACTGGTGTCCCTGCCACAGGTGCATGCAACAGGTCTAACGAAGCAGTACCTGCTATTTCCATTTCATAAAAGCCATGCTTTGCCAACATGGAAAAGGGGGGACACAGCCAACGCACACACTTTTACATTTTGGTCTATGTCCTTCCAAACATTTCTTCTTTGCAGAATTTTTATCTGTACTGTTTAAATCATACCATGTGTCAGGTCTGGTGGCCGACCTTTATACTTTATATTTTACCATAAGCATTTGTCCCACAGTAATATAGTCTTTGGAAATTTTATTTTACATGATGACATAATATTCCATGCAAAGAAATATTCATAATTTATTTAATTTGTCATAAGCAGTATTTCTTTCATTTACAGAATACTTACTGGGTATTACCCACTATATACCAGAGGCTTTACATAAGTGCCTCTAATCTTTACAACATTCCTGCAATGTAGCTATTATCATTCCAAATTTGCAAATGAGGACGCCGCTTACCAGCAGCTTACTGATATTCCTGCTGGTAAACTGCAGAAAAGGGAACTTGAGGTCAGGCCCAAACCAGCCAACACAATGATATTTATTCAACATTGTTGGCGGGAGAGAAAAGAAATTGAAGTCCAAATGAATGGGCCAATTCATAAATATAAATTAGGTAAGTTTACTATTGAGCAAAACCAAACAAACCAAACTAAACCAAACAAAAACCTGAATTCATGCTGGCAGCCAGCAAGTGGCTACAAAGCTATAATGGATATTAGGCTCTATTAATACGGACTTGAAGTTACAATTCGTTGTCCTACTTTTCATAAACCATCAGTAGTTATTCAGTTTGCATCAGTAGTTCCATCAAGTGAACTCTGACATCCTGTTTTTCATAATTCTTGAGCCAGCTTATTCTCATTTTGTTCTTCATGATTCTTTATCAGTACTTCCTACAGTTGCCCCTGACAGTGTAACCAGCATATACAATTAGTCACATTCTTCAACATTCCTCGGTAAGGTTAGATTAAGTTCAGTTCCTCAAAGCACCAGCAATAAAAAGCTCCTGATTCAACTCCCATATGGCAAAATAATCCCTTTAGCCAAAAGAACATTCTATAAACCTTATAAACTACACACATGGTATTTACTACAAATATGCTTTTGTCCATATCCTCAAACAAGTGACCATTAGTCTTTGTGTTCTGAAGATATTAAGAAAGCCATATAGTATCTATAGGTGTCAGCAGTTAAATTGAATACATGAATAAAAACAAACAAACAAAATAATAGGGGGGAGTAAAGCAAGGAAAGAAGGAATAAAAAAAATGAATATATAGGGCAGGAGAAGGGAAAGATGGACAGAGCTATAATGACTGTCAATTCTGCTGTGATAGGATAAATGCTAGGGCAGACTGAAAAAGAGCACAGAGCAAATGTTTCTGGCCAGCCGAAAGGACTAGCAGAGACTAAGCCAAACTCAACTGCTGTCACTGATGGAATCCCGACGGGTTACCTTCTCTGAGGACATACCCTCCTCCCATCCTCTTCCAGAGACTGGGCTCTTGATTACAACAAACTCCCTCCCAGTTCCAGGCGTTTTGGGCCTAGCCTTCTTTGTTTTCGTAACCAGGACACGCCCCAAAGTGTTTTCCCAAACACCACCTCTTTTCAATGACACGTCTTCACATCTTACTTCCACGCTCCCCCTGCCCTTCCTGCCTAATGATGTGGGTGGTTCCAGGAGAACAGTGACTGAAACAGGTTTCCTCTGGACTTGACACAGCAGAGCCAGATAGGAAACGATGCTGGCAGCTTTCCCTGTGAGGCCAAACACTTACTAAAACATGTTGACCGTATGGCAGATGGGAAATCAGTCCTTTAGAGAGCAGGGAACACTCAGAGCCTCCCTGCTTCACCCTCTGCCCCAGTTATCAGGGCTGCTCTAGGGCCAATAAACCAGAAAGTTCCCAGTCTGTCTGGCCAGACCAAGATAATTTGTGAGAGTAGGCTTCATTGTGGTTCTTTGCCCCACCCTGATACAAGCCTCTGGAAAGAGAAGGGAATTCACAAATTTGTTTCAGTTTAATCTTAGTGACTAACCAAGAATAAAATGTTGTCCCTACCTTTTCTCCATTCTAGATTACTAAAATTCCCACTGGTACCTTATTAATAATCCAGTGCCACAAGTCTGGGTTTTATTTGAGACCAGAGAAAAATGGTGAGTAAACAAAGGTGTGAAAAATAAATCTTATTGGGATATACTATATGTATATATTAAGATTATATTATATAATCATATATAATATGTATCATATAACATTGTATATATATATCATAATATATATAATCATACACTATATACTTTTATATATGAAAAATAGATCTTATTGGAATATATTATGAGTACATTTTATACTTATGTATTATATAAGATTCATAAGTAAATTTCACAAGTTTATAAAAAGAAAAAGAATAGACCGGATAAATACAGATCTGGTTTTCATTCGAAGCACAGTAACATAGGACCAGTTGGCTAACTTTTCAAGCATCACTCAAATTGTTCATCACTAAAATGAAGGTGATGATATCTACTTCAGAGGGATGTTAAGAATTATGAGAGAGGATGTTTATGGAGTGTAAGGCACAGAATGATTGAAATATTAGTTCCCTTTCCTCTCTCTTTAACCCATCAGCCCAAGAGAACACAGATTTTTTTTTTAAGTTTTTCAATCAATCACCAAATGCACTGAAGTATTAAAACATTATGACTTTCAAAGAACTTCCAATCTAGGTAGGGATATAATCTTAAATCACAATAAGGGAACAATAGAAGTTCACAATTTAATCAAGTAATCAATTGTGTAACATGTGGTTCTAATTACTGAACAGTAATTGTCAAGAAAAAATAAAATGAAAATGGACTAAAGTTTTCTTTCATGTAGCCCTTCCCTCTTCTAGCATCTTCTACACATTCTGTGGAGTAACAAATAAGTCTGAGTTAAAGTTAATTATATAAAAATATTAATTTTTATTTTTCTATATAAAAATAGACTGACAGATATACTTGATGACACTTTTAGGGGCACATCAGACAAAGTTCTATTAATCCTCTGAGGATTTGCCCAAAATCTCTTCCAAAAACAGAAAAAATCCTCTTAAGAGTCCATGTTAAAATTAACCTCTCCTTCTGACCCTCTTATAATCTGCTTTACTGCCACTTTGTGCCTATCATGATGATTATAAAATAAAAACATTTTATATAGGTAAATTCTCCCATGCTTATTTGTATTCAATAAAAGAATCCATCAAAAATGGATGAAATAAGTAAGAATCCCCAAGCTCCCTCCTACTCCCTTTCACCAAAAAAGCAGATAGTCTACCAAATACCAAAAATTATATATAAAAACATGCAAATCCCCCTTTGGAACTGTTCCTGGGATCAAAATTCCGTGGGGAAAAATATACATCTTTTAGACTTTTCATCATCGTCTTTTACCTTTAAAGCAATCGATAAAAAACATTTGCATTTGTAAAAGGACTTTAATATGATTCATGCATCATCTTTCTTCTTGGCCTTCTAATACAAACCCAGGGTGTTATTTACCATGTCTATAGAATCGACTCTTCCATATATCTCTGGCCAATTCTTTTGCCACACAAAGATGCTCTTGCTCTCAAGAATCAGACAAAGTAATAAGTGTGGGAGAAAGACAAAAAGTATTATCTGGACAAGAACCAAATAAACGCAGTCAAAATTAAAGAAAAGAATAAAGTAACTCGCATGTACTCTGCCTACTATGTGCCAGACACTGTTCAAAACATCTTATAATTAACTCATTTAATTCTCCTAACAGTCCTATGGAGTAAATATAAATGTCCCCATCTTAAAGCCTGAGGGCAAGGCAAACAAAAATCAAATTAATTGAGATCTTCCAGCTAAAGGATACATTCCTTCATATAAATACCTATCCACTTATTTACCTATCTGAGACTAAGAAGTAGGACGAACAAAAAATTGAAGAGGAGATGCTTTTAGAGTCCTTTTATGAAACCTCCATTACCCTGACACCAAAACCAGACAATGACACAACACAAAAAAGAAGTATCAGGTTAATATCCCTAATGAACATAAATGCAACAACTCCCAAGAAAATATTAGCTAATCAAAATCATTAATACATTAAAGGGATCATACAGCATAATCAACTGGAATTTACTCCAAGGATACAAGGATGGGTCTGCATATGCAAATCAATCAATGAGATAACACGTTAACTAAATGAAGGATGAACATCATATGATCATTTCAATAGATGCAGAAAAAGCATTTGACAAAATTCAACATCCATTTATGATAAAAACTCTCAACAAGATGGGTATAAAGGGAACATACCTCAGTCCGATAAAGGCAAGGGCCGCCTGGGTGGCTCAGTTGGTTAAGCGTCCGACTTCAGCTCAGGTCATGATCTCATGGTTCATGGTTTCGAGCCCTGCCTCAGGCTCTGTGCTGACAGCTCAGAGCCTGGAGCCTGATTTGGATTCTGTGTCTCCCTCTCTCTCTGCCCCCCCCCCCCCCCACCACTTGTACTCTCTCTCTCAAAATAAATAAACATTAAAAAATTAATTAAAATATACGATAAAGGCAATATATGACAAACCCATACCAAACATCATACTCAACAGTGAAAAGTTGAAAGCTTTTCCTGTAAGATCAGGAACAACACAGGGATGCCCACTGTCTCCATTTTTATTCAACATAGCACAGGCATACCTCAGAGATATTGCAGGTTTGGTTCCAGACCATCACAATAAAATCAATATCACAAAAAGTGATTCAAATAAATTTTTTGGTTTCCCAGTGCATATGAAATTTACATTTACACCATAATCTATTAAGTGTGCAATAGCATTATGTCTAATAAAACAACATAATACCCAAATTAAAAAATGATGTAGGGGTACCTGGATGGCTCACTTGGTTAAGCGTCCGACTTTGGCTCAGGTCATGATCTCACGGTTCATGAGTTCGATTCCTACTTCAGGCTCCACAGCTGGTAACATGGAACTTGCTTGGGATTCTTTCTCTCTCCCACTTTCTCTGACTCTCCCCTGCTCACACTATCTCTATCTCTCTCAAAATAAATAAATAAATTTAAAAAAATACTTTATTGCTAAAAAATGGTAGCCATCATCTGAGTTTTCAGTGAGCCATAATCACTGATCACAGATCACCATAGCAAATGTAATATTAATAATGAAAAGTTTGAAATACTGTGAGAATTACCAAAATGTGACACAGAGACATGAAGTGAGCAAATACTGACGGAAAAAAAATGGCTCTCATAGACCTGTTAAACATAGGGTTGCCACAAACATTCAATTTGTATAAAACAGAATATCTGCAAGATACAATAAAGTGAAACACAATAAAAACAAGATGTGCCTATAGTTGAAATCCTAGCCACAGCAATTGGGTGAGGGAAAAAAAAAAGCATCCAAATTGGAAAGGGAGAGTAAAACTGTCTCTATTTGCAGATGACAAGAGGCTATCTCTGGAAAACTCTGAAGACTATCAAAAAGCTATTAGAACTGATCAGTGAATTCAAGTAAAATTGCAGAATATAAAATCAATCTACAGAAATCTGCATTTCTATACACTAATAATAAACTATCAGAAAGAGAAATTAAAAGGAAAACAATCTCAAGGGTCACCTGGGTGGCTCAGTTGGTTAAGCGTCCAACTTCATGATCTCGCTGTTTGTGGGTTCCAGCCTCTTGTCAGGCTCTGTCCTGACAGCTCAGAGCCTGGAACCGGCTTTTGATTCTGTGTCTCCCTCTCTCTCTCTGCCCTTCCCCTGCTCACACTTTGTCTCTGTCTTTCTCTCTCAAAAATAAATAAATATTAAAAAAAAATTTTTTAAAGAGGAAAACAATCTCATTTACAATTGCTATCAAAAAAATAAAATAACTAGAAATAAATTTAACTGAGGAGTTGAAAGACCTGTTCACTGAAGACTGTAAGACACTGATAGAAGAAATTGAAGGAGGCACAAATAAATGGAAAGATATTCTGTGCTCATGAATTGGAAGAATTAACATTGTTAAAATGTCCATACTACCCACCCCCCCAAATCTACAGTTTCGATGCAATGCCTATTAAATTTCAGTGGTATTTTTTGCAGAACTAGAAAAAATAATTCTAACATTTGTATGGAACCACAAAAGACTGAATAGCTACTGCACTCTTGAGTAATAAGAATAAACCTGGAGGTATCACAATCTCAGGTTTCAAAGTATACTACCAAGCCATAGTAATAAAAAATAGTATGGTGTTGGCATAAAAACAGACGCATAGATCAATGGAATAAAATAGAGAACCCAGAAATAAACCCACATGTATAAGGACAATTAGTTTATGACAAAGGAGGCAAGAATATACAATGGGGAAAGGACCATCTCTTCATTAAATGGTGTTAGGAAAACTGGAGAACCACATGCAAAAGAATGAAACTAGACCACTATTTTACACCATACACAAAAATTAACTCAAAAATGGATTAAAGATTTGAATGCAAGACTTGAAGCCATAAGATTCCTAGCAGAAAACATAGGTGGTAAATAAACTGCTTGACATTGGTCTTGGCAATATTTTTTGGATCTGACTCCACATGCAAGGGAAACAAAAGCAAAAATAAACAAATAGAGCTACATCAAACTAAAAAGCTTTTGTACAGTGAAGGCAACTATCAACAAAATGAAAAAGCAATCTACCGAATGGGAGAAGATATTTGCAAATTATATATCCAATAAGAGATTAATATCCAAACTATATAAAAAACTCATACAAGTCAACAATAAAAAGTCCTTCCCCACAAAAAAATCCCCAAATACTCTAAAAAATAGGCAGAAGATCTGAATAGTCATTTTTCTAAAGAAGACATATAGATGTAAGGGTGCCTGGTGGTTCAGTTGGGTAAGTGTCCGGTTCTTGGTTTTGGTTCAGGTCATGATCTCACGGTTTGTGAGTTCAAGACCCATGTTGGGCTCCATGCTGCCAGTGCAGAGCCTGCTTGGGATTCTCTCTCTCCCTTTCTCTCAGTCCCTCCCCTGCTCATGCTATCTCCAAATAAATAAATAAACAAATGAAAAGAAGACATACAGATACCTAACAGGCACATTGAAAAGATGTTCAATATCACTAAGTATCAGGGAAATGAAATCAAAACCACAATGAGATATCACCTCATACCTGTTAGAATGACTGTTATCAGACAGACAAGCAATAACAAGTGTTGGCAAGGATGTGGAGAAAAGGGAACCCTTATACACTGTTGGTGGGAATGTAAATTGGTGCAATCCACTATGGGAAACAATATGGAGGTTCCTCAAAAAATTAAAAAACTACCATAGCTACCCACTTTTCAGTATTCCACTTTTGGGAATTTAGTTGAAGAATGTGAAAACACTAACTCAAAAAGACACATGCACCCCTATGTTCATCACAGCATTATTTGTAACAGCCAAGATATGGAAATATGGAAACAAACTGAGTGTCCATTCATGAATAGATAAAGAACATGTGATCTATCTATATTTGATTAAAGACATATAAACGTGTGTGTGTGTGTGTGTCTGTGTGTGTGTATACACACTACTCAGCCATAAAAAAAAAAAAAAAAGGAAAATTTGCCATTTTCAGCAATGTGGATGGACCTACAGGGTATTATGCTAAATGAAATAAGTCAGATGTAGAAAGAATAATACCATATATTCACTTACATATGGAATCTAAAATACAAAACAAACAAAACTTATGGAGAACAGATTGGTAGTTACCAGAGGGGCAGGGGGTTAGGAAGTGGGTGGAACAGGTGTTGGGACTCAACTGTATGGTGATGGATGGTAATGGTAGTGATCACTTTGTGATGTATACAGATTATAACGATGTACATCTGAAACTTACATAATGCTATATACCACTTTTACCTCAATTTAAAAAAAAAGTAGGTCCACATTCTATGTAAACCAGAGCTGGGAATAGGGCAGACTAGGCAAAACATGCAGATATCTTTGCTTTTCAGATGGAGGATGACAGACTACGCCTACAAAATTATGTGCAAATGATTTAATTAGAGTGGTGGGATTTCCACAGAATGTTGTGAGTAACCCCGGTGATGAGAAATTATCTAAAGCACTTCGGCAAATACTTTCCAGAAGGGAAACCAGACAATCCATGGAGATGCAGGTAGAAAATACTAGAATATATTCATTCTCTTTCTATGTAGTTTTAATTTAAAATAAAATACAAAATTAAATATTCACGTTGACACTTGCCCTTGTGATTATCTACCAGTCATTTGCCATATACAGTATGAAAGAGAGCCTAAGGGATGAGTGGAGGGTAGACAATTTGACTGACATTGGCATCCTTCCTGATTGGTTTGCCACACATGGCAGACCGTGCCTAGTTAAGTGTATTTACGTATTCTAGCTCTATTTTCAACCTAACTAACTCTCACAAAATGCATAGGTGATTAAAAAAACATATTCTGGCAATGAACTGAAGGCGCTAATAGTGCACAAACAAACAACCAGAAAACCGCAGAGCTTCACTCCTATTCCTACCACAAGCTCTTGTCGGACATATTACAAATCAGCAGGAATATTATTGAAATATCAATTTATTTACTTTTTAGAGTTTATTTGTGTTTATTTTTTAAAAACTTCTTAATTGTTTCACTTATATTGTTTTTTTTTAAATTCCAGTGTAGTTAACATACAGTGTTATATGACTTATCGGTGTACATTATAGTGATACAACAATTCTTTAAAAAATTTTTTTTAATTTTTATTTATTTTGAGAGAGAGCAAGTGGGGGAGGGGCAAAGTGAGAGGGAGACAGAGAATCAGAATTCCAAGCAGCCTCTGCACTGTCAGTGCAGAGCCCGAGGGGGTGCTCAAACTTACGAACGATGAGATCATGACAGCCAAAATCAAGAGTCAGAGGCTTAACTGATTGAGCCATCCGGGTGCCCAGCGAATCAACAATTCTATACATTACTCATTGCTCACCATGATAAGTGTACTCTTTAATCTCCATCACCTGTATCATGCACCCCCTTCCATCCACCTCCCTCTGGTAACATCAGTTTGTTCTTTATAGTTAGAGTCTTTCTTGGTTTGTCTCTTTTTTTTCCCCTTTGTTCATTTGTTTCTTAAATTCCACATATGAATGAGATCATATGGCATTTCTCTTTCTCTGACAAACTTACTTCACTTAGAATTATACTCTTTAGCTCCATCCATGTTGTTGCAAATGGCAAGATTTCATTTTTATGGCTGAATAATATTCCATTATATATATTATATATATATTATGTATTCATCTATCCATGGACCCTTGGGCTGCTTCCATAATTTTGCTATTATAAATAATGCTGCAATAAACAATTTATACGCATTATTATGATGTATGGTTAATATAAAAAAACAAAACACTACCATTGTAAAAATATTTAATTTTTATTTCATTTTATTGCAAGATTGAAAAAATGGCCACAAATTCTATTCATCCCTTTGCAATGTGACTATGGCAGCTACTCATAAGAAGAGGTAAGGTTTATTCTTCTGTGCCTTGAATCTGGACATGACCATGTGGACAAAGAGATAGTGGGAAAAATTACACAAGCAAGGCTTCAAAAGTAGTTGTACACTGGGGCTTGTTCCCTTGCTGCTCTTAGGGACCCTCCAGCTACTGGCACATAAATGAGCCTGTGGTAGCCTGCTGGATGATGATATGTGGCCCAGTATCCAGATGAAAGCCAGCTAACCCACCAGATATGTGAGGCCACTGACTGCCAGCTGAACAGGAAAGTATAATTAAGGATACCTGAGAGCAACAGAAGAATGAGTCCGAAATGTCAACCTACAGGATCAAGAGCTAATAAATAAATAAATAAATAAAAATAAATAAATATTGTTTTAAGCAACTAAGATTTGAAGTGGCTAGTTCCACAGTAAAAACTGATATAGAAATTAGTACCTAAAAGTGGGTTATTGTTGTAAAAAAAAAAAACCCAAACACCTAAAACATGTGGCCTTGGGTCCCTAAATTGGGCAGAGACTGAAAAAAAAAATTAAGAATCCACTAGCAAAAATGAGGAAAAGTGTGAGTAAACTATTAGTGGTTGCTGGAAAAAAAAGGCGAGGAAATTGCTATAGCTGGCCAGAAAAAAATGGCAACATGTATCATGTAGTTAAAAGCAATTGGCAAAGGGTTGCTCGTAGTAACTTAGAAGATTAAATAGATACTTTTTTTCCTAATGAATTTAGAGACATTGCAAGATGACTTCCTGGCAAAATGTTGAAATTGTTGATTGGTTTTATTTAGCTGCCTAGAAAGAAAGAAAAGAGCTAAGGAAAGAATCTGGAGGGAATTTACAGAAAATAAAACTGCTTCTCATCTCTAATCCCTTTAGCCAGTAAAAATCTTTCAAGTGAAGGCAGTCTGAGACTGAAGATCATATCAAGATGTGGCTATTAAAACTTTATTAAGATATTTCAAAGAATTAAGGTGGTATCTAGTAGACCCACTCAACTTAAAAAAAGGAGCTGAGTCTAAGGATTGTAAGAATGTTATCCCACAACAGACACATCCACAAAATTCTATCTCAAAAAAGTTGTGGGTGTGGCTTTTCTTGAACCAACTACTCTCAAGTCAGATTCATAGCAAAACCACAAACTTTTGAGAATTGTATTGGTGAAAGGACCGCACACTTGGGATGAAAATTTGAGATTGCTCAGATTACAAAATAGCCTCAGGAACCTTTGCTTTTTACCAGTAGGAAGCAATAAGAGAAAGCTATTTGGCTGTAAACATGGATTTTTCCTTATAGAAAAGGAACAATGTCCCAGAAGATAGAGTCAAAAACTCAGAAAGTAGGAGCTAAGAGCCTAAGAGAACAATGGAGCAGGGAGATAAAACTAGACCTAATCAAGAAATATTTCTTGCCCCTAGAATGGGGAGACTTGGCAACAGATGTCCAGTTGGATTTCAGAATCATTATGGACCAGTGGCTGCTATGTATTTCACATCCTTCCCCTTTTTGATGTCAGTGTCTACTGTAATGATCCTGTCTCTGCTTTGTCTTTGTATATTATTGGGTATATTGGGGACAGATAATGGATTAATTAGTCTTTTTTAGTTTATAGTAGAGGAGCCCATCTGAGGATTCTCACCTGATCTGCTTTAGATCACAAGACCGATAAAAGCATGACCATAATTAGATGAGATTTTGGGAGTCCAACATGCGGAAGGAATGATCATTATTGTGTCCAAAGGATAGACCGTGCCAGGTTGCAAGGTGGCTATAATCCTTGATTGCTTCTTTCATCAAGATATGTCTATTTCTGCCTTGAATCTAAACTGGTCTTTGACTTATTTCACCATTAGTATGCACCAAAAGTGACGTCATACCATCTTTGCTCTCTCTGTTCATGTCAGCCACTACAATGATGAGAGGTATGTCGCCCAGTCACCCTTGTCCCTCCAGCCAACAGCCAAAAGAGGCAGAAGCAGAGCTGCTTGAGTTTTTAGCCGCTCAGAGACACCTGAGTGAGCTAAAAATGAGCCTGTTGAGAAAAGCATCCAATTGATCCCAGCTCAAATTTTTGACCTAAGAATTATGAAATAAACAAATGGTTGCTATTTCAAGCACACAAATTAGAGTCAGAAGAGGTTGTCATGTAGCTGTAAATAAATGATACAGACACCCAAATGCCACACAACAATTTATTATTATCCCATCCTTTCTCCTCTTTTCTTTAATTCTCTCTCTGCCATAAATCAAGCGTCCATATAGCAGTGGGTCTGTTTGGGACACTGTAGTCTGTTCCAGTAGTCTATTTGCCTGTGTCTGCATCAGTTCAACACTATGTTATTCAATGTAGCTTGACATCTGATGACGCAAGTCTCCCTCAACACATCCTTTTCTTCTTCTGGAGAGTATTGGCTATTCTTGGCCTTTCGTTCAACTCTGTACATTTTGAATGAGTTTATCAAGAACAATAGGGGAAAAAAAAGACACTCTTATGGGATTTTTCTTTGAAATTCTATTAAATCTATAGGTAAATTGGGAAGAATTGACATATTTTTAATATTGACCCTTCCTATCCATAAACAGCCCTTCATTATTTAAGTGTTCTTTGGTCTCTTTTAACATATGTTTATAATTTCCTACAGAAATGTTAGTTATATTTCTTTAGATTTATTCATAAGTCTTTTATATTTTTGTTAATAGAAAATAATATAAGAATATAAATTAGACTTATAAATAATCTTAATCATATTTAGATAGTTTTAATAAATAAATATAAATCAGATTTTTAAAAAATTTCCTGGGGCTCCTGGGTGGCCCAGTCAGTTAAGCGGCTGACTTCAGCTCAGTTCATGATCTCATGGTCCATGAGTTCAAGCCCTGCATCAGACTCTGTGCTGACAGCTCAGAGCTGAAGTCTGCTTCAGATTCTGTGTCTCCCTCTCTCTCTGCCCCTCCCCTGCTCTCATTCTCTCTTTCTCTCTGAAAAATAAACATTAAAAATTTTTTAAAAATTAAAAATAAAAATTTGACTGCATCAAAGTGCAAATGACTTATTAAGTGTAATGATTTTTGTATATTTGAATATTTTTTATTTAGACAATAATCTAGACAAGATAGCTCTCTCTCTACCCCTTATGCTTGGATGAGTTCAAAGCAACAGCTGCAAATACAAGAAGAAACAGAGAGAAGAAAAAGAAACAAAGCCAAAAATGCCCCCTTCTTCCACTAAGATTGCAAGTTTGAAGCAGACTGAGAGGGGAAAGGAATAGCTACTTGGATAAGAGTTTGTAGTTTTAATCTTACACTTGCAGGAATGGGGGTAAAATATTATTAGATCAGACCAAACTTTTATTTCCTAAGAGCAATTGCATGATCTCTGGTACAGTGGGACATTTGTTTATCTTAAATGTCCCAATGAATGAAAATAATTTAAGCTTCATGAAAAAAATTATAACATATTTAATGGTTCTCTGAGATGGCAAGGAAACTAAGATACTCACAAACTCAACATCAATATAAAAGCAGGAAGTGGAAAACAGTATGGAGGGTCCTCAAAAAATTAAAATAGAATGACCATACGATCCAGTAGTTCGTCTACTGGGTATTTACCCAAAGAATACAAAAACACTAATTCAGAAATATATATGCACCTGTATGTTTATTGCAGCATTATTTACAATAGTAAAATTATAGAAACAACCCAAGTGTCTGTCCATTGATAGAGGAATGGATAAAGAATAGCTGGTATAGGGGCACCTGGGTGGCTCAGTCGTTTGGGCATCTGACTTCTGCTCAGGTCATGATCTCACAGCTTGTGAGTCTGAGCCCCACATCGGGCTCTGTGCTGATGGCTCAGAGCCTGGAGCCTGCTTCAGATTCTGTGTCTCCTCTCTCTGCCCCTTCCCCACTCATGCTCTGTCTCTGTCTCTGTCTCTCTCTCTCAAAAATAAGTAAACATTAAAAAAAACTTAAAAAGAAGAGGTGGCATATATGTGTATGTATATATGTATACATATACATTGGACTATTATTCACTCATAAAAAAGAATGAAATCTTGCCATTTGCAGCAACATGGATGGATCTAGAAAGTATAATTCTAAGTGAAATAGGCCAGTCAGAGGGGCACCTGGGTGGCTCAGCCAGTTAAGCATCCAATCCTGGCTCAGGTCATGATCTCACAGTTTGTGAGTTCGAGCCCCATGTCGGGTTCTATGCTGACAGCTTGGAGCCTGGAGCCTGCTTCAGATTCTGTGTCTCCCCCTCTCTCTGCCCCTCCCATGCTCATGCTGTCTCTCCCTGTTTCTCAATAATAAACGTTAAAAAAAATAGTTCAGAGACAAATACTGTAAGATTTCATTCACGTGGAATTTAAGAAACAAAACAAAGAAGAGACCAACCAAAAAACAGACTCTGAACTATAGAGAACAAACTGGTGGTTACCAGAGGGGAGGTGGAAGGGGGGGGGTGGGTAAAATAGGTGAAGGAGATTAAGAATACACTTATCATGATGAGCACTGAGTAATGTATACTATTGTTGAATCACTATATTGTACACCTGTACCTAATATGGGACTGTATGTTAACTACACATGAATTAAAATTTAAAAATAAATAAATAAAAGGGAAACCTAAGAGGTAAGCAAGAGCCAAAGCCAACATTTGCCCGAGGGCATCTCAAGTTCCCTGGTGGCTCTGAGTTTCTGATTTCATGACCACCCAATTCTGGTGACAGAAGATAAGGCTCAGAGACCACCAAAGATGAGAGTCTAGTAGGACTACCCCTTCCATACCTGGAACCTTGGTAAGCAAAAAATGCCCCCCAAAGATGTCCTCATCTTAATTCCCTGAACCTGTATGTTGTTACATGGCAATGGGGGACTAAGATTGCAGATGGAATGAGAGTTGCCAATTAGCTGAGTGTAAATTAAGTGGATTATTTTGGAATATCCAGTGGATATAATGTAATCACAATGGCCTTTTAAATATGGAATAAGGAAGATGGTCAGAGTCACAGAAAGATTTGAAGATTCTATGGTGTTAACTTTGAAGATGGAGGAAATAACCAGAAGCCAAGGAATATATGCAGCCTCTAAATGCTGGAAAAGGCAAGAAAGTGGATTCTCCCATTCAGCCTCTAGAAGCAATGCCACCCTGCTGACACTTAGATTTTAGCCCAGCGAAACTCATTTTAGACCTCTCACATCCAGAACTAATAAGACAATACATCTGTGCTGTCTTTAGCCACAAAGTCCATGATAATTTGTCACAACAGCAATAGAACAGTAATATAGACCCCCAAAGGGGTAATATACTTCCAGAACATTTTCAGTACAGGATTGTTAGGGAAGGCTATGGCTATAGAGATAATATAATAATTTCTATAATAAATGTTAAATGAATGTTAAAATGAAACACACAAGCACACTCAACCCACTCAGGAGTTCAACAGAAGCTCTTGCTTATTGAATTGGATTTAATGAAATAAAAGGATTTCTGCCCCTGCAAAGGCAGGGCAAGGTTCATTAACAATTACATTTACTGGTAAAGGAAGAGCTGAGTCACTATGAGCCTGAAACATGAAAATGATTTAAGTCTGCATGAACTCTGCAGAATTCAAATACCATAAATAGAAATAAATGCCCTTGTCTGCAATCGGTTCCTTCCTTGTCTTTCATATGATTTTATCTTTTGCCCCAAATGGATTTTTGTAAGTGAAGTAAATAATTCAAACTTCATGATATTCAAAACATGAATCATGAGGGTTATTTGGGAAACATTTTACATGTAGGAAATGCAACAGACCCTTAGGTTCACAGAGTAAGAACCCACTAATCCTTCTGTCTCTTGTTCTAAAGTGTTACTGCTTCCCTGTGTGAGGGGTGTTCTCATCTTCTTTTAACTCGATGGGCATTTGATATTACAGCAGTGATCTTATAATTTTATATTTTCCTTTCAGAGCTTATGTCTTGTGTTTGAGAACACTTTTGCTAACGAAATTATTTTGTGGTGGTGATGTAGTGACCTCAGAACATTTGAGGCAAAGACAAATTAGTTGGCCAAATGGTAACTAGGTTTAAAAGGACTGAATGTTGGGGAGAAAGGAGTTGAAGATAAGGGTGTAATCAGGAGAACATAACATTGGCTTTACCCAGTGATATGAAACAGCAAATTGTATTCCCTTCTAATGCCCGTACCCTTAACCTCTTCCCCTTGCTATGCACTCAGGAACTAGTACTGAGCACTGGCAGCCTTATATCCTCCCCACAGCTACTCAGGGTAGAATCTGTATATCTACATCTATCCCCCCAGGGAGTGTCTCTTCCATCACTGCCAAGTCAGTTCCTGGAATTGGTTTTGAAAGGTGGCAATGAAGGGAGAACCTGAGAGGTGAGAGGAGGAAGGAGAGAGGTTAAGTTAATCCTCAAAATAAAGAAATAGAATTTTGGAAATGTAGGAGGAAGGAAAGGTGCTGGGGTAGTGTAGGTATAAGATAATCAGGGACAAGGGGGAAAAGGTAAGAAAGATGCTGGAGGTGGGAATGTGTTAAAGAAGCAACTTCAATGCATTTATAAAAGCACAAAATTTAGATTGTAATCCTGTTTTTATAACTAATAGATATTTGGTCTGGGCTTGTATGAGTAAGACGTTATACACAGACTGGACCATAGGGATCAGAGGTTAAAAGGGTTGGACATGAGCTCATTCTGGTTTGCCCAGGATTTCTCCAATTTTAGCACTAAAATGTTCACATCCTGGAAACTTCTTCACTCTTTGTCAAACTGGGATATTTGGTTACTCTAAGTCATTAGTGACCAATAATGGCTTCACATGTTCTGTTTCCTGAGAGAATAGTAAACTGGTTTTTCCCGAGAGTAGTTGCTGAAGATGAAGAGACAACTATGATGACACTTACCAAGAAAAGGGTAAGGAAGAAGGAAGAAAGGGAGGGGAAAAAGAAAGAAAGCTGAAAGGAAGTGTGTGCATGCATGTGTGTGTAAGAGAGTGTGTGTATGTGTGAGAATGTGTTTGTGAGAGAGAATGTGAGAGAAAGAGAATGTGGGTGAGAGATTGTGTGTTAAAGAGAATGTGTGTGTGTGTATGAGAGAGAGAATGTGTTGTGTGTGTGAGAGAAAGAGAATGTAGGTGAGAGACAGTGTGTTAAAGAGAATGTGTGTGTGTGTGTGTGTGTGTGTGTGTGTGTGTGTGTAGAGAGAGAATGTGTGTGTATGAGAGAATGTGCACGTGAGAGAGAGAATGTGTGTGAGAGAGGTAGTGTGTGAGAGAGCTGGTGTATGTGAAAGAGGTGTGTGTGTGAGTGTGCATGTGAGAGAGAATGTGTGTGAGAGAAAATGTGTGTGTGTGTGTGTGTGTGTGTGTGTGTGCGCATGCGTGTGTGTTTATAAGGGAGGACCTGAAGCAATCTCGACCTAATGCAGTAGTTTGCAGCCAGGGGTGATTCCATCCTCCAGGGTTTATCTGGCAATGTCTGGAGATGGTTTTGGTTGCATCGTTGGCATCTACTATGAGTAGTGGATGGAATCTAGTGAGTAGATGGCGAACATGCCGCTAAACAACCTGCAATGAATTGGACAACCCTCCACAACAAAGAATTCTCCAGCCTCACATGTCAATAGTGATCAGAAAAACATAGAGGAGGAGGGTTGGGGATGCAGCTTTCCTGTCTGGTTTTCCAGTGTCTAAAATGGTAGTGCTAGTATATAAATAGAGTGCTACAAGAATATGAGCAAAAAGCAGGAAACAGGTGTCAATGTCTTTTATTCAGATGCCCAGGTTTAGGATAAAATGCTTGACTGTGAAAATAACAATGCTTTTCTCCAAGGTTTTCTGATGTTATGAAAAGGGGGAGTATCCCACTTTGCTCAGAATCTATAAAACGTAATGTCAAATTGGAATTAAATCGGTAATTAGGAGAGGTGAAGTTGATCTTATGAGTGTTAGAACCAGCTCATTCATTCCCTCAACAAGCGTAATATTCTTTCACACCAGGATTCTTGAAGAAAATGGAGACCCAAGGATGAATATGATACAACTAGGAGACAAAAAATATATATAATTATTTAAGATGAGCATCATGCCATGGGAACACAAGAAAAGGGGCTTCTGCTGGAAGAAAATATCTCAGAAGGGGTAAAATTTCACGTGGGCCTTGAAAAATAAGTAGTAAATAGGAGTAAATAATCCACCAGAGAAGGCAAGAAAAGGACAGTCCAGACCAAGGCAATGGCAAGTGCAAATCATGGGGCTTTAAAGAGTTATGTAGTAGGTCTTTGAACACTCACCTTTGAAGCAAGTAGACTTGTGGAAAAAAGAAAGAAGAGACTGGCTATCTGAAGTTAAGGAAAAGACTACAAGGATATCTACAACCCATTCTCTCAAGTCAAACAGCATATACATTGTCCCCACACCCATGATTATTCTCTCCTCTCAGGATCAGCCCACATGTCCCTCCCTCTTTGTTCAAAACCTCTTCTTCAAGGTCCCTCTATACACCCCTCAGGCCAAAGAGATGCTTTTGTCCCTGCACTATGCACAGTTTATACCATTTAATACTCATTTACCCCTTTGTTGTAGTGACTGCATTTCCTTAGTATAAATCTTATAATTGCCCATCTATGTCATGAACTTTTAAACATTTTTTTTAAGTTTATTTATTTTGAGAGAGACAGAGAGCATATGAGCAGGGGAGGGGCAGAGAGAGAGAGGGAGAGAGAGAATCCCAAGCAGGCTCTGCGCTGTCAGCGTAGGGCCCTAAGCAGGGCTCGAACTCACGTACCATGAGATCATGACCTGAGAGAGTCGGATATTCAACCAACTGAGCCACCCAGGTGTCCCAACATCGTGAACTTTTTAAAGAGATGGACCAAATCCATATGGCTTGGTTCTCCCAAGGATTAGATTACCACAGTCCTTGGCAATCATATATACAGAATAAATGTTGGTGAAATAATATTATTAAAATAAAATACTATTGGATGTGAACAAAACTGAAAAGGAAACTTAAGTATGAAACATTTAATTTAGTGCTCTGCTAAAGGTTATTTTTCAGGGGAGAAAGAAAGCATTCTTCTAAACTTATGATTAGTAAATATTATGTATTTCATACATGGCACATCTTGGTCACTCAATAAATATTTTTCTAATAAATAAAACATCAAATAAGACGTTCAAAATTGAGTTGATGTTACTGGTTAAATTTCTTCTAATGGGTCATGTTGCTTTTTACATCAGCATTCTATCCCTGTGCTTCTGCTTTCAATGCATAAAAGAAATAATCAATTGCCCTAATACACTCTCACATGCCCCCAAAAGTATGACTATGTTTGTACAGAGCTCCATTCTTTTGAGATAGGCAGATGGAGTTCACACTGGCTGACACAGTACCGCATTCAATGGAAGCTTTGTAGTGGGCAGAGGTGGGTGGGGTGTGAGAGTCAGTCCTCTTTGAGAAAAACAAGCCAATATATTGGACTTAACTTGGGCTTTTTGGTCCTGGCTAAGCCTTCAATAGGTTTAACCAGAATTATAAATAGACAAGAATTTTAGAATCATGAAAACTTCAAGCTAGAAGGAAGCTCACAATATCATTTTGTCTAATCCCCTGACTCCTGGACATAATGTTGCATCATTCTTGCTTTATTTATTTACATATTTATTTACTGATGAAGCACTTAGAGTTCAAATTACTTTCCCAAAGTCACTTGCAAAAAATGAGCTTTACTAGCAGTCCCTGGGTGGCTCAGTAGGTTAAGGATCTGACTCTTGATCTCGGCTCACGTTGTGGTTTTAGGGTCATGAGTTCAGGCCCTGAGTTGGGCCCTGCATTGGACTCTGTGCTGGTCGTGAAGCCTATTTAAGAAAAAAAACCAAAAAATGAAAGTGAGCTTTACTAAAGAATATGAAAATTTCCCAACTAGCCACTCTATTTGAAGTTAAGACTGATACATTATTTACACTTTTAATACATACCATATTAGAAAACTGAGAAAAAGTTTAAATATTTGCATTTATTTATTTACTCATTTAAAACAACAAAAATAAGCCCGCTGCATGTTATCATAATGTAAAACTACGAAAAATAATTATCCTTTCCAAAAGAAACAAACAAAAGGCCATCATACAAGCAACATTGTTTTATATATTTGCAAATCTCTTTAATATTTAGCTTAACAGGCATCTAGATTCTCATCTTTCCATGCATTCAATCTATTGCTGTATATTGTTTTGGTTGAAATAAATGAAGAAACTCCAGCCTCATACAGATGAGTAATTGAAAATGAAAGAGGCATTTTAATATGCTTTTCAGATAATTGAGGATATTATTCTCTACTACTACACCAAAACTTGATATTGTCAAACTCTGAGAGGAGAGTTCACTTTTCTAAGCGTCAGGGCTGTTGTGAGAATTACATCAGATGATGTTTTAAAGAGCTTAGGACAGGGGCGCCTGGGTGGCTCAGTCGGTTAAGTGGCCGACTTCGGCTCAGGTCATGATCTCGCGGGTCTGTGAGTTCGAGCCCCACGTTGGGCTCTGTGCTGACAGCTCAGAGCCTGGAGCCTGTTTCAGATTCTGTGTCTCCCTCTCTCTGATCCTCCCCTGTTCATGCTCTGCCTCTCCCTGTCTCAAAAATAAATAAAACGTTAAAAAAAATTAAAAAAAAAAAAAAGAGCTTAGGACATATGTCTGCTACATATGTATGTGTGTCTGGTTGTGTATATATATATATCATATGGCTTATAAGGTAGAGCTTAATTAAATCATTCCCACAAAGGAATTTCTATCATCTCATATATATTTGGAGCTAACTGGAACTTATAAAGGGAGGTGGTTTCTTGTGCATCTACAAATAACACACACACACATACAAACATATATACATATATACATGTATGTATATATGTATATATGTTTACACACACACATACATATAAGGGGTTACTGAAATACAAGATGGGGACAAAAAGACCCCAAAATATGCATTACAACACATATGGATTCAATTGATCATTTTAGGTTCCATATTGTACCTATTCTTTATTTTTCTTTCCTGATCCAGAATTCTTGTTCAGACTTGCTTGTTCTTTTACGAGTTATTTTATATACATATAAAAGAACCAAGCTGCAAAATACAGGGAATGCTCTCTTTTCAGAATCAGCCCTTAAGCACTGGTTAAATGCCAAAACTTAAATGTTCTTAGCATTAATATGGAAGTGCATGTTATATATATACATATGTATATATATATGCACTTATATATATTTATAAATAAATATATGTATAAAATTTATATATATATATAAAGACACACACAGACATCCCAGTTATAAAAGGTGGTCTCTTTGCTTTGAACTGAGATACGTTGGTTAAAACACTTTGGTTGTTAAACTTTACCTGCTTTCACAATACAAAGATTATCTGGGCCTCCAGTGGGTAGGATGATCAGATAACTGGTCACAGGCCAAAACTGGATGGCTAGGGAATGACTGTTTATTGTAGCTACTGGCTCAGAGAACAGTGCCTGGCGTGTAACTATAAGAGCAAAGGCATCTTGTTCCAGGAGCCAGCTAGTACGGAGCACGGCAGGAATTTGGAGTCAGGCCTGGCTGACCCCAAAGCCATGACCCTTTTACTCTTACTCCACTGTCTCTGGAAAGCGGGAGGCAGTATGTGAGTGCTGCCTTCTTACATGTCATCCTGCCCTCATTCTTTATCTTACAAATTATAGAATCTGAAACCTATTCGTTCCCCTTCACACTACAATAATGAGCACTGAATTTGCTGCTTGACCACAACTACAGAAGAGAGGTAGGGCTAAAAAGAAATCCTCCTCCAAAAGGAATTGCCATCATCTCCTATACATTTGGAACTAACTGGAGCTTAGAAAGGCAGGTGTCTTCTCGTACATCTACAAATAACCTTGGCCCTGGTAAACAATTTTCTGAAAGTGATTCTTCTGGTGTCCATTCCACAGTGAGTGGTTTTGTTTGGTCCAGTGTTGGTTTCTGGGTAGTTAGTTTAGGATGGGATGAACGGTTTTATAGTTAAGGGGGTTGGGGGTGGACACCACTGCCTTCCTCTCTCCTCAGGCCCATCAGACCAGTGGGAAGGGGTGAGCTCGCTGGTTGCTGGCAGCACTTTTCAGTCTGTATGGACTGTAGAAGGGGCTTTGGGTCAATCCATGATTCCCCAGTCCTGACCTCCCCTCTGCCAAACTCTGCCCAACTAACTCATTAACTTTCCCAGGGGTTTTCCTTTTTTTTTTTTTTTTTCCATTTGATTTACCCAAGGGCTAGGCTTGCTCTTAGGGTGGGAAAGACTTTAAACAATTTGCATTTGAAAAGAGGAAGTGGAAAGAAGAAAAGAAAAACCAGGAGAGGCAAAGCCAGCTGTTTCCTACGAAGCTTTGACAGCTGCACAGCTGTTCACTGTCCTTTTGCCCCGGTGGAAACTGGTTTCCACCCTAGCCCTCTCTGCTGCTTTTGTGTCTCCCTGGCCTATCCAGATAGCTGTAACCTTGTCCCGTCATTCCTCTTAGAAGGTTAAGATTCTGAGCTGCATTATGTGAGCTCTGGGACAAGTGGGTCAGTTCTTCACTGTTACCTCCGCGGCTATCGTTTTCCTACAATAACAATAACCATCTATGGCACTGTACAAATACTACCTCCTCATTCCATCCTCACAGTTACCCAGTGAGGAAGAGTGTATTATTACCTTCATGTTACAGATGAAGAAAGTGGCACTTAGCCATGTGTCCAAGTCATCTGACTCCAAGGCCTGTTCTCTAGACCGAGGATTCCAAAATGTCTTCCTGTCAGTTGCATGCTTGTTAAGAACAGATGTCCAGGCAGCCAACTCAGAGATCTTGACTGAGCAAATGTGGAGTGGGGCCCCAATCTATTTTTAAGACACGTCTGTGGTGAAGGCTGGATTTAAATCTTCCCGGTGCTGCTCTACATCTTTATAGATGCTGCTTGGCACAGCCCAGGCGCATTTCTTAGCTCTGATTAATCACTCCTTCCTCTGGGTTCTCAGAGCACCCTGTTCTCACTGCTAGTACAACAGGAAACAAACACACTGTGTTAAAATTAGCTGGTGCTGTATCCGTCTCGCTGATGAGTTGGGAAGTTACTTGATTTCCAGGATCCTGTTTCTCTTTCACTTCCTCTTCCTGGATTGCTCTATCCATTGATCTTTACACAGCTTGGTTCTCCTTACTATTTGGGCCTCCACTTAAAAGTTCCCTCCTCAGAGAAACCTTTTCTGAGGACCTGCTGAATTAATTAAGAAGCCCATCACTCATTCACTGTCACGTCACCCGATTTCATGATGTAGCAAAAAGTACAGGGCTTCCCACAGTAGGTGCTCAATTAGAACCCAATTACCCAAAGGCAGATTAAGCACATTCTTAGGGCACCAGAAAAACAGAGGTACCAAACATTTTTTAAACAGGTTGGCATATAGTTTTTCATTTTTTTTAACTTTTATTTATTTTTGAGAGACAGAGTGAGAGTAGGGGGGAGGGGCAGAGACAGAGGGAGACACAAAATCCGAAGCAGGCTCCAGGCTCTGCGTTGTCAGCACAGAGCCCAACATGGGGCTTGAACTCATGAACTGTGAGATCGTGACTTGGGCTAAAGTCAGACACTTAACTGACTGAGCCACCCGGGTGTCCCCCCCCTTTAAAAAAAATTTTTTTTTAACCATGGAAGGCATGTGAAAATAAAATTAGGATCTTGATGGCCTCCCTTCCACTTACATTATGACCAAGTATTATTTTTATATAGAGTTATATATTGATAATGGGCTTCAAAACATTTGGGGGCTTTGAGTCTCTAAAGCTTTTAATCTGGAATCTATGTTAATATGCCTATTAACATCTTTGCTTTCTAAAAACATTTTGAAAGCCAATTGGGCAGGTATTATTACCTAGTTCCATCTTGAAGTGGTAAAAAAAAATAAAAAGCACAATAAAGAGGAGACGGAGTCAGATTTCACAGGCTAAGGGCTGAGCAAGACTTCTCCCCCCACCCCCATTGCACACACCAATCACAGGTCCAGCTTGGTCATCTGTGCTTCTGACCTACTGGCTATAGATTGGATGTTCCAATGACCCCCTCTATGGGTTCCATTAATTAGCTAGAGCAGCTCATGGAACTGAGAGAAACATTTTACTTAGTAGATTACGAGCTTGTTCCAAAGGATATAATTCAGGAACAGACAGACAGAAGAGATATGATGAGGGAGCATGAAGCAAACTGGGAGCAAAGTGCAGGCAGGCTAACAGCAACCCCCCCACCCTGCTCAAGCTGGGACATGTATAATATTCCTTGGACACTCCAGGTTACCAAGAATAGGAAAGGACAAAAAAACAAATGGTTAAACTGATAAGAGTCTCCACTAGTTTACCAGAAAAAGGCAATCCCATCATGGCCAAAAATCCAGGAACTCCCTACAGTCTTAATGTTAATGCTTTACTAGAGGGAACAACCTTAGCTTGACATTAGCTAGGCCTCCAGTAAGTCTTTAGCTTGTGAAAGTCTCCTTGGAAACTCCCTCTCACCCAACTCCATAAAACGGTCACTCCCACACTTACAGTGCAGCTCTTCCTGCCCATGGTTCCTGTCCCCATGCTTTAATAAAATCACCTTTTTGCACCAAAGATGTCTCCAAGAATTCATCCTTGACCGTGGGCTCCAGAACCCACAAACTCCCCATCACCCCAAAACTTCATCAAATGCATAGAGCAGAGTACGGGAGAAGAGTGTGGAGCTTCCAAGTCCAAATATACTCCCCTTCCAAATCTCCTTCACCAACCTGGAAGGTCTCTCACAACCCCATCCTTTGGGGATTTATGGAGGCTTCCTCACATAGGCACGATTGATTAAATCATTGGCCATTGGTGACTGAACTCAATTTCCAGACCCTCCCCACTCCTCAGAGGTCTGAAAATTCCAACCCTCTAATCACGTGGTTGGTTCCCCTGGCAACCAGCCCCCTCCTCAGGTTCAGTCCTAAAGCTACCTCATTAATATAACAAAAGACACCTTTGTCACTCTCAACACTAAGGACATTCCAAGGGTTTTAGGACCTCAGTTCCAGAAATGGGACTTAGACACAATGTATACAAGTATTCCCACTTTTTGAAAGTTTGAGTTAGGGCACTTCATTTTTGCGAAAGAGCTATGTACCTGAGTAGCTGTTTTTGCCAACAGAACACAATCTGAAGAGGACTTTCATAAAAGTGAAAATAGCGTATAGTGTTTGTTTTGCATGGAGCCATTACAGAGGCAGCATATGCTGAACAGTGAGAGGGGCACCTCCAGTTCCTTCCCCAGGAACCACATTCAGCATCTCAGCATGAAGCCACCACAGCTCTGAACAGTGTCTGTGAACATCTGTGCTTTCTCGAAATTTATTTTGTGCACCTGCTAACATGATATGTCCTAAGGTATCTGAAAAGCCTAAGAGAGGTTATTTTTGGGGTCTGGGGACAGTCAAAAAATTTTTCCATATAAATTTCGGCTTATAAAAGCTTTCATAGGAGAGTTCTACCTTCAGATAGTGGGGGAAACCTGCATTTCTTATAAATTACAATACTACACCAGTCAGCGAGGGCCCAAATGCCAAGGCATCCACAATATAGAAAATAAGAAAATATGAGTTATGTACTTTAGTCCTATAAACTCTATAAAGGTGACTGAAACAGAGCTGCAGACTTCTGGAAACTGCTGCCTTCTAACTGGAAGAGGGTCTGTTAGAAGTGGAAACACTTGGTCTTTTCATTGACTCAGACATTATAATTAAAGTTTGACTCGACTGACATTCTTCCCTAGACTTGGGGACGACACATCACCTTTTCCCGCTCTGTCCAGTTTTTAAAGAAAGGTTTCTTACAAATGTGTTGTCCTTTATTGATATTCTCAATAAACTTTGGCAAGGATGTGGCTTGGAATGAAACTACTTCTTTTTCAGATATAAAGACAGACATAGGTCCTGTAAAATCTACAGAGAGAAGCAGTGTGAGGAGAGAAAAGCATGTCACTGTGATCTCTGAGGAGCTGTCCCTCTCCAGAACCTAAACTGGGCCAGAAAACTGTTTCAACTCATCCTGATTCAAAAGGAGGATAAGATGCAGGGGGCAGAAGAGAAGAGGAAGTGAGGAGCCTAAGAAGACCGTAAGGGTATTAAGGGGATGTGTTCCAAAAAGGACGCTTAGCAGAAATCAGACACGGCTCTCTCTTCCACACAAGGGAAGAACATTTATTAAATAATTTTGTGCTGCAGCCTCTATTAATTGCTTGCTAACATATTTTCCCACCTATCTCTTGATTCAGTTTTTGTAAAAGCAGATGAATCGATTTATCAATATACAGTGAATTTAGTTCAGTGCTTATAAATTTTGGTATCGCAGAATTATAGCTATTTTAGGATTCAGAAAATTAATCTTTTGCCTATGCAGGAATTCCGGAAAGGAGTTAGTTAATGCAGGCAAACTATTCGATTACTAGACACCCTCTAGTGTTAACTGTAATTGGCTGGGTAGGTACGTAGCATGTTAATGAAATGGGTTGATCCAAAAGATAAAGTTGAGGATATGCAGAGAATAAAAATGAACCCAAAAATGTGTCTAACGGAATCGCCTACCTGAAAAGCAGGTCAGAATATCTTCATTCAAAATCCATTCTCGGGGTGCCTGGGTAGCTCAGTCGGTTAAGCGGCCGACTTCGGCTCAGGTCATGATCTCGTGGTCCGTGAGTTCGAGCCCCGCGTCGGGCTCTGTGCTGACAGCTCGGAGCCTGGAGCCTGCTTCGGATTCTGTGTCTACCTCTCTCTGACCCTCCCCCGTTCATGCTCTGTCTCTCTCTGTCTCAAAAATAAATAAACGTTAAAAAAAAAATTAAAAAAAAACAACAAAAAAACCCAAAATCCATTCTCAAAGCCAGTATTGTGATAACACCAAAAGAGAGGCTGTAGTTACTTTCTGCTGGGAGCCTGGGTGGTCAAGGTTCTGTGCTGCTAGTTGCATAGGAAGGGTGCTTTCTGAGCAGTAAGAAGGAAAAATGTGACTGGCTTTAACACTGAGGATATTTTAATATATTACTTGGATATAATAAATGACATACTATACGATGACTCCAGGGTCAGATAATTTAGTAGCTCATCCAGCTCATCAGGGATCCAGGCCCTTTCTGTCTTCTTGCTCCGCCTGCCTCAGATGTTAGCCTTGACCTCAGGTGTGTTCTCTAACACTTCGAGATGGATGCCCCATCTCCAGGCATCACCTCTTCACACAAAGATGTCTCACACCTGGAACAGGGAAAGAGAGCACTTACTTCCCTCCCGTATCTTTTGAAGAGATGAAGACTTTTCCAAAGGCCTTTCTCTCCTATCTCATTGGCAAGAACTGGGTCCCACATGCTCATTGCCGATCTAAATAATGACAAAGGTCATGGTTACCATGCTTGGCTCAGACCAATCCTGCTTTACACCCTTGTGGCTGGGCAGAAGCCCAGCCTCCCTTAAAGTTTATGGCCCGCTGGTTCCTGAAAATACTTGGGTTTCAATTGACAAGGGGAAAGAAGAAAATGGATGTACAACAGACCACTCCATAAAGAAGCAGTATATTTGGACACAGAGAAGGGATTGGAGCATTCTCAAAAAAAAAAAAAAAAAAAAAAAAAAAAGGAACTCCTTATTATTCACAAGTTCTTTCAAATATTGACATCAATGTTTTTGCCATTTCCACTTGGGCTTGGATATTTTTTCTGGATAGAAGTAAAATAAGTCTAATCTCTTTTGCTGTGCCAACTGCCCAAGCATGGTATTGAAATACAGTTCTCATGTAACTCCTAAGCCTTTTCCTCCCCCAGCTAAATTCCTCCAGTCTCCTCAGCCATTTCTCATGGTTTCTAAATCCTTCACTATGTCTTCTCACTGCACATCCCTCATTTCTCCCCCAAAAGAAACTGAACTTTTAAGATCTAGCTTTGGAAAGCCCTTATATACTCCGTGATCTCTATTTTCTGTTCCCTCACTCTCCACCTCAAAGCTAACATTTATGGAACCCTATCTGCCAGCCAGTGTGCCAAAGGGGTTACCTAGAATCTCACCAAATCATCGTCGGAACCCTATGGGACAGTTCTAATTCTATCTTAATTTCATAAGTGACAAAATTGAGGCACAGAGAAATGAAGTAATTTGCTTACATCACACAGTGTATAAATGGTGAGGCCAGGATTCAAAATCAGACAATCAGACTTTGGAGTCTTGACTCATAAGCATCACACTCTACAGACTTATCTGCTCTTATCTGTATCCCCAGAACGCTCCTTGTCCAGTGCCTGACACATAGTAAACACAAATACTTGGTGAGTGAATGAGTGATTTGTGGTTCTTCTCTTGTATATAACACCATCTATTAATTTCTTCCTGAAAATACAATTCCCCACATTGAAAACAGTACAAGTGTTTTTGACCAGAAAAACTAAATGGTATATGTGGGAAATCAAATAATGCCTGCCAAAAGATGTATACATCCTAATCCCATAAATCTGTGAAAGTACTACTTTAAATGGCAAAAGAAATTTTACAGACATGATTAAGTTAAGGGTCTTCACATGGGGAGATTATCCAGGTGGGTCCAATGTCACAAGGTCCCTAGAAGAGGGAGGCAGAAGGGTCAGAGTCAGAACAGGAGATGGGTTGAGAGAAGCAGGGATCACAGTCAAAGAAATGTGAGGATCCTACACTGCAAGCCTTGAAAATGGTGGAAGAGCTGTAAGCCAAGGAGCGTGAGTGGCCTCTAGAAGCTGGAAAAGGCAGGGAAACAAATTCTTTCCGCCCTTCCTCTGGAAGGAACCCAGCCTTGCTCATGTTAATTTCAGACTTGTGATCTCCAGCTGTAAATATTTATCCCTCCTCCATCTCAAGAAGGTAACTAAGTTTTGGGGTTTGGCTCAGTGACTTTTCTGTTACAGGGTAAGAAACAAGTTAACAGATCTCTAGAACATCTCTGCTGGTGCTACTTTTGTTTTCAAAAGACTGACAGGCAGAGATGTGGAATCCAATGTTGTCTTTTGTTCCAGTGGGGTGAAGGGTGAGCAGGCAGGCTGCTCTATGGAAAAGAAGCCTAAAACAAGTTTGGGAGATTTGCTCAAGACTGAGAAGTAAAAAAGCGAGCTGTGGGTCCTTAGGATATTATTCCAAGAGAGCCGCTCCAGGTGATGGGGGTGATAGGGTGACTCAGGGAATGCAGGTCTGGAGTAAGTGAAATAAACACTATGCAAGAGGGAAACACAAAGGAAATCAAGATGAATTACTAAAATATAACTCCAGGAAAGCAAACATTTTTGCCTGTTTCCCCACTGGCAAACTACTCCTAGCACCTGCAACAGTTCCTGGCAGATAGCAAGCAGTGTGCATTTAATGACTGAATGTGGAGTGTGCTAATGACATGAAGGATGGAAGTTCAGGTGAGATGGAGAGAAAGAAGGACAGATCAAAGATAATTCTAAGGGTTTAAAAGTGGAAAGGTGGGAGAAAAGCATTATCAGTAATAAAAATGAGTAAGTGAAAAGAAAAAGCTGGTCAGGGTAGAAGACTTAAAATTTGGCTTTGGATTTGTTGACTCTGCTTTTTGTGCAATACTTTGCATACAGCAGGTGCTGATAAATACATGTGGAACTGAATGCTCAGTGAGCAGCAGGACGTACAAAGACTGAGAATTAAGAAAGTAAAGCTCGCAAGAGAAGACTCCCAAGTCCCTCTATGGAAATGGTGAGTGAATCCTTGAGAGATCTCAGATACAGAATAAGCGTGGGGGGGGGGGGGGGGGGGCCGGCGCTGAACAGCAAGGGATATGCACATTTTCTGAAATCATGTACAAATGAACTTATTACTCACCTCAGTTAAAGAAAACTTAGGGACAACCTCCAGGTATTTAGTATTGGAGTTTTATTGTTTTCGAGCGTACAGATTAACATTTTGTATGACAGATTCTCAGTGGCAGGACTCTTAACTCTAAAGGGCCCAGGAAAATTCAACTGTATTCAGCTTTTTAATCTATAGCCAGTAAAAAAGTTTTATCAATTATACAAAATTTTGTGGATCCAGAGTCTAGGACTTAGTTGACTTGGTTAAAATGCATTTATTTATCACTGATAAGCACAGAGACATACAGTTAAGTCCTGCCTATTCCCATCTCTCTCTTTAAGCAAAAACAAAATTGTTTCCCTTTAGTCCCTTAGGCAGAGATTCAGAACCCCTCAATTTTATGCGATAATACTAAATGATGATAGAGATTAAAGTTATTTGTATTTGTTAATTATTTGTTATTTGTTTTTTGTATTTACCACTTTTGAAGCACTGAAGAGAGCTGCTCAGATGGTCAGGATATCACCATGTGGTTAATATACTTGTAATAGTTAACAGTCATGTGCAGGATTTGGAAAAACTGCCAATATGGCACCTGAGTGCAAAAAAGTAAATTTGGAAGCTTACCAGAAGATTCAGTAAAAACGAAAATTGTAAACATTGTAAAATGAAAACTGATTCCTAGTCTAAACCATTAGGGAACAGTGGTCAGTTTCAATCCTTCATTTTACTTCTACTTCAGATGTTCATGGCGGTTCCTATCTCTACAGCTCTTTATTATTGGTATCAGTTCTCTTGTGTTCATAATGTCCTATAGTGTAATAAACTGTTCTGATGTGGAATAGAAATGAAGAATTGAAGTGTTGCATTTGCATGCTCCTGGGGAGCTGCCGCACATGTTTCCCTTGTGATGACCCTGATGCCTTTATGGTTAGTGCTTCTGCTAACGTAATTACATTAAAATGGGATCTATCCCAAAGTGAGCTCAGGTGTGAAAGTGAGCAGACTCAGCCAGGAGGAATGATGACTGGGGTCCTGAAGAAATATTTCCATAATCTACAGTCTGCACATCCCTGGAGAAGACATTCTGGTTTGGGGGAACAGGAACTGGAACAATGGGAACTGGAAATGTTGGCCATACCATTGCAGCCACCATCTTGATACCCGCATACAAAAAGCCAACTAAGGTTTCCCAGGATTCCCATTCAATTGACCAGGTTCTAAGTGTTTTTGTGAAACATCATACTTGCATAACCATCATTAATTCTCTCACATCCTTCATCTCTTGACTAGAAAGACACTATGTCATGGGTATGAAAAGAGAGCCTTGGAATTTAACCTGGGTGCAAATTCTAGGTGTGACACGTACAAGTTCCGGTCCTTGGGCCAATTAGGTAATTTCACTGAGTCTTCAATTCATCATCTGGAAAATGGGGATAATGATATTCAGCTCACAGGGCTGCTGTGTGTGGTAAACAATATAACCTATAAAATCACCTAGCATCTGGCAGGAGTACAATTAATATGAGCTCACATTTGAGTGTATCGAGTGGCCTCCACCTTGCCTTCTTTTCTGCCATTTCACACTTGGTGCCTCTCTATCTCCAGGTGTAATGACAGGAAGTTGGGAGAGGTTCCTATGTGGTTCCATAGGCAGTGGTTCCTAGTGGACTCTCCAGAAGCAACTTTGTATCCCAGCAGTATCTCTCTGCTTGACAAGTCACTGTCTTATAATATCCTTTGGTGATGTGGCCATCCCCTGTAAGTCTGGGAGTAGATAAGTTTCTTTAATGCTGAGGTTAAGAATAACAGAAACCAAAATAACTGTCACTATCAAGATTTTGATGAAAATGGCACACAATCACCCCTGTATATCAAAGCTTTTGTCATTACTTCTCAGAAAAACCACTGCGCCCCGCCCCAGGCTCCCCAAGAAGTAAAGCTCAATTTGTTATGTCTCTAAGAGACTGCATGCAAAAATTCCTAAATTGTAAAATGTTTTGAAAATTCTCGCTTTTTTCAGTTAAAAATAGTGAAAATCAAACATTCTGAACTGTATAATTTAGAAAGAAAAGTCCTCCATGAATGTACCCTCTAGATGCAGCTGACATTCACAGCTTGTGTGTATTCCTCTAGATACTGTGTGTACTAACATCGGCTGTATTATAACTATCATTATTTCTATTTAAAAAAAATATTAAACAACATCAGAATCCTACTGGGCAATCTGTTTTGTAATATGATGTTTAAATTTAATGGTATCTTGGACATTATTCCAAGTCATTAGATAGAAGACTAGTTCATTCTTTTAGTGACAACATAAAATTCTATGGTATACGTGTACCCTACAATTCCAGTCCCTTACTAAAGGCTATTTGAGTCATTCCAGGGTCTCCATTTATAAGCAACATCTAATAGTCAATTCTTTTTTTTTTTTTTAATTTTTTTTAACGTTTTATTTATTTTTGAGACAGAGAGAGACAGAGCATGAACAGGGGAGGGGCAGAGAGAGAGAGGGAGACAGAGAATCGGAAGCAGGCTCCAGGCTCTGAGCCATCAGCCCAGAGCCCGACCCGGGGCTCAAACTCACGGACCGCGAGATCGTGACCTGAGCTGAAGTCGGACACTTAACCGACTGAGCCACCCAGGCGCCCCTAATAGGCAATTCTTATACACAACTTTATATAACTGTGCAAGGATATCTGTAACAGAAGTTTCTCTTGGTGGGATTTCTGTATTAGAGTATATAAATGTTTAAAATTACAAGTGTTTATGCTAAAATATCCTCCAAAAAGGGGTCACCGATTTGTACTCCCACCAATAGCACAGGAAAGTGCCTGTAACTCCACCCTGTTTTAATACTCATAATTTTTACCAATAAGTGCAAATTATACCTAAGTTTAAATTCAAACAGTGAAGTCAAGACTCCCCAAAATTTACTAGAATGTAAGCTGCATAGGAACAGGAATTTGTACGTTTCCTTTACTGCTCTACACCTGCTTAGCTTAGTGCCTGGCGCATAGGAGACACATTTTGTTTAATGAATATATGTTTTATTTTTCCCTTCAGAGTGCTGCTTGTCCTTGTAGTTGCCTATTTTTCTATTAAATTCTTGGGTTTTTTTCCCCCATGAGTTCTTGGTAAAATAAGAAAATTAACCATTCTCTATGTGTTGCAAATATTTTTACTCAGATTGTGTTTTTATTTCTCAATATATCTTGCCACTCAGAAGGTCTACATTTTAATGAAATCACACGTATGAACCTTTTTTTTTTCATGCTTCCGATATGCCTAGTTTTTTTTTTTCCCCACTGCAAAATAAAAACACGATTCCATAGGTTTTCATCTTGTCCCTTCAATGTGGCTGTGAGGGTTTTATTTTATTTTGTTTTCACCTGATGCTTCTATTTAGTCTCTAGTGATTAGGTAAAAATGTATTGCATAGAATATAGAGTGTACACAGGCAGGGAGTCACCAAGGTAGAGAGTTCCAATTTGTGCCTAAACACTGATGCATTTTTATTTCAGGATTTTAATCTCTCTTTCCACACGTGTGATAACTTTGTTAGCATCTTTAAAAAAAATTACAAATGTTATTTATGTACATTGTAAAAAGTTCAAATTATCAGAAATATTTAGAATCAAAAGCAAAAACCTTCCTTTACTTTCTCTCTCTGCCTCTATAATTCCATTCTCTAGATGAAATCTCTGTCAACACTCCCTATGGATTCACAAATACACACATATGAGTGGTTCTTTCTCTGCTTGATACTAATAAATAACTGCATCTATGATATGCTACACATATATTCAGTATGTTTTTGTAATGCCCCGATTTCGAATCCGAGAGACCACCAAGGAACCAATACCGATGCAAAGGCATGAGGGTTTATTTGCAAGCTGGAGCTTGGGCCCAAGTATACCCGACACAGCGGAGCAGGGATTTGGACCCCTAGGTTAAGAGGCATAGCAGTTTTATAGGGGCCAGTGGCCAATGAGATTGTAACACACACAGAAAGTTGCATAGTCATGTCAGTCCACATGCAGGTGGCCAATTGAATTACAATTTACCCTATAGTAACTGTTTGAACTAGCCTATCACTCTGGTCAGAATTGGCGCGCAAGTTTGGTGGGCAAAAGGCGGGGTTTACATTCTTTGGCGGTTAGGGGTTCTGCATTCCTATATGAGCCGGTTTCCACTAAGGGTGTGCTCAGCAGCTTGACTAGGGTGGGGGAGTGTCTTAAGCAATAAGTAGGTCATGTGGGGGTTACACATGAGATGGTGGGTGTAGCACAAAATGGAGTTAGTCTTGCTCTGCTTGTCCAGAGGTAGGGGATTTTTGTTAAATTCCTTGGGTCCCACAGTTTTCGGAATGTAGAACTTCTAAAGCCAACGTACTGTAGCCGTTATCCCGTTAGCAAACTGAATCCGTATATACATTTATAATAGCTTTGCAATGGCTGCCTTCATTATTAGGAGATAACACAGTCTAATTAGTCACTCTATTTATTCTTGGGCACTGTTTTCCTGTTTTTAAACATTATAAACAATGCTGCCGTGACCATCCCTAGTCATATTTTTGTATTTGTATGTGATCATTTCTACAGATGGAGTCCTAAAAACATGGAATTGCTGCTTTGAAGGTGACATACATTCATAGCAAATTGAAGTTTGGGAAATGTAGAGAAGACTATGTGCCATTCACAGCGCACTGTGATGACTCCAGCTGGCACTCTGTTTCAGGAGTGCTATCGAAACTAGTTGTTGTTGTTGTTCATTTGTTTGTTTCAAGTGTGAATTTCGGAACATGAAAATAGAAAATACAAAACTATTTGTAGTTTCATGTATGCTTTGCCCAGCGATTCCCCTTTTCAGGATCCATCCAGTAAAAACATTCTCATGAAGCGAAATAGCAGTAGGTTCCGCTCTGTAAACCAGCTGAGAGACAAAGGGGTTAGCTAAAGATGTTAATTAGTGGGCTGAGTGCCCCCAAGGAAAGTTACCTATAATACTTTGACAGAATTATCAGTCATGCGACTGGAGTAGAAGTTAGGAGAGCATCTCCACAGATAGGTGGGGAGGATGGGACATCTCCCTCCTGTCTTGGGAGCAGGGCCCAGCAGCTAGGACAGTGGCCCAGGCTTCTAACACTTCTAACATATAATTAAGAGTTCTGAGCAAGTTGCTTGGAGATGCAGTAGTTTTGCCGACTGAGCCCACCCACCTGCGGGAGGCGCCTTACCAGGGTTTGTTCTGGGTGCTACTCAGTAACCAGAATGGCTGCCTCTTCTGGACCAGGATAAGTAGGAGTCAACTAAGAGATCAGTGTCTTTCCCCACCCTTTCCTCTTTCCTGCTCCTCTTTCTGACTTTGCTTGGCTTGAGGCCAAACTGTCTTCTAAGGAAGACAGTTATGGAACTTTAATTAGGGTTTTAAAATTCAAAACCATAACAACCTTGTAAATTTGATAGCAATCACCAAATTGCCTTCTAAAGAGGAAGTTCTACTTCATCCTTCTTTGAATAGTTTCCTTGACACCTTGATGAAACTCATTAAGCTCATTAACCTTACTTGTTGCCAATCTGATTTCTCCTTATTGTCTACATTTTCATAAACATTGTTATAAAAAGACACTAAAATCTTTGCACCTGTTTGTGGACTATTTGTATTTCTTCTATGAATTGCTTGCTTATGACCTGTGTCCTATGTTTAAATGGGTTGTCTTTTCCTCATAGATCCATAGCAATTCTTGATATATTCTGAATATTAACCCATTTCATAATACTGTAACTGCCATTATGCCATTAACTGTAACTTAATTATGGCTTTCACCAGATATTTTATATGTTCGTGTGTTTAGAACATGATGAAACCTAGTTCCACTCTCCCACCTCCCCTCATTCTCCAGTTTGTGAAAGGAGAGTAAATGCAGTTCCTGAGACTGGGCTACTCAGAACTCTGAAACCTTGCAGGGACTAGCAGAGTAAGGAGACATTGCTGTTTATGAAGTTGCAAATAAGCCTCTGATAGACCCGCATTCCTTTTCCAAGCACTCACTATACGGGGGAAATCAACACAATGGTTATTTACATAAACAAACATAGGGCTGAGATCCTGCTCTGAAATGGGGATGTTGCAGAAGTTAAGGCACTGCTTAGGAGAACTAAACTGCCTTTTGCTGAAGTAACAGTTTTCCCACGCTGTAGGCAGTCGGCTCTAAGTTAGGATTTAGACTGCCTACTCCCTGTGGCTTACTCATTTTGAGATGCACATGTTCTTTAAATAACTGCTTACAGTAGATAAAACCCCAAGACAGCCAGGAGAGGCTGGCAGGATCTTCATTTAGAGTGGGAGGAGGCACAATTGTATGTAAAAAAAAAGTTTAGTTTGGTCAAAATCGGTCTTGAGCCAGATTACTGTTTAGATCTGGACAACCTAAGTCTTGAGAAATGTTAGAAAAAAGAATTTTTCTTTTTATTATTAATGTATAAGGCGATATTGTTAAAAAAATGGCCTCTTGTCACTTGAGGCGACTGTTCTGCTAAGGTGACTGTTCTGCTGAGGGCACAGCATTTTGAGTAGGTCTCCCCTATATGAAGTAGACAGTCCTACACCAATCATGCTCAAAAAGCCTGTTCTTGGGACAGGACATGAGGAACATGAGGATTTGGAAGGCAGGACTTATACTGGGATTGAGGAAGATGTCCTAGTGTCTTTAACCTTACTCTCTACATGGTACTGAATGGCACCCCAGGGTAGTGTGGGGAACCTGGCTTGAACTTGTCCCTAGGGTCACAGAGGCCATATCCTATGAAACAGTGTGATTTTAATTCAGAGACTGCGTCATCCATAAAAACCTAGCAAATGGCCAGCCTTGTATGTGCGCTGCCTAAAAATTCTGATTTTGGTGGCCGTTCATTTGAATCACAGCTCCAATGTAGGCACTATGACATTGGGCACATTGCTTAACCTCCCAACTCTGTTTCTAAGATGAGATTATTCTGGCTTACAGGATGGATGGGAGGAACATAGATGATACATAGGCAGTAACTGACTCATAGTGGGCAGTGACTGGTAGTTAATATTCTTGTTTCCTGACCTGATGGTTTTTGCGCCAAGCAACGTGCCAAGAATTCTTTAGATCATCATCTATTTGAATCCTAACAAGCCCTGAAGATAGGTTGTATTATACCACTTTTACAGGAGACAAAAAGGAAGCACACTGACGTGAAGCCACTTGCTTAAGGTAACAAGGCATGACAGTGGAAGAGGTGGAATTTGAACTAGGTTAGGGTGACCTCTGCCTTCTTGGCCACTACTACAAAGCAGCACAAAGGCCAGCTAGGAATAGCAGATGGCCTCTCCCCTGAACACATGACTTTGCAGATCCCCAAATCCTAAAAAGGGCAGAGTGGATGAAGCGTAACACTGGTGTAATTCTGAAGATCATGAACAAGAGAAGGGTAGTATGGAATTCAGGAGAAACTAGAAGAGCAAAGCAACCTCAAGGAAAACTGACCCACACGGGCAAATTCCCTAAACATCATTCACTACTCTGATGTCTCAGGAGCGACCTTTAAAATTACACAATTTGTGTGGCCCTCTTCCAAGGCAATCCACAGACAGGGAAAGAGCTAGGAATGTTCTGAACACACTCCCGTTTTTTGGATTGGTAAATCTGGGAAAATAACAAGTGCTGCCTCCTAGGGCTGTTGTTAAACTTAACACAAATACCAGAAGGTCCATCACAGAGGAAAGGCTTTGTTTCAGTGCGGTGACACATTGCCGCTGTGAATTATACCCAAGTCTGTGGCTCTTCTCTCTGGGGTCATTTGACGGCATGTGATTACGATGCTTAGTATGCAAAGGCTGGAGCTATTAACTGAATGTTGCTAGACAATGAATTATTTCACAAACACTGAAATATAAAATGTATTCAGAGCCATCCAAGTATGAGGACATTATTAACAATGCTTTTCTCCAGAGAGCTACTTTAACAAGAAAAGAAAATGCACATCCCACCTTCGTTCTTCCCCCTAAAGTAACATCTCCAAAAGACAAAAAGCACCAACACATTTGTCCTTGAAAGGCAGAGCCCGGGAATTCTGGAGATCTGAACACCCCTCCCTTTCTGCTAGGGACCAAGCCGCCTGCCTTGCCTAGTGTCACAGAAGTCCCCGGTGCGCCAAGCAGATGTGTTTACTCCAGCCGCCCGCCAGCCCGGCGGGGAAGGGGAGTACCCTGGCCGCCCCTCACTTTCGTCCCGGCAGCTCTCCAAACAACACCAGGGCGGGATGGGAGTGTCTTCTTGGCTGTGGAACCTGATCCTCCTACCTTGTCCTGAAGCCACCCGCTGCTTTACCCGGGCCCTCCCGTCGTGGTGATTTTCCGTCCCTGACGCCCGGCAAGGGCGCGCGGCTGGTGTCCGCCCAGCCCGAAAGGTAGGGGCTCGGCTGCTTTCCTGCCTCCCTGCTCCGGGGGGCGCGGAGCCCCCACAGCCTCGCTCTGCAGTGCACCTTCCTCCGTGGACTCGGGGGCGGCCGTGGTCACCGCGCGTCTGGCGCCAGCAGACGAGCAGGAGGAGCGACCCCGCGGCTCCGGAGGCGCTCGGCGCAGTCGCCTGGGATCCGGACCCCAGCGCGGAGGGCAGCGCGCGGCCGGGCGCCTCGGACTCCGCTCGGCGCCGCGCCTTCCCCAGCTCCCCCGCCTGGTCCGCGGACGAGGAATCGTGCCGGCGCTGCCCCTGACCGGGGCCACCTTCCTCCGGTTTCCGCCGGCCGCGGGCTTCGGCGGCCCGATGCTGCAGGCGCCGCGGGAGAGGCAGCGGCCGGCTGGAGCGAGCGGCGGCGGGCGGCCGGAGAGCCGCAGGCCTCCCGCCGCAGAGTCCCGCACGCCTCTGCAGTCTTCGCTCCTGGGCCTCGGCGGGTAACTCTCCCGCCGGCTTCCCTGCGGGTTTGCATTGCCGGGGCGAGGGAGGTTGGGTGGGGGGCGCGGGGAGACCGAGCTCCTGACCCTGATCCGGGCGGCCTGGGGTCTGTGCGGCCCCAGGGGCTGAGCGTCGGGGGGCGGGGGGCACGCTGAACCGACAGCCCCTGCATGCGCCCTGCGGACCCCAGAGCGTTGCGTGCTCTTGACCCCCGGGTTTAGGGGGTAGGGGCACCGGCCCGGTAGTGGAGCCGTGGGGCGCTCGGACCCCCAGGGCGGGAGGAGGTGTGCTGCGAGGGTAGAGGACCTGCTTTGGGACCCTCTTTCCTGTGATCTCAGGAGAGCTTAGGCACTCGAGTGTGACCAGGGTGGGGGCTCTTTGCTTGTTGTTTTTTGTTTTTGTTTTTGTTTTTGTAAAAGGGAACGGCCTGTAACGAACAGGAGGGACTAGAGGTCTGGAAGGTTCTGGTCTTTCAGAAAAATTTCCAAGAAGACCCTCCTTCCCGCCACGGTAGAACTAGACCTAACAAAACAAGCACCGAGGCAGTCTGGGGAAAAGAGCGGCGGTGAGAAAATTGCAGTGTTTGGCCGCCGTTAGTTTTAAAGATTAAAAAAAGAAGAGATTTGTCATTTTGAAGCCGCTTGCTCTAGAGTTTCCTGGAGATCTCAGCCTCTGTCTTGTGTGCTGTTATTTTGGCTTAAAAGAACATCTAGAAACGATTTTCAGAAGCTGAAACCCCAGACACCTTATAGGATCTTAAGCAGAAGGGGTGGGGAGGGGGGAGTGCTTGCTGTTAGAAAGGTACTATTTAAAAACTGCATGTGAGAGTGGGGATAGGAATGACATCGTGGATGCCATCAGAAGCCACATTAACCGCAGGTTCTAACTCAAAAAAGTCACATGCGTCTGAGTACTATGATGGTGGAGAGTTAAGGACACTGCAGGCCAGTCAGAAGCTTCTTTTCCCCTTTGGCTCTTCTCCCCGTTTTCACGTGGATGTTCAGGTTTCTGATGGCTGTCTGTTTTATCTATGCTAGCATGGATATTGGACTTTCCGGTCTTCAAACTTACTCTCCTAGCCACAGAAGATGACCCTTTTAGTTTACCGCGAGATATTAAGTGTTTGGGAAGATCCGGTTGGCTGCCAGGTTAGTTTCCTTTTGAAAGCACACCGATTTGACATTTGGAAACTGGTTTGTGTTGCTTCCTTTTCTTCTCACCCAGGACAGCTTTTCACATTCAAATCTGCAGAAGAGACAGATTGTTTTGTAGTCCCATGTCTGAATAAGGCCAGTTGCCTCAGAGACACTTCAGATAATGGCAACTTTGGTTTATGAGAACTTTTTCAGAAACTGATTATGTTAACCCTGATCTGGCTTCATAAGCGTCCTTAATTGTTCATGTGGAGGGGGAGAGGAGATGTTCATTTCTTGCTCAGTGGGGCTTCCCTGGAGCAATATTTTTACCATAATCCCTGAATGTCACAGTCCCAGAGTGCATGCCTCCGGATAATGGGGCAATAAAATGAGACCATGTTGCAGTGCATTTGTTGGAGATATTTCCCAATGATTTGCCCCAAATCAATAAAAATCTTTGAGGCCCAGAAAGGGATGGACAGTATTGGCACAATACCATTGAAAGACTTACTGTTAAAAACAAACAAACAAACTCCAAAACGTAAGTCTGTCTTTTGTGAAAACTTTAATTCTCAAGTTATCCAGAGGGAAGTGACAGCTGTTTTCTTCTGTTGGAGATATTTCTGTGTTCCACATCGTGTGGAATATTCTAGGAGAGAGGTAAAGTAGTGGCGCATTTCCCATATTTCTCTGATACATCTCCTTTGCTACCCATACAGATTACCAGTTGGCTTCCATGGGTTTTACGATTCCATCCAGGGTTGGGGGCCAGATATCTGTTTGATATGCATTCTAGGTAATGCTTATCAAGGAGGTGAGAAAAGCACAAAACTCATGTGGCATCCACTAGGATCCCCCGTGTGTTCACATGTGTTTTTTTATTAGATCTTCCCACCAACTCTATGAGACAGGAATATTTAGCCCCATTTTATAGTTAAAAAAAAAACTAAGATTGCTCTAGTTTAAAGGATTTAGAATGGATCACACGGAGGTCTGCTTAACCTCTGCTTTACGCCATCCCAGGAAGCCTCCATAGTATACATTCCTCACAAATTCTTCCATTTTTTATACATATTGTTCACCTTTGCCTTGCACACTCAAGTTATATATCCCCTGTTCTGAATATACTTCCTTAATTACCCCCAGGCTGGGCTTCTTGAACAGGTGGTCTGAGTACTTCATCTGCCTTTCCTTCTGAGAGCTTCAGACTTTGCTCAATTAGGTATCTTCTGTCTTCTCTGCATCTTTGACGGGTCACTTTGGTGTGCTGTGTCTGGCCAAATTCAGGAGGATATGTTATCTCTAATGGATTGTGCTCCAAAAATTCTTTTCATTCTGAATATATTTTCACTGAAGTTCCTACTCAGCCTTCTCTCCTGGAAGGAGTCCTCCCAGGGCTACATCCATCCCCACTTTCACAGTTGAAAGTAACCTCTCCTATTTATCGTGACTACAATGGATAACAGTACGTGTCAGAATTTCCAGGTGAACCCTTTAAGGGTTAAAAGTAAATTAACTTGTTACCACACTGTATGTTAATTATACTTCAATAAAGATGTATTTGATTGGGAGTCAGCTTGATGTAAGGCAGACAATGGATGCATTGGATATTATGGCATGTCAGGAGGAAACTGTATTTCTGGTTCTGTATTAGGATGTCAGAAGTACTGTTTCCTCAGCATGGTGAGGAGTTCTTACTGCTGATGGTGATTCGCCAGCACCAAACAAGCAGTAGGGCCTTAGGCTTGGTCAGGAACTTGGCTGCCATACAGCCAGGCTAAGAAGGGGTGAGATTCTAGGGGTGAGTTTATGAGGATAAAACAAAGTAAGGAACAGTAGGACATGGGTCTCTTTCCCATGTCCATATTTCTTTTTCATGGAGACTTTTTGTCATCCAAGGGGGAATGGCCAGCTTCCCATTTGCTGTCATAGCCTTCTGCATCGACCAGGGAAGGGCTTTCCTTTTCTTGGGAGAGAGAGAAAGGAAAGCACCCAACCCTTAGGAAATTTGTTTTTGTTTTTGTTTTTTTTATCATAAACACTGAAAAGCCAAGTGAAAAGGTGCTCTTCTTCCCCATTCTCTCTTTTTGCCCTTATACCTAAGACACAGTGTGCCTAGTAGCGTGTGATGCTGGTCTTTGAAGGATTCTTTAAATCTGGAGCTACCTTTATCTGGTTGGGAATGGAAAGATCTGTAGGAGATGAGAATAGGGCCTCCAGAGGAGAACAGGCAAGGAAGCTGGAGATTCTTGAAAGGGAAGCAGCGTTACCTCCACCTTCCACAGGTTGTGGAAGCAGGTCCGGAATTGGTTGGTTGTGGGTTATGGTCACTGTGGTAGAAGGTCGAGGTGACAAGGGAGCAGAGAGTGGTTTTGCAGTGGATCTTGGGTGACCTTCTGCACAGTCATCCATAAGGTGGGACTTGAGATTTAACTAATATTTACAGAGTATCCACTACATAATAGGAGATGCTCTAGGTGCTGGTGGTGGGGGTAGGGCACCCAGTGTTGAACAAGATAGAGCCCTTGCTCTTAGAGACCTTATGTTTCTGTGGGAAATGGAGTCAATAAACAAGGTACAAATAAATGAAAAAACATGTTTCAGATACAAGCCAGTGCACCTCAGGGTTTGCCAGAGAGAAAGCTTCTTTAGAGCAATTGGAGCTTCTCTGAGGGAGTAGTTTTTGAACTGAGACCTGAATGATGAGAAGCAGCCATCAAGTGAAGAGCAGAAGGAAAAGCATTCTAGGAAGAGGGAACAGCATCTGCAAAGGCCCTGAGGCATGAATGGATTTGGGGTGTTTGGAGAACTTGTAGAAGCAGAGGAGTAAAAAGAAGGAGTTTGGGAGAGATGCAATCGGGAAGGTGGGAGACAGTTTATGTGAAGCCTTCAAGTCTTGGAAAGGAACTTGAATTGTGTTTTAATTAGAATGGGATGCCACCAGAGATTTTTAATTAGAGATTAAGTCAGTCTTCACCCAATGGGCATGGCCTTTCCTGTTTGTGTCTCTTACTCCCTCTCCCACACACACACACACACACACACACACACACACACACACACACACAGACTTGCACATGTACATTCACCCTCAGCCAGCTTTACTTCCCTCTCTTAATTGGCCATCACTGATTTCTCCTTCCTTGCCCCATGCCAGGGCACAGGCATCCACCCGGAGAATCAAGGTTCAAAGGACCCTGGACCCCGTTCCTTTTATACTCTGAGATAAATCCATACACTCACTTAGTTTCACCTTTATGCATAAGACTGTCCATCACTAGTTCTGATTTCTCAACCTCTCTGCAGACTGAACCTCTAATTATCTCTAAGACGTCCCTGGGTTGGCTGGTGATGTCTGAAACTAGATACTGAAAATTAACTTAATTAAGCAAATGAATTGCAATTGATATCTTATGTAAGACAATGATTGTCACAAGAGACAAAAATTTAAGTAACCCAGAAACCCTTGCCTTTTCCTGAATATCTGCTCCTTCTCTCCCAGACTGACATCTACACAGTCTGTTATAGGAGGTTTATGTTCTCTCTTTAGAGTATAGTTTCAGTGGAAATGTGCATGATTCTTGTAGTATTTGTCATGGGAATGTACTAATGTGTGAGAGATTTCATTTCTATTGGTCTCTGTAGATGATCTCAGAGTAGTAGTTAAATCATGAAGGTTTATGTCCAAGCTGATGTCTCTCAGTAGCATTGGTTTATAAGAAATGAACAGAAGGTTCCAGCATTTTATCGATTATGCTTTGACTCTAGGATAGCTCCTCATTACCAGTATGTTACCCTCTGGGGAAGCTTGGTACACTCCCTAGAGAGAAAATTGTTTTTAAGATTCTTTACCTAGATGCCCGATTTGTTTATTAACTCACATACTTAATGTCACTAATGTACATCACTTGAACAACTCACTTTTAGCTTTTTGTGTCTTTTTTTTTGTTTTTTTAAATCTGGTTGATGGCATAAAATCCGGAATACCTTTCTGTTTGAGAGGGCAGTGATTACATCTTGTCTTGTTCACCCCTGTGTCCTCTGTACCTGGTGCAGTGTCCAGAACATTACGGATAGAACAAACATTTGCCAAGTGACTCAATCAGTGTCCGTGGATTAACCCACAGTGTTAATGTATTAGCTCAGTTGTAACATCTTTATGACTATTAGGATTCATCTTTGTAACTATTATCAACTTGTTATTTCGAAAACTTTACCCATTGGAGAAGACAGGTGAAAGATGAATTCATTGCTGTGGATTTGCAGATATTAATTAAAACTCTTTTGGCTTTGAAAAGTTTGAAAACTCTTTGAAAATATTTTAGTGTACTTGTGTTGACAAGAAAGAGACCAGTATGTAAATGTCATCAGAAGGATATTTTCCAATTTGTTTCATGTACAGTAAACTTTCTAGGCCAAACGTGGGGCTTGAACTCATGACCCCAAGAGGAAGAGTCCCATGTTCAACCAACTGAGCCAGCCAGGTGCTCCAGTAAGTCTTCAGTACAGTTTCATAATTCATAATTATGTTGATTTGAGTTGAGTTTGGTTTGTGGTCATACTACTGGGGAAGTAAATGTGTGTGCCAAAGATGTGAATAACAAAGCTATTTCCCTCTATAATAGTACATTTTTATATCCACGGTTTTAGGCACTTTAGTAGGTAGAGATATGCACTCATTGCTGAAGTTCCAACACTTATTATATCTTCCTTAGATTCCTATTAGCTATCATTTAGCGTAGTATGAGACACGAACAAATGCTCTGGGGGATGAAAAGTTCTCCTTGTCAGGATTGCCAGAGCTAGGAGGAATGGGAACAAGAGCCTGGCTGGCGAGAACTGAGAGATGGGGTGCAAGAGAGGGGCTGACTGGGGGTTCCTGCTGAGGCTCATAGTGACAAAGTTTCTCACAAAGAATAATGTCTTCAGAGGGCATCCTCTTGGTTAATAGAGATACTCTATATTCATATTTAAAAAATTCTAAATATTTAGGGGTGCCTGGTGGTTCAGTCAGTTGAGTATCTGATTTTGGCTCAGGTTATGATCTCACAGTTCATGAGATCGAGCCTGGTGTTGGGCTTTGCACTGACAGCATGGAGTCTGCTTGGCATTCTCTTTCTCTGTCTCTGCCCCTCTGCCCCTCTCCCCGACTCATGCTCTCTCTCTCTCTCTCTCTCTCTCAAAATAAATATAAAAACATTAAAAAAATAAATAATAAAAATAAAAATTCTAAATATTTAGAGGCTCTGCCTTTTAGATTTTTTTTTCTGGCCCACAAACACATGATGCTATATAAACACAGCCTTCTTGTTTTTTAGCTCTTTCTAAGGAGTGCTTTCCCCTGACCCCATCAGATTTCAGTCCTCAGAGAGGTTATCAGTCCTTTGTTTCTGACAGTTGGTGGAATTTTCTTCATAGGAAATATTCTATCACAAATATTTAGGCTGGCACCACAGAAGGTGCCGCTTTTGTTAAAAATAAAAATTTTTAAAGATGAACTAGGGGTGCCTGGGTTGCTCAGTCAGGTAAGCATCAGACTCTTGGTTTTGGTTCAGGTCTTGATCTCACAGTTCTCGAGTTCGAGAACCACATCGGGCTCTGTGCTGATAGTGCAGAGCCTGCTTGAGAGTCTCTCTCTCTCTTTCTCTCTCTGCCCCTCCCCCATGCTCGCTCGCTCTCTCTCAAAAATAAACATTTAAAAAATAATAAAATAAAAGATAAATTAATAAATACCATAAACATATAATATATGAAACAAAATAGATGCTTTTATTAAAATCTTGTACAACCCTTTTGTATGTAAGATTCCTAGAGTTGGAGGAGGCAAAGATAAGGGAATGTGTACACTTTCTATGTTTAACATAGGGCCAAAGAAGGTAGAGATTTAAAAAAAAAAAATTCCCTGACTTCTTTATGGATAATTTGTAGCTGCACTTACCAGTTGAAAATAGACCAGTTGCATTTAGATAAGAGCAATGAGATGATAATCAAGGCATTCAACTAGGGCATAAGAGGGTGTTCAACTGCTTTTTAGCAACAGAAATTAAATTAATTTATAACTTTATTTAATTGATATACTGTGAAATTTAAGAGAACTTTCTGTTGAAAATACAAATAATCTGTGAGATAAACGACACTTCTTTCAAATTACTTTTGGTATTTGGAGCCAATGTTTTAGATAAATGTCAAAATAAGTTAGCTAATTATTCTTGTTTGATTCCAGCTATGCTGCAGATAAATTCAATATAATTGGATATTTTGATAAGCAGGACATTAAGAGAGAAGAATGCTTTCTGGTCATGAAGTACCTGGTTATGCTTTCCAGGCACTAACTTTTTTGGAGGACAAATCTAGGCTACCAATTAAAAAAATGTGTTTGGGGTGCCTGGGTGGCTCAGTCAGTTAAGCTTGTGACTCTTGATTTCAGCTCAGGTCATGATCTCACAGTTTGTGAGATTGAGCCCTGTGTCTGCTCGGCTTCACTGATGGCCCAGGGTCTGCTTGGGCTTCTCTCTCTCCCTCTCTCTCTGTCCCTCCCCAGCTGGCACACTCTCTCTGTCTCTCTCAAAATAAATAAAACATCAAAAAAAAAAAAATTTAAAAATGTTTTTACAGATTTGGTAGGGGTCTTCCACTTTAACCGTGAAATGGTATAATTATATCCTTTTTTTTAAATTGAGTTATGACAAATTTATTATCATGAAGTAGAACAAGTGTAGCCAACCATCTCAAAAAAATGCCCCAACTACTGCTTCTCAATGCAGAAAGAGTAAAACTACATACTTTTTTCACACAAAAATCCCATCTCTGTCCCCTAAAATTCCCCTAGTTTCGTTCATTAAAAGGGGATTAGAAAAAAAAAAAAAACTTAAAGAGTACTTTACAGCAGCATTCAGCTTTCCTATGAAATACTCAGCATCTTAAATATTATGTACATTTCTTTTTTTTTTTAATTTTTTAAAAAAGTTTATTTATTTTGAGAGAGAGACAGAAAGAATGAACAGGGGAGGGGCAGAGGGAGGAGAAAGAATCCCAAGTAGGCTCCGAACTGTCAGCACAGAGCCTGATGTGGGGCTTGAACTCACAAATGGGTGAGATCATGACCTGAGCCAAAAGCAAGCATAACTGGCTGAACCACCCAGGTGCCCCTCTTTGTTTCTTTTAGTAAGCAACAAGGGTTCAATAGATGTGTGTCAATGAGGACTTCCCCAAAACGGCCTTTAAAGATAATCCCACAACATATTTTCTGGCTCTTCCAGTGTGTGAGATCTGAGAAGGAAAAATCTGGCATTCTGTTAGAGCCAGAGGCCATCTCTGTGTCTGAGCCATCATCTGACTGGTTACTATAACAAGGAGACTGAGCAGGGGAGGCACTTGAGGTGCCTGTGAACATCAGAACTGTGACATTTAAATTCCTTGTGTAGTTTATTGATCTGGTTGCTTTTTATCCTGTTGCCAGATAGAGTTTTCACTTTCTTTGGTTTCAATGTAGTCTTCAGACTGGGTCCTGCCCTTGCGTCTACCACATGATTCCAGGGTTTTTTGGGTTTTTTTTTTTTTGGTTTTTTTTTTTTTTTTTTTGATCCTGTTGGCAGTTTCTTCCATCTTTTCACAAGCAGGACACAGGCATTACAGATATCTCCTGAACGAGTCTCATGCAACCCAAAATAGCTCTGGAAGTCCTTTTCATAGCATTTACTGCCAATGAATCGAAAACTGGAGGACTTAGCTCAGCAAATACAGCAGCCCTCTACACTTAAGTACATCTTTGGCGTGTGAAAACCAAACAGCTTTTCTGCTGGGCTTAGGCCTTCCAAAAGCAGCTGTTAAACACACAATAATGTTTCTGCAGTGCCGAGTGCACGCCAAGCCATCCCCCTTCCCCCAACTGCTCCTTCTTCCTCCTCAACTGACTTGTCTAGAAAGCCATGAAATAAGAGGTACCTGGGTGGCTCAGTCGCTTAAGCGTCCGACTGCCTTCGGCTCAGGTCATGATCTCACCATTCCAGAGTTTGAGCTCTGCATTGGGTTCTGTGCTGACAGCTCAGAGCCTGGAACGTGCTTCAGATTCTGTGTCTCCATCTCTCTCTGCCCCTCCCCTCTTATGCTCTGTCTCTGTCTCTCTCAAAAATAAACAAACATTAAGAAAATTTAGAGGGCCATAAAATGATATAATCATATTCTTATACAAAATCTTCTACCTGAGCTCTCTACCTATGACCACCATTATTCCTGCCCGTGTACCTTTTATAGAACATTCTTTAAGCCTGGTTTTCATTACAGAACATTCTTTAAGCCTGGTTTTCATTACAGAAATTTTTTTCTGCTCAAAAATCCAGAGAGTTTCTCCAACTGGTTTTTGAAGTTTTCTGTCATCTCATGTTGCTACCTTTCCTTTTACTCTCCCATTTGAACCTGTGTTACTGCAGGCTTCCGGTGCTTTAGCTCAGGATGTTCTGTTGATACTTAATGCTTTTCTCCTTTCACTCCACACTGCCCATTCCAAACCAGATGGTAATCTGTGTTCATTTTCTACCCTTACGGCTTTTAATTTTTTTTTTTTTAACGTTTATTTATTTTTGAGACAGAGAGAGAGAGAGAGCATGAACAGGGGAGGGTCAGAGAAAGAGGGAGACACAGAATCTGCAACAGGCTCCAGGCTCTGAGCTGTCAGCACAGAGCCTGACGCGGGGCTCAAACCCACGGACCGCGAGATCATGACCTGAGCCGAAGTCGGACGCTTAACCGACTGAGCCACCCAGGCGCCCCTACCCTTACGGCTTTTAACTACATGACTCTGCATAAGTTGCCTATTACCTTGAGCATCACTTTCCTTATCTATAAACTCGACATAATGGCCATGTCACAGTTATTGCAATAAAAGAAAACACATATAAATAGTTCAGCATAGGTTCTGCCAAATATCATTTAATCTGTATTACTTGCCATTATTATTGCTACAACTATTACCATAGCTATGATTATAACTCTATTCTTCCTTGGATAGTTACAAATTAACTTTCTCCAGAGAGTCTTTCTGGTTGATTTCATGGAGCTCTAATTTTCCCTTCAGTCTGTTTCATCTTAGCACCTGGCTTCACTTTGGACTTTATTAGTATACTCATGTTGTTGCATTTCTTTATTCTTCAGTGAACAGGAACAAATGTTTGGGCACCTAGGATGTGCCAGGTGCTGTGCTATTTATTCTGTAGGGACCCAAGGGCACACGAAGGGATGAAGTATGTATGTGTGTGTGCACATTCACCCGTATGGGTTTTGGGTAGAGTTGGGATGAAAATCTATTGGTTGAATGGCACTAGGAGTCTTTCACAATAAACTAGGGTTATGAAGTAAAAACTGCTCTATTCAGATGCACATTAAAAATCTTAACATCTTTTAGCTTTTTTTAAAATGGTTTAAAATTATGATAGTTATCTTTATTCTTCAGACAGTTTTACATATGCTTTCTTTCCTAGACTCTCCTCTATTCTCATCCAAATGCAGAGTGAAGGTGGAAAGTGAAGTCCTCCTTGAAGAGAATACCAACAGAGGGTTCCATAACTTGGAAGTTATTCTGGAGAGGGGGGAAGTTGGAAGGTGAAGAGAATATTCCAGAAAGCACAAATGGAATGATCAAAGGTGCTGAGGCGTAAAACAGTGTTGAGAATGGTTAAGAACTGTGCAAAGTTTAGTGCTCTTAGCCCATAATGTTCAAAATCAAAGGCACTGAGGCGTAAAACAGTGTTGAGAATGGTTAAGAACTGTGCGAAATTTAGTGTTCTTAGCCCATAATGTTCAAAATCAAGCATTTGAGGAGATGCCACAGGAGAGAATGCAGGATCAGCTCAAGCAGACTGAGAGGCCTATGGCTTATGATGTTTACATCTCCCCATGAGGTTATGCCTTTGGGGATGTAGCTCTATATGGACAATTTATAACAACCCAATTCTTCACATTGCTTCTAACATTAGGCTTGTTAGCATTTGGCATGGAATACATCTTTCCCATTTGCTGCTTTCATGAGAAAATGATGAAGACATTAGTAATGGTAATGTATAATTGATGTTGGAGCTCTCATTTTTAATAACCCAACTATTTAAAACATAGAGCTATTAAATATCTTTTGAGACTTCTGAAGTGTGGGATTGTAATTGAAATTTGAGAATAGGGATGGGTTTCAATGGGGCGGAGACATCCTGGGAGAATAGTCAAGAGGGTCACTACAAATTCATAGCCTTGAAATGTTCAGTGCCCCCTTAATACATTTTACACAATAGAAGGCCAAGTGCTTCTTTCTCTTCCTAGCTTTATTTTCTATAATTATATGCTTGATAATTTGTATGTAAAATTTTGATCAATACTTGCTCTTCATTTCTTTGTTTGCATTGCAATTACGTTTTGTCTTCACTCTCCTTTCTTAGGAATCGTCCAGATTTGAATATATCAGTATGTTATTCAGAGCTTATGCAACGTCTAATGTTCACCGTCTGAATTATATTTAATCCTAGAAGATCTTCTGTTTTTACTCCAAAAATATGTTTTCTACTAAGTCTGTGTGGTGTCCAGTATTTTAATCCAGTCCTTTGGTGTTAATTTCTCTTGCTTGGAGATTAAGCGACAGGACCCAGAACACTCTAACCACAAGTGTTTAAAATTCCCAGAGAGGAATCAGATGTGAAAGAAAAAAACACTTGAACTATACTTAGCCTGAAAATGGAATGTGTGGGAGAGGTCTGCAAGGAGGGTAGGAAAACAGAGCAAAGCAAAAAGTGTCCTAGCATGTTTCCAACACTGTAGAGGGGAGGGAGTACCCTTATTACTTATAATGTGTCCCTGCTTATCAAACAGCTTTTTAATTATCATCCATGGATTTGCCTATGGAGGTTGCCAATCTGCCAGTTCAAACATACGTATTCCTTGGCCTTCACATTTTTCTCATTATAAGTAAATTACCTTAGCATTTCCGGTTATACACCAGCTCCTAAGAGGTAAACAGCTCAGGTAAACTGGCCAGTTGAGTGTCTGAATAGCAGATGTGAGTGGCTAACTCTTGGCTTTGGCTTTTCTCAAGACAGTGCCCCTCTCTGAGGTCATACTTAGGTTGCTAAGATCTCTGTTTCTTGGACAGCTCCAACTTCTCTGATGTTTTTTTGTTTAATTAAAAAAAATTTCTTAATGTTTATTTATTTTTGAGGCAGAGACAGAGCATGCACAGGGGAGGGGCAGTGAGAGAGGGAGACACAGAATCTGAAGCAGGCTCCAGGCTCTGAGCTGTGAAGTTGGATGCTTCACTGACTGAACCACCCAGGCGCCCCTCTCTAATGTTTTCTTAAAGTGAAGTTTTCATGGAGGGGCGCCTGGGTGGCTCAGTCGGTTAAGCCTCGACTCTTGGTTTCAGCTCAGGTCATGATCTCATGGTTCGTGCATTTGAGCCCTGCATCGGCCTTCACGCTGATAGTACCAGAACCTGCTTGGAATTCTCTCTGTCCCTCTCTCTCTGCTCCTGCCCTGCTTGTGCTTGAGCACGCACGCTCTTTCTCTCTCATAAATAAATAAATAAGTAAACGTTAAAAAAAGGTAAAGTTTTAGTGGAAATGTATCAGACATACAGAGGAGTACACAACCATGTACGTGCAGTTTGCTACATTTCTTCCCAGTGAGCACACCTTGTAACCTGCCTCAAGATGGAGAACTAGAACATTGTTCGCCCTCACGAGTGCATCATGGACTCCCCTCCTGTCACTGTTTCCCTCCTTACATGTAACCACTATTCTGACTTTTACCACCATAGAGTATTTTTTTTTTTTCTTCTGTTTCTCTTTAACGTGAATTAACATCAGGTATTCTAAATGGCTCTAGAGCATTTAGTCCTTCTGGCTGAGGGCGTGGCCTGGGCATTTCAAGAAGAATGTTATGGTTTGAATTGTGTCCCTCAAAAAAGACAAGTTGAAGTCCTCCTATCCCTCCTATCCAGTACCTCAGGTTGTGACCTCATTTGGAAATAGGGTCATTTCAGATGCAGTTAGTTAAGATGAAGTCATGCTGGGATAGGGTGGGCTATTAGTCCAGTAGGACTTCTGTCCTTATAAGAAGCATCCTTGTGAGGACAGAGACACAGGGATAATACCATGTGAAGATGTTGTATTGGAGCGATGCATATATAAGCCAAGGAACGCCAAGGAGTGTGAGCAATCCTCAGGAAGCTAGAAAGAAGCAAGGAAGGATTCTTCCCTTCAGCTTTCAGAGGGAGCATGGCCTCCCTCTGAGTTGGTCTTCTAGCCTCCACAACTATGAGACAATAAACCTCTCTTGTTGGAAGCCACCCTGTCGGTGGAACTTTGTTCTTGCAGCTCTGGGAAACAAATACAGAGGGTTTGCGGTGGGCCTGGTGCTCTGACCCCTCCTCTTTGCATCCCCCTCAAGGATGCACCTGGCCATTGCCCTGGCTACACCCTGTCCAAGCTGCTCCTGTCTGGATGGGCTTCCAGGATGCTCTGTCTCGCTCCTGGTTGCTCCACACCTGTGATGTGCCCTGTAGGAAGACAGAGGTTTTGTTACTGTTATATGGCTTTTTCCTGATTTCTTCGCTAGTGTTTTCAGACCGAGCCAGTTTGGTATCCTGACATGCCTCAGACGAAAGCCTTGCGTATCAGCCTTTTGGGTCTCTGCTGAGGGGTCCTACCTGTCCTCCTGCATCCAGACTGGGGCCACATCCTCCATCTGGTTTCTCCAGTTCCTCTGGTCCAAATCATCTTTGATGGGAAAAAAAACAAATCAAACATTATTCTTTAAATGCCATACTCTATTTTAGTATGGCATGCTGAAAATAAAGGTTTCATTTTGCTGTACAGAGGCATATCAAAGACCAATGCTCATCTGAGAAAATAAGCCCTCAGATCGAAAAGCAGCCCAACAATTAGACTTTAGTAAGTAATCAGGAACTATGCAGAACATATTAGATAACAGAGCACTTTCTTTAGCAAAGGATTAGTTTTAGTCCGCCTTACAACTTATCTGTTTTTTATTCTGGGCTGAGTGTCTGGTGTGGGGAACCACAAGGATTGTACTGTTGTGAAATCCCCAGGGAGACGCCACAGACTCAGGCCACTTCCTGTGCTCTGGGCTCTTTTGTGTCCTTGCTTTGGGACCTAGGGTTTCTCTGGTGGCTTTTGACTTATATGCTCTTAGCACAGACTCTGTCCCTTAATGTCGTATGTCCATAGCATGTGCCCCTTACTTTCTGTCCAGAAGCCATTACTTACTGCTACTAACTATGGGGAAATCTTCAGGACATTTTTAAAAATCACAGACACGGGGAAGTTTCAAAAGTTTAAGTGATGCTACTTTTGGTTTCTGGCCTATTTGTCATTCCTTATTCTCATTCTAAGTCTCTTTCAACTGCTAGTTCCTGCTGTTTTTACTATCTATCTATCTATCTATCTATCTATCTATTTCTATTTCTTTTCTGCCCTCTGAGGGGGAATGCAAAAAAAAAAAAAATGTGGTTTTAGGCGAATCATGTATTCAGTACAGTATGCATATTATGCAATAAAAATAATAAAATGTGCACCTCGAATCTGTAGTTAAGAGGTTAGAATGAGGCAGAAGGTTATGTTTGGTATGTTTAATTGTCTATGTTTAAATGTGTGACTATATGGATTCGCTGTCTTGGTTCAGATACTCCTTATGCTCTGAGACCTTGTGCCATGGGATAAATGAGTAATAAATATCTGTGTCAGATGGATGGATGGACAGATGGATTAATGAATGATGAAACTGCTCCATCTTTAACAGTGATTTTCTTGAACTACTGGTAGGATAAATTTCAGTTGGGTTCACGGCTGCATCCTGTAGCCTGGAAGGATTTCCCTAAGCCCAGAAGGATTTCTTGGGCTAGAGTCCGGGATCTAGAAGTGAAATCTCCGTGGCTTGTCTGTGGAACATGCTGAAACATTTGGCTAGTTGTGTGAAAATGGGGCCACACGGTCTGACTCCATTGTGGCCTCAGTATGACAGAGTTACTTCTTTCATTGGAAACCTAGATTTTTTTTTTTTTTTTTTCTATTTACTGACTTGGGGACCGTGTACACTTCTTTGGAAATCAGCTAGGAGACTGCTCTTCCCTTTCCCTCTGAAGAGAAATGCCCTTCTTCAAATTCCATTTTGCCTTTTCTGGACTAGGTCATCTTACAGTGTGAAGAATGCAGCCAATAGTGAAGTTATCCGTATTTTGAAACATTTGCCTTTTGAGGTTTTCTCAGAATTCTTCTGTATAGAAAATGATACTAAAGGTGTAGGAAACCAATAGATGGGTCTTCACGTATTTGTGAACTTGACCTCAGTTTACACTTCAAAATAAAACTTGTTACAGTGTCCTTGAGCAAAAAGTTCCATTAATGTAAATAGATCATTGTTTTGGGTCACACTGTTTATAGGTCTGACAACTTCACGATCATTTTATTGCTTTGCTTAATTGTCTATCAAACATTAACTCTGACACATGGGAGGCACTTGCCAATCCCTTGATTCTAAAGAAAAAAATGTTTATCTTTCTGTGTGGTTGTGCCTTGGATTATTTTCTGGCCAGAGCACAGAACAAGGCATTCCAGAGAAATATTTGTTTTGTTTATCTGCTTGCTCAAACGCTCTGATTTTTCTGTCTAGGGTGGTGTGGCCAGGAGGCGAAAGTGGTTGTAAGATACAGACTGTCTTCTGAATCTACTTTCTCTTCAGTATGTTCTATTTGCAACAGGATTAGTATAGGTTCAACTTAACTGGAAATTTATTTTCTCATTTAAAATACTATTAACTTCCCCTTTTGAGAAAGCCATAGTATTTTAATTATTTAGTTATTTTTACCTGACTTGAATTCTCAAAGATTTATGTTTTTAGAGAAAACCCCATTTAAAAGGGAAATTTCAATTTTAAAGTATTTCTAGCCATTTGTAAGATTCACTGTCTCAGTAAACTATTTTATTGAATTATCTAGATTATTATTATTTTATTGAACTATCTATTATCTAGATTGAAAAACAAAAGAGCTTTGGCTCCAAAATAACATTTATATAGGCAATTCTCTGAGAGCAACCTAAATGTCCGCTAGTAGGGAATTGATAACTTGGTGATGCATTTGGTTGATAGAATATTCTACAGAACTTAAAGAGAATGAACTAGACCTTTCTGCATCACATCGATATGGATGGACGTTAAAGTAGAGTGACAAATGCAAATTTCAGAATATTATATAATTGTCGTGTAAATGTTAAGCATTACTTAAAACAAGGTCACATCCTATATAATGTTTATGAATGTGTGTGCGTGCATGTGAATAAAAAGTGGAACCCGCATGCACATGCACGAACAGGAGGAAAGTTCCACGTTGACCTGCTCCTGGGGAGCTCTGATGGCTCTCAGGTACAGAATAAGGACCCAGGCAGCAGAGTCCCTAGACCAAACTCTGGCTCGCCACCTTCCTGCTTTGAGACGTTGGACAAGTTGACTTCTCTAAGCCTTTCTGTGTCCTTAGGTGCAGAGTTAGAGTAACGGCGCCCATGCCAGTGCTGTGTGCGATCTGTGAGTTCCTGCGGGCGGGTAGGCACACCGCCAAGACTAGCTATTAACTGTTTTCATCATTACTCCCATCGGCGGCTTCAGTTCTTCTGTGTGAAGCTTTCCTTCTCACCTCAGAATCTTTGCAAATGCCGTTTCCTCCGCCCGGAATGTTTTTCATTTTCACCCTATTTCATCTGGTTAACTCTTGAGTGGAGTTCTCTGAGAATTTCCCCCAAATTCTTCTAAGAAGCTCCCTGTCTTTCCCTAGCTGGGTCAGTTTTTAGCCATACCAATATTGTAACTTAATAATTAGCTGTGAACTTCTTGCTAATACCTGCCTCTCTCCTGGATTGTAAACTTCTTTTTTTTCCCCCTTCACTACTTTATCTTTATTTCCTTGAACAATGTCTGGTATAGAATAGGCATTGAGAAATTTTTTATTGATCACTTCAACACTTATTGTAGAAGGTAGAAACTTTCAGAGTTAATTTTATCAGGAAATAAATTTGACTCACTTTGCCAAAAGGATTAAACCTACTGGTATTAGGAAGTAAATCTAGGATTATATGATTTCATAAAAAAAAATTACTTACATAAAAAAATCACATGCATTGGTTTATTTGTAATAATATTATAAAGTACCCCAAATTAAGATTTGCATCGTGTTTGTAACTTGGCTTTAGAGAATCCTCTGATGGATAATAATATAAGCACAGATTTTTATGTGCTGTGGAGAACAGAAGAATGTCCAACACTTAAATTTCGATTTTATATATGTTCATTTGATTGCTTACCCTCAAGCTAATTCACTTTTTTTCTTTTAAAAATAGCAAAGGAGGAATGAACAAACAGATGATACTTCCCAAGGGACAGAATAAGCTAAGTTCATTCAGAATTAACTGAAAAGTAAATAAGCAGTTTGGAAAAAAAGGGCTTTCATAAATCAGATTTCATAAATCTGATTTTCATAAATCAGAAACAATGTTTAAGCAAACTAAAACAGCAAACCCTTTGGAAGGGGGACTTTCAGAGTCAGAAGAAGGGCAGGAAATGGGTTTCCTCTCAGTTCTTGGCTTATTTACTATGGGAGAGAAATGTGAGAACGCTTTAAAGTTTGAGGAAAGTCTGTGTGTTCAGATATTAGCATATTTCTCCAGGAAAGACATCACATAGGATTTTGAACTGATTCAGGTCCAGTTTTATTAGATAAGTAACGGAGCAGAGCTAGAAATGAGGACTTGCAAAACACTGAAGGAATTTTTATGACTCTGATGGATAGCAGAGAGGTGAAATTCAGGGCCAGGTAAATAATATAAAGCCCTACATTGAAAAAGAAGACCACAAATTGTAGCCTTGGGAGACTTACCTCCTCCCCACCTTTGGAGACACACAATTTTATAACAGGTCACTGGGAAAAATTTGTAGCCATGTTTTCTCCATTCTATTTCTCTGTTAACTGTAGAATCGTAAGTAGAAATAATAAGTAACTGCATTTTTGAATGCTGAGTGTCTGTTCAGTCAGTCATTCATCAATCACAACACAGTTACTCGGTTTCAAGTATTTGCCAAACTTGGGGCGTGAGCATCATTCGTTTGTTTGTTTTATTTGAGGGAGAGGGAGAATCCCAACAAGGCTCTGTGCTGTCAGTGCGGGGCCCGACTTGGGACTTGATCTCATGAACTGTGAGATCATGCACGACCTGAGCTGAAGTCAAGAGTCAGACACTTAACCGAATGAGCCACCCAGGCACCCCTTACTTTTTTTAAATGGAAGTAAAACATCTCTTCTTTAGAATTGTGCAAAATTAGTTGCTCTCAAAAGTATGATTGCGACAGTCACTGCAAGATACCAAGATACAAACTTTGTAAAATTTTGGATGTGTGGACTCACAAAGTCCTGCTAATTACCACTTAACCTATTTATTTATAGTCATCTGCCCCAGATCAAGACTGGAGAATACTTTTGAAGTCATATGGTTAGAAGACTCTGTGTGCTTTGGGGGACACAGGTTTAAATAACATTCTAATGCGTGTAATCAAGTTATATCCTTGACACTCAAGACCCACGGTCTTGACCCTTTGCCTCACCTGGCAGGTTGCTTCAGATGCGGATTCTCAGGCCCCACCCCAGACCTACTGAGTCATCATCTACAGTTTAACAAGATGTTCACGTGATACCAGTGGACATTCAAGTTGGTTAAGCACTACTGTCCAAATATATCCCAAGCGGTTCTTAGGACAAAATACCTTCAGTAACAAGTGACTTCGTTATCCAATCAGTCAACCTGTATTATCTTTAGGCAGCCCAAATATTAGCAAGTTCCCTCCTACTGAGCTCAGAACTAACTTCTTGAATATTGCATTCACTGGCTTTGGCTTAACAACTTGCACCCCCACTCCCCAGCCTTCAAACCAACTTAATGCCTTTTCTTCATGAAGGTCATTCAAACATGAGAATGGGCCATCTTGTTTCCTCCCTTGATTTAAGCTCCTCCAGGTGTAACTAAGTCCCCATCCCTCCAGCTGTTTCTGGTGTGGTACTGTTTGGGGTTCCTTTACCAACTCTTCAGAGTAGATAATTTGAAAGGATCTTTCCAACTTTAAAATTGTGATTGCTCTTTTACTTCAGCTGCTAATAACTACTACTGGGTAGAAGATGATAGAAACCCAGGAGCTGCACTTTATTTGCATTTAAGGAGAATGACTCTGGGGCACAAATGTATAATTATCCATAATTTCCTTAGGCTCAAAATTCAGTTTCATGGTAGAGACTTCCATTATAATAGCTACTAGAGAGCACTACTTTGCCTTTCTTCTAACTTCCAAATGCATCAACTACTTGATATTTCAAAAGTGAAAATTAGCATTTTTTTGTCTATAAATTTTCATTTTCAAAGAAAAAAATTCCCTGTAATCCACAACTCAGCACATCAATGGATTTCATTTTTCTCCAGTGTCTTTTGGTAATGGGTCACACACACATAGAAATAATCTTAGTGTTCTCAGCATTTAAATGTTTTCCTTCTTGGTGGAATCTAAATATTTTTTATGTTATTATATGATTTTCATAATAGTTAAGCACAAATATTTCCTTATTGCAGGACATTAGAGTTCATAGTGGCTTCTGAAATAAAGTATTTGCCATATTTTTGTTTTTGTTTTGTTTTTAATTTGTTTCCTAAGAATGTTTTTTAAATAACATATTTTCTACTAACACAAGTGAACAGCATGCAATCTTGGTTTTGTTTTTGTATCAGGGTTGGTCTTGTGTAAGAAAAGCTGTAGCAAGAGGAGTTTGAGATATTTTTTCAATTTTTTTTTTGAGAAAGTAGCCCACAGCACATTCTTAAACTAGTTGCTCTTCACACAAATTTCTCCATGCTTCCTTTCCCCTCACATTCTTCTAGATATTTTAATTCGTCTTGACCTCCTCATTCTCCCGTCTCCCTTCCCTTCCTCCTCAGAGAATTTTCGGAGCAAGCTCGTCTCTCACCTCCCTCACCTCTGCATTTAACAATAAAGCTGTGTGTATGTGTGGAGAGAAGCTGAAAAATAAGACAGATGGTTCTTTCATTACCAGGTTGTTTTGGATTAATTAAGCTGGATGTGTTATTTTTTTTTTCAAGGACACTGAGCCAGATCCTGTGGATAACCAGTCATGAACTATAGTAATGTAACATAGGCTGCTGGTTTTGCTCTTGGGTTTTTTTGTTTTGCTTCTTGGGAATTCCATCATCCTGTAAAGCATTTTGGGAAGGGTCCAAAGTGAGTTTACCAGATGTGTTCATTAAGGATTTTTTGACAGCTTGAAGTTTTCCTTGGGCAGTTAAGCCTATTCTTAAGAAGCATGCTGTCTTTGTGTTTTATTTCAGCACTTGCAAGTGAAGAAGCAGCACAACTCTTTGTTTTGGATTATTCCTAGCAGAGAGGCTCCAACAATTTTGCAGACGGACTCCCGGGCCTCTGGAACCCATACTACGTCCTTCACGTTCAGGAGCAGAGAGCCTTCGCGAAACAGATTCCTGATAGTGGAGGTAAGCCAAGGCGACGCTACCACTGTCTCAGACTTCTTAGATGTGAGTGTGAACATTTGAAGTGTTCGTATACAATGTTGCCACCTCTAGCAGGTGACTTTATTTTTTAATTATTTTTTAAAAAATATTTATTTTTTTGGGAAAGCACAAGCAGGGGAGGGGCAGAGAGTGGGGGACAGAGGATCTGAAGCTGGCTCTGTGCTGACAGGCTGACAGCAGTGAGCCTGATGTGGGACTCGAACCCACAAATCATGACATCATGACCTGAGCCAAAGTCAGACACTTAACTGACTGAGCCACCCAGGCGACCCACCCTCTCCTTCTTTATATACAGCTGTCTGTTAATTTATCTCTTATTAGTTCAACATGTGGCCAGAGGGCCCATGAGACTATTACAGTAACCAGTGACTGGTCAGCACATCCCAAAGTTAAGCTATGGAAGTAATAATAATAATACTAAATATATATAATTATTATTTTTAAGTTTAATTAAGTAATCTCTACACCCAATGTGGAGTTCAAACTCACATCCCCAAGCTCAGTAGTCTCATGCTCTTCTGACTGAGCCAGCCAGGCACTTCTTAAATATTATTTTTATTCTCAGTGTGAATTTGTCTTGTTTGGAACTGTTCTAAATCAGTATGGAAGTTAAAGAGTAATAAAATGCTGAAGTTAAAACTAGAACATTACATGCAGCACATGTATTATAGAAACTGCTGTTAAGCTGTGTAACCATGGGCAAGATGCTTGCCCTCTCTGGGCCTTGTTTTCTCAATAGAATGAACTCTAGTTCCCTCTCTGTCCTTAAATGTTACAATTAATAATAATTTTATTAAAGTATCTTAATATAATTTTTATGCATATTCTCCTTACCGTTCCTGAACCCATGTACAAATTTAAGACTCACTTCATACATTTATTCTGAGAAAGCTTGGGAGCTCAAATGTCCATCAGGAATTATCTCCATGTTTCTGTATAGCCCCATGCATCTGTATAGTATTTCCTATTTGTTAAGGTTCATCAGAAAGCAGTTATTCCACTAGTAAATTTGTTACGTTACTGTTTTGTTTGAAAATAGTTTTGTGAAGGACACCCACTGACTGAGCACATAACGCTTTAGTGGTCCTGGCAAATTTGGTCATTTGCAATGCTTTTGGGATTTGGTCCTTGGGACTCTCTTGAGCTCTTTGTTCATACCGAGATTATTCATGAGTGGCTTCAAAGCCCTTCCCCAGTGTCCTGGGCCACTGGGCTTGCAAAACTATTGAGTACCACAAACTTAGCCTGGACATAAGGCTGGATCTTCAGGTTTCTTACTTCCAGATATATCTTAATTTAATGGAATCCGAGCTGTAATCATCTTGGGTATTTGTAGAACTGTCTTTCCCGCCCATCTTTACATCTCTTGGCATCACCTGGAAATATTTTTGAGTCTTTATAGCATCATGGATTCTGGTGTGTGCCTGTGTTCAAATTCAGCTCTGCCCCTTACTGCCTGGGTATTCTTGAGGACGTTAGAATTTCTCTGTGCTTTTGGGTCATCATTTGTGTGATAGGGATGACAATAGTACCTTTCTCGAAGGGTAGTTTTGAGGATTAAAATAATTGCATCTGTAGAATATTTTAAACAGTTCTATTATGTAAATGTTCAGAATATAAGCTATTTTTAAAATTGCCATCTGCTGCAGTGTTTCATCTCTGCCCCCATCCTCTAGGGCTGACAGATACTCAGCTCTTCATGCTTACCTTGTTAGACATTGCTGATTGGCCCTGGTACTGTATTTCCTTCTGAATCTAGAACACAATGCTTGAATCCTTCTCAGCAGTATAACAGCGTCAGAGACAACTATTTGTCAATTCAAATTATTTGCAGAGTTACTGATTTTATTTCTTGCTTCAAGACATAAATTTGATATGCTGGTTCCAAGTCTTCATTGTTTGTTTTTGCTAAAACTCAAGAGCAGTTTTATTATGACAGGCATAAAAAGGTATAGCTTCTGTAGCCAGAAATAGGGTCTCATTCAAGCATGAGTTTTGCTGATGAATTACTACTATCTTGAATGCCTTTCATTTTTTATTCAGAAGGAGATGAATAAGTCTTCCTATCGGCTTTGAAATATTGAAATGAATGTGCAGAAACAGCTAGCATAGTAATGAAGCTTAATCTTTTGAGGCTATTATTAGTACAATGTCACTAGTTCTTTAGGGTCTTTGCCAGGTTGTTACAAAGTTCATTTTTTTAGTAAGGGCTTGGTATATGGGTAGCTGATATTTCATTAGTTTTAAATGGAGAATTAGAACAAGGTTGGGAGAGTCTTTCCCATGTGCCAGACTTTTACCTGAGTGCTTTATATTTACTACTTACAGTAGCTCTATTAGGTGGTATTATTCCCATTTTACAGCTGAGGACACTGAGATGTAAAGAGGTTAAGCAACTTCCCAGGCTCCTATGGTTAGCCAGATATGTAGAGCTGAGACTCAAACCCAAGGGGTCTGATTGCCATGCAGGCAACCTTAATGCCTAATTAGGCTGCTGCCTGCAAAGAATAAACTGCATGAAGAGGAAGATGAGAAGATGGAAGGACCAAATTATAAAAGTCTTAAATGCCAGGCTAAGTGATTTTATGTTTATTTGGCAGACAATGGGAAGCCACTGAAGGTTTTCCTGTAGGGCGGGGTGACAGAGTGAGAGCTGGGCTGTAAGGATTTTACATGAGGTACAGCAGGTGGGCTGGTTTAAAGAGAAAGGAGATTAGAGACCGTTGCTAGAAGCTGAGAAGTAATGAGCACGTGGGTTTTGGAAGCAGCATTAAGATAAGAGGTTGGGAACGCCCATAAATGGTGTGCCAAAGGGGAAGAGGCCAAGACACGTAAGCAGAGAGGTGAGACCCAGGCCAGTGAGTGCCACCTGAAGGAGGTGGTTCCGATGTTGAACACCATGGAGGTCGGAGAGGATTGGAACAAAACAAAGACTAGTGGGCCATTACCGTACACCCCCCATGAGACTGGAATTGTGCCGGGGAAAAGTCCACATTAAAATGTTCTGCGCTACCAACTCTGCTCCTTGTGAGTGAGGTCCCCTTGGGCAAGTTTTTCGATTGTTCTAACTCCTGGCTGTCTCTTTTGGGGTTCAAGTTGTGAATAACAGTAAGTGGAGATGCTGTTGTAAAGGTTGGGGTGGTGATTCAGTTGACCACTTTAGGCAATGCAGAATGAAATGTGTGTCCTGTAGATATAATGAGAGGAGTCGTGTATATTTCCTGTCAGAAATGCCAGTAGTATCGTAGTGATCGTGGTAGTAAGTGGAAGGCTAAGACTGGAAACAGTATGGGACTGAAAATGTGTAGGGAATTTACAAGGCAACCGCAAATATTCCCTAGAATGCGAGGGACATTTTTCTCAAAGCCACTTACTTTCAGAGAGAATCTGACTAGTTTTCTCAGAGGAAGTTCTGTTGGTTGGAAAATTTAAAAGATCATGTCTAAAAGACTTAAAGGAAATAGTAAGGGACTTAGAATGAGCTTCCAGTTCCTCTCAGAAACCCTTTTTGTGAATCCCTGACCTTCTCAGTGGGGTATAATTTCTCTTTCCTCTGACCTTTTCCATTAGTACTTCTCAAACACAGATCACCTGAGGGTCTTGCAGATTTGATTCAGTGGATCAAGGATGTGGGGCTGCGATTCTCTATTTCTGCCAAGTTCCCAGGTGATGCCAACACTACAGGTCCCTGGACCCCACTCTGAATAGCAGGACTCTAAAATACTTTTTAGGTTTCACAACAGGTAAGCATACTTATTTTGAAATCGTGTAACGGTTCTCTCATCAGACTGAGCTCTATTTCCCATATCCTGCAGCACACACCCATAATGAGTGCTCGATATTTATAATCAATTTTTCTGTCAGTGGTTTGTATTATTCAGTGGTATCAATAACTTTAATTGTTATGGGTGGATGGTTTTTTTTTTTTTTTTCTTTTAACCGAGAAATTGAAGCAGATCTGTTCAGGAATAGGCGCCAGAATACAATATAAAAATTTTATATAAAGTTAAGCATGCATTTACTGTATGACCCATGAGAACATATGCTCACCCAAAGGCATGTACTTGAATGGCTGTACTTGAATGTTAGCTTTACTAACAATAACAACAACAACACCTTATAAAGAACCAAACGTCTATTACCTGGTGAATTGATAAATAATTGTCATATAGCCATATGATGGGTTACTACTTACTTATAAAAAGGAATGAATTCCTGGCACAAGAAACAATGTGGACAATTCTTTCAAAAGCATTATACGAATTGAAATAAGCTAGAAATAATATACTTATTTATGATTCTATTTGAATGAGCTTTTAGAAAAAGCAAAAGTATAGTGATAAACCAATCAGGGGTCAGGAAATGGGGGAAAGTGAGTTGGCCGTAAAGAGGAACCTGGGAACCTGCAGGGGAGGGGTGGGGTGATGGAAACATCTGGTATGATTTTGGTGGTTGTTACTTGGCTGTATACGTATGTCAAAACTCATCACATTGTACACCTAAAAGTGAATTTTATTATAGAAAAAATTTTATCTCATAAAGTTAAACAATTAGCCACAATCGTTAACCTGTTAAGATCTAATATTCCTTGGAGGTATCTTATCAGTGGGATATTAATATAAGGAAATAGAGAAAATTTCCACTCTGGGAGAAGAAGTGGGTCTCTGGGAGAAATTATGAATAAACAGTAGGAACATAAGTTCCCTTAAAAGCTTCTTTGTGGATTTTTAATGTAGCTCAGTCTGAAGGGAGAGATCTTGAAAACAGGAACTTCAGTTCATTTATTTTTAGCATCCAGTATAGTATGCCATTTGCTGAATGATTTTAGTGTGCCCACTGTGCTATTAAAAAACAAAATTCTGCTGAAAAGTCATTTCTGTGCTTTTTTATATTCTTTGCAGTGAGCACACTCAATTATCAGGGGAGCATTCAGTCATCTGCTTTGGCAGTGATGGCTTAGCTTTAATTAGGTAAAAAGATGTGTCTACATATGGTAAGGATGCAATCTGGCAAAAGCACTAGCTTTCTTGAAAGACTAAAAGGAAAGAGCATGTGTGTGTTTACGTGTGTAGAGCTAGCTGCCTGTTGTTTTATTAGCCAAAGAATTGGGGGGAAAGGAGAGAAAGTTAATTATGCATGTTCTCCTTTTGCCATACAGAAAGAAAAAAACTATGAATTTAGAAATCAGCCAGAATGTATACAGGTGATCCAATTTGTTGAAACTAGACAGAGTTATTTGGGGGGGAGAGGGGGTGCATAAACGAAATCATAATTTTCTATTTACTCAATAATGTCAGCTTTTTCCCCCTTAATTTGTATCAAATAGTAGTAGCTCAACATTTCAGATTTAAACTTAGCTTTTTCAGGTATAGTATGGCATATTAATTTTGGATATGCTACTCTTTATTCTTTAATTATGGCTTATTGAGAATTTTCAGGTCCTTCTAACAGAAATCCCATCAATCAGACTGAGTCTTTAAGATTTATCTTTTTAAATTATGAAGTGAACATTTTTTCATATAATGTTTCTAAGTAAGTGTATTGTAATAAATGCATCTATTTAGTATGTATCATTCCCTAATTTTACTTTCAAAAAGGTAGTAAGTGAATATAAAGTTCATCATGTTATAGTTAAAAAAAAAAAAAACCAAAAAACAGTGGTTATAGTTCCCCATAATGTGCAGTTTAAAAGCTTTCCATAATGTACAAGTAAGCTCAGATCTGGGTTTGAATTCTGGCCACTGCTCTGGTAATTGAGCATCTCTAGCATGGGGATGATAATATACTTTCTTTCTTTCATCATGTATGAAAAGGGCTGAGTCTACTGCTGGGCATTTAGGAAATACTTAATAAACTGTGCTATTATTTACATGATCAACACCAAAGGTTCGTGTTTTTTGTATGTTCATGAGGCTGCTGGACACATTTGGATCATCCAGTTAGTAAAAAGGGCCATACTTAAAGGGGTAGTAAATGAGTTAAAGAGGACTGAACCTTTTACATGGGTCACTTTAGGGTCCTGTTTGTATCTGCTAAGGCTTGGGCTATATTGAGATGGCTAGGTCTAGGAGGCTTAAGGGGACCCATGGGGCCAGAACAAAAACTCTAGAATTAACGCATAGCTAGAGCTGGAGCTAATGCTCACGTGGCCATGTGATTACAGAGAACGGTCCTAACCAAGCAATAAATACAAAGAGGAAGGCAGGCAGGATGTATGAATGTTGGCCAAGTTCAGTCTTGGGTGTGTCAGTGTGAGCTAAGGACCTGTGGAGACCTAAATGGAGAAGGAACTCTCTGAGGGCTGAATGGACACAGGCTGCCAGCTGGCCCACCTAGTAAAGCTGTGGAGGTGAGCCAGGAACAGGGGCACCTGGCTAAGGGGAAAGCTGTGGCTGAGATCCTGCCCGTGTCAAGCTATGTGCCCACAGGGCTACGGGGAGTCAGAGGGGATATCCTTTTCTCATATGTCCAAAGACGTAGGTTGTTGAGTCTTTGGACATACTAGAAAAGGATATCCCCTCTGTGTTGAGCAGCAGTGTGTGGAGTATGAGGCAAGACCAAGCCTTGACAGGGCATCCGTCAGTCACTGACGTAGCGGAGAGCATAAGGGAATACAGTGGATGAGGACATGGTTTCAGATCCAAGTTACTAAAAAACTGGAAGTTTGGCTGCAGAGCTGCTGGGGTGGCTGAGAGAGAGAAGAATGCAGACTTTGAAAAATAAAACTCGTTTCAATGCACATTCTCCCGGCAACAGAACCCAGGTCTGGTGAAGGAGATGGCCAAGGTCAGTGTGGGATCAGCCGGAACCTGACCAAACTGTTGAGCTGCTGCTCTGGGGCTCCTCAGGCTCCCTTGCCTTGAGCCTGGGTCGGTCCTAGAGCTTGGGGGTGGGTGCTGAGCCTATGGACAGAGGGACATTAGGAAGAGTGTGTAGCCAGGTGTAGAGGAAATGTCACAGAGAGGTGAGGCAGCCTGGGTCTGTGTGCTCAGCATCTGGAAATGTGGACATGAAGGATGTTTCTTCCTTTGTGTTGTTTGATATTGAGATACCCACAGTATTTGTGTGCTTGGTGAATGATTGCGGAATTATTGTTGAACATGCTTCATTCTAGCTGGCTGTTGGTCAAACAAACTCCTTTTGGTTTGATAAAGCATTAGGAGACTCTAAAACTAAAAATCTGACCATTTTCAAGTGTCCTTCCATAGCGTTTGTTTGTCTGTCTTTATAAGCAATGCTATCAAGTTTGCTCTGGGGCTCAGGAAGGTGCCTGAAAACAAGCACCCTCCTGTTTGCTTCTCATACACACTGAAGTTGGAGAATCACTGCTCTAGGACACTCAACAGAACCATGGAGGGGGAATAATTAACGTGTTGACTGAAATCCAGTAGAATGAGTTGGCAGGAACAAGGATGGGAGTAATAGGGTTTTGTTTCAGCCCAGTGTGTGACCGTAACCTTTCTCTTGATTTCAACAATCCCTAGAATTTGTTCTGCCCAAGGAGCTGGTAGGATAGACAAATTAGAGAAATGTGTTGTAATGTTTAGTCTGGTATCAAAAAGATGGGCTTGTGCCCATTTATGGAAGCTCACATCAGGAGAGAGGCGGCATAATGCATGGGCTCTGGTCGGGTAGATAAGGGTTGAAGTTCTATTTTTGTTACTTATCATCTCAGGGAAGTTACTGCCTCTCTCAGAGCTTCAGTTTTCTTCATAAAATGGCAGTTGCAAGTTGGCCACTTCCTTCACAGGGTGGTTGTGAGCATTACATGAGCTGATGCACCAAAAGCATTTATCACCAGCTTTGGCACATGATGAGCACATGCTGAACACTCCTATCTTAATGATTCTAATGAACCGTTGTTCATTGGGCATTTGCCATGTGCTAGGCACTTCTGGAAAAACAAAACAAAACAACCCCTTCCCCCCCCCCCCCAAACAAAGCATCTAGTCACAGGATGTATAACTACATTCAACAGCTATCTACTTAACATCTTCTGTGTGACAGGTATTGTTAGAAATGCTGGAAATAAAATGATGGACAAGACAGACTATCCTGCTCTTATGGAGCTCGTAGTCTAGTCAGGATAACTCTTGTCACATCTGTTAGAGTCTCTGTATTTCTGTAAACCCATCATTGTTTTCCTCTGTGGTTCTCTGGAGTACACATACTAGAGCAATGGTTCTCAAACTTCAGTATGCATAAGAATTATATTGGAAGGTGCTCGTTTTAATGCACATTCCCGAGATCCAGAGATTCAGAGTAAGTAGGAGCTCAGGAATGAGTATGTTAACAAGCCCCCATCTGGGGCTGACCCTTGGATCTGCCACATCGCTTTGGGGCACGCTGCCCTAGAGCCATTTCCCTTTCATGGATATCTGAATTTACCCGTGGGGAGCTCTAGCCGCCAACGTAGCACTGTCAGGAAGTTCTAGATTACAATTCTCTTTTGGGTTCTCCTCATGCTTTATGTCTTGAGAGACAGGATGACCCCAGGAATGGAACTGGGAGGAAGAAATGGTCAGACCTTCAGTCTATGTCTGTCGCTTAAACTGTGTGACCTAGGACAACCAACTTCAGAAACTTTCAGTTTCCTCATTCATGAGGGGGATCATACCTGTGCACCATTTGTCAAGCTTGGTTTGAGCCTTAAGTGAAGGAAGGGACATAAAAGCATTTAATGCAATAAAATGATAGACAAGACAGACTATCCACGCAGATAAGATACACTTATTGTTAAAGAGAAGGGAGGGGCGCCTGGGTGGCTCAGTTGGTTAAGCATCCAGCTCTTGGTTTCACCTCAGGCCATGATCTCATGGTTTTGTGAGTTCGAGCCCCACATTGGGCTCTGTGCTGACAGTGTGGAGCCTGCCTGGGATTCTCTTCTCTCTCTCTACCCCTCCCCACTCATGCTGTGTCTCTCTCTCTCTGTCTCAAAATAAATAAATATTTAATTTTTTTTTTTTTAAAAAGGGGAAACTGTTGCCAAGATGGTGCTCACTTTTGACATATGTAGATTATTCATATATTGGTTTATGATAATTTAAGAAGAGAAAACATTTGATATCTGCCAACAGTTCCTGTTCTTTCTTGATGTCCTCTACCTACACTTGAGATAAATAATTACTTCATGACTTAAATTTTGTAAATAATGTTATAGAGACCCTGGTCTTGGGAACAGATGCAGCCAAGAGGCTGAGTCTGTCATATTTAATGTCAAGATCTTGAAACTTGTTTGTTTTGGTAGTTTAAGCTATCCTGAGGGGTTGCGGTTTTCTTTTTTTCCTTCTTTGCTTTCAAGCAGGCATATTTATATATTAAATGCTATATATTAAATATGTTTATATGTTCTGATTGTTTTGTCAATATCTTTTGCTCAAAGCAAAATGGTCATTCCATTTATAGCATTACAATTGGGGAATTTGTTTATTCATGGAAGCTTTTTTTCTACAAGTATGCAGAGGAACTATAAATGTTTATCACAAGGATATCCTGGCTGGCTCAGTCTACTTTGCAACTTGAATATGCTTTGAATTGCCCATGAAATACAGAGTTCTTCTCAGCTGGTGTATGCAATGGCTCTTCAAGAGTAGTTTAATTTTACTTTTTAAAGGAAAACATGTTCTCTTACACTTCTGGGTTTCCAGCTAAAACACATATTAGTGAATGAAAAACAACAAAATCTTGCTTACTGATACCTCCATGCTTTGCAAAATAATATATAAATTTCCCAAAGAATGCATTTTGGGGGAACAGATAAGCAAATTGAATTGTAAATCTGAGTTTCTTCTCTAGACCTTCCTATACTGTTTTATCTTACATGTAAATAGGCTTTTAAAAAGTTGCTGATACTGGTAAGTGGCATCCATGTTGGGTGCTTACATAAATGATGTTACTTTAGGTGGAGCCTTAAATAATTGAGCAGTTAAGCAGATTGGTGGCTATATTGGCCCATGGTAAAATACCTTCCAGGATAGCCTCAAGCCTAACATTAGTAGTTTCTAAAACTGTTTCAGTTCAAGTTTAACTGGTGGATTCTAGAACTCCCAGAGTTGTCAAACACCCCTGATGTCTGACACCGTCAGCATGTACAACAAAAAAGGGTTAATTACAGTGTATATTTAAGGGAGTCACAGGATATGTAAATATAGTAAAACCTTGGTTTGTGAGCATAATTTGTTCCTGAAACATGCTTGTAATCCAAAGCACTTGCATATCAAAGAGAATTTCAAGAACCATTGGCTCAGTTGTGATCACGTGACATTTGCCATCACGTACTACTCGTATTGCAAGACATGCCTCGTTTATCAAGTTAAAATTCATCAGAAATGTTTGCTTGTCTTGAACAACACTGACAGAACAGGTTGTTCTGCCATCTAAGGTTTGACTGCAATTCCATTGTGTTCTTTGGAGTCTTGATTTGTCCTATATCCATGTTTGGGTAATAGCTGCATGGGTGAAAGAAAAAAGCATTTTGCTGAGGTCCCATCAATCAAAGGGATGAGACAAGCCAAGTCCACATCAGTTCCCTGTCGGCACTGATAGGCCTGTATCTTGTCTTCACGAAGCATTGCTCATGGCCTTCGGTGAATGTTTAATATGATTACCTCTCACCTATACGACGAGTTGCCTTTTAGCACCCAGCTGGACCCCAGTTTGACCTTTCTCAATTCTCCCAGTACAGGGGGAAGAAGGAAGGCTGATATTGTTGAACAAGTATAAGGGCCAACTAGAGACTTTTACTGATAATCCCAAACCTTAGCATTCTCCATCACTTGGATTTTACCCAGTATTCCTCAAGAAACATAGAGCCATACCCCGCTCCTTTTTTTAACCTACTAATAATCCTGCAATTTATTTCTTTTTACCAAGGAGAATTTAAGATGATTTTTAAAATAACCCACATTTCATCAAGATAGCATACATTTCAGGTGGGTGAGGAAGACCGAACAAAGCAGAAAGAGAGGTGCAGGCCTGAGGGGATGGGAACAGCAGATCTATGTGCGCTTTATAAACTGCTTTACTCCCTTTGCCATGCGAGGATGTGGGACTTTGTGCAAAAGCCACATGCAACTGCATCTTTCTGTCAGGCCAGTAAGAAGACAGTGTAGGTTGGGGCGCCTGGGTGGCTCAGTCTGTTGAGCGTCCGACTTCGGGTCAGGTTATGATCTCACGGTTCCTGGGTTCGAGCCCCGCGTCGGGCTCTGTGCTGACAGCTCGGAGCCTGGAGCTTGTTTCAGATTCTGTGTCTCCTTCTCTCTCTGCCCCTCCCCCACGCGCGCTCTGTCTCCCTCTGTCTCGAAAATAAATAAACATTAAGAAAAATTAAAAACAAAGACAGCGTAGGCTGCATCAGGATAGGCCAGGTCTCATATTGGCTTTCTCAAAACCCATGCATATTACTACTTAGAAAAAGAGCACAGCTGACAGTTTTAGAAAATGAACCACCGTTAAATACACAACCACATTCACATATTTTGTGTCCTAGGTTGTGCCGGGCACGCTTCATTTTGGGTAATCTACCTAATAGCTCAAAGAGGTAGTTTCTGTGCTCTCACCTGTAAACAGATGAGGATGCTCAGGTTGGAAGAGGTAAACTGATTTACCTAAGGTCCCCCAAGCCAGGAATTATGTGGAATTGGGCGGTAACTCATGTGTTCTGATTGCCAACCAGTTTGACTCTTCATGGGGATCATGTGTGCTAGGAAGTATGTGTAAAAAGTGTGTTCTTTAACTCCTCTATTTGCTTTCTCCTTACATAGGCATTTCTCACTAACTTATAATAATGGCATGTGGGGGTGGCGGCTGCCTGAATAGAAGTGAGAAGCAGCAGCTGACACCAAGGGAGGAGAAACCAGCGATTTCCTCTGGATAAGGACGGCGTAGCGAACAGTCCCACACCCTCATTAGCTCCAGAGGAGCCCAGCATAATTATGACATTTGTTAAGATGACCCCACATTATCGAGGAAAGCTTAAATTGTATTTATTATATTCTGTTTATGAAGGCAAAGGAGTGCTTTAAGAGTTCCATTTGGACTTATTTTACTGTTCAAAGGGAGACAGCATGATCTTATCTGGAAATGCATCTACCCAGACTCACCATGTCTGCACTGCATTGCCCCGATGAAGGTTGATGGATGTGAACAAGAGGTACATGCAATTGTCGAAATGAACCAGAAACTTGAGAGGCAAAAAGCTAGCATATTTGTTTAAAGTCCTAAGCATTGAAATCTACTGTAAGCACCATATAATATATTAAATTTGTCTTTTGCATTTAATTGCATGTGGAAATAAGAACTTACTCATTTCTATGAAGTAAAAGTGAGAACAAAATAGTTCAGGTTTCTTAAAAATCTATAGGGTTTTTAAACCCATAGAAGGGTTTTTAAAATTTATATTCTAGTAAAGATTTTGTCCAGGTTTTTGTCAATCTACAAATGTACAATGGACCACACTGTTGATGTAGTGCAAAAATAAGCAAGAAATTAGCTGAAATGTACCTCTGCTAGGATACTGAAAAATCAAATGGAGGCATCTAAAAGTATATAAAAGTTGAAGATGTGGAAAATATTCTTAGTAGCCTTTTTTCCCCAGTTTTTAAAAATTGCAAAAAGGACTTGTAAAAATTACAATGCATAGCATTTAAAAATCATTCTGAGAGGTGCCTGGGTGGCTCAGTTGGTGAAGCGTCCGTCTTTGGCTCAGGTCATGACCTCATGAGCCCTGGGTCAGGCTCTGTGCTGACAGCCCGGAGCCTGGAGCCTGCTTTGGAGTCTGTGTCTCCCTCTCTCTTGCCCTCCCCCACTCTCACTCTGTCTCTCTCAAAAATAAATAAAAACGTTAAAAAAATCCTTTTGAGCACTGAGGAAATGCAATGTTTGTTTACATCTTAAGGCATATATTCACTTTCTGTTGAGAGAGTGAAAATAGGTATTTTTTACTGTTTCTGAAAACAAGTTTTGGGTCTGAAATACATGTGTAAAATTTTGTTTTGAATGCATGTTTTTCTTATCTAACATGAGAAAGTAGGATGGCAGCTGCTAGCTTTGAAACCATGGTACTGTTGATAGGTTTACACATCATGTTGTATTGACTAAACAGGCTGAGGAGAAACAGAAAAAAGACACTCTTTTGCTACAAATTTAGTGAATTATTTCCAAAAATAGTAGGCCTACATCATTTTCTTTTCTTCCCTGTCTATATGTTTATTCACTAATGCTTATTTTGAGCTCTTGTGTGAACCCATCTACATAACAAACGATAACGTTTTTTCTTTGGACTTCATTTCTTGTGTTTCAGGTGGGCCAGCCATGAGAGGGTACCTTGTGGCCATATTCCTGAGTGCTGTCTTTCTCTATTATGTGCTGCATTGTATATTATGGGGAACAAACGCCTATTGGTAAGTTTCATTTTTGCTCTTTAAAAATAATTCCCAGGGCACCGAGGTGGCTCAGTTGGTTGAGTGTCGGACTCTTGATTTTTGGCTCAGGTCATGACCCTGGGGTCGTTGGATCAAGCCCCACGTTGGGCTCTGCACTGAGCATCGAGACTGCTTAAGATTCTCTCTCTCTTCCTGTGCTCTTCTCCCCCACTCATGTGCACGCGCTCTCTCTCTCTCGAATAAAAAAATAAAACTAAATAAAAATGATTCCTAAACTAGGAAACTAGTCTTTGACACAGTCACACAAATGATGTTAGAAGGACCTATAAAAAAAAAAACAACTCTTTAACATTTTGAGCCTTCTTTAGCTTTCCATGCTAAACTGGGGTTTTACCATTCTAGTGTCTTGTACATTGTAGCTTTAACAGTTTTCAAACTGATAAAACAGCACCTTATTTCTATTGACATCAGTGAAGCAGTGGTGTTGCCCATCTCTGGAACATAATATTCTTTATATAATATTTCATCTCCTTGAATTGATGGAGTAATTCTTGGACTCAGTGGTTCTTGACTGTTGAGCCTAAAATGCTTGGATAAGATAGTGATGATTAAAATAGAGACACTGCATATGGTTTTCTTTGTTTAAAAATATTCGGTGCATGATGACACACATTATGAAACCACTTTGACTTGAAATGTCTCCTAAAACTTTGAAGAAGCACAGATAGTTTTATGGCAGAGAAAACTTATGAAATAAGCTTTTCATCCTTTTCCCTAATTGTCCTTTGGCTAGGAGTAAAGTTTTGATGACCTTTAAATCCTGAATGGATGGTAGTATATGATATCAAAATAAGTCACATGACAATTTTCTATTTTAGACGAAATATCAGTACTCTTTGCCAGTTTTTCAGTAGGAAATTCTAGATCATGTTTCTGGTTGTGTCCCCCTCCACCCCCGTCTAGATAAAAAAAAGCTCATGCTTCTGAATTTACTTCACCACTTGTTGATTGAAAAATTATTGTAATGCTCTTCATGGAAGGAAGTTAGGCAGATGGTCACTAGAAAAATCCAATGCCAGGTGGGGGTGGGGGGTGGCCCAAAGTTTCTAGGCCTTGGACTTAACTACTGAGCTAGAGGACTTAGAAGTCTGATTATACACCACATGAAGGTTATACACGGTGTTCTCTCCTTCCATCTTTGCCGCATCCTGTCTCTGTACTACTCTTAGTAACGGAAGGTAAGAATAGAAGAGAAAGCAAGGAGTTTACTTTGTAAACAAATCCTATTGTGTCACAGGGGAAAGGATAAAGAGGACAATGCAAAGAGTGTTGAATTCTGCAGTCTTTTGTCATTCGGGTTTGAGAGTGTTTATGACCCTCCTAAGCTAACCCGTGATACTAGTCACAGAAAATAACGGGGGAAATTACCTCAGGTGGGTTTTGTGCTGTGAACTTACTTCCTTAAAAACTATTTAAGACAGGTCACTTTTTAATTTTTATTTATTTATTTTTATTACTTTTTTAATGTTTATTTAGAATATGTGCTGCTGAAACGAGCACATTAATGTTTATTTAGAGACAAAGACAGAGCATGAATGGGGGAGGGTCAGAGAGAGAGGGAGACACAGAATCGGAAGCAGGCTCCAGGCTCTGAGCTGTCAGCACAGAGCCCGACGCGGGGCTCGAACCCACACACCGTGAGATCATGACCTGAGCTGAAGTCAGAGGCTCAACCGATTAAGCCATCCAGGTGCCCCTAGACAGGTAACTTTTTTAAGCCACCCAAAGGTTGTCTTCAGAATATCCTAAAAGTTTTTCTGTTCGACTAACCTTAGAAACCAAGTAATATCTTTTACTTCATTTTGTCCTCAGAATGTAATTTGGTTTTTATGATCTAATGTGCTGATCCACCATATTTTTGTACCTTCCTAACATATAAATCAAGGGATTCTTGCCATGTATGGTAGTCACAAAAGATGTTTCTCTAATAAGGACTTTACTAGTTTCATAGTTTAGAAATCTAGCAGTTCTTGGGCGTCTGGGTGGCTCAGTCATTTGAGTGTCTGACTTCGGCTCAGGTCATGATCTCACGGTTCATGAGTTTGAGCCCCTCATCAGGCTCTCTGGGCTGACAGCTCAGAGCCTGGAGCCTGCTTTGGATTCTGTGTCTCCCTCTCTCGCTGCCCCTCCCCCCCAGCTCAGACTCTGTGTGTGTGTGTGTGTGTGTGTGTGTGTGTGTGTGTGTCTCAAAAATAAAAACAGAAACCCAGAAGTCCTAACTATGTGGATTTTTAAAAAATTGAGACTACTTCTTTTAGTTTGTGTCCTGTGATTATAGAAGAACATGGATTAGTTTTTTAGATGAATTCTTCACATAATTGATCATTAATAAAGTCTTCTGTTAGGCCGTTACGAACCTGGCTAGCTCTGGATCCTGCCACTCTGTCCCCCTCATTTATTTTTGTTTTCCATGCTCTGTCTTGCTTCACAATACCCTTTTAAACTGTGGAGACGAGCACTCCATTCAGGAGACCCAGAAGGTCCTAACCTGTGCCAAGAATAGAGGAGAGTGAGATAGGACTCTGAATGGTGTGATTTGTGGAGTCCAGATCACAAGGCTGCCTCTTTAAAGCTTCAGGTCTGTGTTTCTATGGTAGGTGTGCCCAGTTGTGGCATGGGGGACCTAGAGAGTCATGTGCACTGGAGTGTGGTGGGTTTGGCAGGCTTTGGGGAGACTTCCAAGAAGTCAGCCTGCTTGTAGCTTCCACAGTGTGGTGACCCCTAGCCCTTCTCGAAGGGCCCTTTGTTCACTGCTGGTTGAATCCCTTCTGGGTCGCTTGGCACCTCACCCTTTTTCACCCTCTCGCCTTGTATCCGTGCATCCTCAAATATGCGAAAGGTCCTGGAGAAAGTATGGTCATCCCTCAAGGGTTTCTGTGAGGATTTTTAATTCCATGCCGGAGAAGTCTTTCAGCGGTTGTCTCCAAGTGGATTCCCAGGGCATTTGCTTTCCTTTGGGCGGGCTTCCTGGTTCTGGTTTCTGAGTGACCCTGTTTTTGTCTCCTAGGGTGCCACCTGTGGAAATGAAGCGGAGAAATAAGATCCAGCCTTGTTTATCGAAGCCAGCTTTTGCCTCTCTCCTGAGGTAAAAAGATAAAAGAAATTGTGACCTACATGTTTAAAATGTGTTTGTAATCACTTTTCACGCTGGTTAACTTTTTTTCGTATGAAAAGTATGAAAGTAGACTTTAGCAGCGTAAAGTAGACACTCTATATTTAAGGAAGAGCTTGAATATCCCGTCTCTTTTTGTGCTTTTGGTCAGAGCTCTGCATATATTTTCAGAAAAGGCATTCAAGAACTCAATCAGACCAGTTACTCTTTTTACACAGGTGAGATTAGAGAGCTCTGTTTGTATTTGATAATAAAAAGTGAACTATTCTTCAGGGCTTTATTTCTCCCCGTGTTGTTCCCATGTTGTTTTTTACCCTTATTATTTTGTAGCTTTTTTTCCCCCTTGTCTCTAGGTTAAACTTCATGATGAGAAGTTTTTCCGCACCATGACTTTCAGTGAACTACTTGGAATGTAAATAACGATCTTTATATAGTTGTCAGGACTTGCAGAATATCCACAAATATTATTTTCCTCTTTCACCTCAACTGTGACAGATTGCTGGTCAAAACGCTTCTAGAGAAATAGAAATAACAGTCTGGTCATGTTTAATTGTGTAAAACAGGTACAAGCTTTTCAATATATTATCCATTAAGGATCAAAAGTTTATATATTTGTAAATTTTCTTTTCATTGCGTAGTATACTGAATGTTTCCATGACTGGTTCTTAACCTTTTAAAATCAACTCTCTAGGAAACTGGAGATACATAAAATATTTCTGCATATGTCTACAAGTATATCATGGCTACTATAAGCACTTTATAAGATGATAAATCTTTCCAGTTAGGACCACTGCAAAACTAGAAGAGTGGTTTTAAACTTTTTTAACCATGACCCCATAGTAAGAAATCAATTTTACCTTGGAACCCAGTATACACTGGGTATGAATACGTTTTACTTTGGAAGCTGGCATACATAAATAAAGCTGGACCCCTGAGAATGCTGACACTCTCAAAACTAAGTCTGGGACACAGATCATATGTCATGCAGGAAGGGCCCACCCTCACCTGTTTCCTTAGTCTGAATATGGTGTGAGTTCTTAGCCCAGCTCTGAAGACCTTAAGCTCGTGTGACTTGCCCAAGGTGTAATGGCTCCTGAGTGGCTACTATGGATGCAAATGAAGCCAGAATGAAACTGAAGCTATTTCACCCCTATTCTGTGCTTTATTTCCATTTTGTCATACAGCCACTGAAACCCCAGGGCACTCTGATCTGCACCTGCAGGTTTTAGACTAACAAAAGGCAAAGCTGATATGACAGAAAAAATGGGGCCAAGTGTGGGGGATTGGGGTAAGGGTGAGTTTGACTTGTTCCTTCTCTTGCATTAAAAGCACTTTGATTTTCTTTTTTTCTACTTCATACTGGTTCCATAAAGAAGTAATACGGAGTTGAAATTCATTCTATCATTTATTAACCGTAGGGAACCTGTCTACTCTGTGCTGGTTGCTAAAAGTGAGGGGAAAAAACAGAGGCACATCCTATCCTCATCGAATGGTCTCTCTTGTCTGAGAGAGGACCTGAGTGGGGGCAGTGGGGCATAGCTCAGGACAGAGCAGGCAATAAGAAGAGCATGTCCATAGTTGTTGTTCTTGAGTAAGTCTTAATGCCAGCAAGAATCCTAGGTGCATCGAACTGTTTTTTATTTTCGTTTTTATTTTTACTTTTTTTTTCATAGCTGACAAAACTTCACACATATGGTACTTTTTAATTTGGGAGTGGCTTAACATCCGTGCTTTATTTCCCCTTATTACCTCCTTTGTCTCTTCCTGTATATGGCTAACATTTCCTCACTTGGTATTGATTTGTTTTTAAATTTTGATCCCCCTCCCTAGCCTCTAGAGTTGTGACAAAACTTTGGTTCCACAGCCTGGGTAGCGTTTCCATTTTGGTTTTGTAGTTCCATTGCACATTCCATTCTCTATTCTATTTAAATTCCGTTTAAGGTGACTTTTCAATAATTTTACATTTTAAAGTTTGTTTATTTTGAGAAAGAGCAAGAGAGCAAATGGGGGAGGGGCAGAGAGAGAATCTCAAGCAGGCTCCATGCTGTCAGTGCAGAGCCCAACTCGGGGGCTCAATCTCATGGACTGCGAGTTCATGACCTGAGCTGAAATCAAGAGTCTGATGCTTAACCAACTGAGCCACCCAGGCCCCCCAAATAATTTTAATATTAAAACATAAGACCATAAATAAGCATTGAAGTGAATAAAAATATACTTTAAAAATAGTTACACAATCGCAAATAGTCCGTATATCAACGTGAGTATTATACTTCAGTTGTCTTCAGTTGTGATTTTAGAAGGCTGCATATATTGTAGGCATTTGGGGGAAATGATTCTTTTCCTTTTCTTGCAGGTTTCATCAGTTTCACCCTTTTCTGTGTGCAGCTGATTTTAAAAAGATTGCTTCCTTGTATGGTGGCGATAAGTTTGATTTGCCCTATGGGATAAGAACATCAGGTCAGTAATATTATTCTTACCCAGCCCTATTAATAGGAGTGTGTTTTGATGTGAACCACATGTTTATATAATTTTAAGGCCTTTTCATCTTACTGCTTCATGAGGATTCTTAAAGGAAATGATTCGGCAATTTGTTGAAGGAAATTAAATTTTAATTCAGAAATCCCTACTCCTTTTTGAGGCAGTGTGGAATTCTAGAATAAAACGGGAAGTTTGTTGTTGTTTTTTGAGAAACTGCTCTTTACTTTTGTCTAGCTATGGTATTATTCATGAGTTCTGATGCTGTATTTTATTCCAGTATAGAATTAGCAGGATAAACCTGTGGGTTAACTTCCTTCCTGTCTCCCTTTTTGCCTTTTTACCTCTGAGTTTTATTTTATTCCATCAGTGTAAGTTCTAACTCCTTGATCAGCCTTTTAACCAGTGGGTATTTTGCTAAATTGAGAGAGAAATTACTCTATCTGCTAATGACAAAACCGTTTTCTCTCCACTTACTGACAACTGATTGGCCTTAAGCAGCTTTATGTTGTGGATTTTTGAGAGACCCTAAAAGCCCAGTAGGTGACAAGCTTTAGTTTTCTGAGTCAGATTTTATTTATTCAGTGGATCCTGTTATGTGTGTGGTGTGTGTGTGTGTGTGTGTGTGTGTGTGTGTATGTGTGTGTGTATAGGTTTAAAAAGAAATATTGCAGAGAATTTGATAATTTAATACACTTAAATTTGCTGAATATTGGTTTCTATACTAATATCAGTTTCAAAGGCTATATTCTACACTAATATCATCTGATGTTGGTATTTTTTTTTAAAATGTCTTATTATTTATTTTTGGGAGAGAGAGACAGACACAGCATGATCAGGGGAGGGGCAGAGAGAGAGAGGGAGACACTGAATCTGAAGCAGGCTCCAGGCTCTGAGCTGTTAGCACAGAGCCCGACGTGGGGCTCGAACTCACGAACCATGAGATCATGACCTGAGCTGAAGTCAGACTTAACCGACTGAGCCACCCAGGCACCCCAGATGTTGGTATTTTGGGGGTTACTTTTTCAGAATTGTTGTCAGATTAGGCATCTTTTTTTTTTTTTTTTTTTTTTTACCCCCCTGGAGTTTTCAGGAAGTGTCCTTAGAGTAGTTTTGAGCGTACCTATTGAGTAGTGCCTGCTAACTGCAGTTGTGTTGTTAATTTCCACCAAGGAATAAATCCACATGGATTTACAAGTTTGAAATGGGTTGGGGGAGGGATGGGGGGGGAATACCTAGGGTTGCTTACTAGGTATCTAAGAAGCCATAATTCCTTTTATTTATAATATGCCATTTGTTTTCTAGCGGAATATTTTCGACTTGCTCTTTCAAAACTGCAGAGTTGTGATCTCTTTGATGAATCTGACAAGTGAGTTTATTTCCTCACTTTTGCTTGACTTTTAGTTTTAGCTAAGGTGGTTCAAAATATGCACCCCAATGTAAAATGTCTTCACTCAAGAAAATTCCATAGTAGTTGTGCATGACTAAAATGTCTAGTAGTTGTTTCCATGACACTTCAAATAAACACATTACAAAATTAATTTAGAAACTGCAAAACTGGTTGCCTCAGAAGTTTGCAGAGTCTTATGATGAGCAATCCTAGTCCCAGGTCAAGACATTTTAACCCACATTCACCTCTCCTAAGTTGTTGTTACTAGAGAATTAATTCTTTGCCCCTGTTAATCAGCTCACAGCCCCTCCATAGGCTGTCTCCTGTACCTTCCTATGTATCTTCTGATGGCTCATGAGGATCTGTTTTGTTTCATTTGAATATTGGATTTCAGAAGCAGCTCTCTTCCTCCTATTCAGAATTATACTGGAGGAAAGAGAACAGTTGGTTGAGATAATACTTCTTCTGACTACAAAAGGTAACTTAATTTGTAGAAAATTCTGGTGTCAAGTGAACCATCTAGGAATGAAATTGCTAAAGAGAGACTCTTTAGCTGATACACTTATTTTGACAGAGGTAGACTTTCTGTACAGATTCTTCATCTACCCTTTAGGATTTGGCCAGTGGTCCATTGGGGGGGATGGAATAGGCACTCCATTAAAAAGCAAAATGACAGAATTTTCCCTCTTGCCCAAGAGGACAGAAGTGCTATTTAGCAAATACATAAATGAGAGTAGTGGACAGAGATGTGAAAATGGGGATAGAATTTACAGACCAGAGCTGGAGGAGCAATGCTAGATTTTGTCTGAAATTCTCTCCTTTTTTCTCTGAGAGCCCAGATGATCGAAGTGTGGATTATGTAATGTTGGCTCATTTCAGCTCGTACTTACTTATTACAATTTAAAACTATGCCATCAACTTAATTTGTTTTTGATTGCATATGAACAGCAACCATGTATGTACTTTTCTAGCCTAAATTTTATGTAGCTCATGGGTTGAATTTTGTGCAGATCTTTGGCATATGTGCATTATGTCCTGCTCTCTAGTTTTTACCACTACCCTGCAAAGTATGCTTGATAGTCTTTTTTTTTTTTTTTTTTTTTTTTTTTTTAAATGGAGAAACTAAAACTAGGCAAACCTACATAGTTTGTTACAGTGGGTAAAAGCTACAGCCAGGATGTGAACCTAGAGAGCACCATCCAGTGCCCGGATGTGTGACTTAAGAGTAATAGTGACTGTACCTTAAATATTTGGAGCAAGTGTCTACAAGGTCCTAGTCCCTGTAAATGTGAGCTAGTGCCAGGATTCTTGGGTGTGTATGACTAGAAGTTTCACTCTTTCCTGGTTTTTATCTTAGAACTAGACTGTACCATCTGTAGGTGCTTTCAGAAGCCCTTCCCACACAGGAATTCATCATCTGCGTGTGCCTCAGCCAGGCTTGTCTCTCTCTTCTTGCTGACGTGGTCTTGCTGTTTCCTTTCCTCCTTTGTCACTGAGCATGGACCCCACTCCCAACCTCAACCCATGTCAGGCTCTTAGCATCACCTGTGTTGGAAGACAGGTGGGTGTGGGTGGTGAGGAGGGCTGGAAGATCTTGCTGATGGCACAGGAATCCTTTAGTCTGAGTTTGTCAAGAGAAGTAGAATAGAATGTGCAGTCAGAGACTTTTCAGGCACAGAGGGAATGGAAAATCCCCTTGTGGGATCTCTTTGGAGTGCACACCAAGAAGCAGTCACATGATCAGCCTTGCTGAATAGCTTGTTTGTGCAAACCTGTTTTCCTAGGGACTTGACAAAGAGTATTTTGAAAGTAGATGAGAATATACTTGGGACAGTATTTCCTATTTCATATTAACTTTTGGGATGGGTTCACATGTAATAAACTATACCTGTATTTTAAGCAAGTCATTATACATTTATCTGAATGGCACTGTATAACACAAAGACAATCGCTGGCCAGTCTATGCCTGAGCAGTGGATTTTATTTTATTTATTTATTTATTTTAAAAATATTTATTTATTTTGAGAGCGACCACACATGTATGCATGCACACAGGGGAGGGATAGAGAGAGGAGAGGGGGAGAATCCCAAGCAGTCTCCGTGCGGTCAGCGCAGAGCCTGACTTGGGACTCGAACTCATGAACTGTGAGATCATGACCTGACCTGAAATCAAGAGTTGTATGCTCAACCAGCTGAGCCACCCAGGCACCCCTGAGCAGTGTATTTTAAAGGCAGAATATACTCCAGAAAGGCAGAATGTACTACCCTGCCTTCTTGTTGCCTCAGAGTAAACTGTTCCCTAAGTGACCTTAAACATCTCCCATTTCTCCTCTCAGCCTGGGGAAAAATGCTCTAGGACAAACAGATCTGAGAACAGTCTCTTTCTCAGGCAGAGAGAATGAACTGCCCCCAGCTGTGGATTCAGGAATGGGGTTGGGGGTGAGGGGGGCGCCCCATGGACCAGGAGGAAGCCTTGTTGGCATGAGCTGCTCACTGGGTCAGTGGGTCTGTAGGGTCAGGATTGGGATGAGCAGAGAGAGGGGAGCTCTACTCTTTCCATCCCCTTCCTCCTTGGGCTGGTCTCCACTGATTTTATTCTTCCTTTATCCTCTTGGTTTCTTCCAGAAGGTTCAGACATTTGGTCATTGTTTCAAATCCGAATCCTTTACAGTCCTACCAGATGTAAGTCCTAGTTTTGTTCAGTTACATTATTCAGTTCACGTGATGCCCTCCATTGGGACAGATTACACTGTGAATGGGAAAGTTCTAAATACCAGATGCATTTACAAGAGAGGAGTCTTCCTCTTTCCCACAGGTGTCACATAAACGAAGTCTGCAGGTTAGCATGTTATTACCCATTTGGTTTTATTTATCTTTTTGTTTTTAACAAGAAGTATACTCTTTGGCTTTTCCCTTTATATTGTTTAGTTTCTCTCCTGAGCAATGACCCACCAGGTTGGGGTAGGGTAACCACCCAGGCACCCGTACGTTGCCTAAAGAATCGTGATTACCTAAGCTTACCTGTCTGTGCTGTGTTGTGCAGCTTGAGGGCCAGACTCAAAAGCAAAGTGGTGAATTGTAGAGAATCGTTAGAGGCAGGAAGGGTGGAGATCTAGTCCAACCCCCTCATTTGAAAGGTGAGAGAGCTGAGGTCCAGAGAGGTTATGTGGAGGTCTGCAAATTTCTGTTTTCAGTACCTCCTTTCACATTTTAACAGAGTAAAAGACAGGAAAGACCGCACAACCGAATGTCTTAAACTGAGCATCATCTGAAGAGCTAAGGGGAAGAGAATTCTGGAATTGTGAATTCTTTTGGATATATCGTTAAGGATTTCCAGGGCTATAAATCTTGTGCATTATTGAATATAGCTTATGCCTTTATTCTTAACTTCAAGCCATTTTTAACCAGATGATCGGCAGGGTTAAACCAAATCTTCTCCAAGTTACATGTGTCAGTTCACTGAAAACACATATATGTTAAATAGGTTTCATTTGTTCTCTTAAAGATACATGATCTCCATAGACTCTTCTCTTCAAGGAGAGCTTGAAAAACAGGGTTTTGGGGGAGGGGAAGTAGAGGGAGGAAAGGGGCGGGCAGTAAGGAAGTGGGCAGGCATGGGACTGCTAAGTAGATGAGTCAGTACTTGTGAAAAACGGCACAGTTTTGTGTCCTTGGGCAAGTTCCTGCATTTCTGAACCTTAGTTTCTTGTAAAAGAGGGTAATGGTGCTACATATGCACCTTATGCCACGGTCAGTTTTGATAGTTAATAGTTAAGTCAGTGAAACCATTGCACAGTCATTAAGTCAACGTAAGCATCGGTACTGTCTTTGCAACTTCCTGTGAATCTAGAATTATCTGGAAATAGAAAGCTTACATTGAAAACATGACCACCGAGCTTCTATATGAATGTTCATAGGACCATTAGTCATAGTAGCCCCAAAGTGGAAACACCCAAATGTCCAACTGCCAAATGAATAAATTAAAGGTATATCCGTATAAAGGAAATTATCTGGTCATAAAAAGGAATGGGGTACTGATTCATGCCACAACATGGACGAACTTTGAAAACACCATGCTCAGCAAAAGAAGCCAGTCATGAAATAGCAAGTACAAGTATAGTTACATACGATGCAACCCACGTACCACATACAATTACTGCATGATTCCAGTTACAGGGAGTGGCCAGAATAGAAGCGCGATGGAGACAGAAAATAGATTTGTGGCGGTCAGGGGTGGGGGAGGGGAAATGGAGAGCAAGTGCTACTGGCTCTGGGTCTGAATTGGGTGGTGGTGATTGTTGCACAGCTTTGAATATGCTAAAAGCTAGTGAATTTTAGGTAAAAGGATGAATTTCACGACACGTGAATGATATTCCCATTCAAAAAATAAAATGTTTTTGAAAAGAACTGGGGGTGGCAGTGACCTCTCGTTTCCTCTCTAGCCTCTGTGGCACTGTGTTCGGAAGGGACTGTGAAGCCGTGCCTAGAACCAATGGTTTCTCTTTGTCATCTTTTCTGTATGCTGCTGCTGCTGAGTTCTTGGGACCCTGGTTGCTCCCTTTATTCCCCAAAGCACAGCTCACATGAGGGGGCCATGGTTTACACACTTCACTAACGATTGAGGATATTTAAGGAAGTCGTATCACAGAAAAGCAATACTTAAAATGTGCACGTGTTACAAGGCCCTGACCCTTTCTGGCTGGCTGTGCGTGTATCTCTTTAGCACCAGTCTGCCCCCCAGCCCCGGGGCATGCTGCCTTCTCCTTAGTGGGAACACATTCTCCCTCAGCCAAAGCGGCAGAAACCCTGAATCACAAAATCTCAGCTCCCACTTAAATGCGTGAACCAGGGGCCCCTGGGTGGCTCAGTCGGTTGAGTGTCCGACTTCCGCTCAGGTCATGATCTCACGGTGTGTGAGTTCGAGCCCTGCGTCAGGCTCTGTGCTGACAGCTCGGAGCCTGGAGCCTGTTTCAGATTCTGTGTCTCCCTCTCTCTCTGCCCCTCCCCTACTCATGCTCTGTCTCTCTCTGTCTCAAAAATAAATAAAAACCTTAAAAAAAAAATTTTAAATGCGTGAACCAGCTCTCCACCTCCCCCTGTCACCATTGCATTCTGGGAGGCTGCCAGATTCTGTGAAGAGTGTGCGAGGCCAGCACAGGCGGTCACAGAGTAACTCTACATAAATACCTTACTGAGCCGAAGCACCGGTGCTAAATCGGTTGCCTGCTCATTGGACACGGGTTTGTGACAGCTGCCTAGTTGCTCACCCAAGCGGGATCCATTATGTTACATCAGCAGAACGGGGCCAGATTGGCAACCAGCTGGGGCGGGAGCGTGGCTTCAGAGAACTTAAAAAGAGGACAAAGATGGAGACTTCAGTTATTTAAGGAAAACAGCCCAGGCTCTAGAAAGGTTCTCAATGTCTGCATCACTACTCTGGGCATCCTGCTGTTTTGCAAGGTTTCTTTACATGGTAGCATTTTCAGCCTGGAGGAGAACTTGAGGCCGGGGGTGGGGGTGGGGGTTGGTTGGGGGAGTTGTGATTCTGTGTCAACAGAGTGAGTCATAGGTGGTGAAAAGGCAGGAGCAGCCACAGTCTGTTTCATAACAGCCATTGTTGTCACATGTTGAGTGGAGATACAGAAACCGGGGTACATGTGCCAGAGGACATGGTCTCCTGCAACGTAGAGTAACAACATTTGAGACCTCGGTGATTCCCTTCACAAAAGGGCAGACTAAGTTCCTAGAGGTTAGGTCTCTAGGCCAAGGTCCTGAAGATGCTGAATGGGGGAGCCAGAACCAGCAGTCAGGTCTCTAGCCACAGCCCATTGCTCAGTGTTTCAGGGTCTTCAGACTGCAAGTAACAGTAGCCTAAGAGTGATTTAAACAAAGCAGACCTTTATTGTCTCCCATATCGCCTAGATATGTGGGTTCATGTCTGCAGGCTTGTGGTTCCATCTTGCAGGCTGCGTGTGGCTGCACAGACTGGATGGCACAGCTCCAGGGAGTGTCCGTTCACACATACAGTTACTTGACTGGTGCACCTTGTAGGTGGACAGTGTACAACTTGCACATCTGTATGGAGCCGCTCTGGTTGTGTGACTGAATTAGCGGCTCAGTGATGTCAGGGAAGCTTCTCTGTGGCTCTCTCTCTCTCCCTGTTGTAAGATGACTGCCGCTGCTCTAACCGTATGTTGTCACATATCAGCATCTAAGAGGAAAGGAAGGGGTAGATCAAAAGAAAGCCTTCTTTTCAAACTGTGCTCTTGCAGGGGGTGAAATCTTTTCTGGAGCATCTAATAGACTCTCTAATGTCTTTCTGCCCCAAGGGTGGGTCACGGGGCCACCTCCAGACCGACCGTTGTTAGGCTTTACGGAAGCAGGGCTCTACCGGCAGGTACACAGGGTAGTGGGTGTGGGAGAATGACCAGTGAGATCTGCAGAGATTGTTAGGCTGAAGATGAGGTGGTCTATTTTAATGTGTATGATACTGCTGAAGGGAAGAGTGGATGTCAGAAAGCATTCAGAAGACAGGCCACAGGCCACTTGAAGTGGGCAATTCACGTCTACTTTCTCTGTATTGATGGTGTTGATGTTTACCTCTGTAGAGTGTAGGAACTCTCCTGGGTTTTGCCTGACTTGATGAGAAGCATGCCTTTCACCCGGGGGAAGAGTAATCTCTCACCGTAACTGTTTCAGCAGGCTTCCAGATTTTCCATTAACAGGTTTGGGCACTCTGGAGTGATTTTGTTTTCTGGATGAGCAGTTTGGGGCATGTGCATTTCCCCACCTGTTCCTGGGGTGGGGGAAAGAAGAACGGATAGCTGCTTTTCCAGACACAGAGTAAGGAAACAGTCACCATCCTTCATGTAACAACCAAACTGATTCCTAGAGTGCAGACACAGCCTATGAGCCAGGAAGTTTTAGATCGGAGGATACAGGAATATGAACAGTACTATTCTTGCCCTCTAGAGACTCAGAATTCCCTGTAGTTATTTGTGCGTGAAAGTTGTGTTAATTAAATATGGTAAAGTTATACTGTACCCAAGGGACCCTGGAAATTACCGTTTTACACCTCAGGGAACAAGGGGATCCAGGACCCCAGACCAGGTGGAGGGAAGCCAAGGAGATGATGGATCAACTTTTTGGTAATATGTGGTGACTGCTGGGGAGAGAGGGGTGAGGTGTGTGGTTCAGACTGTGTACCTGTACCATGATGTGTTTCCCACAGTCACGGGGGCGTCGTGAATACTAGCTATAGATAAGCTGCTATTGCTACAGAGTGGTCCTAGGGATGCCCCTAAAACAGTTTCTAGTGTTATACATGATCCTCAGAAAAATATGTGGGTCTTTGCAATATCCCTTACAAGGAGGAAACGTGAAATTTCACTGACAAGATTTCCTTTCAGAGGCTTAGGCAAACTTTTTTTTTCATGACAAAGGGCCTTCCCTCCTCCCAGCTGCCCCCTCCAAAGCTAACAGAGAAGAACATAGAAAGTGAAATTTCTCAAAATATGGTGACCATCGAACTGTGACCCGTCTTTAGAATTAGAGTTCTTTTGAGTGAGGCAGTGTCTCTAAGATTTCTTCCCATTTTTCCCAAGCCCTTAAACCTCCCGGGACAATGGACAGGAAGAGGCTACAGAATTGTGTACAAGGCATGGCCTTCTCTCTGTAGCTAATCCTGGGGCTCCTGTAGTAGGAGCTCTGCACTGAGCCCTCTCCTCCCTTTTCTCTTGACTGGAAGGCTTGATGGGATCTGTGAGGGGAGGTCCAGGACCTGGAGCCTGTGTGGGGACCAGGAATGTGACACATTAGTATGGCAGATGGTTGCTTCTCTTATCACAGTGCTCTTTTGGCCACACAAGGATCTAGGGCTTGATGACCAACTGCAGTCCAGTCTGATAAACATACCACTGAGTGGAAACTTCTGTGAACACTAAGGTTGAGCCTGTTGGCTTATTGCTGAGCAGTGATTATGGAACTGGTTGTGTCTGGGACGGAGTTGAGCTACCTCTTTACGGGTCAACTTCAGGGATCAGACTTGTGGGGTCGGTGGTCCTTCGATGAGGCTCCAGGGTTGGAACTCCGGAGACACGGCAGTGGTGTGCAATCCTGTCTAGCCTGGTATGTTTGATGATGTTAGAGTCAGTCAGCCTGGTGTCAGGCTGGAAATCCCAGGCCAGGCTGGATGCTGTAGCTGCAGGGGCACGTGGGAATAGGGAGGTGGGAGAGGGCTAATCTGGGTGCCATAGTTACCGATAGCTCTCCTCCTTCCTCATATAGGTTACATAGGAACAGAGCTGTTATTTGGGTCCTGTCTGTTCCTAGGCACCTCCTCCCCTATGCCCAGCCTTGCTTAGCAGGTAGATGGAGCCAGCTCCACAGCTTCAGCCTCTGATTTGTATTAAACTGATCCCGAGGTTATGGAAGGAAAAGTCAAACAAGCTGTGCATGTGAGAAGTACCCTCGTCACATAGAGTATTCATAAGATGGATCCGGTGAGGTTGATAACAATATACCCAGAGAGGAAAGGGTTTTGAATGTTTGCCAGTCTTCCCATCTTCTCCGTGCCACCTGGTGGCAGAGCACTGTGGATAAAGTTGCCTTCCTGGAAGTGGGATTAATGTCAAACTTGCAATATAAAAGCATCTAGACACATGTTTCTTTCCTAAGACAAGCATTTAAAAAATGTGCTCTGGAGCACACTGCGATCTGTCCATGATAGGAGTTTCGGAGTTATAGCCTCAGTGCTTGTTGGACATGTTTCCCCCTGCCCCCCCCCTGCCCCGCCCCCATCCCTGACATCTGTGAAACTGGATTTTCTTGTTTTTGTAGCAAAGCAGACACTGATTTAGACATGACCCTTGAATTTGGGAGCTAAAAGTCCCAAATTAAAATGTGTAAAAGTGTTTTCGAGTATTAAAAACTTACCAAATAGGTGAGCTAAACAAATTCTAAGGAAAGAGGGTCAATTCATATGTATACGAGGGTGTACATTGTCTCTTCTTGGCAGGGCCAATGTTTGGCTCTTTTTAATTATTCCTGTATTCCTTCATTCTCTATGTTTATTATTTTTTTTAAGTTTATTTAAGTAATCTCTACACCCAGTATGGGGCTTGAACTCCTGACCTTGATATCAAGAGCCACACGCTCCTCTGAGCCAGCCAGGTGCCCCTCTTCAGTTTAAATATTCTACAGTATTTGTGCAATTTTGCTACTCATTAATTTCCTAAGAGCCTTGTGGTCTAGAATTCATCTGTTTTGCTTTATTTCATGGTTCTTAGAGAAATAGTTTTTTTTCTTTATACTTTCATGTCTTGAGGGTCCTGAAAGGACAGTTGCAAAAGGCTTCCCCTCTGTAGTCTTGTCCCCTGAAGGAGAAGGACATGATCCGAGTTGTCTTTTCTCTAAGCTTGGTTGGGAGGTAGTGAGAGCCTGGAGATGGGTTCGGGGTTGCTGAGAGCGAATGGCACACAATCCAAAGTCCTAGGCTAGTCCCAGCCAGCAACAGGAAGTCGCGCTTCATCATCTACTTTAAAGCTCTCTGCCAGGAACACAGTGAACTTTGAGTTTATATTGGTTAAGCTCCAAGGAGCAGTACATGTTTGGGGAATTGAAGTGCTCATGGGCGGGTCCAAGGAAGCTACCCCTTACCCACCAGATTGCCAACTGTCTCCACACTGATGAGATGCAGCAGTGACCCAGAGCTAGGAACTCAGGGGAGTGGGCAACGCTGGTGAAAAAAAGGACGGCTGTGTAACATAAGCACACTTGTGTCAACATTAACATGCAGCATCGCAGGCCAAGTGGTGTTTTTGTTGTCCAAGGGTCTGGATGCAAATCCCGATTCTGCCTCTTGGGAGTATGACTTTGAGATGTAACCAACACTTCTCTGAAGTCCTTTCTTCATTTGTAAAATGGGAGTATCGGGCTTACCTGTCTGAGCAGGTGGTTATGAGATTCAAGCAAGGGACCGTGCATGGACTCATAAGCAGCTTTAGTTTCTAGCGATCATATACTTCCTATGAAATGTTATTTATTGAATTCTGTATCTTTCTAATATATCCCTAGACCTGTAAGTCACAATCGGTTCTTTTTCTACTTGGGCAACAAATGAAATTTGGTTCTGGAAAGTATGGAACGAGTGCTTGGAATCACCCACTTATACGAAAGATGTCTCAACCTCTCACTTGTCTGTTTGCCCAGCAGTGTGCCATGTAAAAAGTGCGTGGTGGTTGGTAATGGAGGAGTTTTGAAGAATAAGACATTAGGAGAAAAAATTGACTCCTATGATGTAATAATAAGGTAAATATATTTCCTGTTTGCTAACCTGGAATTGTTTAAAAAAAAAAAAAAACATGGTTTCCTATTTTAGTATGACTGTGTTTTAAAAGGAAGAAGAGTTGCTTAGATAAGTTTATTATGTAACTGGTCTCTCAGTTGTTGGCTAGAGTAGGCCTAGATTTCAGGTCGTTGACTCAACAAATATTTATGAAGTTTCCTTAATATGCCAGGCACAGTTTTCGCCACAGGGGATACAACAGTGAATGAGAGCAATGTTCTTGCTCCCTGTGGAACTTATATTCTAATGAAGGGAAGAACACAATAATTAAATAAATAAGGGAGCACGGTAATAAATGCCATACAAACAATTAAAACATACATGACAGGCAATGATTGAATGGCTGCTTTAGAATGGATGACCATCTTGAGGAGAAGACCTCTAAGATGGACCCAAGTGAGTCTGTAGTACCAACTGTATCAGAGCAATCCAGGCAAATAGAACGTTTAGTGCAGGTCCCGGGGGAGGATATGATCCTGGGTTTGAGAGGAGCCGCAAGAAAATCAGCAAGGTAGGAGGGCAGCAGGCCTGGGGAGAGTGGTGTAACCAGAGGCTGAAGGAGCAGGCTGTGTAGGACTGTGTAAACTGAGACTAGAACTTGGATTTTACTTTAAGGACAACAGGAAACTTTTGCAGATTTTTTAAAATGTTTATTTATTTTTGAGAGAGACAGAGTGTGAGTGGGGAAGGGGCAGAGAGAGAGAGGGAGACAGAGAATCCGAAGCAGGCTCCAGGCTCCGAGCTGTCAGCACAGAGCCCGAGCGGGGCTTGGACTCATGAACTGCGAGATCATGACCTGAGCTGAAGTCAGACGCTTAACCGACTGAGCCACCCAGGTGCCCCCTGAAGATTTTAAAGCAAGACAGCAATTCCATCTGATTATGCCTTTAAAATATCCTGGCTGTGATGTGGACAATGGGATATGAGGGACAAGGGTAGAAATGAAGAGGCCAGTTAGGTGGCTATATTCAGGCAGATAATGGTGGCTTGGAACAGAATTGCCATGACAGAGAAAGGAGGTAAGTATAGACTAAGACATATTTTAGAGGTAGAGTTATCAGGATTTGTTGATGTGTTAGATGTGAAGAGAGATGGGAATAAAGGAACCAGATACCTCCTTCTAGGTTTTCAGCTGAAGAGACTGAGTTGGGGGAAGACTAGAGTGGGAACATGTTTAGATCTGGAGAGGGAAGATTTCTGTGTGAGCATGTTAGGTTTGAGGTGCTTGTAAGATTTGCAGTGGTAAGTCAAGTAGGCCCTTGGTTAAACGGTTAAAGCCTCATTGGTAAACAGCTTGTAAGCTGTATTTAAACCATGGATTGGGCAAGACTCCCCAGGGAAAAACAGAGAGAGAAGAGGTTCCCAGGACAGAGTCTTGAGGTACCCTACACTTAGACGTTGAGTAAAGAAAAAAAAAAAAAACGAGTTGGAAGAGGATCTACGAATGAGTTAGGAAGTATTTTAAAACAGAGGAGGTCAACTATGTCCAGTGTTGGTGAGAGGTCATGCAAGATAAGGACAGCGAGTTCACCATTGGACATGCAACTCGACGCTTACTCATACTCTTGACAAAAGCAGACTTGGAGATATGATATGGGGAGTGGCCCTACCCACGTGGTTTAGCAGAGAGCGACAGGCAAGAAAGTGAAGAAACGAGGATAGGCAATTCTCTTGAGAAGTTTTGCTGTGGTGTTGAGTTACAAGATGGTAGCTGGAGATGGTTATGGACTCAAAGGAGGCTCTTTTGTTTTGTTCCTGTTTAAAGATAGGAGATTCTAGAGCATATTGGTAAACTGACAGAAATGAACAAAGAGATTGCTGTGGTAGAGAGAGGGGATGGCTGCAGAGTTCAAGTGTGGTTGGTCCTCTATAATGAAAGGAAAACTGGAATTGTGGTTATGACTACCAAGAGTCTCACCGATGGAGGGGTGGGAGAATGAGGACATTTCCACCTCTTACTTTCTCATTGAAAGATTAAGGTCATCATCTGGGTGATGTGTTGTGTGCCTTGGGAATGACTATGAATAGTCATTTGAAGAGTGGGAAGGTTTCACGCTGGGGCAGTGCATTAGGCTGACCTGGCAGTGCTTGGGGGTTTTGCTGGGTTACAAGCTGCCAAGAGTTTGTGCATTGTGAGGTCACTTTATTTTCTGTTCACTCTCCATTTTGAGGAAGCTGTGAAAGTTTGTCCACACAACAATTTTAAAACAATTTTTTTAACCTATAATTGTCGAGACATTTGATTATCCAGAACCACAGCAAACCCTTGTGGGAGAATGCCACGGGCACAGCATTTATGAAAGTCATTTAAGTGTTATTAAGACCGTCTCATATTACATTGAGTCCGTGGCAAAGGGCAAAACAGTATTTATCCTCTAGGGGACACTGTTTTGGAAACAAAGCATCCCTTTTAATAGCATGCCTTCCTAGTGTATGCATAAATAGCGCATGTCTAACTTTGGCATTGAGCAGGCACAAGCCCAACAGTAGATCCTCTGTGGTTCTTTAGTTCCCTCTAGCAGTGACATTTATTTGCTTGTGCTTGGGTAGAATACAGAAATTTTATATTATTACTTTATTATGGAGTGCAACAATTTTGATGGGTCCTCACATCACCTTCAGTGTGATCCTTACCTGTCAGCCCATGTGCTCATGACTGTAATGTGAGGCAAGTAACTTTGGACTTCAGGGCCCTCACCCAAGGGGTTTTGTTCTGAACGTCCTCCAAGGTCTCTCTTAACTCTAGTTTTCTGTGGTTCTCTGTTCTCATTTGGTTTTATTTAGTCTTTGGTTTTTCTGGAGGTCGGACTGAATTAGTTGTGGCCCCACAATTAATTTTCAACATTTCTGCCTTTGATCCAGCCAGCTGTCTCATGAAAGGGAATGATTTCCTTGGCTGTTATGCCTTAAAAATCAAGCAGTCGCCTTGTAGCTTTTAACACCAGACCCATGGTTTCTGGTTTGTCCTGCTCTGTAAGCTCTGAAACTGGGATGGAATTGGCTCCTACTGAACTTGGTCTACATTATTTTGTGTGTTTTACTACCCACAGAATGAATAATGGTCCTGTTTTAGGACATGAAGAGGAAGTTGGGAGAAGGACAACCTTCCGACTTTTTTATCCAGAATCTGTTTTTTCAGATCCCAATCACAATGATCCTAATACTACGGCGATTCTCACTGCTTTTAAGCCGCTTGATTTAAAGTGGTTGTGGGAATTGTTGACAGGTGGCAAAATAGTAAGTTGGCAAAATTGATCTGCCTTCTGATTACCTTCAGTTTTTTTTTTTTTCCCATTAAAAAAGAAAAAAGACAACCACAATGTTCTATTTTCTGGGTTCTTATTTTATTTCAGAACACTAATGGTTTTTGGAAGAAACCAGCCTTGAACTTAATCTACAGACCTTATCAAATCAGAGTATTAGATCCTTTCATTATCAGAATGGCAGCTTATGAACTGCTTCACTTCCCAAAAGTGTTTCCCAAAAATCAGGTACGTATTTTTCCTGGCACAGTTTCAAACTAAAGATCTGCCTGGGGTAGGGTGGAGGGTTCCGACGGTTTTCAGAAAGGATGAGGGCCAGGACTCACAAGGTGGCTTCTGAAGGCCACGTCTGAGGTAGTGAACTTAGATATCTGGCTATTATCTTTATGTTCTTCGGACTGTAAGGAAAGAGTGTTAAAGGGAATGTTGTTTTGTTTTGTTTTTTTCCTGCCCTTGCAGAGCCCTTCCGGTGTCTCCTTCTGTATGCCTGAATGGCTCATTTCTCATAACCTTGTCTTCAATATTCTGCAGTGAGGAGAGTCTGACGGGGTCGGGGGCTGATGGGCCAGCCGTGCTCAGAGTAGCAGGAAGGGATTCAGAACAAGTGCGTGGCTTTTCAGGCTAAAAAGAACTGTCTGAAGCACTCCGATAAAAATAGCACCGGTAAACCAGAGGAAAGGCAAAGGAAGGACAAGGTAGTTCAGAAATATTTCTGCGGTCACAGAGGAGACACTGGTCCTGAAATTGGAGGAAGGGTGGTTGAAACTCCAAACTCTTTAATTAAGTAAAGGGAGTCTCACCGATTGTGACTCTTGTAGTTCTTCAGTTATGTTCCCTAGAAAACAATACTCTCCAGACCCATACAGTGGCAGAGACCAGTTTTCATCAGAAGCTTGAGCAAGTGTGTAACATAATATCTAAGCTGAAATGAGGTTTTTCTTTTTGGTAATCAGGGAAAATCCAAAGAAATAAACATACATCATGTTATCTTTTCTTTAGTATGCTAAAAAAAAAAATTCTCAAGTTTAGAATTGTTAGATTCTCATGCTTAACATGAAACCACTTACAAAGGAATATATATCAAATATAACTACTTATATTTATATTCTAATATATATGTTATATAAAGGAAATCATCCTTCTCTTCCCTCTGTAACTATCCCCTTTTTTTTTTGCCTTTTATATCTTTCTAGACTATTTTCTATGCATTTACACTTTTTGTTCAATTATTTTCTGCCATTTCCTCCCTCCATTTAATGAACTATTTCCTTATTTATAGACATTTCCATTTGCATCCAGCTTTCTTCCTCTACATACTATGGAGGAATGCATGTGATTCTAGGTATTTTCAGTCCATGTGTGTGATTTCTGTAGGATAGACTCCTACAAGTGGGATTCCCAAGTCAAAAAGCATAAAGATTTTAAATTTAAGCCTTATTTCTTGGTAATTTTTGAAGGGACAGCTTCTTAATAATTTCTTAATTTTGAGGGGAAAAGACTGCTTCTGAATATACGTTTTGTGACTTCTTAGCTCTAATTTTCCTAAGTGAAGTAAGATAAAACTTTTGTTTTCTGTTTTAGGTAGTGTCTCCAAAAGCATAGGATGACCCTTATCTTAATTAGGTCTCCAAAACTAGTTGTAACTAGATTAAAGTTCCAGTAGAACATGGTGTGCCAGAAGCCAAATGAGGACGTAACGCTATTTCAGAGAGGTTATGTGGGATGCTGTCCAGAGGTTGAGCACAAATGATAAACATTGGTTCTGGAAACATGGAAGTCCTATTGGTAATACAGACAAGAATAAAAGAGGGAGAAAGCCTGCTTGACTTAGGTTAAACAGAACATGGGACATGAGCAAGTGGAGGTGAATCTTTAATAGAGTTTTGCTAGAAAAGAGAGCAGAGAAATGGTTGAAAGACATCGGATCAAGGAAGGTTTTGTGGTTTTTCAAAGACAGATGGCCATGATTATATGCTGAAGGGAATGATTCAACAGAAGAAAATAATGAGAAAGTGGGTAATGGTAGAAGCAGGCTTGTTGAGAGAGACGAAATTGGATGAAAGAGTGCACTACTGGCGAGGTTGGCCATAGGTGGGAACAGACATCATGTGCACCTAAGAGGAGTGAGCGCTGAAAATACAGGTGAAGATGAAGGTAGATTGGGAATTGGGAAGATGGTATAGTTCTTCTCTGTTTCTGTTAGTAAAACAAGGATTCAGTTACCAGTTTAAAGTAGAAAGGAGCCTGGGGCTGTTGGATTTAAAGGTATAAAAGTGTCACCTTGGAGAGTAGGAGTGGAAATTTACTCGGGAAATACTGAACGGCCACTTGAGGCTTTGGCCATAAACGTAAAGTGTGCCCAGGCACATACGTTGTTTTCTCTTAGCTTGTTCTGCTGCTTGGGTGTGGGTGGAGCCGGGGTTAAGATTCTGTCAGGTGATCATCTATTTCTGTGGGTGACAGTACAGAAAATGGAAGGTCTCCATAAGGGAATGGTGATAATCACGGCTGAAAGTACTCTAAGATATGAAGAAAGGAAGTAGAGGACATGAAGGGGGGACATGAAGGGACAGAAGGGGGAGAAAGTGATGGGATCAATGAGGTTGGAGGCTTTTAACCTCCAAAAACCTCCAAAAACCCGGCTTTTAACCCAGTCACTAATTTCCTTTTCTAACAGATGGTGAAGAGTTGTGGTGGTCACAGTAGGGCAGAGGGTAAAGAAAAGCGTATTTCAAAGGCAGTTAGGCTTTCAGACAGGCTTGCCTCTGTGAGTTGATTTGCTATTATTGTGCTTCTTGGATTTCTTCTCCTCCTCAAAATCATAATATGTAATTTCCATGGAATCTGTAAGTAATACTTAATCGAAAGAAAATCTCTTTAGATTGCTGTGTTAAAAAGTTTAAGATGTATTTTGTTTTTGCCTTTGAAGGCCATCCTGGTGAGAATTAAAACTTTGAAGATCTTACTGTCAAACATGTGACTGCATTTTCAGGATATAGGTGTATATGATGGGGAAGCTTGGTTTTTGTTTTTAAATTGATAATAATCCAGTTGAGACTGTGACATTACTATGTATATATCTGGAATTTTTATTTCCTAATCAGAGTCTTAACTATTTGTCATTGAAGTTACTTAGTCTTTCCCTACAGCTAAATTACTAGGATTATAAAATAGATTTAGTTTGAGGCTTCTGTGAATTCTTTCACCATGATCATCCATTAGCAAATTAACCTGTCCTTACATTTCATAAATGGGTTCAAAATTCACAGGCTATGCTTTTTCCACAGGAAGACAAATTCAGCATGTTTTATAAAATACGGCGGCAGTGGCATCCTTTTCCTTGAGCCTCATGGTGTTTCTTCATTTGATAGTTGTCCTCTGGGCTAATATTGCAGTTAAGTTTTATTTGAAAGGTTTTCTAAGATTCCAGTCACACTTTCTATGCTTTTTCAGAGTTAGGATATTAACTGGGGGTTGGATCTTAGACATGATGAGGGTTTAACCTAAGTATTTCTCACCTGATTAAATGTTCAGAAGTCCTGGTTTCATAGGGTGAGGTCACCTAAATATGCTTTGGAAACAAGTATCTTGTTTGGGTTAAAAAAAACTTTAATTTCTTTTTCCAGAAACCCAAGCACCCAACAACAGGAATTATTGCCATCACATTGGCTTTTCACATATGTCATGAAGTTCACCTTGCTGGATTTAAATATAACTTTTCTGACCTCAAGAGTCCTTTGCACTATTATGGGAATGCCACCATGTCTTTGATGAGTAAGGTAATACATACCTACTTGGGTGTAATCTTTGATCCTTAGAGTTGGAAAGCCCACATTTTCTCCTCTGTCATTTTTACTGAGGGAACAGGCTTTGAGAGTTTGAGAGCTGCTTAACCCTACCAAGAGCTCCCAAGTGCTGAAACTGGGACTTGGATCCGGGGTTGTTAGTACCACCCTTGTTCCAATTTGTGGGCCCCGGACCCTTGGGAATATGACACAGTTATTCTCATGTATCATCAAACCCATACAGGCACCCAGCCTTATCTTAGATGATGTTTGCACTATTTATATACACATACGGGCAACTTGCTATTTGTAGTATCTCAAATTCACTTAGCACTGCCATGGAACAGAGACACTCATCCACGTAAGAGGATTGAGCACTGAAAACAAGGGTAAAGGGTAAAGATGCAGGTGCATTTGGAGTTGGGAAGATGATGTAGCTTTTTGTTGTGCTTTTCCGTGTGTTGTTTTTTTTTTTTTTTTTTTAGTTATGTAGACGAGGTCTATAACATTTTAGCTCCCTGGAAGAATATTCATGGTCAAAAAGGTTGCAAACCTTTATAGATCATACTTTTCTTGAATTAGAGATCAGCGATGGTAGATAGTACCTTTAAGACTTTTTATTATTATTTTGGAGGGAGAAAGAGAGGAAATCCTAAGCCAGTTTCATGCTCAGCTTGTGGCCTGACACGGGGCCCAACCCACGACCATGGGATCATGACCTAAACTGAAATCAAGAGTCAGATATTCAACCAACAGAGCCATCCAGACACCCCAAGATCTGTAAGCCTTTTTAACAGAATGGGAAGGAGTTGTCTAAGTGAGGTTAGTGGCATATCACTAGTGTTAGGATTAAAATGTTATCTGTACATTTTTAATATGGAAGTATGAATGGGTCACTGTAATGGATATGGACCTATCCTATGTAATCAGTGCCCTTACATCATCATCCCCAAATACTACAGAAGCTGGAGAACTGGTATTACCTCACCTCCCACCCCTTGTGAGACAAATGCTTAAGTAGTTCAAGAGTTAGGTACCTGGGGCAGACTTTAGGATGCTTTTCTCCTTAGTCCTAAATAACATCGTAACAACTTTGTGAGGAAAATTAGGATATCCATCAAGAGTATGGAACTCTTTTTATCTCTAGGCTGATGTCTCTTAGGAGTTTTGGGTGCTTTTATTAAAATGATCAACCCACTTTGACTTAAAATTTTGGTCTCTAGTCTTACGTCCCTTTTAGGAGGACAGGAAATGATACCCGGGGGGGGGGGGGGGGCTTTACGTGATGGTTTAAGTGGAAAAGAGTGGGCTGTAGGGAAGGCTGTAGCAAAAGAATGAGCAAAGAATAAGGTAACTGAAAAGTCTACCTGTATACTTGCTACTTGAGTTTTTCATTCAGAAACTTTATAGATACTGTGCATTCCATTGCTGCTGTTAATATTTTTTGACTGGGGTGGTGACTTTATTATACTTTCCCTCTTTAGAATGCATATCACAATGTGACAGCGGAGCAGCTCTTTTTGAAGGACATTATAGAAAAAAACTTTGTAATCAACTTGACTGAAGATTGACCCTACAGACTCAGAAGACGATGCTAACAGTATTAGTTTTATTTTTATACTGCGATTTTTAGTTTATTTTTAAATATGTTGGATGCACGTGTCAAGAAATCGTGTACATAAAAGTCTGTTGTCGCCTGGTGAGTCATAACCACCAGCTTAATTTCTGTGAATATATTTAATTTATAAAACCAGGATATGTTTAGTTATCAGGGAAATAAGTTTTTGAATGCATTGTTTTTAAAACAACCTAGTTTTCTGAAGTGTTTTTAAACATCTTTTTATAGTTACTTCATGTTAGACTTTTGAAGGGATGCGACTTCTTAGTAGGGGATTTAGTTTACCACAACAAATTTTGAACACATTTTGAGAGGTGTACTTGTCTACTGTAAATTGGTGGGGAATGGAGATGTGATTGTGCCTTGATATGGCAAAATGGAACCATTTTAGGCATGTATCTAAATGGTTGATTAGTTCCTTTTTGTTGTCCCCGAGGAGACCAATTTTAATCTTAAAAGCAGCCCTGAACACAACAGTGGGTTATGGTCAAGGAAATCTAAGACCATACTGGTTTCATTAAGCTTTTAACTAAACCAGGATTATTAATGAGTAATTTCATAGAAGGAAGGTGGTGTTTTTGTTTTTAAGGTGAAGGAAATAGGCTAAACATGAAATTCTGGATAAGTAAATAGCCTAAGAATACAATTACTGAAGTCTGGTGACTGCATTATTTTTAAGTTTATACAAAGAAGCTCCAGGAGACCATTGTTAAACATCATTTTCTGCCTTGTTTAATATATTAAAATTTGAAAGTTTACTATTTGAATTAAATTAGGAAAAATGAAGACGACACAGTAAGTTAAACCCTTAAGAAGATTCAAGCTGTTTTTGGATTTAAATGGTATTTTCATGAAAAAAATCTCAACTGTCCACGATTAAATCACATCTTCAAAGGGAAGGCTTATCTGGATACCTAGGGTGCATCAGAAGAATCCCACTGGATGCAAACAAGTCAAAAACCAGTCCAGCGGAGGTGGTGAGCTAGTCTCCCTTCTCGTTTTGGGGAGGGAAGGGTATGGGGGTGAGGGAAAAAGAAGTTACAGGAGGGCTGGAATTAAAAGTTCTCAGGAGGGGAAAGAGTTGAAAGAACGGCTGTCTTGAACAAAAATTACCACTGGGAGACGATGGAGACCACCCTCTCTGGAGTCTGTCAAGGGTGAACTGTTAGAGGGGACGCAGGAGTAAATACTTAAGAGGAGTATAAGGGGGGAGGACACTCTGAGGTGGAAAAGACGGGTATTAGTGTGACCTGTTCCTCATACCACAGAGCCGTAGTTTGCAAACTAATTTAGGCTTCAAAAAAGGATGGTGCTGGCTCTAGTGAAAGTAAAAAACCACTGGTAGCATTTTCAAATGTTACTGTACGGACTAAAATAATGGCAGGCAGTACAGTCTGATGCTAAATTGAGGGATCTGGCATTTTGTGGGGTATGAGAGAAGGCTACAAACCTCAAGGAAGAAAATTCTCAGCAAGACATATATATACAATTTATTAAAAACACAAGAACACATTAAAATTTCACTATTTATACAATCTAAATCCTAGCAACATATACAAATACTGAGTGACTACAGTACATGCCGAGGTAAGAAAAGTACATTCTGGGAGAATCACTGACAAACCATTTTTATCTTCCAATATGTATTTCAGTATTCTGTTTGGTTTCTACCTTTCCCAGTGCAAAAAAAAAAAAAAAAAAAAAAAAAACTAGTCACAAATTGGAGCAAATAAGAATTGGTGCCACAGTTGAAAGTATTTTAATAACCATCCAACTCTTAATTCATTTTGCAGTTTAGGGACTTCAAGTTCAGAACAGAAAGGCAGAACTAATAGGCAATTTTTTAAAGGTAGAGCTTAATTGATTTCTCTTAAAAGAGTGTGACAAGTTTTTGGCCCACAATGCGTCTTATCGTCTGACATGGCGTTTCCATAGCCCTTTCACTCTCCAGGTGACCAGGTGGAGCCAAGGCAAGGAAGTTCCAAGCTTTCTCAGTTTCCAAAGAATTATGGCCACATTCATGTTTAGATGAGTGCATTTTCTGCTGGGGCATCGGAGGGCAAGAGTATACATGACACCGTAATTCCAACTGCTGTATAAATTCTCTACACAAACCACTTCATCAGCGGATAAACCCATTCAATGCAAAGTGCAAATAGTGAAACATGAATTTAAATAACTGAACTAGACCCCGCATATACAAGAGGATCTATTTAGTGTTACAGCTTTTAATACAATACAAATCAGCATTCACAATATCTTGAACAGTGCTGGTTCCGAAGACCATGTGTCAGAAGTCAGTGTGATTTTAGGAAACCTGGAAGGGCCACACGTGCTGTACCATTGTCTGACGATTGTGCTAACAGGAAAAAAATTCATCCAAAAAAACAGAGTGACTTACGCGTCTTTTTTAAATGTTTCAAGCAAAGAATAAAAATTCAAGGGAATTTTGAAAAAAAAAAAAAAAGGTTACTTTCACATTTTCAGTTGTTACTTGATTGTCTCCAAAGCTGTATAGATAGGTATCAATAGACATAGAAATGGTGTTACAAAACCCAAAAGCAAAACTCTAATGTGAAAACAAACGAACTCAAAGTACAATATCAGAACTCTTTGAATCAGGCTCAGCTCTTCATTTGGAAAGTAAAATATATTTATAAAAGCAGTAAAAACTTTTGTAAAAATCACTGGTAGTTCAAGCACAGCACAGTGGCAAAAAAACATGCATCATTTAAGAAAACATTTGCCTCTCAAAAGTTCTGTGGGAAAATCCCTTACACGACATTAAATAAAAAGAACAAGCATCTTTGGGAAGATGAAAGTTTCTCTTAAAGCTTCTAGAACAGGCCTATGATTGGGTGAATAAAAAATAAATTGGTTTACTCTTTCCCCCCCTGAAAGGGGATAACTGCAGTAATACATGTGCTTTACACATTTGTGTCTTAATAAAAAGTTCAACATCTGTGCTTTTTGTTTCAAAATATTTGAAACAATATGAACTGGGTTTTTTTCAATGAATGAAATTATGCAAAGTTGTCTGGAAAAGCAAATGACACCAACAGAAATCATAAGACCAGAGGGCAGAGAGGCTGCAGCGTAGTTGGATTTTTGAAGCAATGCTTTAGAATACTCATCTACCTCAGGAAGCAAGCAGAATGAACACGGTCCTCAACTCTAGCAAATTCTGGAAACAATCTGGTGGCACGAGCCAAAAGAAAGGTCTAGATCCTGATGGGAAATTACATGTCAAGATTAAGTCTACACACTGGGATTTATAGAAGCAGAGATGCCAAATTAGGTTTTAACCTGAGGGCCAGCTTCTTTTGCCAAAGACTTTGAAAGGTTCTTACACTAGAGGCTGGTAAATTACAGATGCTTTTCATTTCACCCATCTAAAACTACTCCTGGGCAAATGGTGACAAAGAAATTGCCTGGAAATTTCACAAACAAGCTGTAATATTTGCTGGCTCGGATGCCAGAGCCTGTGTTCCCTGGGTATGCTGGAAAGGACTGTTCACACCTTCCCCCATACAGATGAGGGCACAGTCACACACAGCTGAGGAATCCATGTGGGCTTTATACTTCTTTCAATATTTTGCTGTGGATCATTAAAAATACTGACTCCCAAATACCTTTGGATTCAAAGAAAAATCCCTGTATATTAAATCAAAGAGGGCAAATTGTTTTTGTTTTTTTAAGGTAAATCCTTTCTGAGAAAGGATTTTTGCCTTTCAGTGTGGTAAATAAATATAAGGGGGTCACGTTACGGTGTTCACTTAGACGCTCTTAAGTTTTCACAACTCGCCCTTTGCAGATAAATTTGGAGGGAGGGAGAGAATCTGTTACAGCTGTGTAAAATTAGAGGATTCATGAGGTTGATGAAACAAGCATCACTCGCTAAAATAACTCAAACATTTTAAAACACGAGAATAGGGCTGGCCCCAGACAGAGCAAGCAGGGCTGAAACCAGCTCACGTACCATGAAATGTTAAAGCTCTTGAGGTGTCAGAAGGTGAAGAATCAATCACCTTGCCCATTACAAGTCAGTTTCCCACCTATAGATCCTTCAAAGGAAAGAGGAGTGTACGACTACCATCAAAACAATGATTATATCACTAATTTTTGGAAAAAAACCCACAAAAAAACCGTAAGGTATATAGAAATAGAACAAAGAAATCCTGATAGTACCCACCTTTCACAAAGCAAAATTTCAAGCCATTAGACATTTCAAGAACAGTACCGTGCGTTATTGCCAGTCCGGCTTACACAGCTATCTCTTGAGTTCATCAATGTACCTGCAGCATTGGTAATAAATACTCTCAGTGATTCTTAAATTTCTTTGAAGTGCATAGTAGGGAGCTTTTTCTGTATTAAAAATAGTGTTTTACAGTAGTAACAAAGAGGATGTTTGAAATTTAACAGGCAAGCAGTAACTGCCACAATAACACTTTTAAAGCAAGATGGCAAGATTAGTAGTTCCCTGTACCTCGGTCATCACATTTTCCCAACCACATCTGTGACAGATACGTAATACATTCTATATATTACTACCACTAACACACAAAAAAGGCCATGTGCTTTAAAACGATGCTTTATGAAAAGCAGCATTACCTTCAAAGAATTTCTTTAAAAACATCACATTCACCATCCCTCCCGGCTCCTGATCCCTCCTGGGTGCTCTGTGGCACCTGGTACACCAGTTCGTCTGGGGCACTTGGACCTGGCTTCCCACCTTTTGGGGTGTCATACTGGGCGCGGGCGGAGGAGCAGCTGTCAGTCCTGGAGAGGAGAGTGTTATATGCTCCTACTACTGGGGGAGCTTGGTTCCCTGCAGCTTTGAAAGTAGACGTTGAGGTCAGCCCCACTGAAGCCGTGGGGTGTCCAGACATATCCATGATGATGGGGGTTGCATATTCGGGCCCAGTAATTGGCAGTGGTTCAGCATAGGCGTGGTAAACTTCTTGCATCGGGGAGTTGTAAGGATCTAAGTCAGCATAACTCGCTTCTTTTCCTTCTTCTGGTTTAAAGGTAGATCTCTGATGAAGGGTGCCAACAATTCCTCCCACCAGTGGCTGTGCATACTCTGGGGTATCACAGAACAAACCAGAGAAAAGTCACCTCATTCATACAGGGATCGTTCAATTTAGGGGGGCAGCAGTAGTCTTACACCAAAAACAAACACTTCTTTAGGGCACTTTCTTCATTATCAACACGGGCCTATGGATTTCTCTACAAGAACTTCAAAAATTAATATTAAACATGTTATGTTTCAAAAGAAGTTAACATGCCACAGAGCTTCAATCATGAAATTTTACCAAACTGTATATGCTCTTCAGGTTTATAGACAGTATTTCACTGGTGAAAAAAAAAAAACCCACTCCATTATTAGAGTAATATTTTCAAATATGACACTGTTTAAAATACGGGGCGCCTGGGTGGCTCAGGTGGTTAAGCATCTGACTTTGGCTCAGGTCATGATCTCAGGTTTATGAGATCCAGCCCCAGATCGGGCTCTCTGCTGTCAGTGTGTGTACAGCCTGCTTCAGATCCTGTCTCCCTCTATTTGCCCCTCCCCTGCTGGCTTGCTCTCTCTCTCAAAAATAAATATAAAAAACTTTTTTAAAAAGAAAAATAAATAAATGTTAACAGAATAAATACTGTAAGGCTCGCTATGTCCTTCCTGCTCTTAATACTCAAATAAAACTCCAGGTAAACAGGTAACATGCCCAGAGCTTGTAGAAACGGATGCTCACAGCTAAGGCACAGAAATGATTCTCTCAAGGTCACCTTTTTAAAAAGCAGTTCTAGGGGCTCCTGGCTGACTCAGCGGGTTAGGCGTCCAACTTTGGCTCAGGTCATGATCTTGCGGGGTTTGTGAGTTTGAGCCCCGTTGGGCTCTGGGCAGAGAGCTTAGAGCCTGGAGCCTGCTTTGGATCCTGTCTCTCTTTCTCTCTGCCCCTCCCTGCCTCATGCTCTGTCTTCCTCTCTTTCTCAAAAGTAAATATTAAAAAAAAAAATTAAAAAGTAGTTCTACCTCAATAAAAGAGCTCATCTCTTACATATGAGAAAGATAAAAGATACTATAAATCCCAAAGCACTTTCCAGCTAAGCAGAGCAGCGTCTTCCCTGACTCTGTGGCGAAGGCTGCAAGCAGTTACCTGCAGAGTCCGTCTGCAGCACTGTGGTGACTTCTCTTGGACTCAAATGATTAACTTCGCTGCTGCTGTAGCGAACTGGGGTTTCTTCATGTTCCACTGATTTGGCAGGGAGAAACTGCTTCATTCCTTTCCACCAACCTTCATTGTGATTGTAAGCAATAAAGACCATTAAATAAAAACCTGCCTCTGAACGGATGATACTGTTTACGGAAGCAATCCTGTTGCATTTAAGCCATTTTTGTAGCACATCTACACAAACTAGCCTCTATGTTCAATCTTTTTGTTGTGGTGGTCGTGATAAAATACGTATTACATAAAATTTACCGTCTTAACCATTTTTAAGTGTGGGTCAGTTGGTTTTAAATACATTCACACTCTTGTGCAACTATCACCACCATCTATCTCTATCATAACTTTAAATCTTGTAAAAACTACAACCGTATCTCCATGAAACAGTAACTCCCCATTCCCATTCTCCATCCCCCCTGGTCCCTGGCAACCACCATTCTATTTTCTGTCTCTATGATTTTGACTCCTTTAAGTACTTCATCTAAGTGGAATCATACAGTATTTGTCTTTTTGTATCTGGCTTATTTCACGTAGCACAATGCCCTCAAGAGCCACCCATCTTCTAGCATATTGCAGAAAATCATTTTTAAGGAGAAATTATATTCCACTGCTTGTATACACATTTCACTTTTCCACTCATCAGCTGATGGGACACTTGGGTTGCTTCCATGTTTTAACTGTTGTGAATAACTGCTATAAAAACAGATGTACAATCAGGTCTTTGAGACCCTGCCTCTAATTCTTTAATTCCGGCATACCTGGAAGTGGAGCAGTGGGTCATATTGTTAATTACTTTTCATTTTATGAGGAATTGCCATAGTGTTTTCCACAGCGCCCGAACCATTTTATAATTCCAACCACAGTGCACCAGTTTCAGTTTTTTGGCAGGAGACATCCTAATGGGTGTGAGATGTAATCTCATAGTTTTCCCTAAAGATTAGCAATGTTGAGCATCTTTTCATGTGCTTATTGGCCATCTATATATATTCTTTGGAGAGATGTCTATTCAAGTCATTTGCCTATTTTTGAATTTTGCTGTTGGTGTTGAGTTTTAGAAGTTCTCTATTCTGGATATTAATCCTTTAGCAGATACATGGTTTGCAAATATTTTCTCCCATTCTGCGTGTTGCCTTTTTACTCTACGGATAGTATATTTTGATGCACAAAATTTTTAAATTTCCACGAAGTCCAATCTATTTCTTCTTTTGTTATTTGTGCATTGGTGACATGGCTAAGAAATCATACCAAGTCCATTGTCATCAAGTTTTTGTCCTGTGTTTTTTTCTATCAATTTTATTGTTTAAGATATTATGTCTTGGTGTTTCATTTAATTTTTACAAATGGTGTTAAGCAGGAGCCCAACTTCATTCTTTCATATGTGAACATTCAATGTTTCCAGCACCATTTGTCATTACCCTAGTGGTCTTGGCATCCTTGCCAAAAATCACTTGTCCAGATTTGTGACAGTTTATCTCTGGGCTCTCCACTCCACTCCACTGTTGTGTATGTGTGTGTTTATGCCAATACCACACTGTTTTGAAATCAGAACGTGTGAATCTTCCAGTTTTATTCTTTTTCAAGACTGTCTTGGCTATTCAGAGTCCCTTGAAATTCCATTGGAATTTCTGAATGGATTTTTCTATTTGTACAAAAAATGTCATAGGGATTTTGACAGGGATTGCTAATGAATCTATAGATGGCTTTGGTTAGTATTGACATGTTAACAGTATTAAATTTTCAATCCATGAACACTGGGTATGTTTCCATTTATTTATGTCTTCTCAAATTTCTTTAGAAATGTTTTATTATTTGCATTACACAAGTCTTTCACTTCCTTGGTTAAATTAACTCCCAAGTATTTTATTCTTTTTGATGTTATTTTGTAAATGAAACTTTTTAGAATTTCCTTTTCAGATTATTGTTTATATATAGAAATGCAACTGATTTCAGTATATCCTTTAGTATATTTAGTATAGTATATCCTGCTACTCTACTCAGTTATTGGTGCTAATAGCTTTGTGTGCATGAGTGCATGCGTGTGTGTGTGTGTGTGTGTGTGTGTGTGTGTGTGTGTGATCTTTGGTAGGATTTTTCTTTTTTGAGAGATTTTTGGTTATTGACTCAATCTCTTCTATTTCTTTGTGAGTCTTGGTAGATTTTGTATTTCTGGAAATTTGTCCATTTCATCTAGGTTATGCAATTTTTTGGCATACAATTGTTCATAGTATTCTTATAATCCTTTTTATTTCTGTAGAATTGGAAGTGATGTCTCTACCTGCATTTCAGATTTTAGTAGTTTGACTCCTTTTTTCTTATTCCATCTGACTAAAAGTTTGTCAATTGTGTTGATCTTTTTGAAGAACTAACATTTAGTTTCACTGATTTTCTCTTTTCCATTCTCTATTTTGTTTCTCTAATCTTTATTATTCCTTCCTTCTGGTAGCTTTTGGTTTAGTTTGTTCTTGTTCAAAGAAATTCCTTAAATTTTTTTTTTTTGATAGAGTATCTAATGCAAAGCAGAACATGGTAGAAATTTCTATTCAAAGCATATACAGAAGCAAATCATTGCTATTAAACTGCAGCCAGATATAATGTGCCTATTGTAGGGTGGTTTTTCGGTAAGTTTTTCTGAAAAAAATACTTCCCAAGATCTGCCTTGGGGCGTTAGCAACACAGGATCTGCCCCTACCACTGCTCTTTTCTACCTTAGTCACAGCAGTGAACTCTTTTGGCTTCTAACAGTTGTTCCCATAGTGAGACTGGAAAGGGGGGAGAGGAAAGGAAAGTGAGACTGGAAAGGGGACCTCTGGTGTTACCTCCAGGAATCTGCCACACACAGAAGGAATTAAGAAAATGGCAGCTCATCATGGCAGAGATGGCAGACCTCACGATTCTGAAACAGCGAGACTCTGCCTGGGAAATACCCACAGCAGAGGGACAAACACACACCATGTTACCAAGACCAGTCTTTCACACAGTGTTCACACAGGCCCCAAAGAAAGCTGGTCTCCTCAAAAAAACAGACACATGGGGCAAATCAGGTTGTCCAGAAAAAAGGAAGAGAGTGCATGCTATGGGAAATTCTTACTTTTCATTCTGTTACTTATTGACTACAAGAGATTGCACAGAAGAGTAAAAATGATCAGAATGTTAGAGGAACACCATTTTTCTAACAAGTGCTGGGGAGTTTATGTGGGCCTGAAAAGAACTTTCCTCTTTTACTACTGCCACCTAGGGAGGTGGGAGTTCCTTCTGATGGAAGGAGATGCAAAGTCTGAGTTACCTGCCCGATCCCAGTAAGGTAAGTCATAGGTGCCTTCAGTTTTTTTCTTTCTGGAAAAATACAGAGACAACATGTTAGCAAATAGAGTGAAGTCACTAGTAAGACAGCTCTGAATCTGCAGGATAAACACTAAAGTTAATAATTAGGAGTATACATTTCCATCTACTAATCTACCTGGGGGAATCCTCTATTTCATTTGCCTTTCAAAGTCGCCACTGCTGGCTCATAAATTGGACTCTCAATAAATTTTAAACAACTATCTCCTGAGATAGTTATTTTGTTACCCAAGGTATTTCCCACTCAAGGGGTGAATGAAATGGAAAAGCTGAGTCCGCAGATGATAAGAGTCAAACTAAAGACTTCAGGATGATGTGGGTTGTATGGGAAAATTACATTAGGTGTATTTTGGTTTCCAATACAAACTTTATAAATCAATTGATTCACAAAGTTCATAGAAAGAAACATCCCCACATTTGCTTCTGCATTGTTATTTTTTCCAACTATCTGTTTTCCTTCCGTGGTCTTTTGTTCCCAAGGAGTTTATAGTGTCCTATATAAGCATCCCAGTTTATGTCAGTGCTATCTTAAACAGTGATAAATGCCAGAGGGACAACAGGATGCTCCATGCCTGGGGGGGGGCAAAAGCCACACGTGCAATGAAGATTCTCCCTAGTCCACCCTTCAGAATTCAGACATATCTTCCCCAGGAGAAATCTCCCTCCTCCCCGTTAAGAATTACTATCTATAGGGATGCCTGGGTGGCTCAGTTGGTTGAGCGTCCGACTTTGGCTCAGGTCACGATCTTGTGGTTCGTGAGTTCAAGCCCCGCATCGGGCTCTGTGCTGACAGCTCAGAGCCTGGAGCCTGCTTTGGATTCTTGTCTCCCTCTCCCTCTGCCCCTTCCCTGCTCATGCTGTCTCGATCTCTCAAAAATGAATAAATGTTAAAAAAAAAAAAAAATTACTATCTACAAAGAGCCTTAAAAGGAAGTGTTCTGATTCAAGAATGTAAATCTAATTAAAATTAACACCCTGCAAGCTAAAGAAAATGCAGAAATTATTCTAGTGTATAATGAGGACAAGACAGTTATGTGATTTGCTCAAGACATAAATGTGGCTTTCTCAAAGAGCCCAAGCTGTGTGCTTTTCTTACTTGAAAACATTCTTCTCCAGGATAGGACTTTATTTGTATTAGAGATGTTAAAATCTTCCTCACTTTAAAGTCTGGCTATTATTTAAAACATGTCATTTTTAAAAAATATAATGTAAAATTTGTGGAAGAGGTGGTAGGCACTAAAGCTGTTAATTAAAAACTGAAGTGCAAAGTAAACAATAAAGGGCTGGCTTAATAATTAGTTTTCTTCTTGAAAATCCTGTAATCAACCTAAGACTAAAAAGTAAAAGGAAACCAATAATCTTTTCTAAATGGAAGTCAGATACCTTATATAGCTAAGACAACAAATTAAGTCTGACTACTAGGCAAAGGCTGTGCTAGAAAAGATTTTATAATAATCTAAAGTGGCAAAGCCTCAGGTTATTTATTACATGTTAAGTGCTTAGAACAGGGGTGCTTACCATGAGTTAAGGGTTCAGTAGGTTGCAGCTGAGTTTATTATTATTCTCCTCCTGGCTATTTTCCACATCCCCTTCATGAATCTCTTTTACTCCTCATGAAGTCAGTCATTAGCAATTTCAACCACATTCTTAGAAATAACTTCAGTTCTGTAGCTCAGACCTTTGGTCCTGAACAAGCATCTGTTTCTTGAGAATCTGAACATCCATAGGGTCCTTATGTGCCCGCTGATCTCAGGACTTGACTGCCGCCTCCCCGAAAACCTGATTCCCAATCCTTACCCTCTGTGCTTTAACCCTTGGGGATGGGAATTGACTGCCTGATAATATGTCCAGGGGCAGAGGTGGTTCAGAGTGTGGGCTCTGTGCTGTCGGGGCCCAAACTCCACTCTGCTGCATATACACCGGGTGACCTCGGACAAGTTATTCATGCTCTGTCTCACTTTCTTCTTCTGTAAAATGGGATTTATAACAGTACCTGCTTCATTGGTCGTTTTGAGGATTAAGGAGTTAAAACATGTAAAGCACTTAAAATAATGCCTAAAACCAGCTTTAATTTTCTATAAAAGCTAGCTGTTGCTGCTGTTCTCACTGTTACTGTTGCTTCTGTCCAGTTCCCTAAGAGCACTGTGAACTTTCTTCCCTGGACTTCCCTAAAGCCCTTGCTCTTCCTTTCCCTGATTCCCTCATAATAACTTGTTGGGTCTCTGCTCAGACAGCCTTCTTAAAACCATGAGTCCAGGACCACCTGCTTCTTCAACTTCCTCCCATGGCATACGCTGTGTGGTCAGTACTATCGCTGACCGTTTCTGCATCATTATCTTCTCCATCCTGTAAACTCGGGCTCACCACTCGACTCCCAGCGGTCAAAACTTAGCACACGGCAAGAGCTCAAATATTTGCTTAACGAACAAATGAAGTCATTCTCTTGCTCCACCAAACCTGTCCCTCCTGTCCTCTCCACTCATGACATCCCTACTGGTCCAAGCGCACAAGCCTGAAACCTCGGATCATCCCGAGTCCCTCCTCCTTCCGTAGCAGCCAGTTGCGCATCATCTGATAATCTCACCTATGTGCTTCACCCTCCTCGATGACCTCCTCATCCACAGACTGAGACCTGAATTTGTCTCCCCGAAGCTCCCGTCCCCAATCCAGCCCCAGGCCGCACCTCCACAGTTCCTCCTCGGTGCTCTCCCGTGCCAAGCCTGCACGTGAGGACTGGCTATCCCGCCTGGACTCCACAACTCTGTGCCTTCGCTCAAGCACACAGTCTGGGCTGTTCCCTACCTTCCTCCATCTGGGCACATCCAGCGGTCTCTTTACGGCAAAACAAACTTGAGGCTCACTCTTCCCCGCAGGGAAGACTTCAGGTAGCTCTCCCAGTTCTCACACCTGTGTCTCCGGCCCTTCATAATAACCCCTCAAGGCATGTGCCAGTTCTTTATTCTGTGAGTTAGCCCTGCCTAACACCTGGGACACAGGAACGGTGTCTCTTTCTTTCAGGAGATATTACTAAGCACCTACTGTGTGTCAGGCTGTTCTTACCCATGTGTATATTCCAGCATGTAAAGCAGATTTTGCTATAATAAAGATGCGCAGTAAATGACTGTGCAATTGAACATACTCGTGTTTTATGAAAAGGAGAAACAAATGTATTTTTACTTTAATAACTACCTTACCTTTCCTTCTCAAAAAGGTGAACGGTAGTTTATCTTCTAGATTTAGTGTATACTTCACATTTGGAAACAACCCTCCGAGGCCCCGTCAGGGGAGCTAGCTACGTACTGACCTGCTCCTCCAATGCCAGGCACACACCACCGTGAGGATAAGGGTGCTGAGCACCATGACGAGCACCGGCACCAGGACCGCAGCCAAGGCGACATCTGCAAACACATCAAAGGCAGACTAGGGAAGGGAAAGCGGGAAGGTTCCCCAGGTCATCCCTTAAAGCTTTTGTGTCTCAAAAGCTACCGTTCACAATATTTATGAAATGAGGCCGGGCAAGTGTTGGTAATGGCAGAAGCCTTCACAGACACGTGGAAGTCTCTCACACTATTTGCTTCACCTTTGTACACGCTTAAAATTTTTCATTGTGACTTTTTAAATCACCAAGACAAACTGAAAGGCAAATAAAAAACTCAGAAAATATCTTTCTGAATATGTGGTAAAGGATTACTATCATTTATATATTACAGAACATCCAAGTCAAAAACAAACAATAGAAAAATCAGAGATGATTGAGCAATACAATGAAAAAACCCAAGTGACCATTCAACATGTTAGCATTACTAGTAATCACAGAAACAGAAGTTTAAGCAAGAATGAGATGCCATTTCTGTTTATCGAATTGGCAAATATTTATAACAATAATTGCTAGGAAAGGTTATTAGGAAACAGTTATTTTTATGGGACTTTAAATTGATACTTTCTGGATCATTTTGGGGCAATACGTATAAAAATCAATTACTTAGCAATTCCATGTCTAGAATTTATTCTTAGAAAAAAAATTAAGACAACATTCAAAGATGCATTTTTAAGATGGTCTGTTTCTGTATCTGCAAAAGAATGAAAAACTGGAAATAATCCAATGCTCAACAATGAAAGGGAATAAATACATCATGGTGTCCTCATAGTAAAATATTATCCAGCAATTGGAAATGATATTGCAACATGATGGGGAAAATATTTATAGACAGGGGAAAGCAACAACGTAGTGTTACGTATAAAAAAAGCCAATGTGCATCAACAGGGCAGAAAGTGACAATGCTTGAGCCTGCAGGGACCAGGAGATCATTTAATCCCCTTATCTCCCTCCACAGATAAGGAAGTCTGGGCCCAGATACAGAAAATGGTCCACCTCAGGTCATTTGAGCCATCAGTTTCTTCCCTAATCTGGCAACCCTGTCCTGGCAACTGCTGATGCCTGCTGGGGGCTAAGCACCAGACACTGTGTTGGGCCTGACCCACAGCATCTATTGTACCCTTATAAATGTAGCCAAAAGAGAAAAAGAGGCTGCTGATACAGGAGAAGGAGAGGATAACGCATAACCTGAGGCCTCTGAGGGCAGAGGTGGATCAGCCCTGGGCAGGACTAGGAACTTCGTTCTTCAACGCAGCGGAAAGAGGGTACAGGTGAGTTTGCAGGCTCCACAGATCGGGAGCGTCCTTCTAATTGCTTCTACTTTCTTCATAAAGTTGAAGAGGTAACTAAGAGTAACTAAAGAATCTCTGGGTCAAGGGTTTGAAAAATATGGAAAAACGACTGTTGAGAACAGAAAGAGCTAACCAGAGAAACAAAATGACCATGGGCTGGTGCTGAGGGCCCCCCGGAGGGAGGATTCAGGAAGACACAGGGGCACAAATCTGATCATGATATGATTTTCTCCAGCATCACTCTCAGCCTGGATGTAAAAATGGAAAAGAAATGCATAAAACAGGCATCATCACTCAGGCTAGAAAGCACTAAAAATTCAGAAAAATAAATGTGCTTTATCCCTAAAAATGTATAACTGGAGAGAGAACCATCAGGTTCAGGTGGATACAGGTCGATTTAATCAGAGGTTTAAAAAATCTGCTTAGGTTCACAAAATAATAAAACATCTACACAGTACCATCCCACAGAAAAGGAGACAAGGAATCTTTAACTGGAAAGACCTCTACATTCTTTTATTCTTTTGAAGAATCCTAGCTCTGGAAGAAAATGCTTTAAGGATACTTTCAGTCTTGAGATTTTAAGATTCTATAATCAGATTTTAAGACGAGCAATACTTTAAATGGCTGTTCTTCCATCCAGGCATGTGGCCTGGAATTCTGCCCAAACAGATTTCTTCTGCAGACTGGTAAGAAGCTTTGTGGGACACTGAGATCTCGTCTCTAAGAAGTCTTGCTTCTCTTCAGCTTTTCCAGCAGCATGAGAAAGAAAATGGTCTGTTTAGAAAATACCTTAGAAGAATTGAAAGAAAGTGACATGTGGAAAGCTGGGAGAAAGTTATCTGCATCGGGCAAATTTTCAGAGAACGAATAAAGTTCTGTGTGGCACAAGTTAGTTGGAATGAATTACTTCCTCCTCGTCTCTGCATGGTCCTGAAAATGCTTTATCTGCCAACAGCGAAATTAATTCCTCTGACACTGATGGTTTTTTCTGAGTCCAACTGAAATTTTGTTTTTCAACAACTAGTAAAATCAAAGTACTATGTTTCATACATGTTAATACCTTATTTATCATTCATAAAACCTGAAAGTAAATCCTACTACATTTATATTTATAACCGGAAAAAACTGATGGTAAACATTTTAAAAACAGAGACCAAAGTTTTTTAATGAACATGTTAACTCACAGTACTTTTTAAAAAGTGTTAGTTTTCACCAAAACTTATTTTTCACCCCCCCTTCCCTTTTTGCCACCAAATTTTCTCTCCAACAAATTAATATATAACGAGAGGAAGAAAAAATGTTTGTTTCCTGCAATGGTTTTAGTTATTTTTATAAATAGAGACTACTTGTGTTTGGCTGTGGTGGGGAAAAAAATCACAAGAGAAGACCCAGAATATAGCAGCCATCTCTAAATATTTAAAGAACAATTCTACATGGCACTGGAGAAGAGAAATCAGAGCGATGCAATCAGTCTCTTCTCTAAGGTAAGGAGTAAACATTTTTGGCTCTTCTTAAAAAACACAGTTAAGAGGAAAAGAAGCTGAGGGTTTAAAAACCGGACGTGTTTCTGAAAATTGAAATTACAAGCAAAATAAAACACGACCCACGTAACGGGTGCTAATGTGGGGGCCTGGTACCTTTGGTTACATTCGGAGTCACGGTGGTGTTTCGGATATCAGGAGTGGCAGTTGTTTGCTCCGTCTGTGCAGGAAACTCATTGCTACTACGAGGCTGTAGTGGTTGAGTAAATTTGGGGGCTCGACCTTGAAAAAAGTTTCAAATACTCTTTATTCTTTTGTCTACAACAGCTTGATTAAAACAAAGTTCTTTTACAATGCTTTTAATATGTTTTTGGAAAATTATACCACAATCCAGGGACCACCGCATTCTCACACATGAAGCAGGCATACCTTTGGCTATTTTTGGAGGGGTTGTGGTGTTTCTGAGGTCATTGCTGTTTCGAGGAGGTGGAGTTTGAGTAAGTTTTGGAGGACGACCTTGAAAAACGGTTTAGAAAAGTTGAGACATTTTGCTTATGAGAGTCATAGTTAAAAACAGTCATTTAAATGTCTTCAACGTTCCCTAGAGTAGTTATTTCTGCTCAGCGATTTTAAATCTTGGAGAGCAATATGTCAGAAGGATAAATATACTATGCATTAAATGTACAAACTTACTAGGATTTCTCACTTTTTAAGATAATTATATTCTCTTAAAATAATTTCCTTAGCGAGGAGAAAACGGAGGAGGTGAATAATGTTTAAAGCTACAGAATTATCATCACAGTCTGACACACTACTCATTCAAGTCACTTAAGAAACATTTGAGGGCCCACTGCGTGGGGGCATTCTGGTAGGTTTTGGAGATACAATAGGAAACAAAGTATTAAAATATTATGTAATAGCGAGGGAAGTTATTTCCGCTTCTAATTTACTCAGAGGAAAAGGCACTTGGACTAAGCTTACTGTTATAATCATCAGTGTTTGTGATACAGTATATTATGCTACATGAGTCCTGATTAAAAATTAAGATTGAGACTATGCCTGAAAAAAATCACATTATATTATCTCATCGATGATATTCTTTCTTCTTCCACCTGTAACCTTTGAAACCATTCTGATACTAAGTTTTTAATAGAATAATTATTTCTTTGTAAAATTTCTTTAAGATATTAAAATTAAAAGCTAAACACTCACATTGTCGTTTCTTATTTTCTCTGAGAACAGCAAAGCCATTTTAAATGAATCCAGTAAAAATTACATATCTTAAAACATACTATCACTTTACCTTTAGGAATAAACTGACATCCAAGAAGTTCAATTTTCATGGCAATTTTCTGCTGCCATTGGGTAGGATTCACTCTAATAAAACGTGCAATAATTGGTGGCAAAAAGTTATTACGCACATCCTGGTGATAATCTTTGTTTCCTTGAAATATCTTTAAAAAACAACAAAAAAATGGTACTTTACATCAGCAGAGGTCAGGGCTAAATTGTTCCACTGAAACATGTTTTTGTTTTTTTTTGCTCTGGGCCTTAAATGAGATCTGTAAAGTATGACAGTAAGAATTAATTTCTCACAAGATAAATGAATCGTAATTTGGACAAACTATTAAGAAACTGCACATTCTTCATCAAAAACTTATAAAAACATTGAATACAAAAATGATTTTAAGATGATTCAAACATAACAAAAATGTTAACTTGGCAATTTGGGAAGAGGGCTTTAATTTCAATGAGTCAGTTTAATTCCATTAATAAATCAGTAATTCTAGTGTAATTACCAACTATTTAAATATATTAATTTTCTTTTCAAAGTAAAGCATAAGTGAACATACAATATCTTAGAGGAAATGCTTTACTGTGTACTTTTCATAATTTTTCTTTCAGAAGAGAGAAAGTGAACGCACACTAAGGAATACATAAGTTATATACCTCCACCTACTGGATAAACTACATAAAGACACTTCCCACATTAACCATTTTCATCTTGTGTTGCTATCTGAACCAGAAAAGTGATTCTGAAACACTGCTCCCTGACGAATATAATGATCTTAGGTAAACAGCAACAAATGTATTATAGGTATCTAGATAAAAATACTATTTCAACGGACTATCCCATTCCCTCAACCATTTCAAGGAAATAATGCTAGTATGGAACACTGCAAGAGCTCTTATTTACAAAGCATTTTCATTTAATTAACTCAAATGTTCTTCATGACAGCCCAATGTAACAGGCAGAACTCAGGAAGCTGAAGCTCACAGAATGTAAATGGACTGCATAACCAGTCAATGATACGAGCAGTGACTTGAGTCTCTGTCTTCTGACTTAATTACAGGGCTCCACTAAGCAAAAAGTCCTTGCTCCTTCAGGCTAAATCACCTGGCTAGCTTCTAAAGACTATTACTAAATCGGTATCTGCCTAAAATCAAAGTACTTTCTATCTTATCAGTTCATGTTGCAGCAGATAAATAAATGTTTAGCTTTTCCATCAAGTCATGTCTGGATATTATGGCTGTTTTATTTTGGCTGGTTCACATAGCATTAGACTAAACTTCTAAGACGTGTTAATAGCCTTCATTTTCTACAAGGGCTGAAGTTGTAACAGTCTCCACCACAGATAGTTTCTTTACATGCAACTGAAGATTTAAGGGGAAACTCTCGACAGATCCTAGAAGTCTCTCTCTCTCTGCAGTTCTCTTCTTTATTTCCTCAGAAATAAAAGCAATTATTTGTTGTCTACTGTATTAGTGGAACAGGAACAATAGTTTAGACATAAAAACTAACCCTGAGATCTTACTCCACACTGGAGTTTCATTTTTATAGAAAACCTTAAAGGATAAAGATTTTATATAAACTAAGTAAAAAAAGACTTGCTCTGTCTGATCTTTGACCATTTATTATAAGACCCTGTGTGTAAAGAGGTCTGTAAGGTGTCATGAGGATCAAAATGGAAATGGAAGTCAAAGTTCCCACTCTCTCCAAAGTTCCCACTCTCAAGGAACTTAAATTTTACTGGATATTACCACACACAAATATGGCAGCTATTCAAAAGCAACATGTTATCAAGTTGTATATACATTCCCATCTTTTTTTTTTTTTTTTTTGCTGGTTAAACATTTATTTTGAAAATTCATTTGGTGATTAGATGATAAACAGAAAATGAGCCAGTATCTTCTACTTTTTATCATTTCTTTAAGCTCTGAAAAACCACAATAAGACACAATGTCATACATATGGACAGAGTAATACAAACCAATGCTGAAAGAAGAGCTGGGGATGTTATTATTCTCTGAGTAGGTGTGATTCACCAGGACTTGGTCAAGGGCTTCAAGTTAGTACTATGAGCACCGCCTGTGTGCAAGGCACTTCAGAGCCGTGAATCTGAGCTTCTAACACCAGATTTCCGGAAGAGCCACCCACACAGCGGCCAATCAGGATTTCTATGCCAGTGGCCTGTGTGTCTCCTGGTTTATTTCCGGGGCCAGGAGCACTCCTTGCCTGAGGCTTGCTTCTTCCCCTCTGAGAAGTCATTTGCTCTGATGCAGATGCCATGCCAAGGGACAGTGACTCGTTCAACCCTCACCACTGGGTTGGCAGCATATCAGAGCTGAAGCTTTCAGCAGGGGGCTCTGGGCTTTGAAAGGAAGGACCACATTCTATTGTTCTTTAGGTACATTCCCATCTTCTGAAAAGAAAACCAAAAGCTGTCTCAGTCTGTATGTGCTCATGATGCATGTGTGCATGCTTATTTAGAAAGGGTGTGAAAACAGAATATACCAATTACTCTGGAGTTGGAGGTAGATGAGGGAGCAGATGGGCTAATGTAAGTGAGCCAAGAGACTGGTATTTTATATAATTCAATGTAAAGACTTCTACTTCTATCCAGGACACTAATAGAGACTAAATTTATTCTTTGACCTAAACATCTGAAAAAATCAGATACAATATATAAAACAATGGTTTTTAAACGTGGGACAAAAGGTAGTATAGGGCAATATTCCCTGAGAGAAGAGAAACACACGAGGTGAACCCTTCAATTGCCCCAATACTGTCTGGAGACAGCCTTCGTGTCTCAGTGAATTGAGAACACAAAGCTCAGAGATGGAGAGGCCAAGGCAGCTAGAATTTGCAAGACAGGGTATAGGAGAGAAAAGAACTGCAGAGAAAGAGAGACTTCTAGGATCTGTAGGGAGTTCTCCTTAAATCTTCAGTTCCATGTAAGGAAACTATCTGTGGATGGGAAAAGAACCACTGAAAAGGAGTCCTTTTCAGGGTTGGGAACAGCACATGTTACCAACAGATAGTGTGAAGAAAACTCATTTATACATGGGACTTTGGGTTGAGTACTTGGAACACTATTGTCTCTGTAGTAGAAAAAAAATCTGAACTAAAAGCGCTCAGGTCCTGCCTAACAAAGCTAAAATGTAAACCTTAAAAAGACCAAATAATTCCCAAGTAACCTAACTGCATACCAGAATAAAGCTAAAAATATTTGAGTAATAAAAAACACTAGCACCAAACAATGTAAAAGTTCACAATGTCTGGCAACCAATAAAAAATTACCAGGCATGTAAATATTTTACATAATACCCATCAACACAAAAAGACCCACATGGGAGCACCTAGGTGGCAGAGTTAAGGGTCCAACTTTTGATTTTGATCTCACAGTTTGTGAGATCAAGTCCACGTCAGATTCTGTGCTGACAGCATGAAGCCTGCTTGGGGTTCTCCCTCCCTCTCCCTTGCATCCTCCCTGCTTGCTCCCACTCTCCCCTCTCTCTCAAAATAAATAAACTTAAAAAAGAAAAAAGACCCACATGTGACACATTAATAGACAGAATTAGCAGATAAGGGCATTAAAAGAGTTATTATATACTCCATATGTTTTAGAGGTGGAAAAAAGCATGAGAATGTTCAGGAGAGACTTGAAAGAAATTTTTAAAAGCCCAAAACTGAAAATTTTGAGGTAAAAATACAACACAGAAGATAAAAATACACTGGACAGGATTAATAGATTAGATGTTACAGAACAGATTAGTGAACTTGAAGATAAAACAATAGAATTTTCCAAACTAGAACAAGGAGATTAAAAAAAAAAAAATGTGTAGAGCACCAGTGAATTGTGAGACATCTGCAAGAGTCATAATATTCATGTAGTTAGAATTAGAGAAGCAACATATTTGAGAAAAAATGGCCCACAATTTTCCAAATTTGATGCAAATTATAACCAACAGATCCAAGCAGCTCAAAAAAGCCCAAGCAGAAGAAACACGAAGACAACTACACAAAGGTACATCATAATCAAACTGCTTAAAACAGATGATAAAAAGAAAATCTTAAAAGCAGCTAAGGAATAAAAAGGCACATTACCTATTGAGGAACAAAGGAATTCTCACTGGAAACAACGCATACCAGAAAACAATGGAGGGAAAAACTACATCAACCTAGGTTTCTATACTTAATGAAATTATCTTTCAAAAATGAAGCAAAAAAGAAAGTCTTTTTCAGAAATATAATTCAACGGTGCTAGATGTTTTTATAATAGGAGCATGGATAATTCTTATAATTTCAAAAAATTAACTATATTCCACAAGTATAACCAATATTCTACAAATAAGTACAGATGTGCTCAGAGTAAAAAGTAGCCAAGTTTGGGGTTAAGCAGAAGAAGATAAGTATAAAGACAATACGAGCCTCACCAAAGATGAAGGTCATGTGATATCAAACAGAAAAGAGGGAAGATGACCTTGAATAACAACGGAAGAGTTTAGATCCATATGACAGATTATAGGAAGCCCCTGGAGTTTTCTGACTAGAGAGATAAGAAAAGTGGTAACTGAAGATATATTAGCAAATCATACATATGATAGAGAACTGACAGCATCATATAGTTGAAATTAAACTCAGGGAAGTTTCACTAAAAAAAATTGTGCTTACAATTTCAATTCTAGGTGATAAGAAATCTACCCTCCTTGAGCACAAGGATTCGCCCAGTTATAAGATCTTTGTGGTGGATCACGAGCCAGAGGTACTTCCACCTACTCCCCATCCCTTATCATCTGCTCTGGACCATTTCTGCATTATCACAGTCTACTAACTAAAACAACAATTTCATAATTACCACAGAAGTTAAGAAAATTCTTCAGGTAGGAAAAAAAAAAAAATAGAAGTTTCCTAAGACAAAATTTGGGGAGGTAATCTTGAAATGAACTTTCAAATCTATATCCTATACTATAATGTACTTTTGCCTTTAGCTTTTGTCTTTTGTCCCCCCTGGCCTACAGAAAAGCAATCTGGGAACAAAATTAGGCTCTCCATCATTCTTTGGATTAATAAGAAAATCTTAAGAAATTACAAGTTCATTTTTAGGATTTTTTTTTTTAAGTTACCACTACTTACTCAAAGTCATTCATGTAGGCTCTATGCCCAAATTCACTCATTCATGTAGATTCTACGCCCAACGTGGGGCGTTGATCCTGAGATCAAGAGTCACATGCTCTACCACTGAGCCAGCCAGGCAGTCCTCCTTTTTAGAACTTCTTCATAAAGTATCTAAACAATTGAGTTAAAAATGTAGCGAAAAACATCAGGAAAGTACTTACCCTTAAAATAATTAAAAACGACCTGGAACCACTAAGAATTTCCTAACCACAGTTAGAAGAGTAAAGAAAGCTAAAAACCAACACAAGGTAAAATAACCAGAAGAAAGCAGAGGCCAAATGATAACCAACGTTAACATCACACAGGAGAGCTTCCTTGATTTTTGGTAAAGGCCCATTTTTAAAATAAAACCTTGATAATCATTTTACCTTATCCTGCTCCACACCAGGCTCTCTATACACCGTCCATCTCTGTCCATCATCGCTGTATAGAATTCTGTAGGCTGACACATAGTAATTGTGTTCCACCATGGTGGAGCCAGTGGTTACGATGCCTAAAGAACGCAGAGTGGCTTTCATTAGTGTGCACGGTCTGATCCTTGAAGTTTGTTCAGCGTTGAAGCCCAAATACCTAAAGTGTACTGTCCAGACATTTTTGCCAGTAGCACATTACTGTCTCTGAGGGCCAGGTTTCATTATAATAGTAAATAAATCTTTGGTTCTGTTCCCTTGTAGAGACACATGAATTATGGGTGTACATAAGGAAAGGACTATTCTGTTTTGACAGCTTGTGTTCACATCACTGTAAAATATATCTTACCTACCAAGTAACAACGACCCCCTGGGAAGGAACAGATTAAAACGATTCTTTTTTTCAGAACCAAATCGACATCAATCTTTAACAAAAATTACTTAACCCAATTCTAATCAATTATTCTAACGATCTGATGAACTGCTCCAAATAAATTTGTATTCAGCACATGAAGAGTATTATTTATAACACTTAAAATGAACTCCTTGAACATAAATTTCTTTTAATGACTATAAGAGATGTCAAGATCACTTAAATGAAATAGTACCTTAAAAGAATCTTACTACAATGAAAAAGCAAAGTTAATAAAAATCAAATACCAACCCCTCTCCTCTGCCATGTTTCATAAAACCACCTACAGTAATATTTAACACCATACAATTACATTTGCAGTGACCTAATCTTCTATGAAAATCTTCGATGTTATCAGGTTTCTGAATAAAATCAGAACCAGGAATCATTCTAGAAAAGTATGTCTCCCAACCTGTTATCTTCTTTTCTTTATTCAGATCTATTTGTAACCACTGATACTCATCGGCGGCAAAAGCAGCCCAAGGAGGTCCGGGTTGCTTCAGCCTGGCTTTCTCAGGTTTCCAGCTGTTCTCCCGCCCTGTGTGGTCAGTCCACTCCAGCACAGACGATGCTGTTATCTGCGGATCGGCAATCACCCCGGATTCCATCCCCAGTGTGCCATAACAGCCTGAAACGACAGAGACAGTAATGTGGTTTCCAGATATAAATTCAAAATCTGTATAAATGTGCTCATTGGAAACTTTCTATTGTACATGTAATTAATATATACTATGCTAATAACACACTGTAATACAGAAATTTCAAAAGTAGGCGATGTTCCTGGTTCTATGTCTTTCTGTCTTGTCAAGAAATGGACATATTTATTCACAAGCAATAGCCATTAGTTTAGCAGCAATGCATTATCCTCTTCCTGGGACACTGTCTTCAGACCAATGGATGACTCACTCCCTACTGCCTTCAGGTGTTTGCTCAGGTGTCACTTTCTCCACGAGGCCTTCCCTGACTCCACTTAAAACTCCAGACCAGTCCCTCCTGCACTGCCTATCCTCTTTTCTTGACTTACTTTTCTACATTTTCTATAATATTATAGAGTTATTTATAATTTATTTATAATTTATTATTTATTTATAATTTGTTTATCTACTGTTTCCTGTCAATCTCTCAATACCAGTATTTAAGCACCAGGAAAGGAGGATTTTGTTTATTCTGCTCACTTTTGTTTCACTAGCACCAGAACAGTGCCTGAAAAATCAAAGATGCTCATAAATATATTCTGTTGAATTAATTATTTCCTCAAACATAGTAAAAAAATCACCTTTCCTAAGGAACTTCCCAATAATATAAAACCTTCAGTTATTCCATTCATTGTATTACTGTGACATATGAAAAAGTGCAAAAAAACAGCAATTGGCATACTGCATGACAGTGTTTAAAAAATATTAACAATTACACAATTATAGTAAGTTACAAAGTCCATGAAAGGCTTACCACTTGTCTTAAATGTAAAAAGACTTGTAGATAAGTGTCCCCTGAAAGAGAGAAAGGTTTTTCTTGGTGACACTCATATATTGACTTCCCCATATTTGTCTTAGTAAAACTTTTTCTTTTGTTTTTATTTTACTATACAAAGAACTAAGGATATTCTACGGCCATTAAACAACTGATACTGTTCTTAGCCAAAAAAAAAAAAAAAAAAAAAAAAAAAATCTGCTTTCAAAACAGCTTCTGAAATCAGAATAACAACTTCTGATCTCAGCATCAACAACTTTCTCTACAAGTATCTAGTGCCTGTATCACACATGAAATGTGCAAAGTATGCCCATGTAACCTTTAATATGTACTTATTTTCTTTATCTTTCATGGAAATAAACGGATTCCTCAAACTTTTATGTGTCATTTGCTTTTGTTGCAAGTACATTGTAACTCTCAGAGAATGAGGCTCAGGTTTCCTGGGATAAACAGAAAAAAAGCTGACTACAAATAAGAGAGCTTGCACTTGTTACAGGAATAAGCACAGCTCAGAACAAGTTTAAGCTGCAACCCAGCACATCTGGATTTCAAAGTAACAGGCAAGTTAAGTGCAGTGGGAAGAATGGAGGGGGAGGAGAACACGTGACTAGTTTACCAAGGACTCTAAAGAACCTGGGGGGATAAAATCATCAGTGTATGCTCCTGACTTCAGCACAACATTCAAACCATTATTCCAAATGGATGTGACCCACCCTTATTTTTTTCTTAAGGTATGAAAGGAAGAGAACTGATGAAAAAAATTCTTTCTAAAGGTAGAAGAGGGGAAAGGAATGAAAGAGTCTGCGTAAAATCATCTAGAGGAAACCAAGAGATGGAAAGGTAGCTAAGTCTATACCAAGGATGGGCAAATGATAGCTCATACAGGGCCTGTTTTGTATGGCCAGGGAGCCAAAAATGGTTTCTGCATGGTTAAAAAGCTTTAAATGAACCGAAAAAGAGTAAGTGACCAGGGACATGTGGCACATAAAGCCCAATATATGTGCGAGCTGGTCCTTTGCAGAAGAAGTCTGCTGGCTCCTGTATTATACCGTCATGGACACGGATTATGCTCTCATCTTCTGAATGAAAACTGCCCTAGGACTTCTGAAGAGAAACTGGCCTGCTTTCAATTAGGCTTCGTATTACCTACAGGACTAAGACCATCTAAGAGGCAAGATTTATAAAAACAGATCCCAAGTATTACATTTCTATTTAATGTTTCAACTTTTCTTGCTTGTGATGCCTATTCGGTTTCATAAAACTGATCACTGTAGTGACCATAAAAATACATTCTTCAAATATTCTCTTTGGATTAGAGGAGGATTTGTAACACTACTACTTCTGATTTATGTCAAAATTTAATTTATACTGAAAAGTATTTCAGTTATCTCAATCCATCCTAGGTCACACAGGCTGTAAGAAACAGAGCACTTATGTCTCCTGATCTTTAAAATGAAATAAAAATTTGGCCACAGACTTTTAGACCCTTACTCTTGAAACTATTTAAGCACTCAGGAAAGAACAAATCATCCTCCTAAATGACTACCTTTCTGATTGAGAACATGCCAAGGTAGTGAGACCTGGCCTATATTCTTCAGGATATTCAGACAATCAGCACACAAAGATGGGAGTGCTCACCCCACCATTGTGATTCCATGAACACCATTAACAGTGATGTTGCTCAGGTCTAACTAGTCACTATCCCACCCCTGCCCAACCCGCTTATCATCAATAACACATATACTTACACCACAGATGTGACGTTGTTAGCCAAAGAACTCTCATAATACGGGATACCTTTACTAATTACAACACTGATTTGGCCACCCAAAATGTTTGACACTACTCCTGCGTGCACACCAGCCATGCACAACGGTGAGGACTTGAAGAAAGGAGAAATAAAACGTTAGTATTTAATTTTCTTTGGGTAATTTATAAACAAGACACGTATGCTTCCTCAAGAAAGGAGTTGACCCAGGCAGTATTCTCAGTAAATATAGGATTATTGATGTGATAACAAAGAACAGACTTGTAGCACAAGAATGAAACATTACATAATACAAAAAAAAGTAATAATAATAATTCCTTGAAAATAAGATTAAAGATATACAATCGGTACACATCAACCTACTCTGGAGTTTAAAAAAAATAAAGTTAAATCACAACGTTAACATAAGTCTATGTTACTGCGACTTACATCTCTGTATCCATGAGGGATTGTTCCAGAGATCTCAGCAAAAGGAAGCAAACAACCAGCTGGGCAGTACTTACTGTGAAATGAAAACAAGTTCAAGGGTATATACAGTGTACTTTCTGGGGGAAAAGAACAAAAACCACACATTCATTTTTCAGCTCATTTAAAAAGTATAATCTCACTGCCCTAAGAGAAGCACCACTTCTAAAAAGCCCTTTTTTTTTTTAGTTCATAATGAATGGTAGACATTTTTACTATATGATCTATTCATATTTAATATGAATTTAATAGCTACAAGCTATTCTATTTTGTGAATGAACCACAATTTATTTTACCAACATTCTATGGATCAAATTTAAGTTGACTTAAAATGTTTGGCATTTATTCATTTATTTACTCATTCACCCACCCATCTACCCACTCAACACATTTATCCGAATGTCTATTTTGTAGTCTGTTAAGTGCTGGGCTGTGCTAGGTACTGGGTTTACAAACATCAGCCAAATAAATATGCCCCCGTTTTCACTATGTCTATGCTCCAGAAGTCGGGGGAAGGACGTTAAACTGATACCTAAATGAGTAATTAGATTATGATTTTGCTACGAAGAAAAGGTGCTCCCTGAAATAAGTAGGAGAAAGCAAAGTTAATAGAAGTAAAAAGTAATACAAACATGCAGTAAATTTACTATGTGCCGAGCAGCCTTCTGAGTACCTCAGGTAACCCACACAAGAACCCTAATGGTAGATATCATTATTTTCCTCATTTTACAGATGAAGAAACTGAAAACAGTGTGCCCAGGTCCCGCAACTGGGAACTGCCAGATGGGCTCCCAAGTCTAAGTTTTTACACCAGGCTCTGCACTGCCTCAGTCAGGAAACAGGGCTCTGAGGAAGTGAAGCCTCATCAAAGGGAGGGCAATGCACCCTCATGGACAGGAACAGCAGGCCCATGAAGCAAGGGGGCCTGTGTGTGTGTCATCAACGGAGGATGACCAGTGCAGGTAGAGTACAGTGAGCACTGTAAAACTAAAAGGGTAACATTAGTTTGAGAGAAGCTGGAGAGGTAGGCAGGGGCCAGATCATGCAGAAGCCTTGGGAGCTATGGTGAAGAGTCTGGAATATATTTCTAAGTAAAAATGGGAAGTCAATTAAGGATTTTGACAGCTTATACACACAATCTGATTCATATTTCCAAAAAGGATTATTCTAGCTCCTGAGAAGAAAGAGACTGTAAGGAACTACGAGTGGAAGCTGAGACATCGTTAGGCTGGTAGTGCCATAGGCCAGGCAAGAGAGAACGGCAGTTTGCATTTGGGTGGTGATGACAGAGCTGAGAGGAGAGGCTACAAGACCCTCAGGCAGGGCTGGGTGCCACACACTGATGACAGAGCCACCTCTGCTGATCGGGATCCTCCCTGAGTGCTGAATAGAGTACCCATCCCTCACAGAACTATTCTGGAAGACAAAATAAAGGTTGTTCTTTGGGGAGTGGCAGAAAGCTGGGGGGAGGTTAGTGACATAGCTCTTACAAGATGGGAATAAATTTGCCAGGCAGAGAGTAAAGCGATTCTAGGCAAAAGTTCAGATAGCTCAGAGCAGTGTAAAGAATCCAGAGCTGTTTCAATATAAGTATGTAAGATGACATTGGAAAATTGGCCCAAGAGCTACTTGTGAAGGATCCCGAAACCAGGCTAAGGAATTTGGATGACATCTGCCCTAAGAAGGAACTCATGAAGATTTTAAAGTAGGGGAATGATCAGACATGTATTTTAGGATGTAATTTGGCAGCAACGTGAGTGGTGGAATAGAAGCCAGCAAAGGTTAGTCCCAGCCGAGACAAGAGACAAAGAAAGCAGCAAAACAGTAGTAGAAATGCTGCCTGGGCAAGAACACTGAAGAATTCAGTCCCAGCCGAAATCATTCTCTTCTCCTTTTTGAGAAAAGATAAGTAACGCCTCTAGCTTCATTAGCAGTTTTGCCAGGCTTTGAAAAGCAACTAGTTCTACTTTTAAAATATATTAAATTATACTTTCATTGTAGAGAAGATCCAAATGCTACAATTAAAGCAAAATTTAAACATGGCCACTCAAGGGCTTTAAACAAGCTCTAATTTGCTGACATCTTAGAGCAATGATTATGTGTCATGTGTGTGACACATACATTAATGTACATTATCTTTAGTGTATAAAGAATAATGATGAAGTAGATGAAGAATAACAGTGAAGGGAAAAAAGGTTACAAATACAGTCATACCTGAACTCAGGTTCCAAAAAACTGGATGCAGTGTCTAAACAAGTAATCAGATCTAGAAAAACAAAAACAAAAAACAGATTCAATAATACATACTTTTACTGAACACCAACTGTTTCCAAATCCCAAATCATATTGTTCTAAATTTTAAATCTCAACAGCTGTCAAGGTAGTACTAATAACTTTTTACAAATTTTTGTTGATCAGGATTTCCTTGATTTTAAAGTATCTTGACTTCTAGGGCTCTGTCTCTCCAATACTGTTTGCTACCACATCACCTCATTGAGTCCTGTATCGAAGTTACACAGATGAGTGTAATTTACAGACATAAAATGACTTCTACAAAATATAGCTCCTGAAAAAATAAAAACTTTTTCATTATTGTATAGCTTAAAAAACGATCCTTTGCTAGTTACACACAAGGAAAACAGTGACAAAAGAGAGGTGAATTGGGGCGCCTGGATGGCTCAGTCGGTTAAGCGTCCGACTTCAGCTCAGGTCACGATCTCACGGTCCGTGAGTTCGAGCCCCGCGTCGGGCTCTGTGCTGACAGCTCAGAGCCTGGAGCCTGTTTCGGATTCTGTGTCTCCCTCTCTCTCTGCCCCTCTCCCATTCATGCTCTGTCTCTCTCTGTCTCAAAAATAAATAAACGTTAAAAAAAAAAAATTAAAAAAAAAAAAAAAAAAGAGAGGTGAATTAATTTTGTTGCTCTAAGTAACTAAAATCTAGTCCATGGCCAGGACTAGCAGCACCAGCATCTTCTGGGAACTTAACAGCAATTCAAATTCTTGAATACCTTCCAGACTTACAGAATCTCTGGACGTGGATACTCAAAAATCTGCTTTAACAAATCCTCCAGGGAATTCTTAAGCACGCTAAAGCTGAAGAAGCCCTAACCTAAATAAGACGGAACTTCAAAAATTTAACATTTCTATCTAGAAACCAAATCCGAGCAAGAGGTAACTTGTTTCGTTAAGACTTAGCTCACAGACTGGGTAAAACGTGGCTTTAGGTTCAAAGATGTCAATGGCTTCCTTCTGCTCTTAGCACAGAGGGCAGAGCTGTCAACATGGCCCACAGGTCTTGAGGTGCCTGGTCCCGCCTAAGTCTTGTTTTGTACCTGTGCACAGGTTTCTTGCCACATCCACCCTCTTTGGTTCCTTGGGTACATATTGCTCTCTTGACCGAGAATGATTTTCTACTGTCCTTTAGCCTTGCTGGCTTAACTGCTGCATCCTCACAGAAGCTGTTCCTCACTTTCACAAGTCAAACACCTTTAGCACATGGTAGGCACCTAAGGCTTTTTGTTTGTTTTAGTGAATAGGTGACTATTACATGTTGTCAAAGTACCACGTGTTATGTAAGAACAATCCGTTGACGTAATCACGGAGCTATAAGCAACATCATTTTACGATGCCTAGTCTATGGACAGAAAAGGCTTTTAGTCCTCATCTTTGTATCTATTGACAGCAATCACAGCATATGGCCTAACAGGAAGCTTTCAATCAACATTAATGAATAAAGGGATGAATAAAAGTCTGTGACTGTTGGCATGTTTGGCTAAGTCCATTCATGGATAGCCTGTATAGAGGAAAAACTAGGCCTTAAGGCAATCACAAAAGTAAGTGATTTACATATAAATTCTTGGCCAAACAAGTGAGCTGAGGGTGACAATACACTGATGAGAGAACACCCCACATGCATCCTAGCATGCTGACGGATACAAATGTTTGTTAAATTAATGGGCACCACAGCAAGCATAGCATCACTGATTATTCTAGCTTACAATTCTGAAGAAATTATCACCCAAACGAAATCTGAAAGACCTAGAGCTAGTAACTGTTATGCCAATAGAAAAGTGATTATTTTGAGAGTGATTACATGGATTCATATCTACACACCATAGACACTTGAATGATAATTAAATCTGTGTTTTAGGAGTTTAAGAGAATACATGCCTGGATAGGGGTTCACTAAGACCTGGCTGAATGACTGGGAAAAGCAGACACACTGAATTGCCTATACCCTAATTATTCCTAATTACTCCACACTGCATCAATGAGAACTGATTTTCTGCTTTCCTGCTCTACCAAAAGAGTTTCTAGCTTCTAAGATTAGAGGTTCAACTTCTAAAATTAACAGCCTGGGTTGCAAAGGTACCTGTGTGGTCCAACATGGCATTCAAGCCATAGGAAGACTGCCAGCTGGCCTCATTACCTTCAGGCCACATGCCAGAATGCTGGTCAACTATGGATATACTTGATCAGAACAGGGTTTTATTATAAGTCCATGCAGAACTGAAATTCCAGATTATGCCATGCATATGTATGCAACTCACTTGACCTTGCTTTCAAATTCCATGGAGGCTCAAAAGAGGTCCCTAGGAGGAAAATAGGAATTGAAAATGGACAGCTATGAGGAGAGCCAAGAAGACTAAAGACAGAGAAAGGAAATCATGATTACAAATATTGAGCTTTACAACTGCACAAAGGCAAAGAAAGAAAACATGGAGCAGGCAATTAAGAAGCTTTAAAACGTGTCTTTCCTGAAAGCTTTTCCCAAGTAAACAATCTTCCAGAAAACCACTATTACTACAAACCTTCTAGCTAATAAGAACACAGCTGAGGCAAGATAAATAGAACTCAAAAGAAACCATCTGCCTAAGAGACTTCTGATAGCAATGTATAAGAAATTATATAAATGGAACAGAAGAATCCAGAAATAAGTTCTAAATTTAAAGTCAGCTGATTTTGACAACGATGCCAAAACAACTCAGTGGGGAGGAAGAAAGGTCTTTTTAACAAACGTGCTGTGAAAAGAGGATATCCACATGCATAAGAATGAAACTGGACCCCTACCTCAGATCCCATACAAAAATTAAAAGGGATCTAAATTTAAGAGCTAGCACTATAAAACTCTTAGAAGAAACTAGAGGTATAAATCTTGATCTTGGATTAAGCAATGTTTTCTTAGATATGATACCAAAAGCATTATAGTCACACAAAAATACGTTAATTGAATTCTATCAAAATTAAAAACTTCTGTACTTCAAAGAATGCTATCATGAAAGAGAAAGATAATCCACACAACGGGGGGAAAATATATGAAAATCATATAATCTGATAATGACCTAGTATCCAGAATACATAAAGAATTATTTCAACTTGATTTTAAAAAAGACAATCAACCCAATTTAAAAATGAGCAAAGGATCTGAACAGACATTACTCCGAAAAAGACATACGAATGGCCAATAAGCACATAAAGATATTCAATATCATTAACCATCAGGAAAATGCAAATCAAAGTCACAATGAGATACCGCTTTATATCCACTGGGATGTCTAGAATCAGAAGGACAAATAGGACTTGGAGAAATTGGAACCCTCATGCACTTCCTGAGGGATTTTTAAATGGTGTAGCTGCTTTAGAAAAGAGTTTAGCAGTTTCTTAAAAAGAGATTCCATATGACCCAGCAATTCCACTATTAGTATATACACAAGAAAACTGAAAATATGTCCATACAACCCTTCACAAATGGTCATCAACTAATGAATGGAGAAACAAAATGGGATATATCTACACAATGAAATATTATTCAGCCATCAAAGGGAATAAAGTACTCATATATGCTACAACATGAACTCAAATACGCTAAGTGAAGATGCAAGTCAAAAAAGACCATACTGTCTGACTCCATTTATATGAAATGTCCAAAATAGGTAAATCTATAGAGAAAAAATCAGATTCGTGGTTACTGAGGACTGGAGAGGGAGAGGGTTAAGAGGTAGTGAATGGGAGATCACCACTACTGACTATGGGGTTTCTTTTGGGGTGATAAAAATGTTCTAAAATGGACTATAGTGGTGGCTACACAACTCTGAATATACTGAAAATCAGTCAAGTGTAGTGAGTAGGTGAATCATATGGCATAATAAAATGATAATAAAAAATTTTAAAGTGAAGAAAAAGATGCTATTATAAAAGCAGTAACAGTTTTCCTTTATATAGAGCACATCTGCATTGAGGGATGAAATAAAGCGTAGTAAAACAGTCAGGACTGGCAGCTCACTTATTTATTCATTTGTTCACTCAACAAATACTTAGGTAAGTATGTATGATGACCAGGTGTTGTTCTAGGTACTAGAAATAAAGCAAAGAACACTCAGATAAAAATCTCTGCATATAGAGAGTGTATGTACCTTGTGTGGGGTGATAAGAGAAAATAGACACGAGTATGAAATGGACATACTATTATTAGGTGATAAGTGCATTAGAAAAACAAAGAAAGGAAGGCAGTTACGAAAAGTTAAGGGGTTCCGATTTTAAGTAGCATGGTCAGGAAAGACCTTACTGAGAAGGTGGCAGGAGGTGAGGGAGTGAGGCATGAGGTACGTGGGTAACGGAGAATAGGCAGAGGAATCACAAAGGCCCTGAGGAGGGAGCACGCTCAGCATGGTGGCTGCCAGAGTGAACACTGGGAAGAAAAGTAAGCGATGAAGTCAGACAAGGAAAGAGAAGCCAAATCCTATAGGGTCCTGGAGGTAAGGACGTTGAACAAAGAGAGAGGAGACTTTCATTCTCATGCTCACCACTGGGCTGAGAGTAGGTTGAAGGGGAGATGGGGAAGAAACACAGGTCAGCAAAAAAATCTCCTGCCATAATTGAGGTAACTTGAATCGGAGTGGCAGGAGTGGAGGTGTTGAGATGTAGTCCGATGCTGATATTTGTTCATATATATTCTGAGAAGTGGCCAATGGATATAAAGTTTGAGAGAGTCAAAGACAACTCTAAGGTTTCTGGCCTGAGCAAAGTGAAAGCTGAACTTACTATATGTAAAGTGTTTAGGCAGTGATCTTAATAATGATAAAGTACTCATCGCAAACTCAACTGTCATGCTAGATCCACTTTCAAAGTGCGAGACAGTATATAATTTGCTCCGTTCTTAACTAGGAGCTTCTGCATGGGATTAAAAAAAATCCAATATTAAATACATACGAGAGAGTATTTATAACATACATATTATTAACAAAACACTAAACAGAAGTTATAGGTTCTGGGCCATAGAGAGTGGCAGCAGTGGTGTGCAGAATACCCTCAGCGGTTCTGCGGAAGCTGACTGGCATTCTATTCTCTTTTCCTTATGCAGCCCAAGGGAGACCTGGCATCTGCAGTGTAGACGCTACACTAGTCTGAGCAGTACAGTCCAACCCAGAGTGAGTGTCATCATGATTCCTAGAAACAGAATTCCCCTAATATCTGCCACCTTCCTTAACCCTGGAAGGCTCTCTAGAAGACAAAGGCCTCAGGTAGCGTTTGAAGGTAGAATCATGCAATTGTGAGGAAGAACAGGAGAAAATTCAAGAACAAAGGCAAGCCAACAGTCAACAACAGGATGACAGATTTCAGTTTTCTTAATGAAAACACCAACATCAGACTTTCTAAGATAGCTCCCAACTTAGCAATACTACTGTCAGCCATAACTGATAACCTATGCACAAGTTTGTTTTTAATTTAAGTACAATTAAACATTTTTCCAGTACATAAAAACTGCACAGGCTGGGGTACCTTATAATTGCCCCATGAAATATTTACTTAAACATGAGTCTAATGTTAACCCATACATAACACCATAAAAATATGAAATATTTTAGAAGTTCAAAAATCAATTAAAAAATAGCATACTGGTTACTATCTTAGGAATGTTTTCCATTCACAGCACTGGCCATTTCTGTGAATGCAAAATTATGAAATAGATTTAGATTCTCCCCCAATTAATACTCGGTTTTGTGTTACTGAATGAATTGAAAACACTCTCAGCAGTGTTAGCACTGTGACTAACAACAGAACACTAACTATATTAACTGCAGGGTATAATTTTCGTCCAGTGAAGGAAAGGTAGCTTGAGTACCTATATTCATTCTAACTCAAGAAAGCATAATGTATCATAACTAAGTTACTCTATTTGGCAGAAAGAAGAAAATATATGAAGACGACGACGTATATTCCTCTCCTTTATTTGCTCTAATGTTCTTTAACAAATTTCCCAGAGCCTGAAGGAACACGAAGTCATGCTTTCTAATTCACACTTTGTCAGCAATCTTGCACTGTAGGTGTGTAGGTACTTTGTTCAAGTGCTACAGGATGCAGGACAAGACTCTTCTTGTTGCTAAGTTCTCCCGCCAATATTACCATGTGACCTTGGGCCTAAGTCTTTGTTTCTGTGATAGGAACCTGGCATTAATCTGTACCATCTGCAATTTAGTGAAGGAAAACTTACCTATACAAGAGAACAGAATTTACTGTGATTCAGAATCAAATAACATTTACTCAGTGGCAGATATTAAATGAGGTATTTTACATCTTCTTTTATGTACTAAGATTAGAGATGAAATCTTATGTTTCTCTTAGAAATATTACACTGCCATCTATGGAAGCTGAGTCTACAGTAGGAGCTTAGATGAAAATAGTGAATGCTTCCTTAGGGACGAAGCAGGCATGACTGAGTTAAGTAATTAACAACTTAGGCTATAAGATGTACCTACATGTGGTGAATCAAACCCTCTTCACACCTAAATTCCTATACATGTATATTAAAAAACAAATACAAGAATATTAAAAATATATAAATATAAAATATACGGCATTAAGATATAAAATATTACATTATTAATATACACAAGATATTAAGATTAAAAGATTATAAAACATTAAAATTCTTCTGTGAACTACATGGTATCTAGGGCACTAATAAATACCATCAGTAAGAGCAGCAGTGAAAAATTATGTCATTGGGTAATGGAAGACACCACACAAACACGTACTTACTCCCTTCAAAGCATTGCTAACTCACTAAAAAAATGAAACACATACAAAACACTAAAATCATTAAGGCTCTTCAGGTTATCTGTCAATGTGGAATAAATTCTATCCCATAAATGGAATCACCTCTTTGGGTTAACAATCTCCTAGATTGTTTTTAAATGCTCTTTCTCTGCAAAATTGTTAAATTTACTGGTCAGCACCTTTCTTCTACAAATTGACACCAAAATACAGATATTTTCCTGCATGCATATACATTGCATAATGTACACAAACACAACACATATACATTTGTGTGTAAATAAGGATACATCTAAAAATATGCATATAAACTGAGACTTCATTAATAAAATCTTACTTAATAGTTTAAAAGTTTTAAAATGTTTGCCAGATATGACAATAACAAAAACTAGGGACATATCAGAAACACCAAAAACAGAAAACTAGCTTGGTACTCAAAATACAAAAGTTTGTATAAAAATTACTGTACAATTAAGGTAGCAAACAATCTTAACCCATGCTCTATTTTTAAAACCAAAACCATCCCATGAAAAAAAAAAACAAACATACAAAGCAAAACAAGAAAACACAAAACAACCCGTTACAGAAATCTGCACTCTGTTACAAAGTAGTCCTCTATTCTGCCCCATTTCATTTACAAGTTGATATAACCTAATGTAAGACAGAAAAAAAAGGAAAATATTTGCAAAGAAAAAAAATGTGGTTAAAGAAGGTAGCAATCAGAAAATTTTTAAACTATTGGTGTTAATTCTAGGAATAATCTAACATATAGCAACAATGATCCTGTCAAATGGGAATATTTCCTAGGCCCAGCTGTTGGTAACTTGTAAGCAGACTGTTATCAGATGGTAAGGGGTCAGCAAGCAATAAATAAACAAGTGTTTATGAATTCCAACTAGAAAGTACATTAATACCTACATTGGTTCGTCTTATTTCGCATGAAATTTTAAGCTATTTACTGTTTTTCCCAACAAAAAAAGTACAAACTTTAATATGACCACCACAAAATTCTGGACTGGTGAAATCTAAAACAAACAGGTTTAACATTAGTTTTTAAGTGATGCATTCACATTCTACAGAAGGAGAATCTATCAATTCCCCGCTGCGCGTGCACTCACAGACACACACGCCTGCTCCTCTCACTGATGACACATAACAAACACAGGCTGCCTTAAAGGACCTGAAGTCTTCCATGCAAATGCAGATGTATTTTCTGAGCTCACTGTCCTACAACTAAAATAACTTAAAAAAAAATTATGGCCCAGAGTCATCCCAGAAATGTTGAGTTTGTCCTAGAAGCTGGCTAATGTCGAACAGATTCAAAAACCAGGAATTTGGATCACTCACCTATAAAATTTATTTTATTTTCAAGTCCAGAGGTAAATGCTATTTTTAATTTTACATTTTAGAATGAAAATGTCGGTATCACTTATTACGATAGTGGATAAAAAGATCTGACTTACTGACTCTGGACCTCTGAGCAGCTGCTTTTGCATCTCTCAGTAGGACCAGCTGTAACTCAGGAGTTTCCCTCTATGGAACTTCTCACCGGCGGTTGCTAGCATGTCTAAGATGGCTCTAGGGTCTACATACTTCTTCAGCTGCAGAAAGTCTAGTTGGAATTCGATGGAATTACACCAACTCAGAGTAGAAACACCAGTCCTCTAATAATTACTGCACGTGTTAATATTTTTGTCTTTCCTTGCTACCCAGAGGGGACACACAAAGACTTTTCACTGGTGTTTTCAATCTTTCAAAAATGAGGTTTACAGGTAAGAAAGAGATAATTGGCAATGGAAAAGATTGGAAACTACTGATCAAAAACCATTAAAAATAACAGTAATGGGGCGCCCGGGTGGCTTGGTCGGTTAAGCGTCCGACTTCGGCTCAGGTCATGATCTCATGGTCCGTGAGTTCGAGCCCCTCGTCGGGCTCTGTGCTGACAGCTCAGAGCCTGGAGCCTGTTTCAGATTCTGTGTCTCCCTCTCTCTCTGCTCCTCCCCTGTTCATGCTCTGTCTCTCTCTGTCTCAAAAATAAATAAACGTTAAAAAAAAAATTAAAAAAAAAATAACAGAGTAATGAAACCTTAACTGGACACAAAAGTGATGAGGACAAAGGTACAGTGTCCTAGATATGACCCCAGCATTGCAGCAGTTCAAAGATTCATACAAGAGGGCTTCTTTATGTCCAAAGCCTCTTACTACCACTTACACTCATGTAGGAAGAACCTTAATTCTTTGAAATGTTTCCTTGGAGAACACAGGTCTGATTCTCAAGTCTTTAAGAAGAATTAGAATCTGGCTTAACTGTAGAGTCACATTTATAACAAGAACTCTTAATTCAGTCATTTCTGACCCAGTGTCCTCCAATAGCCTCTTAACTGGACTCCCTACTATTATTCTTCCCTGTCTTCAACTCATTCACAGAGCAGGGAAGGTCGTAAAAACAAAAACACAAATCCAGTCATATCGCTACTACCCTGTTCTAACAGCTTCCATGTCCTCTTAGGAAAAAGCTCCAATCGTGACATTTTCTATAAGGCCCTGAATAACAGAGCCTACTCACCACTCAGTCAACTCCATGTTAGCTGCGCAGATTCTTTTCCGGCTTCTCTGAAGCTCCTTCCACAGGGCCTTTGCATTTGCTGTTCTCCCTAGAATGTTCTTCTGTCTAGAACCTCCCAATTAATCCTTGGGTTCCCACTTAAAAGTGACTTCCTCAGAAGAGTTTGTCTTTTTACCAATCTTCCACTCCTCCAACACTTCTGGCCTCTTTTTTTTTTTTTTTTTTTTTTTTTGAATTTATTTTTGAGAGACAGAGTGAGACAGTGCATGAGGGGCAGAGACAGAAGGAGACAGAATCTGAAGCAGGTTCCAGGCTCTGAGCGAGCTGTCAACACAGAGCCCGATGCAGGGCTCCAAACCATGAACCATGAGATCATGACCTGAGCTGAAGTCGGACGCTCAACCAACGGAGCCACCCAGGCGCCCCATTTCTAGCCTCCTCTTGTCGGAATGTTTCCTTCATCATACTTATCATAACTGCAATTGAGTTACCATGTGTTTAAATTTTTTTTAGTGTTTAGTTTTGAGAGAGAAAGAGAGACAGAGTGTGAGTGGGGGAGGGACAGAGAAAGAGGGAGACACAGAATCTGAAGCAGGCTCCAAGCTATCAGCCGAGAGCCTGATGCAGGGCTCAAACCCACAAACAGCAAGATCATGACCTGAGCCAAAGTCAGATGCTTAACTGACTGAGTTACCAAAGGTGCCCCGAATTACCATGTGTTTAATGCCTTTTCCCAACCTGTACTGTAAACGCCATGGAAGTATAACTAAGTCTTATTTACTGCTGTTTTCCCAGTGCCAGGCATACTGCAGGACATAAGGCACTGAAGGGAATATAATTTTGCAATGTGCTCTTGCATAAAGAAAATTCAACTACCTCACACAAAATTATGGCTCTATCAACAACACATAGTATAACATCAACAAGTGTTTGTGAGAGCTTAACAAATGAAGCTGTTGAAGAAAAATTTTTCATGATCTTTTCAATCCCAAATAGTCTAAATTTCTAGCTAGGATGCTAAGCTGGGGACGTGCAGTGATGTTCCTTGAAAATATTCACAGAATTTAGTGTGGCAGCAAGTTTCCTGGATGGAAACAAACTGAGGCTCTCAATCAAAGCCAATCAGTGTTCAAATGAATGAGTCATTAAAACTGTGTCTGAAAGGCCACCCAAGAAGAAATGGTGAGAAATTCAACCAGGGTTCTCTTGGAGTTAGCCAGTTCACTTCTAACTTCAAATCAAACAAATGCTTCATGGAAGATGCAAGGAAATGGAGAAACAGAAGCAAAAACTCAGGAGAGAGCTGTGAAATGAGGATTTCCCACGATTATGCCTCGGGAAAGTGTTACTATAAAGAAGTTCCTGATTATGGGAGATATTTCAAAAACTTTGGAAGCTGAGATTCACCTAACATAGTGATGTAACCATTTGAAATTCCATAAACATATGTAAGTACAACATAGAGAGTCTGTTATGTGAAAGCACTTTCAATTCTTAAACTTTAACACAGAGCATTTAGGTGTCTGTAGAACAAAAAGCTCCATAATGTAAATACCCAATTAAAAAACTTTTTTTTTTTATAGAGAGGGATACTTATTTTCAAGAAACCTTCAAGTCAATAAATAACAGAGAGAGAGGGGAAAATATGAGAAGAAAAACGATTTAAGCTGATATTGAGAGGAGGAAACTCAAGGAGAGTAAGGAGCAAATGAATTGAGTATTTTCTATCCTCTTACCTATCAACTCAAGACTTTCAAGAAGTATAATTGGAAGGATGGAAATGGACCATCATCTCTGTGTTTTCTAGCTCACTCTTTTGATGGTGGAGGAAATGAGTATGTGTGTGTGGGTATGGTGGTGAAAGGGGGAACATGTGTTTTGCACCCTACTGTGCCATGTGCTTATAGACGCTACACGTAAATTACTAGATTGAGTACTCATAACCAAGCCATGGAGGCTAAAGATGTGAAATGACTGGTCAGAAATCCCCTAGCCGGCTTGTGACACTGGCAGGCGTGCTCCTCCTACAACAACACACTGCCTTACTTGTTCTGGTTCTGTCTTACTTCTGTCTGGTTCGTTTAGCATGATGTTTCCAGTTTTTTTCTTTTCATTATTCCATCCAAATGAGTTTTCTTTCTCACTCTCTCAGAAGAGTTTTATTAGCTTTCCCACCTTCTGCCGTAGCTTAGAAATGGGGAAAAAGTAGACCTTTCTTCCCAGAGAAGAGGGCTTCTCTCTCACATTCCAAATGACACTTTTAATGAGACCTGTAGTGTTTATCTCAAACCCACCAGAGCTGAGAAGGGAACAGCTTGCACTGCCCTCAGTCATTCCCATTGCCCAACACCCTCACTCCTAGGAGCTTCTCGATTTTCCCATTTACACAATATTAGGTAACAGCTTTTTTTTTTAATGTTTATCATTTTTGAGAGAGAGAGAGAGAGAGAGAGAGAAAGAGAGAGAGAGATGGGGGAGGGAGAGAGAGATGGGGGAGGGAGAGAGAGATGGGGGAGGGAGAGAGAGATGGGGGAGGGAGAGAGAGATGGGGGAGGGAGAGAGAGATGGGGGAGGGAGAGAGAGATGGGGGAGGGAGAGAGGGAGAGGGAGAGGGAGAGGGAGAGGGAGAGGGAGAGGGAGAGGGAGAGGGAGAGGGAGAGAGAGAAGGAGAGGGAGAGAGAGAAGGAGAGGGAGAGAGAGAAGGAGAGGGAGAGAGAGAAGGAGAGGGAGAGAGAGAAGGAGAGGGAGAGAGAGAAGGAGAGGGAGAGAGAGAAGGAGAGGGAGAGAGAGAAGGAGAGGGAGAGAGAGAAGGAGAGGGAGAGAGAGAAGGAGAGGGGGAGAGAGAGAAGGAGAGGGAGAGAGAGAGAAGGAGAGGGAGAGAGAGAGAAGGAGAGGGAGAGAGAGAGAAGGAGAGGGAGAGAGAGAGAAGGAGAGGGAGAGAGAGAGAAGGAGAGGGAGAGAGAGAGAAGGAGAGGGAGAGAGAGAGAAGGAGAGGGAGAGAGAGAAGGAGAGGGAGAGAGAGAAGGAGAGGGGGGGAGGGAGAGAGAGGGAAAGAGACAGAGGATCCAAAGCAGGCTCTGTGCTGATAGCAGAGAGCCTGACGCAGGACTCCTACCCACAAACTGTGAGATCACGACCTGAGCCGAAGTCAGATGCTCAACGGACCGAGCCACTCAGGAACCCTGAAGTAACAGCTTTTTAAAAACTTTTAATTATCAACTTAGTTAAATCACTGTTGAATATCAAAATAATCATCTATTTTTTAAATTTAAATGATTGATTTGTTCGACATATCTTTGCATTGGTAGCAGTTCTTAGAACTTTCTTACCACAGTGACCCTAATAGCAGAGGAAACAAATACATGCCACAGAAGCCAAAACTCATGGGAGATTTTGTTCAAGTCTTGGATTTTACCTTAGAAATTCAAGTACGCTTTGCATTCTATTCCATCTAATAGTCTTGGTTTTAATTTTTCCCCCTTTAGATTATAAACATTAACCATCCAGAAAAATATCTCAGGTTTATCTTGTAGCATCTCAGACAGCATGCCCCAGCATACTCCTGGTGGTATGAGAATCTATGCTTTTGAGAAGAATGGTAATGTAGTCTTTAATACAGTACTATGAAATGGTAAACTGTAGATAACAAAGCTTTAAATTTATATCATACATTTCAATAACTGACAGATTTTTCAAAAGTTAGGTCATTTGTGTTCTAATCCTATAAATGTGAAAAATTAGTATTTCCTCTACTATGGAAAGGGAAGTATACAGAATTAACATAAATGTTAGTATACTTTTAATTTTTAGAATTCTGAAACTAATTTTATTTGTAAAATTAATCTGTTTTTTTTTTTTTTTTAATTTTTTTTTCAACGTTTTTAATTTATTTTTGGGACAGAGAGAGACAGAGCATGAACGGGGGAGGGGCAGAGAGAGAGGGAAACACAGAATCGGAAACAGGCTCCAGGCTCCGAGCCATCAGCCCAGAGCCTGACGCGGGGCTCGAACCCACGGACCGCGAGATCGTGACCTGGCTGAAGTCGGACGCTTAACCGACTGCGCCACCCAGGCGCCCCAAAATTAATCTGTTTTTAAGTTCAGTCTTTCTACTCTAATCTCAGATAACAAGTACTAAAAGAAACATTTCATTTTTGTTTTCAGAAATTGTAAAATATGGAAGTCATGGTATAAAGTTGAAAATTACCTTGTTTATCTATAACTGAATATGAGGCCAAAAATCCTCGTCCAGAAACATGGATTCCACTCATGAACAGCACTGTAATTTCATTGCTTTTTGACTCAATTGAATGGTTCATCTGCAACCTGAGACCACAGTATTTGCCTAGGAATAAGGAAAAAAAGAGATTTGGTATGACTCTTATAAAGTCGATAATATTTGCAACAATAGGTAAGAACATCAATATAATATACCAAACTGGACATTAAATAGAAAATGACTAGGATGTTTAGTGATTTAAAATCACTCTGAAGAAAGAAAAAATGAAAATATGTTAAGTAATAACTAAATAATTCAAAAGAAAAAAATGGTACAGGCATCAGTGATCTTACAAAGATTCAATTTCTTGTGAAAGACATTACTCTTTAAAATAGTAGTGAAGAGGGGCACCAGGGTAGCTCAGTTGGGTAAGCGCCTAACTTCTGACTTCAGTTCAGGTCATGATTTCATGGTCCCTGAGTTCGAGCCCCATATAGGGCTGTGTGCTGACAGCTCAGAGCCTGGAGCCTGCTTCGGATTCTGTGTCTCCTTCTCTGTCTGCCCCTCCCCAACTCACTCTGTCTCTCTCTCTCAAAATAATAAAAATCATAAAAAAAATACCAGTGAGGAATTAAAATTAACTTAAAGCACTTCATGCAGGCAGGTGGCTCATAAACACATTAACAGTCAATCAGTAATATTCTTAACATACTCCCCAGAGTGCCCCTAGATTCCTGGGCTTAGGGCACCCTGAAACTTTTTCAGACTCCCTAAATTTCTCTCCCAAGGATTACTGAAGTTCTAGTCAATCCCTTGAGGTGATCATGCCCAGTCCGACAGCTTTAACTATGCTCTGACAATTCACATTTACACCTCTTCCCAGAGCTTTTCCCTTGAGCTTCAAATATTTATATCTAAATGCCAACTTTTAGGGGTGCCTGGATGGCTCAGTCAGTTATACGTCTGACTTCATCTCAGGTAGTGATGTTGTTTCTCTCTTTCTCATGAAAATAAAAACATTAAAAAAAATTAAATGCCAACTTTTATCCTTTAATACTTAATAGACACATGAAAATGACATGTCCTCAGTACAGATTAATAAAAGTTTAAGAAAAAAATTAGAGCAAGATATACACCAACAACTAATAAAAATGCATTTTCTTATGTGCTTGCTAACCTAAAAGATTCTGAATAAAGAATAACATTCCAAAAATATTTGGGGCTGTGGTAACATCATTCTAGAATGAGAGTAATGTGTGCTTCCACAAACACCATTTTCAAGGACTACACATGATTTTGTGAGTAACATATCCCAAGGAATCAACAAGAAAAGCCCACCAGAACTTGTAAGAAAGTTTAACAATATCACAGGATACAAAAATCAATTATATTTCCACATACTAGTCACAAATAATCTGAAATGAAATTTTAAAAACTTTGTAATAGCATCTAAAGATTAAAATACTTAAGGATAAATTTTTTTGTTAAAAATTCAAAACCAATACACTAAAAAATAGAAAACACTGATAAAATTTAAAGGAAAGCTAAACGAACTGGGAGACAGACCAAGTTCATGGACTGGAAGACTCAATGTTGTTAAGATGTCAGTTCTCCCAACACTGATCTATTGAGTCAATCAATCTCTACCAAAACTAGAGTTTTCCTTTTCCTTTTTTTTTTTTTTGATGTGTTTTATTAAGCAAATATATATTTTTTTAAATTTTATTATTTTTTAATTTACATCCTAATTGGTTAGCATATAGTGCAACAATGATTTCAGGAGTAGATTCCTTAGTGCTTACCCATTTGGCCCATTCCCCACACACACAACCCCTCCTGTAACCCTCTGTTTGTTCTTCATATTTATGAGTCTCTTCTGTTTTGTCCCCCTCCCTGCTTTTATATTCTTTTTGTTTCCCTTCCCTAATGTTCATGTTTTGTCTCTTAAAGTCCTCATATGAGTGAAGTCATATGATATTTGTCTTTCTCTGACTAATTTCACTTAGCATAATACCCTCCAGTTCCATCCACATAGTTGCAAATGGCAAGATCTCATTCTTTTTGATTGCCTATTAATACTCCATTGTATATATATACCACATCTTCTTTACCCATTCATCCATCGATGGACTCTTTGGGCTCTTTCCATACTTTTGCTATTGTTGATACTGCTGCGATAAATATGGCGGTGCCTATGTCCCTTCAAAACAGCACACTGATATCCCGTGGATAAATTCTTAGTAGTGCAATTGCTGGGTCGTTCTATTTTTAGTTTTTTGAGGAACCTCCATACTGTTTTCCAGAGTGGCTGAACCAGCTTTCATTCCCATAGAATTTTCCTTTTTCAAAAATTAATAAGGCTAAAATGCATATGGAAATGCAAAGGACATAGACCAAGCAGAACAACATAGTGAAAAAGTTGGAAGACTAATATAACCCGATTTTAAACTTATATAATACTACAGTAAACTATAATACTGTAGTAATCGAGACAGTGTGATACATTGTAATAGCAAATCTCTATCTATATCTAAATCTTTATTCGTATCTATATCTACACCTATACGTATATCTCTATGTATTTCAATGGAACAGAAAAGAGTTCAGAAATAAGCCCACATATGTGGTCAACTGGTTTCTGACAAAGGTGTGAAGGTAACTCAGTAGATAAAGGACCATGCTTTCAACAAGTGTATTAAACCAGGTGGATATCAAAATGCAAAAATAAATGAACTTAGAACTTCACTTCAAGTCAAAATGGATCACAGACCTAATTCTAAGAGCTGTACTTATCAAACTCTTACAAGAAAACACAAGAGAAATCTTTGTGACTTTGGGTTAGGCCAATATTTCTTAGATCCAACCCCAAAAGGGAAATCCATTAAAGGAAAAAATGAGTAATTTGCACTTCATCAAAATTTAAAATGTTTCCTTTTGAAAAGATACCATTAAGAAAATTTAAAGGCAAAATACATACTGGGAGAAAATATTTACAAAACATTAATCTGATCAATAACTATTATCTGAAGTGTGTAAAGAATTCTTACAACTCAATTTAATCTTGTAAAATGGGCAAAAGATTTATAAAGCCAATCTATAAAGATGACCTACTACATGGCAAATAGGCACATAAGATGGTCAAGAGAGCTAGTCATTATGGGGCGCCTGGGTGGCTCAGTCGGTTAAGCGTCCGACTTCAGCTCAGGTCATGATCTCACAGTCTGTGAGTTCGAGCCCTGCATCAGGCTCTGTGCTGACAGCTCAGAGCCTGGAGCCTGTTTCGGATTCTGTGTCTCCCTCTCTCTGTGACCCTCCCCCGTTCATGCTCTCTCTCTGTCTCAAAAATAAATTAACGTTAAAAAAAAAAAATTTAAAAAAAGAGAGCTAGTCATCAGAGAAATGAATATTAAAGCTACAATGACAGACCATGACACCCCCATTGGAATAAAAGACTGAGTAATAATAATCAAAAAGACTGACAATACCAAACATCGGTGAGGATGTGGAGAAACTGGAACCTTCAAACGCTGATGGCAGAACTGTAAAATGGCAGAGCCATTTTTGGACAACAATTTAGCAGTTTCTGAAGATGTTAAATAAACATATGTACATATATAATCCAGCAAGTACACTTCTATTATCCACCCAAGAGGAAAGCAACCATATGTCCACAGAAAGACTATGCAAATGGTCACAGCAGTATTTCTCATATTTGCCCCAAACAAAATAACTTAACTGTCCATCAACTAATAAATGGATTAAAAATGTGGTATATATCCATACAAAGAACTACAACTCACCAAGATAGGAACAAACTAATGATGCACACAAAAACATTAACGAACCTCAAAACCATTATGCTATACAAAAGCTATTTATATTTCTAGAAAAGACAAAAAAAATTAGAGGTAGCAGATCAGTGGCTACCTGGGACTGGGGGTAACGTAGAAATGGACTACAAATGGGCACAAGGGAACTTTTTGGTGTGACAGAAATTTCTAAATCTAGACTTCAGTGATGTTGCACAGCTATATAAATTTACTAAAACTCATCAAACCATGCATTTAAAATAGGTGAATTTTATGGTATGTAAATTATAGCTCAATAATGAAGTTTCTCAGAAGAAATACACACAATGAAACAATTTGTATTGTCAGAAACCATCAGGTGTTTCATACAAAAAAAAAAAAAGTACACAAAATCAGACACAGCAGAAAGAGGCTTTCAAAGATTTATTCCGAGCGGCCATACAACAGCTGAAAAAACTTGAACTCTAATACATCAGTGGACTGCTCAAAATAACACTACTCGTCCATCAGAGGTGAAATCAGTCCGGAGCCTGGGTCCTCCGCCTTGTCCCGTACCTTATTCTTCTGCACACTACTCCCCACTCCTGGTGCTGACACCTTCCCGGGGGCTGCAGAGAGGAACATTTAATACAGCACGATATTCTCCCCTTTGAGGGATCTGGGGCAGTCGCTGCTCTCTCCTTCCCACCCACAGCAGTAACACCCTTTCGCTTTTTCCTTCCGCATCCCAGCAACAGCCTCACTCCTTAACTAGGTTAGTAAATGCTTCAGCTTGTCTTCTGATGTAAGCCACCTAAATATCTCGCAATACTGCTTTCACCCTTACCTGAATTATGTAAATCTACACCACCTTCATTTTGAGATTAACTGCAGAGGCACAGCCTACTCCTTCCACTTTACTCTAAAGCCATTTTTAACTTTCCAAAAGATCACATACAAGTAGAATTATGAAATTCAGCCGTATTTTTTAAAATAAGTTCTTCTTTACAACTGTTTTTCCCTGTCAATGAAAAAGTACTACACTTGTACTACAAAAGTACTACATTTCATTTTTTTTTTCAGAAAATGAGGACAATTTAACCCTAAAGCCAGACTGACAGTTGTCAGTTAAAACGAAAACCCAAAATTCTAAAACATCTAACACTGTCTACAGCTTTTATACATAGAACTTTTCTTTCAAGACATAATTCTCCAAAGCTTTACAACTTCTGAATTATTTTATAAAATAAGCTTATACATGTGATAATTCTGTAAAAACTTTTAGGATGAACAGAGTAGTTGTACCTAAGAATAATTTCAGGCCCACATCTGAACACAGTAACATATCAGAGACAGAAATCATATTTTATTCTATGTATCAATGTGTTTTACTTTATTTTTACCCCTCAACTTGGAAACGTAAATTCAATTTTTCTGTTCTGCAGTCAGATTAGCCTGACAGAAACTGACAAAGAAAAGCCATTCCAACAAATTTCCTCCCCTTGAGGCACAGAAAAGTTGCTATTATGTCTTACAGTGAACCACATCCACAACCTTATCACAACTGGTTTTAAAGTGGCCGTATGACTCTCTGGTCATTGTACACAACTTTTACGAAAAAGGTGCAAAGAAACAACAACCAAAAGAACTACTCTAAAAATAACAAGGAGTATACTACATTTACAAAGTTAAAAAAAAACAAACCTGAATTTGAAAGCCAAGAACATTCACTCTCTAACTTCTTGATTTATTTAGCATTACAAAAGACCAAACTTCAATGTGCATGTGCATTAACACACACACTTGGCCTTAGGTAATAGGGTGTTCAATATCTCTACATCTCTACCTGTATCTATCTATATAGTCTTTGCTCATCCTTTATTTCTTTAAAAACACCTACTGTGGGGGAGAAAAAAAGCTTTCTATTCCTAAATATGGCATGCAATTTAAATAAAGCTAGCAATATTTTTTTAATGTTTATTTTTGAGAGAGAGAGCACAAGTGGAGAGGGGCAGAGAGACAGGAGGACACAGGATCCAAAGCAGTCTCTGCTGTCAGTTTCAGTGCTGACAGCAGGGAGCCTGATGTGGGACTCCAACACACGAACCACAAGATCATGACCTGAGCCGAAGTCCAACACTCAACCAACTGAGCCACCGAGGTGCCCAAAAGCTATCGATATTTTTAACATTCAAGCAAAATGACACTCAAAAAGTTCTACAAGTTATTATCTGCGTATACAAAAAGATGATTAAATCTTCAAACTTCAATACTAAATAACTCAAAAATAGACTAGTAAATAGAATATTAAATACTATATTATTTTTAAATACTAAAGATCTTCAAATAATGACCTAATATAAGCAGTAAAGTACAAATGTTATTCCATGTCTTATCTCAAATGTTAAAAATATCAGAACCTATAAAATTTGTTAGCAAGGCCAAATGTGTGCAGAGCTGGTGCCCATCACATTATATCTTTTCATTTTTTTTTTTAATTTATTTTTTATTTTAGAGAGAGACAGAACACATGCAAGCAGGGGAGAGGGGCAGAGGAAACGATAGAGGGAGAGGGAACGGGAGCGGGAAAGGGAGAATCTCAAGGAGGCTCCATGCTCAGTGTGGAGCCTGACTGGGGGCTTGATCCCAAGACCCTGAGATCATGACCTGAACCGAAATCAAGAGTAGGACGCTCAACTAACTGAGCCACCCGGCTGCCCCCACATTAAATCTTAAGGCCAAATGGGAATAGGTAGAGGTAAGAGAAATTACATACCTAGGATCTCTACACCTGTCAGTTAACACTTGAAAATGTGATCAAGTTTCATCTGGGCTCATCAGCACTAGCTGTTCTTTGCCACTTAAGAATCTATGTATGTGTGATTTTATTACAAGGCTGACCAAGGCCCTCAGTACAAATAATAACTTTTCAGATACTCTTAGGTAAAAATGAAAAAGATCATACTTAAAGAATATTATGGGGGTGCCTGGGTGGCTCAGTCAGTTAAGCGGCCAACTTCGGCTCAGGTCATGATCTCGCGGTCTTTGAGTTCGAGCCCCGCGTCGGGTTCTGTGCTGACAGCTGAGAGCCTGGAGCCTGTTTCTGTTTCTGTGTGTCTCTCTCTGCCCTCCCCCCATTCACGCTCTCTTTCAAAAATGAATAAATGTTAAAAAAAAATTTAAGAATATTATGATGCCATGCAGACGTGTCTTTATAAAAATTTTATCATGTATACTAAAACATGATAATGTGGACAGAATAGTACAAGTATTTCCTGTTAGCACTGCAGCTTTACCTCCTGCTTCATCATTGGGGTTACCTTGTCCTCTGAAATGTGAATAAATTCAAAATGTGGTGGAAACTAAACTTTAAAAAAAACTACTCTTCTGCAAAATTCAAAAGGCAGTAGGTACTAAAGAACAGATAATCTCAGTTTTTTAAAAAAAAAAAAGGAAGAAAAGGACTTTGTAGGTGCTCAAGTGAGTTCAAGATATACTAGATAAACACCTGCCTTCACCTCTTATTCCCACCTAAGGAATGTGATTTACCCATCACACAAGTAATGCAAGCACTTAGCAAAATACTCTGGGAAAGAAAGAAAAAATTCATTCCTAATCTGGGCAATATACTAGTTAATTCTTTAATTTCATCTTCTTAGTTTGGCCATTCAAAGACACTCCTAAATTAACATAAATCATTTAACTGCTACCAATTATAGGTCCTGCAAATGGCTTTCAAACTCAGCCAACATCTCTAAAAGTTTCTCCTGGATAAATAAGAGAAGAATTTCAAACAACACTATATGGATATATACAGAAAATTCTAAATACAAAAGTTAATCAAGTATGTTAACAACCATAAGACCTAAAAAACACTGGTTTATAGTTTAGAAAAACTCATGCTCCTTGGGGCACCTGGGTGGCTCACTCAGTTAAGCATCTGACTTTTGGTTTTGACTCAGGTCAGGATCTCACATTTCATAAGTTCAAGCCCCACATCGGCCTCTGCACTGACAGTTCAGAGCCTGCTTGGGATTCTGTCTCTCCCTTTCTCTGCTACCCTCCCCCACCCCCCACCGCTTGTGCTCTCTCTCTAAATAATTAAACTTAAAAAAAAAAAGAGAGATTTCATGCTCCAGGCAAATGAAAATGTTTAAAAAATCATTACCCTCAAGAAACTAGAGAAACAAATTAATTTCAAAGTGAGAAGAAGAAAAGATTTAAGAATTAGAGAAACCAGTGAAATTGAAAACAGGAAATTAGTAGAGAAAATTAAAAAGCCGAAAGTTGGTTCTCTGAAACAAAAGTCAGTAAGGCTCTAATAAGGCTAATTAAGAAAAAGAGAGGACGCAAATCACTAATATTAGAAGTAAAAGTGCAAATACCACTAATGACACCATGGTCATGAAAAGATAATAAAAGAATAGCATGAAAAAATCTATGTCCACAAATTTGATAACCTAGATCAAATGAACTGGTTCCTTGAAACACAATTTGCCAAAACACTAGCAAGAAGAAACTGATAACCTGAATAGGCCTATATCTATTTAAGAAATTCAATCAATAATTAATAAACTTTCAAAAGACAAAGCACTAGGCACAAATGTGTTCACTGATACACGTTACCAAACATCAAAAAAAAAAAAAAATTATACCAATTCTCTATAATCTCTTTCAAAGGAAAGAAGCAGAGGGAATACTTTCTAACTTATTCTATGAAGCTAGCACTACCATAAAACCAAAATCAAACCCATTACATGAAAAGAAAACTACAGGTCATGGAATAGGCCATCCAGGTTATTTATCACAGGATACACATAAAAATCCTTAACAAAACATTTAAAAAATCAAATCCAACAATGTATTAAAAAGAATTATACACCATGATCAAGTGTGATTTATCTCAGGTATGCAAGGTAGGTTCAACATTTTAAAATCAATTAATGCAATCCATCACATCAGCATGCAAAAGAAAAGTATCATGATCAAATCAGCAGATGCAGAAAAAGCATTTGACAAAATCCAGCATCCACTAATGATATAAACTCTCAGTGAACTAGGAATAGAAGGGAACTTCCTTCGGTTAGTAAAGAATATTTACAGGGGCACCTGGGTGGCTCAGTCGGTTAAGCGTCTGACTTCAGCTCAGGTCATGACCTCGCAGTTTGTAGGTTAGAGCCCGCATCGGCTCTGGGCTGACAGCTCAGAGCCTGGAGCCTGCTTCAGGTTCTTTGTTTCCCTCTCTCTCTGTTCTTCCCCCACTCATGCTATATCTCTGTCTCTCAAAAATAAATAAACGTTAAAGAAAAATTTTTTTAAAGAATACTGACAAAAAACCTAAGCTAACATCATACTTGACAGTGAGAAATTCAAAGCTTTTCCAGTAAGATCAGAAACAAGGCAAGAATGTCCCCTCTCACCACTCCTGTCAAACATCATACTGGAAATATTAGTTAACAAAGTAAGACAAGGGGGAAAAAAAGTACACAGACTTTAAAGGAAGAAATAAAATTGTGTTTGTTCACAGATGATATGACTATCTATGTAGTAAATCAAAAAGAAGTGAACAAAAAACTCCTGTAACTAATAAGCGATTATACAAGGTTGTAGAATACAAGATTAATAGACAAAAGTCAATTGCTTTCTTATATATCAACAATAAACAAGGGGAACTTGGAAATAAAAACGCAAAATTTACATTTTACATGAGCAGCCTCCAAAATGAAATAGTTAGGTATAAATCTAATAAAATATATGTAAGATCTATATGAAGAAAACTACAAAACTCCAAGAGTGAAATAAATGGAGAGAGGTTTCCCATTCATGGATAGGGAGACTAAATTTTGTCAAGATGTCAGTTCTTGCCAACTTTATAAGATTCAGTCTGATCCCAATCAAAATCCTAGCAAGTTGGGATAATTAGATATTTGCATGTAAAAGAATGAAATTGGACTCCTATCTCATACCACTCACAAATATTAACTCAAAATGGATTAAAGACTTAAATGTAAAACCTGAAAACATGAAATCTCTAGAAGAAAACACAGGAATAAAGTTCCTTGACATGGGTCTTGGTAATGATTTTTTGAATATGACAACTAAAGCACAGCAACACAATAAAAGATAAATAAGAAGGACTATATCAAACTAAAAAGCTATACAGCAATGGAACAAAAACAGACACTTAGATTAGTGGAACAGAATAGAGAACCTAGAAATGGACCCACAAACATATGGCCAATTAATCTTTGACAAAGCAGGAAAGAATATCCAATAGAATAAAGACGGTCTCTTCAGCAAGTGGTGCTGGGAAAACTGGACAGACATGCAGAAAAATGAACCTGGACCACTTTCTTACACCATACACAAAAATAAACTGAAAATGGATGAAACACCTAAACATAAGACAGGAAGCCATTAAAATCTTTGAGGAGAAAGCAGATAAAAACCTCTTTGATCTTGGCTGCAGCAACTTCTTACTCAACACGTCTCCAGTGGCAAGGGAAACAAAAGCAAAAATGAACTATTGGGACCTCATAAAAATAAAAAGCTTCTGCACAGCAAAGGAAATAATCAGCAAACCTAAAAGGCAAGTGACGGAATGGAAGAAGATATTTGCAAATGACCTATCAGATAAAGGGTTAGTATCCAAAATCTATAAAGAACTTGTCAAACTCGACACCCAAAAACCAAATAATGCAGTGAAGAAATGGGCAAAAGACATGAAATAGACAATTCTTCAATGAAGACATCCAGACTGCCAACCGACCCATGAAAAAATGTTCAACATCACTCATCATCAGGGAAATACAAATCAAAACCACAATGTGATAACACCTTACATCTGTCAGAATGGCTAACATTAACAATTCAGACAACAGATGTTGGAAAGGATGTGGAGAAAGAGGATCTCTTTTGCACTGCTGGTGGGGATGCAAACTCTGGAAAACAGTATGGAGGTTCCTCAAAAAACTAAAAATAGAACTACCCTACGACCCAGCAATTGCACTACTAGGTATTTATCCAAGGGATACAGGTATGCTATTTCAAAGGCGCACATGCACCCCAATGTTCATAGCAGCACTATCAACAATAGCCAAATTATGGAAATAGCCCAAACGTCCATCAATGGATGAATGGATAAAGAAGATATGGTGTATGTGTGTGTACACACACACACACACACACACACACACACACACAGTGGAGTATTACTCAGCAATCAAAAAGAATGAAACCTTGCCATTTGCAACTACGTGGATGGAACTAGAGGGTATTATGCTAAGTGAAATTAGTCAGCCAGGGAAAGACAAATATCATATGACCTCACTCATATGAAGACTTTAAGACACAGAACAGATGAACATAAGGGAAGGGAAGCAAAAATAATATAAAAACATGGAGGGGGACAAAACAGAAGAGACTCATAAATGTGGAGAACAAACAGAGGGTTATGGAAGGGGTAGTGGGAGGGGGGATGGGCTAAATGGGTAAGGGGCAGTAAGGAATCTACTTCTGAAATCACTGTTGCACTATACACTAACAAATTTGGATGTAAATTCAAAAAATAAAATAAAATAAAGCTATACAGCAAAAGAAACCATCAATAAAGTACAAACACAACCTATGGAAGGGAAATAAAAATATTTGCAAACCATGTATTTGTAAGGGGTTAGTATCGAAAATATATAAAGAACTTATACAACTCAAAGCAGAAAACAAAATAAATAAAATAACCCAATAAAAAAATGGGCAAAGGACCTAAACAGACACTTCTCCAATGAAGATACATGAAAGGCCAACACGTACATGAAAAGATGCCAACATCACTAGTCATTAGGGAAATACAAATGAAAACCACAATAAAATATCATCTCGTCTGTTAGAATGGCCATCATCAAAAAGGTAACAGATACCAAATGCTGGTGTGGATGTGGAGAAAAGAGAGAACCCTGTGCACTGTGGGACTGTAAATGAGTAGTCACTACAGAAAACAGAACAGAGGATTCTCAAAAAAATAAAAAATACAACCACCATAAGATCTGGCAATTCTACGTTTGGTAATATATCCAAAGCAAACAAAAACTGACTGAAAAAGATATCTGTACCCCGACATTCACAGCAGCATTATTTATAATACCCAAGATATGGAAACCACTTAAGTGTCCATGGATGGATGAATGGATACATATACATACAACAAAATATTATACAACAAATATCATTCAGCCATAAAACACGCGGACACCTTACCATTTGCAATAACACTGAAAGACCTTAAAGGCATTATGCTAAGTGAATTAAGTCAGAGAAAGACAAATACTTTATGATCTCACTTATATGTGTAATCTAAAAAAACTCACCAAATGCACAGAAAATACTATCAGGTTTATGGGCACCAGAGGCAGAGGGTGAGTGGGGGTAGGGGGTATATGGGATGATGGATGTTAGTTGAACCTACTGTGGTAATCATTTTACAATATATGTAAATGAAACTATCATCCTGTACAGCTTAAACGTACATAGTGATATGTGTCAGTTATTTCCCAACAAAACAAAAAATCTCAGTGAGTAATTTAGTGAATATCAACAAAATGATTGTAAAGGATATATGGAGGGACAAAAGACCTAGAATAGCAAAAACAAAAACAAAGAAAAACAAAGTTGGAGGACTAACACTACCCATCTTCAAGACTTACTATAAATATATTAATCAAGACAGCGTGATATTGTATAGATCAATGGAATATGGCCAAATGATCTTTGACAAAGGAACAAGGCAATACAATGAAGCAAAGGTAGTATTTTCAACAAATGGTGCTGGAATGACTGGACATCCACATGCAAAAAAAATGAATCTAGACACAGACCTTATACCCTTCACAAAAATTAATTCAAGAAGTATTACAGACCCTAGTAAAATACAAAACTGTAAAACTCCTAGAAGATAACACAGGAAAAAATCTGGGTGACCTGAGTATGAAAATGACTTTTTAGATACAACACCAAAGGCATGATCAATGAAAGAAATAACTGATAAAGTGGACTTCATTAAAATTAAAAACTTCTGCTCTGGAAAGACAATGTCAAAAGATGAGAAAACCAGCCACAACAAACTGGGAGAAAATACTTACAAGATACAAACGTGATAAAGGACATATGTGATAAAGGAATCTTACCCAAAATATATATATATATAAAAAAAAAAACCTCTTAACACTCAATAAGCAAACAACATGAATTAAAAATAGGCCAAAGACCCTGGCAGACACCTCACCAAAAATATACAGGTAACAAGCATATAAATAGATGCACTACATCACATGTTATCAGGGAAATGCAATTACAACAATGAAATATCACTACACACCTATTAGAATGGTTAAAATCCAGAACACTGACAACACTAAATGCTGATGAAAATGTAGAGCAACAGAAACTCTCATTCATTGTTGGCGGGAAATCAAAATGGGGGATTCTTTTTGGGATTTCTTGCAAAACTAAAAAGTCTTACCACACAATCCAGCAATCACACTCCTGGATATTTACTCAAAGGAGTTTAAAATTTATGTCTATATAAAAATCTGCACATGGATGTTTACAGCAACTTTATTCATAAACTGTCAAAAGTTGGAAGCAACCAAGATCTCCTTTAGTAGGTGAATGGATAGACATTGTGATATGTTCAGACAATGAAATATTATTCAATACTAAAAAGGAATGATCAAGCCACGAATAGACATAAAGGAAACTTAAATGCACATTACTAAGTGAAAGAAGGCAATCTGAAAAGACTACATATTGTTTGATTCCAATTTTGTCACCTTCTGGAAAGACAAAACCATGGAGACAATAAAAAGATCAGTGGTTGTCAGGTGTTGGAGGAAGCAGGATGAATAGGTAGAGCACAGAGGACTTTTAGGGCAGTGCAAATACTCTCTTGTTGATACCACAATGGACAGAGATGACACATTTTTTCAAACTTACAGAATGTGCAACACACACCACATCATTAGCAGTCAACGAAATGCAAATCAAATCCCAATGAGATACTACTTCATACCCACAATTCAAAGAAAAATAAGTTGATAAGGATCTAGAAAAAAAATGGAACCCTAATACGCTGCTAGTAAATAGTGCAGTTGCTTTGGAAAACAGTCTGGCCGATCTTCAAACGGTTAAACATGGTGTCAGCATGTGATCTAGAGATTATACTTCTAGGTATATACCCAAGAGAAATGCAAACCTATGTCCACACAAAAACTTGTAAATGATAGTTCATAGCAGCATTATTCATAACAGGAAAAATTACAAACAACATAGCCAGTGTTCTGAAGTTATCCCAGGGTAAGCTGTCATGAAGAGATGGTGATAAATCTGGAAGAAGGAACAATGTGACTTTTTTTTTTTTTTTTTTTTTTTACATTTTTGAGAGAGAGCGCGCACACACGCATGAGGTGGGGAAGAGCAGAGAGAGGGAGACACAGAATCCAAAGCAGGTTCCAGGCTCTGAGCTGTCAGCACAGAGCATGACGTGGGGCTCAAACTCACGAACCGTGAGATCATGACCTGAGCCAAAGTTGGATGCTTAACTGACTGAGCCACTTAGGCGCCCCCAATATGACCTTTTGAAAACAGAAGGAATTGTGAGAATTATTTATCCAGACTCAGCTGAAAAAGAAAAGTATCTCTTGCCTTTTGGGAGAAGGGATGTAACTCAAGGGGAGGACATGCAAGATGTAAGTGGGTCATCTGTGTGGAGACGGTTTGGATGCATAGGAAACTTGAGTCTCAGTATGATACAAGGAAGCCTCAGCAGAGAAAGTGGCTAAGGACTCCCAACTATGCTCCAAAGGAAATGGACTTAAGGGCCTCAGGAAAATGTGGTGGGGCAAGAACCAATTCTAAGTGCATAAGCAGTAGTAAATGTAACTATTTCCTTTACCATGGAAACTCAGGTTTCCAATTTTTCCATACTTTAGATAATGGCACACAGATTTGTTAAGTATAACTTATTTCCATATTTAAAACGATTACTGGGGCACCTCGGTGGCTCAATCAGTTAAGCATCCGACTCAATTTCAGCGCAGGTTTGTGAGATCAAGCCCCACACCAGGCTCTGTGCTGACAGTGTGGGGCCTGCTTGGGATTCTCTCACCCCCTGCCCCCTCCTCTCTCTCTGTCAAAATAAATAAATAAACTTGAAAAAAAAATTCCTCTGGTATGTGACATTCCTATGCTTCTAGAGTATTCTCTTAACCGGATTCCTGCCTTTAAAAATTTTTTTTAACTATCTGTATATTACATATATGGTAAGAGGGAGATTTTCCTGGGTTTGCCTGACCTAATCAGTTAGGCCCTTTAAAAGCAAAGTGTTTCCTCTGGTTAGTCCATTAACTGGAAATTAGAAATGCCTGCTGGCCTAAAAGAAAAAGAACATCTATGTGCTGAACACTACAGGTGGTCTTTGGAACTGAAAACAGTCCCTGGGCAATAGGGAGCAAGAAAATGGGACCCCAGTTTTACAACTACAAGTGAATTATGCCAACAAGCAAAGAGCTTGAAGAGAACCTCCAGCTTCAGAAAGGAACCACATCCCTAGATGATTACCTTGATTTCAACCAGGCAAGACCCTGAACAGGGAATCCAGTCATGCCAAACCCAGACTTCTGATCTACAGAAACTGAGATAATCAATTATGCTATTTTAAGCTGCTAGGTTTGTGGTAACATTACAAAACAACACAAAACTAATCTAACCAGAAATCTACTTTGGTGTACAAGCATACTTCATTTTATTGCACTTTGCCTTATTGTGCTTTGCAGATTGTGCCTTTTTTCTTACAGGCTGAAGGTATGTGACAATCCTGCATCTAGCAAGTCTGTCGGCACCATTTTTCCAACAAACATTTGCTCACTTTGTGTCTCTGTGTCACATTTTAGTAATTCTTACAATATTTCATGCTTTTTCATTATCATTAGAGTTGTTATGGTAATCTGCGGCCTGTGATTTGATGTTACTGTCATGACTGTTTGGGGTGCCATGAAACCCGTAGGACTGGCAGACTTAATCGATGTGTGTGTTCTGACTGCTCCTCCAAACAGTCATTCCCATCTCTCTTCCTCTTCTTAGGCCTCCCTTTACCGTGAGACCCAACACTATTGAAATTAGTCCAATTAATAACCCTTCAGTGGCCTCTAAACATTCAGGTGAAAAAGTCGCACGTCTCTCACTTTAAATCAAAAGCTAGAAATCATTGAGCTTAGTAAGAAATGCATGTCAAGAGCTGAAACAGCCTGAAAACTAGGCCTCTTATGCCAAATAGCCAAACTGTGAAAGCAAAGGAAAAATTCTTGAATGAAACTAAAAGTGCTTCTCCAGTGAACACATGAATAAGAAAATGGAACAGTCCTACTGCTGATGTGAAGAAAGTTTTAGTCTTCTAAAGAAAAGATCAAGCCAGCCACAGCATCCCCTTAAGCAGACACTAATCCAGAGCAAGGCCCTAAATCTGTGAAGGCTGAGAGAGGTGAGAAGGCTGCAGAAGAAAAGCTGGAAGCTAGCAGCAATGGATTTGTAAGATTTAAGAAACCAATCTCTAGGACATAAAAGTGCAAGGTGAAGCAGCAAATGCTGAAAAAGCTGCAGCAAATCATCCAGAAGATCTAGCTAAGATAATTCATGAAGGTGGCTACACTGAACAACACATTTTTGGTGTAGACAAACAGTTCCCTATTGGAAGAAGATGCCATCTAGGACTTTCATAGCTAGAGAGAAGTCAATGCCTGGCTTCAAAGCTTCAAAGAACATGCTGACTCTCCTATTAGGGGCTATGGCAGCTGGGGACTTTAATTTGAAGCCAATGTCCATTTATCATTTCAAAAATCCTAGAACCCTTAAGAATTATGCTAAATCTATTCTGCCTGTGCTCTAGAAATGGAGCAACAAAGCTTGGATGATAGCACATCTGTATGAAACATGGTTTGCTAAGTATTTTAAGACCACTGTTAAGACCTACTGATCAGAAAAAAAGGCTGCTTTCAAAATAGGACTGCTCGTTGACAATGTACCTGGTCATTCAACAGCCCTGATGGAGATATACAATGAAATTAATGTTGTTTTCATGCTTGCTAACATAATATTGCTTCTGCAGCCCATGGATGAAGAAGTGATTTTGATTTTCAAGTCTTATTATTTAAGAAATACATTTCATTAGGCTACAGGTGCCATGGATAGCGATTCCTCTGACAGATCTGGGCAAAGTAAACTGAAAACCTCCTGGAAAAGATATAGCATTCCAGATACCATTAAGAACATTCATGATTCATGGGATATGGTTAAATTATCAACCTTAATGGGTTTGGAAGAAGTTGATTCCAACCCTCATGGATGACTGTGAAGGGTTCAAGACTTCCATGAAGGAAGTAGCTGCAGATGTGGTGGAAATAGCAAGAGAATTAGAAGTGGAACCTGAAGATGTAACTGAAATGCTGCAATCTCATGATAAAATCTGAATGTATGAGTAGCTGCTTCTTATGGATGAGCAAAGAGAGTGGTTGCTGGAGATGGAAACCACTCCTGGTGAAGATGCCATAAAGATGGCTGAAATGATTTAGAACAGAACAAAGGATTTAGAACAGTATATAAACTTAGTTGACAAGGCAGTGGCAGGGTTTGAGAAGATGGACCCCAACTTTGAAATGAGTTCTACTGCGGGTAAAATGCTATCAAACAGCATCACATGCTATAGAGTAATCTTTTCTGAAAGGAAGAGTCAACCGATGCTGCAAAGTTCATTGCGGTCTTAAAGAAACTGCCACAGTCACCCCAGCCTTCAGCAACCACCACTCTGATCAGTCAACAGCCATCAACATTGACACCAGATCCTCCACCAACAAAAAGATTGACTGAAAAGATTGAAAGTGCAGGTGATGGTTAGCAATTTTTAGCAATCAAGTATTTTTTTTTGAGAAAGTATTTTTTAAGTTTATTTATTTTTAGACAGAGAGAGAGAGATAAGAGAATCCTAAGCAGGCTCTGCGTTCCATGCTGACCTGACACGGAGCTTGATCTCACAACCATGTGATAATGACCTGAGCTGAAATCAAGAGTTGGACGCTTAACCAACTGAGCCACCCAGATGCCTCAACAATCAAGTATTTTTAAGTTATGTATATGTAAGTTATGTATAGCACATATCTTGTGCTACTGCACGCTTACTATAGTATAGTATAAATGTAACTTTTATATGCATGGGGAAACCAAAAAATTCATTTGACTTGCTTTATTCCAATACCCGCTTTACTGCCGGGATATGAAACTGAACCCACCATACCTCTGAGGGATGCTTGTATAGTAAGGATACCTTGCCTTTGGATGATCAAATCCAAGAGAAATAAAGTGCAGAGGTTGGAATCTACCCATGACTCAGGTCCTCTTGACCTATACAATTTGGGGTTTACGCTATTTCAATAATGATTAGCTGCCAAGATTTAAAAATCTTTAAACTTCGGGGCACCTGGCTGGCTCAGCTGGTTAAGCATCCAACTTTGGCTCAGGTCATGACCTCACAGTTTGTGCATTCAAGCCCTGAATTGGGTTTGCGCTGACAGCGCAGAGCCTGGAGTCTGCTTCAGATTGTGTCTCCCTCTCTCTCTGCCCCTCCCCACTCATGCTCTGTCTCTCTCTCAAAAATAAATAATAAACATTAAAAACAATTTAAAAAATCTTTAAACTTCACATAAATTCTGAATTTCTGGCTTCTCTCAAAAAATAAAAATAAATAAAAATAAAATAAATAAAAGACACCCGGGCCAGTTCTCCAAATGACTGTACCTAAGTAATGGCTGTCCCCTTTAAAGAGAGAAAGTCATACATTGGTTTGTTACAGTCCCCACCACTCCATAAGTCCCCAGTCCCGAAGCTCAGTTAGCATTTATCAGCGCAATGCTGTTACTACACTCACTCCATCCCCTGTTGGCAATGAGTTTGCATCCTCTTGCATAGAGCTTAGAGGTCTTAAGGTTATCAGATGTCTTTCAAAGTCTGTATTAACTATACTTTTGGTAGACAGTGAACAGCAATAAACTCTGGAAGTTGTTAAATGAAAATATTCTATATTCAAAAGAGGGAAGCAATCCCTCTGATGTGAAATAGATTAGAGGTGCTATTATTACTGCCATAAAACTTAAGAAATCCTATTTATGTTCTCGACTAAACGGAAGATCATTTAACTTACCCAAGAGGTCTGTCACAGAACAACACTCTCCTTACAAACTTGCAACTTAGAGAAGATAGAGGGTGGGAGTTACTTGTTAGAGCAAAAGCACATCAAATCTGTCCACCTCCAATAGATGGAATAGATGGAAATGGAGTTTGCTTAGAGAATATCACTCCTAATTTACAAACTGATTTAGGCATGTGATTTTAGTGCTTATGTCCAGAAGCACTTCTAATCACAAAAACAATTCCAAATGTGGAACTTTCAAAGTAATTCATCAATGAACTGACCCTCCGAATATCCAGGCACTGAGAGAGGTATGCACTAGGAAATCAGTGATGAAACTAGACTGGCACACTGTTGCCCTTGGAAAGCTCAGTGTAGCAGAACAGGGCAAATGCACAGTTGAAGCCCCTAAAACGCATAAGAGGGCATTTTAATACCCAGAAAATGTTTAGAAAAGATGCTATCAGTAAGTAACGTCCACCAATAAGGATCACTGCCTTGTGCTTGGTGGGCCAGAGTGAGATGGAGGTGTAAAATTAGCCATCTGACAGAGTGATTTCACATATTCTTCTTCCCCCCACCTTTTTAAAATTTTTATTTAATTTCTAGTTAGTTAACATACAGTGCAATATTGGTTTCAGGAACAGAATTCAGTGACTCATCACTTACCTACAACACCCAGTGCTCATTATAACGAGTGCCCTTCTCAATAACCATCACCCATTTAGCCCATCCCCCACCCACCTCCTTCCATCAACCCTCTGTTCTGTTTAAATGTTTTTGAGAGAGAGAGAGAGAGCGCGCGCGCGCGAGAGAGCGCTCGTGTGCATGTGTGTGTGTGGCGGGGGGACGGGACAGAGGATCCAGAGGAGGCCGTGCTGACAGCAGTGAGCCCGATGCAGGGTTTGAACTCATGAACACTGAGATCATGACCTGAGATGAAGCTGGACGCACAACTGAGTCACCCAGGTGCCACTGATCTCCATCTTTGGGAGCCTCTTATGGTTTGTTTCCCTTTTTTCTCCCCCCCCTTATATGTTCATCTGTTTTAAGTTCCATATATGAATGAAACCATATATTTATCTCTTATTTTGCTTAGCTCTAGCTCCTAGCTCCATCCATGCCATTGCAAATGGCAAGATTTTATTCTTTTTGATGGCTGAATAATAACTCGTTGTATATACAATAGCACATCTTTTTTATCCATTCATCAGTCGATGGACCCTTTGGTTCTTTCCCCAGTGTGGCTATTGCTGATAACGCCACTATGAACACTGGGGTGCATGTACCCTTTTGAACTTGTATTTTTGTATCCTTTGGGTAAATACCTAGTAGTGCAATTGCTGGGTCATACGGTAGTTCTATTTTTAACTTTTTGAGGAACTTCCATACTGTGTTCAAGAGTGGCTGCACCAGTTTGCATTCCCACCAAAAGTACAAAAGGGTTCCCCTTTCTCCGCATTCTCACCAACATCTGTTCTTATGTTGTTAATTTTAGCCATTCTGACAGGTATGAGGTGGTATCTCATCGTGGTCGATTTGTATTTCCCTAATGATGAGTGACATTGAGCATCTTTTCACCTGTCTGTTGGCCATCTGGATGTCTTCTTTAGAAAAATGTCTATTCATGTCTTCTCACCCTTTCTTAACTAGATCAGTTGTTTTTAGGGTGGTGAGTTTGAGAAGTTCTTTATAGATTTTGAATACTAACCCTTTATCTTATATGTCATTTGCAAATATCATTTCCCATTCCATCAGTTGCCTTTTAGTTTTGATTGTTTCCTTCTCTATGCAGAAGCTTTTTATCTTGAGGTCCCAATAGTTCACTTTTGCTTTTGTTTCCCTTGCCTCAGGAGATGTGTCTAGTAACAAGTTACTCCAGCCTAGGTCAAACAGGTTGCTGCCTGTGCTCTCCTCTAGGATTTTGATAGTATTCCCTGTCTCAAATTTAGGTCTTTCATCCATTTTGAATTTTTGTCTATGGTGTAAGACAGTGGTCCAATTTCATTGTTCTGCATGTTGCAGAAGATGTCCAGTTTTCTCAGCACCATTTGTTGAAGAGACAGTCTTCTTTCCATGCGGTATTCTTTCCTGCTTTATTGAAGATGAGTTTACCATATAGTTGTGGATCCATTTCTGGGTTTTCTATTCTGTTCCATTGATATAGTGTCTGTTTTTGTGTCAGTCCCATAGTGTCTTAATGACTACAGCCTGTAATACAGTTTCAAGTCCAGAATCAGGATGCCTCCAGCTTTGCTTTTCTTTTTCAGGATTGTTTTGGCGTCTTTTGTGGTTCCATATACATTTTAGGATTGTTTGTTCTAGCTCTGTGAAAAATGTCAGCAGTATTTTGATAGAATTGCATTAAATGTGTAGATTGCTTTGAGTCATGTTCTTCTTTTAAATGACTGTCTTCCCATAATGATTTCGATTATATGGTGACTAACAATAAGTTGCTTTTGGCTGGACTTAGCATTACCTTTAACTGTTTCAACAAAGACTTACATGGAGAAGATAATCATGGGAAAGTACAGATCTAATTTCCTTTTAAACAATATTGAGTACATTTTTTTAGCATATATTTAAAAGAACAAGTAACAAATATTTACCATTTTTAAAAGCAATAGCAGTAGCACCAATAATGGATTTGCCTTTACTTCTAAAAGACAGTGGTGACTACCTTAAAAGTATATTTTTCAGATGGGGCACCTGGGTGGTTCAGTCTGTTAAGTATCTGACTCTTGATTTCAGCTTAGGTCATGATCTCATGGTTTGTGAGTTCGAGCCCTGCATTGGGCTCCACTGACCAGCAAAGAGCCGGCTTGGGATCCTCTCTCTCTGCCCCTCCCCATTCATGTTCATTCTCTCTCTCTCTCTGTAAATAAATTAATTTTAAAAAATAATAAAATAAAAGTGTATTTTTCAGGGCACCTGGGTGGCTCAGTCGGTTAAGCGTCCTGACTCTTGATTTTGGCTCAGGTCATGATCTCACACTCATGAGATCAAGCCCCATGTTGGGCTCCATGCTGAGTGTGGAGCCTGCTTGAGATTTTCTCTCTCTCTCTCTCTCTCTCTCTCTCTCTCTCTCCCTCTCCCCCTTCTCTCCTGCCCTCTCTAAAAAAAGGTATAAAATAAGAGGGTATTTTTGTATATCAAAAAAATCATTGTGGATTTTGATTTCAGGAGAAGATGGTAATTTCAGTGTTACTTTTTCATGAATAAATGACAGACCCAGTATTTGTACATTTAAAAATAAAGTCCAGGGGCTCCTGGGTGGCTCAGCCAGTTAAGTGTCTGACTCTTGATCTTGGCTCAGGTTATGATCTCACGGTTCAAGTTCAAGCCCCACACTGACAGTGTGGAGCCTGCCTGGGATTCTCTCCACCACCCCTCCCCTGCACTCTCTCTCAAAATAAACAAACTTTTAAAAAAGTTTTTTAAATAAGATAAAAATAAAGTCCACATGGGAAAATGTACCTTGACACTTTTACTCCTACTTCCCATGCCATGTACAAAAATCAATTATGGACGGATTGAAGATAATACATGTAGAAAGGAAAACAATAAAGCTTTTTTTAGAGGAAAATGTTGGGAACAACTTCATGAGCTATGAGGGGCAAGGATTTTAAAAGAGAACACAAAAAATGGCAACTATAAATTTAAAAAATTAATAACTGAACATTAAAATGGTTAAAATTAAAGTCTACCAAAAGATACCAATAGGGAGATAAAAAGAAAGGCCATAGAAAAAGGGAACATATATGTGTATATATACACACATATGTATACATATATATACACACACATATATATACATACACACACACACATTTTAAAGTTTACTTATTTCTGAGAGAGAGATAGACAGAGAGAGAGAGAGAGAGAGGAGAACATGAGGGGGGAGGAGCAGAGAGAGGGAGAGAGAGAATCCCAAGTTGGCTCTGCACTGTCAGCACAGAGCCCCACATGGGTTTGATCTTATGAACTGTGAGATCACGACCTGAGCTGAAATCCAGAGTGAGATGCTTAATCAACTGAGCCACCGAAGCACCCCAGAAGAATATATATTTTGTACATACGGGGTGCCTCAGTGGCTCAGTCAGTTGGGTGTCTGACTCTTGGTTTTGGCTTGGGTCATGGTTTTATAGTTTGTTGGTTTGGGCTTCATGTTGGACTCTGAGCTGGCAGTGAAGAGCCTGCCTGGGATTCTCTGTCTCCCTTTCTCTCTCTCCCTCAAAAGTAAATGGATATGGGGTGCCTGGGTGGCTCAGTCAGTTGAGCAACCGACTTCGGCTCAGGTCATGATCTCACATTTGTGAGTTCGAGCCCTGAGTCAGGCTCTGTGCTGACAGCTCGGAGCCTGGAGCCTGCTTCGGACTCTGTGCCTCCCTCTCTCTTTACCCCTCCCCTGCTCATGCTCTGTCTCTCTGTCTCTCTCTCAAAAATAAATAAAACATTAAAAAACTAAAAAAAAACGTAAATGGATAAACATTCAAAAAAAAAATTAATACACATACCCCAAAGAACTCATGCCAGTATATAGAAAGAACTACTACAAATAAGAAAATGATCACCCAACAGAAAAAAAATGCATAAAATATTTCAACACTTTTCAGAAAAGATAGTCAAATGGCTAATAAACACATGAAAAGAGAATAATATGATTAGCCATCAGGGACATGCAAAGCAAAGCTACAATGTGGTATCAGCACACACACACACACACACACACACAAGAATGGTTAAAATGGCAAAAGGAGAGATAAGTAACTGGAATTCTCATACACAACTGGTGTGTCTAAACCACCACAACCACAAATGCATTTGGCAATATCTACTAAAGCTGAACACATGCATATCCAGTGAACCAGCAACTCTTCTTCTAGATGTCGAACTGGACACTCACATTCACCAAAAGATGGGTAAGAAAATGCTCATAGCAAACAGTCCGTGATAGATGAGAACTGGTTATATGGTCGATATAACTTAATCTCCTAATCGTTAGAAATTTAGATGGCTTCCAATTTCTATATAGTGAAAAATGTTGGAACAGACGTCTTCTTTAGTTTTTGAAATATTTCCTTAAGAAGGATTCTTAATATGTATTTCAAGACTGCTAGCCGAGTGAGCTATAACTACTAAGAGATTGCAACATTAAAAAAAGTACCAATTTCACTATATCCATGTGAACATAAATTTTTATATATTTTTTACTAATTAAAAATTCAAGGAGGGAATATATTGAGTTTTAAAAATTTGCATTTCTTTAAGTACAGGTGCCTCTACTAATAACCTCTTAAAGAATGGCAGGAGCAGGGGCGCCTGGGTGGCTCAGTCGGTTGGGCGTCCGACTTTGGCTCAGGTCACGATCTCACGGTATGTGAGTTCGAGCCCCGTGTCGGGCTCTGGGCTGATGGCTCAGAGCCTGGAGCCTGTTTCGGATTCTGTGTCTCCCTCTCTCTCTGACCCTCCCCTGTTCATGCTCTCTCTGTCTCTCTCTGTCTCAAAAATAAATAAACGTTTAAAAAAAAATTTTTTTTTAAAAAAAAGAATGGCAGGAGCACATAACTTTTTATAACTATCTATGATGGTAACCAAAGGGCCTCGATGGAAAATTTTATAGCATTCATGTGGACCAAAATATTTACAAAGGAATACCAATCTTCCCCATGAAATTTTTCTTAGTAGGTTTTCCTTCTCTCTTAGGAAACTTACACTTTGAGGGTAAGACTTATCTTCTGGAAAGCAATCAAACCTCTGGACAGAAGAGAAAATCATTAATCTGTTTCTATTTTATTAATAAAAGCTCCTATAAATATAGTGACTCAATAATTAATATAAAAATGATGAGTCACAACAACGTACAGACTTCAGTAAAAACCAGATGTGTCGTCAAAGCATCACAGTTGAGACATACATAGCATACCATGAAATTTCTTTCAAAGCTTTTATAGAAAAATAAATTTGTCACCACTTAGGAGATGTCAAAGGCTTTTTATAGTATTTCCTGTAAAGGCCCACAAATAGGAATTCTTGGGTAGGACTGCACAGTAGCTTAAGTTTTATCCAGTTGAATCCTGCCAAAAAACGAGACAGTTGTCAATTCTTCATTGACATGCCTCAAACATTAGAGGAAACATTTTGAAGTGATAACATCATTTATACAGACAAAGTGTATTTTTTTTTTCTCTTCTAGGTCACTAAGCTAGTTTGACCATTCCAGGGTACAAAGATTCACTATGGTATTTTGAATTGTGTATGGCTTCTGTACTTTGCAATGCTACAAACAACCTCATATGATACACCTTGGCATTAGGGACAAATCCAGATTAAATTTCCACTGAGCCTTCTCATGAAAACTATCCACAGGAATCCATGTATTTTCATGATGAACAGATATGAGATGCCTTTTGCCTTCCTGACAACTTGTTTTCATAGGCTAGGACTTTATCTCACATAAAACTGTGTGGCTCTTACATGTATCATTCAAGATACCTACACTCGTTAAGATTACCCACCATTTCTTCAATTCCTGCTTACGGAAAACTGCTCTAAATGGAAAATGTTAGCAATGATGACTGTATTGTAATACTTTTACTGCTTTCAAATGAAAGAGTACTTATCACTTTATTTTGACATAAAATAATTATTTTTTACAAAGACAACTTTAAAATAAGGAGGAAGAAACTCAAAGGGTCACAGACCAGTAAAGCATAGCAACAGATTTCAGGGAGTCTAAGAATAACCTAAGTGGTAGAAGTCAAGGAAAGACCCATTGGGGAAGACAAAGATGATCAAGGTATCCCATGCACAGCCAGAAAATACTGGGAAAAACAATCCACTGGTAAATGAGAATACTGACTTCAGGGAAGGAACTTAAGAGCGCAGAAATCCTCAGTAGTGCAATTTTGGAAGGGAAACACTTCAGGGGAGAAGTAGGTTAAAAGCAATAGAGAGGAATTCTTTGGAACATACATTGTAAAGGAGAGAAAAAGCAAAGCAAGAGGGAAAAATTTAGAATCCTGCAAGATGAAAGAAAGAAAGAAAGAAAGAAAGAAAGAAAAGAACACAACTCCTCCTCCACCTCAACCTCTTTTCTAAAAAAAGAAAGTACCTACTACACTGGCAGAAGAGGCCTATCATGAACCTATCACAAACTATAAAGTAAACAAAGCACTGCAAACTACCACCCTTGTCCACACAAATACCTAGCTACAGCCTTTATCTACTTTAAAAAATATATAGTATACAAACAAAATACGAGAATCCCAACAATTCAGTTTATGGAAACCTCCTCCCACTAAAAAACAATGGTAAAGCAGAAGGAAACTGAACACTCCAAATTAATGTTATGTCCTCAAACAATTGGAGATATGATAAAACCACTTGAAACAGAAAATCAAAAACTAAAAACAGAGATGGACAAAATCTGAAAGAACTAAGAGCTGGTCTCACAAAACAAAGAAATGACAAAATTACATAAAAAGTAAAGACCATATTTATGTACAAAGTGCACAAGGAATAATGGATTCTAATAAAAACATGATAATGAATATTGAAAAAAAGAATAAAAATAGAATGAAAAGGAAATAAAAAACTAAAAGGACTGGTGAGAATGTGGCTGAAAGGACAAGGAAGATCTAATTTTCTTATACTTAAAATCAAAAAAAGATCCACAAGACAATGGAACAGAATATTAAAAGTATCATCCCACAAAACTTTCCCGAAGTGAAAGATCTGTATCTATATATTGAAAGAGGTCACTGGATATCAATGAAAACCAGCCCACAATGATCACCTTCAACACATATCCTTGTAACACTATTAAGACTTTAAAGGTAAATAAACTTCTCAAAAATCAATACAAAAAGTCAGGGAATAATGGAAGAGTATTTATTTTTTTAATTTTTTTAAATGTTTACTTATTTATTTTTGACAGAGAGCAGGCTCTGTGCTGTCCATAGGGAGCCCGACGCAGGGCTCAATCCCAGATCATGACTTGAGCCAAAATCAAGAGTTGGACACTTGTCTGAGCTACTGAGGCACTCCAGAAGAGTATTTAAAAATAAATCAATAAACTCAAAGAAAGAACATGTGAATCAAGGACATATTTACATAAAATCAAATTGATCCTCAAGTCTTCATGTAATACAAATTTAAAAATAAGCAGTTTTTTTTAAATGTTTATTTTTGAGAGAGAGAGACAGAGAGACAGAGAGAGAGAGAGACAGAGCACGAGCAGGGGAGGGGCAGAGAGAGACAGAGACACAGAATCCAAAGCAGGCTCCAGACTCTGAGCTGTCAGCACAGAGCGTGACACGGAGCTTGAACCCACGAATCATGAGACCATGACCTGAGCCGAAGCTGGAGGCTTAACTGAGCCACCCAGATGCCCCTAAAAGGCAATTTTAAACATGCAAGAAATTCTGCACCCATAAGTTCTGCTTCAAGAATCAATCTAGTCTAAGATGAATTTTACCCATTCACAGTATGACTGGGAGAACTTGCGCAAAAGGCTGAAAATGAACATTTGTTATTTTTTTTTATTTATTTAAAAAAAATTTTTTTAATGTTTATTTATTTCTGAGACAGAGACAGAGCATGAGCAGGGGAGGGGCAGAGAGGGGGGGGACACAGAATCTGAAACAGGCTCCAGGCTCTGAGCTGTCAGCACAGAGCCCGACACGGGGCTCGAGCTCACAGACTGTGAGATCATGACCTGAGCGGAAGCCGGATGCTCAACCGACTGAGCCACCCAGGCGCCCCCATTTGTTATTTTTAAATACAGAACTAGAGAGGCGCCTGGGTCGCTCAGTTAGGTAAATGTCTGATTTGAGGTCAGGTCATGATCTTGAAGTTCATGACTTTGAGCCCCACATTGGGCTTCATATTGACGGTGTGGAGCCTGCTTGCAATTCTGTCTCTCTCCCTCTCAGCCTCTCCCTGCCCCTCCCCAACTTGCACTCTCTCTCAAAATAAATAAATAAACCTTAAAAAATTAAAACAAAACAGATCCAGAAAAGTTAGAGAGGGGTTGAAGAATAAGAGGTTATATGATGTAGGCTGCATGTTATGAATTTATGTTCTAACAGAGTAAAAGTAGGGAAAAGAAGAGAGGAAAAGAGGAGGTAGAATAGTTCATTGAATGTTATGTAGTAGGTAGCACAGACAATTGGTGGGAGTTAAAGAACACCATCAAAAAAAGACAAATCAGCGACACCTGGGTGGCTCAGCCGGTTAAGCATCCGACTTCAGCTCAGATCATGATCTCACAGTCTGTGAGCTCAAGCCCCACGTCGGGCTCTGTGCTGACAGCTCAGAGCCTGGAGCCTGCTTCAGATTCTGTGTCTCCCTCTCTCTGACCCGCCCCATTCATACTGTCTCTCTCTGTCTCAAAAATAAATAAACATTAAAAATTTTTTTTTAAAAAATAGATAGTATAAATTGAAAGATAACACTTAGAACAAAATTATAAAACTTATTAAACTCCAAAAGCAGTTTTAAAATAAAAAGGAAAGAAAACAATGTAAAGAAATACGAACAAGGTGTGCCTGGGTGACTCAGTCAGTTGAAGTGTCTGACTCTTAATTTCAGCTCAGGTCATGATCCCAGGGTCATGGGATCAAGCCCCATGTCAGGCTCTGAGCTAAGCATGGAGCCTGCCTAAGACTCATTCTCTCTCCCTCTCCCCCCCCCCCGCCCCACGCTCCTCTGTTTCGCTCCCCCACTTTCACTCTCTCTCTCTCAAACCAAAAAAAAAAAAACAAAAACAAAAAACAAAAGAAATAAGCACAACAAATACATATAATTATAGCTTAAAATAAGATAAACTTGAGATAAAACATTCCAATTTTATAAGTAAGTGCAAATGGGCTTAACTCAGCTATCAAAAAAAATTTTTTTTCAATTTACTTCACAACTTAAACCGCGAAAAATGTGCTACATACAAGAAACACATACAAAACGATATAGAAAGGCTAAAAATAGCAAAGCAGGTATACCAGGCAAATGAAAACAGTAAGAGACAAGAAGGAGGATATGCAGATATTGAGAGACAAAGAATTCAAACTAAAAGTATTATTAGACATGACAAAGGAAACGTCTAATGCTGGAGGTCACAATTTAAAATAAAGATATTATAATCAAGAATATTTATGCAACACTGCAACTCCCGTAAAAGCAAAATCCCAAGGAAAAACAGGAAAAAAGAGACATACCAATCAAGTAGGTAAAAATAAAGATATGTGTAGAAAATCTAAACAGAGGGGCGTGTGGGTGGCTTAGTCGGTTAAGTGTCTGACTTCAGCTCATGATTTCACGATTTGTGAGTTCGAGCCCCGCGTCAGGCTCTGAGATGACAGCTCAGAGCCTGAAGCCTCCTTCAGATTCTGTGTCTCCCTCTCTCTCTGCCCCTCCCCTGCTTGTGCTATGTCTCTCTCTCTCTCAAAAATAAATAAACATTAAAAAAAGTTAAAAAAAATCTAAACAATAAATAAGACAAATCTTCTGAATGTATATCAAACTTTGCATCTTGCTATTAGCGAATAAACCTTCTCAAGCATACACGGGACATTCATAATAAAGGTTGTATATTAGGTTATGCAGAAAATATTAGCAAGCTCCATGAAATAGTGATATCCCTTCCAACCACACTCAGAAATATTTATGACCACAATGCAGGAAAAATAAAAATTATTAACAGCAGCAAAGAAAGGTACTTCCAACAGGAAATAAATCTACTTACGTATTATTTACCCAGTAGTAAACAGTTAGTGGGTAAAAGGGAAATACAAAACAAATTACAGAATTCCAAAAAAGTATTGATAACATTATAAATCAACCTGTGGCATATCAAATTAAACCCCACAGCTTTAGACATACTTATCAATAAAAATGAAAGAATGTAAATCAATTAAAATTCTTTTCTAAAAGGTAAGAAACAAATGGCAAAATAAGCTCAAAACGAGTATAATGAAGAAAATGAAATAATGGGACTAGAAACAAAGATTAATAAGGGAGAGAAAAAAAGAACAGATCTAAATACAGTTAATAAATCAAATTCCATTTTTTGAAGAAACAAAATAGGCAAACCACTAGCTGACATGGGAAAAAAAAAAAGAGTGCAAATAAAGAAAACAAAAAATGTCATGAAGAAAATAACCATTGACAAAACCACTGAAATAACCATTAGAAAAAAAGCCACAGGATTCTATTTTGCAGACATCACTGCAAATGAATTTGAAGACCCAGGTGAACTGGGTAATTTACCAGGCAAACAACTTACCAAAACTGAATTACTTAAAGATAAAATCCGAAACAGATCATACTTAGAAAAAATAAAGAAGGGGCACCTAGGTGACTCAGTTAAGCATCTGAGTCTAGGTTTTGGCTCAGGTCATATCTCACAGTTTGTGAGTTCGAGTCCTGCATCAGACTCTGCACTGTCAGTGTGGAGATTAATTACTTGGGATTCTTTCTCTGCTCCTCCCTCTGCTCGCATGCTCTCTCTTAAAATAAGTAAATAAACTTAAAAAAAAAAAAAAAGGAAAAAAGAGAGAAAATAATAAAGAACGACCCTACCAAAAAAAAAAAAAAAAAAAAAAGAAAAGAAAAAAAAAAAAAAGCACCAGGCCTCGCTCCCACTGGTAAGAGGCCAAAAAATAGAGAAGACATGAAGGATTAGACCAGAGATGGGGAGGAGGCGAGAGGATGAACATCACACTTAAAGATACTGGGCTCCAATTACACTTCTAAAACACATTTTATACATTTGTACCAATCAATGTTTCCAAATTAACTCAGAAAGAATTCAAGATTTCTTTATGATGTTAGCTCACCCAAAGAGTCTTAGATTTTTTTCTGCCTTTCCTAAAACAAAGGGACTGATCTCTAAAAGCCAAAGGTTCTTACCTTAACGACACAGTAGATTCTCCTGGGAAGCTTTTAAAATACAGGGGCGTGGGTCCCACCCAATCAATTCTGATTCAACTGGTCCAGGATGGGGACCAGGTATACAGTATTATTTAAAGTCTTTCCAGGTGACTCTAATATGCAGGCATCATTGAAAACCACTGATTTTAGCTAAGAATAACAACTATAGTAGCTAATATTTACTAAGCATATATTATGTGTTAGGTACTCTTCTTAGCACTTTACATGTTACTAATTCATTCTCTATTTTACAAATGAAAAAACAGGTCAGGTAACTCACCCAAAGTCACACATATGCCAACAGCAGAGAGAGAGTTTAATACCAGGCAGTTTGGATCCAAAACCCATGCTTTAATCACCATGATATACTGCCTCCTAAGTGTGAATTATGTGTGAATTATACCTGTATTCTTTAATTGCAAATAAAGTGATCAGGAAAAAAACAAAACAAAAAAATGAGATAATTAATGTCCTCCTTCTTGGAAGCAGTACAGTGGCATCCTGTTGCAAAAGTACCAACAAGCTTATTTGGAGAGTAAATAAACAGACAAGAATCTTCTCTTCCCAAAAGATTCAAATTGAGATTTCCACACATGGTCCACACAAATAATTTCTTACATATCATCCTATACAACCTAGTTATTCAATGTCAAGTATCAAACATTGCTTTAGCTTTAAAACTCAGGGCAGTGATGTACATTTACAAGAAAAATTCCTACCTATTTCAGTTCTGCTAACTCCAATGCCATTATAAATTCTCAAGTAATTAAAATGACAAGAATCAGAATCTTCAATGTCAAAGTCACCAAATTTGATGCGCACTCTCTCTCCCATCTTTACACGGATCTCCCATTCACAAACGGTGCTGTTGGGATAGGTCTGTGGGTAGTTTATGGACATGAGGGTCCCACTTTCAGGGCCTAGTACAGTATGTCCACATCCATCACCTTTAAAAAAAAAAAAGAGTTAAAAGAACGATAAATTATTATTACACCTTTAACTTATACTATAAATAATCAGGATTCTTTTGTGAAAATTTAAAAATATGTATGACAGATATTTTATGCCACCAATACTTTCCTTACACAAGATAAAAGGGATGATAGAGTTCTTAATATATTTACTCACAGGAGCCAAGAGAGAAGCCAGGTAAGGTCAAAATGATCAATGATTATCCTTATTCAAAGAACTTTCCAATCTGAATAAACAGATTTATTAGCTTAACAATACATTTATATACATATCACAACTCCAATCTTTAAAGGAGTATTAATTCATAGTAACTGTTGAAAGACAACATAAACTATAAAAATAAAAGTATGTGATCAGCTTCATCCATTTATTTATAAATATAAACCTTTCTAAAATCTGTGAGAAGACTAAAGGTTATGCAGATTACTGATCATACTACAGTATTACAAGGCATTTATCCTTGAAGGCATTAAAGCAATATTTAATGAAATTTAATTTTACATTCTACTGAAATTGGACTTTGGAGTACTCCCCCTCCTAAAACCTCACTTTTTCCTACCAAATGAGGAGGAAAAAATGGCATTTGTACATCATGAAACATTAGGAAAAATAACCTTCCTATCTTGGTAGCAGCAGGATTTGCTCCAGCAATTCGTTCTGCAACTGGATATGGGGACTCAGGTAACTTAACATAGTACTATTATTTGCACCCTTCCCTTTCTCATAAAAAGTGGTATTTGGGCACCTAGGAGAGGCATGCAGTGGTAAGAAGTTTCAGGTGCTGCTCCAATTGTACCAGTCAGCATTCCTTAATGATGGGATTCAATAATGAATCTCTTTTAAATCTCTAAAAGGAAGATGGGTACACTGTACTAAAACGATAGTATTTTTTCGTTCAAAAATAGCCACCTATAATCACCTTTGGAATAATTCAGTACTTACACAAAAAAACTATACTAAAAGTGACAGTGCTGAGTTTTATTTATTTTTTTAAATGTTTATTTTTGAGAGAGACAGAGAATGATCAGGGGAGGGGCGCAGAGAGAGAGAGAGAGAGAGAGAGAGAGAGAGACAGAGAGAGAGAATGAATATCTGAAGCAGGCTCCAGGCTCTGACCTGTCAGCACAGAGCCTGACGCGGGGCTTGAACTCACGAACTGTGAGATCATGACCTGAGCTGAAGTCAGACGCTTAGCCAACTGAGCCACCCAGGCGCCCCAGTTCTGAGTTTTAAAGTCAATATAGATATAGATGGCTGTAAAAGAATTTTCTATTACGTTGATTTATTATTTTTGAGAACAATGCAGTGCTGATATCATTTGCTAGAATAAAAGCTTTAAAGGCCTGTAAGAAGTTAATACAGTATCTAGCAAGTAGTTGCAAAATAAATGTTTATTAATTGGATGTATAAGGAAATTGTACATGAACCAATGAAAAAGTAATTTCAAACCAGTCTCAAAACTAAATTTTTTGAAAAGTTTTTATTTTTATTTTTTTTATTATTTTTTTTTTTTAAGTTTATTTGAGGAAGACAGAGAGAGTGTGAGCAGGGGTGGGGCAGAGGGAAGGAGGGAATCCCAAGCAGGCTCCGTAGGGTCAGAGCAGAGCCAGATGTGGGGCTCGAATTCACAAAACTGAGATCATGACCTGAACCAATATCAAGAGTTGGGACACTTAACCGACTGAGCTACCCAGGCACCCCTCAAAACTAACTTTAATAAAAGAACACTCTGTATAAGCTTATGATGACAATACTTTATATCCTTTCCTGATCAAGCAATTCTCAAATCCGTCCTACTATTGTTAGCCTACTCTTAAATGTTTAATTTTGAGAGACAGAGAAAGAGAGTGCATACGCAGAGGAGGCATTTGACAAAGGATCCAAAGTGGGCTCCATGCTAACAGCAGAGTCCGACACGGAACTCAAACCCATGAACCTTGAGATTATGACCTGAGCCGAGGTTTGGATACTTAACTGACTGAGCCACCCAGGCGCCCCTAGCCTATTTTAAAGGCCAATACTAGCAATCTGGCTTCCTAAACGAATATCTCACATAAAGCTCAGCTTTTGAGCAATGTTAAAACTTCAGCTCTCTCTACACCTGCTTTCATTCTACACACAAAAACTAGGCATAGCCACTCAATGATATATAAAGGCACCATGAAATAAACATGTGAGTTTTTGTGATATATTCACTGATATTTTGCAAATATAAAATTTAAATGTTAGATAACTTAGAAGATGGTTTCAGATTTTCCCTGAAACCATCAAGAAAATACCTTGAATATCTCTGAGTATCATCCAAATTAGAAACACAGGGATATAAAAACTGTCTCTGTAAAAATAAAGGAATTGTAATATAAATAACTTTTGAATAATCATTAACATTTTTCCTTAGAGAAAAAAAAACTATCCCCTAAGACAAAGTTTCTAACGTTATGAAACTAGTTTGAAATGTTCTCTTAATATTGAAAAGATGAAAATGTGCTTTCTGGAATGCTTAAATCTTTGAAAAGCAGCCGCTGAACAAATGAAATAACTCAAAATATAAATGTATTTTCTTTAGTGAATAGAACTAAAGCAGCTTTTTAAGTGTCTGGAAGTGTTGATGGATTTCAGGAAGCCAAGAATTTCCTATTAACAGCTGAATTCATGACTTAGTAATGGCAGATTGTCCCAACTAACGAATTCCCCATAGGCTATTATTTAACTTAAGGTTGCCATTTTAGGATGAATTTTACAAAAGTACAGGCAGTGTTAGTAATTTTTATGTCTTTATGCTCATATTTATGTTTGATTCTCAATAAGTAATACACAAAATGTTTCTTGCCCTTTCCTCTATAAAGCACAATTTCTACAAGTCAACAAAATAAATATAACTGATGAAAAACAGGACTTTTACATGCATGCTGATGAAGAAAACAATTAAAATGGAGAGGTCTTTTTTCAGTATCTTGTGTAGGGGGAGGGCATGAACAGTCCACAAGTAACGTGCCAAGAATGTTCTAAAATATGTGATGGAGTTCAGAGCTTCCTCCTCCAGCAAAAAGATGATATGCACCAGAAACCAAAGTTAAGAGAGTCTCAAATCTACTACTACAGTGAACGAGTTTGAATGTTTCATATGCCCAAGACTTTGATAAGTTTAACCTGACAAGATAAATAGCTTAGCTGGTCTGGACACTTATTGCTATCAAGTATATGTTTAGAATATTCCAGTTTGAAAGGGGAAGCTGGGCTTATACATTATCACTAGGCCAGCAGTTCTCAAATGTTTTTCTGTTATTCCCAAATAAGAAATACATTTTACATTGTATTCCTACACCCATGCATGTACAATCCTGACCTACTCTGGTCCCCACCAGCACTCAGAAAACCACTGTACTAGGCACCCAAAGGTCATAATGTTGAATTCTCAAAGAAAGACCCTGTCCTCACTTTTACCCCCAAATTAGAAAATGTGCTTGCCGTTTATTTTCACAGTTCTTAAAAGCAAATCCTATTCTGCACAATACTTAAATAAAGTATTTAAAAGTAAAACTAAAATCTGGAAAATATTCTTTATCAACTAATCACCTAATACACTCAGAGCAGTGGTGCTCAAATGGGGGGTGAGGGGGAGGCTCCCATGGGAGCAATTTTACCTCCCATTTGGCAATGTCTGGAGATATTTTTGGTTGCCACAACTGAGGGGGTGGGATCCTACTGGCATCTGGGGGTAGAAGTCAAGAATGTTGCTAAAGATCCTACAATGTGCACAGGACAGCCCCCAGAATAAAGGGTTGATGTTACATGTCAGGAGTACCGGGGTTGAGAAGACTGACTTGGAGCAAAGGCTAGGACAACTCAGACAGAAGATCTGAGTGAGTTCTTGGCTGGGTTTCCTTTGGCCCAAAGGATAATGCTGTTCTGTCCACTAAGGGTACAACCTAGGGCACATACTTTCCCTGCTGTGGTCAGTAGTTATACTAAAGAGTTTTACAGTCCCACTTCCCAATTTTTATAAGTAAATGGAGGTTAAAGGAGAGAAAACATCCTTTTTATTAGCCTACATCCCTGGAATAACTTTTTTTCTGGGTCAGGAGCTCTTAAAACTAGGGTTTAAAAAAGGGTGCGAATAGGGTCAGGAGTAAGTCTCCAAATTTTCTGCTTAGCTTTGTATGTTGGAAAGAATAATGATCTGTGACCAAGCTACACTGCCTCTTGTTATTCATTTTCACGAGGCAGAATTGACAAAGACAGCATAACTACTGTGGGGAAAAATAATTTTCACATGGTTTTCCTAGGACCAATCCATACACTATCACCCATTAACTCCAACATCACCAAATCTTTCTCCTTCTCAACTCCATCACCCCACCATCACTGCCAGCTTCTCCTCCTCCCCCTCCTCCTCTAGATGGTCTCCACAAAAGTATAACTGACCATCCAGGATAGAAGCCTGTCAATGTAATTTTTGAATTTCAATTTTATTTCAGTGAAGAAGAGACACTGGAATTTGATCTCACTGCTCCTTTGTTTGGCTGCAGATTTATCTAGGGAATTACTCATAGAACATGTGTTCACTTCCTCTGAAGAGTCTAAGGTCAGATGTGTTAAGCCAGATACAAGTTTTGGTATTGTTCCAGGAAAATAACTGAGTATTTTTTTAAACTACGTATCCCTAGAGAAAACAGAAAGAACATTAAACATATTTAAATAATAATGTATTAATACAATAAAGAAGATATGCTTATTTTAGGCTTCTCTAAACTTCAAATCAAATGTGGGTTTTTTGCATACATGCTCATGATACTGATTACATGTGACCTTGCAGCCACCCCCATATTTTAGTCACACTACTAATACAGAATATAAATCATACTAATGACTGAATCGTATTAACACAAACACTGCATGACTTCTAAAAATACTTTCTTCAACACCAAACACAAATGCAGGATGTTTGCACAAATAATGCCACAAATGTGGAGCAATGTAACTTTCATGATGACCATCATGAACTGGGAAAGGTTCAGACTTTCCAGCAAGCTTTCAAGGATTTTTTCTTTTTTAATCATTATGAACAGGTGAGTCTAACTACACTTGTTCTAAATAAGTGTGTCATTTCTGTCACATCTTCTAATGCATCTGTGAGATCTTATAAGCTGGAAAAAGAGGCATTTAGAGTAGAAAAGCATTCAAAGGAGTAACTTGCAAGAGTTAACTAAAACATCCTATTTCATTTGGATACAATGAAGATTTTTAGTGTAATATTTAGCATTGTGAATTTTTGGACTGAAGTACTCTGAGTCCTATTACTATAAGATTTTTAAAATTGCATCACTACATATCTCAAATAAATAATTCAAGGTACTACTTTAATTCCACTCATTTTTTAAAATACTACATAAGATGGATATGCTCAGAGAGCCTAAAGAAGGTCACTGTGACAATTTTTAGAAAAAGAAATAGCTCCCAGCTTCATTCTTTTTTAAGCCCAAACTATTCTCTGCATGTGTGATAATTTATAAAATTGAATTACATGAAGGAACGTGAGAAGTACAAATCCTCTTTAACCCCCACTAAGCACACATCCTACTTAGAACATAATGGTTAGGCAAATGAGCTCTGGAGTCCTGGCATGATTTTAAATGCCCTATCCAGCACTCACTGTGACTTTCAGAAGGTTATTTATTGCTGCTAAATCTCAGCTCCCTAAAATGGGGATACAAACAATTCAAACACAAAGGGCACAAATTAAATGAGACATTGTATGAAAACACCTAGTACTGAGGGCCTAACCTATAATAATGCGCTCAATAAACACTCTTTTGTTTGAGGGTACCATTCCAGTCATAAAAGACCAGAAAGGCTTTTGCCCGTCATATGTAGATACAGGGCATTTGGCTACAATCTAGCTAAAGTAACAGAACAACTGTCCATTACTTTGGGAAATGTACAGCAGCTTTAAAGTTTCAAGTGTAGTGTTCTTGTGAAAGTATAAACCCAAGAGAAAGTAACTCTCACTCAACTTCTCAGGGATGACCTCTACTTCAGTAACTCTCCGAATCACAAGCCGGGCTTTGTTTTTGCCATTATTAGAGACACTCTCACCCACCTGTGAAAACTCAAACACTTTAAAGTCTCAGCTAGTCAGTCTTCTTATACCCACATACTTTCCGTGAACTTGACTTCTCTCTTTTCTCCCAGTCTATTAATCTTGTCCTGGCCTCATGTCTTTCCCTACACAGCCTAGGCTTCATGTCCAGTATGTTAACTACCTCTTCCTGGTACTCTCAATTCCTAGCCATTGTGTCCTTCTTGAGTATCTACCTGTCAAACACTCAACCCTGGTTCACATAACCTCTCTCTGACAAAGAGCTGAGCACTACTGTGAAAACACACACACACACACACACACACACACACACACACACACACACTCCAGGGGGATAGGTGTCATTAGAGTAATGGGTTCCAATCTCAGAAGGGCACTCACAACCACTCAGTATTCTCTTCAGTGGTTCTCAAAATGTAATCAACATTAAAATCACCTCAGGGCTAATTAAATTAAAGGTTCTCAGGTTCCCCCCCCCTCATCTCCATAGATTCTAATATGTATGTCAGAAAAATTATCTTAAACTTAGACATTGGTTAAAAAAAAAATGGTCAACAGCATATCTTCTAAATGTCACAGAAGCTAAAAGCTGCCCAAGGAATATAGGGCAAAATAGTTATTTGGATTTGCTGTATTTATCACTGCTTAAAGGTCCCAGTTTTCATTACATGTTAATGTATATAGTTTCTTATCTGGTAGAGATGCAAATCATTTCTGTGCAGCTGAAAAGATAATCCCAAAGATTAGTTTATGACCCTATTGGCCCATTACCCAGATTTAGCAATTTAGCAATCACATCTAATCTGGCAATCACATCCTGTAACACCTGGTTTCTCAAATACTCTTAGGACAGGTTTTAACACCTTACTGATTCCCTCATTAATGAATGAACTGAATAAAATCTTTGACACGTGTTCATTTTATATTTGCATAGCAGGTATGATTTTGCCTCTTTTGCAAATTCTAACCTGTAAAACAGCTCGTCAGTGGGAGCTAGGTTTTGCAATTTAACAAATCATAAGACACTAACAATAACGGCAACAACAACGAAACCCACATAAAACTCTTTCCACCCAGTGTATCCTGACCTCTACCATCTTCTCGCTCACTTTTCCTTTCTTTTACAAAGAAGTTTCTTCTAGTCTCCATAGTTGATGTCTTACTTCTTTGCTTCCCGTTCTAAGTTCCAATGCACTGCAATTCAGCTTCCAAAAAGAAAAGTTTAAGTCCTAATTTCCGGTACCAATGAATATAACCTTATTTGGAAACAGGGTCTTAACAGATGTCATCAAGTTAAAATGAGGTCATACTGGTTAAGGTGGATCCTCCTTCAATGACAGGTGTCCTTAGATAAAGAGAAAAAGGTGGACATGGTTACAGACACAGGAAGAATACTACATTACAGAGGCAGAGCTTGGAATGATGCAAAGGAACTCCAAAGATTAAAACTCCAGAAGCTAGGGAGGCAAGGAAAGACCCTCCCCCAGAATCTTTAACAGAGTATATAGCTGTGCTGACACCCCAATTTCAGAATTCTAGCCTCCAGAACACTAAGACAATAAAGTTCTGTTGCTTTAAGCTATCTAAATTTGTGGTAATTTGTTACGGCAGCCCTAGGAAATACAGGCCTACTCACCAATGAAACTATTCACTAATGCAGCCAGTTTCCAAGCTGCCAAAAGTTAACGTGATGAGGGAGCGAAAGGCAAGCTGAGGGCAAAGCACAAGCACATACCCACAACCCCTTCCACCTCCCAGGTGTGACCTTCCCCGGGCACTCCTGGCTGCCCAAGAACAAAGAAAGGGGAGAAACAACGGTTATCTGATAGCACAGTGATGCAGGAGTCTCCCATCAGTTTGCAACTGTCTTAATGATTTACAAGAAAAAAGCAATCTCCAGAAACCTAGAGACTCAACCTCCTGGGGACCTAATGTCATCCTCCCCTCCACAGCATAGAATATCTTATATAATCAGTCAGTCTTCACACAACCCCAGCGCAGCTCTTTCTGCTCACGGGTACTGTCCCGTGCTGTAATAAAAACACCTTTTTGCACTGAAAACGTCCCAAGAATTCTCCCTTGGCCGTTGGCTCCGAACCCGACTCCAAACCATGTCAAATGGATACTTTTCCATCCTTATCATGTGTGACCTTTCCATATTATCTGGCATCGCTGGCCCTTCCTTCCCTCCCATCTTCCTTCCTTCCTTTGTATCTTCCCTCCCTCCTTAAAATTCTCCTTCCCTGGCTCAGTTTTTTGAACCAACTGCAACTTCTCTAGCATGTTCCTGGGCTTCTTACTGCCAACCACTGATGCTGTTCAGTTCCTCCCCCATTCTGGGTATTCTACCAGGGGTATCTCCCTACTTCCCTCAGTTACCACGAAGTCTCCAACCCTTCTCCTAATCCTCAAACCTGTCATCTACTTATATATTAAGCACCTCTGCTCATATTATTCACTCACTGAATAAAAATTTACTGACTTCCCAAACAGATTTGATCCCAGCCCTCAAACATTCTAGAAAGCGAGGTGAATTATGTATTTAAACACGTAAGAGCGTTAAGTAGATGCCATGGTCAATATGCCTAATATTTAAATCCAAGTGTCTGACTCCAAAGTCTCTTCTCTATACTTTCAAAGTCCACCAAAGCACAAAACGGTGAAGACAGACCAAGAAAGCGCTCAGGCTGTTCACAGTAAACACAAGCCAAAACCAAAAAGAAAAAAATCTGACAGTTTAAATGATACTTTCAGTAGAGCAGAGACTAGACTGCAAGGAAATCAGCATTTAACTAATATTTGTTGTGCACCAGCTACTCAGAAAATGTACAGCACAGACAGAGTCAATCAGTTAGTACGTTTGTCACTGAAAAAACCAGATACAAGGTACTGGGCAAGCAAACAGCAAAGAGGAAAGATGTATACAAGCCAGCAGGGTTTTGAGCGTGTTTCCAGGTACAGAGTAAGAAGCCCATTCAAGTTTAAATTCTACTTAAACACAACTTACATTCCCTGATAAAGCAGTGCTCGGATAAGTGGAAGAGATGGTTTCGGGAAGAAGGAAAGGTGAGGCAGGTATGCTGTGTAGGAGTTGAGCTCTACAAAGTGGAGGGGCCACTGTGCTCCTGCTGAGCAGTAAGCCCCATGGGAGATTTGATCAGTAGTCCTCACTGGTGGTAGGACTAGTCACAGTGGGACACATGACTTTCTCCAGTGACCCTGGGCTATCCAGAACCAGAGAAAGGCAGTGGGGACTGGCATGTGAGCCAGGTTGGGGATCTTTCAAGGACAAGAGGAAGGGCATGACAGAATGAGAGACGTAGGAGGCCACATTGAGGAAGTGACCCTAGAGATGGACAAATGGACCGGATGAAGGCAGAGGAACCTAAGTTTGATGTCTTGCTAATACCTCAGTCTGCCCCTCAGTGCAAAGTCCTCCACAATTTTGTTCCCACTGACCTTTCCAGCCTTCATTTCTCATTACTTTCCTCTGACACCAGATTACTGAAACTACTATTCTCCAGTAACTGCAGCTGCCAAAGAAAAAGGAGGCAGGCAACTGTGAGAACCAAAATTAGTGCGACTCTTTGGTAATGTTGGAGATGGCCAGCAGTCAGCACTGAAATCAGAGTTTGAAAGACCCGGCAAAGGAGAGACCCAACTTGCTGACACTGATTTAGGCTGTTACTGACAAGACGGGCACAACTGTTTTCTAAGTAGCCATGGCTCTGGCTCTAGCTGAAGGACTTCTCTCACCGAGGGAGCAAAGAGGTCTAGCTCCCAGAAAGAGGGTGGCTGGGACATGCTAGGCCCTGAGCAAGTACACAGTAAGGTCCAAGAGAGGGCTCTAGTACCATGAGACTGAGAAGCCCGGGCTCTGACAGCTAACTGTGGGGATTAGACAAGAGTAACATGAAGGGCACGCAAATGCCCAGACACTAATGTCGAATAATGTACATGGGGCAGCAGATTCACTCCAGCAATGGGTTCCCAGTTCATATTTTTGAATGACAATTTAGTAGATATAAGAAGACAATGAGAAGACAATAAGAAGACAACTTAAAAATCTCTGTCAGAACAAATATTTAATACACAGTGTGAATAATGGGTGGCTCAGTTAGTTGTCTGACTTCAGCTCAAGTCATTATGTCACAGTTTGTGAGTTCAAGCCCCACACTGGGCACTGTGCTGACAGCTCAGAGCCTGGAGCCTGCTTCAGATTCTGTGTCTCCCTTTCTTTCTGCACCTCCATCCCCCTCTCAAAAAAAAAAATTTTTTTTAAGTTTTTTTAAATACCCAGTGTGAATAATGAATGCAAAGAAATAAGTGAAAAGTACTATCTTGGAAGGAGTGTGTGGGCAATGGTTAAAGAATTCTTCTCAGGGATAATACCCAAGAAGGGTTGTGAAGGAAGATCAGGAACTTACCAAGGATGCAAGGAAAGAAAAAAGCTCTTTCTTTTTAAATAGACAAATAGCATATGTAAAGAGATCACTATAGGGAACAAGGCAAAAAAAGCATGAAATTATACCTCAGAGCAATAAGTCTTACACGTGAAATATATATATAAAACGGGTGGGGATGCTGGTATAAGATTAAGTTAGAGAAGAAGGTAGACACCAGACTGTAAAAACAATTACATGTGTAACATTCAAAGGAATTTGGAATGTATCTTACAGGTGATCAAGAGGCTGCCGGACACACTATGGAAGTATTAACATAGTTCCAGGAAGGCAAGTACCCCAGGGCCCAGAACCGTTGCCAGCCATAACCAACCAGCAAATATCTGCCCAATTATTAGGCAGGGGTGCAAGGTAGGGGGCTCAAAAGGAGGAAGTAGTAAGCCAGGACCAGGTACTTAGAGTCTGGCTACTCACTGCAACAGGACAAGCTTTTATACCCCCATGCTTTCCTGACTCCTTGGTGTTCTGATGCTGTGATCTTTACTTCTCAAATGTCTGTCATCCCCGTGGACTACAAACATACCAGTCCTTTAAAGCTCACTCAGTTATCAGCAAGGCTTCTCCTATTTCCCTAGGCATTGTGAGCTCTTCCTCCCTTCAAACCCACAGCACTATGCAACCTCTCCCGGTTATTTTTAGATATAATCCAACTGAATTATTTCCCCAATGAGACTGTAGGTTCTCTGAAGACAATTATAATATTTTACTCTTCTCTAAATGTCTCAAGACTGTACTGACATATGTGCACACATCTCTGGGAGCTCATCATAGCTGGTACTACTTCCTGCTATAAGTTCTTAATGAGAGGAGTATTAGCATCTTTTCTTTGACCAACCAAGCAATTCAGTTTTGACTGCAAACTTACATGCACCCTACTCAACAAAAGCCGTGCAAGAAACTTGGCCTACTCTCAGAAAGCTTAGTTGAGGGAGGCTGCACCTTGGAGGGGGTCTTCCCCATAATTTCAAGTGACTAATCAACATCTTTCTTCCAACTACATATCCTTCAGAGTGCACGTTGATCTAACAGACAATGTTTTAGCAGTCCTCTAAGACCACCCCATTATCCCATCTGCTTCAGTGGACTCTGGCATTCATTAAATACTAGTTTATTTGAATATTTCTATTTTCTGTCCTTGTGGATTATGTTGATTTCCATGTAATAATCTGGAAATTAGCATTATGGTTTTTTTTTTTAATTCAATGTTTGTTTATTTTTGAGAAAGAGACAGATTGCCAGCAGGGGAGGGGCAGAGAGAGAGGAAAACAGAATCCAAAGCAGGCTCCTGGCTCTGAGCTATCAGCAGAGAGCCCGACTCAGGGCTCGAACCCAAGGACCACGAGATTATGACTTGAGCCGAAGTTCGCGCTTAACTGACTGAGCCACCCAGGTGACCTGCATTATATGTTTCTAAGCTAATATTTTGAACTGAAATACCTTCTTACAAAAGATCCCACAATGAATGAAGAATTTAATCAAATGCGCTAAAGAAAATGCTGTAATAGCAATTCTGAACAATAGAGTAATTACTTCATAAATAATGAATTTTTACATTTTGAAGTTTTTGCTATATTTTTAAGTATGCTTGCATGTGTTAAATTAGCCTACACAATACACAATTTGAACACAATATGTCTACAGAACATAACAACACGATTAAAATTATAACTATGTAAGATTATGTAGGTGTGTGAATATAGAATAGTAAGAAACATAAAAATCATAAGTTGATACATTAGGGGGTAAAACTATGGATAATTATCAATTAAGTCTTTGGTTTAGAATCACATTATCTGTACAATATTTAAAAAATACAATGATAAGGCCATAAGGTTTTTATAAAGTAAACTGAATCCATGAGCCATACAAGAAAAACTGCCTGTCTCACTTCATATTTCAACAACCACATTTCACTATCTCTATGAAGCTTTTCCTAATCCTAACAATTTTAGGTCATCATTCTACATCCTTCCAGCTGATCAAGAAGTTGAAACAGGAACTTTATTTGCATGCATTCAATTAACACCCAATATTACCACCTGAGCTTTCACATCCCACGTCATTTTGTAAAGTATAATCCTAAACTTAAAACCTACCTCTATGTAAATGGAGTCTTTCCGCATACTATAATCTTATGATTTTTTTTATGGAAATTAATTCATTTGTCACGTTAATTCTAGCACTGGTACTTTCACCTACACCAATTTCATGGATATTAAGGTGTTGTTCTTATGTTGGTCTTCTAGAATGAACCTTAGATGTTCAGATAGAATTATTAACCATCTTCATAGGCAAATAATGTTTCTTCTTTGCTTATAACATTGGGAAATCTACCTAAAAATCATTGACCTGTAATTTTACAATGAATTTTTCATTTACAAGTTTTAAAAATACGAATTTTAAACCTGATCATTAGCACTTTGGAATTTGGGCTGTATTTCTAATTTTCACTGTGCGAAATTAATCGGAAACAGCAGAAAAAAGATGCTTTGATTTTGCCTCTCAACAAAACTACATGTCAGAGGCCAAATGTTTTATCAGACCAAGAAAAGACAATGGAAAATTCTAAATTAACCTAATGTCAATATTAGAATTACAAATGTTCACTGCTGAGGCAGAAGTGTTCATTTCTGACAACTCACAAATATTGTTCAAAAATTATTTACCTGCGTCACAGCCAAATAAAGGCATTACTTGACAGAAAACAACTTTTTCCCCCCGCACGTTAGTTCTGACATCATTGCGGAACTGAATGATTAAGAAAGAACCTGACTTGTTTCACAGATTTATTAGCAAACAAAAATCAATACCTTCACAAATATTTCACGGTAATAGGTATAAACAAGTCAGTCTTAATAAATTTTAAAAATTAACTTCCTGGGGAGCACCTCGGTTGGTTAAGCGTCCAACTTTGGCTCAGGTCATGGTCACACGGTTTGTGAGTTCGAGCCCTGAGCTGGGCTCTATGCTGACAGCTCAGTGCCTGGAGCCGGCTTCAGATTCTGTGTCTCCCTTTCTCTCTGACCCTCCCCTCCTCGAACTCTGTGTGTGTGTCTCTCTCTGCCTCTCTCTCTCAAAAACAAACATTAAAAAAATTTTTTTTAGATTAATGTCCTGATATTTTACCACATTCAAATAAACATCTAACCCAAAAAGGGAGGCAAGTCCTCTAGGACACAAATGAGGAAGCTGAGATCCTGAGATGAGGGGACACAAATTGCTATTCATAAATAAAGTAAATCAGGGGCATAGAATCATTCATAGACTCTCAACTTCCTATTAAATATACTTATTACAGTAAATATGCAATCAAATACGCAAGTAATAAATTTAACCAATTTAAGTTTTTTAGAAAGACGTGTTACAGTAAAATAGGCTTTCAACAACAAAAAACCCATCATAGTACAATTAGATGTGAATAAATACAATCTATGTATATTAATGAAGTAAGACTGGTTAAAAGACATCTCTGCTGGGAAGGGCTGACGGATTTTCAGACCACTGATAAATTTTATTCTGAGCCAAATGAAAAGAAAAATCACTGCCAGCAGAATATATGCTGAGTATTACATGACATTACAGCTCACCCTTGAAAAACGCAGAGGTTAAACACGCTAACCTCCCCGTGCATAGTCAAAAATCCGCCTATAACTTTTGACTCCCCAAAACTTTACTAGTAGCTCACTGTTGACCAGAAGCCCTACCAGCCTTCCATATAACATAAACAGATGATTGACACATATTCTGTATGCTACTGGTGTTATATGCTATATTCTTATAATAACACATAACTTTTTCTTATTTTTTACATATTTTTGGGCTATTAAGTTCCTGAGTTTTTTCAAATGTTTGTGAATCTCCAAAAAATTTTCTTTTTTTTTTTTTTTTCATTTTTTTTTTTTCTTTTTTTTTTTTTTTTTTTTTTTTAATTTTTTTTTCAACGTTTATTTATTTTTGGGACAGAGAGAGACAGAGCATGAACGGGGGAGGGACAGAGAGAGAGGGAGACACAGAATCGGAAACAGGCTCCAGGCTCTGAGCCATCAGCCCAGAGCCTGACGCGGGGCTCGAACTCACGGACCGTGAGATCGTGACCTGGCTGAAGTCGGACGCTTAACCGACTGCGCCACCCAGGCGCCCCTCTCCAAAAAATTTTCTAACACACTTATTAAAAAAAAAAATCGGCGCAGTTTGACCTGTGTAGCCCAAGGGTCGACTGTAACTGGAATGAGAGTAATACCTTCTGCTACTTCAAATGATATCTGCAAGATTTAAAAAAAAATTTGAAGCACAGTTCTACCTCAACATATACATTAAATGCATTTCTACCTAGACTGGCCAAAGGGGGAAAAAAAAACTGAAATATCATAAAACATTTTTTTCACAGCTTATATTTTGACTATATGTTAATTACAGAAAATATGGAAAAGCATAAAGAAATACCCAGAAGACAACTACTATTTTATTTCTTTTCAGTCTTCTTCCAAAGACTTATAGAGTAAAAACTCCAGTTTGTCACTTAACACTACAAAATATAGACATTCCCATTATTAAAAATTCTAATGGAGTTTTAAAACACTGCTCTTCATTTTTAAATTAGATTTCTTTTCAGGTTATGTGAGGGAATACCAGTTGGATCCCAAAGCTTGTCTGTTAGATTAGTTAAGACTGGTTTAAAAGCAATTCTATCACCGACTGCATCAGGGTCCTTTGGATAAAAAATATAATTTTTAAAAATTAGGGGAACTGAAATCTCACACAATTCCTGTTTCCAGTGATGTATACCTAACTGGTTCTTATTTATCAACTTAATACACTCAAAATTAATAATGATAATCACTTATAGCTATATTACACTTTTCCCTTTGCAAAATTCCTATGTACTATCATTTCATTTTTTTAAGGCTATGGAATAGGTTATTCTCTTATCACAGATGTAGAAAACTGTGGTACAAAGAAATTAAGTGACCTCACAAAATTTACCCTATCAACTTAGCAGAACTAGAAATCGGGTCTTTTAAATTAACACCATCCTTTCTATTTGTGCTAATCTACACTGCTTATAGAAGACGTTGCTGTGAAAGAGAACCATGTGTTTGTTAAAACGCTGTGCAAAAAACCGAAGTTGAATGGGGGCACCTGGATGGCTCAGTCGGTTAAGCGTCAGACTCTTGACCTCAGCTCACTCAAGTCACGATCTCAGGATTCGTGAATTCTAGCCCCGTGTCTTGGCCCTGCACTGGGAGTGCAGATCTTGCTCGGGATTCTCTTTCTCCTTCTCTCTCTGCCCCTCCCCTGCTTGCTGGCTCTCTCTCTCTCTCAAATAAATAAACTTAAGAAAATACAAACCCTGAAATCAAACCTTGAAAGAAAATAAGTTAATGTTGTGTGTTAATTAGGCCAGTTTCGAGAAATTCCAAAAACTAAGGAAACTGTCTCATTTGGTGAGGAGACACAGAACTGATTCTATACTGCTCAAAGATGATTTTTAAAAACATGATATGAACACTTCAGATCTAGAAATAAGCAAAACTGAGCATTCTGCTTATACGGTTACATTCCTTTCTGTATCAAGGTAACTTTTGTGTCTCAGTTCCCTTATGTTTGAAATGGGATAACCATCCCTATCTCAGATGGTTGTGTTGAGGATTAAATGACTTAATACACATACACCACTGAGTACTATGCCTACCACAAAGTCCCAACTAGTTGTAGCACTATGCAAGCCTTCTCGTTTCTTCTCTCTCCTACTAGAAGGAAAATACATGCACAGGCTCTAAAACTTCAATAGGGGGGTGGGAAGGAGGAGATATCACACTTTATTTTATTAAATGCTGATTCAGGAATTTATTTAAGATAAACTAACTAAAAACCTGAATGCTAAGCATCTAAATTTTAAGTTACATGGCATAGAAACGTGCCTAGAACTAAAAGAGGTCACTTTACCAAATACATTTTTCTTCATTGTGAGATTCTATTTCCACATGCCTGTCAAAGTTTCGGCATTTTCATAACGACAGGCTGTGGCCATGATTCCACACTTTACTGAGAACCATATGAGAACAACATTTAAGCTGGACTTAAACATGGAGATCAACTTAAAAAAAAATCTTCCCAGCAATAAATAACAATCCAATCCATATTCTTCTCACTGCAATAAAAAAGGAAATACAATGGGAAAATGTGTTCAATAACTGATGCCAAACTGATTGAAAAATTGCAGTTCACTGCCTGAAAATAGTACTAAAGGCCGGAGGAGGAATCAGCCCTGCATTCTCTTTCCATTATGATGATTATTCAATAAACAGTTTTGCTCAATTCTGAAACAGGTATTTCAAGGACGGTAGACGGAAAAAAAGTTCTGTCACTTTCTGGAAGGGCTTACCCTTTTAACTCGGAATGCTCATAGCACGTTGCCTTGGGTCAGAATGAGTGTCTGACCCAGGCAATCTAGACCACCAGCAGGAATAATAGGAAGGGATCGTAAAGGACTTGTACTGAATCCAAAACTCAAAGCTAACCAGAATCAGTATCCTTCGCTTTTGAACCTGAGCACTTTCACAAAAGATAATTAGCACCACTTGCCTTTAACTGGTTTAAGATGCTATTTAATTATCTTGTCTTCCTACTCTGTCCATCATTTTAGCTTAACTTTAGGGGTCACATCTCCAAAACTTTTTTCCTCCCAAATATTTTTCCAAGAAGAATCCAATACCGAAAAGGAGGCCTTCACAGCAGAGTCTCACTTCTCTCTTTTCAGCAGCACCAAAGGCCTGGTCAAAAAGTAAAGACGCGCCAACTTGGGGGACAAGGGGCAGAGCCCACCTTTGCAACTCATCCCGGAGAGGGCCTGGTCTGGTCACGCACCCAAGCGCACTGCACCTCCCCCGCGCGTCTAGAGACCCGGCATCCCGGAGGTTCCCCTGCGACCCCGCCGCCCCTGGGGCTCCGCGCGCTCCCCGGGAACCACTCACCTTGCTGGGCTCCGGCGTCCTCGAGCAACAGGAGCAGGATAAGTAAAAGCAGGAGGAACAGAGGCATGGGGAAGGAGGAGGAGGAGGAGGAGGAGTTGGGGCGGGGTGGGCGAGGGCGGGAGAAGGGGAGCGCGGCCCGGGCGGGGGCGGCGGCCGCGGCCCGGACTCGGAGACGGGGAGGGCTGCGCCCGGCTCTCACCGCCGCCCGGCTCCCCATCTCGGCGGCCGGCTGTCCGCCTGCATAGTGCGGGAGCCCCGGGAGAGGAGGCGGCGGCTGCGGCGGGAGGGCGAGAGGCACCGCGCGCTACGCCCCGCGCCGGGACCGTCTCTGCCCCTTGCTCCGCTTTCGCCTCCTCTTCTCTAGTTCCTTCCCTCCGCTCCCTATCCGGAGACCCCAGACCAGAGCGCTGGGGAAGAGAGGGAAGGAAGCGGGGTACTCGAGCCGCGGAGGGCCGCTGCGGCAGAGCCGGAGGACGCGCCTCCCGCGCCGCGTCCCTCAACCCAACCCCGACTCGCGGCACACGCCCGGGGCTCCGGCTAGCTAGCTGGCAGGCGGGCCGCCCGCTCCCTTGCGCTCCCTCTGGCGCGCACTGACCACGCCTCCTCGGCCCGCCAAGGCCAATCTGCAGTTGGCTCCGGTCCGTCTCCCTCCGAGCCACCCAATCAACACGCTCTCTCCTCAGTCGGCCCGTTAGGTCCCCGGCCCACTCCTTGAGCTCAACCGCCCCTCTTCTCTCTCCTCCAATCCCCTGCAGCCTTAGGAAAGCGTCCCACCCCGCTTCCCCCAATCGGGGTTCCGCCCCCAAGCTCGGGCCCCCGGCAGCCCTGCCCGGCCCGGGCGCCTGTTATTGTTGGGACGGCAGCCCAAGCTGATCTCGCTGGGGCGGCTGCTCGCACTGGTCATTGACTTCCGGGACTTCCCCCATCCCGCTCTCCTGACTCCTCAAGCCCAGCTTGTTCATTGCTCCTCCCCTGCCGCGCATCAGGCCACTGGAAGGGGTGGGAAACCAGGATCCTGGATGGTTTTAGCTGAGAGCTGAGTCTAAGAAAGCAGAGCGTGTTTTTGTTTTGTTTTGCTTTGTTTTGTTTTTTTTAATTACAGCCAGTTGTTGCAACAACTCAGACTTAAAAGGTGCAGTGTTGGATATTAAAAAAAATATGTATTTCTTGTTTCCTATGCCTTTTACTATATTTACTGTATTGGGGGCGGGACATAAAAAAAAGCATATAACAAGATCCATGCCCCCAAAGCAGTTTAAACCTAACATCCTAACATTCATTCAGCCATTCTACCAAGAGTCGACCACCTGCTATCTACTTGCAAACCCTATGCAAAGACTTGTGGGATTTGCAGCCATAATACAGAAATCTTCTAGGATCTAGTGTTGGTACAGAGATGGAAACACATCATGAAAGTCAGAATGCAACAAATGCCAATTAGCATCACAAGCAATTTGATGGAGACTGTAAGTAAATGCAGTGACAAAAGGAACTGGTCTTTTGGAAAGATGAATCCACAGGACTAGGCAGTTGATTGCTTTTAGGAGAAAGGTGCCATCCTTGATGTCATTAACATGGGCTCCTAAGAGGAGGATGGTGTCATTAACAAATACAGAAAACTGGAAAGGTGGATCAGGTTGTGTAGGCAGGTGAGTTGATTTTGGACATAGTGAATTTGAGATACTCAGCAGCTAGTATTTGAAGTTATGTAACAGGCAGGGGGACATTTGGGTCTAAAACTCAGGTTGAGGAGTGCCTTCGAGTCATAGGTAAAAGTCACAAGTGGATGTGATATTCAAAATCTTGGAAGCGACTGATATCTTCAAGTGAAAAGCTAAGAGTTGGAAAGGACTCTGGAGATCATCTTGTTCAATTCCCCTACAGATCCCTCATGTGTTAAACCCTTCTACCAAATTTATTCAATAAGCATTTATTGGATGTCTGTTGGACCCTAAGATGCTTTAGGACTAATGTAGACAGTGGACATAAAAAGTTCAATCAGAGGAGCCTACATTCTGTGGGGGAGGTGAACAAATTCATTGCTGTCAGCACCATTTTGGAATTACAGACTAGTGCCACAATACCACAGTGGAAGGAGTTCAAGGACCCCTTTATGGTGAGTATGAAACTCCAGCTGCATCTTGAATAAAAAGACAAACTGGGGAAGGTGATCTGAAGCCAAAAACAAAGTAGGCTGACTCACAGACACCATGATGAATCATGTTAAGGGAGCTGAGTGGGGTTAACTATTGCTGATTTAATAGGAGGAACTGAAGACCAATCCGGAAAAGTTGACAGGGGCAAGATCTAAGACAGGCTAAGGAGTCAGGATTTTATTTTTATAACACTGATAAACAGCTAAAGGGTTCTAAGAAAGAGTTACATTATCCAATTTTTATTTTAGAAAGCTCCACCAGACAGGAAGGTGAGGAATAGATTGGAGTGAGAGCAAGACTAGAAGCCAGGAAGAGCCTATCTGGAGACTAGTCTGGTGATTTGTACAGTTACAGGGAGTGACAGTGAATTTGATCTGCAGTGTCAGTGGGCTTGGAGAGGGGAGACTGACATGATGGATATTTATGAAGGTAGGGACTGATTACATGTGGGGTTAAGGAAGAGTCAAGGAAGATGCTCAGGTTTCTAGGTAGAAAGCATTGCCTTTCACACAGCAAGGGAATATGATAAGGGGAAGTGTTTTGGTTGGATGTAAAGGTAGGAGACAAGATCATGAGTTCAGTATTGGACATATCAAACATGATGTGCTAATGTGGCAAGCAGTCAGTCACGTACTAAGACTTCTAGTAATTGTTCTCTGAGAAAACTCTCGTTTGTTGGACAACTCCTTTCAGAGGGCACTGAATGGTGACTTTAAGGCCACAGAGATGGTGACAGAGCAAGGTATTGTGAGTCTCATGCTGGCATTCTCCTGATGACATAGAACTGCCCAGAGGCAGAGGATTCACCTGTGAACTGTCAGCATTATAGAAGCCTTGCCAGAACAGGCAAAACCTGGGCTATTGCCCTCTCTACTCCTTGTTGATACAGCATGAAAAGATGCCAACTATAAATGCCTAAAGTAAGAAGTAGGAGCACTTACATTTTTTCATCCCTGTTTTACTGACTGTCTGGTATTTTAAAGGGGTATTAATAGTGGAGAATAGAGTGGCGAAGAGGTTCTGAATAAGGTCGGTAGGAGGAAAGAGATGAAGGAGAAAGGGGCAAACTGGAGTTATATTTAAGGAGGTGAAATCAAAAAGCTCTTGGTGACTGATACTATAAGACAATTCCATATTTCTATGCTTCAGCTTCTTGGGTTTTGCTTTGGAACTATAGAGTATGGAACTCTGGCTAGAGAACATCTCTGGAGATCGTACTGCTGTAGTGCAGGGGGATTACAGGTATAGCACGGATGTGGAAGATGGTTGATGCTATTTCTGTCCCTATTTCTCCCACTTCCGAGCGTTGTCACTTTACTGAGTTGCAAAAACAATGAAAGAATATTGCTCTGTAATGACAAAAATCTCCTTGTGGGACCTCACGCCAATGTAACATAACAGGGATTCATTTCTAGAACGATGACTGGATATAGTGCAATTATAGTTTGCATTATCTTTCTCACTCCCTTCATGCTGCTTTAGCCAACTTTGTCATCTTCCTCACCTCTGGGACTTGGTGTGATTGAGGGTTAACATCTGCCGAGGCAGTAGGAGCAAAACTTGTCCAGGACTACTTTACCCACATGGCTCAGATAGCTGGGTCAGGTCAGAAATGGGGATTCTTTTTTTTTTTTTTAATGTTTATTTATTTTTGAGAGAGAGACTAGGGGGGGAGGGGCAGAGAGAGAGGGAGACACAGAATCTGGAGCAGGCTCCAGGCTCTGAGCTGTCAGCACTGAGCCTGACGCGGGGCTCCAACTCACAAACAGTGAGATCATAACCTGAGCCGAAGTCCAATGCTTAACCGACTGAACCACCAGATGCCCCCAGAAAGGGCGATGCTAACCAGGACCCAAAGTGAACAGATTTACAGGAGGCCGTCATCATAATATAACCTCTGTTATGAGGCCCCCTGAAGCTCAAAAGTGCTTCCACAAGGCAAGCCCAGGTCCCATGCCCTTCCTACAGAGTCTCAAACAGATATGGGTTTTAGAGCCTCCCTTGTGACAAGTCCAACAGAGAAAACATAAACTGAGCAGTGTCTTCATTGCACACCAGTTCACTGACACGTGCTAGGACTTGTAGCAGCCATGGTCAACTCCGTTCATTGACTAGTAAATGAATTAATGCTTTGGATGAAGGCTCTGGGGAAGACTAGGGCCACACAGAATAGTTACATATCAAATACCAGGAAATTAAAATGTGTATTGTTTGGATGTAGTTATGTTTGATTTCTGCATGTTAAGAAATTTAAAAATATATAGAGATTCTTAACCTAAATTTTAATTCACCAGACCTTGTTCCCCCTTTTGTCTTCTCTCTTTTGCTCTTTTTTATCTTTCTTTCCTTCTTCTCTTAATCATTAATGAGTGGAAGAATAGAGAAAATTGAATTGATCTGCAGAGTAAATGAAAATATGCAAAGAATGGTTACAGACTGCTATTTCTGCTTCCAAATGAATCCCAGCTCAGCCACTGCTAAGGAAATGAGAATAGAGGGCAAGAACCTGGAGGCTGGTGCCTTTTTGCTTCTGTTCGTACAGAAACATCTGGGTTTTAATGGTATGACACAGTAAGAATCATTGGCACCATCATTGCTATTAAATGTCTGTTAAGCATTAATAAAACAGAAGAGACTCATTTAATATGGCATTTATACTGGAAAACTTGGGATGATGGTATGTAATGAATCACTGGTGGGCTTTATCAGTGAGTGTGTATTTTTGGCAGGATATCAGAAAGAGGGAACAAACAAGAATTTACTTTTGTGATCTTCCAGTAGGATAGTAGAGAAAGATGAATGTGGCAGTTCTGGGGAAATATTTTAAACTTCAAAGACCAGAGCCCTCAGATCTGGTTACTCTTCTCACAGGAGCATTTTCTTTGTCCTGTTGACTGTTTGGACAAATGTTTGCAACCAACATTGTTGCTAAACGTCTGAATTCTGCTGAGACTTTCTTCCTTTTTGTCAACAAAAGTGGTTTGGATACATTTTTTTTTTCTTTATCTTGTAACTTCTTTCAGTTAGTCATTTCATCCAAATCTAGCTCTCAGGTTTGCTATTCATATTTTCTTAACATTTGTAAACTATTTAGGTAGTATAGCAAATTTAAGACAGAAGTGTTAGGGACATGATTTATTATAGAAAATATTTAATTTATCCTAGTGGATAATGGTTAAATTTTTTTTCTTGGCATATTTCAGCAACATGACTGACTTTCCTTGTTTTCCATTTGCCTTTTTCTCCTGTACGACCACCTCTTTTTTTCTCCTTCTACTCCTCACCCCCACCCACCAACACCCCTTTGGTTTTTCTAGGAACATAAAAATTTAACTAATTCATTCTCTTGTGGATCAAAACAAGAAGGCTTCAGCTTAGTGTTTTATCTCTGATGGAAGCTGCCAAAGATTTTAGTAAGAATGCTCTCCATAACATCAACATCATGCCTGGAAACAAAAGAATAAATTATTCGTGAAGGGTTAACAGAAAACTGAGAAATGAATAGGGAACAGAGCAGAGTAACTGAGATAATGTGATTTAGGTGTATAGTAGATGCATGCTTCCTCTTCTCTACGCCTGTGTTCTTTCCTGTGGGACCTTTGCTGGCAACACAGTCGAAAATTAAATACACAGAGCTGAGATGTTGTTTGGCTTCTGAGAAATTGAGTTGTTTCATGAGATCATGGAAACAGCTCTGGACCAGACTCTTGTATCCAACTTCCGCTTGAAAGTGCTGTATGATCTCCAGCAAGGCTCCTAACCTCTCTAGGCCTCAGTTGCCTTATTTATGGCTCTGAGAATAGGTTTAAAGTTTGACGGTTCTTCCAAATTTTCATTACACACTGCTTGCTTTCATCTCCGAGACAAATTCTAAGTCCTCATTTCCTAAATAGCTACCCAATGCAGGAGGGAGAGGAAACACAAGCTGATATCTGCAGAATTCTTCTCTAGGAGAGCATTGCCTGTGCTAACCAGGTGTGCACCTTAAAGGGTGTGCTTAGTTTGGAAGATGACCCTCATGCCCCTAACCCCCAGCCCAGCAATGCCTTTATGAACTAAGGCTAGATGAAGAGTCCCAGTTCCATTCGGTGAAAGAAGCAAATAGGACCTTGGAGCAGGGAGGGTAACCTTATCAGGAAGGAGATGGGGGAAGCAGAGGACATGAAGCTGACCATGATATGGCTGGAAGCTGGAGCTCAGAAGTGAAAAATAGTAAAAATTCCCCAGTGCTGAGAACACAAAGATGCTTTCAAAGATAGAGATATCCAATAAAGGTGTTTAGTTGTTTGCTATGTGTGCTGTTGTAACACACACACCCCAGCCTTTCTCCCAAACTCTCTTAAATTTACTACAGTTTAAGTCTTGATTGGATGAAACTCTGGGAAATGGGTCTTAGAAGTACAGAGGTGACAGGTTGGTGTGCAATGTATTGATTCCTCATGGAAAAGGGCAGTGTCCTCAGGAGGTGAAATGAAAGCAAAGATAAAACGATGAGAAATAGCAGGAGATTCCTAGAACCAGAGGTTTTGAGAAGCTTAAACCTCCGCACAGCTCACCATCCTCTTGACAAAGAGGTTCCATCCCTAAGTAAGTCAGGATATTTGAACAATTTGTGGTTTGCTCTTAAGTTTTTATTTAAATTCCAGTTAGTTGACATAAAGTAAAATTTTAGTTTCAGGTGTACACTATAGTGATTCAGTGCTTCCATACGTCACCCGTCACCCGGTGCTCATCACAAGTGCACCCCTTAAATCCCATCGTCTATTTAATCCAACTCCCCTCCCAGCCACCTCCCTTGAACAATGTTGTTTAAATATAAAAGGATGAGGTGACCATAGCAAGCTAGAGAATTTTATTTTATTTTATTTTATTTTTTTTTTATTTTTTAATATATGAAATTTACTGTCAAATTGGTTTCCATACAACACCCAGTGCTCATCCCAAAAGGTGCCCTCCTCAATACCCATCACCCACCCTGCCCTCCCTCCCACCCCCCATCAACCCTCAGTTTGTTCTCAGTTTTTAACAGTCTCTTATGCTTTGGCTCTCTCCCACTCTAACCTCTTTTTTTTTTTTTTTTTTCTTCCCCTCCCCCATGGGTTTCTGTTATGTTTCTCAGGATCCACATAAGAGTGAAACCATATGGTATCTGTCTTTCTCTGTATGGCTTATTTCACTTAGCATCACACTCTCCAGTTCCATCCATGTTGCTACAAAAGGCCATATTTCATTTTTTCTCATTGCCACGTAGTATTCCATTGTGTATATAAACCACAATTTCTTTATCCATTCATCAGTTGATGGACATTTAGGCTCTTTCCATAATTTGGCTATTGTTGAGAGTGCCGCTATAAACATTGGGGTACAGGTGCCCCTATGCATCAGTACTCCTGTATCCCTTGGATAAATTCCTAGCAGTGCTATTGCTGGGTCATAGGGTAGGTCTATTTTTAATTTTCTGAGGAACCTCCACACTGCTTTCCAGAGCGGCTGCACCAATTTGCATTCCCACCAACAGTGCAAGAGGGTTCCTGTTTCTCCACATCCTCTCCAGCATCTATAGTCTCCTGATTTCTTCATTTTGGCCACGCTAGAGAATTTTAAATCATCCAGACAGCTCATATTTATTACACTAGGACAAGCAAATAATAGTATAATAATTCTACTTTTTATTTTCTAAGAACCAAGAGAATAGAAATCGAAATTGGAATTTTTAAAAAAAAATTTTAACGTTTATTTATTTTTGAGACAGAGAGAGACAGAGTATGAATGGGGGAGGGGCAGAGAGAGAGGGAGACACAGAATCAGAAGCAGGCTCCAGGCTCTGAGCCATCAGCCCAGAGCCCAGAGCCCAGAGCCCAGAGCCCAGAGCCCGACGCGGGGCTCGAACTCACGGACTGCGAGATCGTGACCTGAGCTGAAGTCAGACGCTTAACCGACTGAGCCACCCAGGCGCCCCTGGAATTTTTTAAAAATACGCAGGTCACTTCTTTCAATTATTTCTTCGAATCCTTTAATTAAATTTTAATTTAGATCCTCCAAATTTAATAAGTCAATAAAATAGGGACTAATATTTTAAATAATAGCAAGGCTTTGGAAATGCAGTGTTTAAAAGGAATACCTAAGGTTTTTGAAACAAAGAAGTATATCATCTTCCTTATATCACACTCACAGACTAGCTGTTAGCCTGCCTTTTAACACAATAGGATACAAATGAGATGCAGAATATATATTTTCATTTAAGCAGATCTTTTTATTTTGGGCATTCTATTAACCATGATTTTAAAATGGCAGGTTGTGGTCTAAAAGGAGATAAAATGTTGTTCAGATTAACCTTAATTTCCATGAGATTCTGCATTAACAATCAGGTTTTAATTCCAATATAAGTAATACTTTGCATTACTGATTTGTACTATCATTTGTTCACAGTTAACATATTGCACAAAAGTGAAAATATCAGAGATTTTTCTAAAGGATTCATTGCAGACCAAGAGGACTCCTGGGAGGGAAACAAAGGAGAATGTAATTTCTCTGACCTGGCTAATTTTTTAAAAAAAATCTTGAAGGACTGTATATGCCTTGTACTCATAGAGTTTTGAACAAATGAGACTATTTTCTTACCACATATCTGGCATTATTTACTGGTTATCCCTTTAAATCAATGCTTAGTTCCCATTTGTAGATCTGAAGAATGTGCATTCATTTTTGGTGCATGTAATCAACATATTTAATACTACTAACTTCACTGAAGTGGAGGGGGAGGGCAGGCCTTGGTAAAAGACCTAAATTATTGAGTCACAAATATATGTGGTAACAAAATTTCATGGATTTCATATTTACTTAAGACTCATTTGGAAGACCCTGAGATTGTAACAGTTCCATCTAATGACAAAGTTTAACTATTTGTTTAGCTGTTTGATTTGAAACAATAAAAGTGGTTTTATTTCCCCCAAATCAATAACCAGACAGAAGGTAATTCAGGATTCACCTTAGTCTTTTTGTCATTTGCTATTATTCTCATACTTACAAATGTTGAGAAAGTACCTCATTATCACAACTGAAATATATCCACTCTAGATACCATTAGACAGTCCCATATGCTTAGAGTTAATCAAATCACCTACAAAATAATGTCCCCACCAGAAAGCCATGCTGAATCAGCACCCGGATTTTATTTTAATAATAACTGCAACAATGTGTATAATTAAATTAAAATTCTTTCCAAACTCATACAGTCATTCATGCATACTTATGGCAGCCATCCATTTAAAGAAATTATAGTTATACATGGCCCAGAATGAATTTTTAAACACCATCTGTGCCCTAATGGAAAACAAAATGAAACAAATGAGCCATGTTTGAAGATATGTTAAAATATTACACTCAAATCCCATCTGTAATCACACATTCTCTTTTGAAAGTTGTTTCTCAACATTTATGTCTATATATTTGGCATGTAGAGAATTTGTTTCTCTTTACCTATTTTTTCCTGGAAAAAATCATTTTCATAACTGTGTGTCTTATTCCATTCTATCATATGAATTACCCCTCACCTTTATTTTCCCAAACTAAATGAAAACAAGAGGTAGTTAACATTCATGAAAAGTAAAGTGAGTAGCCTTTAAATATTTTTCTTTTTTTTTTTAACATTTTATTTATTTTTGAGACAGGGAGAGACAGAGCATGAACAGGGGAGGGTCAGAGAGAGGGAGACACAGAATCTGAAACAGGCTCCAGGCTCTGAGCTGTCAGCACAGAGCCCGACACGGTGCTCAAACTCACAGACCGCGAGATCATGTCCTGAGCCGAAGTCGGCCGCTTAACCAACTGAGCCACCCAGGCGCCCCTAAATATTTTTCTTTGAAAGCAGCTTTTATGGACTTGATGTAACTAATAAATGATAAAAAACCTGTGTAAGACAGGACAATATGAAAACTGTGTTTAGGAGAAGAGAATCTGAAATATTTTGAGAATGTAAAAATGTGCTTTAAAAAAATGCAACAAAACTCAGAATTCTACACCCTACCCAAAGACCATTAATTTTTCCCCATTAGGTTTCCAAATTGATTTAAAAGCAGGATGTGTAAAAATTATGCCATAATTTTATGGGCTGTGGAATAAAATGAGCTACTCTGCTGAGATGGTGAGCACCAACACACTCAACCTGATGGCGCTTTCCAATTTCTGAGAGCCCCTTTCGGAAACCCAGGGCCTCCTTTCAGTAATGGTAAGAAAAATATTGAGAACCACTGGGTTAGAAGATTTAATTCTGACAACTAGGCTGTGTGAGTTCATTAGGGTCTTTGGCTTTTTCAGAGTTACATTTAAAAATCCTTATGTGTCTATTTCTGCCAAGCTAGTGTGCATCCTAAGCTGTATATCTTCCATATTCCTTCTCCTTTGCTGTAAGAGTCTAAATGAAACACTTTGAACCATTAATGGAATGTAGTTGACCCAGTGCCCTTTCTGTCACAATGTTGATTCACAGCCACAAAGAGCAATGGGCAGCAAGCCCAGATGCAGACAGTGTCTAAATCTCAGCAACAGGTCAGATGTGGTGCTTGCTTAACGCGCCCCTCTGTCTTGATCAAGCAGGTCGCCTGTCACAGTGGGTACAATTTCTCATTGTAGGAATTAGTTGTACACAATTTCCTGTCACCAGGATTCCTCAGAAAGCTGTTTGTGACCAGGATGAGGTACTCTGCTGTCACAGCTGAAGAATCGTGTCCTCTAACGCTGGCCACCTCCCATGCTCAGGGAGTGTGATCAGAAGAGGAAGGGAAGGGGATTCACGTTTAGTGAGCCTCTACCCCTGCTTGGCATTTTACACATGTCATATTATTGATGTCTTGTGGCATTTCAGTGAGGTAAGTATAATTATTAACATATGGGCACACTGATTCAGTGATGAGGCGAGGCCTCAGCTGGAGTGAGACTCCAGGCCTGCCTAATAAGAGTGCTCATGTTTTTTCCACTTGACCACACTGCCTCCATAGTTATTCTGGGAATTTTCCTTCTATCACTCAGTGACCTAGATTCCTTCCAAAGCCTTCTACCGGCAGGCAACAAAGTACCTAATAAAAGCACATTATTTTGTTGGTCACAAAATTGTTATTTGATACAAATGGCTATTTTGAAAACTGCTACTAAAAGGTCACTTTATCTCTTGCGTTTTCTGAAATTTCATCAAAAAATTCAAATCCTGAATATTTTAAAATATGTGCAAGCTTAGATTCTAGAGTTGCACAGGGTTGAGTTCAGTGTTCAGAGAATGCCTTATCTTTGCCTAATGTAGTCCCGTGAAGACTTGGAGAATCTGAGAGATTGATTTCCAGTTAAAAATGGTGGATTGACCACGAACGTTTATTCTTTCCTCCCACTCTGAAAATGATGTTAAAATGACATTAGAAGAGTTAAGAAGGTATGTATCAATAAGGACAAGGCTAGATCTCTAGATCAAGGAAACATCAGGCAGGGGACTGGAATTTAAGAGCCAGAGCTACATGGATTGGAAGAATAAATATTGTTAAAATGTCAATACTACCCAAAGCAATCTACACATTCAATGCAATCCCAATCAAAATTGCACTGGCATTCTTCTCAAAGCTAGAACAAATAATCCTAAGATTTGTATGGAACCACAAAAGACCCCAAATAGCCAAAGTAATATTGAAGAAGAAAACCAAAGCGGGAAGCACCACAATCCCAGACTTTAGCCTCTACTACAAAGCTGTAATAATCAAGAGAGTATGGTATTGGCACAAACACAGACACATAGACTGATGGAATAGAATAGAGAACCCAGAATTGGACCCAGAAATGTATGACCAACTAATCTTTGACAAAGCAGGAAAGAGTATCCAGTGGAAAAAAGTCTCTTTAGCAAATGGTGCTGGGAGAACTGGACAGCAACATGCAGAAGAATGAAACTAGCCCACTTTCTTACATCATACACAAAAATAAACTCAAAATGGATGAAAGACCTAAATGTGAGACAGGAAATCATCTAAACCCTAGAGGAGAAAGCAGGAAAAAACCTCTTTGACCTCAGCCGCAGCAATTTCTTGCTTGACACATCTCCAAAGGCAACGGAATTAAAAGCAAAAATGAACTATTGGGATCTTACCAAGATAAAAATCTTCTGCACTGCAAAGGAAACAATCAACAAAACCAAAAGACGACTGGTGGAATGGGAAAAGATATTTGCAAATGACATATCAGATAAGGGGTTAGTATCCAAAATCTATAAAGAACTTACCAAACTCAACACCTGAAGACAAATAATCCAGTGAAGAAATGGGCAGAAGACATGAATAGACACTTTTCCAAAGAAAGACATCCAGATGGCCAATAGACACATGAAAAGATGCTCAACATCACTCATCATCAGGGAAATAAAAATCAAAGCCACACTGAGATACCACCTCACACCGGTCAGAGTGGCTAAAATGAACAAATCAGGAAACTACAGATGCTGGCGAGGATATGGAGAAACTGGAACCCTCTTACACTGTTGGTGGGAATGCAAACTGGTGCAGCTGCTCTGGAAAACAATGCGGTTCCTCAAAAAATTAAAAATAGAACTATCCTATGACCTAGCAATAGCACTACTAGGAATTTATCCAAAGGCTACAGGAGTGCTGATGCATAGGAGAACATGTACCCCAATGTTTATAGCAGCACTTTTGACGATAGCCAAATTATGGAAAGAACCTAAATGTTCATCAACTGACGAATGGATAAAGAAGATGTGGTTTGTATATACAATGGAATACTACTTGGCAATGAGAAAGAATGAAATCATGCCATTTGCAGCAATGTGGTTGGAACTGGAAGGTATTATGCTGAGTGAAATAAGTCAGTCAGAGAAGGACAGATATCCTATGTTTTCACTCATATGTGGATCTTGAGAAACTTAACAGAAGACCACGGGGGAAGGGAAGGGAGAAAAAATAGTTACAAACAGAGAGGGAGGGAGGCAAGCCATAAGAGACTCTTAAATACATAAAATAAACTGAGGGTGGAAGGTGGTGGAGGCAAAGGGAAAATGGGTGATGGACATTGAGGAGGCACTTGTTGGGACGGGCAGTGGGTGTTATGTGTAAATGATGAACCATGGGAATCTACCCCAAAAACCAAGAGCACACTTTACACACTGTATGTTAGCCAACTTGACAATAAATTATATTAAAAAAAAAAAAAAAAAAAAAAGAACCAGAGCTAAAAATGGAGTTGGGGGCTGCATAAGTACATGCCTACATACTGAACTCAAGGGCTCTAGTAGTTTTTCACCGCCTGTATTTCACAGTTCCAAAGACTGAGTCACAGTGGTATCTAATAACTAAATGAAATGTTCTGAGATTTCACTGAGGTTCTGGAACATTCTGCCATGCCATTACTATCTGTGCTGCTTCAATTTTGTCTTGGGCCTGGTGTGGGTCACAGTATGGCAGGCTTGGTCAATGGTTACTTTCATCCCATATTCCTGGCCCTGTGTGCATTCTAACAGCTACTTAACCAACTGGACAAGAGCATGTATTGACCTGGTGCCCAGCTAACCTGAGAAATGGCAAGCTAATTTCTACTGAGCCAGTTTGGCAACATAAAAAACATGAAATTTTTTAAGGAAGAATGCAAGAATTTTGTAACAAAATTAACTAGGTCCTCTTTTTGTTTCAACCATCCATAGATCTTAGAATAACCTTTCAATACTGTAACTCTAAAAGAGACAATTACTGTGTCAGAAGTCATATTTGTGTCTCTACTTTGTCCCACCTCCCTTCTTCCTTCATGCTTTATGCATGTTTTGCTACCTACAGTTGCATGAAGTCCACTCATCTTCTCCACAGTGTGAGCAAATGGCATGCTATAAACTGTGAAGAGTTAGCTGGAAATCACAAATATCTCTTTACACAGTTGGATTCTCTTAGCATATGCTTAAGGTTTTAGAGAATCTGCTCCAGGAACTGGATTTTTTTTTTTAAATCTTGTTGTGAAGGGCTCCATAGGCCATTGCTTTAAGATCATGGGGATCTTAAGATCCAAGCTTACCTTAACTGTGAAGTTCATCCTATATACACGCTTATACCGAATTATTTGCTGCTAGAGAGCATGGACTATTTTACATGATTTTAGTGTCTCTTTCCAATAGATAGCACCATAGTAAGTTTACAGTAAAGGTTTGATGAATGAATAATGTATAGATGAAAGAACTGTGACTCTTTTGGACTCAGAAAAATTCTCTTATTGTTTGGATTCCAGGTATCACCCTTTGATTTCCAGGTCTTACCACTAGCTTCTGTCCTAAGGCTCATGTTACAGGACAAAAAGAAAAAATAAACGTTTATTTACTTAAGTCTTCATATTTAGGTTTCTGTTATTTACAGCAGAATGTAGTTCTAGCTGACATAACTGATGTATGCTAGGAGGGAGGTGCCACAATCCTGATGAAACAAAATATAATATAAGTGCACTGAACATTTTCTAAGAGGAATTTGTAATGAAAAAGACTTTGTTACAAATTGGTATAAAAGTCCCTTTCGTCAATGCTGAGTTATATGAGCCTGCTATTCCCTAATCTGATTAAATAAATATTAAGTAATTTCTAATGTGTCTAAGATATTGTCCATTATACTATAGCAAGATATAAACATGAGTTAGGAATGGCTCCATAATAAGCACTAATAGGGTCTATTAGTGCTTATTAGAGATGACTGGATAAGCACCACAAATATATATGATACAAAGTGCAGTCCAGCGTGTACTGTGAAATAGATGTAGATGTAATAGAAACATTGCATTTTGTTGAAGGGATCTGGAAAGCTTCATAGAGAAGTCCTTTGAGATGGACAGGATCTCATCAGGTTGAGAGGTTAGGACACTATCAAAGAAGAAAACGGTACAGACAGGCATGAAGGTAGGAACATGCAAAGTATGATCTAAAGAGTTATTAGCTACTGTATAAGCTATGCTAATTTTTGTCAGCTCCTGAAAACTGTCAAAATATCATTTAGATCACTGAGATCCCTCATTTACATTTTAATTTAGCCACCTTTGACACTCTTGTCAGAGAAAAATTTTATTTCTCCATTTCTTTCCGGCAATGAAAGTGGGACTTGAAGATACTACAATCTGAGGGTATTAATGCAAATGAATTCCTTATTTGTACCCACTGTCTGTGAGAGAGCTTGGAATATACTAATACATCTTTATTTTCCATGATGACTTGAAAGATGCCTATTTTAATGATATCAGGATTATAATAAATGCAATCACCTTGAGTATCCTTGCCCACTATGTAATGTGTGATGCTCTTTAATTGCACTCCTTGTCAAGCAAGAGGAAATTATACAAAGGAAGTGATACAGCCTGTGAACAGATAAGAGTGTGCACTTTGTAAATTGCTCTGGAGTGTGGGAGAATCCCTAATGAATCTTTGATCATCACTTTATCTCCCTTATTTTTAACATGCAGTCTATGGCATTCTTTCTTGAAGGTAGGATGGAGAGATTACCCTTCTTCAAGGTTGCCAGATAATTAATACTATGGAATTGTTTGCGTAGAACCTGAACAAATCATTCAAATGGTTGAAGAAAAGAAATTTAATTAATTAAAAGTGTATATATCAAAAATTAGGTCTTTGTATTCCTTATTGTGGCTGAAGGGGTTTCCTTGCCAAGTTTCCCTGTGTTTTCTGCCTTTCCTCCAGCTCTTACTTTTCCTGGAGCGTTGGCAATCGGATCTTTTGAACACTGTGTTATCCTGGGCTGTCTATGACTGTGTCTTTGACTCCCTATGTTACCCCGAAAACTAATATCCATGTACCTACAGTCTTTGTTGGATGATTAGTGGAGATGTTTTTTTCTTTGTTACTATTTTTTTTTTCCTCCTTCCAGATACCAAGGTCTTCCCCTGCTTGTGACTTTTCGCTTTAGAGAGAACGGCATTTTGTCTTTGTGTCCTTTCATTAGAGTATCTATATCATAGATTGTTCAATCAGGGACACTTTAAGATATATCATAGGGTCATCCTAATACAAGGATGATATTGATAATGAACTTGGAATAACAGGTATAAACTTGGACTGTGCTGGGCACCCTGGAGTGTCTGATCACCTGCCCTGCTCTTTTTCTCTTTCTCTAAGCTGATAGGCAACAGGCTCACACCTTTAAGGGTAGAAGCTATGTTTGGAATATTTACATTCAGTAAGTAAGTAGCCATTGTCTAGTGTCCCTGAATGCACCGTCTCCTTCATGTCACTTCTCCCAGTACCCTCCAGACCTCCCTACTTTCTGGCATCTAAACTGCTAACCCTTGGAGTGGCTGGAGTCCTCGATCCTGTACCAGGTCTAAGGTTGGTATCTGCTATGATAACAACTGTGCCATATGAATTGCTAAATACTTATACTAATACCCCAACCTTTTCCCTATCTGTCTACAATGTCGCTTTTTCTCTTACCTTGTCATTCTATCAGAGCCCAGTCCCAATCCTGCGAACATTCCCAAGCTTCAGTTTTCTGTTTCATCCCTATATACCTGTGTGTTACATTCAGTTTTCTAGACATTATTCATATACATGTCATAGATAGTAAGATATTTCTTCTGGCTCAAGGAGAGAAAGGTATTTGATTTTGTTGTCAGCTTTATAGAACCTCATTGTGATTATAATTGCCTTAAACAAACAGCTTTGAAAGGAAAGCTCTTTCTTCATAATCACAGCATTACAGAAAGATTGTTTCTGTCTGTGAGCCACCTCCTCTGACTGGAATGTGGAGAAGGCAACTGGTCTCCATGAGTCAGATTAGAAAACTAAAGAAGAGTTTCAAAGAGCATTATGACTAAAAAAGGGTAGGGGTGCCTGAGTGGCTCAGTCGGTTGGGCGACCGACTTCGGCTCGGGTCATGATCTCGCAGTTTGTGAGCCTGAGCCCCGCATCGGGCTCTGTGCTGATAGCTCAGAGCCCGGAGCCTGCTTTGGATTCTGTGTCTCCCTCTCTCTCTGCCCCTCCCCTGCTCACGCTCTGTCCCTCTCTGTCTCTCAATAACAAATAAACGTTAAAAGAATTAAAAAATAAATAAATAAATAAATAAATAAATAAATAAATAAAGGTAGAAAATGATTGTGTCTTTTTCTTAAAAAATTTACAAGTATTTCAGATTACCAGGTCAAGTGAAGACCTTTCAAGAAGCATTAGAAAAAAATAAATTAAAATGTTGTGATTGGTGAAAAACATTCTCCCTTTTTTGCGAGCACCAAGTATGAAACCAGGATGAAGTTCTCTCTCTCATATAGCAATTGTGAATTGAAGGGACTGGCTTTGGATCAAGATCCAAAGTATTTTCATGACTTAATATGAATGTGAGATCTGAAATATTTCAAATGTGAAGATGTCTTTGATAAGAACTTTTGGGAGTTGGTGTCTTTTATGTCATGCCCAGAACTGGAATTGGGAAAGCCATAGGGGAGCATAGAAAGTCTAGGGAAGTAGTGGGGCTGCAGAAAAAGCATATGACCTAGAGTCAAATGAAAATCTGGGTTCAAATCGAACTCTGCCCCTTGCTAACTAACCTCTCTCATGAACTGTGATCTCACAAACCATGAGATCATGACCTGAGACAAAATCAAAAGCCAGATGCTTAATTGACTGAGCCACCCATGCGCCCCAAGGAGATCATTTTTAAGCAAGAGGCTAAGGCAAAGACAAAGAAGAGCCAGTGTGACCTGAACACTAGATGGGTGTCTGAGGACTGTGTGGAGAGTTGGAAGGAGAGCATAAAAAGCATAAAAGAAGGAAGGAGAAAGAATGAAGCTGGCACTCCTGGAGGAGTTGATTCCATATGAAGTTAAGACCAAAGACAGTCCAGACATGTACACAACCTCCTTGCTTCTCTGGGGATCAAAGGGAGAACTGTGGCAATTTCTGGCCCCAGAATAATAAAAAGAAGGACTACTGTTAAAATGACTGCACCCTATGGATCAGTGTTTAGATGAGAAGTTCATAGCCCTGAGGTCCATAATCTCCTAGAGGAGCTGTAAGTGTACTTCAGGACGCCCTGTGAGCCCCCTGAAATTGTGTGGAAAATTTGGCATATATTTGTGTTTTCTGAGAACAGACTCCATTGCTTTCTTTGGATGGAACAGGAGTGGCGGTGGACGTCAAGTCCCCAAAGTTCATTCTGTGGCTCCCCCCATTGTGGAGCAGCAGTGGAGTGTTTGGGAATTAGTATCTTCTCTGGGGAGGTGTGCTTGATCTAAGGATAATCCACGCCCCTTTGCAATAACTGAAATTAGAAAAAACAGAAAGATAAACCTCGCTCAGCTTCTTCTCTGACTCTTGAGAGAAAACCTGCTCTTGCTCTAAATGCACATGTCTGAAGAAGCACATGGCCCAGCCCGGAACCCAGCCTACAACCATGGCAGGATGACTCTGACACTGTGGATGGAAGAACAGAGAGATGAAGAAAACTAGAGTCCTCATGACATTCTTTGAGCCACTGGTTCAACAATGTCCTGAAGCCTGACCTACATCTGAACTTTCTCCTGTAACTAACAAACGTTATTATTTAAACCAGCTTGAACAAGGTTTTCTGTTACTTTTAACCAATTGTATCTGAATGGATACAGTGACCGCCAAAGTGTGAGAGCCAGTGGTTTATACTACACTAACAGGAGAAGAATCACAGGGAATGCTTAAATGAACTGTTTAATGTTCAAAGCCATTTCAGTATAACTGGACACCATAATGTCTTTGTGCACTTTACCTCATCTACAGTGGTTAAATACTATGTGCTTTTCACTCCAATACAATTGTAGATGTGCCCTTGAACTCTTTAAGGTGGTATGAGGATGTAGGAACACTATCATACAAAAAGAGGTGGTATTAGGAAACTTAGGGAGTGTGTGTGTGTGGGGGGGTGTCTTTAATTATGCAGTGAAAAATTTTATGGAATCAGAATAGTTCAGGAAAACTCAGGTACACAAGAAGTGTAATTGGGAGAGTGTATAATACAACTGCCTCAAGGCATCCCTGGGGAGGGAGGTGTCTGCCTTTAGGTCTTGATCAATCCCTTCCTAGCCTTTCGCTCCAGAGGAAACTCTTTTGCTTTGGTACTTGGCGTGAGTGATTAAGTGCGTTTACCTATTGGCAAATGAAGGCTCTGTAGGCACCACCCCAGTTTGTGCTCCGCCCCTGCCTTTACAATCTGCAGACACAGCTAAATTTTAATCCAGACTTTTGTGGTAGACTAGCCACCCTGAATCTTTCTGATATGCACCTTCTTCTCTAGACTGCAGAACTCTGGTTAGGCACATTATCTTGCTTTCTCTATAGAGCATTTTTTTTAAATTTTTTTTTTACGTTTATTTATTTTTGAGACAGAGAGAGATAGAGCATGAACGGGGGAGGGGCAGAGAGAGAGGGAGACACAGAATCAGAAGCAGGCTCCAGGCTCTGAGCCATCAGCCCAGAGCCCGACGCAGGGCTCGAACTCACGGACCGCGAGATCGTGACCTGAGCTGAAGTCGGACGCTCAACCGACTGAGCCACCCAGGCGCCCCTCTATAGAGCATTTTAATCTAAAACCCTACATTCTGCTCAGAGCCCACAGGAACTTTCAAATGCTCTATCACTTTAGGTCATGGACAACTTGGGAGGATGAGGATGGAAACTTAGGCCCTCTCTTGGCTAGATCGGCTGTGCTGCTCTCTCTCTCTCTCTCTCTGGCCTTTCCCATGACTATATGAGGCTGTTACTTCCATCATTCCAGGCAGAAAGCCAGGCAAATGTCCACTCTACTCTTGGAACTCAAACTTAAAATGAAATCTGAGAGGGAATTCTGTGGGTGTGTCCTACCTGCTATCCCTCTTGGTATTTTTTTTTTTTTTTTTTTTTTTGTCAATCACTTGGGTTAATGAATAGAAATCAGTCTACAGATAACACCGTGCTGGGAAAAATGGATGAGCATAAAATAAAAGCTGCAAATACTTCTCTAATGTTTACTGTATCCTTTCTTCTATGTGCTTTACATATTTTAACTCATTTAATTCTTATTTCATAGATGAGGAACTTGGGACATGGGGTCATCAAGTCACTTGCCCATGGCCACACAGCAAGGAAAGAATAAAGGTTTGAACCCAAATAGACTAGCTCTAAAGTACATGCTATTAACCATTATAAATATATATATATATATTTATATATATATAAAGTTTATATATATTATATACATTTAAAGTTTATATATATTATATATATATAAAAGTTTATATATATAAAGTTTATATATAAAGTTTTATATATATATGTATGTATATATATATATATATATATATATATATATATATATATAAAGTTTATTTATTTATTTTGAAAGAGAGAGCACATGCAAGCACATGCAAGCACATGCAAGCAGGGATGGGGCAGAGAGAGGGGGAGAGAGTGAATCCCATGCAGGCTCCACACTGTCAGTGCAGAGCCCAGTGCGGGGCTTGATCTCATGAACCCTGAGATCATGACCTGAGCCAAGATCAAGAGTTGATTGCTTAACCAGCTGAGCCACCCAAGTGCCCCTTAACCATTATGTTTGGATGTCTTCAGCATGGTATAAAAGTTAAGCCAATAGAATGGATGCTTTAGATTTGCTAAAACAAAGGGCAGAGTCGAATAGGTAGGGAAATACAGATTGTAAAATAGTCGATATGATAAAAGACACGGTTTGTAGTTGCTTATCATCTAGATTTGAACAGGCATAGCTGCTTTTTAAAAGGTTAGCAAAATTCCAGACTTGTGGCAAACGAAAACATGATTCAGCAAAGAGGAGGTAAATGTTCCACTGTATTCTGACTACTCTAACCGATAGATTATGCTGAACTATTTCATCTAAGTCTAGTGTCAGAGTTTACAAATAACAGTATCAGACTCAAGATGCCTAGGATACAAGCCAAAAATGATGTTCCATCCAGTGACCACTTTATAAGAAACAGGACAGAAACTTGTCAAACAGGCCATGCAATAACAATTTTCAGATATTCCAAGAATCATCACAAGGAAGAGGTATGATCTGTGAGGTCATGGAGACAATATTTCAGCTCAAGACCTAGGAGAAACCATCTAAATGTTCAAAGTCTTCCACAATGGTCAGGGCTTCCTCATCATGCAGTGGGCTCCCAGGCAACAGAAGTTGGAGGAAACATCTGGATGATCATTTGTTGAACATCTCATTTGGTGGGAAATAATATTAATTGAATACCATTCCCACAAAGCTGTTTTAGGAATCTGGCTTTGCAAAGGTAGTTTTAGCCAAGGAAACATTTCCTGCACAATCGTTAACTAAAAAGAATATCAAATTAGTATGGGCTTCCCAAAACTCATATTAGCACATTAATAATAGGCAACACTGCCATTTTTAATGGAAAAATTTTTAATGGAAAAATTTAACTTTTCCATTAAGTTGGAAAGATGGAAGCTTAAGGTGAAATTTCTAAACTATCTATCATATGTTTTGCAAAATGTTGAAAGCCCAAATTCAAGTGGATGTTTGCCTGCCCCTTTTATGTTTCAAAGTGCTCTGTCTTTGGGAAGATGCTGCAATAAATGGAAGTGTGAAAGTTAAGTGGTTACGTGGCCTGCCAAGGTGCCCTGTACAGCAACTGCGCATGTGACGAGCAATGAAGGGAGAAAAGGTTAATGTAATTAGAGAAATGAATTCTCGGTAACCCCAAAGAACATGCCTTGTGAGTCATCCATGTTCACATTTCTTTGAACTTTGTCTATCCTCAGGAGATGAAGCAATTACGTAGACATAATGTCTTACCCTTTCAGTACAATGCATCCCGCATTCCTCCGCCCATTCATCATCATCAGTGGTATTTGTGTGCAACGCTGTCATGCAGAGCTGGTTGCCAACAATTATTAAGAAGAAACCAAAGCTTATGCGTTCAGGAGACCAAGCAAAACCAATTTTCACAGTGTGTACTACAAAGACTTACTCCATTAAGGGGAAAAATCACTAAGGAGCTCCTCAGAGCTGCTCTTGCATCAAGGGCTATCTCCAGAGAACTAGGAAGTAAATGAAGTGATTAGCTATCACTCATGATTTCTCTTCTCTGAGACAGAATTCACAATGACTATCACAGCTGTACAGCAGGTTGTCCCTCTCTGCTATCCTTTTTACCTAGATTCTCACTCACTTCTCATGAAACACTTTTCTCTGGACTTTCCTCCGTACCTGCTTCTTTTTCTTCAAAACCACCACCACTACCACCACCACCACCACAACAAAAAATACTCTAATATTTTATTACCAGAGTCATTTCATATCTCAAGCATCCTGTCTGATAACAGCGTTAGTACTATCTTACCCAACTTTTTAGAAAAAGAAAATGTTCTAAGTGTATTTTTCTCATCTCCTCTTCCTCCCCTTCTCTCCCTCTCCCTCCATTCTCCCTTCCCTTCCCCTCCCTTCTTTCTCTTCTCTCCTCCTCCTTCTTCTCCCCTACCTCAGGAACTCATGTTTCCCTAAAAAATTAAGTTTTCTTCAATCCCAATCAGTCTTCTCACAATACTAATAAAATAGCACTGCTATAGTGCCTGCTATGTACCAGGCAGTGTTCAAAGCACATTACATATATTGGCTCATTTATCTTTTCAACAACTCTAGGATAGGTATGCAGTATTGTTATATCCTTTTCAGAAAGAAAACTGAAGCATGGAGAGGTTATGTAATTTGTCAATGGTCATGTAGCTGATGAGATCTGAACACAGGTACTGTGGTTCCGAAGTTCATGCTTGAACAGTGATGTATACCACTCCTTTAACACTAGGGTTTTTCAGAGCAATGACTTCCTTGGAGACTGAAGAAGGGAACTAAACATACTGAGTCTCGAATTTATGCCAGGCACTCAATATATGTTATCTAGTTAGATCTCTGCAGTGAGTTAGGCATTATTATCTCTGCTTTCCAGACAAAGTTAAAACAACAACAACAAGAAACTTAACTCTTTTACCCTCTCCTTCTATTTCTGCCTCTCTCTCTCCCTCTCCCTCTGCCTCTTCCCCTTCCTTTCCTTCTCCTACTTTCATCTGTTTATTTTAATTTACGCTAAAGAACCTATTCTCTTATCTGGGAGACTTAGGGAACCTACAATCTCTCCTGGTTATGAGTCATATTGCTGACTCTGATCTGCATCATACATTTTTTGCTTTTTCTTTGTTATCCCAAATCCTGGAATGGCATATTAGGAGGAAACAATTAAAGGAAAACTATATGAATCACATTATAAAAATTATTAGGTTGAACCATATGAAACTAATGTTTTTTGTTAGTCAAATAGTGCAATTTAATGAGGATCAACATCACGTAAGTTTTAAAATCCCCATTTTTATTTCCATAATTTGGAAAATATAAATTACAGAAAGTAGGCTAATTTTTAAGGAAACCATAATCCTATTTTCCAAGAAAAATTATCACTATATTTTATATAATTTTATTTCCATTGTAAAATTATTATAAGTATAGACTAAGTAGTCCTGGTATCTAGCATCTGCCATGCTGCTAAATCTCAAAGGAAATTAAAAAAAAATACATTGCCTCCATGAGAATAAAAATGTAGCATGTGGGGGCACCTGGGTGGCTCAGACTGTTAAGCATTTGACTCTTGATCTCAGCTCAGGTCGTGAGCTCAGAGTCATGAGCCCCACGTTGGGCTCTGCACTGGTTGTGAAGCCTTCATCATCATCATCATCATCATCATCAATACAGCATATGAAAATTTGCAGGCTGTAGGTGAAGCAGTGCTGAGAGAAAAGTTACAGCACTAAATACTTCGAAAAGGAGAAAAGCTACAAATTATTAATCTAACATCCCATTTTAAGAAACTAGAACAAGAACATCAAAATAACTCCAAAGCAAGCAGAGAAAGGAAATAATGAAGTTCAGAACAGAGGGATGCCTGAGTAGCTCAGTTGGTTAAGTGTCATGTCAGACTTGAACTCAGATCATGATCTCACAGTTGGTGGGTTTGAGCCCCATATCAGGTTCTGTACTGACAGCTCAGAGCCTGGAGCATGCTTTGGATTCTGTGTCCCTTCCCCCACTTCCCCCACTTGCACTCTGTCTTTCTCTGTCTCTGAACAATAAGTACATGTTAAAAAATTAAAAAAAAAAAAAAAAAAAGATCAGGGGCACCTGAGTGGCTCAGTTGGTTAAGTGTTGACTTCAGCTCAGGTCATGGTCTCATGGCTAGTGAGTTCGAGCCCACATTGGGCTCTGAGCTGACAGCTCAGAGCCTGGAGCCTGCTTTAGATTCTGCCTCTGTCTCTGTTTCTGTCTCTGCCCTTCCCCCACTCATGCTCGCTCTCTCTCTCTCTCTCTCTCTCTCTTTCTCTCTCTCTCAAGTATAAATAAACATTAAAAAAATTTTTTTAAGTTCAGAACAGAAATCAATGAACTTGAAAACAGAAAAAAAACAATAGTGAAAATCAATGAAACAAAGAACTATTTCTTTGCAAGATCAATAAACCTCTAATAAGACTAACAACATTAAAAAAGAGAGAGAGAGAGAGAGAAAACAAATTGCCTATATCAGGAATGAAACAGGAGCTATCACTACAGAGCCTGCAGACACCAAAATGACAATAGGGGAATACTATAAACAACTCTATACACATAAATTTGACAGCTTAGTTGAAATGGGCCAATTCATCAAAAAGCACAATTTAATACAACTCATTCAGTACGGAATAATTTGAATAGTCCTATAAACTATTAGAGAAATTGCATTCATAATTTAAACTCCCCCTTCCCTTTAAAACCAACTAACCAACCAACCAACCAATCAACAAACAAACAAACAAAAAAACCTCCAGGCCAGATGATTTCACAGGTGACTTCTTCCAAACATTAAAAGAACAATTAACAATTCCATATAATCTTTTCTAGCAAAGAGAAGAGGTAATACTTTCCAATTTATTTTATGTGGTCAGTACTAACTGATATTAAAACTCGGCAAAGATGTTACAAGATTTAAACAACAACAAAAACCACTGACCAATATCCTTCACGAACATATACAGAAAAATACTCAACAAAATATTAGCAAATTGAATCATGTAACATGCAAAAAAGGTAATACCCAACAACCAACTGGGACTAATTACACAACAAACAAGTGTGATTAATTATAAGAATGCAATGTTGGTTCAATGGTTAAAAAGCAATCAATACATTCCATTCATAAAAGACTAAAATGGAAAAGCATATGGTAATATCAATTAATGCAAAAGAATCCATTTGGTAAGCATAATATCTCTTTATTATAAAAACTCATCAAACTCAGAACAAAAGGGAACTTCCTTAACCTAATAAAATGTATCTATAAAAATGCCTTAACTTAACACTTAATGGTGAAAAACTAAATTCTTTCAAAGACAAGAATATTTACTCTCAAATCTTCTGTTCAAGATTGTACTAAAAGTTCTAGCCAGTGCAATAAGACAAGCAAAAGAAATAAAAATCACCAGACTTCTAGAAGATGTAATTATCTATGTAGAATATCCCAGGGAAATTATAACAAAAGCTCTGAGAATAAATAGAGTTTAGCAAGGTTATGTGTTACAAAGACAATCTACAAATATCAACCATATTTCTACATATAAGCAATGAACCATTGGAAGTAACATTAAAAAGCAACACCACATATGACAACTATTAAAAAAAAAGAACTACTTAGGTACAAATCTAATAAGATGTGCAAGGTCTATATACTGAAAACTACAAAATAATGATGAAAGAAAATTAAGAAAAATTTTAAAGAAACCAAAATAAATGAAAACATAGACTGTGTCTATAGATTGGAAAACTTAATAGAGTTAAGATGTTTATTCTCTGCAACCTGACCTATAAATTTAGCACAATTCCAATGAAAATTCCAAAAGGAGTTTTGTAGAACTCAAAAAGCTGATTTTAAAATTTATGTGGAAATGTAAGGAACTAGAATATATCAAACAATTTCAAAACAATAAAATGGAAGGCTCATATACCCTAATTTTAAGACTTACTGTAAAGTTATAGTAATTAAGTTAGTGTGATATTAACAAAGGGATAGACATATGGATCACCAGAATAGAATAGACAGTCTAGAAATTGACCCATACAAATACAGCTGATTGATTTTTAATAAAGGTGCAAAAGTAATTCAATGGGATAAGTATAACCTTTTTAACAGTTGGTGTTGGAACAATTGCACAGCCATAGACAAAGAATTGAACTTTGGCCTTAATTTATACAAAAATTAACTCCAAAGGGATCATATATGTAAGCATAAAACAACAAAAACAACAACAAAAACGATAGAAATTTCAGATGAAAACAGAAACTATGACCTTGGATTAAGACAAGAATTCTTGGATAAGACACTAAAATCCCTGAAAGAAAACATTGCTCAATTGAACTTCACAAAATTAAAAACTTTTGCTCTGTGAAACACAGTGTTAAGAGAATGAAGAGACAAATAACAATCTGGGACAAAGTATTTGCAAATCATATGTCCAACATCTAGAATATATAAAGAATTCTCAAAACCCAATAATAAAAAAGCAAACAACCTGATTTAAAAATGGGTAAAAGATTTGAACAGACATATCAACAAAAAAGACATATGGTTGGTGAACCAAGCACATGAAAAATGTACATTATTCTCCATTAGGGAAATCCAAATTAAATCCATAGTGAGGTACGACTACACACCTACTAGAAAGAATAAAATTTTAAAAAGACAACAACATCAAAACCAACAGACAATATCAAGCTCTGTCAAAAATGCACAACAACTAGAACTTTCCTACATGTTGGTGGGAATACAAAATGGAAGAGGGTTTTGGAGTTTCTTATAAAGTTAAGTGTATGTTTACGATATGATTTATGAAACTTATTCCTAAATAAGGAACTTACATTCACACAAAAACACAGTGAAATGAAAGCTTATATTCACACTAAAAAAACCCTGTACATCAATGTTTATAGCAGTTTTATTCTTAATAGCCCCCAGTTGGGGACAACCCTGATGTTTTTAAGTGGATGAATAAACTATGGTACATCCATTGAATGGAATACAGCTTAATAATAAAAAGGAATGAACTATAGGAATATGAAACAAATCAGTGATTTTTGTTATACATAGCTCTTTTGTCCACTGTCCAGAAGCTAAAATTTCTGCAGAGTTATTGCTACTTTTAGTTAAGCAAAGGAGAGAACACAGAGAGATTTTTCCTCCTTTCATATCTAAGATGGCATATTGCTGGGGTTCTTCTCAATGTGAAAGAGTAAATTCATTATCATCACCTTTGTCTTTAATTCAGAAAATGTCTGGAAATTAAAGTTTCTAACATCAACAGATACTTATTGAAATAGTCTATTCATTGATACTTGGAAAGAAAGCTTAGATTTTAATAGTGATGCTTTAGCTGATTTTAATAATGATAAAAAAAACAAAGGTGTCAGATCTTTCTGATTTTTCAAAAATAAAATAGAACTAACTGAAAATAGAAAAGAGATGTGATATCTTTTGTCAATTTAAGTCTTGTTACTCTTGTGGAGAGGGTGCGGGGAGAAAGCATGGAGGAATTATGAAATTTTATGTTGTGATTCTCAAATTTGTGCATCGTAATCACATGAGAGCTTTCTTGTAACACAGATTGCTGGGCCCCACATCTCCAGCACATCCTCTTTGGACAGACAGAACAGCAAAATGAACAATTCTGGTATACAAGTGCCTTGCTGTTTCAGGCACTGCACCACCATTTTGGGGTAATTCTGCCAACTCAAGAGACCAGCCCAGAGATCCAGAAGGGAACAGGAATGGCAAGAAGCTGGGTGCATTGTACTTCAAGGTCATTGCTTACTTTTTGTCAGGGCCTTGGACTGGTTTTTATTAAACAAATGGATTTCTGTCAAGTTTCAATTTTTGCTTATTCCCATAGTAGAAGAATCATAAACGACCCAGTCTCTACTTTGCTGTCCAGAGAATGCTCTCTTTTTGGCATTAGGGAGTGGAGCCACGTGCCCTTCTTTAATCTTATTACAGATTCAGTGGTGCAACTGAATTTATGCCACAGTATTTCTGGAGAACACTCAACCACTGTGATAGATATTCTTCTTGGCTACATTTCAGCTGCATGAGAATTGCTTTAACTGCTCTTCCTGACTTGACCGATCTCTTCCCCTTTACTGTATTTAGTATTAACTTTGAATTAGAATGTATGCAGTTAAAAATTTTCAGCCACAGTATAAATTTATAGATGAGGTTCCAGAGCAGTTCAGTTTCCTTTAAAGAAGGCATGGCATATTATCAATATTTAACTCTGTGCTTATCCATTCTAAGTATTTTACTTGCAATTATCAAGTTGTTATATTGGTTGTCATTTGTATTAGGTACTTTTTTTTTTTTTATCAAATAAAACACATCTGAGTGGAAAGTTTCCTTTTCTTACCTCGAACTTCATTTTCCCTATAGGGTAACAGCAAAAGGACAGATGAGACAAGATCACCATTTGCAGATGTGTATTTTATGAGATGGAGATTTTAAATGTCCTATGAAAAAGATATGAAAATAAACTTAGACGGGACTACAAAAATTATTTGATTGAACTATTTTGTTTCACAGATTGGAAAAAAAAAAAGTCTGAGATTCAGAGAGGTTAGGTAACTTTCTCAAGGTCACACAACCAAGCTACTTACTGAGCCAGTACCAGAAATGGGTCTCTTTAGTGGTAGGGAAAGTCAATATTGAAAGAAGTGAATTCTGGATGTCTTGATGGCTCAGTTGGTCAAGCATTCAGCTCTTGGTTTCCGCTCAGGTCATGAGCTCCCAGTTAGTGAGTTTGAACCCCCCATCAGGCTCTGCACTCATAGCTTGGAGCCTGCTCAGGATTCTCTCTCTCTCCCTCTCTCTCTGACCCTCCCCCACTCATGTGTGTGCACACATGCGCATTCTCTCTCTCTCTCTCTCTCAAAATAAATAAAATAAAAAAATAATAAATGAACTGAATCCCAGCATTTCAAAGGATTAACAAATTATTATAATTCATTTAGGTCTATTTGATGAGGCATTTAAAAATCTCATAATTCAAAAATCTCATATCATATTCTGATAAAAAATAATGCACTACAGGGTTTAGATACTGATGTCTTTCCAAGCAGTTCATTAAAATGTTTGATTTGGGGCACCTGGGTGGCTCAGTTGGTTGTGTCTGACTCCTGATCTCGGCTCAGGTCATGATCTCACAGTTTGTGAGTTCGAGCCCTGCCTTGGGCAGAGCCTGCCTGGGATTCTTTCTCCCCCGCCCCTGCTCCTTCTCCACTCGTGTGTGCATGCTCTTCTCTAAATAAATAAATAAATAAATAAATAAATAAATAAATAAACTTAAAAAAGTGAAAAATGTTTGATTTAAACCAAATGAAAGTGATCATTAATGATGTATTCCTGCTGACTTCTAAGGAGCTATAAATAAGTGTAGAGGGAGAGCCTTGGAGAAGGAATGAGGATGGTAAAGTGAAGCCATAGGGGAGATAAATGGCCCAGTGGGAATATATGTGGAGTAAACTTTTTCTTTAATGACTTTTCAACATTCAACTTTCTCAATTTCTCAACATCTACATTTATTGTTCAGACTTCTATTTCCCTTCACTCTATATGTTTTCACTGTAGCTTAAGACACAGCTGGGTAAATATTAGTACTGATGGCAATAATACATTTTTATGGTAAATTAGTCTTCTTCTAATTGAATATAATTAACAATAATGAATGTGACTTCAGGAACATTTTAAAACTGATTCTTACTTTTTGAGCTGAATTTTAAGGAACAAGCGGGTTGCTAAAACAAGAAAAATTTTGGATGAAATTTGGCTTTAAATGACCAGTTTCCACCTTAATAAATTCTGTGGCCATGCTAATATATGAACTCAGGGCAAAAGCAACCAATCAGTTGTACCAAATTCATTAAATTAACTAACCAACATGCCAGTTTAGTTAGATAAAGCACAATCAAATCAAATGGCCAGAGTACCAAGTATCGATGTTTTAGTGACTCAAAGCTTTATGTGTGGGCTTGAACACATCACTGAGAGGGGAATCTCTAGGAGAATGCCAGAAAATGTCAGAAAATGCCATCTCTTCTACTCACACCTTGTCTTTTGGCTTTGCCTCCTTGTCTCTGTGCCTTGGAAGCATGTGGATGAAGGGATTCTTCCCTTTCTGGGACTAAGGGAAGCCTCAAGCTCATTATTTTTAGCTTGCTCCAAATTGTGAATCAGATCAGACTATGAAAAATATTGATGGCAGCTGTCTCTTCTAGAAAAATAATTATATCAAAGTCTGTATGCTGCCTTTATATTTGATTCTTAGCCTATAGAGAACTTATTGATAACAACAAAATCTAACATGTATTTCATGTTTACTATATATAATTGCTGTTTAATGTATATAAGTTACTTAATACTTAACACCACCTAATAAGGTAGTTCCACGTATTGCAATATTGTCATTTTCCAGATGAAGAACTAAAGGCAGAGCAAGGTTAAGCTAACTGTTTAAGGTATGCAGCTTGTAATCAGTAGAGCTGGAATTTAAACCCAAATTCTTAATCATTCCACTCTTCTTTCTTTTAATTACAGCTCAGGCTAGAATTATTTAAAAAGAAGACAATTTATGTGAATCAAAACAAATTACTCATGGAAATTAAAAACCCGTGAAAACTGAGAAATTTAGCAGATGCATTGAGATATTAGTCCATCTGGTTGCTTGGTAACAATTACTGTTATTACAGCTTCCATAAACAAAAACTCGAGAGTCTCGTATTTGAGAAATGCAGGGATATAAAACATTTTGTGAGATAGTATAGCACATTCTTTATCTCAAACTAAGGATGACTAGAACAACAATCTTGAAAGTCATTCAAACTTCTGGGTTCTTTTATCAACAAGTATTTACTTGTTAGTATTACAAATGGTTTAAAGAATTTTAAGATATAACTCTTGTCTTTATTCAGCCTACTGTTAGGACAACTGTTCATTCACATTGCACAGTAGATAACCATATGTATCAAGATAGGGTAATTAGAGTTAGTTAAGCATCACAGTGAATACTACCCTTGTAATCCCTTTGCTAGATGTATTCAAGTAGGGGTAGAACAATGTGGATCATTTATGAGAAGTTTCATGAAGGAGGTGAGCTTGAGCTAGAACCTGAATGCTGGATGAAGAGAGTGGTGAGGTGGGCTTACTAGGTGGGAAGTAGGATCAGCCCGGTATGTTCAGGAGATAGTGAGGAGACATCTGTGGCTGAAACAGGAGTGTAGAGAAGAGTTGGGTACGTAGGATTATGTGCACTCTTAAATTGAGGAGTTTAGATTAGATTTTAAAGCAGCATAGGATTACGAGAGACTATAAGGTGATGTTAAAGTGTTTTAGGATGATAACAAAGATACGGAGAATAGATTGGAAAGAGACAATCTTAAGTTAGGAGAATATAGTCAAGAGGCTGGAGTACAAATCCTGACATGGAACAGAAGATATGAAATAGGATGGGTTGTACCTGACCCTTGTGGAGATGTCTGTCAAACCAACTGATATCAGGGCTGTTCCCTGGGGGTGGTAAGCTAAGACAGAGCCCAAACAAACCGTATCAGAAGACGTAAGAGTTCCAGAGCTCAAAATTCAAGAAGCCAAATCTATTTTCAGTCACAGGGTTCAACATGAGGCTGAAAACTAGAGACAAAGCTAAAAGGAGCTGGGTGAAAGCAAGATCTGACCAGGGGGTGAGGACATGGGACAGGGGCAAAGTGAGAATTTTCAGAGAAGGGCTAGAACTTCCCTGCAGAAAGGACTAGGTTGGCTACAGCTCTTCTGTCCCATAGCCTACCAATCAGTCATTCTAAGCAGAGGGTGGACAGGAAACCATCACTCTGGCTTATAAGACACCAGGAAGCCTGCTGCAGTTGCCAGCAATCTTGTTGGACATTGACAGGTCATAGTTTTGAGGCCCTTGCAAAACCTAGATTTGTTTTAGGGACTTTCTCGGCACTTTGCTTTTCTTTAAAATGACAGAATATTTTGGATGACCACAAATGTTGCACGATCTGAGTTTGAACCTCAGAAAGATTGTAGGATAGGAATGAATTCAAGAAAATTGCAAAGCTGAATCCAGATTTTTAAAAATAGATAAAACCTAAAATTAAAATCATATAATTTTAGAGCATAAAGGGACCTTAGAAATTATTTATAGTTTCCCATGTACGGTCTAAGCTAGATTCTCAAAAATAATATTCACTATTGTCTTTTTTTTTTAAAATTTTTTTTAACGTTTATTTTTGAGACAGAGAGAGACAGAGCATGAACAGGGGAGGGGCAGAGAGAGAGGGAGACACAGAATCTGAAACAGGCTCCAGGCTCTGAGCTGTCAGCACAGAGCCTGACGCGGGGCTTGAACTCACGGACCGTGAGATCATGACCTGAGCCGAAGTCAGACGCTTAACCGACCGAGCCACCCAGGCGCCCCAATATTCACTACTGTCTTAACGTGTTCTTTGAAATGTTTATTTATTTTTGAGAGGGGGCGGGGATGGGCAGAGAGAGAAGGAGACAAAGGATCCAAAGTGGACTCTGTGCTGACAGCGGCAGAGAGCTTGATGTGGGGCTTGAACTCACCAACTGCGAGCTCATGACCTGAGCTGAGGTCTGATGCTTAACTGACTGAGCCACCCAGGTGCCCTTTAAAAGTGTTTTTCTATCCCCAAGATTTTTTCTGTATGTTTTATAGCATTTAAATTCCCCATCTTTATAATGGATTGGACTCATAGAGAAGTGTTAAAGTTTACGAGAATCAACTACCATGCACCTCCTACCGCTACAATCACATTCATTAAGGAGACATTTAGATATAGATGACAGTATGAAAAATAATCAAGATCTACGACCGCAAAAGACAAAAAGTTGTTCTAAAGATGTATTTGAGAATTCCAATGGGAAAATCTCAGCCTTGTTAATACTACCCTTCTAAAGTTGTACCCCACACATAAGCACACGTCAGGTATTTAAACATTAAAACCTCATCCGTTGCTGCCAGGGAGAAGAGCTGACGGTGCTACAAGAAGTCGTAAAGAACCAGTGGTGAATGCACCAGTTGGGAGACATTTTGAGGAGGCATAGTAAAAGACAATTTTTCTTTAAATCTGAACATTGACCATGCCCAGAGAAGGACTAGGGATATTCTATTAAATTTTCAGTCTAGCATGAGCAAATAAGCAACAATAAACACTAAGGTAATGAAAGAGAGAGAGATCCATGAAGGACTGGGGTACATTTTCGTTAGCTACACCTGGCTCAGCTTGGCATCAACTCTCTGGAGAGGAAGTAACACTGACGCCAGGACCAGAGAAACCTATTAAATATTATTTTTAGTTTGTATATATGTATTTATGCTTATTAATAATAGAATGATCATCTTATCCTATTATTGTTTTAATTGAGAGGAGTAGGATTATGAGCTGAAGACATTGGATTAATTTGTAACAGACTTCACTGCAGCAAGTTGAGTCCCTCCTGGCTCGTTTGCTTCACTGTTTTTCCTCCTTAATTTGAGCACGAGGAATATTTTAAAACCACAGTACAGAATCGATCACAGAGATCTAACCTGAAATAAAATTGTATTTCTTCTCTAACATAAAAAAAAAAAAGACTAAAACAACATCAACACATCCTAACCAACCTGTTTTCCCTGGAGAATAAATTTCCTGTTCACAAAATAGCTGCACATCCCATCTTGCTCCTATTAAAGTTTAAGTCATATAATGAACTGTGAAAAGAATGTTACATGCCAGTGTACCCTGTCCTCATACTACACAGCTTTGGAGCACACTGCAGTAAATGTCATTTTGTCATTCCTTGCTTAAAATACGATGCTGTGGTTCCTTTTGGAGGTGGCCAACTATAACTTCAATGTTGTTAAGTCATTCTTTGTTTCTTCTTTCAGATCCTGTTGGGTAACTTCACATGTGCATCACTTTTCAGTATAAGCCCTCATATAGTATAGATTTATAGTAGCATTCTCTGTCTTTTTTGCAATAAAATATGGAAGTAAATTTATGATGCATCTGCTCAGCGTGACACTTTTAAATTGTGCTGACATCACTGAACAACTAATCAGTAACGTGCAACGCTGATGTAGGAAATGTTCAAAAAAAAAAAAAAAATCCTGATCTGGATGTCTTGCTGAATTAGCTAACCTAGGGAAATGGCTCCAAGCAAGACAGATGAGTAATAAGCATGCCCAAGATGACAGAAGTATGTGAATCATTTCTGCAAAAGTGGAGCCCGTCCTTACAGTCTTACATTGAAAGCTGATTGTACACGGGATGAATGAAAACTTTTGTGCTTTGCTGGTTCAGAGTGAGAGCTGCAGATTACAATGGAGGGTCTGCCACTACAAGGTTTTCTCATTAGAAATTCTCATTTAGTAACTGAGAACAAACTGAGGGTTGATGGGGGGTGGGAGGGTGGGAAAGGTAGGTGATGGGTATTGAAGAGGGCATCTTTTGGGATGAGCACTGGGTGTTGTATGGAAACCAATTTGACAATAAATTTCATATATTAAAAAAATAAATAAATAAATCCATAAGAAAATAAAAATAAAAAAAAAAAGAAATTCTCATTTAGTTAACAATTTAGCTACCCACTCAGGCTTGTGTTGGACTCCTGGGGCCTGAGTCACAATGCAATGATTAGGGAAGATGAACTCTAATCAGAAATGTCCATGGACCATTTGGGTTTGCAAGAATGAGAAAAAATGACCCAGGCTCAAAACTAGTGTTGAGTAAGGGATATGCAAAGGAAGGTGTCTTCTGGTGAATGAGAGGCACACGGGGGATATTTGGCCTTCTTCACTCTGCAATTTATTAAAATTGGAAAAAAGGGAAATTATTAGTTATCTCCAATATAAGTCAAACCTCTATGAGAAAAATATATTAAGCCTGAAAATAAATTATTCCCCACTGCCAATAAATGCTTATACTGGTCCAATAGCTAATCCTTGAACTTGGGTTTACCTGTTTTACTATAATGACTGAAATAAGAAAAAAATAGTGCCTGAAATACAAACATCACTAACTTAAGCACATAAAAAAAGAGCAAAGGGAAATTTGAATCATTTTTGTATAGTCAGAATTAGTGGCACATTGTCCAATGATTATTTTTTTCTAAAATCTTTTTGATTACATATATAAATGTTCTGGAAATCCCACATTGCAATGACCATCTTTCTTTACTAACTGTCTAGGAATGCAAAAGTTTGGAGTTTGTGGAAATTCTGTTTTTGATTTAGTGCCATATGGAGATTGCTCAGAATAAAATATGATTCTATGCTTTTTAAAAAATAAAAAAGATAAATTCTTTGAAAAAACAATCAGTGATGAGCAGCTAAATCTAAAAGAGAAGAGTGAAGCATCTCTTAATGAATCTATAGAGCATCATATAAATAACTTACCTTGTAGCGGAAATAGCTTAGTAGAATAGTCCCACATGCAGCCAATGTTTTCATTATTAGAATTCCCAGATGAGACAAAATGAAAGCTAGAAAGGAATGGCCTCCTGTGAGAAATCCAGGTGTGCCAGATAGTTTTTTATTAATTTAAAAAGTTTTAATAATACACATCATTTATGGAGTATGTTCTATGTGCCAGGTACTGTGCTAAGTATTTCACATGCTATGTACCCAGCTTTGTGCTAAATGCTTGTCATTTAGTAATTACTGTGACACCATGAGATAGGTGCAGTTGTTACTGTGTCCCTTTTGCAGGTGAAGAAATTAAGGCCATGAATGTTTAAGTGGCTTGCCTAAGGCCACATAGCAATGATTTGGATCTACATTTGCCTAGCTCCAAGCATATGTTAAACATGCAACATTGTAGAAATTGGAGCAGTAAATGCCCTTATTAAAAGCAAACAGATCTTTTAAGTAGAATTATTTAAGCTGAGCAAGGTTTGATTCCAGTTCAGGGCTTCTGCCTCACTGCTCAACATCACTATTCCTGGGAATCATATCCAGCACAGAGGACAGCTACTTAATAATAAGAACTAGGAAGTTATTTCTTGTTCTCTCACGTCCTCCTCCTTTTTCTCCTCCTCACACTCAATTCATCATCCTCATCATTGTACATTCTTAGCTTTACGAATTATTTAGTTCAGGGGCACCTGGGGGTGGCTTAGTGGGTTGAGTTTCAACTTTGGCTCAGGTCATGATCTCATGGTTCATGATTTCAAGCCCCATATCAGGCTCTCTGCTGTCAGCACTGAGCCCACTTCAGATCCTCTGTCCCCCTTTCTCCCTGTCCCTCCTCTACTAGAGCTGTCTCTTAAAAATAAATAAATGTTTAAAAGAAAGAAAAAAAAAAGAATTGTTTAGTTCAAAAATATTCTGAAGTTTCAATTCTCCTTTCAACATTCCTACTTAGTGCTTGAATACCTCCCCTAAGGGAAAATTTCTCCCTACTCATGCTGCCAATTCTATTTTCGGACTGCTCTGACAATGAGGAAGTTCATCTTCTATTAAAGCCAAGGATTTCTTTCTGTAAGTTTCATCCAGTATTCCCAGTATAACCCCATGGCCTCACAGAATAAGTCATGCTCAAAATGCATTTGCTGAGTAAACCACGTATATTTCCTATAGAATAAGGTGTTTGTCAAGGAAATACAGTAAAAGTTTCATGATTTTATAGTAGCGGTAAATGGGAAGAGCACAAGTTAGGAGGGGAAGAGAGGGGGCCAGAGAAGAGCAAAGGAGAAATAATTTAAAAAGTTTTGATATAGACTATTTTGAAATGAATGCAGTGCTATTCTTTTATGAAGATCCAGCAAGCAAGTGGCTAAAAATAGAAGCCCACAACATTTCTCAGATGTATCAAGAAGTCTAATATCTTTTGCAAACGATACCCCCATGCACTTGTTTAAAGACAACTAACTCAAGAGGTAGCTGCTTTTCCATACCAGATTCTTGTTAATGTTAGCTTGCTTAGCAAACCTTTTTTCATGCATGTCACACATAGAACCCTGGCCGATTTCAGGACTGAATGTTACCGAATTTTGAGTTAATGGGATCTGATGATTTACAAAAAAGTTTAAAAATATTTTCATGCTGTTTTTATTCTTTCACAGGTATACTAATTGTCCACACAACCCAATTTCACTTATATTGCTTCAGTTTTTAATTTTTTTAATGTTTATTTTTTATTGAGAGAGAGGGAGAGAGAGAGAGAGAGGGAGAGAGAGAGAGAGAGAGAGAGAGAGAGAGAAAGGGGCAGAGAGAGAGAGGGAGACACAGAATCTGAAGCAGGCTCCAGACTCTGAGCTGTCAGTGCATGGAGCCCGACATGGAGCTTGAACTCACGAACCATGAGATCATGACCTGAGCTGAAATTGGACACCAACCAACTGAGCCACCCAGGTGCCCCAATAGTCTCAGTTTTTAAAATGTGGTACTAATGATGGTCACGTTATAGTAACTATCTAACACAGAGTTAGGTACATATCAAATATTCAATAAATGTTGTATGTAATTTAGTTGACTTAAATCAGGTAATAGATTAATTTTTATATGGATTAGTTGACCTTACAGAGTTGATAACAATGTTTCAAAGTCTAGACTATTTTTTAATTTTAGCTGAACACCAAAAAAACCTTGAAGGGAACAAAGATATAAGATTAGAATAGTTCAGACCCGATACCATAAAACTCCTGGAAGAACACATAGGGAAAAACGTCCTCAACATTGGTCTTGGCAATGATTTCCTGGTTGTGAGATCAAAAACACAAACAACAAAAGCAAAAGTCAACATCTAGAAGTATATCAAGTTTAAAAGCTTCTGCACAGCAAAAGAAATAATTAACAAAATGAAAAGGCAACCCAAAGAATGGGAGGAAATATTTGCAAACCATATAGTGGATAAAAGAGTAATATCCAAAATGTAAAGAGTTCATATAAATCAATAACAAAAAAAAAAAACCCAAACATTTAAGAAATGGACAGAGGATATGAAGAGAAGACACTCAATGCCACTAACTTTTATGGAAATGAAAGCCAAAACCATAATGATATAATCATATTACACCAGTTAGAATGGCTATCAGCAAGAAGAGATAACAAGTGTTGGAAAGAACGTGGAAAAAGAGAATCTTTGTACACTGTTGGCGGGAATGTAAATTGGTTCAGTCATTATGGAAAACAATATGGTAGTTTCTCAAAAAATTAAAAATAGACCTTATCATATAACCCAGAAATTCTATTTCTAGGTATATACCCAAAGGGAATGAAAAGGGAATTTTGAAGAGATATATGTACTCCTGTGTTTATTATAGCATTATTCACAATAGCCAAGATATGGAAAGATGAAAACAACCTAACCACCTGTCACTGGATGAATGGATAAAGAAGAGGTATACACACAGTGGAATATAATTCAGCCATGAGAAAGAAGGACATCTTGCCATTTGCGACAGCATGGATGGACCTTGAGAGCATAATGTTAAGTGAGGCAAGTTGGACAGAGAAAAACAAATACTAAAGGATATCACTTACAGGTAGTGTCTAAAAAAGCCAGATTGGTATCATCAGTAAAATGGTCGTTACCAGGGGCTGAGGGGTTGGGTGATAGGTGAGACATTGTATAAAGGTGTAAACTTGCAACGAGTAGTAAACAAGTTCTAGAGATCCAATGTACAATAGAGTGAATATAAACAATATTGTATTATAATCATCAAACTGGCTAAGAGACTAGGTCTTAATTATCCTAACCACCAAAAGGAAATGACAATTATGTGATATGATGGAAGTGCTAATTACGTTATGATGACAATCATATTACAATATATAGATGTATCAAACAAACATGTTGTGTATCTTATTTTATGCAATGTTATGTGCCAAATATCTCTCAAAAAAAAAGATGAGAAGAGTTAAGTGAGTACCACCAATTCAATAAGAAGCAAGTCGTATAAAACTGTAGTATGGAAATAGCACTAACTTTTGAAACCTTGAAACAAATGAAAGAAGTTAAGCTATTCCTATAAAGAATCAAACACATAGAAAAGAGCTTAACTTCTCAGAACCTCCAGTTTCTTCCTCTACAAAATCATCATGAGAATAGTCTGATCCAACAAATAGTGGGTGAATTTAGTTATCAAAAGTTACTAAACAGGGATGCCGGGGTGGTTCAGTGGGTTGAGTGTCCGACTCTTGATTTTGGCTCAGGTCATGATTTCATGATTTGTGAGAGAGAGCCCTCCGTCTCTGTGCTGACAGTGTGGAGCCTGCCCGGGATTCTTTTTCTCTCTCTCTCTCTCTCTGCCCTTCCTCCATTTGGGTTCTCTTTCTCTCTCTTTCTCAAAATAAACAAACATTTAAAAATGTTAAATAAAAAATAAAATTATAATATATAATATTATATAACATAAACAAATTAATAAACATTAAACAAATCTGGAAATATAATTTTAAAAAGTTACCAAACAGTATGTGTACCATTATATTACTTTGTAGAATTAAATTAAGTGCATAGAAAAAGTTTCGGAAAGGCCCACAGTGGATGCCTTTGGTCAGATAGGTGCTTGGATTATCCCTACTTTAAACAAATATTTATTGTGTTTATATAGTGTGGCTCTTTGGACATTGATATTTTAACTCACTATTTTTTTCTTTTGAGATACAATTTTTAAATTGTGGTAAAATATACATAATATAAAGTTAATCATTTTAAGCCTTTTTTTAACGTTTATTTAGTTTTGAGACAGAGAGACACAGAGAGAGACAGAGCATGAATGGGGGAGGGTCAGAGAGAGAAGGAGACACAGAATCTGAAACAGGCTCCAGGCTCTGAGCTGTCAGCACAGAGCCTGACATGGGGCTTGAACTCACAGACCATGAGATCATGACCTGAGCCGAAGTCGGAGGCTCAACCGACTGAGCCACCCAGGTGCCCCTCATTTTAACCATTTTTAAGTACACAGCTTTATGACATTAGGTATATTCACTTTTAGTATAAAGCTAGTCCATTTTATTTTATTTTTAAAATTAAAATCACTTAATTTTTTTAAATTTTTTTATTTTAGAGAGAGAGAGAGAGTGTGCCAGGGAGAGGGAGAGTTAGAGAGAGAATCCTAAACAGGCTCCATGCTTAGCATGGAGCCAAACACAGAGTTTCTGACTCTGGGATTATGACCTGAGCCAAAATCAAGGCTCAGATGCTCAACTGGCTGAGCCACCCAGGCACCCCCAAAATTAAAAAAAAATTAATTGAAGTATAGTTGGCATCAACTGTCCATTATTAAAAACGGGTCAAAGCAGGAATAATTTTCTGAAAGTCAATTAGAAATTAAAAAGCAAAAAAGTGAGAACTTCACCAACTCCCCACTCCTGGCAAATTCTGAAAAGCAGACCAAAATGAGTAAAGGAGGGCAAATTTGCCCAAATTTACAATGCCAAACACTGATGAGTAAAGGAGGGCAAATTTGCCCAAATTTACAATGCCAAACAATGCCAAACACTGATGTCCACTTTTATTTATTTAAAAAAAAGTTTTTTTAATGTTTATTTGTTTTTGAGAGAGAGACAGAGTATGAGCAGGGAGGGGCAGAGAGAGAGGGAGACACAGAATCGGAAGCAGGCTCTAGGCTCCGAGCTGTCAGCACAGAGCCCGATGCGTGGCGTGAACTCATAAACTGCCAGATCACGACCTGAGCTAAAGTCGGAGGCTTAACTGACTAAGCCACCCAGGTCCCCCTACCCTGATGTCCACTTTTAAAAATAGTCATTACCGGGGCACCTGGGTGGCTCAGTCGGTAACGCATCCGACTTCAGCTCAGGGCGTGATCTCGCGGTCCGTGAGTACGAGCCCCGCATCGGGCTCTGTGCTGACAGCTCAGAGCCTGGAACCTGTTTCAGATTCTGTGTCTCCCTCTCTCTCTCTGACCCTCCCCCATTCATGCTCTGTCTCTCTCTGTCTCAAAAATAAACGTTAAAAAAAATCGTCATTGCCAAGATTAAATTATAATGTCGACCATCTTGCTTTTACTTAAATTGGGCGAAACCATTTGTAGCCAAATTATGTAGGGTCCTTGTCCAAAGCTGCCTAATGTTTGTATCTTTGTAAGACTTTTTTAATCTAAAAGTTTAGAAATCATAAGAGCTCTTGGTTAGACTCTGGAAAAGATGGCCATCCTAATTTCAGGGAACGTAGGGTTGATAACAGACCCTTCATGTTAGAGGCAATAGATTGCGAAATACGCAGAAGTGTTTCATATCGTCCACATGAATGCTGGGAAGACTCTTTACCTGATTCAAACTGAGGCATGCAGAATCTTCTCTCTCCACAGGTGAAAAGGATGGTGGCTGGCTAAATGACAGATATGGTGCCATATAAACCCAGTCCTTTGATAACCTTTGGCTTGAGGCCTATCTTCCCAAAGACCTCGTGTATCCAATGACATCAAATGTGGGTGTTTCATACGCAGCCATATTAGTGTGCTAGTTAATTTATTTTGTTAGAACCTTATATTTATTTGAAATTTCTAATTCGATCGTTTACGTTGACAAGATTAACAGCGACGGTGCAGTAATAGTAACAGTAGTCCTAGTGACAGGCACAGAGGGCTTGTCTGTTAATGCAGTAGATGTAACAGAGGCATTTGATAAGCCCGTAGGTGCTATTGGGAGTAGTCAGAGCACATCAAGGGAAAAAAAAGATAAAAGGCAGGACATATTAGAGAGATCAACTGATATTAGGACCCCATAATGAAAATAGAGAACGTGAAGTTGTGGTAAAGAGAGTAGTGTATAGAGTGTCAAAAGTCCTGAGTTTGAGGCTAGGTTGTCGCTAACTAATGTTGTGACCTTGGATATGTCATTTAACTTCCTTGATCCCTAGTTTTCTTCTTCCTTCCTTCCTTCCTTCCTTCCTAAAATTTTTATTTTATTTTATATATATAGAGAGAAACAGTGCAAACGGGAGAAGTGCAGAAGGAGAGAAAAATCTTAAGTAGGCTCCAACTCAGTGCACAGCCTGACACAGGGCTTGATCCCACAACCCCGGGATCATGACCTGCGCAGAATCAAAAGTCAGACGCTCAATCGATGAAGACACTCAGATGCCTCCCAAGTTTTCTTATGTCTTAAGTATGATTAACAATAACTGATGTTTTCCCTACTGATGCTAGGACTAAATCTAGTAAGGCTCTCCAGAAAATAAATGCAACTCATACTGAGAGAGGAAAAGAAATGGATTTTGGAGTGCAAAAGAGAGAGGGAATTTCTTCACTTTCAGAGTTAGGTGATGGAGGTGGAGAGGGAATGGGCCTTACGTACTAGATGCCCCTCTGGAGCTAGACACTGTGGGGCACTATTGGTGAGCAGCAAGGGACATGCCAGTGGGTGTTACTTAAAAGAGCTTCAGGAACTAACTTGCTGAAACATTGAGAGTCTCAACCTATAGTAGCATTAACCTGATAATACTCAACAGCTTTCTTCTACCCCAAACCTGGAGAATGTATTTCTAAATCACCTGTCTTCCAACAGCAATAGTCAAAAACAGTTAAACTCCTCAGTTATCTGATCATTTTTTCTGCTTTCTCTCCTTTAGGTGATAGTGACCAAGTTGCTTGACTCCCTGAATTGCAGAAGGATCCATCTATTGGAATTATCACAGAAAGGGAGACCCTGAGGAGAGAAAAGGGATATTCTTACATCAAGTGCGATGGGAGCTCAGAATCATTTTATTTGAACATTAAAATGAGTGGTCTCCGTTTTGTATACTAATGTAATTATGAGTGTGTGTGTGTGTGTGTGTGTGTGTGTGTGTGTGTGGTGTGTGCATGTGTTGTGTGTGTATATGCATGTGTGTTGCACGGGTATACATACACATACAATTGTCCTTTGGAAACTCTGAAGTATTATGAAAATTCCTTGCACAGTTCTTTGACTAGATTACTTGAACAGTAAAAAACTTGAAACTTGGGAGTAATATATAGAGGATATAAATGTGACATTGGAGGGTGAGCTATGAGGAGCATCTGAAATAGAGGGATTTCATTTATTTCAAGAAAGAATATTTGGTAGAAGGAAGCTATTATGGACTAAACTGTGGCCCCTTCCCACTCTCCCCGAATTCATATGTTGAAGCCTGAACTCCTGGTGTGACTGTGTTTGGAAATAGGGACTTCAAAGAGGTAAGTAAGGTTCAATGAGATCACAGCGTTAGGCCTCTAATCTGATAGCACTGGTGTACATATGAGAAGAGGAAGAGACGTCAGGGCTTTCATTCTGTGCATGCAGAATAAAGGCCATAAGAGGATACAGTAAAAAGGCAGCCATCTACAAGCCAGAAAGAGAGCTTTCATCAGAAACCCACCCTAACTGGCACCTTGATGTTACTAGAACTGTGAGAAAAATTTCTGTTGTTTAAGCCACTCAGTCATGGCATTTTGTTATGGCAGCCCAAGCAGACTAAAACAGAGGACTTCCTGTTTGGGTGGCAGCAAGACCACTTTGTGACAATTATGGCCAAATGGGAAACAGCACACCTGACAGTCCTTGATTAAGTATCACTGGAGCAGTGGATCGAGTTGTGGAAACAGAGTGTGGTAATTCACGGATATGATAAATTATCAAGGCAATAATAGCAGCAGCAAAAGTATCATTAACGTAGAGAGGCTGTCCAGCGTAGTGTATGGTGTATGGTGTCTGTTGCCACAATGTCTGGGTTCAGAGTCTGCCTCCAACACTTGCTAACTGTATGACCTTGGGCAAGTTACTTAAACTGTAAAATGGCATAACTATAATACACTTACTATACAATATACCTATAATATACCTACTATGAAAGTTCATTGTAAGGGTTAGCATGTAAAGTGCTTAAATTAATGCCTGAGAATTAGCTGCATGAGTTATTATTAATAGGAATAAAAATATTACAATGGAGTGCACACATCAGAGTTTTCCTTTTTTCCTTTCAGAGCCTGACCATTACAGTAATAACCACTAACTACCCTAGAAAGCACTTAGCCCTAAATCGTATAATTCTCACTTTCAGATACCATGAAGACATTCCCTTTTGTTTTAAAATGAAAACCATTAAGATATATATAAACCCATTGTCCTCTTCCTAAGGATATGAAATAGCAGGTTTGATTCCTAGGTGGCCAACAAAAGAACTCTAGTGAAGAAGGATATAATGATTTTTATATTCCCTGTGAACTGAAATCATCTTTGGGCTTAAATCCTAGAAGATGCCTCATCCCCAATGTTGCTATTCCTTTTGTCTCAGTGACAGAAAACCTTGTGTCTCAGTGACAGAAAACTTTGTGTCATAAAACTAAATAATAATTTGGATACATCAATGTCAAGGAAAAGAACATGCTCTGATGCCCCCAAATTGGGGTGGACTTAGCCAGGTGTCATGGAGCTCATACCAAAGGGGTGATTCATGCCTTCTCTCTGGGACTCATTCAATTCAGTCTCACTAGAATCCTTGGCGCTTATAATTCCTGAAAACACTAATCTAATGGGTATATGTACTAGGAAGTGGTGGAATTTGTACAATATGTACATGGTAGGTTTCCAGGAAAAGTCACAGCTAAAGTGTTATAATTCTATTAGGAAAGCAGATATATGAATGGCATGATGGAAGAACACGTTTGCTTCTCTTCATGTTAGAACTTGAGTTATTAACCTTAGTTAGCTTGGTTAGCTCATCTGTTAAAGCATGTCCTCCTTTGAGATGAATTTCCTAGTAAAACTGTTCATGTTGGTCATTACAAACTGAAGGTGGCTTTTATCTCATCCTAATACACTTGTAAAGAAACCCCTCTCTGACAGCTTTCGGTTGCCAGGCTAATGGAACTGCCTGAGTGTATGATTACAAATGGCCTGTGGTTAGCCCTGTTGGCTTTGGCATGTAAATCCTCCTACTAAAAACCATCTTACTTTTTTTAAGTCTCAATCAGTAGTTTTGGCAAAGACTCCATTCATGATTCTGTCCTAAAACATCTTTCTTGTACCTGGCACTTTTGAAGGTGTTCAGTGAATAATAATAGCAATAATAGTTTATCATTATAATTATAATAATAATATAATATAATATAATATAATATAATAATGATTTATAATTATTATGAGTTATTTTATTTTAATGTAAAATATTTTAAAATTTACTTATTTTATTATTATGATTAGGTTGTTTGTAATGCAGTCTTACTATGGAAAACTGTTATATATATTTTTTTCTTGGGAAAAAGACATTTTCCCAACTACCCAGTATACCAGACACACCATTGTTTTGAATATTAGGAGAGGAAGATGACAATGATTTTATGGAAATTTATTTACGTGTTAGTATAATGCAAAGTGAAAGGGAATTATACCATAAATTTTTTTATTTCTAAATCTTTGTTCTCCAAAATATTTTTGAATACTTATTGGGTTGTTCCATTTGGTTATTCACTGTTTGAGCAAAACTTAGTGCCTCACATGCTGAATCTGAATTGTCTGCAGTTTTCAATGAACTATCTTCCTGGTCAGCCATATTTGAAGAATTAGCAGTTTCTCAATTTTTATTCAAATTCTTCAAAATTGCAGTGATATGTGCTTATTCATTCTTTGAAATAACACACATTTATCCATATGTCCATTCCTGCCTTTCCTTTGATACATCAACCCCGCGCCAGGCTTCCACTACTTAGCGTCGTGTCTAACTCTGCTCCTCACTACAAGTAACCTCCAGTCATCTTAGGCGGCCATTTCCAGATACCTTTGACTAGAATAACTCTTTTATTATTTCTCCCTCAATTGCCTTCAGTGATACGGCCTTTAAACTGCAAGCAAGCGTTTTGAATTGAGGAATTACCATATTTCCATAAATCTAAAGACTCATTATTTAATGATCAGAAAAAAAGATACAGCCAAAAAGTTAAGATAAATTCTAATTTCAGATGTACAGTAAAATCTTGGTGGTTTGCAAGCATAATTCATTCCAGAAACATGCTAGTAATCCAAAGCACTTGCATATCAAAGCGAATTTCCCCATAAGAAATAATGGAAACTCAGATGATTTGCTCGACAACCCAAAATTTTCATATAAAAATGATTACAATACTGTAATATAATAATAAAGAAAATACAAAATTGAAAGAAAAATAAACACATGAACCTGCACTTACCTTTGAAAACCTTCGTGGCTGGTGTGAGGGACACAAGAGAAAGGACAGCTATTGTGTAAGATGACTTTCACTATCATTAATGGACTCACTGCTATCTATTGGCTCAACAGAATCTTTTTTGCATGGGTGCCATTGTATACACTATCACGGATGTTGACTACAGTACAATATTAATAAACTCTGGTCCTATACTGTATTTAATGTAACTGGCGATAAGGCAGCAGAGGAAAGGGTCTATGTCTGCAGGCAGCCTGACCTAGAATGAAGCAAAGCATTCCTAAGCTTACCCTTGTATGAAAAAGCAAGGGACCATCCATAGGTGCTTTGAAGTGACAAAAAAAATACACTAGTACCAATTGTGGGCACCTTCCAATGTTCTGAAAAATCACTGATCTCTGCCAAACACCATGGCCTGTGACCAAGCATCTGAGCATGACAGATGATCACCCACAATTCCGCAGTGAGATAGACACAGAGAGAGAGAGAGAGAACCATTGGCTCAGTTGTGATCACGTGACATTTGGCATTACATATGACTCGTATTGCAAGACGTCACTCATTTATCAAGTTAAAATTTATTAGAAATGTTTGCTCTTCTTGCAGAAAACTAGTAGAACAAGTTACTTGCAATCCAACGTTTTACTGTGTTAACACTTGGGGGGAAAGCATGTATCTAAGGACCGAGAAAACATGGTACTTTGTTCATCTCTGTAACTCGAGAATGTAGCCCAGTGCCTATCACATAACACATATTGCTACTTGTTTCATTATTACTTTTTTGTCATCAATATTATTAAGTAAATATTAATTGATGGCAAATAAACACTAGTATTTCAAATGGATATGCAAAATCTTTGGTCCTCAGTTTTATCCTGCCCCATCTTTAAAACCATATGGTTTTCAGTTTAGTGTCTTTAGTGTCTTCGTGTCTTTACTTTCCTGATCATGTATATTCCTTCCTCCATGCCTTCTATCTTTTTCTTTCTTTTGTGTTAGGTTATCTCTGTTTTCCAGACTAGAAAGAATAATGTCCTGCCGATCCTCCAGTCCTCTCAGTTCTGAAATCTTACATTGGATTACCAGTAGTTTGGCATTTGGTATTGCTTGTTAAGATGGAACCAGATAAACACCAACAATTAACAACTGGTACTAGACTTTCAGTTATTGAAAGTAACTGCATGTGCTTAAGAAAATACCTTCATGAATGTGAAAAGAGAGTCTCCTGAGCAGAGTCTGAAAGAAAGGCAGAATTTAAAAAAGGAGCGGGGGGCACCTTGGTGGCTCAGTTGATTGAGTGTCCAACTTTTGGTTCCAGCTTAGGTCAAGATCTCTTGGTTCGTGAGTTGGAGCCCCGTATCAGGCTCTTTGCTAACAGTTTGGAGCCTTCTTGGGATTCTCCCTCTCTCTCCTCTCTCTCTCTCTCTCTCTGCACCCCTCTCCTGCTTGTATGCTCTCTTTCTCTCAAAATAAATAAACTTAAAATTTTTTTAAAAAGTTGGAATGCTCTGCATAAAGTAACAGTAAGAACTTTATTTTTTATTTTTATTTTATTTTATTTTATTTTATTTTATTTTATTTTATTTTTGCTTTGAGAAAGAAGTACAGGTAGAGCAACTTCAGCCAGAGACTGAAGGGAAGGCTAGAAGTCAGAGACTGATGCGAAGTTGACAGAAATGGCCAAGGGATGTTTAAGCACTGATGAATCTGGTATTCACTTATCTTTTCTAGCATCATCATGACCTTAACTCACTGCATGCACAAAGACGTTGTGGGTGTGGGTTAATTTTGTAAAATTCACATAGGTATGATGTGTGGGTTATCTGGCGTGGAACAGAGACAGCATATGTAAAACTCCAAGATGGTCCAAAAGTTGAAATAGCACAAAAAGAAGTTTCAGGCAGATTTAAGCAGGAAAGCCATCCCACTCCTAGTCCTTATGCTGCCTTTGATAAGAGTTAAGCCTGTTTCCTTCCTCTCCCCTGTAGGATCATTATTAGCAGAAACCTTGGCTTTTTTTTTTTCTTACTTCCTGCTTTGCCAATAGTATGTGAAGCTCAAAGTACACACTCAGAAAACTTGATTTGAACAATTTGGCCACTTTCATTGATGCAGAAAGACAATTCACATGCACAGAGTGGCTGAGGTTCACTTTGATTTTACATATCTGCCCTCAATCACTAAAGATCTATCTCTAAGGTACCTTATTTTCTAATATGTAATTAAAGCTTTGGCTCACAATTAATATTTCCTGTCACTTGTTGGTGGAAACTAATAGGATAGCAATGAGAGACAGAATAAGAGTACAGTTGAGAGAATACAGTGAGTAATGGTCTTAGTGATTCATATGGGCAGGAAAAAAATATTTACCTTGAGAAAAATCCAGTTGGGTGTTTTTGCTTAACACTTATTCATATGTCATTTACCATAGTTCAACATCATTTTTCACTAGTTTGATATCTGGCCTCTGGTTACTTTTCTTTTCTTTTGGAGGGAGCATGTGGGTGTTGTTTTATTGAGTTTCTTCATGGAGGCAGTTTATAAGAAAATCTATAAGATTAATGAATATGAACTTCCTCCAGTGATGTGAGTAGATAGAAACTGCAGGAAACAGATCTGTAAAGAATGCAATACTGGTTAATTTAGGCTAACTCTCCAATGCTTCCAGCTAGGAGAATTCAAGGGACACTTATTAAATCTGTTGGAGCAAGTTAGGCTAAAGTTCCATAATTACTCAATAAACAACATTCATCATCTGCTATTTGGAAAGCATGGAATTGGGCACTGGGTGGAAATCAAATATGAATAAAATATGGTCCTATATTTAGAGATTATATAGTCTAGGATCACAATCTGGTTTATTATCTGGGCATTAAGTTAACAATATCAGAAATTTCCCTAAGCTACAATAACGAATTATATGGTTCAGAGGACAACATGTCATTTTCTGTGGCTTAATCTGGGAACATAAATTTTGAACTGAACCCTGAAGTTGGGCTGGATTTAATAGGTGAGCAAAGGGAAGAAGAAAAAGTGGAGAGGAATCCCAGGTGGAGTGAATGAACCTACCTGCCTCCAAAAAATCTCTCTTCAGTTTACCTCTTACCATTACTTCCTTTGTATTTACCAATACTCTTGCTCCTTCCTGCTTACCCAATGGCAACTGCCTCCTTAATAGGTCTTCCTCCTTTTCTAATTTATCCTCTGAAAAGCAATGCCATATATGCTACTCTACTACTAAAAAAACATTAAATGTTTCTAATTGCATACCTAAAGAATAAAGTTCATACACAAGGCTCTTCATAATGTGGCCCAATTCTATCAGTGTTGATTGTTGTACCCTCCAGGGGACATTTAACAATGTGTGGAGACGTGTTCTGTTGTCACAATTCAGGGGAGGGTGTTCCCAGCCTCTGGTGGGAGAGGTCAAGGATGCCACTAAATATCCTATGAAGCGCAGGTTAGCCCTCCACAACAAAGGATTTTCTGACCCAAAACGTCAATTGTGCTGAGGTTGAAAAACCCTGGTTTCCATAACACTTAATTCAGTTCTGTAATTATGACAAAAATTTCAACAGATTTGAGAAAAGAGACCACTGACTCAATAAACCGAACACTCAACCAGCAGCTATAGAATTCTATGGGTGAATAGGAGAGTAGCTTATTAGCTATAAGCATTTAGCACATCCTATGCATTAGCTGGTGTATTTACACAGGCAATGTAATGCCCTGTTTAATCTCCAGTGTTGTTTTAGTGTACATTAACTAAGGCAGCTTTTACTACACTTGTATTTTTCTGAACAAGCTATATATCTTTGCATTGCTGGACTCTTGCATACCTTCTTCTCTCTGGAATTCCCTTTCTTACTCTCTGCCTGGCAAACACACTTATAAGTCCCAGCAAAAATATCATACTCAAGGGAAAACTTTCCCTAATTTTCCATATAGTCAGTTGGTCTAGCAATTGCCTCATGCCTCACTTGTAACAGGCTTCACAGACAATTATAATTATTTACAATGTATGTTTCTTCTACATTACAGTGAGCTCTTTGATGATAGGGTTCATGTTTCATTCACCTTTTCATTTCTAGTACTTACCACAGAAGCTGGCACATTAAAAAAAAAGCAACATATGTTGATTTAGTAAATGAATGAAGAGGGATGAAAAAATTATATGTATGCTAGAATCAGGGAAGAGTCTACTTTGGATGGAAAGGAAGGCATGAATAAAAGAGTAGTGAGAGCTCAGACTGCAGAGATATTTGGGGCCTGGATTATAGTGTGCTTGGAAGGCCCAGAGTTCGTGGTTTACTTGGAAGGATTTAGAGAAACTAGAATGTGTTTTTAATCAAAGGGTGACACAAAGTGGCACTGTAGAAACATTAATTTGGTGGAGCTATCAGAAAGTATTTGGTAATTACAAAGCATTTAATTGTTGGATCATAATGTATATGAGGCTTATGTAAATATTGTGGGTCTATTGCTGAAGACAGCCTGTGAATTAAATTTGGGGTCACTCCCAAGTCTAGAAGAGTAATGAGAAGGAGGCAGAACATCACTATACTCTCACTACCTGTCTCAGGGGATCTGTGTATTCCACTAAAGAATTGGAGTAGGTCAAACTGGGGAAGCCATGAGAAGGAGTCTCAATAACCATTAGAACTGACCAAAGTCAGACATGCCCTGGATGGAAGTGTCTATGTCTCTCCTTGTAGGTATGCTTTCTTGGTATAGTCCATGGTAGGCATTGCTATTGTTATCTAGGTTATCATAAAGGAGTCTGGTGGCTCTTATTTCTGTCCACTCATCTTTCCCATCTTTCTCTTTATAGCCACAGCATTTCCTTTCCTTGGGGGAATTCCTGTCCCATTTACATTGTTTTGGTACACTATTGATTATTGCATGCCTATCTTCTACCTTTCCAGGCACATTTGAAAACATGGCTCAGGCCAAGCCAATGATAATGCTGCATCCACCTGAGCAGTTTTTCACAGAGTTGTGCATAATCAATCAAACCAGGCCACTCAGAATTCTTCCCCAGAACTTTATATTTGGAATTGGAGAGGAATTGCTTTCTTCTATTTAGTAAACTATAAGGATGTGGACCCAGATTGCCAATGGCCATCCTCTCAGATGCATGGAAACACCCTGCATGGAGTAGAAAACAAAGGAGTCAACATGTAAAGAGAAGGGGACCAATAGAAATAAGAACTGGATGGAGACAAACATTGTGGTGGCACTGAGGCCCCTAATCCAGTCTCTGAGTGACTGGTCACTGTGGCTTCTCTTCCAAGTTCATGACCTATCTCAATATGCTTCCTAACTAGAGGAGTCAACTCACTTCTTTTTTTGCTTAAGTTAATTGTTGTTGGGTGGTGGTCATATGTAAGCAAAGGAAGCTTAACTAATCTCGTCCCTAAGGGCATAGTGATACAGGGAACATGCATCTGGTAGCAGGCTGGGATCTGAAATATCAGCTTTTATTGTTACACAAAATTTTCCTCCCTCTTGATCAGGGACTCAAAACAGGGATATTCCACCTTGATTCTCTACCATACCCAAATGTGTCTCAAATTCCAATAAAGTTATTAAAAATAAAAATACATGTTTTACTTCTAATAGCAAAAGAGCTTAAACTATTAAAAATGTGAAGAATTTTGGTCTTCTTTTGTATCAGCTCAGAAGTGATTCAGTGTGTGTCCCATCAAAGTCTGCCTGTCAGGTCCAGATGTGGTTCCTCTCATTTGGAGACTTAGGAACCACAAAGACAGGTTTTTCCATCTCTTTCTGCTTCTGAATAGATGGCAATGGGGGAAAAAAAGACAGGATAAGAGCAGCAGACATGCTGATTTGGAGAGCGAAGAGTGCAGACAGTGAGCAGTCACTGAGTTGTGCAAGTTCTGGAATCCCACTGATTGGACATTGCGAGTGGCAGATAGCTTCCTTAACTCATTGGGCTGTGACTCTGTTCTGTGGAGGAAAATTTTGTCTATGAGTCTTTTCAGGATGTGCCCATTTCCTTTTGTTCTTCACTGGATCTGAAGTGGGCACTGGGGGCATATTTTCTCCTTGGGGGCTGAATAGTTTTCCAGCCTATTTTTGTCTGGAGGGTTGGAGGTTCAAGACTGGTTTTAAGTCGAATGCCTTTTTGGTCAAAGTTCTTGTTTCTTTGGCAATTCATTCCCTTAAAAGTGTGCTTCTGGTCTATTTACTAACAAAATTTTATGTACCAATAACCTCACTCTTTTGAAACCTGGTTCTCAGATCTGCTCTATTTCTATGCTTCTTGATGCCTATGCCTTGATTTCTCTTTCTCTGGAATGCCTTAAAGCTATTGAATTTAAACTGGAAAATTATACCTTTAATATGACTTTTCCTAGAAGCACTTTAATCACCTAAGATTTTTTTATTCAGTATTTTTCACTAGAAGCTTTTTTTTGTCCTGTGTCTTACTTTTGAGGTATACAAGGAGTTGACTTTCCAATCTGGAAGGCTCTGAATTTCTAGTCTTTCCCTATAATTCCCTTCTGGCCTGCTTTCCAACTTTCTCTGAGTTCATTTCTTTTTGGCAATATCTTGCTAAATGCAACAAAAAGCCACCAATATATAGTTCTAAATCTCCATTTTCTACCATATTACTCTGAAATTTCTGGCTCAATACCCATGTGAGCTGACACCCAAGTCACTGACTGCAAAAGACTAAATATTTTACCACAGTAAAACATATATTGTTCTCTTTCCACCTCTGATCTCAGTGGTCTTGCTGTTTATTACCCACTAAGCATATTCACGTATTTTAGATTTTTGTTATCCCACATTCATTTATTGGGAAAATTAATGCTAGCTGCCACAAAAGACATTCTGAAATCTCTATGCTTATACAACCAAGGGTTAATCTTATCCATATTTTATGTCCAGAAAGACTTGGTGACCCGGGATGAGGAAAGTTCTCCTGTGCATAGTCACTGAGGGAAGCAGGCTAATGAAGGTTCCACTATTTTGTACCTATATCACCTGCAACACTGGGATTTTGAGGTTTCTCTGGCCCAGGAAGAGAAGGATGGAGTGGCATACCAATTCTTAACTCCTCAGGCCCGGAAGTTATACATTTTAAAGAATTTCCAGTCTCCCTGAAATTTTCTCATTTATTTATTTGTTTGTTTGTTTGTCTTTATTTTTGAGAGAGAGGCAGTGTGCATGACCTGAGCCGTAGTCGGACACTTAACCGACTGAGCCACCCAGGCGCCCCTCAAATATTTTAAATACGGAGTCCTTATTGATAGTTATTTCTACAGAGCTAAATGTTGCTGTTCTTAATTACATTTATTTAAGGTTAGATAGGTCAGATCTCTGCCACTGACCCCCTCAAATTTACCTTTGACTTATCTATACCTTGCTTTTTGCCCAGATAGTCTGACTCATGCAGACCACATCACTGGGTTTCCTTGGCTCCTGGTTGCTGGCTAAGTTTTGCCAATGGGAAGCCCTGGAAGCAGATTGGATGGAGGAAAGGGAGGGAGGCTCTGGCGCCCTTCCTGCAAGGTCTCCTCCAGCTGGCCATGTCTCTCCAACAGAGTCACTGATTCTCTCCAGACAGCAGGAATGACTCTTTCTCTGGGTTCCTGCACTGTTCCCTCCCCTCTTAATAGCTTGGATATGAGTCTATTCCTGACTCTTGGATGTAAGGTTACAATAATCCACATCTCTGCAAATGTCTCTTTGTAAATAAACTCTCATGAAATTATTCTATTTTGACTACACCATCTGTTTCCTCTTGGGACACTAAGTAATTCCATGGATGTCTCTGTGTGAATCTATTCTCTATGTTACTACTTTCTCTTTTATTGTTGCTCTTGTTGGCACTTTATCTGTGTATGATGTCTGCTATTCATGCCATTTCTGTGTATTTCTATTTAGTATTGTGTGTCTCTGAATTGCCTTTATATTCTCTGCCAAATAAAGGCCAATGATTCTCAGATCTGCAGTGTGTTTCATTTTTGTTCTTGTATTTTGAAATAATTAAAAATCTGCAAAAAAGTAGAAAGAATAGTTTGGAGAGCTTTTTCATTTTGAACCATTTGAGCAAGTGGCTGGTAAAATGTCCTATAAGCTCCAACTACTTTAGTAGAAGTTCCAAATACTTCCATGTCTGTTTTCTACAAATAAGTACAATTTTTTGCATAACCATAGTAATCCCATTGATGTCCGGAAATTAATATTGATACGTGCTACCATTTAAATCACAGATGCCATTCAAGTTTTGCCATTTGTCCCAATAATGTTCCCTCTAGTTAAAATAATTTTATCCAAGATCACATGTTGCACTTAGAGAGCTGTTATCTCTGTTATCCTTTAATCAGGAACTTTTCCCTGGTGTCTTTTTACTTTTATGACTTTGACGATTTTCTCAAGATAGTTCATAAAATGTCTGTAAATTTAGGTTTATCTAATATTCTCTTATGATTACACTCAAGTTGTGCTTCTTCTAGTGCTGGGATTACCATAGTAATGATTTTATGTTGTTACTGCATCCAATTAGGTGGTACATGTTTTCAGTTTGTCACCTTACTGGTGATGTTAATTTTAATAATTTGTTTAGGTGGTATCTGCCAGATTTCTCCACTGAAAAGTCATTCTTTTCTTCTTTGCAATTAATAAGCATTTTTAGTTAAGACTGTGTAAATATTCCATTTCTTGTCAAATTGCACTCATTAATTTTAACATCCATTGATGTTTCTTGGCTGAATTGTCACAGTGATAGTTGCCAAATGCTTATTTTCTGATTTCACCATTCCTCCTGTGTTTACTAGTTGGCATTCTACTGTAAAGAATTTATTCCTCCCAAATCATTTTTTCCATTTATTTATTTATATCATAGGAATTTGTGCATTCCTGTTCTATTCAATGGGTTATAATATTTTACTGTCATTATTCATTCTGATGCATAACTATTTAGCCATTTCCTTGCTATATTGAATAAACTATTTAGGCTCATCTTTGATTTTCCCTGCTCTAGTCCTGAAGTCAGCTACTTCCTCAGGGAACCCTGCTTCCTTTTAGTAGAGAATTGTATTTAGGGAGCAAGATCTAGGCACTTGGAATGCTTGTTGGTTTTGAAGTGTCCTTGTGCCCAGACCCCATCAATGGACACAGCTGAGAAATACATTTAAGTATGTAATCTCTATACATACATATATTCACAAATGTATTGGTTATCTATTGCTACATAACAAACTTAGTAGTAAAACAATGGACATTTAGTACTGCACAGTTTAGTCCAGAATTCAGAAGTGGATTAGCTTGGGGATTCTAGTTAATGCCTCTCATGAAATTGTTATCAAGACGCTGGCCAAGACTACAGTTTTCTTAAGGTCTGACTGGGGCTAGAGGATCCACTTTCAAGGTGGCTCACTGACAGGTCTGGCAAGCCAGGACCGGTTGTTGGCAGACGAACTCATTTTCTCATGTCATTGATTTCTCCACAGGGCCGCTTGAGTATCATCGTAATATGGTAGCTGGACTTTCCAAGATTGAGGAAGGCAGACGTCTTTTATGTCGTACCCTCAAAAGCCTCACTCTGTCACTTCCATAATATCCTACTGTTTACACGGGTCAACCATGTTCAGTATGGAAGAGGGAATACAAAAAGGTATGAATACCTGGAGGCCAGAAAATTGGGGCCATTTAGAGGCTGGCTACTACAGTGCCTATATCTATCTATCTATCTATCTATCTATCTATCTATCTATCTATTCTATTTATCATCTATCTATCTATCTACCTATCAGAAACCATGTTGTTTATACCAATACCTTCAAATTCAACCCAACACCACAGGATTCATTCTAGTTTTTGCCTTTTCTGTGATGGGGAGAAAGCTGACTCCCATTTTTCTCTATATTCCCAATATATTTACTTATTTGATCAATTCTGTATGTAACTCATCTCCTGGCCCCATGCCCACCTGCTTCCACTCCCTGTGCAGATAGATGTTCGCCTCACCAAGCACCTGGGCTCTTAGCCCTGACCAGGCCACTGCAGCTCCTCCTACCCACCCTACATGAACTACTCACTCCCTAAAACCCCACCTAACTGTTTTTTGAACTAAGTCATTCAGGAAGTTATTCCTTCCTATTCAGGAAGGAAGTGAAGTAGGTATGACTGTTTTTGTTGTTGTTGTGAATTGTATTGTGACAATGGAAAGATTTTATAACAGATTTGGGCTAGAGATCCAAACCTTTAGGGTTAGCCGAAATGAAAAAGTCTCCCACATGGATACAGAGGACTGAGAACTGTCACAGTTCCTGTGTATTTGGGTCTGGCACTCTCTCTTTCCGTGAACAGCTGCTTGTTTAAACTGTCAAGGATACTGTTATGTAGGCCACATTTATATTCCTTTATCCTTTCCCTTTTCTTGCTTCTCTTTTTCCTTTTTTTACTACCTCTTTTGTCTCCCTTCCCTTCTCATTCCCTTCACTCCCCACAGCCTTCATCCTCTCACATTTTTTTAAAGCTGTCTTTTCTTCAAGCTTGTCACAGTATCCATTGGCACACTCAAAGACATTGTTTTTTCCTCAGAGCAGCCCTAAGGTTATTAATTGGCTGGTGCCAAACAAGTAAACCTCCACTGATGGTTCACTGGAAAAAAAAAATGAGTCTATTAGCATGACTGTTCACACTTTAGCCCGCTGTCTCAAGTAAGAATGCTGTCTTTAAAATCACGGCTATAGAATTTTCGAAAAGTTACCATTATTCCTATATTTCTTCTGAAGTGCTTATTGCCGACTTGAGGACTTCCGTTTCTGCATAAGATACAGGATGAGGCGAGGCAGGATTTCTTGCACAGTATTAATGATTATTCTAACAATTTACCTTCTCTAAATTACATGCCGATGAATCACAGAAAACATCTTTCCTACTCTGGTTCTTTAATTCCCCCAGAAAGTCAGGGTGATTAACTAGATGAGACATTTCCTGAAAGTTATGAGACAGAGGTTCCAGACACATCGGAGGGGCAAAATTATGGCTGAGCAAGCTGCTAAACCGTTACACCCTTTAATAACAAGAGGGATCATGGACTTTGTTTTGTTTGTTTGTTTGTTTGTTTGTTTAAGATCTAGAATTACAGAATTACATGAAAACTGGGGGATTTGGATTTGGGTTTTTTTTTCTTTACTCCTAGAAACATATCAGCATATCTGTTATGCCCTGCCTGTGGAAAGATACATAGTAGAGGTGATAACACACACAACAAACAAGTCAGAGCCGGGGACTGACCCATTTGAGCTCCACAGTTCTTATACCTCACTTGAGAGTCAGATGTGGAGAAGGTCAGAGGAAGGACTGCCTACTGAGTGTGCACATGGGAATGCATGCTCATTAGGGAGGCCCAGTGGGGCGCCAGGGAAATGTGAACAGATTGGTATTTAGTACACTTTATGGGCTCCTAGGTTATCACTGCACAAAGCTAATATGTTGTGTCGGTTTTGTGCTGTGAAGAATTTACCACGGCCTGTAAAACGGCCTGCATTTTTGAAATAGGGTCAATGCCAGATTTTATCTAAAGTAACTCTTTAGAGATATCATTCCAGCAACTTAGGAAAAGTATGAAGTAAACAACTGTAGAAGATAAAAATTTCTAAATGTGGTGGTTGACACTTTAGAGGAACACAGAAAATTCCTAGATAAGATAGTATGACAACGTTAGCCACTTTATAGAATATGGGGAGGGGGGGTTCCAAACACCACTTTTATCTTGTGCTTCTGTTTAACTCTATTAAGATTTCCTGAAATGAAACAAAAACTGGCTTTTTATCATTGTTCCTTTTCATTTTAAAAAGATCACAAAAACAGTAACATTTCTCCTATGTGAATGTTGACAATAAAATTTCTTTGTCTTAATCCTCACTCCAATTTTTCTGGATGCATTTAATGTTTTCATTTATGTGGGGAAAAAAGGCATTAATGTAAAGAAAATGCATGAGGGCAGAATGAGGTATGATCTCACTCTGAGGAAGGAAAGGACTGGAAAGAAGTATAAATCCCAGTGGTTCGTTTCCAGGAGTCATCATGGAAAAATTAAAAAACAAAACAAAACAAAGCAAACACGTGGTTTTACTGAACTCTCAACAAGTCGGTCAGTCTTTCTTTCCTTGAGTTTTTCATTCATCTTTATAAGATAACTAAAAGGAACTAGGTTAATGGAGTTCCCAAATAAAATTTGCAAATGATTAAAACATTAAAACAGAGTAAAACATCTGTATAAAAATTTTTCTGTTTATGAAAGGCATCTTTTCTCTCAGTGGGGGAGAACTCCATATGAACAAAATCATCAGAATTTCTTAACTTTGGCATAGAGTCTGTCATTATTTTTCAAAATATGGGAACAAAGTTTTCTATTTCCCATTGCAATTGTGTGTGTGTGTGTGTGTTTGTGTGTGTGTGTGTGTGTGTGTGTGTGTGTTTGCGTGGCACAAAATATCATCAGTCATTTTAGTAGAAATTTATTGTCTTGTCTCTCTAGCATTGGTTACTCCTTTTTCACATAACATCACCTTCATTTTCTTTAAGATATAATCCTTTTCCCGCTTGTAGTTTGTGTGGTTTGGGTGAGGCTGACTCTACCTCTCCTTAGGCCGAGTGACTTAGGACTGACCAATCAGCACATTCTATCCCTTGGTGCCAGTGATTGGTTCCAGAATCATCATGTGATCCAATTCAGGTGAACAAGAGTCAATTCTGGGACTCAGGGGTACATATCAGTAATGAGAAACGATTTTCTGGGAGTTTTAGCTGTAGGATGCTGAGGGAAGCCTGCAGTGCTGGGAACTACCACACAGACAGGGACCAGTCTGAGAATAGAAGCAACATAGAAGAAAGTGTTGAGAGGAAGAAAAGGACTGAGTGTTGGAGACCATATTTAACTCCTTTATAGAAATTTAAAATGAAGTTATATTTTTATTTTTTTAAGTTTATTTATTTATTTTGTGAGAGAGAGGGAGGGAGCACATGTGGGAAGGACACAGAGAGAGAGAGAGAGAGAGCGCGAGCCAGAGAGCATCCCAAGCAGGTTACACGCTATCAGTGCAGAGCCTGATGCAGGGCTTGATCTCACAAACTGTGAGATCATGACCTGAGCCAAAATCAAGAGTTGGGGTCTTGACAGACTGAGTCACCCAGGCACTTCTGAAGTTAGCTTTTTAGACCAAATTTCTGTTAAAAAAATTAACAGAGGAAAAATGCAGGTTATATAGAGAGTCAATATTGATTGTTAAATAAGGAGCCAGTTAATCCTGAAGTTTAAAGACTTATTTGCCTTAACTTAACCATATTTTAAGAATTATTTAGCCAAAGCATTTAGTACTTACCATGAACCAGCCACTGTTTAAACCACTTCACCACCACCAACTTACTCAATTCTCATAACAAGCCCATTGTGTAAGAATAACTGACAACCTCATTTTAATGGAGGAAAATGAAGCACAGACAGGTTATATAACTTCCAAGGTCATGCAGAGAGCAAGGAGCAGACCAGACCTGGGAACTGGACCCTGTCAGTCTGATTCCTGCTCTGTTCTAACCATTACTCACACTGCCTTTTCAGAATAGTGCTGTACCCTGCCCAAGCTCATAAACAAACACAAAGAATGTATTAATGTGCATTTTATGAAGAAAACTGAGGCAGATGGATAGTGTCGCACAGCTTCTAAGTAAAAAAAGGTGAGACTCTGAGAGGCAATATGGTGCTGTGATTAAAAGTGTGGGCTCTGTATTCAGACAGGCTGGATTTGAATTCCAGCTACACTAACTCTAGCTGTGTGGGCAAATTACTTTACCTCTGCATGTCTTTGTTTTCCCATTTATAAAAGTATGGTAATACCTTTCCAGGTCGTCGTGAGGATTAAAAACAACAGTGCCTGTATAGCATTAAGCAGAGTATACTAATTTAACTTAATTATTAATAAATCTCATCTTTTATTGTTATACCTTTCTATGCATGATGTTGTTTCTCTCTTTTCCATTTATGTTCTTCCTCTCAATACATATGGCTATTCTGCTCTCATTTAAACTAGTGCTTTATTTTCTTACAAGCCTATTCTTTTAATTAAGTCCAGTCTTTTAGTCATCTCTGATCTTGTTTTCATTATTTCTTCCAGTTCTAACAAACTGTTCTTTTGGTACAATGAGGAAAAGGGTGAGATACAGAAAAAGTCAAGTCCCCGACCCTACCTTTGGCTTCTGTCTTTAGAGAACCAACAAGGTACTAGGTTATTTCCTATTCCTGTAAAAGTTGAGAGATAGTGGTGTCACTTGTTTGTTCAGGCCTTCAAAGAGTTTTCTTTGGAGAGGGACTATCAGGTATTTGTTAGAGAGCTGCCTCTGGTCCCCATGGTTCCATACAGGGAGCCAGTGCACACGTTAGCTTGATTTTCAAGGGTAAAGGCCAAGAAGCAAGTAGTAGGCGAATTTTAAAATTTTGCTACTCTGTCTGAATGACTGGTGTGAAGGTATTTAAATATATATAATGATATAATATCATTAGAAAATCTGTACTAAGCATTATCGATTGTGGTTGTTTAGTTCCTAAGCTATGTGGGTCATGGGCAGCCACAATTAGGTGCTTCCAAATATTCCCTCCCACCTGGCCCAGTGACAGATGCATTGCACTCACAGGAAAAGGGCAGAAGAGATTTTCCCTCTACACCTGAGAAAAAGGCCTGATCTACTCCAGGAGGAAGCATTATGGCAATTAGAAGCAATCAAACGACTATTGTACTACATCCATCCATCTTTCTTTTCCTTTTCCTTCTTTCCTTCCTTCTTTCCTTCCTTCCTTCCTTCCTCCCTCCCTTCCTTCCTCCCGTCCTTTCCCTCTTTCTTTCTTTCCCTCTTTCTTTTTCTTTCCCTCTTTCTTTCTTTCTTTCTTTCTTTCTTTCTTTCTTTCTTTCTTTCTTATTTCTTTCTCTCCATCAATTTTTCTGCTTTTATGACTTTCCATATTAATCAGTCATGGAAATAAATTTAAATGTAATCATCATAGTTTACCATAATTGCATATGAACTCAATAGTTTAGTTCCCCTGGACTTTATATAAATCAAGATAATGGCAAAGGCTGACCTAACTAAAATTATCCAGACTAACATTTTGTGACCTAGTTAGATTTTGAAGTTAAAGGAGAAAATAGATCTCATATTCTTTTATCCTTCAACATCAAGTTTAATCTCTTACATTTTCTCATGTGGTAAAGAATGGTTAAAAGAAAATATTTGCACTTGGTTATTTCATCTTCATAACAAGATATGTTAAGAAACAAACATCACCCTTTCCTCTGAGGAATTCTCTGCTTGGCCACTGCTGGTGGCAGATTGTGGCATTAAATGGACAAACATGGACTCGGCGATCCCTGTGCTAATATGGACCTTTGAGGAAGATTAAGCAGTTTTTCCAAACCACTGGTTTGAGGTTTAAAGCATTGAGGTAGATAAAATAGAAACATTGCCCTGCTTTATCTCGGCACCAACTTGTCTTTGAAACCATGAGTCATTTTCCTCTTAGCAAGTGAAAATGCTCTTAAAACAACTCATTACTCAATGATTCAGAAAGAATTTTGAAAAACTGGTGACACTGTTGTCCATTCTTTTGCCAAGGCAACACATTTCTCTGATTTTCCCAAGGTCTAGGGACTTTTCTAAGTCTTTGCCTTATTATTTGTAGGCAGTGAGCCGACATAGGTTGCTTTTTCTTTGTGATGTTGTCTTAGGAGTGAGTTCCTGGTGGTCAGGGCCAAAATACTTGGATCTACGAGTTCTGATGAATTGAGCCATTGGTAAATTAAAACAAAGGTGCTCTCTAATTGGTAATTTGCTTTAGCCCATTAGATTGTTTGACTCTATGGGAAATAAGATGGAGCAAGAGCTTAAGATTAAAACTTTCAATAAGAGGTAATAATGTGTTGACTGACCTATTGTTTAAACCAGAAAGAAAAGAAATGCAGAAGGTAGAGATAGTTGTTCAACTTACTCAAGCAAAAACCACACACACACACACACACACACACACACACACGACTTTGTTAAGAAAAATTAGGAGTTTTAAGGTTACTTAATTGTATTGTCTGGACAGGTAAAATTTATTTTGCCTATCTCTCTCTCTCTCTCTCTCTCTCTCTCTTTTTTTTTTTTTTTTTTTTTTGCATTTAACAGATTACTTCATGAAACCCGGATGTAATTTATAGTTACAGGTTTTATAGGTAAATGGAATGGGCCTGTGGTCAGATGTAATCATTTCATCTTTATGGGGAAAAAAGGTGGTTGTGCTTATCAATTATAATAGCTAATTGATAAACAAAAGACATCTAATATTATACCGTATACTCACCAAAGTGATAGCCTAGGCGAAGACAACCTTCAGGAGATCTTACCCAGGCTGATGCAGTCCTGGCAAGTCAGAATATCAGAGTGATGGTGGAGCAAGGGAAAGATAACATTTGGACATCCAAGAAACTAGGCAAACTGTACCACTGTCAAAAACTTGTCAGTAGAGTGCTCAAGGGTGGGAATTAATGTCTGCAAGCGAATTCCCAGGAGTAAAAAACAGCTCTGAGTCCTACAAGGGCTAGGTAGGTAGCCAACCGGGATTAGAACAGGGACTAAGGCACCAAACTGGTGGTGACTGGGTTTCATCAACAAGGCAGAAGCTTAGTCCAATTAGTCAGTCAGTCAGTCAATCAGTCCGTCAGCAAACACTTAATGAATAAAACTTGCATACCATCAATATACTAGGTCCTGAAAGTCCAAAGGAAAATAAGACATGATTTACTCAACTCTGCATACAGACTGGAATGCAAATACATGACCTAATTAGGAGCAAGTATCATAGGATAATGAATACCAGAATAGAGAGGTGACATTATTTATGTCTTTTCTGCCAAATGTTAGGGTTGGTCTCTTAGACTGGGAGAAAGGGGGAGAGTGTGCAGGTGGGGATCAAGTAATTCTATCTATAAGGAAAAGAAGGCTGTAGAGGTCAGGAAGGGTCAGGGCCTGCCTCTACTGAAACCGTGTATATAGGAGCACAGGGATGTTATCTCCAAAGTACTGATAGATATTTCCTTGATCTAGATCCTGTCATATCCTGAAAAGAGCAAGTGAAAAGCTATGAACAGAGTTAGAGTTCTCCTTCACTCTTAGCAGTGGGCTTCCCACATTTTAGTTAATCTGAATGTCAGTGAGTTTTGTGGGGGAAATGTGGAAGGAAGTAAAATAATGCATTTGAGGTTGAAAGGAAGCCATTCAAGGAAAGAAAGTTAATCATGGGTTTTGTTTTTTTTTTCTGTTTGCTCATTTCTCTAGAAAGGGTAATCTTGATGATTTATTACCTAAATGATGCTTTAATAAATTCCACATGCGATTTCTTTACGTATCTCTTCATGGTACTTTGTTGATACCTATTGTTTATACTAACTCTAAAGATGCTACCCAAACCAATTTGTCATTTCATATGCTATAGGACATAATATAACACATACAACCAAATCTCTCTATTCCAGTCTGCCAAATATTGAGCTTAGTCCATTGACAAGAAGTCTGTTAGGGTGGGAATTAACCCTGGCCTGCAAATCAGAAAACTGAGTTATCAACTCTGCCTCCCACTTTCTTGCAGAGTGACCTTGGTGAGGTCCCTTAATGCCTATCTAGTTTGGTTTTCTCATCTCTAAATCGCTTAGGTCATGCATATGTTGTAAGTTTTAAATAGAATGGTTGCATAAACACAAAATGCTTCTGCTTGGAAACTATAGACTTCTTTAAGCTTCATTCCTGCCACATCTCTACCCTCACCTTCAGCAGAATGCAGTAACATGGGGCCTGGAATTTTTCTCTTTTATTTATCCCTTCTATTTTAATTCAGGAACACTTGCTATGTCCTACTATCTAGACAACAATGAATGAGGATACAAAGCAACTCTTGTTTCCTTGATGAGTGTGGTTCAAGCGGGTTAAGTTGGTTGCCTATTTCTGGCACGTTTGGCTTTCACCAAAATTCAACAGTATGTGAAATTTTTTTTTTTCCTAGTAATTTGGATTGATCAGAGAGATGTGGTTTTAGTATGATACCTTACTTTACAGTCTTTAACTTATTTGGGGTGGGGGGGCTTCTATGCTGAAATTAGTGCTTCTGCCAGAAGTAGATAAAACAAATGTTAAAAGTCTAGAATGATTTCAGTCTATTACAAATAATTGAGGGATTAATGAGCTATTCTCCATCGAAGTTCTTCAGGGGTATTCTGCTCCGATCAGGTATATTCATTATTCTATTTTTCTGTGAGCTCTTGAAGTAGTAATGATTTTTTTTCCAGAACATTCTCTTATTATCATCTTGAATTGTTAATCAATATATGTTACTAACACCAAAGGCAAATAACATTTTTGAGAATCACAATGATTTGCCAGGGATTTTAAATGTTGGCAATCTTATCTGCCCCTTTGTCAAAGCTAAGAAACATTTGTCAACAAACTGGCTCGAATCATTAATATTTTTCCTGTCAGGATTCAAGCCCGGGTCTGTCTGAGTCTAAAGGCGACCTTTTTGTATAATGCCTTCAGGCAAACTTCAAGTTCTAACTTCAAGATACTGCTTGCCAGAGTGACTCAAATTTTACACTTTCATGTTTTACATGAAGAGATATGCTTGTCTCCTTGATTTGGCACAAACTTGGTGCTCTATAAATATTGAATAAGTGAAGCAATGGGTTATAGTTGTACAAGCAAAGAGCCTTTTATGTAAATTTCAGAAATACAGGGGAGAGCTTTTATCGGAGCATGCGTGCCATTGTGGTGGCTCCCGCGCTGACTGCTTAGGATTCCTCTGTGGGAGAGGGAGGTGGTTTCCTATAGGAAGAGGGTTGGGTAATAAAGCCACAGAGATTTGCTGATACATTTGCTAGACACGACTGCTGGTCATTGAGGAAGCTGTTTTGTGGTTCATTAATAAGGTGTTTCCCAGCATGTCGCTGCTGCCCACAGCCATCTCTTCCACTGGAGTTGATGGTTTCCTGGTCTACGACAAGGGCAATTATCCCCTCCGTGCTAACACTGATCTCTGCATCACTTGACTCCAGTAATGAGCAGAAAAAATAAGGACTAGCTGGGAATCAATTTTTGCAAGGCATGGAATATCACTAATCTTTTGATCCTGAAATGGTGGTGGTGTGTAAGATTACCTGAGCATTCCCAGGAATAAGTGTCACTACTGTTTGCAGAAATTAGTAGATGGAAGCTAAAGTATTCTCTTTGCATATGAGTCACATTATCTTTTTTGTTTTATAAATAGTTTGTTATTTTATGATTATAAGCGAATGTATGAGCATCAGAGAATATTACCATGTAGAAAATAGTTGAAAGAAGAGAGAAACATCATTTACAATTCCACCATAATAAATAACACTACTATTGTTAACATTCTGGTGGACTTCCTTCTAATCTTAGCATTTTTTAGTCTTGGAAGCAGAGATCATAATTAACATATAATTTGTACCCTTTTTTTCCCTTTCACTTAATGTTATACGAACACTTTCCTAAGTTACTAAAAGTGGAAAAAATCTTCTAAAGGATTTTTTACCTTAATGTTATAATTTCTCTCAATGTTATTATAAAGCCTCATATGTATATACATACATATAATTAATAACTATATAATATTCCTTCCTGTTAATCAGTCATAATTGCCTGAGGTCACATACCTGGATATTCACAGACTAGAACTAGAAACATTTTCTTTCATTATTCTTACTAAAAACATAATCCAAGTTTATTTTCCTTCACATTCTTGGATGACAGATAATATGAAAAGTAGAATTGGAATTTTGAATAAACTTATTCACTCTTAAAGAAGTTTCACATCCTGTCTATTCAGTCATTTTTATCATGCTTCCCACAAGATCATTCTATTTTGAATATTTAGTTATTTATTTTGAGAGAGAGAGAGTGGGAGGGAGAAGGAGAGAGAGAATCCCAAACAGGCTCCAAGCTGTCAGTGCAGAGACCAACTTGGGGCTCCTTCCCCCCAAACTGTGAGATCATGGCCTGACCCAAAATCAAGAGTCAAATGCTTAACATACTGAAGCACGCAGACACCCCAAGATCATTCTGTTTTAAAGGGTTGAAAAGAATACAGGGAAAGAACAGTGCCAGTAATACACTGTAATGGGATTTATTTTGCTGGTTAAAGAATACATCACCTTTGTGTCAGCACCAGATGGAATATAAGCAGATTTTTAGTGACAAGTGATATAATATTATGGCATCTGCTATAGGTCTGTGGGACTGGTTTATGTTGTGGTTTTAATTATAACGATTTGATCTATAGTTTGAGTATGAACATTGAGATTCTCCCCCGCCCCTGCCCCAACAAACTTTCCTTGTCATTTTTTATAGACAAAGAAATAAGAATGTGGAAGTATAGTCATTTGTCTGAGGTCACAGAGAGAGATGAGTACACAGCTGGAATGGGAGCCTTATACTTGACTGAAACCTTGGCTTTGTCCACAGGCCCAGCTAGAGGCATAAAGCTTTTCTCTTTCCCAGCAGTGACTTGGAGTACCAGCTTTCAGAGATTTATTTGACACTGAATCTAAGCTTTGTGATCAGTATTTAGCAGGAGAAGAAGGGGAGGAATTACTTATCCTTTGACATACATTAGCATGCAAATAAATCCTTTCTCTGCATTGTGGAAGGGTCTGAAATTGTCACATATACAATATATCTTTCATCAATGGCCCTGAATACAAATGCTACTTTGAGGAATCCACATTTAGAACCCTTCTCCAAACATTTACAGTACTTCTTTTTCTTAGGATTAGAACTTCTATCTACCGTCATTTTTTTTTTAACAAAAGGAGAATTATTAATTAGGTTATTCATTATTTACACCCCTCCAGTTGCCCCCAAAATGTTTTCATATGGCCTGCACTGATACATATGTCTACAGTAAAGCTTTGGGTTTAAATAGAAATTTTAACTACGAAAAGGGAATATCTGCATCTATTTAACAGACTTGGAGCAGTTACTATCTGCTGCTAAGGTTTCTACTAATGATGCAAGAAAAAAGTATCCTTATAGTTTCTGTTTGATTGTGGCAGCCACAACTGAATGGGATAATACAGGCAGAAAACACAGATAATTTTTACAACTCAGAAACAACCTTGTAAATAGTGACAAACCTATTTTACTCCAAAAAGGTATCTAGAATTTAAGTTTAAAAAACAAATGAGGGGAGCCTGGGTGGCTTAAGCATCCAACCCTTGGTTTTGGCTCAGGTCATGAGTTCGAGTCCCACATCAGGCTCTATGCTGGCAGCATGAAGCCTGCCTGGGATTCTTCCCCTCTCCCTCTGCCTTTACCCTACTTGTGCTCACGCTCTCTCTCAAAATAAATAAATAAGCTTAAAAAAAATGAACCAAAGAGACAAACAATATCATTATAATCCTCATACATTCTATTCACATGAGTAAATGATTGAGCTTTTCTTTTATTTCTGTTCTTTTTCCAGTCCAGGGTAAATCAGGAAGAATCACCTGAATTTCATTTGATTAGTGGAAACATAAGAGCATTTTAAATGTGATATATATTTTTTCTGTATTACTATCTCAAATTAATTCATTCCAAGTGATTTTATATAAGGGGCATTATCACTGTCCAAAGACTATAGTTACTACTTTTTGAAGGCTAGAGAAAGATCGGATGCTACCAGATGTTTATTGGCTGAGAAATAATCAGCTGATACTACTTACTGACTGATATGCTGTACTCAGAAGGCAGTAAGATTTGAAAATGTTTGCCTAACACACTAAACAGTGAAGAGGACCGAGCTTGGAAGTTATCTAAATTTCAAAACTCTTTATCAGTGGTAAGCTGACATGGAATTTTTAAAATTATTGTTGGTTTTATGTTTCTTTCTCTAGTTGTACATTTTTACTGATTTGCAAAAAGCTCTGCATAAGGATATTACATGTTAAGGATATCAACCTTCTCTGATATTAAGCAAATAATTTTTCTAAATTCATTGCTTACTTATTTATAATTTCTGAACTTGAAACGGATATACCAGCAAATGTGATGTGGCGGTTCTCAGTAGGGGTGACTTTGTACCCCAAGGGACATTTGGCAATATCTGGACACATTTTTGTTTATCACAATTAGGGGGAGGGTGCTGTAGGCAGTTAGTGGTTAGAAGACAGGAATGCCGCTAAACTAATCTTATAATGCACAGGATACCCCAACAAAGAGCTATTCAACTCTAAATGTCAATAATGCTGAAGTTGAGAAACCCTGGTTTAAATAATTATCTTGGGCTATTGCTTTTTCTAGTTTCCCCTATTTACAAAAGACAACATGAAGATTTCCCCAGAATTTTCCAGGATTGTGGTATGTGTTTATTTCTTGATCCTTTAAGACTTACTTGCTAAGTAGCCATTAACTGATTAAGGAAAGCTGGATGAAATCATCATATTAAATTTTCTCTGATGAATTAAAGCCATCATTATTTTAGAGGCCTTGAAGAGAAAACTGATCAAAATGGAAGAGTGTCCTTCACATTAAATTCCCCAAACTAGTAATCCTTCCCTGTCGGCATACTCAGGTCAAGGGACCTGAGTAAAATTGGGTTCTTGATCTACAGGCAACCCTCCCCAGGCAAGGGGTCCACTCTGAATGGCAAGACTGTCATTTGCTCTCTGATTGACTTCAGTGTCAGAGACCTGATGGTGAATCTCTGTTCCTCCATGAACTAGCCCGTGACCTAAGGCAAATGACAGTATCTTTTGTTTCCATGCTCAATTTCATTAAAAAAAGTAACAACTTTATTGAGATATATTTGACATACAATAAACTGCACGTACTTAATGTGTACAGTTTGGTAAGTTTTGAATATGTGTACACTTATGAAACTTTCACCACAATCAAGATAATGAACATATGCAGCTCCTGAAAAGTTTCCTTTGCCCTTTGGAAATGCCCGCCTCTAGACCCTCCTGCCTTGTCCACCTTGTCCTCAGGCAACCACTGACTTGCTTTCTGTCTGTATAAGTTCGTTTGCATTTTCTAAGCATTTTACATAACTGGAAGAGTCATGCAAAGTGTTTTCTTTTTTGGCCTTGTTTCTCTCACTCAGCATAGTTATTTTGAGATATATATATATATATATGTTGTTGAGTGTATCAATAGTTTCATTTTTACATTATTATTCTATCATATGGATAAACCACAATTTATCCATTCACTTCACCCAGTTATAAACCCCATAAGCTCTACAAAGTAGGGAAAGAAAAGGACTTTAAGGTACAATACCTTTTTGAAAGTATTTTTCTATAATAAGGTTTTACACTATTCTTTTTTTTTTAAGTTTATTTATTAATTTTGAGAGAGAGAGAGAAAGAAAGAGAGAGAGAGCAAGCATGGGAGGGGCAGAGACAGAGAGGAAGAGAGAGAATCCCAAGCAGGCTCCACATTGTCAGCAGTGGATCCCAACTTGGGGTTCAAACTCAGGAACCATGAGATCATGACCTGAGCTGAAATCAAGAGTCAGATGTTAACTGACTAAACAACCCAGGTGCCCCAGTTTTACACTATTTTTTTTTTAATGTTTATTTATTTTTGAGAAAGAGAGAGAGACAGAGTTATGAGCTGGGAGGGGCAGAGAGAGAGAGGGAGACACAGAATCTGAAGCAGGCTCCAGGCTGTCAGCACAGAGCCCAACATGGGGCTCAAACTCACGAACTATGAGATCATGACCTGAGCCCAAGTAAGACACTTAACTGACTGAGCCACCCAGGAGCCCCTATATTATTTCTTTATGCTTCCTTCTATAAGTATCTGAGAATGAATTTAAAATGTAAATTAAAGGGTCCATTGGACCCACATGGTAAATTGTAGTGATTATTTTTTTCTGGTACACTGAGGGAAAACCAAGGAAAACTCTAAAATTCTAATCTCTACTTACCAGAAACATTGCTGGAATAGAAGTACTTTCTTGAAATTTGAGATCTCACTTTGAGTAGTCTTTTATTAAATAGAAATATTTTGGACAAACATTAAAAAGACTACCACTAGCACCACAAAAACAATAAAAATGGAGAGAATAATGACAACACTAACCGCCTAAGTCATCAGCTTTTTTTCTCACATCTTTTAAAGCAGTTGGTCTTCTCAGATTCTCAGCTCGAGGGAATGACATTCATTCCACTTGGAGAGTGGAATGCAGTGGGTAAGATAAAAATCACTCAGGAAACATAAAAGAGTTGGCCCGTGAAGTTGGGTAACCATCCAGCATAAAATTAGAATAATGAACCGCCTTTTCTACCTGGATGAAATATTTCTGATGTTTCAGATTTCAGCACTTGAGCACTCTCTTTGAGGGCTTCCCTCTCTTCAACTGGTTGCAAGCGAAGCAGAAAAAATTTGCTTCTCTCAGTCTGTTTGATTTGGAAGATATTGATTAACAATTACCAGCTAGGAAACGGGAACAATCTCTTTAGATCTCACTAGTTCATCCTCCTTAAACTGACTTTAGGAGCTTCTTATCATGGTGCCCATGGTGTCACATCAAAGGATACGTGTCAAATTCCTAAAGTATGAAGCAATTTCTAGTTATGAAAGGGTTTTTGAACAGAAGGAAATCTGTTATCATTGGAAGCTCTTCAGTCTGTGAGTTGTTCACTGGCAGTAAGCAGGACAGGGAAAGAATACAGAGTATAGGTAACTTTTCCCACTGACCTTGCACACATTCCTGGACAGGTGTGAGTGTGCAACTCGGGCCTTTGTTATGGTATCTTCACTATCACTGTAACGGTTAAAAACTTGGCTGAAGAGCATGTTTTATAATTAAAACAAACAAACACACAAAAGCCAGGCAATTAACCTACCCATTGGTAGACCTAATTGATTTGATTCGGTCTAAGATAATCTCATGAAAGCTGATTACAGTAAGAATTTAAATTCTACCATCTCTTATGAAAACTTCATACAAGCACCATTTTTAACAGGCTCATTTCTCATCTTTTTTTAATTGGAAAATGAAAAATATTTTTCTAAGATTACTAAGAAACACCAAAGGACCCACTCTACTCCAGACTACTCACTGTTCTTTTCCTTAATTGCTTTTACATTATGTCCATGTCTTGAGCGTTTGCACTTAACACATGTTTGATGAACTCCACCAGGCTGAAGGTTGCTTGTCTGTTTCACATTCCTCAGCCTGTGTAGCATTTTTTTTTCTGCTTCACATGCCTAAAGGGGCAAAGGTCAAAGCTCCTCTGCTGGAGATGAGGTCATCCTTGCTGATCCTCTGCAGCTGAGCACAATAAAACAGGGGCTCCCATGGGACCGTCCTCTCCTTTTAGGAGCAGTGATGTCATCTTTGGTGAGACAGGATGAGACTTGCAACTAGTTTTACATTGAACTACATAAATTTTTCTTCTCACTTCCCTGCAACCTTTATTTACTTTACCAAAAACGCCAAAAAAAAAAAAAAAAAAAAAAAAAAAAAAAACCCAAAACTAGTTTGGTCATCCTTTCAAACTAAAAAAAAGAAAAGGAAAAATAAAGGAAGCTGATATTTTACAAGTAGTCATTTACATCTATTAGGTTGAGCCAGATGAAATTGCCTTTTTCTTCTATATTAACATGATTGAATAACAGCAGTCTCAAATGGTTCATCCTAATACCTCTAAAGCATCTACCTCCAAGAATAGTATATGTTCTTTCTATGTATTTCAGAGTCAGGCTGACTTTAGTTTGAATTCCAGCTCTACCATTAATAGCTGGGTGAACTTCAAAACTTTAGGGTAATTTTCTGAACCTTCTTTAGTCCATTTTCAAACATGAAGAAAGTAATATGTACCTCACAGGGTTATATTTAACATGCATAAAGTGCTTAGAATCACTTGCCTATAGAAGGCATTTCATCCATGGTGTTGGTAAAAAGAGCAGTAAGGCTGCTCATGTAGTAACACAGATCCCTTACCAAAGCCCTCAGGGTTTGTTGTGTTTAAAAATCTACAACTTTTCAGATTTTAGAAAGTGCTTATACCACAGTGTGTGTAAATGATACACTCAGGACTAGCTATATACACTTGTCCCTTGAACAACATGGGGGACAGAGGGGACAGTACCCCCGGAAAGTCAAAAATCCACATACAACTTTGATTTCCCCAAAACTTAACTTCTAATAGGCTATTGTTACCTGGAAGCCTTACTGATAACATAAACCATTGATTAACACATATTTTATCTATTATGTGTATTATATACTGTATTCTTACAACAAAGTAAGCTAGAGAAAAGATAGTGTTACTGAGAAAATCATAAGGGAGAAAAAATACACTTAAGTATTATATATATATGTATGTATACATATATATATGTGTATATATGTATATATACATATATATATGTGTATATATGTATATATATGTATATGTATTGGGTATATATCTATGTATTGAAAAATTTTTGCATATAAATGGACCTGTGCAATCAAACTCTAAAATGCAGAGTCCTATGCAAAACAAAAAACAGAAGAACTCTTGTTAAAAATTACTAAAGACTTCAAGATAGTGACAGCAGAGCTTTAAGCCAAATGTAGGGTCTAATTGTGGGGCCCAGTGTGACTGCCCTGCTTACACAATATTTCCATATATACCTGCAGGAAGGGTCTGAGACAGCAAGAAAACATGTTAATAGTCCTTTAGCAAAATGTAGGAATATTTACACCAAGTGCGATAAAGACTGTAGATATCCTCATGTCAATTCAGATCAGATTTACCGTCAAATGAATTTATCATAAACTGCTGAAAGCCTTACGGTTTTCAGAGCTTTTTTGGATTTTGGATTTTTTGGATAAGAGATCATAGTGGATTTGTGTTGTATTTTCCAGGCCAGCTACACATCAGGCATTTATGTGATAGACCTAACAGCCGGTTAGACAACATTGAAGCCAAGGGGAATTGGGTTCAGATCCTGCTTTGACACATAATAGTTGTGACATTTAGGCAAGGCAAAATGGAGGCAGAACAAACTAGTGTGGTTTTCACTTCAGGGGAAGAAGCCTAGGCGAGAGGAGAGGAGGGATGGGAGGGAAACCAAAGCCTTCATTTATTGGCAGTGAATGGGCAGGGAGCTTCTAAAAGCAAAAAACCAAACTCCCCCTTCCCCCCCAAACCCCTACAATTTGACTTCTACTTAGCTGGAGTCCTGCTTTCACTGATTCCTTTTCATCATGGTCATGCTGTCATGCTAATGTGTGTGTGTGTGTGTGTGTGTGTGTGTGTGTGTGTGTGTGTGTATTTTTCTTTTTTTACAAATATACTCAAGATGCAGAATGTGCTCAGATAAAGTAACTGTGTCTCCTAAGCACCCACCCCCCTAGCCCTGTCTTTGGCTAGAATTTGAGTCTATGGATTAATAATGGGTACCATTTACTGAAATGTACCATTTGGTGAAAAAAGAGCAGTTGAATCCATGGATAGGAGGGGCTTGGATTTGGGCTTTCTATTAGTATTTATGATTTATTTATCAGAGCTCTATATACATTCGATATCTTTTAATTACCCAATAGAACAATCCCTGAGGTAAGCAGTTTCAACGAAATAAGATTAAACGTAAGTATCTATTTATATTTTCCTCACAATACAGAAGGGAATCAGATTATTTTAATATGTATAATATGTATTAGGTGATTAACATGTAATCTTATCAGAATAAAATAAGACTAAATTAGAATAAAATTAGACTAAGATAAATAGGCAGAAGTTTTAAAACTTTAAAAGAACAGAATTTTAGTGGAAAATTAAAAAAGATATGAACAGGGGCGCCTGGGTGGCTAGGTCGGTTGAGCATCTGACTTCAGCTCAGGTCATGATCTTGCGGTTTGTGAGTTCGAGCCCTGCACCCAGCTCTGTGCTGACAGCTCAGAGCCTGGAGCCTGCTTCGGATTCTGTGTCTCTCCCTCTCACTTCCCCTCCCATGCTCATGCTCTGTCTCTCTCTGTCTCTCAACAATAAATAAACATCAAAAAACTTTAAAAAAAAGATGTGAATAAAAATAGATGCAGAGATATGCACCAGAAAAAAATACACTGATTTTTAATATCCTTACAGAATAAGGAATAAGACAGTTGATGGGGCTGTCCTAGAAGAGCACAAGACTATGCAATCATTTCAAGCATGTCGGATTGGAAAATGAAGGGCAGGATCTATATTCCACTGATTTGCTTCTTAGAATATGAGGCTGCCTAAGAAAGCAAGCATGACCAACTCCAGTTATTTTTCACAAGCAGTGCATGCAATTTTGCTATCATTCAATAGGAGCTCAAAGTACAAAAGTATCTTATTATGGTCGGGAACACATCAAGAAATTTTCAGTTGAAACATCTGGATTATTGACGTCAATGGAAATACTCAGAAATGAGTATGCTTACCTCAAATATCTAAATGCTAAGATGCGAAATGTTTGAGCATAACTCCCTCACTTTTAAGAAGCAGAAGTGAACCCAAATCATATGGTCTTTGAGATCAAGCAAGGGGTGGGTTTATTTGTTAATCTGCAGATGATGATTTGTGTGAGAGAAGTGTGGATGAATTGCAATTCTAACCCAGGAATAGAAGCCCCAATAAGAAGCCTTGTAAATGGTATCAAAAATAAAAAATGGGCTTTAAAAACTACCTAATTGGCCTCATAAAAATAATAACATCTTATTACAAAATGCCTGTGATCCAGACCACGGGAGACTTTGCTACCAGATCCCAGTAGATTCATCTGTCCCTCCTCAGGCTGGAGAGGCTCAAGTTCAGCATTTCCTGTGATTGTCCCCTCTTGGCCTCAGACGGCACCTGGTCACCTCTTCTGACAGTTTTCTTTCATTTATCTTCAATTAGATTAGAGGTTTTCAAAAGCCACTAGGAGCCGAGACAGTAACACCAACCAACCAGCCAACCAGCCAACCAACCAACCAACCAACCACATTTTTAAAAATTGCACAGGGGCCCCTGGGTGGCTCAGTCAGTTAAGCATTCCACTCTTGATTTCGGCTCAGATCATGATCTCACATTGTATGGGTTGGAGCCCCGCACCCGGCTCTGCACTGAAAGGTCTGAGCCTGCATGGAATTCTCTCTCCTCTCTCTCTCAAAAATAAATAAGTGAACATTTAAAAAAAACTCCCCAAAATACAAAGACTCTGCATTGTAAAGTTCCTTATAGCCTTGACTGCATCCCGTTCCATGTGGCTATGGCCTTTAGTAGGCACCCAGTAGCCACACTTTATTTGCTAAAGCGTTTTCTTGTGGGAACTGTGGGGATGCTGTGGCTTTCTTCAGTGTTCCGTAAGAACCCTTTACGGGAGGCGCCTCATGCTTCACAATGTCTAGAGATGTGGAATCTCTAAATATGCTTTCATTTTTGTCACAGTCTTCTTTCCAGTGTCCTCAGTTGGTTTTGGTTTCACTCCTCAAAATCCTTCTCTCAATTTTGCCTGCTGCTTCTGCTCTACAAAATTAATCATAAGAAGAGCTACACTTATACAGCACTGACTCTGTGCCAGGCACTGTTCTGAGCACTTCACATACATTTATTCATGTGGCCCCACGACATCTCTCTGGGAGACATGTCATGATTATCATCTCCATCTTAAGTGAGGAAATTGAGTCAGAGAGAGGTTAAACACCTGCTCAGGGTTGCATCATTAATAAGTAGCAGAACCCTGATGCAACCCAGACGTCTAACTCCACACCTTGGCTCTTAACCACTCCTATAGCACGCTCCCCTAACTAGACTTTTCCTCTGCTGGTTATTTTTCTTTGTGCCTTTGTTCCAGGATCATTTTATCCCCTCAGGTTTAGAAAGTCTTCAGTATTAAAAACAAACCAGAAAAAAAATGCTAAAAGTATTTTGAAGCCTTTTTAACTGTTCCTGGTTGAGACATTTTTCTAGCTTCATCACCATATACATAAGTTTCTCAGAACTCCAAGACTTCCCTTATGTGCAATACAGGGATTTTAATAACCGCATCACGTGTTGTTATGACACTCGACATTACAAAGAACAATAGAGCTCACTCATCTGGATCGCTGTGATGGGACTTCTTCTTTGGCACTCTAGGCTCAAGAATCTTGATTTTAATGGTCAGTTAGGGTCCAGCCAGTCTAAGAATCTAGTGACTCCTCGAGGGGTTCTTGATTTTAGAACTTTAGGAATAAGAACATTTTTCTTTTTGAGAATCATTATATTTACATTCTGTATTTAATTATGTATAGCTTCTTATTCGTATGTGCCACCTGTCAATTTATTGCCTCTCAGCTCCAAATTTACTCTCTAACATCTGCTCTGCATCTCTCCATCACAGGGAACATGATGTTCAACTTTCTCTGTAGAGGGCATGAGAAGGACTTAGCAGGAAGAAGGGGATCTCCTGTTTCCAGAGATTGTAAAACCAGTTAAGGGTGTGAATGCGAGAGCTAAGGGTTGTGCTCTGCCCCAGCCAAGAACCCAGAATGTAAGACCCCTCTACATCCCCACAGCTCCAGCCCAGCTTGGTGATCACTTTCCTGCCTCCTTCTTGACATAGATGCTGCACACTCACTGCTGGCCTCCTGGCCCCGCAGGCACTCCCTCCCTGGCCACTAGCTGAGGCTCACTTGTACTCACCTACGCCTGGAGGGCTGTCTGCACGTCTGTGTGCCGGCCACGGACTACCGCAAGCCTGTGCCCCTGAAGGTTGCCACCTTGCTTGCCCAGTGGCTGCAGACCAGATCTGGACCAGGCAAATCAGCAAGCTTCTCTGTTATCTTGTGGGCTGTAACCTCACTTTCTCCAGTAAGGTCTGAACTTGGTCTTGCCAGGGAGGTCCTCTTCTAAATTTGGCCTTCCTCAGGTTAGTTCTCCCCATCTCTCAACTCTGAAGATGGCTGGATAATGTGACACTTCGTCATCTCTCTCCACCTGAGCGTGCTCTCAGTGTTCTGCTGGAGAGACTCTACTTTCTCTCCCCACGGCAACAGTGACCTCCATTTGCAGTTGATTATGGGAGGGGCTTTGAAAGCTGGTTTGACAGGGAGTTTTTCAGGCCTAGGGCCTCACAGGAAAATGGACCCTCATATTCATTCAGCACCATGACACTTCCTATGTAATTCCCCTGCAGGATACAGCTTCCCTTTATGAAATCAGTTTCTTAATCTTTTGCAGTGTTAGAAATGGTGGAATAGAAAGTCATAAGGTTATGCTGATATTAAGTGATTAGCACCCATTTTAAGATCCATAGTTCCTGAAGGACAAATTATGAATGCCTATCTATTAGCGATTGCTATTGACTGAGAGTGGCTTATAGTCTCCATAGGGAGGAGCTGCTGTGGAACCATGGAGTTTCCAGAATAAGCTTTGGATTGGGGCATTTGAGGAGGGAGTGCTTTGTGAATATGTAAGGAAAGCTTCTCTTTCCTTTGCTCCTGGAGTTGTTCTGTAACTCAGCCTCAACTGTCTCCTAATGCCGGATAGCTCCCAGATGACTCTTCTCTGGTCTCAGCCTCCCACATTCTTATTCCTGCTTTCAGAAAAACAGTTATGCTGTAGGCATAGGCTAGCAAACTCCCCGTTGTTAAACATTTTATAAATGAGAAAAACAAGGAAGAAACATTCATCTCTTGCTTACACCATAGAAGAATTACATGGGGAAAAAAAAGGTCACAAAGAAATTGTGTTTTTTCCTAGGACAGTATTTCCCTCTGCTGGTGAAAGCCTGCAACTCCCCCCCACTCCCCCCCCCCCCGCCCCCAACACCTTATGCTGCTTTAAAAAGAAGTAATCAACAAGGATTGTTTCTGTATTCTAGGGAAACATTTGGTGTTTTCTTGCACATAATATGTTGTTTCTAGAGCCTGACAAAACCTCCAAGGAAATCATGTGTTACCTCTTTTTTTATTTTCTCACATATTCAATTCTGAAATTGTCTTCCCCAAACAATGCCCTAGTGTCTAGGGAGACACTGCATTTATTTACCAAATGAGCATTTCTCTCCTAGCGTGTGGTTTATTTTCCACAGAGTCCAACTAATTATAATTTAGAAGAAAGCTCTTTCAATGTTTACCCCTGGAGACTTTCTTCTTAGTGCCCCTAGAGAATTAACAGAGTTGAGGAATGATAAGTATCTTGTATCAAATTCAGTTGACTTCATAAGATCCTTGTGACCTAAACTTGAGGCCATCCTACTGATTTCTGTGTTTTGAGGAAGGTTAAGTCAGTCAGTCCTGAAGGAAGTGGGATGTTCTAGTGACTCACCTGGGAAAGCCCAGAGAAGATGCCTTATTTGACTCAGATAATAACTGAGCCCTATTACATCTACACATGTGAACACGAGTGTGATTTTTGCATTGATATTTAACAGAAGGATGAAGTAGGAAAGAATTAGAAGTACAGGGGGAGAAAAAAGAAACTGACATCTGGATTAGACTCATCTCAACATTCATCTTGACATTTTGATGAGGGCAATGCAGTAAATAATTAAAACAATGGGTTGATAGGGGGTGGGGGGAGGGGAGGGTGGGTGATGGGCATTGAGGAGGGCACCTGTTGGGATGAGCACTGGGTATTTGTATGGAAACCAATCTGACAATAAATTTCATATTAAAAAATAATTAAAACAATGTATTTACAGGCAGTTTTTAGAGTTTTATCTGAATACTGTTGCCATCCCAGTGGGATTGCACCATGCATTATGCGCATAAATGTTTAAATGCATCCTTACAGTACACTAATAATCATTCCAAACCCAAGTCCCAATTAATTTTGAAAGCATGGCATCCCCTTTCCACTCCTTTATTTTTTCTCCTTCTCTTGTTTTGAACTGAATATTAACTTACTCCTAAATCTAATATTATTTTGGAGAGCATTAACAGACAACTTTCAAAAAAAGGTTAAAATTATGATTCTCATAGCAATAAAAATGAATAGGTATTAACGATTTTATTCTACAATTTTATTCTCATTAACCAATGAGGCTGCCAGGCAAATATTCTAACTGGTTCAAAGAGAACCTGAGCAGACACATTTATAAGTCAGGAATAGTGAAGTGAATGTGTAAATGGAGGCAAAATTGTTTTTTCCCACCAGGGAAAGGGAAATCAAACCTCTCCTGCACAGGACAAAATTTGTGGGACAATGGACAAGAATTATTTTGCACTGTTACTAGTTATCTTCAGTTCACAGAGTTTCGAAAGAGCTCAAGGACAATAAAAGACTAAAAGCAGATAATCCTGAGAGTGTTCTCTAGAGCCCAGAAAATGCAGACTTTTCCAGCGAAACACAATTTATTTTCCTACAAGAGAAAATAATTTCCTGCTTGAAGCTCTTTCCTCTGTCTGTTTCCTAGGGAAACAAACAGACCCAAGGCTCACTGTGCAACCTCTGGGTTTCCATTGCTATTTCTTGCTATTTCTCTGACACAATATATAGTGAATCTAGGTAAGAATTTGCCTTGTACACATGTGAGATGGTTTATAGTTAGAGGTTTTTTCCCCCTCCCAGTGAAATTTTATTTAGCTGTATGAAATATCCAATTTTCTCTTGTTCCTTAACATTTATCTATTCATTTAGTAAATATTTACCAATTACCTACTTATCCTGTGTCAGACTTAAGAAAACAGAAGTAGATCATGATGTGGAAATGTTAGAGTTTGGAGTGAATGGTCAAGAAAGAATTCTTGAAATATCTTTGGTGCAAATATGTGGTTTTATTAAAGCACAGGACAGGACCTATGGGCAGAAAGACCTGCACTGGGATTGTGAGGAGCAATACATTATATACATTCAAGTTGGGAGGGGTTAAGGACAGCAGAAGTCTAAGGAATCTTGGAAGCAAGGTTTTCAGGACCTTGAGGGGGCTAGCTATTGTTAGGGAAAGGTCATTTATTACTGTCTAGTAAAACCTTAGTTATGAGACCCTTCAGATGTATAGCATATGCTAGGAGTATGATTGCTAACACGTATCTTGGGGTATAGAGATAAAGGAAGGTTCCAAAGGAATTTTTATATGTTAAAGGAGACTTATAGAATCCTGGAGGTCAGGATAATGTTAAACTAAGATTGCCTTTTGACTTACCCAAGTGTCAACATCAAGGCAGTTGTGTTCCTAGAGGAAGGTCACTCTGCCTGTCTCAAGGATGAGCCAATGGGCCCTAAATTGTTGTTTTTTTAATATGTTTTTTTTAAATTTAATGTTTTATTTATTTCTGAGAGACAGAGAGAGAGAGAGAGAGACATAGTGTGAGCAGGGGAGGGGCAGAGAGAGAGGGAGACACAGAATCAGAAGCAGGCTCCAGGCTCTGAGCTGTCAGCACACAGCCCAATGTGGGGCTTGAACCCACAAACCATGAGATCATGACCTGAATTGAGGTTGGGTGCTTAACCCACTCAGCCACCCAAGTGCCCTTGGGCCATAAATTGTAAGGAAATTTATTTTTTTCTTTTGCCTTTGTTTCCTACATCAAATCAGATAAGGTCTCTGTTTTTCAAGGAATGTGAATATGACAGATATAAATTTTATTCAAGAAACTCAGAGGTATAAGAAATATCAACATTCTTTATTGTCTTTAAATCAAAGGTATTCTGAATCTGAGACCCAGAAACCTGCTTGGCAGCTAATTTAATCACAGTCATTATCCAGCTTCCTTGGGGTCATATGAAGGTCCCAAGGATTACAAAAAAGCAAAATATTTGTGGAGCTTGTTTGTGGTCTTTGGTCCAATGGGGCAAAATTGTGCAAGACTGTAATTTAGTAGATATTCTAGCTAGCTCATCCATGATGGTTGTCTCTGCTTTTGGTTGTCTTTAAATAGGTTATTTATAACTTCCTAGAGATAGAAGTTAACTTGTAGAACACTAATAATAAAGCAAATATTTCTTGTGCAGAGCTAAGCAAATAATTCCTGTTTGTGACAAGGCAAATTAATTTTTTCAGGAAATATAAATCTCTGGAAGTCAAATTTCCATTTGAACTGGTTATTATATATGTTACTGGCTCTCCCATTAAGTATTGAGCTAAATAAAATTCTTTATGTGTTCATTTTATATTTGTATGACAGTCAAGATTTTAACCTCTTTTAAAATGTATCCTGTTGCAGTTCCATTAATAGGATCCCACCGAAGCTCATAGGTCACTTGAAGTGGCTTCCCTGCCTCAATAGGGATGATATTCCTTGCCAGGGTCTGTAGTTTCAAGGTTTTGCAGTACTCAACTCTCAACTCTAGGGGGTGCCATTCACATGGACCAGGAGTAAAATTTTTCAGATAGACTCAGCTGCACCATCTTTTTTTGACAGACAGCAGCTGTAGGCATTACATGAATAAATAGACGTGGCTGTGCTCCAAAAAAAACCTATTTACCAAAACAGGTACTGGCTCATAAACTAAATTTTGCCGGCGTCTGACATAAAGCCCAGTAGATTGCTGGCAATCCCCCTTGGAAAGCCCTCAGACAATGAGAAGTAGGGGTTCATCATTTATTTCTTTTTCTCTGTTCCCCTACTTACCAGTCAAAAGGTAATTGTTTTTTTTTTTCTTGTTATCCTCTAGCATAATTTTCTCAAAAAATCTAGTCTTTTAAAAATGAAAGGAGAGGAGCACCTGGGTAGCTTAGTCAGTTAAGCGTCCAACTCTTGATTTTGGCTCAGTTCATGATCTTGATGAGGGAGACTAAGGCAAGCTGAAGGCAAAGCACAAGCTAGCACACCCCACCTCCCAAAAAGGCGGGATAAATGTGATATTCCTCAGGCAGTCCTGGCTCCCTAAGAACAAAGGAAAGGACAGAAACAAATGGCTGACTGATAGAGATCACAGTCGTGTAGGTCAGGAGTCTCCTTCAGTTTATGACTAACTTTGTAAACCGCAAGAAAAAGGCAATCTTATCCATGACTAATCTCCAGAAACATTTAGACTCCGTTTCCTGGAACCCTAATATCACCCTCATCAAGATGTAAGGGGGTTTAAGTGCTTGCCATGGTGATGTGGCACGCACATTATCCTGACTCCTCCCCTCCTCCCCAGGATCCTGTGAATCTCCTTAAACGCATAAAAATTCTTTTGCAAACCTCCTTTATCTTTAACCCCCAAGTATGTGTTGGCAATTATACTTCAAGCATATGGCCCACTGATATACATCTGAAGGGTCTCATGACTGAGGTTTTACTAAACAGTAATAAATGACTTTTTCCTAACAACAGCCTGTTTTTCCTAACAACAGCCAGCCCCTCAAGGTCCTGGAAACCTTGCTTCCAAAATTCCTTAGAGACTTACACTATCCCTAACCTCACCCAACCTGAAGGTACATAATCAGTAACTCCTCACAACCCCAGTGCAGCTCTTTCTCCCCATGGGTCCTGTTCCCATACTTTAATAAAATCACCTTTTTGCACCAAAAACGTCTTCAAGAATTCTTTCTTGGCCATCGGCTCTGAACACTCACCATCACCCCAAACCCCATCAATCTCACAGTTTGTGAGATGGAGCCCTGAGGGCCTGTGTCGGGCACTGTGCTGAGCATGAAGCCAGCTTGGGATTCTCTCTCTCCCCCAACTCTGTTCCTCCCCTGCTGATGGACATTCTCTTTCTCTCTCAAAATAAATAAATAAACATTTTTTTTTTTAATGAGAGAAATTGTTAGGAAGTTTTTCTTTGGTCTCATGATGGAATCAGAAGACTGGCTACCTTGAGGGAAAAGGAGAGGAGAAACATAAGATCAGAATATAAACTGATATCTCAGTAAGTTATCTTGTCACAAAGATAAGTCCTATAATTTTTCTATCATCACTTCTGAAAATTTTCTTACTTTTATGAAAGGCTTTATGGTTTTTGAAAGCACTTTTCCACATGCACAGAGGCACAGAAGACAAAGCAGCAAGAGCTAAGCCAGTGGTGTTCTAGTCAATGTTTAACAACTGGCTAGGTCAGCAAAGGCCAGATGGTTCTGTCTGGTGCCTCTGGGGTGATTGCTCAGGATGAAACCAGCTACTGTATGTAGAATCTGACCACCCTGAGTCCACCTTGCTAGGACACATGTTGGTGCTTTGGGAGATGGCCACCATCAGCGGCTAGCAATGAGAGTGAGTGGTCTTGGATGCTCACCAGTCTTGGTCCAGGCCAGGTACCCCTTTAGACAACTGTGGCATCAGCGGATGTCTGAATGCAACTATCTGAATAACCCAAAGTGAGAACTACCTGGCCGAGCCACGCATGAATCCCTGACCCACTTAATTGCAAGCAAAATGAAATGGTTGTTATTTTATACCACCGTGGTTTAGATTTGATTGTTATACGGGAATAGGAATTGTAACAGAGAGACAATAACAGTGTTTGAAGGGTCAGCATGAAACTGTCCCCCACAGGGTTAATGAGCTCAATTCCAGCAGGAAATTTAAAGCTTTTTGTTCTCTAACGATTTCTCCCGAATCAGCTATTGTTTCTTTCCAGACCCCACTAATGAATGCACTAGCTGTCTCTGTAGAAGCCTGGACTCCAGGTCAACTGATATGGTTCCAGCCTGTGAACAAGCAAGACCCTGCATTCCTCAGCCCGAATTGTCTTACACCGCAGAATAGCCTTAGACTACCTACTGTCAGACCGAGTATTAGCCAGCCTAAGCTAGCCTAAACCAGCTTGAGCTCAGCCACCAAGTCAATGCCTACACAGATGAGCCAAGAAGTGTCAGACAGTTACCTCTGCTTCATTATAACGTTAAAGTCCCAGGAGGAGCACAAGCTTCGTTAACATAACATATGATGCATGTATAGGCGTGTTTTCTAGGTACAGCTGTGCAACCATATGCCTCCCTTTACGTGTGATGACAAAGCTCCCCTTTTTGAATATTCATCCTAAACCCTAAATAAAAAGGACCCACTCACCCCTGCTGGGGGATGGGGTGGAGGGTGGGTCACAGCTTTGGAAATCATTCCCTGTGATCTCCTTACTTGCTGCAAATAAAGATTACTTTATATGACAACTCCACTTGGTGTGTAGTCTCTATCAGTAACTCATCAAGGAACAGACTCATGTTAGCCCAGTTACAATCGTATAAGAATGAAGGAGAGGAGTCAATGAAGGTACTAGAAGATTGAATCTTCTGAAAATAAGATTGAGGAACAGGAAGAAGAGAAGATGGTGCAGACGATCTTGACTACATCGAATTTCAGATGTGTCTTAGTTCGGCCCACTATAACAGAGCACCACAGACTGGGTGACTTAAACAAGAGAAAACTGTTTCTCATAGTTCTGGAGGCTGGGAAATCTAAGATCCAGTCACCAGCAGATCCTCTGTCTGGTTAGGGCCTGCTTCCTGGTGTGCAGATGGCCATTGTTAAAGAACAAAATTCAACTAAGTAAATTTGAAGATCAAATTGACTTTACTCAATGCGTCATGAATGGGACAGTGTCCCATTTAGCAAACAGGGGAGTTCCAAGTAGATGCATAAAATGAATGGCTTTTATAGGCAGAGGGAGAAGAAAAAGAGAATTTCCAACAAGGAGTAAATCGTCTCAGGCAAGATCACCCTCCTTTGGGGGAAGGTGGGGGAATCTATCAGAGAGTTTATCTCACTAGTGCCGATCAGGTAATTCCAGGTTGACTGGTTAAAAGGTCATATTCCCAGGAGAGGCTGAAACTACAATTAGATTAGATACTGTCTTGGTTCACTGATGAGTGGCTCAGCACAAGCAACTGCATTTGGGTCTATTGTTTCTTTCTTAGCCCCATTTTTTTCTCATCGTATCCTCTCGAGTTACAATTTTTTCTCATGGTTACCTCAGGAGAGTTGTTCTTGTGTCTCTTCTTGTAAGAGCACTGTGATATGACTGATAACAAGAATTATATATTTGGTCTTCATCACCATTCCTGGCAAAGAGGGCCTAAAGCCCTTGTAATTTTTTAAGTTGGAGAGCAATGGAGTTATCTTTTGTTATTCAAAACAACTTCTTTCAACCACTCCTGAGTTTTTGTTAATGAGGTGACTTTTGGAAAGCCCCTAAATGTGAAGGCTGGTTCCCCAGGGACCAGTTATGTGATTAGAGGGTTCAAGCTTTCAGCCTCATCCCCCTACCTCCAGGGAGGGTAGAGGGGCTGGAGACTGAATTAATCCCCAAGGCCAGTGATTTAACTGATTATGTCTACATAATGAAGCCTCCCTAAAAATTCCTAATGTAAAGAATTCAGAGAGCTTCCTGGTTGGTGAACACATGGAGGTGCTGGATGGTTCCAGAGAGGGTATGGAAGCTTCACTCCCCTTCCTACATAGCTTACTTTATTCAACTCTTCCATTTGGCTATTCCTAAGCTATATCCTTTTATAATAAACTGAAAATCTAGTAAATAAAATGTTCTCTGAGTTCTGTGAGTCATTCTACTAAATTAATTGAATCTGAAGAGAGGGTCATGGGAACCTTTAATTTTGTAGCTGGTTTGTCAGAAGCACAGATTTATTATGGGCATCAGAAGTAAGGACAGTCTTCTAGGACTGAGCCTTTAGGCTGTGGGATGTGATGCTATCTCCAGGTAGAGTGTCAGAGTTTAATTAAATTGTAGTGATGAAGGAGCATAAGGCAAGCTGAGGGCAGAGTACATATTAGCACACGCCCCCTCCCCAGGTGGGATATGTGTGATTTTCCTTAGGCACTCCTGGCTGCTCAAGAACAAAGAAAAGCAAAGAAAACAAATGGTTAACTGATAGAGATCACAGTCATGCAGAATATGGGTCTCCATCAGTTTACAAATATCTTTAGTAAATTATAAGAAAAAGGCAACCTTATCAATAGCCTAATCTCCAGAAACTTAAAGACTCAGTTTCCTGGAGCTCCTAATATCACCCTCCCCTCCATAGTGATGTGAGAACAAAGGCAAGAAGGAAATGGTAGGTAAAATTAAATTTCCTTATGACCTGCAGCACTTTGACAAATATTTGAGGCAAATGCAGAGTAGAACATTTCTCCAGGAATCCCCTACTGTCATAATGTTACTGCTTTGCTAGAGGGAAAAACAACTTTAGCTTGACAATAGCTAGGCCTCCAGTATCCTGTGAGTCTTCTTTAGCATATGAAAATCTCATTGGAAACTTCCCCTTTGGCTTCACCTTCCCCAACTCCATAGTAGATAACCAGTCATTCTTCACAACCCCAGGGTAGCTCTTCCTGACCATGTGTCCTGTCTGTGAGAAGTGAGATGATTCATTTTCAGAAATACCAAATAAAAGCTGTACTGTATAATTAACAAAAGGTGTACAACCTATTGGAAATATGTACGAACCACCCCGTCACCCCCCACAATGGAGTACCAAACCCTTAGACACTTCACTTCCTGGTTCTTTTTCCCCTCTCCATTTCATGGGCTTGTTTATCATGGGCTTTGCAATGAGCATGCACCAAAGAACTGAAGTCTCTGGGTCACCTCAAGGAATGTACATTTGTTCCAGTCAGACTACTTTTTCCCTTACATGGGCATAGGTGACTTCCGGGTAAGGCTGTAACCTCTGTAGTACTCAGCCAATAAGGAATCAGGGAAGGGACTTGCATGCTAGGAGATAAATTGCTTGCTATGCCTAGAAGGAGTGTGCCTGTCCATCAGACACCCCCTTTTGAAAGAACCTTGATTGAAGCCTCCCTTCACTGTGCTCTGAGTCTCCATGTCCCTCCTTTGATTAGATCAGTGGGCTTATTTCTCACACTGTCCCCATGCTTTAATAAAAGCACCATTTTGCACCAAAGACGTCTTCAAGATTTCTCTCTTGGCCATTAGCTCTGAACCCCCACCACTCCAAAACCTCATCAGTAGGACACCCAGTTGATGTCCACCAGACAACTGAAGAATTGCTCAGTATAGGAAAAGACCCACACATGTGGTCTTGGATTGTTCAGTGTGATTAGCAGAGAAAAAAGAAACATTTTAACATCTGAATTACAGGGAGACAGAAATATTCGATCTATAACAGGATATTTCAAAAATAGTGTATATGTTCACAAAAGGATTTGTACAAGAATATTCATAGTGCTTTAAAATCAGGTTATTCCCAAACTAGAAATAACCCAAATGCTCATTAACAGGAAAATGTCTGAATATTCATGTTATTAAAAGAGATAAGTTTCTTTAGTTTAAATGAACAATATTGATGTAATATCCTTTTCTTGTTTAATGTTAATCTTCTTCTTTAGAAAAGAGAATACAATGAGGTGCCTGGTTGGCTCAGTTGATTAAGTGTCCGACTTTGGCTCAGGTCATGATCTCATGGTTCATGGGTTTGAGCCCTGCGTCGGGCTCTACATTGACAACGCGGAGCCTGCTTGGGATTCTCTCTCTCCCCCTTCCTTTAGTGCTAAGTAACTAAATAAATAAGTTTACACAACTAAATAAATAAACTTAAAAAAAAAAAAAGAGAATACATGAATAAAAAATAAAACAGTTGGGAGTTAACAGGTTTTAAAAAAGAATTAACAGTCACAATATATTGGTATTAAGCTGACTTTCAAAAAGAAGAGATTGTCCCTGAGGAACACAGAACTTGGAAGATAAGAAAATGACTTGTAAGAGATAGGGGCACCCGGGTGGCTTAGTTGGTTGAGCGTCCAACTCTTGATTTTGGCTCAGGTCATGATCCCAGGGTCCTGGGATTGAGCCCCACATTGAGCCCCATGTCAAGCCCATGTCAAGCCTTACATCAGGCTCCATGCTGAACGTGGAGTTTACTTAAGATTCTTTCTTTCCCCCTGCCCCTCTCCTCTGCTCATGTTCCCTCTCTCTAAATAGAAAAATAAAAAACCAAAGAAAAAAAAAAAAGAAAAGAAAAAAAAATGACCTGCAAGAGGTAATCTTTCACTTTAAATGAGTGGATTGTTGATTGACACAGTATGGACCAGTTTTCATTCTAAAACTTTTGATTATTTGAATGTAGATTTTGACCTATTGTTTCATTTGAGCTATAGATACGCTAATCACATGTAATCATTACAAAATTACTACTTTTCACAAAATTTACCTCTTCTAAAAATGTCAACAACGAAGGCATTTTCTTTTATTGAAGAAGTATTGCACATACATGATGAAAAATTTATAATAGTTCAAAAGTGTATATGATAAAGTCAGTTACCCTCTTACTTCAGACCCTTTTCCTCCTTTGTTAGAGGCAACCATAGTGAAGAGTTTCTTGCAGACATTTACAAAAAAATTCTATGCTTATGCAAGCATACATAGGTGTGTATATATACATATATCCAATTTTTTCCCTGATACGTTCTTTATGTTAATGTATCTGAGAGACTGCTCCTTTGGATCTACTCTGGTCTTTTTATGGTGGCATAGCTTTCTAACATATGAATGCACCAATATATATATCTCATATATATGGTGCTATACATATATGATGATATGTTATATTTAACATGTTTCTTACTAGTGAACATTTAGGTTACTGTCAAATATAAAAAAATTACAAGTGCAATTAGCATGGTGTGTATATACATATTTCATACATGTAAACATATATCTATCTATATATAAGTGTAGGTATATGAGAGTTTATAGCATAAAATGAAAGTGGAAGGGATAGACAAAGGGCATATGAATTTTATGTTTTAAAAGATAATAGCAAATTGCCCCTCAAGGAGATTATCCCAGCTGTGCTCCCACTGCTTATTTTCTCCCATCTTTATCAATGGTGTCATCGTTGAATAATATTTTTTTGCATTATAATTTGTGAAAAATCATATCATTGCTTTACTTTGCCTTTTCTTAATTATTAGTTAGGTTTATATGTTTTTAGTATATTTTTGGCCAGTTATGTGTCCTTTTCCTTGACCAATTTTCTTGTTTTTAATAGAATTTCAAGGCTTTTTATATATTAGGAACTATTAATTATGATGCATTCAGTTGTAAATGAGCATATTACCTAGTAGAGGAGTGTGGGCCAATGGAAAACACATTCTTGCTGTCTCCTCCCCTGCCCCACATAGGAACGAATGAATAAAGCAGGGTGACCATAAAGTCAGAACTCTTTTCTCAGTAATTCTGAAGGGATCAGGACTTCTGTTTTTCTGAAATGAGCCTATGTTGGAATACAATTATTATAAACATGCCCAGTGGCATGAATAATAATTGAATGGCATATATTTCCCTTAAAGGACAGTGGAACAATGATACAAAGCATTCTTAGATTTACAGTAAAACATTAGACCTGGCTTCTAAAGTAGTGAATTAGCTGAGCTCTGTGGCATAACACTAATTAATCCTAATCTTAGGTTTTTGCCTCTATGGGTCCAGTTCTAAAATAGATGAGCAGAGGGGCGCCTGGGTGGCTCAGTCGGTTAAGCATCCGACTTCGGCTCAGGTCACGATCTCGCGGTCCGTGAGTTCGAGCCCCGCATCGGGCTCTGGGCTGACTGCTCAGAGCCTGGAGCCTGTTTCAGATTCTGTGTCTCCCTCTCTCTGACCCTCCCCCGTTCATGCTTTTTCTCTCTCTGTCTCAAAAATAAAAAAACGTTAAAAAAAAAATTAAAAAAAAAAAATAAAATAGATGAGCAGAGATGGAATGCTTAAACATTTGGTAGGGAGTGCTTGGAGTTTAAAATCAAACGGTGTATTTGTTCCTGTTACAACATTTGCTCCATCATGATGGAAGAGCTATTTTCCCAGGTTGAGGTCACCGTTCCCAGGTCCGCATAGCACCCTAGAGGCCGAAGATTTCATTTTCTCTTAACAGGGGTGTTAAAAATGGGATTTGGTGTTCTTTGCTCATATATGGACAAAGGGCTAAGAAGCTGAGTGCTAGCAACCCTTACAGAAGTCAGCAAGTATGCATGTGCCGCCCAAGGAACACAGAGAGGTTATGAGTTGAATTCTCTTCTCCTCACTAGTAGCCAATGCCCAGCCAGCCCTGCAGTTCAGCCAGGAAAGACATTTCTTCTGTGTGACTGCAGCTGTCATTTCTGCACTGACCTCCAGGTGGCCCGGTTTCCTGCAAGCCTTCTGTGTTGTATGGAGAATGACCACAGACCTCCGGTGATGCTCTCAGACTCCAGGTGCTGCCTTTTATCTCCTTCCTTCAGACTTAGCAGAAATTATAATTTAGAGGCCACTTGCTACATGAGTTCAAAGACTGAAATGTCCACCGGTAAGTGAGTCAGAGACTATTGGGTGCCAGATCCTTATAATCTGCTATCTGATGGAGGCTTTATGCCTGACAGAAGCCTGATGTTTTAAAAGATATGGGGTTAGTTTCCAGATAAAATCGTCTGCTGATCTTCATGCTGCTATTATTACCCAAATACTGAAGAGGTGGAGAGTGGTCCATTTAAAAAGAAATGTGCAGGATATTGAAACATATAAATGATCAGCAAATAGATTGAATGAGATGATGGATCAGAGAGATGGTGGGTCTTGCAACAGGAAGAGGTGATTGGTACACCAAGAAGAGTCATCCATGCTATGTACTGAGTACGGGTTATCTGTTGACCCAGAGAGACACCTGATATTTTTGCTGCATTTCTAAAAACTCAAGTAGGGGTAGCACCTCTAGGAATAAGTTTAGGCTATGTATCTTCAGCAGGAATGTCACAGAAATGAAGCAGTCCTCTTTTTTTTTGTTGTTTTTTTTCAGAGTTTTCTTTGGTTTTGTTTCTGTCAGTTCTTGTTGTAATTATGTTTAAAAATCATGGGTGAATAAATTACCAAAACATTCTTTTAAAAAAAAATAATTTATTCAAGTTAGCTAACATACAGTGGATACAGTGTAGTCTTGTCCTTGGGAGTAGATTCCTGTGATTTATCACTTACATACAACACCCAGTGCTCGTCCTAACAAGTGCTCTCCTCAATGCCCATCCCTCATTTTCTCCACCCCCATCAACCCTCAGTTTGTTCTCTGTATTTAAGAATCTCTTTTGGTTTGCCTCCCTCTGTGTAATTTATTTTCCCTTCCCTCGCCCGATGGTTTTCTGTTAAATTTCTCAATTTCCACACATGAGGGAAAACATATATCTGTCTTTTTATGACTGACTTATTTTACTTAGCATAATACCCTTCAGTTCCATCCATGTTGTTGCAAATGGCAAGGTTTCATTCTTTTTCATTGCTGAGTAGTATTCCATTGTGTGTGTGTGTATAACATATATATATATATATATACACACAATGTTCCATAGTTTGGCTATTATTGATAGCACTGCTATAAACATTGGGGTACATGTGCCCCTATGAATCAGCAGAAACAGTCTTCTTATAAACCTGATTATGTCGCATACTATTTTAACTTACTGTATTACTAACGATATTTACTTTGATCACTTGATTAAAGCTGTATCTACCATGCTTCTCCATTGTAACATTATACTCTTCCCCTTTGTAATTAGAAGGTATTTTGTGGGAAGATATTTTAAATCTATATAAATAGCTCTTTCCTTATTACTTTCAACTTAGCCATGTATTTATTTATATCTTATTGAGTTTAATAGGCAATAATCTGCTACCATCAATATATATTTGGATACTCAACTTCCCCCTGAGCTGGCCAGAGGGGGTCCCTTTCAGCTTTCTTTTTTGTCATTTTGACATGGCCCATTTTTCTTTGAGTACTTCCTAAGTTTCTACCATAGTAAGATATTCTAGGTTCATTTTGTATTTTCTCTTCCCCAATCTGAAATCAGCTATTACACTAAGGTGACTTTTAACGGAGAATTTTATTTAAACCACATGATCTGGGTACTAAGTGTTCTTATTGATTTGGGGTGTTGCCATTCACAGTTCCTTTCAGTGGTCACATACAAATATATATGACTTTGCATTTACTTCTCTATATTTTCAAAATCAATTTTATTGAAATTTATTTACATACAGTAAAATATAACCATTTTAAGTATACAGTTAAATGAGTTTTGACAAATATTCACAATGTTGTAACCCGCCACCCCCCACACCCCCAATCAAGATATGGTACATTTCTATCACCCAGAAAGCTCCACTGTGCTCCTTTGCAGTCATTCCTCCTAAACCCACCACAGGCAGACACAAATTTGGTTTCTATCACTGTAAGTTGGTTTTATCTGTTCTAAAATTAGTTTATAACAGAATGAAATGGTATATACCTTTCTTGTGTTTGACTTTCTTCACTCAGCACAGTGTCAATCCTGTTATTCTGTTATTGCAGGTATCAGTAGTCTGTGCCTTCTTCTTGTTGAGTAGTATTTCTCTATATGAATAAACCATGATACGTTTATATCATCATCTATTCATGAACATTTGCTTTGGTTGAGTTTTTGCTATCATAAATCAAGTCGTCAGCAATATATGTACAAGTGTTTTTGTGGACATACGTTTTCGTTCCTCGAGGGTAAATATGTAACAGTAGAAGTGCTGGTCATAAGGGAAGTATATGGTTAACTTTACGAGAGGGTGGCAAGTTCTCCCCAAATGGCTGTACCCTTACAAGCCATGAGTGTAGCTCTACATTCTCTGACACTTGGTAATGTTAAAATTTTAATTTTAGCTATTCTAGTGAGTATGCAGTGGTATCTCATTAGAGTGTGAATTTTCATTTTGTTAATGAATAATACTGTGAAGATTTTTGAAATGTGTTTACTGGTCATTAATATATCTTCTTTTTCATCTTCAAATATCATGGACATTTTTCAGGGGTAGTTTTGTTTTTTCTCATTGAGTTATAGGAGTTCTTTTTAAATTCTGGATGCAAATCCTTTGTTAATCCTATGTGTTAAAAATAGTTTCTTCCAATCTCAGATGCTTCACCTTTCAGCTTTCTGAATAGAGCCTTTACTTTTTATTTATTTTTAAAAATATTTACTTATTTTTATTTTGAGAGAGAGAGAGAGAGAGAGAGAGAGAGAGAGAGAGAGAGAGAATGGGGAAGGGAGAGAGAGAGAGAGAGAGAGAGAGAGAGAGAGAGAGAGAGAGAAAATCCCAAGCAGGCTCCACACTGTCAGTGCAGAGCCCATTATGGGGCTCGATCCCACAAACCATGAGATCATGACCTGACTGGAAATCAAGAGTCAGATGCCAATTGACTGAACCATCCAGGCTCCCCTGATTAGAGCCTTTTAAAGAGTAAAAATTTAAAATTTTTCTGTGGTTTCAATTAATCTGTTTTTTTCTTATATGGTTGGTGATTTTTGTGTCCTGAGTAAGAAATCTTCGCCTAACTGAAGGTTACAAAGATTTTTCTACATATTGAGTTTATTTCTGTGCTAACAAAGAGGACTGTTAGATTGTATCACATATTTGAACTTTCATGAAAACACTAATAAGTATACTGGATCAAAGAAGATGTGTTCTTCCATTGTAAACCACGGGAAAGGAACTTTGGGATTAAGCCATGGTTGGGCTTCCTCAGTGTTCTGGGTGAAAATGTTTTGAGCAAATACATGTAGAAATCAAATTCTGAGTGTTCCAAATTTGGTTTTATTGCAAAAAAACACATAGACATAAAATCACACTTAACTCAAAGTCAGACTGATTCTATTTTTTTAATTGCCATTTCAGTGACTTTATGGCTCAGAAGAGAGAATGTTAACGCATTGGTCCATCAGCACATAAGGTCAAGGAATGATTTTCTCCATTGAATAATTTATTTAAAATTTTTATGGGGAGGCAACCTATTTGCCCCTTTTTTCTTCTGTTTGACACTTAAATGGTGATTATTAACCATGTTGTCTTTCACACCCACAAATGTTCTTCTCAGGACTGTTGCTGTATGTCATAAACCAGGGTTTCTTAATCTTGGAACTATTGTCACTTTGGGCTGGATAATTGTATTAGTTTGTTAGGGCTGCCATAACAAAATACCACAGACTGGGTGCTCTTTCACAGGATTTTTTTTTCTTCCCCTCACAGTTCTGGAGAAGTCCAAGATCAAGGTGTTGGCAAGTTTGGTTTCTTCTGAGGTCTCTCTCTCTTTGGCATACAGATGGTTGTAGGGTCATTCTTCTGTGCAATTCCTAATAAGATTGGATTAGGGCCCACCTTAATGAACTCATTTTAACTTAATCACCTTTTACAGGCCTTATTTCCAAGCAAAGTCACATTCTCAAGTACTGAGGGTTTGGGCTCCAACATACAACTTTGGGGAGGATATGATTCAGCTCATATCAATAATTCTTTTTTGTGGGGTCTGTCCTGTGCATTGTAAGATGTTTAGCAGCATCCTTCACCTTTGCCCACTAGATGACATTAGCACTCCCCACTTGTGACAACCAAAAATGTTTCCAGACACCGTATAGTGTCCTCCCTGGGGAAGGAAGATGGGAGGAGGGGTTGAGAACTATTATCTTAAAAGAACTTAGAGATATTTTGCAGTTTGTTTACTTTCTGTCCCACAGATTTCTACCACAGTTATTTAAAACCACTCAGTGGCTGAGATAATTTTGAACCCCAAAATTACTTGAACTTGAATCTAAAAACCACATCCTTTCTCTTCATCATGTTTTCCTTACAACTTAAACATTAAAAAAAAAAATAAGTAAATCTTAGAACACAAATTATTGGGTACCTATTAAATGCCATATGCAGTATCTATCTATCTATCCATCCATCCATCCATCCATCCATCTACCTATCCAACGTCTATCATCATTTGCAATTCTAATCCAACCATATAGGATGTTATTCTAGTTTCCTATATTTCCATATTTTTATTGCTCCCTTTTTTTTTTGACAGTGAGAAACCTCCTTTTTATATGTGGGAGCATGTCTTTATTTCTCTATATTTATATGTATATCTCAATCAACCCCCCCCCCCCCGCCATATGTATCTAATCTCTCATTGTCACTGTCACCACTGATGTCCTGTCCCTAGTGTGTATGTCCTCCTTGGTCTCCTGGGCTACTCCCTGCATCGATACAGTTTTATCCTTGCTCCCTGGGCTGAGGTACTTCTGCACAGATGTCCTCCTCACCTTCCTTGGTGATAACGTGGGCTGAGCTGCTCTTCTACGGGGATGACCTCCTCGCTTGGATTGTGACACCTCATGTCAGGCCACCCTTGCATGGATACCCTCCTTTACTCCCCTCAAACTTTGACATTCTGCATTAAGCAGCCCTCTTCACCTCCTTGTGAAATCTGACCTCCTGTGTCAGCTACATTCCTCCCATGCTACATGGATGAGCTCCTCATCCTGCTTGGTCTCTAATGGCTCCTGCTGGCATCCTGTCTGGATGTCCTTTTTTGCCCTCCCAGACTGGGCTGCTCCACTCGCCACACTCTTGTTTGGATATCTTCTTTGATTATCTCCATATAATGAATTTGGGATGATTTTTATTTTCTTTGGGGTGGTGGGGGGAAGAAAATGGAAAGGGAAAGAGGGGAATATAGGTAAAAATACTTTAAAGGGGATAAAGGAATGAAAAAGAGTTACTAGAGTTTATCATCTTTCTCCTTAGGCTAGTGTTTTTACCTGCTTCTATCCGTGGTGATATTTTCCTAATTAGTATTAAGTTTTTTGGTGAAAAATTATAGTCAGTGAGCATATGCTAAACACGGGTTGAAAAGAATTTTTGTGAAATTTTCCCAAGACATGGGGGTTTCTTCATTATCTTAAGTGCCTTAAAACCATTTTTTTTTTGAGTTGTGGAATCATATAATAAAAGATTCCTTACTAAAATGTCATAAGAATGCCAATTTCCCCAGTATCTTTGGCCCCTGAGTGGAAGACTACCTTTTATATTGGACAGAGATTATAGCCTGGCACTGAAAATCTGTTTAAACCTTGGAAATCAGATGTACTGATTCCTCTTCCAAGAACTGTCATTAATTCATTGTTTCATTAGACAAGTCCTGAACTTTGGTTTTTCTTTTGGTAAAGTGAGAACAGTATTTCCATTAGCCAAAATAAGCAAAGGTCAGTGCAATAAAAAAATTTAAAGCAAGACATGCTGCACTTCTCAGGTGAAAACTTTTATGTAAGTACAAAGTATTGATTTATTTCTAAAATATCATTATCTTTATTAGAAACACTCCAGAGGGCAAAACATTTCATTGCTTTGGAAATTAGAGTACCAGAAAATATTGGCTTAAAGATGTAGCTAACCAGGCCATCTTAAAGACAATCATTCATATCACTGACATTTGAAATAAAATAATCATGTAAAAAAAAGAATGTTTGATTATTTGTGATAGGAAAGTACAGAGGTTGGCTTCTTGACCATGGAGTTTAAAAAAAGTTAATAGGAATTTGTGGATGGCCCAACTATCTCTGGAATACTTATGCTAGATATTTTTTTTCCACATCTATTTTATTCTTTCATCAAACAAAACATTGGATTTTTAAGGTTTAATTTTATGACCTGTAGCTTTTATTATAAATCATTAGTTCTGCATGTAGGAAGTGGCTTGGCTAAGTTCTCTTTGTATTTTATTGACTTGAATGACTCCAGCTGAATTACATTCAGATAAAGTTATCAATTGTTGTAGTTGCCCGGGAAGGCCACATGATTGTGTGGAACGTGTACTGGACAAGGAGTCCTGAGAACTGGGTTCATGCTCCAGATCTGTGGAATCTTAGCTAAGTTCCTTTCCATCTTGGACCTCAGTTTCATTTCTCAAATAGGGGATATAGCTATTGCATGTATCCACCTCATGTAACTTTGTATGACACTAAATAAGTGTGGAAGCAAATTTTGAAATGTTGTAACGTTGTGCTATAGAAGACACTAACTTGTATTTAATTGTCTCCGCGGTGATCTACATCTGTTACGTGAATTTGTCTTCACTTCCACATCTACTCTGCTTTTTAACTACCTCTTTTCTGGCATCAGTGACACAGCTATTCCTCTAGTTATACAAGATGGAGATTTGGTAGATCAATTCTATTTTACTGTTACCTTTCTCTGCTTTCTCCGATTTTTCATCAGTCTCATTATTTCTTTCTCCACATCATATCTCAGTTTTACTCTTTTTCTCTATTATCATTGCTATCAACTTATATTGAACCTTCTCTTCTTTAGCAGTAAGTCAGGAGATAGTGTAGTAAGAACCATTTTCAAGTTCATTTCTACTTTCATTACTCTACCAGGAGGCTTCCCTTACAAAAGAGCCCTGAACTATTTAGGTACATTTTTACTAAATCTCTCTGATGGAAAGCAGAGTAGGGCTCTTATGCCTTATACACAGAATCTTGTTATGGTGCAGGCATTCTGGGGATAACCTGAACTTGCATAAAAGGAGAACATGATATCCAGATGTTATGCCCACAGACTATATATAGAAGAGATACAGGGGGAAAGATGGTACTCATGTTTGGGAGACTGGTTCTCAAAAGAATTGAGATTGTTCCATTCATGAACAGAGCATAAAGTTAAGTGATTCTAGAAGTGGGTGATATTTGGAAATCTGGAGTAGGAAATAGCACCTTGGAAGTCTGTTATCACAGTGCAGAAACTCAGGGAGTTAGGAGTCTGGATCCTGAGAGAGACTATTAAGAGGCAGTAATGTCTCCAGCTAGGGATGAAGGGTTGAGTATACAAGAGTTTACCAGGCATTAAGAAACAAGTAGATGAGAGGTGGGGATCAGGATGTCAAATCAGAAAAGAAATCAGGTTATCAGAATGGGGGGAAAATAATCTAGCACCTTCTTTAAGTCAAAGTGAATAATGCTGAGTTCTACAAGTTTAAATCAATGCTCATTAAATTTTTTTCTACTTAAAGTCAAGTTTTGGGGCGCTGGGTGGCTCAGTCGGTTGAGTGTCCGACTTTGGCTCAGGTCATGATCTCACAGTTTGTGTGTTCAAGCCCCACATCAGGCTCTGTGCTGACCGCTTGCTCAGAGCCTGGAGCCTGCTTCAGATTCTGTGTCTCCTTCTCTCTCTCTGCCCCTCCCCCACTCACACTTTGTCTCACTCTGTTTCTCAAAAATAAATAAATGTAAAAAAAAATAATTTAAAAAAAAAGTCAAGTTTGTCCTAGATATTGAGATGTTGTTGATGCTGATTCAGCTATGGAGAAAGGAGTCCTCCAGAGTCTGGGGATAAAGGTAAGGTTGGTTGGCAACTGCCTTGTCAGGGAAAGAAAACTGGCTTTGAAATAAACATACCTATATTTTAGTTTAGTCTTATACTTTTTTGACTGTGAACAAGTTATTGAATTTTTCTGAGAATCAGTTTCCATATCTATAAAGTGGGGATGATATTGTCTATGTAGTAAGATTATTGTCAGACTTAAGTTAGGTGTTATAAAGTTTTGGGAACTATACAAGACTATATATTTATTGATATCTTCACTGATTTTAAAAATAGTATTTCTACTACTTTCATGTCTGAAAAAACAAAGAAGCTTATAAAATTTTTTGAAATGACGTGTAAGGCTGGCTTTGTTTTCTAGTTCCACTTGCTGTCTTTGGGAGCCACTTTCTTAAAATTAGGGCCTTCCTTCCTTCCTTCCTTCCTTCCTTCCTTCCTTCCTTCTTCCTTCCTTCCTTCCTTCCTTCCTTCCTTCCTTCCTTCCTTCCTTCCTTCCTTTCTCTCTAGCAAATACTAACAAGCTATCCTTTCATTCAACAAATACTTATTGAGCATCTATTTCATCTGAGAGACTGTTGTATGTGCCTGGGATATTTTATAAATGAATCAAATAAAAATCTCTGTTGTAACAGAGCTTGCATTTTGGTGGGGGAGTGAATATAATATATGAGAATGTGCTAAGTGCTATGGAAAAAATAAAGCAGGAGAAATAGAGAACTGAAGTTTTAAATGGAGTGGTTAGGATAGGCCTTTATCCTATCCTATCCAAGTGGGAGCTTGCCTGTGATGTTCTAGGGCAAATCTGGCCCATCAACTATTTTTGTTAATAAAGTTTTATTGGAACAGGGCCATACTCATTATATACATATTTATATATAACTTTCTTTTGTGCTACAACAACAGAGTTGAGTAGTTGCAACAGGAACCTTAAGGCTTTCATGATCTTAACAATTTGAAAAACTTTATGAAACAAATTTGCCAACCCCTGTTCTAGAGGCCAGTGCTGGAGTGAAGTGAAAATATAATAAGTTCCTACTTTTTCTTTTTTGGGAATGAAGAGATTTTTTTTTTTAATTTCATTTATCCACTATTTTTTTTTTTTAAAGAAGTTCCTTTTTTAGCTTAGACTTTATCTGGAGAAAGCACATTATTAATACATAGATCCAGTTTTTCAAAAGACCAACTAAGGGACTCTACTGACTCTTATCATCTTTATTTTCTCTAACAGTGGCAATTTATGTTTTCCTTTATTCTTTAAATTTTGTTCATGAAGGAAAAATGCTAAGCCTTCTTGCAAAAAACAAAGGGTGAACAGAATTTTACTGCCAGACTAAATCCAACAGGTGGCGGTATTTCTCAAAGTTTCAAAACCAGCCAGCTTGCTTACTGAATAAAAATTTACATCTTAGTTTGTAGTTTCCTCACATTAATTCTGTGATTCCAGGATCATTAGTTTTATGACAAAGGGCTAAATAGTGGTGAAAAAAAGAGAGGTCATCAAATAACCAGAGATCATTTCATTGGCTTTATCCAGATCAGTGCTTCTATTGCTCGTGCAACAAATTCATAACCAATATTTGTCCCTATCTTCAGTCTGGTTGGGCAGTCCATGGTAAACTTCGAAATGACATGGGAAATATACTAAAGAGCTGAGATATTGAGTGGAGTCCTGGATGCATCGTATAGTAGCTGCATGAACTGGGAAGCTATTTATCTCTTGGACTAGCTTAATCAGTAAAAGACTTTAAATAGTAATTCCTACTTTATTGGAATTTTAGGAGGTTTTATATAGGATGTTGGCCAAAGTCCTTAATTTTTACTAAGAGGTTTTATACTAAATGTTATTATTACTATTAATCTTTCTTTTCTCTCAAATATTTTTCATGTTCTATTTTATTCTCTTGGAAAATTTTATTCTCTCAGACACATAGATTTCATCTTCTTAACTTTGAATGACCTCTAAATGATTACATTGATCTCATTGTTTAAAAGATTTTTAGTTCATTCTTATTCCCTAAGCACTGGAATATGGCTATCTGAAGGCACATCATTCCCAAATTGTTTCCCTATATGCCTTTACTTGTGTTTGTCTCCTACAATGCCACTGTCCAAAATGGAATCTGGTTTTACTTCACATCACAGTTTTAAAATTTTTCGTCCGAGTTAGCATGTTGGTTTTGTTGTTGTTGTTTAAATGTTTATTTTTTATTTTTGAGAGAAAGAGTGTGAGTGGGGGAGGGGAAGAGAGAATGGGGGACAGAGGATCCAAAGTGGACTCCGTGCAGACAGCAGAGAGCCCGAAGCAGGGCTCCGATTCATGAACCGTGAGGTCACAACCTGAGCCCAAGGAGGGTGCTCTACTGACAGAGCCACCCAGGTGCCCCTGTTGTTATTTGTTTTTCCTTTTCTTTGTATTTATTTTTTAAATCAGAACCGATCTTTCAAGTCCTTATAACATAGTACTATCCCCAGGCTATTATTTTGATAAGTCAATGTCAGAAAATGAAATTCAGCAATTTATAAACTATGTACAAGACGTTGTGGAAAATGTTTTAGTATGTAAAATTCTAACATCGAAAAGGTTACAACCACATGTGAACTATAGTAAGAGGAGATAATCCTCTTTGTAACAAGTTGAAGTAATCTTTTTTTTTCCTACTCATGTCATTACCAGATATCTACTTCCCATAGCCCTCTCTTTCTACAGAAACACTAAAGAGCAGTTGGTGGACATGAAAAATGTTGGCAGGCTTTCTGTACACCTCAGATACATGTCTATACCTCTAGATTTACCATGCCAGGTCACCATATAGGCCTCATGTTCCTCCATATCCCTGTGCCTTAAGGTTTCGTCTTTTTTTTTTTTTTAATGTTTATTAATTTATTTTTAGAGATAGCACAAGCAGGGGAAAGGGGCAGAGAGAGGGAGAGAGAATCTCACGCCGGCTCCATGCTCACTGCAGACCTGATGTGGGGCTCAGTCACACAACGGTGAGATCATGACCTCAGCTGAAATCAAAAGTCGGACACTTAACCAACTGAGCCACCCAGGCACCCCATGGATTAATCTGAAATATAATCCCATTATCCATCCTACGGGGAAGAGATTTATGCATTGTTTTTTTCGTCTTCACAATACTGTAGTCTATTCTGATCATTTTATCTAACACACATTTTGAAAAAGCAAAAAGAGTAAAATAATCAAGAAACTGTGTTGATTAAAGAAAGTCAATAGGAAAGATTAAAATTTCTTCTCAGTGTTAAAAGAGACCTGGCTGAGTTGGAATATAAATTTCTTTTTAAAAATTACTTACTTTTTAAATTTACATCCAAGTTAGTTAGCATATAGTGCTGATGATTTCAGGAGTAGAATCCAGTCATTTATCTCCTACATATAACACCCAGTGCTCATCCCAGCAAGTATCTTCCCTAATGCCCCTTGCCCATTTAGCCCATCCCCCCATCCACAACCCCTCCAGCAACCCTCTGTTTGTTGTGTATATTTAAGAGTCTCTTATGTTTTGTCTCCCTCCCTGTTTTTACATAATTTTTGCTTCCTTTCCCATATGTTCATCTGTTTTGTACCTTAAATTCCACATATGAGTGAAGTCACATGATATTTGTCTTTCTCTGACTGACTAATTTCTCTTAGCACTCTAGTGCTAGTTCTAGTTCCATCCATGTGGTTGCAAATGGCAAGATTTCGTTCTTTTTTGATTGCCAAGTAATACTCTGTTCCATCTATCTATCTATCTATACCACATTTTCTTATCCATTCATATGTTGATGGACATTTGGGCTCTTTCCATACTTTGGCTATTGTCGAAAACGCTGCTATAAACATTGGGGTTCATGTGCCCCTTTGAAACAGCACACCTGTATCCTTCAGATAAATATCTAGTAATGCAATTGCTAGGTTGTAGGGTAGTTCTATTTTTAATTTTTTGAAGAACCTCCACACTATTCTCCAGAACGGCTGCACCAGTTTGCATTCCCACCAGCAGTGCAAAAGGATTCCTCTTTCTTCACATCCTTGCCAAACATCTGTTGTTGCCTGAGTTGTTAATTTTAGCCATTCTGACTGGTGTGAGGTGGTATCTCCTTGTGGTTTTGATTTGTCTTTCCCTGATGATGAGTGATGTTGAGCATTTTTTCATGTGTCTGTTAGCCATCTGGGTGTTTTCTTTGGAAAAGTGTCTATTCATGTCTTTTGCCCATGAAATATAAATTTCTATATTTATTGCAAATGATATGAGCACATGACATTGTAATTATTCACTAAAGATTTACTCATTAGGGCTTAGAAAAGTTATGGTAATACATTAATTCAACAAACATTTGTTCAATGCTTTTTATATGTCAGGCACTGTGGCACATGATGAGGATATAATGATAACCAAAGTAGACATAATCTCTGTCCTCATGGAGTGTATTATTTTTTCACAGCTGGTGTAACAAATTACCACAATTTTGTGACTTAAAACAATACAGATTTACAGCCCTGTATATCAGAAGTCCAACATGGGTCTCACTGGACTAAAATCAAGGTGATGGAAAGAATGTATTCTTTTCTAGAATCTCTAGGGCAGAAACTTTTCCTTACCTTCCAGGGTCTACACACTGGGCTTGTGGCCCCCGTCTTCTGTCTTCAAAGCCAGCAATGTGGCATCTCTTTGACCCTTCTAAAGGCTCTCCACTTATAAGAACTCATGTGATTGGAGTGGGCCTACCTGGAAAATCCAAGGTACTTTCTTCACCTCAAGGTCTTTTTTTTTTTTTAAGTTTATTTATTTTGAGAGAGAGAGCCTGTGCACATAAGCGAGGGTAGGGAGAGAGAGAGGGAGAGAGAGAATCCTAAGCAGGTTCCATGCTATCAGTGCAGAGCCTGATGTGGGGCTCAATCCCACAAACTGTGAGATCATGACTTGAGCTGAAATCAAGAGTTGGACACTCAACCAACTGAGCCACCCAAGTGCCCCTAAAGGTCTGTACTCTTAATCACATTTGCAAAGCCCCTTTTGCCATGTAAAGTAGCATATTCACAGGTTCTGGGGATTAGGACATGGACTCTTTGAGGGTCATTATTCTGCTTATTACATGGAGCTCATAGTCTAGTACATGAGGAGCAGACTCAAATTCCAATGGGGCAGGCAGGTGACTAAAATGAATGAGATTGGCCAGTGACAGCAGTTGTGAATGAACTGAACATTCGTTCTGATTCTGAGCACATGAAAATACTGGCTGCATGTTGCCAGATCTTTTGGTATTTCGAGAAAAGCTACAAATCTTGATTATATGGAATCCACTGATCTTTAAAGTGTGAACAACTGTCTTAGGTTGTTTCCCCAGAAGCAGACCCTGATTTGAAAATTGGTATATTCCCTCTAGGGAAACTAGAAAGGGACTGAGAAAACCAGGACCAGGAAGGAAGAGAATACCAACAAGGGTACAATTTCAGGCAAAGTCCTACTGCATAACCTCAAAGGGGAACTCTGAAGCGTGTCATATCTCATAGTTAGCTCCACACACAGCAAGGGATCTGAGGCTTTATAATTGTGTAATTCTCAGCCATTGGTTAAGGATAGTTGAGGGGCATGTAAATTGCCTGGTATTACTTGGATTATCATGAATCAGTGCCCATGTTATTTTCTTACTTGGCCTGATCTTCATATGGCCCTAGACATCGGAGTAACAACAACTGTTAAAAGTATCTGTGTGGCTAGCTGACAGTCCTATTTCTAAACGTACTTCCAAATCTAGGAAAGTATGCATAGGAGATTGTAATAACGCCTTTTAGGTCAGCAAAAGGCTTTATAGTTTAGCCAGTTGAGCTCACATGTTGTGTAAACCTCTACATGAGAAGTAGAGCAAGCCAGTGTTGGTGAGAAAAATTTATTCCATTCTCTTTGATCCTTTCTTGGAAACCACCATCCATTGCCCAAGACTATATCTAACACTTGATTTTGCTCTCAAAAGAATGTCATCAGCACCTTTGCTACAGCTTCATGAAATAATCTAGCTTCTTATGAAATCATTGCTTTTTTTGTGTTTTCGGGGTGTGTGTGTCAGAAGATATTAATTTTTATTGATGTATCCTCCAAAGCACTAGAAGAACCCAGATGCATTAAAAATTTGTCATATGTTAATTAAGGCATCCAGGTAAACTGGCCCCTTCTAAAGAGTTCAAAGAAAATAAGTCAGTTGGTATTAAAAAATATTTAAGAACATCTGTGACTCCTTTGTCACTCCTTTCTGCAAGAATTTTGTAGGAATTTTGACAATGAACAAATTCGGTGAACACATTTAGTTATGAGTTAACCTACTCATTTTTGGATGCCATGAAGGGGGTGGAAATGGCATTAAAAAGTAACAATAGGCAGCTGAAAATTTAGGAAGTCAGTACTTTAATTTTATTATTTATAGGCTGAATGAAATTGGAAAAATAGAGCAGTTGACTATCATACCCAAGAGAACATGTGGTGTTAGTCTGAGGATAATCTCATGAGTCTTATTAAGGAAAGATATTATGACTGTGCATTGAAGGCTTTGGCTCAGTTCTGATTGTCTACACTTAACCTGTCCATAATTATATCCCCACAATACTCTAGATGTTGCAACCACTATCAATTGCCCAACTAAACAATAGAGTCCATATGGGCACATATGTCTTGTGGAGTTCAAATCACAATTTTTCATTAAAAATATTTTTTAATTGGTTTAAAGCATCAACGTCATATGCCGAAGGCTACCAGTGCACTAATTTGAAGACCATTCAGAAAAAAATAGTCAGAAATATTTATATGTTAAGTTCCTAGAAGTTTTCCATGAAGTCAATAACTTGGATTTGTTTTTATAGAATGTTGTTGAGTAAATTGCATGTATAATTCGCTAGTATCTCTTATATTTCATCTTTACACTGTCACATGTGAGGTCTCAAATGTTGTGAAACCTACAATTAATCAGGGTAGAGACAGGGGAGGTGACTTTGTCAAGTGCACATGAGGTGCATGTTTTTTGTTCCAAAATGGTGACAAGGTCAAAAGGATACCAGCTTAGCAGTAGGAAGGCTTGGTTATGACTTTAACTGACGTGTGACAACACATGAGTGCCTTAGCCTCTAGATATCTACTTCCTCATCTCCAAAATGAGGAGTTTAGATTTAGACAACTTTTGAAGTCTTTTCCAACTCTGACATTCTGCCTCATTTTCTGCTCCTCCATTCAGACAGACTAGAGACATGTCAGAATGACATCACTGTCTCCTCCCTTGCTAAACTGAGTTATCCTACACTTGTCTGGCCATTTCTCTTTTAATCTTGAAGTCTAAGCATGGGAAATATTAGCTAGTGTTCTGGAGTCACTAGACCCCATAAAGAAAGGCATGGGATTTTCTTCTAGCCAGTCAAGCCATTTGTTTCCTCTGCTAACATCATAAAAATTATCTGTTTCCACTCTTTTTGCTTTGACTCAGAGGCAGTGAAGAAAATTGGGGTTAAGATACCAGCCAAGTTTCTTCTTTCTAGCCACTTTCAACTTGTGGTCCTGGTAGGGGAATGGGAAGGAATTGATGAGGGGGTCTCTGGAAGACATGAATTCTATGGATTTTTCCACCTGCAGCATCTGGACCTTGTAGGACAGACCTTCGGGAAGGCTGTCCACTGGGACCAAGGTTTAGGATCCAGGAATGTCTCTGGATACAGGGACACTGGACTGCAGGGCTAGTTGAAATAGTTCAAAATTGTGTTTACAGCACTTACACGTTCTATTTGTTTTTTCCTCTTATCTCTGGTTCTGTGTTTTTTCTAGAACAATCTGTGAGCTCTTTTAGAGCCTGACATTTCTTCTTAAGAAAGGAATTATGTAGCCTATAGAGGAATGGAAAGCAAAGGGAGAAAAAAAAGAGAGGAGAGGAGAGAAAATGAACCACTTCTACTTCCTTTTTGGGCTTTCTTCCTATCTTGGAGATTTCTATTATGAGTGGAATGGGGGAAGGAATGGAAGGAGACCACATATTTTCCATACAAACCTTATAAAAACACTGCTTTTGTCCAAAAAGCCTTATATAGTCAGAGGGGACTGAGAGTTTAACCCAGAGAATCCCGGCTTTTATAACCTTGGCTCTGCTCCCAGGGGCCTCCCTTGGGGCCAGGTGTCTGAAAGCTGTATGAGACTGTCAATCCCAAGGGACCAGCACAGTTTCTCAAACCCCATGTCTTGTCCATTGCCTCATTCCAAGTACTTACTAGGCTTAAAAAGACAGTCAATTGAAATAAAATCATTCTAAGGTTGTTATGGGGACACCCAACCCAAGGTGATGTAGACTTAGGAGAGACTTAGAGGGAAATATCTTTCATATCTCAGTTTCTCAACCTTGGCACTAATGACAGTTTGTGTTGGATAATTCTTTAATTATTGGGGGATGGTAGAAGTGTTCTGTACATTGTAGGATATTAGCATTGGCCTGAACCTGCTAGGTGTCTATAGCTTTCCCCTTACCTTCCCCAAAGTTGTGGCTACCAGAAACATTTCCAGACAATGCCAAATCTCACTAGGGGACATAATCTTCCTTGATTGAGACCACTGATCTATCTTAAATAAATCTTGGTTTTACACTATTCTATCACATTTGGCAGAATGGTCACTATGGAAGAAGTTGATCCATGAGAAATTAATTTGACAAAAGGCAATTTCACCAAATTCCCATTTACCAAAAGATCAAGTGTCAAAAGATTAATTCACCAAATTTACCACATTTACTCCATTCATAAGACTTCTTTTAATGACTATTCTTCCTGAATATATTGAGTAAATTTTCAATAATAATAATAGTAATAATAATGATAACACATTCCTAAGAAATATGTACTTATATTCTTTGAACATATTTTAAAATTGTATCTTTAAACTTGTTTTTGGTAAATCAACAAAGATGGAAACAGCAAATTTTTTTCAGTGAGTGATTTTCAGAAAATCCACATCAGGGAACCAACTTAGAGTTCTACCTTATCTGTCCCCATGGCAGCAAAACTGGTATTTGTCTTGGAAGGGACCCTAGGACCATGAAGGTACCTCAGTAGACATCTTAAGAAGATGTGTCTCTTGAGAAGGATAAAGCAACAGGTATGCTGGTGTCACTTTGTGGCAAAGAAAACCAAAGGTTTCTCATCTTGGGTTTGTGTTCAATACATGAGTTCACAAAGCAAACATATGGATCACAGGCATTGTTTAGTTAATATCATTGTTTCTGTGCCTACATTAAAATAGTAATTTGGCCTTTTATTTTATTTTTTTATGTTCATTTATTCTTGAGAGACAGAGTGCAAGTGGGGGAGGTGCAGAGAGAGAGGGAGACCCAGAATCCGAAGCAGGCTTTAGGCTCTTAGCTGTCAGCATACAGCCCAATGTGGGGCTTGAACTCACAAACCATGAGATCATGACCTGAGCCAAAGTCTGATGCTTAACTGACAGAGCCACCTAGGTGCTCCAATAGTAATTTGGCCTTTAACAGATAGTACCTGTCGAAAAGGAACTCTCCTTGCTTGGGCTCCTTAATTGACATAATATTTATAATTTTCCCATGTTAGTTACAAGAACAGTATATGTTTAGAACTGGGCAAGAGAAGCAGTGCTATGGCGCACCTACTGCGTTCCAGTTAGTGTATGGAGGTTTTATTTGGGAAGTTTATGGGGACAGGGGACATATAGTTGAAAAGATGCAGGGAAGTAAAAGAGAAATGTGTGTATATGTATATGTGTGTATGTATTTAAATGTTTATTTATTTTTGAGAGAGAGAGAATGAGTGGGGAGGGACAGAGAAAGAGGGAAACGGAGAATCCCAAGCAATATCCATGACATCAGGGCAGAACCCAATGAAGGGCTTGAACTCATGAGTTGTGAGACCATGACCTGAGGCAAAACCAAGACTTGGACATTTAACTGACTGAGCTACCCCAGTACCGCAGAAAAGAGAAATATTTAAAAACCCTTCTTGTCCTGAAGTACCCCTAAAGCTCCACCATTAGATTGACTCCCTTGGGTAAGCAGTGAGATTGAGAGGCACAGATCAAGGAAACTATGCTCTCTGAAGAGGCAGAATTATTTAGAAGAGAGGAGGGTTCCGGGAATGCCATTAAAATTTAAGTATCCTTTAAATTCAAGTAAGGCTTAAGGTGTTCCTTTTACCCAGCTACCATCTTAGAGAAAACTTTCAGAGGGGTGACAGAATACATAAGATATGGAGTGTAGTTGAATGGAGACTGATAGGAAACTCTAGGAGCATAGGCCCAGCCCCCAAAATCTCTCATTGGAAGTGAAAGCCCTCAGCCAGCCTGCAAGCATGGTGGAGGTGGGAAGGGAAAGCACATTTCAAAACAAAGTATTATATATAGGTTTGGGTCAAATCCTTCCTTATGATGTTTATTTTTATTTTTTAAACTAGGGTTAGTCTGGTTGGCAAAACTTAGAGAAGATGTTTTTGGGTGTTTGCTGATCCATTATTCAACAATATGTTACAAGTTTAGAACTGCCATAGGAAATACGCTGTTGGCCTTCCATCCATATCAAACAAAACCAATACGGTACTTTTTCCTGATTAGCTCAGACTCGGCTTTAGAATCCTACTCATCACAGTAATTTAAGCAGCCGTTACCAAAAAATTAGAGTTGGCACATGAGTTAAAGCTCACTCATCATCTCAAATGCTTACAGATCAAGATGCATACCTAATTATTACTGTAGTATTATTACTAAGTTATCCTTTAAGAAATCTCTATTTTATGGTACCCACAAAATTTCTGTCAAAACCAGATCCTTGTCTTTATAGTGCCCCGTTTTGGCATGTACTTTGGAGTATACTTGGCTGGAGATGAAATGGCTTAGAAGAGTTTCCCTGGTATAGCACATTGTCTCATTCTTTCGCAATACTTTGAAAATCTCAAATCTTTTATTTGAAGGCAGAGAACTTTAAGCACTCAATAAATACTTGTTCATTTGACTTGTTCCAAATTCTCACATCATCACCAATGATAAATTGTATTCAGATAGGACGGTTCCGTATAACTTGATCCTTATTTTAATGAGAGAGAGTCTACTGTTTTGCCATTAGAGGAGGTCAGGAAGCCCACCTCCCATGCAAAGAGGTAGAGTTGAATGCCACATGACTATTCTTATGCAGCTTGGAGTTGCTCTACCGTGCTACATGGCTTCATTTATGTTTGGCTTCCAAAGGCCACGTTTTTAGGAACTTGGAAAAATCGCCTTTATCCTCTTCAAAGATGTTGCAATCTTTCAGAATAAAATGTATAACTTTAGCCAAAATAGGCCGCTGCCTTCCTCATTGTTATATTCCATGTTTCCCCAATTGCCTTAGAAATTTTTCCTTACACCTATCGACCATATTTGACTAATTTTGTAATCTTTTTGAAAGAAGGTCAATACTTTGTATATTTTAATGCATATTCATTATATACATACATATGTGAAATAGTTAACATTATAATTTCTGTGAGATATGTTAGTGGTGTTCGCAGCGGGCTCAGATCTGCTGCTGCATCACCATCTGTCTATTTATTTGTTTATTCAAGCAACAAATATTGAACCTCTTCTAAGAGCCAGGAACTATGACAGGAGCAATAGGAAAGATGATACTGGGAAATTGTGGCATTTTCCTTTGCTGGTAGATGCAGAAGCAATGTCTGCACTCTTTCATTAGAATAACAACGGTCTAGTGCTAATTTAGGGACCTTCACATTAGTTTTGTGTCTTCTGTACATAAAAAAAGAAAAACACACACCATTAGGGTAGCTTTAAATTCCATTATCTAGGTCATGTTACTGGTCTGTATTAGCATGAAGCTCATTGTCAAGTAAAATCTTTTTATATTCTCATGGGAGCTGCTAAGTCACATTCCTTCTTTCCTTAACTTATACAATTCATTTTCTTCTTATTCTCTGTACAGTTTCCTTCATTCTCATAAAACTTCACGTCAGCATCAGCCATATTTTTAAGCCCAGAGAGAATGTTTCGAATTAGTGTACTACTGATGTAGCTCTCCAAAATATTGGTTTCTAAAGATATAAGTATGCTTTTGCCATCAAACAAATCACTGATAAACACATGGACTAGGACAAGGCCAAACACAAACCTTGAAGCACAGTATCTCTCCAGTCAGGCACAAATTCCCCTCGCTCTGCCAAAACCTAGCTTACATTTCTTCACCTTAACCATAAGCTTATTTTGAAAGAGCTTGTCAAATGTCTCAATATATTCTCTCTTATCTACACATTTTGTTCCTCCTAATTGTAAATGAAATTACTTTAGGATACCTTCTACTTAGACCTGAGAATAGGCTATTTCCAGTTCTTAAGATAGGGCAAAATGTGGAAAGCATCTCTCTAAGAAAGATAAATTAGTTAGTGCAACTGAGGCTGGGTTGGAGACGGAAAGACAGGAAAAAGGAACACAAGAGAGGAAGCCACTGACACAATCAAAACAACCGGTAATGAAAGCCCCAGCTAAGGTATGCGAAGTAAACACGGAATGGATGGGAGAAATACTATGCATATTGGAAGGAAACAGTAGAGCTTCTTGGCTTTGAAGGAGACTCAAGGGTGACTCTGAAGCCCCAAAATGAAGAACTTTGGAGGGGCATCTAATATTCTAGTGTGTAGCATTTGGTATAGAACAGGAGACGTTAATTATCAATGTCAGTTTCACTTGAAATAACAAGTATAAAGTCACAGGCTACTTTCATTCATGACACATCACTTCACAACATTCTCCTTAGTTTCCCCTTGCTCCCTTCACCCCTAGCCCCTCAGATTTCTAAAATGAGTCTATAACTCAAACTGGTAATTGAAGGTTGGGCGTGAGGTTGAGGTTAGAGGCGGAAGAATGTTGGAAATCATACAGGAGGAAAACAGAGGACTGAAACAAAGAATTGGTCAGTGAGGAAAGAGAAACAAGAGTCCACGGATGAATATGAGCCCTCAACTACCTCACTGTCTAAAAAGCCACATGGACATCAATCAAATAATAGCATAGTGATCTAACTAGTACTATGAAGGTGTGCTGGGATCAATGCACTCAAGCTCAGGAGATTTACCAGAGTGTAAGGAAAAAGGATGTTGTCATTTAGAACATGAAACACTACTTAAAGAGGCATGGCTTGGGAGGAGAATCCTAGCAGGTAACTGCAGCAGTCAGAGGGCAGCTATCATGAGGTAGGAGAACAATGAAGTCACATACCATGCTTGCATCTGTCCTGAACATAGGAACACATGCACAATGCCTAATTCTTGACCTTCAATGTTTTTGTTGCCTACCAATGAGCAATTAGCACACAACGGTATGTGAATCCAACCCAGGGTTAGAATGAAATGTTTCAATAAATTATGCCTCTACTCTCAAACAATAGTGTCATAAATTTGCCAAGCTGATTTTGGAAGCCAGAATAGCCCACATAAATCAATTTTAACTGGGAAGGTTTAGATCTAATCTCAATTAATAATGAACTTCAAATGGGATGTTGTCTTTACTCCAGCAGTTACCCAAATAAATATAGATCATTTATATTTTGACTTATCCCCATGGCTCTCACCGTTAGGACACTGGAATTATTGTCAATGGCAAAACAAAAAAGGAGAAAGAGAAGAAGGGGACTGGGAAAATGAATTTAAGTCCAACTTTTTCTTACTAAACACTTCCCTTCTGTTCAATTTTATTATTATTTTCAGAGAGCTATTAAATGTCATGTTTGGAGTAAATGTCATTAAACATCCAGAGGCAAATTAGAAAAATAACATCTGAATTTAATGATAAAATATCTCCTTAGAACTATACAAGCTGGTGAAAAGAGACTTCTCTGTACCTCATCATCCTCCCACATGTTCCCAACTCACACTCTACCGCCAACCTTTCCTCACAAGGACATCCAGTGACAATGTGATTAACCAATGAAAGACAACTGTCTCACTGGCTTAGACTGTTTTGAGCTGCTTTAGTTATGAAGAAAGAACACTTTATTTTTCCCAAAAATGTTCTCCTTAGGATACCATGTAAACCATCCCTCAAGTTGGTGATTGGAGAAATTGCACATGATATTTAGCAGTTGCATTCTTTCTAAATGTCAGCAACATGCTGGCCAACACTCAGATTGTAGAATGGGAGTATTCTAACTTTAGAGACTTTTTAAAGGGAAAATTTTGTTCCAAACCCACATCAACCTATGGTGAGAAATGTTTTTAGGCTATTTTCAAGAGAGGTCACTACATTATTGATGGTCCTTTAGAAATACCGATCCGATTGTGCTTCGCATTGTCATTGGTTTAGAAATACCTAAGACATTTGTTTTCTAGCTTGATCTACAAATTTATTTTAATAATGATTCTACGTAATTGTTTTAGTTTCTTCTTCAGATGAAGGATTATCATAAGCCTTTGGAGTAGGGGGAAAGAGACGGATATTTATTTAATACTACGTTTTTTTTTCCCTAGTAACTTAAAAAATGACTTCTATCTTAATATATTCATTTCACTTTTTTGATAATAATGTAATTTATTGAGCAACTACTATGTGATGATTCTGTGCTGAGAATATTCCACATATTGTCTCTAACCCTCTCAACACCCCTGCATTCCAGGTATCATTAATTCTCTTTTACAGATGAAGGAGTTGAAAAATGGCAGACATAATATTTGAGTTGATCTAGTGAATCCAAGATTCATGCTTTAATTAGATCAAAATGGCATCTTCTATGCAAGAAATGATGACTTCATGTACAGTTTTCTGTTCACACTCTCCCATCATAACATCACCCATTAGACTATGGTAAATGTAGTTTACTGCAGTAAATGTCATTAAAAATCTAGAGGCAAATTAGAAAAATAATATCTGCATGTGTTTGTTTTGTTTTGTTTAACATTTATTTATTTATTTTGAGAGACAGAGAGAGCGAGTGGGGGAGGGGCAGAGAAAGAGGGGGAGAGAGAGAATCCCAAGCAGGTTCTGTGCTTTCAGCCCAGAGCTGTATGCAGGGCTCAATCTCACCAAGTTTGAGATCATGCTCTGAGCAGAAATCAAGAGTCAGATGCTGAACCGACTGAGCCCCCCTGTTCCAGGTGCCCCAATATCTGTGCTTAATAAGAAAATTTTTGTTAGAGCGGTATAAATTGGTGGAAAGAAAATCTCTGTACCCCTACATTTTCCCACAGACATCTCATGATAAAGCACATATCCAGTGAAAGACAACTATCTCACTGGCTCCATAAGTGAGAGGGCATGTACAAAGTTTGAAAGGTCCTCCCCACCCACCCACACCAGTCGTCACTCATGTAGCTGAGAATCTAGATATCTTCACAGCATCATGATTCTCTAATTAATCATGGGTCCATATAAAAAGGGTCACCTGAAAGACATGTATGTACCTCCATAAAATTACTACCCCGAACATGGTGCACTGTAATTTAATATTTCTTAAGAATCATTTGGATGCATTCTTACAGTTCAGTTCTGGGAAAATTTGTATTTCCTGATGAAAGAAATAACAAAAGTTAAGAATATTAATAACAAAATAACTCTGAGGAAAATAGCGTGAAGTGTGGGGAAGAGCTCATCAGCAATGGAGACCAATTATGTTTCTGTTTTGCCGTGTGCCTGGGTTCTCAGAAAATTGAGATTTATATTGTGCATTAAATTGCAGCACTTACCTTTAGCCTAAATTGCTGGCAAAAATGAGTTATCTTTTGATGGCTCCTATTATTTGATATTTAATCTTTTGTTCTTAGTTTAATTTTCTGTTTTATATGTCTTTGATCTTAAGATGTCTCCAATAACTTTTTATGTGAAACGACTGTAAACAATACAATTAAAAATAAAACAGTTTTTATTTGTTCCGCTTAAGAATGCCTACATCTTTTTTCCTACATTGTTTGCATTAATCACACAAATCTAATCATTCATAGTTTCCTTTGACTCTTTCTTAAAGATTCTTTCTTTCCTTCCTCTTCCTCTTACCATTTCCACCTCCCTCACTCTAATCCAAACTTTCCTCATTGTTAATTTACTGAACATTCCCCAACTATTTTCCTCTCCCCAATCTCTTTTCTTTCCAGTTATTCTCCTCTCCCTCCTGCCCATAAATGGGCTTTGGTAATTACTGCATTCCAGTTGCTGTGTACTTGTAGTTTAATGATGAACAAGATATACCCCAAAGACAGACCTTAAATGAATACTATTAATCAGATGAATACTGCAACAGAAAAATGTACAGGGGCTGCTCTGATATAACACAGGGTTTCTTACACTTAGCACTATTGACATTTTGTATCGAGGTGGGGAGGGGCTGTACTGTATGCATTGTAGAACATTTAGCAGCATCCCTGGCCTCTACCCACTACATGCCAGGAGGACTCCCTAGTTGTGACAAGTGAGTGTCTCCTGGTATTTAAAACGTCCCCTGATGGCAAAATTGCTCCCTATTTGAGAATCACTGCTCAACTGTATAGTCTATGTGGGTTGGGGGTGGCTTTGTGTGGCAATGTTTACCTGTTAATAGGCCATTTGGATTTAGAACTGAAGGACGAGTATGAATTAGTAGGAATTAAGTTGTGGAAAGAAAGGGGTAGGAGGCTGTGGGGGATGGGAGAGTCTCAGTGTTCTAGGATGGAAGCCTAGTACATCAAAGACACTGAGATGAAAATGAACCTGGAAAATTCCAGGAGCTGAAAGAAGCCCAGTGTGGACTACTGATACAGAGTGTGTTGAGAGAGTGGCTACCACTAAGGTTGAGAGATGCACCCATCCAGACCGTCTGTGGAGACCATGTTCAGAACTAAGAACAGTGAGAAACACTAAATGGTTTTTAGCAGGAAAATGACAAGATATTGAATTCAACCAGGATAATGGTTGGAGTTGGGAGGAAGGGGAAGACAGCCTACAAGTGTATCTTCAGTGAATGAGGTTGGGGCTGGTCAGGTGTGTTGATGGCAATGACAAGTAGCAGGGGTCTGGCCATTGGCAATGGCATAAGAACATGTATATATGCATACTCCTCCTATCTATTTTAACAAGAGGGTCAATTCTGAAAGAATCTTGGAAGCCTTTGTAGGATAATACCACCTACCCCTCCCAACCCTTGGGGAGGGAAGGTGAGCATGATACAGAAGGAGCAGCTCTGACTGGAAAGGAGCATGGAGGAAGCAGCTTATAGGAGACAAGGAGAGAGAGAATGTTTGTTGAAGAGGTCAAGGACACAAGGCCGTTTTCATCAAACTCCTGAGGATACTGTTGTATGCAAGGAAAACAGGGGGTGGAGTCTGGGGCTAGAGGGAAAGGAGGTACAGCTATTTCTAGAAAAGACAGCCTGGCATGGTTTAGATGTCTGGGGATCCTGACCCTTTGGGCAATAAGCAGGGAAGGCTGGGAATGTGATACAAGGAAGATTAGCTCTGAGTATCCTGTGGGGCAGACAGGGAGACCTGGAGATTTTGGTATCATGAAATAAATCCTCCCAAACACCCACTTCTATAATGCTACCCTCTAATCCATTCCTCCCCAACCCTTCCAGAAACCTGGCAAACAAATAAGACCTTTTACAGCCTATCTTCCAAACCTTGGTTGCAGTTTTGCTTCAGATGAGCTTTGCTCTGCCTGGCCTGGTCTTATCATTGTGACAGTGTGCCTTGTTCTCTTCCCCTGTCCATGTCCCAAACTGGGTTTTTCCTCTCCAAACCCTACCCAGTTTAGAGGGCCTAGCTCATATCCTACCTCTTCTGTGGTACCTTCTCAGACCACTGTACCCACAAGTGTTGCCTGCTCTTCTTTTTTTAAATGAAGTTTACTTATTTATTTAGAGAGACAGAGAGAATTTCAAGCAGGATCCCCACCACCAGCACAGAGCCTGATGTGGGGCTCAAACTCATGAACTGTGAGATCATGACCTGAACCGAAATCAAGAACCAGATTGTTCAATCAACTGAGCCACCCCGGTGTTCCTGTTGCCTGCTCTTTTTTTTTTTTTTTGTCTGCTCATCTTAATTGGCATTTAATTAAAAAGTGCTTTGGGGCTTCTTCTGTGCTGCTTTCTTATATATTAATTTTTCATGGCTGTGAATTTGTGTTTTCTAAAGCTGAATTGCAAATTTCTTGTCATACAGGATGAGGCTCTATGTCTCTTAATATACTCCTAAAGGCCTAATATAGGACTTGACACATAAAAGTCATTCAACTGTTATTTGATTAACACATTGGTTAAGATACATATCACTTTCCTGAGAGAGATGCATGGGAGCATTGGAGTTCCTGCCATGTGGCAGGTACACTCAAGGTGTGAATATGCCTGGGCATTTATTTTTTTTCTCCTTTGCACAAAGGCTCTGGGAAGGACTCTGGCATGCTACTATGCTCATTTAAGGAAAACCCACTGTCTTTTGTCAGACAACTCTGGGACAGACCCAGAATAGCAACTTCAAGTCTTCAGCTTTAGCAACAAGGAGGTGAGAGCAGTTCTGGGCCTGGATGGAGGGGTCAGGAATGCAGGGAAGGACTGGATTGAGTCAGATCACCCGCGGGGGACTACAAGGACATTGGAGCCGGGGGAAGAACAGGAGGTTGAGGGATGTCAAAAGGAGGTGACAATTATCCAACAGTTTGCCTCCAGTTTGTGTTCTGAAGTTTAAATTGTGAACTGCTGCAGGGAACATTTCAGAGAGAGTGAGCAATGAACAGACTTTTACTTCTATGGTCATATTGGAAATACATATTCTTCCCCAGTTTGCATTTTCAGACCCTTAGCTGAAACAATAGGTGTGAGGAAAGGACAGTTTGGTGTCGGCAAAGAAAGAAAAGAGTGGTGATGTGCTCACGTTTGACCAATTTGAGCACTTTCAAACAAAAATGTGGCTTTTACTCTGTTTTGTACAATGACATCTTTGCCAACTCGCCTCCCCATAAGTACAGATGATGGTAGATCCGTTTTTCCCAACCTGTCACTGTTTGGCTGCTCTTTGGTAATTGGCAGATTTTTCTGTCTCCCTCTGGTTGGGGGTGGGGGCAGTAGAGCTCTAAACCAGGCACAGGCAACACTCTAACAAAGGCCTGACTGATGCCAAGCATGATGGGAGGGTTACTGCATTGTCTTTCCACATTACCTTTTTATTATTCCAGCTCAGGTTTATTTTCACCATTAATAATAACACTGATGTGTGGTGAGTCCTTCAGCAAGCCTGAAACTGAAAACTCACTTGTTTTATAGAGTGGGGGTTAGTTTTCCAGGTCTCCCTGCCTCGCTTGTGTCGATTTCTCTTAGATTTGGGTCTAAATCAAGTGCCTGTTGAGAAATTCCTACTCAATTGGAATAGGTTACCATGTGTATTAACCATATCTTTTATTTTCAGATGCTTTGACATCTTGGGGCCTTGCTGACCCTGAAGGAGGACTGCTTCTCCTGGGATTAGCTAATTCCTAGAGATTGCAAAACTTCTAGCATATCTTCCATATGCAAAGCAACCGATCCAGAGACCATACCACCTCCTTCTTAGGGCCATTCTCATACTCATACTCTAGGCCACTGTCTTTCTGCCCTAGTTACCCTAGGACCAGGGACCAGACAAGCAGGGACCACCCCCTCTCCCCAGAGCCTGCTGAAATTACTTAAACTAGCCATTCCTAAGTTGTTTAAACTTTGTTCCTTTTTGCAGAAAACCACAAAAAGGCTCTAGTCTGTGTTTCCCCCTCACTCCTCTGCCTCCTGACCGACCCCGATACTTCCCTGTGTGACCCCTCATATGATGTAGCATGCCCCTTTCACTTGGGATCTGGGTAACAACTATCTTTTCAAAGATAATCATCGCCTAAATCTGTTGTTGTCCTCACCATACCTAGATAATAATAAAACCTGCTTTTTCAAACATGCATTTACAAATACTGAACCAACTTGCATCATAACCTTATAAATGATATGGCCTTCAATATCAGCTGAGTCCATTTTTGTGGGTCATATTAATCTTTTCTGAGCCACAAATATTAATATTCCCCAATCTTCACTGTGTAAGCTAGTCACAGAGAATCTGGATGAATGTTTTATTATAATCCACATCAAGTTTATGTCACTATATAGATCGCTTTAACATTACATTCTCTATAACTAGATTATGAGGTATTTGAAGGCGGGGGAAATGGTGATACTGTTGTTTTTTTGTTTGTTTGTTTTTACTAAAGGGGCATGATACTTTTTTGGCATTTCTGGCAGCATGGTGAAGTGAAATGAGTATATACTTTTGGCCAAATAGTGCTTAACCTCCACCTGAAAAGTTTCTTTTCAATTCAGTGTCAGTTTTGGAAGGGATAAAGCTGAAGTGGTAAGAGAGAATAGAGACAATTATTTAGTCAATGAGAGAAACCGGTTTAGTCATGTGGCCACTTAGATAACCTATAAAACCTTACGCTACCCTTTTATTATGTTAGTCACAGGGTAGGAACCTTGTAAGTCACGGAGATAAACTTCTTGTTAAATGTCTTCCTTTTGTGTTTTGTATGTAGAACGTGTACATTCTAGTCTTCCCTATCTGTCTAAAATAGAGTTCATATTACAGTTTAATCCCTACTCTTGTAATGGGAACTCATAACAGCCCCAAGTATACTCCAATTATTTCCTCACCAAATCAGTAGATCAGCCACAGTTAACAATGGCATATTGTTATTCTCTCTCACTAGAACCATGTCTGTTGCCGACAAAGGTCCCTAGAGAGGCTTCATGGCTCGCTCTGCTGAAAATACATAGGATCAGCACTCCTATAGGGATGCCAAAGGTGCTATTCCCAGCTATGGGGTATTCCCCTGGGTACTGGCCCAGAAGTGCCAGACTTAGGTTTCACTGGGAGACAGGAAGAATCATTTCCACTCTGCTTCACTGCTACCTTTCATGACGTTTCCTGTGGATAGTTTGACTTTCGGGTTCATTACTCTAACCGTGGTGGTTCATACCCAGCTCAAGGAGTCAGAGGGTGATAGATCTAGCAGGCCACCTACTCATTCCTTCTCTCTTCTCAGCTCTTACCTGCCTCTCTTTCCACCCAGCAATATAATTTACTCAAGATGCAGCATGTGCACCAAAAAGTTTTTAAAATACTGGAGTCCATACATTTCAACTTCACCGTGGATGCTTTGCTTTACCTCTATCTGTAAGAGACCCCTTAAGATGGTTTTCCAGGGCAAAGGAAGATCCACACCAAAGGTGAGTTCAAGTCCCCACCATTTGCAGTAAGAGAAAAACTCAATGCTTTGAAATTATAGTTTTTCATTCTATTTTCTCCATCAGATTCTTGGAGATCTTAGGGCTGATTTAAAATTCAAGGCCAAGAACTTCTTTTTCTTCATTTGTCTTTGCAATAAGGCAGTTTCTACTAATCTAGGGGTTTGCAATGCTGGATGCATATTAGAATCACCTTGTGGCAGGGGGTGGCTATTAAAATATATTGGTAACTGGAGTCCACCCAAGATCGATTACATTAAGATCTGTGAGGGCAGGGTTCAGAAACTGATAGTTTTTTAAAGTTGTCCAGATGATGACACTATACATTGGGATTAAGAACCACTGTTGTAAGCACATGACTTAGGGACAGGGAACTCCAATTTGAGAAACTGACTAGATAGATTACATCTATTCTTCCTCCCATGTGAGACTTCAGGAATCACTATCCTTTTCCTTGTTTGACAAGTAAAGGGCAACTCAATCTAATTATCACTAATTGCTATCCCCTGTGACATGAGCTGATTCTTGAAAGGTTTGAAGTTGTTGGATCAGCACTCTGATTATTTTCTTGTGGGCACTTTGCTGCCATTAGGAGACATTGTCTCCAGGTGGGCTTCCACTCTAGTTGTTGGTTTCCCACAGGTGGGGTTAATAAAGGAATCAATACATTTATCTTCTTCTGGATTCTCCTGAAAATAATACTTTCCTTCAACTGGGAAAATGTATATACACAAAAATAAATTATATACACTTTCAGAGCAGGGGTTAAATAAGTTTAAAACAAAAACCTAGATAGCCTGATTTTATATTCACCAACTCTGAATTATTGTTAAACATTGCTTACCATAGTTATGGCTTACTTATCCTTGAGCAGAATTAACTCAATCTGAGTATCAAAGTGGATTTATGTACCAACATCACTTGCTTTTTTAATTTGACAGCTCCAGTAGGAGTCAAAATTTCTGAAGTCTTTTATTCAGGCTGGAATTCTCTTAACAACCATTTAATACTTTCATAGAAAAGGTATCTGTTTGGGGTTTCAGCATCTTAGCACTCTATTCCTATCTGATTTCAGTTGAAGGAAGCAGAAAACCACTGAGAAAAGTTATAGAGATTTGACCTTGGTAAAGCTACTCATTGTTTCCTCTCTCATGGAAAACTGTCTGAGTATCTCTTCCAGTTCTTGCTCCATCTGGTATTTACCATGCATTTATGTGCCTTGGCACTATTATCAATCAGAAAAAACCTAGAGGCATAAATTGTTTGCTTAAAGCTTTAATTACTAAAGTCTCAGTTTACCAGGACAAGATAATTAAAAAGAACATGTGTTATAAGTAGTAAAAAATATATTTAAACAACAACATTGTTTTTCCATGGCACAGCAGAAATGTGACTCTTATTTTAAAAATTACACTGAAAACATAGTGAAACTTTCTTAATGTTTTCATACATAAAAAATATTTTCCAAGAATATCAGTTTCTTTTTTTCCATTCTTTGGACCTTACTTGAAATATAATGCTTCCATTGATATGATCTAGAAATTAATTAGATGTTTATAAAAGTTAATTTAATTGACAAAGAACATGTCAAGAATTTTCCATGTTATTGTATTATTAAGGATTGGTAAGTGTCCACATTGGTAATGGAATAATATTCAGTACATGCAGAAGAAAAGTATGTCTTTCAAGAAGGTGTATAAAGGCACCACTAAAATTACACATGTAATGAAGATAAATTTGAGTCTTGAAATAAGGAATTAATGTTACCCATTATCTCCCTTAGTTTTCCAATGGGGATTTGTATAGAGTCTTTCATATAATGAACAAAAGGATGGTGTTTTATTTTGTGAATTCATGGCCTAACTCATTAGAATACAATGATCATTTATGTATTAGAAACGTGGAAGTGAGACAAAGACTGTGACTGCATAGTGTACACAATATACCACTCGTCTTTGCTGCATCTGTAGCAAAGTCCATCTGCACTATTCAGTTTCCACAGCTATTGCTTTCTGTAAAAAAAGATCAGGTAAGTCACACACTCAATATAATTGAGCACAAAATTACTGTCATTAATATTATTTTAAGTGAGTGAATTGTCAGAAGAATTTGTGAACGATTCCAGGGTATAAATCACCTTGAGTTTGCACCAAGAGCAACCTCTTGTCTTTCTACCAAGTCTCTACCAGTCATCTCTACAACCTCATCCCGTGTGACCATCCTATTTTTCAGTCAAACATCCACACATACATCTAAGAATTGTTTTTGAAGGCATACTACGTGTAAAGCTATGTGCTATATGGAGACAAAGATGAGTGCGACACAGTTCCTCAACACAGTAAATTCTTTTTTACTTTTAACTGCAATCTAAGGCAAAGTATGTCAAATAACCATAAGAAACGTTGAAGTAAAGCTCATAGTGGTTTGAAGGAGAAATACCCGGCTTGGTAACTAAGGCAAACCTAATAGAAGTAATATTTCATCTGCTCCTGCATTAAACAAATACAGGCAATGAGAATAGCATAAGATTCAAGTGGCAGTGGTAGTGGTGGGAAGGGGAGAATGATAGATTTTCAACAAATAGGGGGAATATTTCCAAAGAAAACAAATGGTGCAAAGGAGTGCTCTTGAAGGAATATTCATTGAAATGATGCATACTTTTCTATAAATCAGGAATTAAAGTACAAAAATTTTTAAATTCAATTTATTAAAACTAAAAAAAAAACCCCTCCAACATTTCAGCCATTTCTTCCAGTCCCTCATTCCCCACTTCTGGGAATCACCAATCTGTTCTCCATATTTGTGAGCTTGGATTTGTGGACTGATTGATTCCACACGTAAGAGAGATCATATGGTATTTGTCTTCTTTTGTCTGATTTATTTCACTTAGCATAATTCCCTCAAGATCCATCCATGCTGTGGTAAATGGTAAGATTTTGTTATTTTTTATGGCTGAATAATATTCTGTTATATATATACTGCAATTTCTTTATCCATTCATCCATCAATGAACACTTAGGTTGTTTCGTATCTTGGCTACTCTAAATAATTTTGCAGTGAACATGGTGGTGCACATATTCTTGTCAAATACTGTTTTCATTTTCTTTGGATAAATATACAGAGGTGGAATTGCAGTATCATATAATGGTTCTATTTTTAATTTCTTGAGGAACCTCCCTCCATACTGTTTTCCGTGGTAGCTATAACACCTCACATTCCACCAACAGTGAAGGAGGAGTCCCTTTTCTCCATACCCTTGTCAATACTTATTTTTTATATTTTTGATAATAGCCATTCTGACAGGTGTGAGGTGATATCTCATTGTGGGTTTTTGATGTGCATTTCCCTGATGATCACTGATGTTAAGTATCTTTTCATGTATCTGGTGTCCATCTGTATGTCTTATTTGGAAAAATGTCTATTCAGGTATGCTGCCCACTTTTTAATAAGATTGTTTTTGTTTTTGTTTTTGCTACTGAGTTGTATGAGTTACTTATGATTTTGGATATTAACCCTTTATCAAATATATGCTTTGCAAATATTTTTCCCCTTCAGTAGGTTGCCATTTTAATTTGTTGATGGCTTCCTCTGCTGTACAGGAACTTTTTAGTTTGATGTAGTCCCATTTATTTTTGTTTTTGGTGCCTTCGGTTTTTGGAGTTAGAGCCAAAAAAACCCACCACCAAGACCAATATCAATGAGCTTACCACTTATGTTTTCTTCTATGAATTTTATGGCTTCAGGTATTATATTTGAGTCTTTAATCCATTTTGAGTTTATTTTTGTGTAAGAAAGCAGTCTAGTTTCATTGTTTTGCATGTGGCCATCCAATTTTTCCAATGCCACTTATTGAGAAGACTGTTCTTTCCCCATCATATATTCTTGACTCTTTTGTCATAAATTAATTGACCACATATGTATGAGTTTATTTCTGGGCTTTCTATTCTGTTTCATTGATGTTTGTTATCTGTTTTTATGCCAGTACCATACTTTTTTTACTTACTAAAATACACTTAAACTTAGGTTTGAATCAGGGGAAAGAATATTCCAAGTAGTGATAACAAAAGGCCCTAAGATAGGTACAAGCTTAATATGTTTGAGGTATGGTAAAAACATGACCATAGCTGAAGCAGTTGTGAAGGGGACAATGGTAGAGGATGATGTTGGAAAGGAAGTTGGGGACTTGCTCTTACAGGACTTGTAGGCCACGTAAGGGTGTAAGCTTTATTTTAATTACAATGACAAATTATTAGAGAAGTTTAAGTAGGGATGTACATGGTTAGGTGTATATTTTAAGAAAACATGGTGGTGTCAGAGGACTAAGAGCAGAAGCCAGAAATTCAGTGTGGAGTTTCTTGAAATAGTCCATGTGAATTATGATGGTGACTTGGCCTAAGGTGGTGATTGTTGAGATGGAGCAAGAAAAGTCATTATCAGTTTTGAATACTGAGTGAATAGAATGTGTTGGAGTAGCCAGGGCAGTCAGAACATCACAGGAATTAAAAATAACACCTCGACTTTTTTTTTTTTTTTTTACTTGGCAAAATGTGGGCAAGGTTGGGTGGGCAGGGATGCCATTTTCTGGGGTCGTAAAGAGGTGGGAAGGATTAAACAGAATGCCAATTTGACATTCAAAAGAGACGTCAATTAAGCAATTCATTACACAAGTCATGAGTCTCAAGGAGAGATCAGAGCTGGAGATACAGATTTAGGAGTTTTAGGCATACATGGGGGGGGATTAAAGCCATGAGACTGGATAAGATCACCTTGGGAGAAAGTATGACTAGAGAATGGTACAGGTACATCCCTAGAAAGTCTAATGAATTATCAGAGAAGGAGGAACCAACAAAGAATAAAGAGAAGGAAAGACACTGCTCTAATCATCAATTATCATATTAAACTGCAATGTTACAATGTTCTCAGAAGCTATTGTAATACGAAAAGGAATTTTCATCCTTTTGTGTCTCTGCCAACTGACTTCCGACTGCTATACTTTTTTTTTTATTACTACTCCTCGTTCAAGATGTGAGTTCTTAATTTGCTGTGTTTAATATGCAGTGTACCAACAGATTAGTTATCTCTTCTTGTTGAAGAAGCGTGACAAGCCTAACTAGACAAAGATGCCCACTCTCACCACTTGTATTCAACATTTTATGGTGGATTCTAGTGTAGTAAGACAAGGAAACAAATAAAAGAATTGGGTAAAAGGGGGGGCACCTGGGTGGCTCAGTCGGTTAAGCATCTGACTTTTGATTTTGGCTGTCATGGTCTCACAGTTTGTGGGTTTGAGCCCTGCATTGAGCTCTGCACTTACCATGCAGAGACTGCTTGGGATTCTCTCTGTCCCTCACTTTCTGCCCCTCCCATGCTCACACACACATATGTGCACACTCTCTCTCAAAAAAATAAAGAAAACATTTTTTTAAAAGAATTGGGTAAAAAAAGTATAAGAATTGGAAGGGAAGAAACAAAACTATTATTATTTTCAAATTATGTGATTGGCTAACTAGAATACAGCACATAATCAACAAATTGTTAGAATAGGAGAGTTTAACAGAGTAATCTGACATAAAGAAAAATACAAAATGAAGTACACATCTATGCAGCAGTACAAACCGAAAATATTTTTTAAAAATAGAAATCATTTATAATAGCAACAAAAAAGATATTTAGTAATAAATCTAACAAAAGGTTTGCAAGACTTATATAGAAAACAGTTCAAAACTTCAAAATAAAGATGTGAATTTTTCCCCAGTTATTCTATAGACCCCATGCAATTCTATTAAAAAACTCAACTGGGTGTTTTAAGGAACTTTATTAGCTGGTTCTAAAATATATAAGGAAGAGTGGATGCCGAAGATAGCTAAGTCATTAAAGAAGTAGAATAAGGTGGAGAGATTTATTTTACTAGATATTAAAAAATATTTATTATATACCTATTAGAATGAAAATAGTGAAATATTGAGGCACAGATAGACATAATGACTTGAACAGACCAGAGAACCCAGAAACAGATCTAGCACATATGAAAAATTGATATAGGATAGAGGGGACATGATATATCTTTGGAATAATTATGAAGTATTACATACGGAAAAAATGAAATCAGATTCTTACTTCACACAAAGCACACAATTCTGTTTGAGAGGGATTAAAAGAGTTGAATGTGAAATGCAAAAAACTTTAAACTGTTTAGAGGAAATACAACAGAATATTTTATATTGGTATAGGGAAGGATTTCTCAAATGTGACACAAAACCACTAGTCATTAAAAAAATTAACCTAGGGAATGCTAAAATTAAGAAATTCTGTGCATCAGAAGGACTCATAAATACAGCAAAAACTATGGGCCACAAACTTGGAAAATATGTTTGCAACGTATAAAGTGGATAAAAATATTAATATTCAGAATTAGGGTGGTGGTAAAATTTCGAGGCAGACAATCACATTTTATTCTGAGTTAATGGCAGCTCTGCATTTGAGAATGTGCTTTTTGGAAATGTGCAACATGGCAACATGTTCTAAAATATATAACGAACTCATAAATAATAAAACAAACAACTAAATAGAAAAAGTTAAAAGACACAGATATTTCATGAAAGAGCAAATGCAAATGGCTTATCCGTGTCATAATAATATGCTAATCTTCAGTAGTAATAAGAAGAATATAAATTAATATTAATAAATATTAATAAAATAATGTGGGGGCCCTCCTGTTAAAAATTTTAAATAAAATCTGTGAGTTCTACATAACTGAATAAAAGTGCTATATTTTATAGGACAATATGAAGAATCTCTTGAGTAAATAGGATTCTATAAACGTATGTGTTTAACAAATAATTATCTTTAAAAATATCTTTGAATTCCATTTTAAAGCAAAAGATATAATGCATATATCCCTCTCTTGATGAAAATGGATATTTTCCTAAAATTCTCCTGTGCAATCTCATATAAGCAAACAATCCATTTTCTTCTGTCAATGGTGTCTTGGTAATGCATGAGATACAGCTTCAGGGTAGAAATGCTCTTCTGAACTTTCCAAACCTCTCCAAAAGGTGGCTGAGTAGCAGCCTGTCAAATTAAAGAAAGGTATTCTCATTCAAGAGGAATTTCAGTTTCATTTAAAAAGGGGGGTCCTTCCTAAACAGTCTTGTGGTCTGAGCTTTTTGCTTGTGGTACGTGCTGCTGTTAAAAGCGGCTCAATTTTATTACATGTAAAAAACAATCTTCCAAGGAAAATAATAAATACATTTCTAATTTTGTCCTTGTGGGATTATTCCATTGGAAAAAATTATGTGACGCCTTGGGCCAGGTATCCAAAAACAGTTGGAAGTCAAGAGCACTGGAGAGGGCACTCAGCCTGAATGTTTTGTCTGCAGAATGTGAACTTTTAAAATTTTATTCCTTCTAAGTTTTGCTCGAGACATCTTTGTTTTCTCCAGCCTTTCCTTGCAGACATTTATTTTTAAAATTTGGTTAAGGATTATTTTCATGGGCCTGCTCAATAGAGTCTTGAGTAATAGGGAAAAATGGTTTTTACTTTTACTTATCTAGATATTTGCTCAATATTCCACTACAGTTGTTCTTAATCTTTATGGAGCTATAGATTTGAAAATATTATAAAAGCCTAAAAATTTTTTATAGGCACATGTAGTTGAAGGGGACTGTAGTCTCCCAGATTAAGCACCTGTGTGTGTGTGTGTGTGTGTGTGTGTGTGTGTGTGTGTGTGTTTAAGACACCATCCTTTTTCCACTGAGAATTCCTGGCTTCCTTTTCAAATATTAGTTGACCATATAGGCAGGGGTTTAATTTCTGTACTCTCTATAATGTTCCATTAGTTTGTGTGTCTACTTTTATGCCAGTACCACACTATCTGTGTTTTTTAAAAATGTTTGTTTATTTTGAGGGAGGGAGGAAAGGAGAGAGAGAGAGAGAGAGAGAGAGAGAGAGAGGGAGAGAGAGAGAAAGTGAGTTGGGGAGGAACAGAGAGACAGGGAGAGGGAGAATCCCAAGAAGGCTCCACAATGTCAGTGCAGAGCCCAATGCCAGGCTCAAGCCCACAAACCTTGAGATCATGACCTGAGCCAAAATCAAGAGTAAGGCACTTAACTGACTGAGCAACTCAGTATCCCATGGTGTATGTGTGTATGTGTTTTAACTATATCTTTGTCATATAGTTTGCAAGGAAGTGAAATGCTCCAGCTTTGTTCTTATTCAAGATTGCTTTGGCTATTTAGGTTCTTTTGTGGTTCCATATAAATTTTAGGTTTCTTTTTTCTATTTCTATGAAAAGTGCTATTGGAAGTTTCACAGGAATTGCATTGAATCTATAGATGGCTTTGGGTCTCATGGACATTTTAACAACATTAATTCTTACAATTCATGAGCATGGAATGTCTTTCCATTTATTTGTCTTCTTCAATATCTTATGGATTTCAGTGTGCAGATCTTTCATCTATTTGGTTAAATTTATTCCTAAGTATTTTATTGCTTTTGATGTTTGTAAATGGGACTGTTCTCTTAATTTCTCTTTCACACAGTTCACTGTTAGTGTATAGATACACCACTGATTTTTATATATTGATTTTGTATCCTGCAACTTTACTAAATGTTTATATTAGTTCTAACAGTTTTATGATAGAGTTCTTAGATTTTTCTGTACGTACTATCAGACATCTGCAAATAGAGACAATTTTATTTCTTCCTTTTTGATTTGGATGTCTTTTCTGTTCATTCTTTTTTCTTGTCTAATTGTTCTGGCCAAGACCACCAGTATTATGTTTAGTGAGAGGTGAGAGTGGTCATCCTTGTCTTGTTCCTGATTTTAGAGGGAAATTTTTCAGCTTTCGTGAGATGGTAGTTGTGGACTTGTAATATACGGCCTTTACTATGTTGAGGTATGTTCTATCTATGCCCACTTTGTGGACAATTGTTATCATGAAAAGATGTTGAATTCTGTCAAATGCATTTTCTATATTTATTGAGATGATTATGTGATTTTTATCCTTCATTTTGTTTGTGTTGTGTAACACAATGATTGACTTGCAACTTTTGAACCATTCTTGCATTCCCAGAGTAAATCCATCTTGATCATGATGTACAGTCCTCTTAATGTAATGCTGAATTCATTTTGCTAATATTTTGTTGAGAATTTTTACATCTATGTTTATCAGGAATATTGGTCTGTAATTTTCTTGTGCTGTCTTTGTCTGGTTTTGGTACTCATAAATTAGTTTAAAAGTATTCCCTCTTCTTCTATTTTTTAAAAGAGTTTGAGCAGGATTAGTATTGCATCCTCTATAAATGTTTGATAGAATTCATCAGTGAAGCCATCTGGTTTTGGACTTTGTTTTTTGTTGGGGATATTTTTGATTACTGATTTAATCCCCTATTATTAACAAATAGTTTATTCAGATTTTCTATTTCTCTCTGATTCAGTCTTCGTAGGTTGTATATTTCTAAATTTATCAATTTATTCTAGGTTGCCTAATTTGTTGGTGTATAATTGTTCATAGTAGTGTTTTATGATCTTTTGTATTTGTGTGATGTCTGTTGAAACGTCACCTGATTATCTGATTTTATTTATTTGAGTCTTCTCTTTCCTTGGTGAATCTAGCTAAAGGTGTTATTTCCCCTGAGTTTTCTATTTTCATAATTATTTTAATAAATGAGTTATAATTATCATATGACATTACAGATTTGCTTTGACTTACGATGGGGTTGCATCCTGATAAACTCATTGAAAGTTGAAAATATCCTAAATCAAAAACGCATTTAATAAATCTAACCTACCCAACATGACAGCTTAGCCTAGTTTACTTTAAACATGCTTAGAACATTTACATTAGCCCACAGCTGAGCAGAGTCATCTAACACAAAGCCTATTTTATAATAAAATATTTAATATCTCATGTAATATACTGAATACTGAAAGTGAAAAACAAAATGGTTGTACGGGTATAGAATGGTTGTAAGTGTATCAGCTGTTTGCCCTCATGATTGCACGGCTGATGGGAGCTGCAGTTCACTGCCACTGCCCCAAATCATGGAATGATATTGTACTGTATTGCTAGCCTGGGAAAAGAACAGAATTCAAAATTTGTAGTACAGTATCTACGAAATGTGTATTGCTTTTGCACCATTATAAAATCAAAAAATCTTAAGAGAAATCATTCTAAGTTGAAGACTGTATATTAGTTTCAGGCGTACAACATAGTGACTCGATATTTGTGTACACTGAAATGATCACAAGTCTAGTCACTATCTGTTACCACACATAGTTACAATTTTTTTCTTCAGGTAAGATATTTTAAGGTTTACTCTCTTAACAGCTTTCAAATATGCAATGCAATATTAACTATAGTCACCATACTGTACATTACATTCTTCATGATGTATTTATTTTATAACTGTAACTTGTACTTTTTGATGAACCTTACCAACTCCTACCTCTCTTCTCTCTGGCAACAGCCAATCTACTCTGTGTATCTATGAGCTTGGTTTTGATTTGTATTTTTTTTTATGTTCCACATATAAGTGAAATCATATGGTATCTGTCTTTCACTGTCTAACTTATTTCACTTAGTACAAGACCCTCAAGTAAGGTTCATTTATGTTGTTGCAAATGGCAAGATTCCATTCTTTCTTATGACTGAGTAGTAGTAGTATTTGTGTGTGTGTGTGTGTGTGTGTGTGTGTGTGTGTGTGTGCGCGCGCTTGCATGTTCTTCATTCATCCATTGATGGACATTTTGGTTGTTTTCATATATTGCCTGTTGTAAATAATGCTATATAATGAACATGAAAATACATATTTCTTTTCAAATTAGTGGGTTTTTTTTCAGGTAAATAGTCAGAAGTGGAATTGCTGGATCATATTGTAGTTCTAGTTATAATTTTTTGAGGAACCTCCATACCATTTTCCATAATGGCTGTACTGATTTACATTCCACCTATATTACAAACCTATAATAATATAAAAAGTATGAAATTAGCATAAAAACAGACACATAGCTAAATGGAACAGAATAGAGAACCCCAAAATAAACCCATGAAGCTATGGTCAACTAATTTGCAAAAAGTAGACAAGAAGTTACAATGGAGAAAGAACAGTGTCTTTAACAAATGGTACTGAGAAAATCTGACAGCCACATACAAAAGAATGTAACTAGATTACTAACCCTACACCACGCACAAAAATTAACTCAAAATGGAGTTACTTGAATGTAAGACCTAAAACTATAAAATTCTTAGAAGAGAACATAGGTGGTAAGCTCCTTGACATAGCTATTGATGATGAAATTTTGGGTCTGACTTCTAAAGAAAAGCCAACTAAAGCAAAAATAACCAACTGGTGCTATATCAAACTAAAAGAAAATTCTTCACAGCAAAGGAAATTATGAACAAAATGAAAAGGTCACAAAGTGAATGAGAGAAGATATTTGCAAATCAGATATCTATTAAGGGATTAGTATCCAAAATATATAAAGAACTTATACAATACAATAGGAAAAAAAAAAAACAGATAATCTAATTTTAAAAATTAGGGAAGGACCTGAATAGACATCTTTCCAAAGAAGACATAGGTGACAGACATATGAAAAGATGTTCAGTATCACTCATCATTAAGGAAATACAAATCAAACCCACATGTCACATTACTTCAATCTATTAGAATGAATACTATCAAAGGACAAGAAATAACAATTGTTAGTAGGATGTAGAGAAAAGTGAACCTACAAGTCTTGCTAAAGGTTCATCTATTTTTTTAAATCTTTCAAAAAACCAGCTTTTAGTTTCTATCTTTTCTATTTTCTTTTCAGTCTCTATTTCATTTGTGTCTAGTCTATTATTTATTTCCTCCTACTACATCTGGAATTAATTTTAATTAACTTATTAATTTATTAATTTATTTATTCTTTTTTTTTGTAAGTTTATTTATTTATTTTGATAGAGAGAAAGAGGATCCCAAGCAGACTCTGAGCTATCAGCATGGAGCATGACATGGGGCTTGAACTCATGAACTATGAGATCATGACCTGAGCTGAGACCAAGAGTTGGATGCTTAAGTAACTGAGCCACCCAGTCACCCCAATTTATTTATTTATTCTTATTCTAATTTCTTGAGGTGTAAAGTTTTTTATTTGAGATCTTTCTTGTTTCTTGATGTAGGCATTTGTCACTATAAACTTCCCTCTGAGAACTCCTTTGGTTGCATCACATGTTTTGGTATATTGTGTTTCTATTTTCATTTGTCTCAATATTTTTTACTTCTCTTTTGATTTCTCCTTTGACCTATGTGTTGTTCATAACATGTTTGATCTCCACATTTGTGAATTTTCTAGTTTTCTTCTTGTAATTGCTTTCTAGTTTCATACTGTTGTGGAAAAGATGCTTGATATGATTTCATTCTTCTTACATTTATTAAGGCTGCTTTTGGGTCCTAACATATGACCTATCCTGGAGAATGTTAACATGCACATAGGAAGAATGTGCATTCTGCTGTTGAATGGAACATTCTATAAATGTCCATTAAATCCATTTGGCACTAAAAACAAACAAGGCAGCTTGGACAAGCACAGGGTTGTGAGACAATCAAGAGCATGGGCCAGACTGCTTGACCTGGTTTATCTCCTACGTGAGACCAGCCTTTCAAGCTTGAGAAAGGTGCTGGTTTTACATAATGCACATAGTGTCAAGGAAAATGAGGAAACATAGGAATGTATTGAAACAAAGGAACAAGAAAGGTACCTGGGTGGCTCAGTTGGTTGACTGTCCGACTTTGGCTCAGGTCATGATCTTACGGTGTGTGAGTTTGAGCCCCACAACAGGCTTTACGCTGACAGCATGAGCCTGTTTCAGATTTTCTATCTTCCTCTCTCTCTGCCCCTGCCCAGCTCATACTCTATCTCACAAATGAATAAACATTAAAAAATATTTTAGATAAGATAAGACAAGATAAGATAAGATGAGATCTTTAAAAAGGGGGTATTTGTCAAATTGTTTTGGCCAAGGAGCCCATAAGTGCTGTAGCAGGTAAAGACTGTGGGTTGGCGGTTGAATTCTATCAAGGGAATTCATCTGTAGGGAAGTGACATTCACCTCTTCTGCTCATATTCTTACTTTCTAAGGATGCTTCCAGGTACCTCAAAGAAGAGGGGAACTGATAAAGAACAGCAATGTATGCCACAAACTGCTATCAAATTCATTAAAACAACAGCACACATAAATGAACTTTTTGTGATGCTGGGAGCCTAAAGAATATTGTTTAACAGCAGAAAAATCATTGAAGTTAAAATGAAACAACTGAGGGGTGCCTAGATGCCTCAGTCAATTAAGCGACCTACTTCGGCTTAGGTCGTGACCTCGATGTTCCTGAGTTTGAGCCATGCTTTGGGCTCTGTGCTGACAGCTCAGTGCCTGGAGCCTGCTTTGGATTCTGTGTCTCCCTCTCTCTCTCTCTCTTTGCCCCTCCCCTGCTTGCGCTCTGTCTCTCTCTCTGTCTCTCTCTCTCTCTCTCTTTCAAAAATAAATAAACATTAAAAAAATAAACAACTGATAGTTTGAATTGACTTTGTTAGATGGTTTGTGTTGCTTATATACAGGGTACCCCAATACACACACATTACTATGAGTTGCTTTTGGGGGGGAACCATACAAAGAGATTAAATGCTTTATCTCTTACAGTTACTGAAAGAGATCAAATTCTTTATATCTATAGTTCTACTCAGTGCCTAATGCATACTACTGTTCCTTAGCTACTGTTAAATAGCTGAAAGCCTTAAAAAGTATTGATAGCTAAGGATTTTGAATATTTTACATTAAGAGAACTAATGATCAAAGGAGTTATTGATTTCTTTAGGTTTGTTCTATTTGATGTAACTTCTGTTACATTTACATCTTTGCATTAGAGCCATGTTTTTGCATTAATAATAAGCACCTAATATGAACCATTGCTTCTCAAGCCGAAAATAGTAGAGTACAACTGAAAGGGTCTTAGAAACTGGAATTCTAATTCTAGTTAGTAAAAGTGTAATCAAATAGTGAAATTCTTTAACTTTCTTGGTCCTTGCTTTTCATGTATAAAAATAGTAGATTTGAAATAGGTGATCTCTATGACTTTAGAATTTTTATTTCTTAATTTATATTTATCTATTTATTTAAAGTTTATTTATTAATTTTGAGAGAGAGAGAGAGAGAGAGAGAGAGCAAGCAAGCTTCACAAGATCACCATGGAGCCTGATGCAGGGCTTGAACTCACCAACCATGAGGTCATGCCTGAGCCCAAATCAAGAGCCTTGACACTTAACTGACTGAGCTACCCAAGTGCCCAAACCCTAGAAATTTTAATAAAATGTTTTTTATAAAATATTGATAAAATTATAAAAAATATTTTTATAATTTTAATTCCATATCTTCTGCAGAAATGTTCTTGAAATCAATGTGATGGTTCATGTTTTATGTCATTCGTTCATTTATTCATTTAACAAATATTTAATGAGCAACTTCCATTAAATGTGTGACTGCTATCACTCTACAAGGCTTTCGAGATGAAGTGAATAAATGAAATGTCAATAAGCTCATACCCAAGTATTAAGCTTTACAAGATTTTGTTTATTAAATTCCTAGTAGAATAGATGATAATTATACCCCAAGCTCCTGTTTTCTGTGAAAATATAATAGAAGTTAGCTACTGAAGAGAGTGGGAAGATTGCATTAAGGTCACTGGGTTAATTGGGAGTTTTTTCTTTCAACAACTTGAATGAAAGATCACTGGTGATGTCACATCTGAACAAAGTGAAATAGTATTATGAGTTTTTAAACTGCAGGAAGTTGCTGCAAGAAATAATGAATCCATTTCAAATAGGCAAAATTTGACATAATTCATAATTAAGCTCTTGAAAAAATGTTTCAGGGATACAGGATTGAGAAATTTGTAATGGCCATGAGATGACAGTCCTCTGTCAATAATTGTTAATAAAAGAAAATGTTCACATTTCAATTTTTAAAATAGCCAATCATTTTAACTCTATAGCTGACTCTGATGTTGAAAAGAAAAACTATTCCCTGAGACAGAACTGAAAGTGTTGGGTTTGGGAGTTGTGGGCAGACATGGTCCCAGAGAAACAATTGTCAGATGCATGAGATTTTTTTTTAACTTTATTTATTGAGAGACAGAGAGCGAGAGAGAGCACATGCATGCAAGCAGAGGAGGGGCAGAGAGAGAGGGAGAGAGAGAATTCCAAGCAGGCTCCACACTCAGCTCAATGGGGATCCTGACACAGGGCTAGATCTCAGGACTATGAGATCATGACCTGAGCTGATCCTGAGTCAGTCACCTAACCAGCTGAGCCACCCAGGTGCCCTGAGATTTGTTTTTTTGAAGGAACACAGAGGTAGCTGCTGTCTTCTTGTTTCTAAGAAAACTTCACAGTGTGCACATGATGGGATTCATGTCATTACTGTTTTATGTCAAGTCTGTTTCACTTAATTTTCCATGTTAGGTAATAGGCATTTACAAAGCACTCCCTGAAAGAGGAAAGTCACCCACCTCACCCCCATATTTTCTCCCTTCTGGAGAAGATGAAGACAGTTTCTAGAGAAGGCTTGGAAGTAATTGCTTCTTTCATGCTTTTCAGTTCAAGAGTAAGGCATTTTCAGGAGTTAAAAATCAGGGCACATAATGGTAGATACAGAAAAGGGCTCAATGGGCACGTGGCTCCCACACAAGAAGCAGAATTGCCCCACACCTGTGCATGGAAACCAATGTTCCTCAGTCAAGTTAGGATCAACCTTCCTTTACTTTCATGAATTCAGCTTAGGTCACTATTCCAAGTATTAAGGACTCTTGTCCATGGTACACACTGCACAGATGCTACATGGAGTCAAACAGAGAAGAAACTCCAACTCCATGCTGGATTCACTGGTTCACTCAGCAAATATTTAATGTATGTCTACTATGTACTAGACACCATATTAGGCATTGAAGTCTAATATGGCATGAGGTCATGCTGAACAGGACAGACAAACATAGAAAGATAATCTGGGGGTTGGGAAGCCACACCAAAATCCAATAAAAAGATAAGTAATTACAAATTTTTATCAGATCAATGAAGGAAATAAATAAGAGATAGAAATCAATAGCAGAGAGGAACAGAATAGCAGAGAATGATTTTCATAGAAACATTAGAGGAGCTATGTCTATAGAAATGATATTTGAGATAATGTATTAGCTGAAACTCTAGGGATGAGTAAATGATCACATGAAGACTGGGTGGAAAAAGTGAGTCAGGCAGAGGAAGGGGCATATGAAAAAGTCCAGAAGTAGGAAAGAGTTCAGTGAACTCTTGAAATAAAATGAGGCTCATATAGTTGGAGTGCTGTGGTGGGGGAAAGAGTGACAGGGAGAGGTGAGACTGCAGTGGTCGGCTGGGGTGGCCATGCAGGGTTTTGCAGTTTGTCTTGTAGGGCATTTAATTCTAAATGCAATGGGAAGGTATTGAGGGCTTTTTTTTTTTTTTTTTTTTTTTTTTTTTTTTTTCATGTGCAGATCTTTTATTCTAGATATTTGAGAATATTATACCTACAAAGGATATTTATTGGAACAACTGAATTGCTGGTTAAATAAAACACAGCACAGCCATCTCATGAGACAGTATCACATGTACTGGTATGGAATGATCTCTAGGATGTATTGTTTTTTTTTGTTTTGTTTTGTTTTGTTTTTTTTTTTATTTTATTTTTTATTTTTTTTATTTTTTTATTTTTTAATATATGAAATTTACTGTCAAATTGGTTTCCATACAACACCCAGTGCTCATCCCAAAAGGTGCCCTCCTCAGGTATTGAGGGCTTTTAAACTGGAATTGAATGTAATCAAACCTCTGCTTTAATGTCCCTTGCCTATATGGGTTGAACGGGAAGGAGACAAGAATGAAGGGATACAGAACTGCTAGAAAGCAAATCAGAGATGACATCAACCTAGAGTAGGAGGCAGGAAGTGGAAATGGACAGAAGTGGATAGATATTTATTAGGTGAAAAGACTATATTGTACATATGAAAAGAGACATGGAGATTACATTATGAAGTATAAATCTAACTCCTGCCTATCAAAAGACAGTAAAAGTAATTTGTTGGTCACGTGGTCCAATCCTTTCATTTTATAAGAGTATGAAACCCAGCGATGGAAAGACTAATTAGCCTAATTAGTGACTCATTATCAAAACACCTCTTCTAATTTCCTCTTTGGTACTTTTTCCCCCCAAAGAACATTGTGAATTGTAAGAGTAATATTATGGAGTAGTCATCTATTTTTAATTGGGCACATTTTAAAATTCTAAAAATAAAGATCGTTGTAGTATCAGAAAAATCTGATGATTTTAAATATATATATATTTATGTGGAAGGAGAAGGAAGACCAGACTTAGGAATATTTATATGACTTAGGAAAGCACAGTATACCCTAAGCTTAACTTCTGAGAACCAAGAAAAGAAGCTACACATGCAGATCTTTAGTCTTTTTATTTGCAATGTAGCATCTAAATTAGCAGGATGTATTACTAGGTAGAGAGAAAGCTTAGGCCATTAGAAAGAGCTGCCTCCCTTACTGGGACTCTGCCTATCTTTGGCTTCCTCCTCCTGGTAACTGGAGTAAAATCACAATAATGAACCGGTGGTAGTAGGGGATGTAGTTGAAATGGCAATGGTAGATACAGTGAGTGCTTCACAGAATATTAGAGGTTAGGCTAGATCCCTCCTGGGCTAACTGGATAAACAGAAGTGGGTTGGTAGATATTTCCCATTCTCCAAATACAACAATCTACCTCCACTGGCCGGCAACATCATCTGAAAATTTCAGAGCATACACTTTTAATGTTAGTGGTCATAATGTTTTCTTAATCTACCAATGTCTGTCTGCCCCACCCCAAGACCCTGCTCTTCTATAAGTGCCAGATTTAACTAATTTCTTCCTTTAACTCAGGATGTAAGTAGACCAGGTACAATTTTCCCTGTCATAAAAAAGTGAGTTAGATAATAAATTCAGTAAGTTGCAGGTTACAAAATTAATATACCAAAATCCATTACATTTCTGTACACTAATAACAAGTTATGAGAAAGGATAATTAAGAAAACAGTTCTATTTACAACTACACGAAAAATAATAAAATAGCTAGGAATACATTTAACTAGAAAGGTGAAAGACCTGTACTCTGAAAACTATAAAACACTGATGAAAGAAATTGAAGATGATACAAACAAGTGGAAAGACATACTATGTTCATGGATTGGAGGGATTAATATTGTTAAAATGTCCATACTACTCAAAGAAATCTAAGATTCAGGGTAATCCTTATTAACATATCAAGAGCATTTTTCACAGAAATAGAACAAATAATCTTAATGTGTATGGAACCACAAAAGACCCTGAATAGCCAGAGCAATCCTGAGAAAGAAGAATAAAGCTGGAGGTATCAAACTCCCAGACTTCAAGCTATAGTAATAAAACAGTATGGTATATGCACAAAAAGAAACCCAAAGATCAATGGAACAAAATAAAGAGCCCAGAAATAAACCTACAGATAGATGGTCAATAAATCTATAACAAAGGAAGAAAGAATGTACAATGGGGAAAAGACAGTCTCTTCAATAAATGGTATTGGGAAAACTGGACAGCATATGCAAAAGAATGAAACTGATCACTTTCTTACACCATATACAAAATTAAAATGGCTTAAATACCTAAATGCCAGACCTGAAACCATAAAACTCTTAAAAGAAAATATAGGCAGGAAACTCTCAGACATTGGTCTTAGCACCATATTTTTGTTTTGGATTTCTCTCCTCAAGCAGAGGCAACAAAAGTAAAATAAGCAATTGGGACTATAGCAAGCTAAAAAACTTTTGCAGAGTAAAGGAAACTATCCTCAAAATGAAAAGACAACCTACTAAATGGGAGGATATATTTGTAAATGATATATCTGACAGCATTCATATTGAAAATGTATAAAGAACTCATATAACTCAACACCAAAGAAATAAACAACCTGATAGAAACACTGTAGAGAGAATCTAGAATAGACATTAACTAAAGATAAATGGATGGCCAACAGACATGTGAAAATATGCTAAACATCTCTAATCATCAGGGAAATGCAAATCAAAACTACTAAGAGATATCACCTCACATATGTCAGAATGACTATTACAAAACAAAAATAAAAACAAAACAAAATCAACAAGGGTTGACAAGAATGTGGAGAAAAGGGAACCCTTGTGTACTGTTGGTGGGATAGTAAATTGGTCTATGTGCTATGGAAAATAGTATGGAGGTTCCTCAAAAAATTAAAACTACAAATAACATATGATCCAGCAATTCCACTTATGCATATTTATCCAGTGAAATAAAAATGCTAATTTGAAAAAAAAATGCACACCTATATATACTGCAGCATTATTTACAATGGCAAGGATATGGAAACCACCTAAATAGATGAATGAATGAAGAGGATGTACTATGTATATGCAATGGAATGCTACTCAACCATAAAAAAAGAATGAAATATTGCCATTTGTGTCAATACATATGAACCTAGAAGGCATTACACTAAGTGAAATAGTTCAGAGAAAGACAAATATTATATGATTTCAGTTGCATGCAGAATCTAAAAAAACAAAACAAATTGAAACGGAAACAGATTCATAAATACAGAGAATAGGGGCGCCTGGGTGGCTCAGTCGGTTAAGCGGTCCGTGAGTTTGAGCCCCGCGTCAGGCTCTGTGCTGACAGCTCAGAGCCTGGAGCCTGTTTCAGATTCTGTGTCTCCCTCTCTCTCTGCCCCTCCCCTGTTCATGCTCTGTCTCTCTCTGTCTCAAAAATAAATCAACGTTAAAAAAAGCTTTTTTAATAAATACAGAGAATAAATTGGTGGTTACCAGAGGGGAAGAGGTGTAGGGGAGAAATGGGTGAAGGGGATTAAAAGGTACAAACTTGCATTTATAAAATAAATAAGTCACAGGGATGTAAAGTACAGCTTGAGGAATACAATTACTTTGTATGGTGACAAATGGTAACTGGACTTATTGTGATGATCATTTTGTAATGGATATGAATGTTGAATTACTGTGTTGTATACCTGAAACTAATATAATATTGAATGTTAACTATACTTCAACAACAAGAGAATATACAGATTAAACAGCACTAAAAACAAACAAAAAAACAAACAAACAAACAAGCAAATGATAGGCAAATGGCAGCTTGGTGAAATGTAAAGGAAAAAGGAAAACAAACCAAAACCAAAATTCTAAATTATTTATTATATATGATTGGGCTATATTCTTTGCTGTCAAAAGATTTCTTTGGTCAACCACCTGCTCATCATTTTCAGAGATTATAGATTCATACTTAGTTGCTCTCTACTCAACTTTGAGAAAATTAAGTGCAAATATCCTGCCATATTCATAGGGAAAAGTTGATATTTCAGTTGAAAAAACTCAAATTCCTAGGTAACTTGCATCTCAAGGTGTATTCCCCTTTTCTTCTTCTTACCTCACCCCACACCCCTCTCACTATTCCTTATGCAACAAATGAGGTGCGACAGATTAAAAAATATTTATATGAGGAGGTGCATGAAGTAGAAGAAAATATAGATGAGAAAACAATCTTATTCTATTTATTAGCATCAAGTAGGTTTATACAAATCCATCACTAGATTCCAGATAATTCTTTCAGATGTGGTGTATACTTTCTCATTAAATAAATTAGACATATTTGGTTTGTCTCAGTTTACAGTAAGTTCCAGGCAAGATCAATTGCATTTACCTAAATATTTATGAAAAAAAGGCATGGTAGTAGTCCTGTAGATTAATGCCATTATAAATTAATTTCATCTCTATTTTTATATCTACTTTTATATACCCAAAAGATTCTGGTGTTCAATCTTGGGATAAAATACAAAGCTTAACCTAAAACATTTATACAAAGTGTAATAACTTAAAACTAAGCCTGAGGGAACAGCCCAATTCTTTTATAAAAGATTTCTAGAAGTGACCTAATAGCAAAGATCATAGCTAGTAGAGGTTTTAAAGGTCTAATTAAAGCAAAAACAACTGGGGGGTGCCTGGGTGGCTCAGTCATGAAGCGTCCAATTTTGGCTAAGGTCATAATCCCCCCGTTCACGGTTCAAGCCCCGCATTGGGCTCTTGTGCTGACAGCCTGGAGCCTGCTTCAGATTCTGTGTCTCCCTCTCTCTCTGCCCCTCCCAGCTCACACTCTGTCTCTCTTTCCCAAAAATAAATTAAAATGTTAAAAAAAATTAAAGTAAAAACAACTGTAGGAGTTATGTGAAAATTTGGTGTGGATTGGATTATAAAGTATTTTAATATTCTGGTTAAGAGGCAGTATACACTTGGAAAATTAGTGAAAAAAGGAGGCACTTGACTGTATTTGCAATAATTTACTTTTTGGAAAAAGAGGAAAAAGCTAACTGAAGCTCACAAGGCCAAATATTGACATCTACTTTATCTTGCTGTTGGCTATACAGTTGTCTATTTTTATTTTTTCTCTTTGTTTAAAGTATTTTGTTATTAAAATTTTTAAGGGTAGGATCGTTGCCATTATCTTTTTTTAACTTTTAGAGATGCAAACTGAAATATGTTGGGATGAAATGACCTATCTGGGATTTTTAAAAATACTTTAGCATTGATAAGAAAATAAAAGGGTTAGGATGAATAGAATAACTATGGCCCAATCTTGTCATATGTTAAATATAGGTGATACTTTTGCACATACATACATATTTTTAAACGAAGGACAATACATTATTTTAAAGCTTTTGGGATAAGGGTACTTAGATGACCACAAAAAAGAATGATGGATTAACTAAGGGGATTAAATAGCATACATCTTTTGCATGGATTCTGAGTTTCTAAAAGTTTCCATTACTTTGATTATATCAAACATTCAAAAAAATTCAGCTAGCTTATTTTTGATGAGCACGGTATAAAAGTAGATTAGGTTCCTGGGAAATTCTAGCTGTTTGCCTATATAATCCCTATTGGTTGGCTGGATAGTTCTTTAACCATTCTTAAGTCATTTCCCCAACTCTGTATCACCCACCTGTTCAAATGAGAATTGTGACCATAAGGAGTACCTTAAAGCTGTGTTCTAGAGGTAAAAATGAGTAAAAACAGGAGTTAATAGGAGTTAAGCAAGGAACATTCTGAAATGTGCATCTGAAATTGACAGGATATGAGAACATGCTCAGCAGGGTGAAGTTCTGGGACTGGTGAACACTTACCACATCAACATCTATGACTAATAAACAGGTCAAATGTGTTTATCAGAGCTCATCTAAATAACCATTCTTTTTGGATTATGTGCTATTTCCTTGTTTCCTCCTGTAAACACACTTCACCTAAGAAGTCACTGTAATGCAAAGTTAGTTTAGTTCTTTGAATTTTTGTTAAGAAAATATTTGCACATAACATGAAAAGACCCTGTCATTTGGAAATTAGCACACATCTTTTATCCTGCCCCAAAGGCATGATAAATCCTTTATTGTGTTTCCTTAATTTTTCCTATGTCCTGTATATTTTGGACTTGACAGCATTGCGTTGCATCCTGTGTTGGTGTTTCTGTTTTGGTTAACCAGACTAAGTTCAGGATTCAGGACTTTTAGCGCCCATCCCAACGCATGTTAAATCAATTATGGAGGCACAGGGTAGCAGTGAAAGCATTTCTACCCAAAAGGCCCTGCTAAAGCTGTTAGATTCAATTAGGTACAAATTCTGTCTTCAGGATTAGAGTTTTATATTCCAAGCCAAGGCTCAATTACCTTTGTTCCCCTCTATACCCACACATACATTTTGCCACTGAGGCTGTATGTCCCCGCCATGCTGTCTAGCCCTGAAAAGACACAGGGATTCACAGCCCTCCTTCTGAGAAGTTGATTACATTCACCAGTTGGGTTTGGAAGAATTCTGAAGGCTTCCTTTTTTGGGGGGTGGGATGCAGGAGAGGGCATTTTTTGTTGGTTACTACAGGAGAGTTTTGGCTTTGGGGTTTTATTTGGTATTTTCATACCAGGGTTGGGTTGCTGAGCCGGAAATTGAATTAAAACTGGCACGTCTCTGTGGCTTCATTTGCTTTTCTTCCAGCCATGGGACAAGCTGGCACCAAAGTCTTGTTTTTGAAACCCTGAAATCCAAGCCTTTGACAGTCAGTGCCAGTAGTGTGAGTTGAAATTGCTTGGTTTGAATTTCCATAGAATTGTGGGGACCCAAATAGAAAAGTTGAATGAGAGTTTGTCTCAGCAGCCAGTCGAATATCTTCCTTGGGCAGACTTGGTAAGGGATTCAGGCATTGTCTTACGAGATGTTTACACGTTAAACTTGTACCAGCCCTTCCTCTACTGTATCTTGTTAAGTGGAGAAAAGAATCGATGTGTAAAGGCCACAAAGAGAAAGTGTGGGTTGTTGCGTTTTGCAGCAGTTTGTCGGTATTTTGTAGAAGGAATAGAGAAAATTGGGGCAGGGATTTGTTCAATGTGGAACATTGAGAGAGCAAGGGATGAAGGAAACTTTTAGAGACAGCTTTGCTGTACATTATGAGTGCAATTCTCTTTGGAAACACTTTAAGAAACTTAAGTAAACACTTAAATTGCTTTTAAGTGCCCCCCTCCTTTATTTTAAAAGTTAGACTCCTTTAAAGTGGTGTGCTCAAGCACTTATATAGATTAAAAGTGATAGTAGTTTGGACTTGTTCTCGAGCAAGGTGCACAGTTTACCTAACATTCTAGCTTTATATTCAGTAAGAGTTTTCAATCTCTCTTTTCATTAATGTTTCCTCAATATTAGATTTTGAACTTGGATATCTCTCCAACCTAAGTCAATGCAACAGGAAATTTATCCCTCTTCATTACTTTTTATCCAATATGAGATTTTATAACTGGAAATATTTCCAACTTTGGCAGTATATTATTAATAGAAGGATCAGGACATGTAATGCTTGCTGTTGAAGTCGAGGAGACTACGCGTATGCAAAAATGAAGAACAGGTTAGGGTATAAAGACACAACCATGAGACTCCTGGTGCTCTTTTTTATCCCCTTGACAATACTACATATTAGAAATATTTTAAAAATAGTCACAGACTATGAAATGTAGAAGGAAGAAATGCAGAGAGGAGAACACTACTGTACCTGTCATGTGGAAATGAAAATCAACTACACTGTTCAAAATGGCTTGAGTCAAGCTTGACTGGAAGATGAAATAGGAATGAAGTTGATATGCTCTTGAAGATTCCTTTCCACATAAACTACTCAGAGTTCAACACTTACAGTTTGATCTAGGTATAAATTTGAAAGTAGAAAAATAGATTCTGGTATTTTCTAAGGATGATGATGATGATGATGATGATGATGATTATGTTTTGGCTGTGGACAGACTTATCTAGCCTATACAGAAGCACAGATGTTGCAAAAAACTCAGTTTATCTACTGGACATTAAAATCAGATTGAAAATCAAGATCACAATTTTCATGAATTGTGATCTTGGCGTTAAAATGAAGCTTCTATTTAGTGCCCCTCAGCCTACACGCCCTTATCATGATCTCTTATAAAGTGTATTTTAAGATACATAGGCCAAAAGAGACAACTGATAGTACTGTGAGCCATGGGCCAATTATATCTCACATGATTTAACAAGGATTGCTAATAGCAAAACTTCTCAAATTAGGGAAGCTGAATGCCACATACCATATCATGCCAGATTTGAGCAGCATGAATGTTTGTAATCCCACATCTGTACCTAATTTCATTAAACTCCTCTGGTTATTCAAGTCTATCTCAGTGTGCATTCTAGTTCTCTGTCTATGGAAAGCACAAAACTGTTGGTTGACTCCAGTCCGGCTGTTTAGTTAGTAGCTTTTGGAAGAAAAGAGTTTAACCAGGCATTGGAGAATGTTATTATATTTGGGGAAACGTTAAAGACATCAGTTTAAGTATGATTAAAATATGTTTTTAATCAATACATTCTAAAACTATGATGTTTAAAAGTGGAATGAAGGAAGAAAGTTTCTGTTTATTTAGGCATTAGTGTAGTCTTGCTTTCCACACCAATCCTTAGAGAGGAAATGGGAAAGGGGTAGAAGTCACATTAATCATACTCAGAACGAGTCTCAGGCTAGGCCTAATTTAATTTCTGCACTTGATAGATAATATCATGGCTACTCTAGCCAACTTTCAGGTGAATTGAGACTTTAATAAATTCTACAATCAAAAGATTTCTGAGAAGTATTAAGACTGAAAATAAAGACTGTCCTATTGAACTTAAGAAAATATAGCCAATGAATCCTAACTTCCAGGAACTAAGGAACATTCAAGTTCAAGACAGGCCTTATCCCCAACTCCAGAAAAGACTATGTTTCAAATCTTACCAATAGGTGAATATCTGCCCAACTTTAAAAAAAGCTCCTCCTTCTAAAGGAAAGGATTACTTTGTTCTTTAATTAATAAAAATTATAAGGGTTTTCCCTTTCAAAATCTGAATCCCTCCTACTTTTGCAGAGTTCACAGTTAGGTGGTTATCCAACCTGGTATGATTCTGAGACAGAACACAAATAAGAACATAGAATCTCCTGACATTATGATAAATGTACCAACAAAATTGAATTGAGAGGAGCATTTTTCAGGTTTTAAACTCCATTCTCCTCCCAAGTGACATGTCATTTCTCTTGAAATGGTGTCAGAAATACAGGAACCAACCCATTGATTAGTCACTGCCACTATGCCTTCAAGATAGCTGAGGATCAAATGATAATTGGATGAAAAGTGCTTCTGAATCCTGAAGTTATATTTGAGTATGTCCATGGTTCTGACCCTGATAAGCTATATTATGTTAGCTCAGTCATTAAAAATCATTAGGTCCTGGTGGCTTCATAGGAAAATAAGGGGGTTGGAATAAATAATATTTAAGACTGCTTCTGGTTCTAATATTTTATGATTTTAAGATGCTTGCTTTTCAGTTAGTTCAAGGCTGTTCTAAAGAAAAAAAAAAAAGATTATCCCAAAGGTAAATATTCCTGAAATTCTGTCTGAAAGTCATGGGTTTGTGAATATTGGTTCAGTAGGAATTTCTTTCTTTTTAAAAATAATTCCTGTTGTTTTGTAACCTGGGTTATTTGGGGTGGACCGTAGAGTCTTGTACACCTTCCTACTTCAAAAGAGAGCCAAACTTTTTTGGTGAAGAAGTCCCAATTATACACCAAACATAATCAGAAGGATCTGGCAGAATATATTGCCCACAATGTCCAGATTTTCACATTCTGTGCTGGTTTGGGAGATTGGTTTTTGTTAAGTATTTTCCAACATTGCTCTTAATTGAACCCTGAAGGCTTTCTTGGCAATTGATTTCAGCCTTCACTAAGTCTGAGAAGGCCCCTGAATGTGGGCAGAAGCAGTGCGCTGTTAGGATCCTTGATTTCTCTCTCAAGGCTCTGCTTAGGCAAATAGAGACCATCTCCTGTTGCTTGATTGATGCCAGGCAGAATTTTCCAAGATAGAGATTGCTGGTGCATAGGGTTTAAAACAAACCCCATTACAATGGCTGCCAGGGAATGTGGTTTTAAGACTGGAGGTTATATATTCACATCTCTCTATTCCTCTTGGAGTCGCTTCTCTCACTCTCTAGAGGGCGAAAGGAGTTGGCTAACAAAATTGAGCAAATTAGTGATTGATGGTATTTCCCCTCTACTGAAATTCATTAGTATTTCTCAAGCCATCTGCAAGTCAATGGTTTGAAAGTTCTTCAAAGGTCTGAATGGTGACAAAATTTAGGTTCTACTGTCTTTGTGCTTTTCTCTCATGAGGCCGGAAGTGGCTTTTCAAAAATGAAAACAAGTTTATAGGAAGAGAAACAAGCATTACTTCGTATATTTGCGTACATCATGGCAAGGTGTGGCACAAAGGAATTTGGGTAGTGTTACTGGCTACAAATCAGGATATATAGCCTAGATTATAGTGAAGGAAAAAATGTCCTCAGGGCACTTTACTGTCATGAAGGATATGTGATGTCTGGTAAAATGATTTCAGATTACATCAGCAGGAATCGTGCCGTTAACAAATGATAAAGTTTTCACAGAGTGAGAGCAGAGTATTGGGGGTGATCTCTGTGGTTCTATCACAAATAAGTTGGTCTATGTACCACCAGGTGATGTGACTACCCCATGCAATTGTTTCCTAGGCAAGGCTCGTGGTATGTGTAGCTCATAGTCACCAGGGCCAAAGTCCGCTTGTTTGTGATCCAGTGCTGGCTGTAATATAATATAGTTAAAACATTTGGGAGAATAGAAAATCCTCACATATATATAGGTAACCATAAAATTTATTATTTTTTTTTAAGTTTATTTATTTTGAGAGACACAGAGACAGTGAGAGTGGGGAAGGGGCACAGAGGTAGAGAGAGAGGATCCCAAGCAGGCCTAGAGCCTGATGTGGGGCTTGAACTCAAAAAACTGCGAGATCATGACTGGAGCTGAAACCGAGAGTCAGATGCCTAACCAATGGAGCCACCCAGGGTCCCAAAATTTATTTTATTTTTAACTTTTATAAAAAGAATACATTCATATAAAATCAGAAATCAGAAGAGCAGCAAAAAAAAAAAAAAAAAAAAAAAAGAATGCATATTTGTACCACTCATTGAAAACCAATAGCAACAGCTTGTGTATTTCTAGCCAGTCTTTTTCCTATACATTTTTAATCATGATTGTGATGCTATTGTATATAAAAATTTAAATCTTTTCTCATTTAACATTTTATTTTTTCCCCAGCTTTACTGAGACGTAACTGACATAACACACTGTATAAATTTACATGGTACAACATGATCATTTAATATATATAATATATACTGTCATTTATTTTAATTCAAGAATTTATTTATGTTATATAGCCTCTTCATAGTCATAAATGAATTTTAAGTTATGATTACATAATACTTCATAACATGGATATATTATAAACATTTATTTATTGATATTTTAATTGTTTTCAAATTCTCACTGTTATAGATTATAAAAACATATTTGTAGGAAATAAATATATTTCCTAAAAAGTTCTTTTTTTCCTAATGAGAGTTACACAGAATGTCACTCATTCTTCACATATTCATTGAGCAATAGAACTTTAAAGAACTCCAGATATTATTTCAGCTACCCTGCTCACTTTAATATGCAAATGGGGGGTGCCTGGGTGGCTCAGTCGGTTAAGCGTCCGACTTCAGCCCGGGTCACGATCTCGCGGTCGGTGAGTTCGAGCCCTGTGTCGGGCTCTGGGCTGATGGCTCAGAGCCTGAAGCCTGCTTCCGATTCTGTCTCCCTCTCTCTCTGCCCCTCCCCCGTTCATGCTCTGTCTCTCTCTGTCTCAAAAATAAAAATAAAACGTTAAAAAAAAATTTTATAATATGCAAATGGAAGAAAGCTATAAAAGAATTTTAAGAACATATTTTATTTCCTTTCTTCTTGGTTTCTCTTTAAGATGATTATATCTGCACCATCACAGAAGCAGAGGTGGGGGGTTAGGTACTCCCTACAGTTATAAAAAAGAACACCTCTCACGTGACTGTCTTTAGCAACTCATTTAAGATGAAAACCATGCTGGAGACTGCTGATGTATCTAGTAAGCACTGTTCTGAACACATTTGCATGTTAGCACTCCCATCCTCTAGGCCTTGAGAGTCTTTGCATTGCTGTTTCTTTCCCACTGGGCATGATCTTCCCTTAGATACTTGCCACCACCCTATCTCTTGGAATGATTGCTCCTTTGTGATAAACTACTGAGTAGCAGAGTAGGAACATGGATGGCGGTGTTCTTATTACTAATTCAATGATGAAGCTTTATGGGCAAGTTGGGATTATTACTCTGGTGTTGATTTATCTACCTGGAAAAACCTATTTTTGAAAGTTTAAATCTGATTTGTTGTTGTTGTATGTTTTTTTTTCAATTTTAAAGTGACTAATTTTCTTCTGTTTTTAGTGTTCATTATCTTCCTATTGCAATGAAGAAGTATCCAAAATGAGAATTTTGGCTAAAACTAGGAGCTCTTGCCTTTTTCCATTGCCCCTCCCTTCTTTGCTTTCTTTTATTTCAACATCTCGTCAACTTCACATTTGTTGTTCCTCTCTGAAGCATTTTTTTTGACATAACCTGTTACTGCTTATATGATAGAAAATCGATGCTTCAGTTTTTTTCCCCTGAATTTCTGGGTGATATAGACAAAAAAAGATTTTAAAAAATGAGAAAATTCTCAATTTGAATTGGGGCCAGATGGCTTGCTTTGAAACTGAACTCTGGTAATTGTCTGATGTACAATCTTGGGCAAGTTACTAAATCTGTCTATGCCTCAGTTTCCTTATCTGTGAGATTACCTATTATTATAACTTCCTTCATAGAATTGCTTGAAGATTAAATAAAACCTTATAGGTAAATCATAATAATCACAAATAACTTTTTCTCATTATTTGTTGCATCTATAAGAAACAAATTAGCCTATAGATTCCAATTTTAAAGTTCATGTATACCCTGAAATTTTGAAGCTGATTATTTAGTTGAATTATTAAAAACAATGTATTTACATTTTTTAATATGAAATTTATTGTCAAGTTGGTTTCCATACAACACTCAGTGCTCATCCCAATAGGTGCCCTCTTCAATGCCCATCATCCACTTTCCCCTCCCTTCCACTCACATCAACCGTTAGTGTATTCTCAGTTTTTAAGAGTCTCTTATGGTTTGCCTCCCTCTCTCTCTAACTTTTTTTTTTCCCCTTTCCTCCCCCATGGTCTTCTGTTAAGTTTCTCAGGATCCACATAAGAGTGAAAACATGTGGTATCTGTCTTTCTCCGTATGACCTATTTCACTTAGCATAACACTCTCCAGTTCCATCCACATTGCTACAAAGGCCATATTTCATTCTTTCCCATTGCCAAGTAGTATTCCATTGTATTACACTTTGAAAACTTATATGCCAGCTATGGAGATAAAGACCTTCCTTATAGTATCTCATCCAAACCTCAAAACAAACTCACAGTGTAGATGAATTATATTTAGCATACAAATGATAAAAATGAGTCTTATAGAGGTTCCATACCTTGTCCAACATCATTTACATAGCGAAGGAGTGCCATAATGAGATTTCTAACCAGTCTGGGCTATGTCTAGCCTATGGCAGTTAGATGAGAGGAAAAATAATTTTTACTGGAGTGTGAGAAGCAAGGTAGAATTAAAATTCAGAAATTCTGGAAAATGAAATTATGAATACTTTGGATTTATAAAATTTGAGAAAAGGGTGCTTAAAATGCGAAGAACGAAATGCAAATGTTGCAGTTGTGACTGGTAACTAATGTTACCTACATGTTGCATGGCATGGCACCAAAGTCATCTTTCACATGGTAAGTCTCCAGAGAATGGTGGTGTGGGGTGATGTTTAATGTTACTGGGCAGTTTAAAAGGACTAATGCTATTAAATGATAAGGAATAACAATAGTTTAACTGAAAATTTAAAAAATACAGATATAGGCATTATACAAAGGTATATTTTAATTTTTCTAATAATCCTTACTTAAAAAAATAACGTTTATTTATTTTTGAGACAGAGAGAGATAGAGTGCAAGTGGGAAAGGGGCAGAGAGAGAGAGGTAGACACAGAATGCAAAGCAGGCTCCAGGCTCTGAGCTGTCAACACAGAGTCTGACATGGAGCTTGAATCCACAAACCGTGAGATCATGACCTGAGCCAAAGTCAGACTGAGTAATAACCGACTGAGCCACCCAGGCACCCCTTTAATAATTCTTAAATAGGTTTTAATCTTTAAGAAAGACTAGAATGGATGAGCTAAAATGGTGGAGTCCTAGGAGGACCTTAGGTTTGCCTTGTCCCTTGAACTCAGCTAGATAAACATCAAATCATTCTGAATACCCAAGAAATAAATCTGAGGACTGACAGAACAAACTGCACAACTAGAGGGAGAGAAGAGACTACATCATGGAAGGTAAGAGGTGTGGAGACATGATTTGGGGGGAAAACAGATCAGGGGTGCTGTGGAGGGGAGGAGTCCCTAGTCAGGGAGAGATGTGAGAGAGACAGAGAGAGACAGAGAGAGAGAGAGAGAGAACATAGTAGATCACATAAGGAAAACACGTTCCCAAAGCTATTGACTGGGAAAATGAGAGGACCTGATCTGCATGAGTTTTTACAACCAGCAGGGCTCAAAGACTGGAGTTTTAGAGGTCTGTGGTTTGGGTGGTGTGGAGCTGGTGGGCACTGCAGTGCTCCTGTGGAGAAGGAAGCGGAGATCCCAGAAGCAGACAGCACTATCTAAGGATCTCCTGGGATGCACTGGGAGAGATGGTTTCCCATTCTTGGAGTGCATCTGGAAGAACTGGCATTGCCTCTCCTGGGACAACAAAGCTGGTAGGTGCCATTTCCCTCCCTCACCCCTCAGCATAAAAAAACTTCAGTGAGTAGCACAGTGCCAACACTGACAGCCTAAACTGCTTACACCAAGCCTCACCCCCCTGAGCTCTGCTGGTGCTGCTTTTCTCGGGAAAGTGTGCCTGAGAACAAGTGCAGTGGTTATCTCCCCCGGAAGACCAGCACAAATCCCCCACACGCACCATGTCTACTGGCCATAGAATTCTGCAAAGTTTCAGCTCTACTGGAAATAGCATCAGTCTCTTTTAACAAGTAGACCAGGGTACAACTAGTTAAAATTCACCACACTCTAGCCAAGGTCCAAACACTCCCCAATGCAGGCTAAGAGAAACTCTGCAGAGGACTAACCTGAGGGAACGAGTAGACAAAACATAGCAGCAGAATGCAAATAGCATATACCAGGGACACTTCCTGAAGCACCAGACTCTGGAAAATATATGACCTTTTCTTTATAAAGCCATTAGTCTCAGGAGCAGAAAACATAACAGGCTTTCCTAACACAGAGAAAACAGAGACCTAGACAAAATGCCAGGGTAGAGGAATTCATCCTAAAATGAACAATAAAAGGTCACAGACAGGGATCTAATTGAAATAGATATAAGTAGTATGCTTGAACCAGAATTTAATGCAAAAATCATAAGGATGATTTTAGTTGAGCCTGAGAAAAGCATAGAAGACACCAGGGAGTCCCTTACCACAGAGATAAAAGATCTAAAAACTAGTCAGGCCAGAAAAAAATGCTATAACTGAGATGTGAAACTGACTAGTTGTAATGAGCACAAGGATGGAAGAAGCAGAGAAATTAATCAGTGATACAGAAGATAAAATTATGGAAAATAATGAAGCTGAAAAGAAGAAGGAAAGAAAAATATTGGATCATGAATGTAGACTTAGGGAACTCAGAGACCATAAAACGAAATAACATTTGCATAATAGGAGTCCCAGAAGAAGGGAGGAAAAAAGTGGCAGAAGGTTTGTTTGAGGAAATTATAGCTGAAAACTTCCCGAATGTGGGGAAGAAAACAGACATCCAAATCCAGGGAGCACAAAGGGCTCCCATTAAAATCAACAAAAGCAGGCCAACACCAAGACATATCATAGTTAAATTCGCAAAATATAGAGATAAAGAAAAAAATCCTAAAAGCAGCAAGAGAAAAGAAGTCCCTAACTTACAAGGGAAGACAAATAAGGTTAGCAGCAGATCTATCCACAGAAATTTGGTGGGACAGAAGGGAGTGGCATGATATATTTAATGTGCTGAATGGGAAAAATATGCAGCTTAAAATACTCTATCCAGCAAGGCTGTAATTCAGAATAGAAGAGATTAAAGAGTTTCCCAGGCAAACAAAGAGTAAAGGAGTTTGTGACCGCTAAACAAGCCCTGCAAGAAACCTTAAAGGGCACTCTTAGTAGGACTCTTCCAGTAGACTGGAAAGGAACAGAGGAAATCTCCAGAAACAATGACTTAACAAGTAATACAATGGCACTAAATTCATATCTATCAGTAATCACTCTGAATGTAAATGGACTAAGCCCTCCAATCAAAAGACATTGAATATCAGACTGGGTAAAAAACAAAAACAAAACAAAACAAACAAAATATGACCCATCTAAATGCTTCCCACAAAGACTCATTTTAGACCTAAAGTCACCTGCAGATTAAAAGTGGAGGACAATTTATCATGCAAATGGATGTCAAAAGAAAGCTGGAGTAGCCAGCTTATGTAAACAAACTAGATTTTACTTTTTATTTATTTTTAAAAATGTTTATTTATTTATTTCGAGAGAAAGAGAATGAGCAAGGGAAGGGCAGAGAGAGGAGAGAGAAAATCCCAAGCAGGCTCTTTGCTGTTAGTGCAGAACCCAATGCAGGGCTTGAACTCACAAACCATGAGATCATGACATGAGCCAAAATCAAGAATTGGCTGTTTAACTGACTGAGCCATCCATGTGCCCCAGACAAACTAGATTTTAAACCACAGACTGTAAGAAGAGATGAAGAAGGGCACTATATCCTAATAAACAGTCTATCCAATAAGAGTAGCTAACAATTATAAATATTTATGCCCCTAACTTACAAGTACCCAAATACATAAATCAATTAATAACAAACATAAAGGAACTCATTGATAATAGTACAATAGTAGGGAAATTTAACACTCCACTTGTATCAATGGACAGATCATCTAAGCAGAAAATCAACAAGGAAATGATGGCTTTGAATAACATACTGGACCAGATGGACTTAACAGATATACTCAGAACATTTCATCCTAAAGCAGCAGAATGCACATTCTTTTTGAGTGTACATGGGACACTCTCCAGAATAAATCACATACTGGGTCATATATCAGGCCTCAATAAGTACAAAAAGACTGAGATCATACCATACATATTTTCTAACCACAACACTATAAAATTTGAAGTCAATCGCAAGAAAAAAATTAGACCACAAATAATGGAGGTTAAAGAACATCCTATTAAAGAATGAATAGGTCAACCATAAAATTAAAGAAGAAATAAAAAAATCCATGGAAACAGACATTAATGAAAACACAATGGTCTAAAACCTTTGTGATGCAGCAAAAGTAGTCATAAGAGAGAGGTATGTAGCAATACAGGCTTATCTCAAGAAGCAAGAAATATCTCAAATACACAACCTAACCTTACACCTAAAGGAGCTAGAAAAAGTACAATAGATGAAGCCGAAAGCCAGCAGAAGAAGGGAAACAGTAAAGATTAGAACAGAAATGAATGATATAGAAATTTAAAAAACCAGACAAATGAAACCAGGAGCTGGTTCTTTGAATTATAAAATTGATAAGCTTGTAGCCAGACTTATCAAAAAGAAAGAAAGAAAGAAAGAAAGAAAGAAAGAAAAGAAATAATGAATTCCAATAAATAGAATCATGAATGAGAGAGGAGAGAATTACAACCCACACAACAGACATACAAACAATTATTAAAGAATATTATGAAAAATTATATGCCAATAAATTGGTCAATCTGGAAGAAATGGATAAATTCTTAGAAACATATAAACTACCAAAGCTTATAAAGGAAGAAATAGAAAACTTCAACATACTGATAACCAGCAAAGAAATTGAATCAGTAATCAAAAATCTTCCAACAAACAGAAGTCCAGGGCCACATGGCTTCCCAGGGAAATCCTACCAGACATTTAAAGAAGAATTAATACCTATTCTTCTCAAACTGTTCCAAAAATAGAAATGGAAGGATAACTTCCAAAGTCATTCTACAGGCCAACATTACCTTGATTTCAAAATCAGACAAAGACCCCACTAAAAAAGAAAATTAGACACTGATATGGATGCAAAAATTCTCAGCAAGAGAGTAGCAAATCAAATCCAACAGTACATTAAAAGAATTATTCACCACAATCAAGTAGAATTTATTTCTGGGCTGCAAGAGTGGTTCAATATTCAAATTAATCAACCCCGCTGATAAAAAAAGACAAGAACCATATAATCCTTTCAATAGATGCAGAAAAAGCATTTGACAAAGTACTGCATCCATTCTTGATAAAAACTCTCAACAAAGTAGGGATAGTGGGAACATATCTCAACATCATAATGGCCATATACAAAAGACTCACAGCTAGTATCATCCTCAATGGGGAAAAAATTGAGAGCTTTTCCTCTAGGGTCAGGAAGAAGACAGCATGGTCACTCTCCCCATTATTATACAACATAGTACTGGAAGTTCTCACCTCAACAATCAGACAACAAAAAGAAATAAAAGGCATCCAAATGGGCAAGGGAGAAGTCAAACTTTCACTATTTGCAGATGACATAATCCTGTATGTAGAAAACCCAAAAGACTCTACCAAAAAATTACTAGAACTGAGAGATGAGTTCAGTAAAATCTCAGGATACAAAATCAATGTACAGAAATCTGTTGCATTTCTATATACCAATGATGAAGCAGCAGAAAGAGAAATCAAGGAATAAATCCCATTTACAATTGCACCAACACCCATAAGATACCTAGGAATAAACATACCCAAAGAGGTCAAATATCTGTACTCTATAGAACACTTATGAAATTGAGGGTGACACAAAGAAATGGAAAAACATTCCATGCTCATGGATTGGGAGAGCAAATACTATTAAAATGTCTATACTACTCAAAGCAATCCATATTTAATGAAATCCCTATCAAAATACCACCAGTGTTTTTCACAGAGCTAGAACAAAAAATTCTAAAGTTTGTGTAGAACCACAAAAGAACCTGAATAGCCAAAGTAATGTTGAAAAATAACACCAAGGCTGGAGGTATCACGATTCCAGAATTGAAGCTATATTACAAACTTGTAGTTATCAAGATAGTATGATACTGGCACAAAAAAACAGATACACAGATCGGTGGAACAGAATAGAAAACCCAGAAATTTACCCACAACTATTTGGTCAAGTAAACTTCAACAATGCAGGAAAGAATATCTAATGGAAAAAAGACAGTTTCTTCAGAAAATGGTGCTGGGAAAACTGGACAGCAACACGCAGAAGAATGAAACTGGACATCATACACAAAATAAATTCAAAATGAATGGAAGACCTAAATGTGAAGCAGAAAACCATCTAAATCCTAGAAGAGAAAACAGACAGCAACGTCTTTGGCTTCAGCCACAAAACCTTCTTACCAGACACATCTCCAGAGGCAAGGCAAACAAAAGCAAAAATGAACTATTGGGACTTCATAAAGATAAAAATCTACACAGCAAAGGAAATAATCAACAAAACTAAAAGGCAACTTTTGGAATGGGAGAAGATATTTGTAAAAGACATAGCTGATACAGGGTTAGTATCCGAAATCTATAAAGAACTTATCAAATCTAAAACCCCCCCAAAACAAATCCAGTGAAGAAATGGGCAGAAGACATGAAAAGACACTTTTCCAAAGAAGACATCCATTGTCTAACAGACAAATGAAAATATGCTCAACATCACTCATCATCAGGGAAATACAAATCAAAACAAAAATGAGATATCACTTCATACCTGTCAGAATGGGCTAAAATTAACAACACAGGAAACAACAAGTATTGGTAAGGATGCAGAGAAAGTGGAACTCTTATACTGTTGGGGGGAATGCAAACTAGGGCAGCCACTCTGGAAACAGTATGGGGTTTCCTCAGAAAGTTAAAAATAGAACTACCCTACAGTCCAGCAATTGTACTACTAGGTATTTACCCAAAGAACATAAAAATACTGATTCAAAGGAACACACACACCCTGATGCTTAAAGCAGCATTATCAACAATAGCCAAATTATAGAAAGAACCCAAATGTCCATCCACTGATGAATGGATCAATAAGTTGTGGTATAATATACAATGTAATGTAACTTAGCGATCAAAAGAATGAAATCTTTCCATTTGCAACAATGTGGGTGGAGCTAGAATGTATTATGCCAAGTGAAATAAGTTGGAGAAAGACAAATACCATATGATTTCACTCATTTATGGAAGTAAGAAATGAAACAGATGAATATGGTGTGGGAGGGAGAGACAAACAGTAAGTCAGAATCTTAACTATTGAGAACAAACTGAGGGTTGCTGGAGAGGTGGTGGGCAGGGGGATGTGCTGAATGGTGATGGGTATTAGGGAAGGCACCTGTTGTGATGAGCACCCGGTGTTGTATGCAAGTGACAAATCCCTAAATTCTACTCCTGAAACTAATATTACACTATATGTTAAATAACTGGAATAAATAACAACTTGAGAGGAAAAAAAATCTTTAAGCAAGACTAGCATTTCCTCCTCAGTTAAACTGAATAATTTCTGCTTTTAAGTAGGTTCATTTTCATACACTTGATCTGGTATTCTTCCAATTTACTTCCAAGAAAGTGACAATCTAAGTATATTCTTTAGAAACTAGGGGCAATACTTCCTAATATTGCTTTTGTCTCCTTATGGACAAGACTTGCATAATTTGTTTCCATCTTGTTCTTTTCCTTCAGGGTGCTTCCTGTTGCCCTCTGCACATCTCTTTCATCCTCTGAATACGGAATTTAGATAAGGATAGGATGGCAGCTGTGCCAGAATTTGGTTGTAGTCAAAATATTGCTCAGCCCATATTTTACTGCTGTATCAAATGAACTGAGGGGAAGTCCTAAAGTGATCTAAGGAGTTTTCATGGCCATGGAATCTGCATACATAATTTCAAGGTAAGAATTAATGTTAAACTGATATACGTCCAGTGTTTAAGGGTTTTGTTTGTTTTCCTAAAAAATTGAACTAGGCAATTGGTTCCTAACTTATATATATATAATAACTTGACTCCTTCCCTCCCAGATATTCATGAAGAATAAGCAGTGTATGTTATTGACAGTGTATTTAAATTTTCAGAAACAATATATTTACCAAGACTAACTAAAAATTCAGGTTTCTTTGTTTTACATTATCAACAATTGTGTTAGTGTTGGTTCCTAATCAGTAGTTCTGACTAGAAGTTTTGTTTTATATGCTAAAGGTTCAAAAGTAATTATTAATATATGAAGTTTGTTAGATGGATTCAACTACCACCTATGCTATTAAGAGCTCAAACGCTGTATTTTTCAGGTCAATCTCTCTCAGCTCAATTTTTCAGAATGACTCCAAAATTAAATATCTAACTACCTGACAAATAACTACCACAGGTTTTACTGTTGCTGCAAACTGAACTCATATCTCTCCTTGTTTTCCCTGACTTCTGGCTTTCTTCTGGCTATCTTTTTCTTTCTTTCTTTCTTTCTTTCTTTCTTTCTTTCTTTCTTTCTTTCTTTCTAGTTTATTTATTTTGAGAGAAAGAGAGAGAGCGTGCATGAGCAGAGGAGGGGCAGAGAGAGAGGGAGAGAGAAAATCCAGGGAGGTTCTACACTGTCAGCGCAGAGCCAGATGCGGGGCTTCATTTCATGAACCATGAGATCATGATCTTAGCTAAGATCAAGAGTCACTCACCGACTGGGCCACCCAGGTGCCCCTTCTGGCTTTCTACTTTCATTAAGCCATCACCCTCTGCACATTTCCTAAGCAAAGCATTATAGATTCACTCAATTCCTTCATCTCTCTCCAAAAGAAGCCATCTAATTCTTTCATGTTACTTCTAAAAGATTGCTCATGTATGTCTTTCCCTCTCCATGTCTATGGGTACACTCTTGGTCTAGGTACTCAACTCCAGTTGATAGTATTGTAAAAATGTCCTATATTGTCTCCTTGACTCTTTCTTCTCCTTTGTAAAGCCCACCCAACCCATGGCCACCACAGAGCTGCTCAAGGTATTTCTATTTTTAAAATCTGTCTGTACTACCCATAGAGCAAGTCCAAACTCTTTAGCAAGCATACAAGACCTTTTAATATATGGCTTCAGTCTAACAAACTGCCTTACCACCTGCTATTTTTTATCCACATCTTCTAATCATTCACTGAAAATCCATGCCTACATTTACTTCTTTGTCCATTTCTTTAGCCAACATTGCTCCTCCCTACCTAATCTGTCTTGTTCACTTCTACTAATATTTTTTAAAGCCCAGCTCATTGTCACCAATCTTCAGCTTATCTTTCAGGTATAATTAGTCATTCTTTTTCATTTTACCCTCACTGTATCATTTTCTTCATGTACTCAGTCATTTCCTTATCCATTTGCTTATATATTAATTCATCTATTCTCTGTTATGATGATATAGCAGAGAATAATGCCAAGTCCTTATCCTTTTGAATTTTTTATAGTCTAGTATGAAATAAATAATAAACAAATAAATAAAGATTGAACTAACATGAATCAGGTAATGATAGTGCCAGGAATAGAAATAAAGCAGTTTGAGAGGCTAGAAGGTAACAGTGGTTGGGGAGAGTGGCTATACTAAATAAGGTATTTCTAAGGAGATGACAGTTGAGTTGAGACTTGAATTAAGTGTTGGAGTCATGCTGGTAAACTTCTAATGAATTGGGTGTGGGTTAACAGAGAAAGAGGACTTAAAAATAAAATCTGGGTTTGAGACATGGGCATTTTTGTAAACAGTGGCACCATTTACTGCAATGAAGATTAAAAGGGCAGGAAGAGGAGAATATGTCTATTTTTCAACTTATTTGAGATTTATATCTCTAATTAGTTTGTGAGTTCCTTGAGACTGGTGCCATTTCTTCTTTGGCTTTGGACTAAATAATATGGGCAAAATATTTAGAAATCTGAAGGACTGTTGGAGGTTGGGGAGTGCTCATAAAAGGCCACTGGGTAGCAAAAATGTCAGAGCCCACTATAGTACGTTATTTCTACAGTCTACTTCCAGCTTTTTAATTACATGCATCTAGTCTTAAAAGTTTACAATGATGAATTACCCAGTAGCATAAAATCAAATATATATTACCAACAGATATTCAGAATAATATTCTTCACTACAAAATACCCCACCTTCTTCTCTAGGAACTTTCAACTTAAAATGGCTCTTCAATATGATGCAGAATAAAAATAAAATAGCAAATTAAAATGTTAGCTGAAATAAGGTTAATAATAGAGAAGTCCTGAAGTAAAACTTTAAACTCAATGCCATCTTTTTCATGAAGTCTTGTTGTTTATTCACAAAGATCTCTCCCTTTTCCATACATCCATTACACTTACACATCTCTTATCACATACTAAGAAGGTACCTGTAGGAACAGAGGGAATTGGAAGATAGGCTTTGGCCCACTTCTTCCACTTGGTAAACTGGGAGCCAACTTAAATTATCTGAACCTCATTTTCATTGACTGTGAAATGGAAATAATTATATAGGCTCTGCCCATCTTGTAGGGTTATGGTGACATGAATTTAAAAGCTCTACATTAACTTCAAAGCTTCGTTCACAAAGTTATCCCCCCCTTTTTTTATGAAATATTTGCCTTTTTCAAGGCACTACAAGGGCCTCAAAGATCAATAAGACACAATCACTATTCCTTGAAAACTTAACCTCTACTAGGAAAGATATGAGCTTACCCAAGGAACAAGAGAAATGAACAGAGAGACGCAGGAGGCATTACTATTAATATCATCTGCAGTGTAGTGCTCGGTATGCTCATTTATTTCCCAAAGAGGTAATAAATTCCTAAATGGTAGAGACCATGTCTTGTATAATATTCTTATATTTCCACTACTGGCAGAAGTTAGGAGCTCAACAAAGATTAGTTATACGAATAAGCCCAAATAGGGAAGCTGGGCTGAGGAGCCATATCACTACATATATAAACACTCTATAAATCTCCCAGTCTATATATACAGCTCCCTTGCTCTGCTTTATGTCTTCCTGATTTGGACTTTGGAATGTCTACTTTACGGAACTAAATTAGTTTTCTTGGGCTGTACTCCTTATCCCTGGTGTCAGGATTATTCTCCCATAAATATTTCCAAAGACATTCCTAAAAAGATATGCACACCTCACTTTTCCTATAAAAAGGGGGGGCATTTCTCATAAATGTTTTGACAGAGTTAGTTCAAACTGAAGCTTGTAGAAACGATGGTTCTGGGTTATAGTTCTTATTTACTGATCTTAAGTATATCTTAATATTACAGATATTTTAGTAGTTGCTTATACTAAAATTCCCCAGCACCCCAGAGGAGTCATCAAGAGGCATACTCCCAGGTTACATCCTGATACTTCCAGCTTAAACTGGTTAACTGTAGTGGGGTTGTTGTAGATTCAGGAAACAGCTGCAAAATGACACACTTTGCCCGGAAACTTGTTTTATATGGTCTTAAGCCAAACTTACTATCTCTTCTGAATACACACTTTTGTGAAATGATGTCTTTTCCAAGTGCCTCCCAAATACATTGTGCCAATTTTAAAGCATGACTCAGCATGAGTGTTTAACTTGCCTGAATCCACAGGAACACATGGTGTATGACAGATTATAAAATATAGAAAGTGACTATTTGATCATTTGTGGCATGTCATGATTTTTCATACCCCTTTAAGTGGATATATCATCTAATAAGTGTAATTAGCTGGCTGTTTTCAGTTCATGTGAATTTAGTTGTTAGGTCATGTTGATTTGAGTACAAGAAACATCATGATGTATTAGGAAATCTCCTCTCTCAGAAGTCAGGAGGCCAGAATTCTGGTTCCATCTATGCCACTAATTAACTCAATAACCTTAGATAAACCACTTCACCTTTTGAAATCAACTATTCTTACCAGTTAATGGAGAGAATTGGACTGAGTTCCTGGTGGTCCTTTCCAGCTGGAACACTCTTTAGTACTAATCACTTTAGAATTAGATAGTGAAAGTTAACTAATTCATCCAGGAAGAGTAATGTGTTTTGAGAAATTTCTGAATGGCAGAAGGCAGAATACACAGTGACCTAAGTAAAAAGAGCATTTATATGCATCAGAAGCAAAGTATAGGACTCGAGATTCCCAAATGTAGAATAATTAGGTGAACAAGAAGAAAACAAGTTAGATGCCTAATGTTAGAAAACAAGTTAGAATGCCTGGTAAGGTTATTTAATGAGTTCCATTAAGGCCAGACCTCTTCAGGTCCTATTATAAGGTGACCAGATTGTCTCTTTTACTCCAAACATTAGTGTACCCTCCCCATTAGTTTGTATGAGCAGACTAAGAGAAATTTGAGAATGATTGGAGCCTAGGATAAGAGAGCTGAAGTTTTTCCTTCTGCTTCATGGAGGAAATAGAACGGTGCTTTTTTTTAGTCCCCAAATCAAGGGATCCAAAAGACTTACTTCTAGAGACTAGAAGAATAAGTCATAATTGGAGTCTGACACTTTATTATCTGGTGAGGTGTACTCCAAGGCAGAAGATTTGCTGAAAGCCTTCAGTCTTGAATGGAGTAGAGGAAAAGGAAGCCAAGAGACACAGATTGGAGAGATAAGGAAAGGACTGAGGGAGGGGACAACAGTGAAGCAGGGGTGCAACTCACTTCCACCTTTTGTCATGTCAAAATGGATGTAACACCCATGAATCAAAGGTCTTCTAGCAAGGCAGCCTAGAGGCAAGATCACTATGAAAAGAAACTGATAGATTTAAAACGTCAAGCTGAACACATCTCCCATGCAGAAATTGTGCAATTAGAAGTCCCCACAAGGGTCCTTTAAAGAACCTACTTATGTGGCCATTAGGGACCCATTAAATCAAGATAATCTCACAGGGAAGACTACTATAGCAAGAGACAGGTCATAAATATTTGCTCTTTCGCTTCTCTTTCCAACATTCCGAAAGAGAAAAGGGGACAAGATGAGATTATAAGGAGCACTCTGTGCCTCTTGCTAATTCTGTATTCTTCAGGTCAAAGCTAAACTTGGTCCAGGGGTAGGGAGGGTATGAGGTTAAATGATTAAATTTGAATGGACTTTTTAACTCAAAATAACTGGAAGACTGAAAGTACTATGGCAACTGACATTTCACAAAGAGACAAGAAATGGAGATTCTTCCCGGCATAGTGAAAGCAGCATTAGCATGAAAGAAAACCATTGTACTTTTGTGTCCCACTAAATCTAAAATGTTTAACCATATGGAAGACATATGGCAGGTTGTTCTAATGACTTGAGTCCAGAATCTTGCTGTAGATGCTGCTCTGTCACCACTGAGTAGATAATATGACAACATTTAGCTTAGCTTCTAGGATTTGTAGAAATTCATGAAATACAAGCTCCATAAAAAAAGTAAGGATGCTGATTTATTGTTCCAAATTATGTACAGAAAATATCTGTACATTTTTCTTGGGAGATAATTCTCCATTAATATTTTCATATTTTTGCATAGTTTGGGATTTGCAATTATATGATGAACCTGCTGAAGAGTAGAGATCATGCAATGCTCCAGAGAGATTTAGAGACTCATTTCTCCAGAGTCATTTGCTCACATTCCAGGGTAAAGCCTTCCCTCTATTCCTCAGAGAAAAATTTGTTACATTCCAGAGAGAAGTTCTCTCTGGAGAGCAGGAGAGAGGTGCAGATGTGCCAGCTGTCCTATATAAACTCTGAGTCATAATTTTGGGGTTTTACTCCTATGATGCAAATCCCACTGCATACCCAGGGGAATATGCCATCCTGGCACCCTGTAGGGAACTAGAACTAAGATGTTCTTTCACAGTAGTCTCTTCTCTAATTCAAAGATCTTATATTTACTGCCAGTGTATATAACACATTATGTATATGTATATGTATATGTATATGTATATGTATATGTATATGTATATATGTGTGTGTATGTGTATACGTATATGTGTATATGTATACACACACATGTATACATACACATACACATATACCTCCACACATGTACATATATGCTCTTTGGGCATAGAGAATTATTAATATTTATTAATAATTCTTCATATTAATCTTAAAATCTTTGTATCTTCACACGTCCCAATGTAGGATCTGTCACATAGTAGATGTCCAACATGTTTGCACCATGGGTAAATGAATAAATAAATCAACAATGTAAATAAGCACACACTGAACTTTTGAAACGGCATTGAAACAGAAAAAAATGATTAAAGCAAAAGTATATCTTTATGGTTTCTGGTCAAGGGGAAAGGCACATAAGCTTATGAAATGATTCAAATTAAGGTGATTTATTGCAACTTTCAAACAAAATGTGAATAAACTAAAAATATGTATAGAAACATGTCCCTGATTTTGAGTGTTCCAGCTAAGAATCCAGCTTGGTGTGTAGACAATTTAAACAACAAGAGATTTCCAGAAAAAAATCAATACTTCTTGGAAAGAAATCACATTTTCTTTGGAGTCTCCCACTTTTATTTTTTATATGGTCTGACTTTGAATAAAATCATATGTGGTGTGCTTGTGTGTAAAAATGATGTGTGGATTTATACATTATAGAGATGTTTAAATCTCTATACATTATAGAGATGTTTGGATAAAATAAATCTATAATCTAAAAGTGACTAACACATTTTAAATTTTAGGAAAAAAACTGCTTATTTAATGAGTGAAGAAAGGCAAAGAACTACAAATGCATTGTATTTGCATCCCATCCTTTGTGATTTTCAGAGCAGTATCATAAAATATGCCCTCATTGTTGGTGTCAAGGAAAAGCTAATCTTCTTTTGCTTTTACTGCAATTTGACTTTCTAAGTGCCTGGACAGCAACTTGTCTTCATTCTGCCTCTGATATGCCCCATTAATCAGCTTCACTTCTCAGGAAGAGACTAATGTATTCCTCCATCTAATGCTAGAAAAGTGCATGTAGGTAAGAAAGGGAGATTATATTGAGGGGGGGGGGGGATCGGAGTAAAAACAGCACTCCCAGAGAGGTACCATCTCAAACAGCAAGCTTTTTACAGTTCAGAATCAGTGAGGTATCAGTATCTAACTAGAACTCTGTTCTAGGCACACAGGATAATTCATACATAGCTTCAGAAGTTTTGACACTGGCATGGCGATGACATAATTTTGAATGGTATTATGTCCAAGAAGATCCATTTGAAAATAAGAGAGGGTGATGAGAAGATAGGAGGTAGGAGAGCAGATTCAAGTTAGCAGGGCAGGGTGCAGAGCACAACTTCTAGGGGCCTCTGGTCTAAGTAAGGAGATGTCCGTACGGCGAAAACTCAAGACCTCAAGGAAAGTAGGCAGCAAGTACGAGGGCTGCCCTCGACACAAAGATGTTCAGAGGGCCTGTCACCTAATAACATCAACAGATTTCTTCCATATATGCCTAATGACAGTAGTCAAGACCATTTTTTTAGAAAATACTATTTAATGGGGTGAGAAGTTCTGCCATACTGCTATGCTAGAGTTTGTTAGTCCATGCAGGCTAATCTGCAGATGGTTAGCAGCTCATTTGCCGAGCTGGACTGAAACTAAACTGGACAGGAGTTAACGTGTTGTCCTTTAGTCTTGTTCATATACTCTTCATCTCTTATTAGTATTATTATAATGGTCCTCTACCCAGTTCCCCTTCCTCCACTCCACCTCCACAATAACTTTCCTAAAACATAAATGCAATAGCATCACTGTTTAAAAAACCTTCAGTGTGTTCCATAATCACAAGGTTAGTCCCAAAATATCTTAGTATTGTGTGTTAGGCACTAGTCCCTATTTTCTTTTCAAGCTTCTTTTCCCCATCCCCTCTTTTTCTAATCACAGAAAACTGCCCACTGCCCAAAGTCCATTCCATGTTCTCTCAGGCATCCCTTCTTTGGCTCTTACTGTCTTCTACTCTATCTTTAAACTGCTGAAATTCCACACATTCCATCAAGAACAGGTTTATGTCTGGGTAGTTTTGCCCAAACTTCCAAAGTAAGCTTTCTTTGAATAGTTTGTTCACCTTCTCTTTTTGACCTTTCTATATAAACGACAAATTTGAATTGCATATTTATGTTTGTCTCCTTCATAAATATGTGAGCTCATCAGAGGCAGGGAATCTCTCTGATTTGTCTTGTTATTGCCAGTTCTCAGCATAATGCCTGAGTACATCCTCACATTTCTTTTTGTTGAATGAATAAGTGAATATACATCATTTAGGATTAGGTTTGATTCAGTATAATAGAAAATTCAAAATATATGACCCATATGAGATAGTGGATTTTTTTTCTCATATAAAGAAAATTCAGAGACAGGCAGTCCAGGGCTATATAGTGGCTTCATGCTGGCATCAGTGTCACAAGATTCTACTAAGATTCTGCTACCCATCTGCTATGGACTGAGTTGTGTGTCCCCCTGCACTTCAAATTAATGTTAAAGCCCTAAACATCAATGTGTCTATATTTAGAGATAGGGCCTATAAGGTCACAAAACTAGGGCCCTCCTACAATAAGATTAGTATCTTTGTAAGAAAAAATACCAGAGCACTCCTCCCTCTCTCTTGGGCTCCATGCACACAAAGGAGAGGTCATGTGAGAACGCAGCAAGATAACCACTGCCTACAAGCCTGCAGGAGACATCTCAACAGAAACTGAACATGGTGGTACCCTGATTTTGGACTTTTACAGCCTACAGAACTATGAGAAAATAAATGTCTGTTGTCTAAACTACCCACTATAGTTCTGGTATTTTGTTATTGCAGCCCTAGCTAATTAACTAAGACACTAAGCTTTTGGATCTCCTTCTGGTGTAAGACGGCTGCTGGAACATTGGTGATTACATGTAAGTTCCAGGTAATGGGAGGGGAAAAAGGGGGAAAAGGAAAAAAGGCAAGACATTTTCTCTCCTAGCTAAGTCAGTGCTCCTTTAAGATTTCCTAAACATCCACTTAAGTACCTCTGACATCCCTGGCTTCAAGGGAGGCTGGAAAATGTAATTTTTAAGCTGGGCACATGGCTGCCTAGAATAAAATCAGGGTTCTGTTTGTGAGGAGATGGGGGAAATATATATCAGGTTGGTACTTAGCAGTTCCTGCCACAAACATCTTCATGGTCAATCTTGACAGTTTTGGCTTTTGGAGAGAGAGTTTGTATCCTGGCTGAATGGGGTGGTCACTTGGGCTGCACTACATTTTTAAAATAAGTTGTCATTGTGGTACTATAGGCAAGGACATAGACAATAAAAATGCTTAAATACAAGATGTTTTAAATTCTATTATCATTTGATGATAATGGGTTGAGTGGCACAATATTTTACTCTATCCCTAGAGGGGTTTTGAGAGGATATTTTTTTCTTTTTCCCCCAGCCAGGAGATTCTCAAGTAGATATTCAAATATTAAAATCCATCTTGGACCTATTACTTCAGAAAGAATGACTATACTATACTTATCAGATTTCATTTACCAAAGTTAGCAGAAGAAAGGAAATAATAAAGATCAGGGCACAAATAAATGAAATAGAGACTGGAAAAGTAATAGAAAAGATCAATGAAATTAAGAGCTGGTTTTTTGAAAAGATGAACAAAATTGACAAACTCTTTTAGACTAAGAAGAGAGAAGATTCAAATAAAATAAAATAAGAAATGAAAGAGGAGACTGATACCACAGAAATACATAGGATTATAGCAGATTATTATGAACAATTACATAACAATTATATAACCCACAAGAAATGGATCAATTTCTAGAAATATACAGCCTATCAATACTAAATCAGGAAGAAATAGAAAATCTTAATAGATTAATAACAAGTAAAGAAATCAAGTCAGTAATCAAAACCTCCCAATACAGAAAACTCCAGGACCAGACAGTTTCACTGGAAAAGTCTGCCAACTATTCAAAGAAGTACAAACTATTTTGTACTTTTCAAATTATTCTAAAGAATTGAGGAAGAAGAAACATTTCCAGCACTATCCTGATATGAATTCCAGATAAGGACACTATAGGAAAAGAAAACTATAGATCAATATTCCTGATGAACATAGATTAAAAAATTGTCAACAGAATATTAGCAAACCGCACTGAAGAACACATTAAAAGCACAATAAACTATGGCCAAGTAGGATTTATCCCTGGGATACAAGGATGATTCAATCCACAAGAATTGATGAATGTGATAAACCACATTAATAGAATCAATGATGCAAACCATATAACTCAATAGATGCAGCAAAAATATTTGACAAAATACAACATCCTTTCATGATAAAAACCCTCAACAGATTGTGTGAAGAAACATATCTCAAGATAATATAGGCCATATATGACAAACGCACAGCTAACATCACACTCAATGGAGAACAACTGAAAGCTTGTCCTCAAAGATCAAGTTCAAAACAATGGCACCACTCTCACCACTCTTATTCAATATAGTGCTGGAAGTCCTAGCTATAGCAATTACGCAAGAAAAACATGAAAGACACCCAAATTGGAAAGGAAGAAGTAAAATTGTTATTTGCAGATGATATAATCTTATATATAAAAAGTCCCCAAGACATAACCAAAAAAATGAATTCAGTAAGGTTGCAGGACATAAAATCAGTATACATAAACCAGGAGCATTTCTATGCTTCTATAATGAAATAACTGAAAAAGAAATAAAGGAAATTATCTCATTCACAATAGTAGCAAAACAATAAAATACCTAAGAATAAATTTAACCAAGGAAGTGAAAGAGCTCTACACTGAAAACTATAAGACTCTGTTGAAAGAAATAAAACACACATACAAAAAGGAAAGATATCCCATGTTCTTGGTTTAGGAGAGTTAATATTGTTAAAATGTCTGTACTGCCCAAAGCCATCTATAGATTCTAGGCAATCTCAGCAAAATTCCATGGGTTTTTTTTTTTCCACAGAAAAGAGGAAAAAAAAACCCAACAATCCTGAAGTTTGTATGGAACCACAAAAAACTCTATATAGCCAAAGCAATTCTGAGAAATAGGAACAAAGCCAGAGGCATCACACTTCCTGATTTCAAACTATACTACAAAGCTATAGTAATGAAAATAATATGGTACTGACATAAAAATAGACACATAGACCACTGGGACAAAATAAAGTGTCCAGAATTAGCCCCCCCAAAATATGGTCAATCAGAATTCCAACAAGGGACCCAATGGGGAAAGGATAGTCTCTTCAACAAATGATGGTGGGAATACTGAATAACCACATGCAGAAAAATGAATTTGGACCCCTATCTTACACCACTCACCAAAATGGATTAAAGGCTTAAATATACGACTGAAACCATAAAACTCCTAGAAGAAAATACAGGGACAAAGCTCCTTAAAATTGCCTTGGCAAAAAATTTTTGGGTACAACACCAAAACACAATGACAAAAGAAAAAATAAAGTAGGACTACATCAACTTAAATGTATTTTCACAGCTCCCCCCACTCCCCTAAACCATATCAACAAAAGGCAACCCATGGAAAGGGAGAAAATATTTGCAAGCCGTATATCTTAAAAGGTTCATATCCAAAATATATAAAAACTCATACAACTGGGTAACAAAAAAATAATCCAGTTAAAAAGTGGGCAGAGGAACTAGACATTTTTCCAAAGTAGACATACAAATGGCAAACAGGTACATGAAAATACGTTCAGCAACACTAATAATTAGGGAGATGAAAATGAATTTTTAAATTTTATTTATTTAGTTTTCAGAGATGGAGAGAGAGAGAGAGAGAGGGCACAAACTAGGGAGGGGCAAAGAGAGAGAGAGGGAGACACAGAATCTGAAGCAGGCTTTAGGCTCTGAGCTGTCAGCACAGTGCCCTACATGGGGCTTGAATCCACAAACCATGAGATCATGACCTGGGCTAAAGTCTGAGGTTCAACCGACTGAGCCACCCAGGTGCCCCAGGGAGATGAAAACTAAAACTATAATGAGATATTTCCTCATACCTGTTTTATGTCTATCATCAAGAAACTTAGGTTGCAGGTTGTCACTTTCTGGTTCCAGTAGGTCCAGAGGGGTATCTGCTTGTGCATTCTGTTTCTTAGGCTACCTTGAGTGGTTTGCATTCCTGACAGTTGTGGATGCCAGATGGATGCAGAAATTAAGGGAGGAAACCATTAGGAGGAGATTGTGGTTAATAGTGCAGGGCCAGCAAGGTTAAGGATGCAGTCTGAAATATATACATCCATTGTTTGAAGAAATAGGGATTGGCCTTGCTAAGGGTATATTCAAAGTATTGATGGTGACAGATTTTTGTAGTAGGTGGGAGAAATAGAGGCAACCTATTCTTTCAGGGGAAAAGGGAGGTACAGATTTTTTAAAATAAAAATTAAGGGAGGGGCACCTGGGTAGCTCAGTTGGTTGAGTGCCTGACTTTGGCTCAGGTCATGATCTCCTGGTTCAGGAATTCAAGCCCCACATCGGGCTCACTGCTGTCAGCCTGTCAGCAGAGTCCGCTTCAGATTTTCTGTCCCCCTCTCTCTGCCCCCGCCCTGCTTGCGTTCTCCCAAAAAATAAAGATAAATAAAAAAGGGAAATTCGCTAGAAGCAAAAGACCAGTCAAAGGGGAGTCTCTGCTAAAATAATGGTCTGCAAAGTAGAAGGTATGGGATGCTGTATAAAAAATGCTTAAGGTACAGGAAGAAATTTTAGAACTTGTAAATATTTTTTTCTCACTCTGCATTATTTGTATGTAGTTTATAATGTACAGAAAATTATAAAAATGGTACAGTTGTGTAATTCACAAATAAATAAAAACACACTGTGGGTATATGGTCAACAATTTTATTGATGGGGTACATGATCTAAAGAGTTTGAGGCCACAGCACAAGAGGATCAAGGCAGCAGGATGTTCCTCCTCCAAAAAGCCAGTATCATATTAGACATCACAAGGGTAGCAGTAGGAAGGCAAATGTTTTGGCAAAGTAAAAATAAAAGAGTAGAAACAGGTGTGTCCTAATTCTAAAGAAATTTTACATTTTTATCCCTTTGGCTTTGTGCTTTCTTGAAATCCTTACTTTCTCTTAATGAGGTGAGCTTTACGAAACTGGGAGTGGAGTACAACTCAAGTATTTTTTATTTCATTACTTTTCCAGACCAAAGACTCTTAGTCCTCAATGACTGATCTCAACATACCAAAAAATATTGGTAAAAAAATTTAACATTTTGGGGCACCTGGGTGGCTTGGTTGGTTAAGTGGCCGACTTAGGCTCAGGTCGTGATCTCGCGGTTCATGAGTTTCAAGCCCCATATCGGGCTCTGTGCTGACAGCTCAGAGCCTGGAGCCTGCTTCGGATTCTGTCTCCCTCTCTCTCTGCCCCTCCCCCGCTCATGCTCCATCTGTCTAAAAATGAATAAACGTTAAAAAATATCGAAAAAAAAGAAAAAAATTAAACATTTCTATAAAGCAAGAACCCAAAGAATCTACTTTTCTTTTTCTTTTTCTCTTCTTTTTTTTTATACTCGGTGGTTTTTGGGTGTTCCAGTGGCTTATTGCTAAACAGTCAAGGGAAAAAGGCTTTCTGATTGCTAAAATGAAAGCACTCACTCTGTTTTGTTTTTTCCCTTCACATTTGAGGTAGGAAAATAACACAGGAACAAAAAAAAATCTTGTTTCAGACATTGAAAAACTATTGGTCTTGCTATAGGTTTATAATAATTAAAATTTAAAAACTAAATTAAAAAATTAAAATTAAAAGTAAAATTTAAAAGCCGATAATTTGTCTTTTTATGTTGTACATCTGTAGAACCCTAGAAGACAGAATTTACAGCTCATATGAAAGGGCAGAGTTTTGTCCTTTGTTTTCTAATTGGGGTGAGAATAGAAGTATTTAATTAAAAGGTAAGGAAACAGACATATTTTTTTTTTGGCATAATAGTGTGTATAGGAAATGTAAATTATTAGCAAGGGCAGGTCCATCTTATAGATGCTCCTTGATGAGGTAAAGCCAGGATCCTGGGATAAGGGTGGGGTGGGGAGAAATGATAAGACAATGAGCCTTAAAAAGTGGAAATCACAAAGGAAAACCAGAGCGTCGCTAAACCGCTAGTTGATCATCTCGGGTGGGTAATACATGAATTAAGGGTAAGACATTGGGTAAGATCACAGAGAAGTTTTGCATTGATATCATCTTTTAGAATCTGTGTGTGTGAACAACCACATAATATGAATTTCTTTCTGGTTAGAAATCTCCTAGAGGCTATGTGACTCCTAGGAGATTTTCCGTAAATGGACTGCCAAATTGCCATCCGGTTGTAGTATTTGCCTATCATGAAGTTTCAGAGTTAAACTGGAAGATCCTGCCTATCAGAAAATGTCAGCCTTTACTCTGGAAACAATTACTGTCTCCAGAGATTTCCCTAAGTTGATGTCTGACCTTTTCAGAAAGATGTAATCAAACTCCCAAACCTATAAGTGGGTTTGTACTACCAACCTCATATCCACACTGCACTTACTTTTAATGAAAATTTGAAATCTTTATTTCCTACCTGTATTATTACAAAATTTATTTATGGTGTTGATTTAGATTTCAGTTAGCTTTGCCCTGTTTTGGCACATCTATAGGCCTCAGTATGATAATTTCCAAACAGTATCTTTCCTAGGCAAAGTCTAGATTGGGGGTTAAATGACAACTAGAAGAATGAAATTGAAACAAGTTACGACAAACCTACATCTCCTTCCTAATATATCTGTAAGTATATTTGTCACACACTCCTCTGAGGATTTTTTAAGTGAAAAAATTAGAATATATGTAAGATAGTATGATGGTTAATTTTGTGTGTAAATTTGCCTAGGCCATGGTACTCAATTATTAGGTCAAACACCAGTTAGATGTTGTGAAGGTATATTTTAGATGTGATTAACATTTAAATCTGTAAGTGGACTCGAGTACATTATCTTCCATAACATGGGTGGGCCTCATGCAATCACTTGAAGGCATTAAGAGAAAAGACTGAGGTCCCTGGAAGATGAAGAAATTCTGCTTCCAGACTGCCCTTGGATTCAAGATTGGAACATCATCTCTTGTTCACAGATTTCAGACAAGCCTGCCCTGCAGATTTCAAACTTGCCAGTGTCCACAGTAATGTGAACAAATTCTTTAAAAATCTATCCTTAAGATTTACACATACATATATAACTTGATATATAACATATATATATAATTTATATATGTAAAGAAATATAGAAACATAAATAGAAAAAAAGCTCAACTGATTTTTTTTTCCTTCTCAAATTAGTTGAATAAGTCATATTGGCATTATTTTCAGAATGAATTAAAACCTTGTAAACACATATATTCACATATCAACATTTTTTTTACCAAGTACATAGTGGGAAATGAAACACAGGAAGAAATGTATGTTTCCAGGGACTGTGCATTTCACCAAGCACACCAATGAGAAGAGCAGAGCTACACTGACTTCCTGTTTCAATGTTCTACTGATTGCTACCTTCTTGATTCTGTTAGTTCAAACACCTGCTAGCTGGGAAAAGCACTAACGTCCCCTCGATGCTAGCCTTGCTTCACCCAAAAATCCTTTGTGGAAGTGCAGTCCAAGCACGTCAATAGCTGTGGTTAGTCCACCGTTCAAAATTACACCAAGATTTTGAAGATTATTAGAAGTTTTCCAGATGCTGAGTCTATACATGAATTCTATCTGAAAATCAGTCTGCTTAGATCCTCAAAGGTTTACCCCGTAAAAATGACTGTTTTGTTTTGGCTGTAGGCCAATGTAAGCAATTCTAAGAGGTTCCGGTCATTTTCTTCCTTGATGTGCTGATATGAATAAGTTAGAAATGTCTTTCAGCAAACAGATTTTATGCCTCATCTTTTAACTCTAAGACATCTATACAGTTAGACTGGAATTATGGAATGCCAAAAGTTTGAGTAAGTTCAAGTGCTTCATTTAAATCTTTGGCTCCCCAGATAGTCCCTGAATTACAAAATCATCTCTATGGGAGAGTTCCGTTTTTGGGATTGTCCTTTCCCTTGTCTTGAAAAGCTAAACTAATCTGTCTGGCTGGTCTGATGCTCACAGAGGGTCGTAATGAACCACTATGTCAAAATGCCTACATTTTTATATTTTCCAATTCTCATGTAGTTGTAAAAGCAGAGCTAAAAAAATAAATGCTGGCTATATTTTAGACATTAACCTTATCTAATTATGGAATAAATCAACTGTAGCTTAAGGAAAAACTCATCCAGGTATGGTGAGATAAGCCACGGAAATTTTCAGACCAATTGCAGATATTTCTTTCTCCATTTATCATCTATTACACAGATCCCATGTTGTTCAGAGATCATGGGAAGACGCCTGGAATTTATACTGGGATATTACAATAAAATGTGCAAATGTGATGCATATTTAATCCTAATCATGTCTGAGGCAGTGTATTTTGAATGGATTGCGTATCTTACTAAAAGGTACAGTCATTCTATCAATTTCAGCTCTCCTAGGTTTCTCACAAATTTTCTTCACATTCATGTCAGAAAGGAGTGATACTTTGTGTAGAGTCAAGATAAGAAATTAGGCTGTGCTCCATTTTAGTCAGGATGGGGCTGGATCAACAAAATCAGGAGGGCAAGTTTAAGTTGTCAAAAGGAAGAGACACAGATAAAAAAATACCTCAGACTAAACATTTACACATTGTCTATCTGGACTTGACTTTGACCGGTGTGTTTTTAAATGTCTGGTGATGTGTGACGGACAGTAGAATAAGTGGTCCTAAAGACAGCCAGCCTCTCATCCGGGGGCGTAGGTGGCCACAGGCATTTGATCATCACTGTCAAGATTCAGAAAGTCTGAATAAACATCAACATTTTCGTAAGGAAGCTGAGGAATTCCAGATGCACCAGCCCAGGGAGAGAAACACTCTGGAAAGGAAATTGTGGCAGACGTTCCCACACCTCTTAGACAGACATTCACATTTCCTATTTGGGGGTACCCAAACCCCCAAATGTGAGAAGTGAATAAATATCACTTTCTCAACCTAGTCCAATGAAGGCATATTTTGATTCCAGAAATTTAGCAAGCTGACCAAAGGAGTCTACCTCTGAAAATTCCTGGCTACTTTTCCACAACCTGAGACAAAAATGACAAGGAATATTTTTTCTCTCAGGAAAGAGTATCCTGCTGAGATTTAAACTCTTCGTTCTAGACAGGGTCTGCCTTCTAGAATTTTAGGCATGACGGAGTCTGTTAAAATAGATTGTGTGTAGCAAGATCAAACAAAAAGGAAATTCCATGAACATTCTTGAGTATTGTTATATAAGGTGTTTGAAGGGAAAGGGATTATTTTTTATAAGAAATAGAGGCCAGAATAATTTTCAAATATATTCTTTCTTCTGGGTTTACTCTTGCTCCTCTAGTCAAACTCATTAGACGAGGAAATGTATTATTTAAATGTGGTAGACAGTAATTCAGCTCAAATGTTGTTAATATTGGAAATAGAAAGTATTCTTTCTAGAAGCTGTGGCTCTACTTCTCTTCTGCTAGTTGTCAGGTGAATTTCTGAACTGTATTTCCATGTGTTCTGTTTCCACTATAACTGGATGCTTGCCTGTGTGGAGGATGCCACACTGTTATATCCTGTTCCAACAGGTGTAAGGGGCCACTCACCATCCCTAAAAACAAAATAAAAAAGGTGACAATATATGTTTTCAGATTTTTAGGGATAAATATTCAGATGGTTATATTTGAGCTCAAATTCAGTAACATCAAACAGTTCTAGCAAATGAGTTAAGCTGTGTGAGTCATTTATGTGGAAAGTATTTCCCTTAGAGGCATCATGCATTCATTTAATATTTATTGAGTAGCCTCTTATGTTCACATGTATTTGAAGTCTTTAATCCCTACTTATGGAGTGAAAAGTTTTTTTTTTTTTCTTTCTGAGAATTTTCAGGCATCTGAAAGTAGAGAAATCTAAAAATGAGGCATAAATAGGTCCAAACTGGAAGAGCTGCAAATGCAATGTTCTAACTAAAATTAATATTTTCCTTGATTGGCATATGGGAGGAAAGAAGATGCTAAGAAAAATTTGTTATTACTGAAAATTTATGTTTCATTTATTTCTTTATTTTTAAAAGTGTATTTATTTATTTTGAGGAGGGGGCACAGTGAAGGAGGGGCAGAGAAAGAGGGAAAGAGAAAATCCTAAGCACAGAGCACAGAGCTTGATGCGGATTTGATCTCATGACCGACCGTAAAATCATGACCTGCACTGAAATCAAGAGTGGGAAGCTTAATGGAACGAGCCACCCAGATGTTCCTATCTGTTTCATGTAAACAGATTTTACAAATGATAGAACCGGTAACCTGATTATATTCTAGCCTAATCAGCCATCCTGGATATGGTTTCCTTTTCTCCTTTTGATGTCTATACTTAGTGAGGCTATCAATTAATCCCCTACAATAGAATTGAAATGTAGACTTGTGACAGAGGAGCAATTAGAATAAAAGAAGTTAATAAAACTCTAGAAGGGCTCTTTATGACTCAAAACTTATGATCTACACATTGAGTAATCTAGACTGGAGTCACCGGAAAAATCAATTAGGAGCAGTTGAAGAGTTCATAGACTCTGGCTGTTGGTTTTGGTTGTCCCCCTCCACAATGAGAGGAGTATAACCTATTAATTTCAGTGGAATGCTTGCTAGCTCTGCACCATAGGAATGAGCCAGCCATTATGTTGAAAGTGGGGACCTTGTACACTTGGACTCAACAAATTCAGGACTGCCAACCATTGTCAGTTAGTAGCTGAACTGCAGGGATCTTGGCACAGAGGGTTTAAAAATATGCTCTGGCTGGTCCCCAAAGAATTAACTTGCTCTTAGAGTACTTTGAAAAAACACTGAGTCACAGAATAAGGCCAAGTGTGTGTTTGGCACAGGTTTATCGACTATATTCATTTGTACATTTTCATGGTGGCTATCAGTATGTCTAAGCTTTTATGCAAAAACATAATACCCTTGAATGGAAGTGACTGGAAGAGAATCCATTTGCTCCATAAGCTAAGGCTATGATAACAAAATGCATAAAGGGGTCAGGAGTTGGCCAAGCTTGTGGAATGACTGTATGTTGTTTACCATTTATCCTTCACGTCTAAAAGGTATCCATTTCTAAACTGATCAGTAGCAAGGCAAGGAAGCTTGCTTCACTTTACATAGAACAAAAAATATATATAAAAGAGAGTCTTCCCTGGGGTGGTAGTGCAGTGTTATTTAGAGAGAGCTAAACTTGGCCTAGCCCAGTTCTTCTATAATACAGTATAATTATAAGCAAGGCACAATCACCCCAGGTTTCCTCTTCTTAGTTTTGCAAATCAAGGGGATTTGACTCTCTTTAGGCTATATTCCACTTCATAGGGCTTTTTTTTTCCACCCCATAATTCTTAATCTTCAAGGAACGAAAAGAAAACAGGAAGGGTGCTAATGTGATTAATAATGAGACAACTTCCCAGATTTTGTTCTTTTCCAACTGCCATGTCTGCGAAGCTTTTTTCATCAGCTCTAGAAGCTTTCTTTGTTCAAGTTTAGTATTCCCAGAATCAGGTCAGGAACTGAAAAAAAAAAAAAAAAAGAAAGAAAGAAAGAAAGAAAAAAAAAAGAAAAAAGCACAACGAGCTGGATTCTAGAGTCATAATGATTCAGTGGCTTATGAGGCTGGATCAAAGTTGCTGTGGAAATAGTTTCATAAGCATTTTTGTGTGATTAACTTCAGAGACCATGCGTTCAATATGCAAGCTTTTGACACCAAACAAGGTCTAGGGACAGAGATTCTAATTCAATTCAAGGACTTCAGCTTCTTCTCAGTCTCTGTGACAAAAGGCCTCTGGCCTGGACCAGCTTCATGGCTGCACAGGACACTACTCTTCCTTGCTCCCACATTCCCATTTATAAGATGAGGTGCTGTGTGCTTACTGTTCTGATATTCTATCAGTTGCAGAATATTTAGGCCCTAGGATAGGATAGTCAAATCCTCCCTAATTGTGTATTTTTTTTTTGCAAAATTAATTCAATGTATTATATTTTATTATGATGTACAACAAGCTGACAGTATTTTCTACTTGTATGAAATTAGCCAGTGTGAAATTTTTGGGTCCCTCCTGTTCTTTTAAGCCATGCTCACTGGGTTTGGCAATTCTTGCATGCATCAGTTGCTTCCCAGATTTGTTAGGGCTCCCTTATACACAGAAAAGTATACGCTCTTAAGTACTCCTTGAATTCTTCCAGTTACATCAAAAAATTTATTCTTTTTAAGAAAAGACACAAAGTTCTCTGTAGCAAGTAGTAATACTGGTCAGCACTGGGATATTGCCAGATAAAGCTAAATCTGCATTAGGTTGCCTGGGCTGTCGTGACAATGCAACACAAACCGGCTGGCATAAACAACAGAAATTTATTGTCTCATAATCCTAGAGGCTAGACATCCGAGACCAAGGTCAGTAAGACTGGTTCCTTTTGAGGGCTATGAGGGAGAATCTATTCCAAGCCTGTACCCTAGCTTCTAGAGATTTGCTAGAAATCTAACAATTCTTGGCTTGTAGAAGTATCACCTTGATCTCTACCTTTATGTCCACATGACATTTTCCATACATGTGTGTCAGTGTCCAAATTTCCCCTTTTTATAAAGACACCAGTCATATTGGATTAGGGACCACTCCACTCCAGTATGACATCATCTTGACTAATTACTTCTGCAGCAACCCTATTTTTAAATAAGGTCATTTTATGTGGTACTGGAGATTAAGACCGAAACAGGTAAATTTTGGGCAGACACAATTCAACCTATAATACATGGCTTCCAATAGTCTTAGTATAGGGAAAATCCCACAGTAGCACTATTTTTGCATTTGGTACCAAGGCTCAGATGCATTAATAATGAATTCCTCTGGAAGTCTCCTGGCTAAATTATGAAGCAAATGAGTTTGCTTTCTTTTATTCTGCTACCTTCTTCTTGGGTCTTTTTGCCCCTAGTGGGCCCTCTACTTTCACTCTTTTCATGTCCTTGCCCTTCTGAATGCAGATATAATTCATAATACTAATTTCTGCTACAGCATTTGTTGTTTTAGGTGACATCTATTGATCACTCTTTGTTAATCACTACAGAATTTTGGAGTCTGTAGCTTCTTAGCAGGCAGCTTCATCCGACATGCTTATTAGAATAACAAGATATTAGATTTTAAATCATGTTTTCCTCACTTGACATCCTTTATCCAAACTGAATTCTTCACCTTCTTCATCAACAGAGTTACCATTTTTGCAAATTTTTTATTTTTGTGATCAGTTATTTCTTTTCTGCTTTGAAAAAAAAAAGAACCAGAGGACTCTTTTTTTAAATATTCATTTTTGAGAGAGAGACAGAGACAGAGACAGAGCACGAGTGGGGGAGGGGCAAAGAGAGAGAGGGAGACAGAATCCCAAACTGGCTCCAGGCTCCCAGCTGTCAGCACAGAGCCCCACACGGGGCTCTACTCACAAACCACGAGATCATGAGCCACGAGATCATGACCAGAGCCAAAGTCAGACGCTTAACTGGGCCACCCAGGCGCCCCAAGAACCAGAGGCCTCTTAAAGTCTTCTTTCCCTTTATCTCCAACATCCAGCTTGTCAGCAGGCACTATAATTTGTTAGTTTGACTTGTCTCACATTTTCACCAAATCTTGGAGAAGTTTCAGGCATCTGTTTTGGGCACTTCATTTGGGGGAAAATATTCCTAGATTTGTCTATTAACAGAAATATCTATAAGCTATTCTTTGTGATGGAAGAAGGCAAGAGATAGAGTTTCATCAAACACTGGATACTTTGCTGGGTACTCTACATAGATGATCCTATTGGATCATACCCTCCGAGGTATTCCTGCCTAAATTTATGAACAGAGATAAACTAAAGAATTTGTGATTATGAACTGATAGCCAAGAAGGAAGGAACTCTGGAGTTCTTTCAATTTCAAGAAGGACAGTTGAACTTTAATAACATTTTGAATTATAATAATAATTAAGATGATTTCATGTTTCTGGGCTATTCTGTACACTAAGTTCTGGCCGACAATTTTTTTTTTGCATATTTATGCCAATGTATAATCACAACAATTCTCTGAGGAAGGTATAAACCCTGTTTTATTTTTGAGACATAATTGACACATTATATTAGTATTAGGTGTGCAACATGATTCAATATCTGAAGATTGTGAAGTGATCACCATGATAAATGTAGTTAACATCAGGCACCATCCATAGTTACAAACTATTTTCTTGTGATGAGAATTTTTCAGATCTATTCTCTCTGCAACTCTCAAATATACAGTACATTGTCATTAACTATAATCGCCATGTAACACATTGCATCCCCAGGTATTATTTATTTTCTAATTGGAAGTTTGTACCTTTTGACCCCTTTCATCCATTTTTCCCACTACCCCCCACTACCTGACCAATCAGTTCTATCCATGAATTTGGATTTGTTTTGTTTTTTTAGATTCCACATCCAACCGAGATCATACTGCATTCGTCTTTCTCTGTCTGACTTATTTCACTTGGCATAATACCCTCAAGGTTCACAAGTCCTGCTTTACAAGATGAGAAAATTGAGGTTTAGGGAGGTTAAATAACTTGACCAAAGTTTCATAGCCAGGAGTTAGTAAAATCTATAATGGAACCACGCCAGCTTAAATTAAGATTCTTCACTTTTAACCACAACACTATATTCGAAAGTGGAAATATCAATATATTACTTTTTATTCAGTCTTGTTTTACAAAACAATCCCCAGTGCTCTTTATTAAAATTGCCACACATCAACACTATACATCTCCCCATGGTGTCTAGTTGAGTGTTGAGCATGAAGTTTATGCTCGATACATACTTTTCCTTATATGCAGTCATTTTTAAGCCATTATAAACTTATAAACACAACTGGAAAAGTCATCACTGAACTCTGGGCTGGGAAAAATATTGGCGAGTTAAGAGACCTATGTTCTAGCCCCGTGTAAAACCTGTGATACTAACTTCCCTCATCTGCAAATCAAAAAAGTTTGGTTTTAATGGTTTGGGTTCAAAATGATTTTAAAATGCATACCTCACATTTTGTACTGCTAATCATGTTTTAATTATAATGGAAAATATTTTCACTTCTAGTTAATAGCAAAGAATATATGGAATGTCAGTTTCAGCTAGTGATTCTGTTCCATGGTATTTAGGAATGCAAATTATGTGTATCCAGGTTTTGGCTGACCTACATATTTGGAGTGTGTGTGTGTCTAGTATCAGTGGTGAGATCTAATCTGTGCATTCCCTCAGAAATACACACGTGCTCAGGGTTTAGCTATATTAAACTATGAAATTATTTGGTAAAAAATATTATCTTCACTGATGTATCCTTTCTCTTAACACTTAGTTTTTAACTTACACTTTTAAAAAGAGATCAGTTGGCACTTTCCAGGCACAAAAATTGTTAGGAGGTCAGCTATAATACATTAGTTACATGATTGAGATCCAAACACACAGGCTTCCCTTAGATGTGGTATGATACCTGTAGCTAAATTTTATCCATTTAGTATTTTTCAGATGCTGTGGCTTTACTGGTATTATATCTTCCAACCCTTATAATAATCTTATGAAGTAGGTAGTATTAACCATTCCATCTTGCAGATAAGGGATCTGAGGCAGAGAGGCCATGTAACTTGCTCAAAGGCATACAGCAAACCAGCATGTGAGTCCATATAATCTGATTCCAAAGCCAATTCACTAACCATTCTTTAATATAGAAATGTGGACAACTTGCCACTCAGTAATGGTTTTTAAAGTAGAATTTTAAAAATTATATTGCTGTACTTTTTTTAAGTTTATTTATTTATTTTGAGAAAGAAAGAGAGAAAGAGAGAGAGAGAGAGAGAGAGAGAGAGAGAGTGCACAAGTGGGAGAGGGCCAGAGAGAGAAAGGTAGAGAGAGAGAATCCCAAGCGGGTTCACACTGTCAGTGCAGAGACCCATGGGGGGCTCAAATTCACAAACCATGACTATGACCTTAGCCACAGTTGGCCGCTTAACCAACTGAGACACCGAGGCACCCCAAATTGCCATACTTAATAAGAGGTAAATTCGTCTGAAAAAGTTGGCTTGTGACAACAAATTTTCAGTGAGTTACTCTCCTAATTCTTAGCTATTATCAACCTCTACTTAATTTTCAGATTTGATCCCAGCCATCATGCAATTCTTTTGGGTATAACCTACTCTCCTAATTTAGAATGTTCCCAGCTCCGGTGTTTCCACTTCGCCAGGTATATATTTTTACACTTTTTCCCTATACCTGAAGTTTTTAATGTCCTCAGGGAATGACTTTTAATTGCGAGACACATTAAAAAAAACAACTTTCTGACCTTTTGCCAATCTTAGCTGGTGAGAAGAGAAACACACTCATTTCAACAAGTTCTATAGATATAAGGTTGCTAAATCAATAAATAAATGGGCTTCTTAGACTGAGATGAAAAGTAAAAAAAGCTTGAGTACATCTTCACCCCAATTACCCCTTCAAACCAAAATTGGATGAGTAACCAGTATCACAGTCATATCCTTTGCAAAAATATTGCGAATTATTAAAAAAAAATTATGCTTATTCATTTTTGAAGGACAGAGGGAGACAGAGCACAAGTAGGGGTGGGGCAGAGAGAGAGGGGGACACAGAATCTGAAGCAGGCTCCAGGCTCTGAGCTGCCAGCACAGAGCCTGACACAGGGCTCAAACTCACGAACCGCGAGATCATGACCTGAGCTGAAGTCGGACACTCAACCGACTGAACCACCCAGGCGCCCCCAAAATATTGCAAATTATTAATGCAAAGCAATAGGAGTTAAAAATGGAAGACTGACAATAGCTATTTATTGCCCTCTGTACACTACCAATACTCAAGTGAAAGGACAGAAAACCTATGAAAACAAGCCTCATTTTTCATTTTCACATATTTTCGATCATTCAGGTTTATGCTTCTGTGAATTGCCAGCTCATAGCCTTCATCCATTCTTCTCTTGAATTTGTCTTTTGTTGATTTATGAGTTATTTGTGTATTTTAGGTACTAATTCATTATTCCTCCTAGACATTAAGATTTCATCCTAGTGCACAGTCTCACATTTCACTTCATTTGTAGTATCTTTTGTCAAATAAATTTAAAAGTCAAATGCGTCGATCTTTTCCTTCATGTTTTGGCTTTTCTAAGTCTTGACTACATAAGCCTTCACTACTGCATGTCATGAAGATATTCTCCAATTTTTTTCAATGATTTTCTTCAAAAATTTTTAAAAATGTATACACACACACATTCTGAGAGCAGTGCCTTGTTGTGATATTGAATCTTCTTATCCAGTAAGATCTCTCTCGTAGCTATCTCTCTGATTTGCAATAAGATTTTATATTTTTCTTCATAAAGTTTTTGCACATCTTCCATTGTCTCAATTATAGATATATTATGTTTATTATAAAGGTATCTTTCAAAAATTACATTTTATAAGTGTTTCTACTTTGTAAGAATACATTTAATTTTATACAACTTTGTACCCCAATCCAAAATTCAGCATGATTTTATTGAACTTACTTATGAGCTTTAACACTTTGACAATAAAAATCGCCATGATGTTTAAATGTAGGTAGCAAAATCCTTTGCAAGTACTTTTTTGAACAGAAGTGGTAATACTTTTCATTTTGGACCTGAAAGGGAATTCTCTTATGATTAAGTTATTGCTAATTTTTATCACTGATTAATTTTTTTCAGCTACCTTTTATCGGAAACTCTTTTTCCTTATAACCAGTGATTCTGTGATGATCAAGGGAGCACTGGAATCACCTTTAAAACAGAGTGCTGGGCCTTGCCCCTAAAGTTTTTGCTCGAGCATGTCTGTAGAGGAGTTCCAAAATTGGCTTTGCTAGTTAGTTCCTAGGTGAGGCTGCTGCTGCTAGTCAGGAGGCCACACACTGAGTACGACTGCCATGACTCTATGCCACACTTAAACTTCAGTCCTTATCGGGGCACCTGCATGGCTCAATCGGTTAAGTTTCTGACTTCAGCTCAGGTCATGATCTAGTGGTTGGTGAGTTCAAGCCCTGGGGTGGGCTCTGTGCTAAAAGCTCAGATCCTGCTTTGGATTCTGTGTCTCCCTCTCTCCCTGCCCCTCCCCTGCACGTGCTCTGTCTCAGTCTCTCAAAAATGAATGTTAAAAATATTTTAAAAAAAACCTTCAGTCTTCATCATTTGAGATATATATGGATGGTGACATGATTTTTATTTGCTCCCAAACTTGCTCATTCCAGTTTTATTGTGATCCTTTGGTACTGTGGTTGTTTGTTTATGGATAATGCCTGCAAATAGTTTTTTATTTACCCAGCTTTTATAGTTTTCTCTAGCTAATTCTTTTTATATGTAGCTATTCTTGGTTCATAGTGTATTTCTCCCAATATTTTGTTATGAAAATTTACAAACATGTAAGAATTGAAATAATTTGACACTGAACACCTATAAATAGTGTATCTATAGTATATCCACAACCTATATCTACTACCACTCTCTATATATAGAATGTCCACTACCTATATTCTACTATAAACATTTTACTATGCTTGATGTACATACATTATTCCATATATCCATCTCTCTATCCATTTATCAGTACATCTTATTTTTTAATGCTTTTGTGTCCTTTTTCCTGTAGCTTTGAATCTTGTCTTTTTCTCTTTAGTTATCTTAATTATATTTATTTCAGAATCTCTATCAGATTGTTCTATTTTCTTCCAGTATTGAAATTCAGAATCTCCTGTTATGTGGACCATGGTGGATCATTTCTTTCTTTCTTTCTTTTTTCTTTTTTTTTTTTTTTTTACAATTGTATTGTAAACTCATTTTCAGTCTTATAGGAACCCTGTGCAGCCTTGGTTGAAAGCATGTCCTATCAAGGAATTTTTGTGTTTTTTTATTCCATGACTCTCAGAAGTATTAGTGTTACAAGAGCAATTTTTAAGGAAATTTCTTTTCCAAACCAGACAATGTTTGGTAAAGGCCCAACAGAGAAATTTAAAAAAAATTTTTTAGCCAAAATTCGGACTAAAGTAAACTTCCTTATATTCTCCTGTATCAGTGCACTTTTCTTTCCTTTTTTCCTATTAACCTTTTAATTGAGTGCAGGCCCTTCAGGTCCCAACTTTATATTGGTGGTTTCAGTTCCAACTTTTTACTTTTCTGAATCCCACAGCGTCTGCTCCCTGGTTCAGTCTGTGTTAAAACCCAAGATTAGCACATCCCCAAGAGCAGACATGCCTCGGCTCATGTGCTTGCCACTTAATTCTCTTTTTTTGTTCCCTGTCATTTCTGGTTTCCCAATGCATTTAAGGAATGTCTGTTATAAGAGACTCCTTCATGTTCTCTACTCCTTGTATTCTTAGCAAACAGAAGTCTACCTCTACTTCACTCACTTGGACTTAATTTTTGTATACATTTTGAAGAAGTGCCTATTTCTGTTTCTTGTTTATTTACATATACCAACCAGTTTTAATTCTATGTTTTACATATATATATGTAAATATATACATGTAAATATATATATATTTAATGTTTATTTATTTTGAGAGAGAGAGAGAGAGCATGAGCAGGGGAGGGGCAGAGAGAGCGGGAGAGAAAGAATCCTAAGCAGGCTCTGCACTGTCATCTCAGAGCCTGATGTGGGGCTCAATCTCACACACCATGAGGTCATGACTGAAATCAAGAGTTGACACTTACCTGACTGAGCCACCCAGGCACCCCTATATTCTACTTTTCTAACTGAAATTACCATTACTTAAAATTCACCAATGGCATTTTCTCTCCATTTTAAATCTTTTTAAAGATTACATGCTATTATAACCTAAGAGAAATTCTGAATCAGTTTGAGTATATGTACAGGAATACCCCTCACTTGCTCGATGAATGGATTTTCTATTTGCCTTCTATAAGTCACAGTGATTAATGCTCATGGCACAGCAAACACTCCTGACCAGAAGACTGTTTTATTCTCCAAGCCACAATGGTATTTCTGTGCCTATCAGTTGTGTTGTAGAGATATGAAGAGTCAGTTTTTTGTTGCCTTACATAATTTAATATTTTAATGTTATTTTAAATAATTTTATTTTATTTTAAATGATTTAATTTATTCAGTTATTATATAACAATGAAATATGAGTGAAAAATCAAGTTATTTCTATCAAAATTAATTTCAGTTCTCTGATTAAGGCATGATAATTTTATATTTCTATATGAAATTTTCTTTTAAAATTAAGTGTAGATAAAAAAAATTACAAATGGGAAAATATTCTCAAAACCTTAAGATTTATACACCAATATTGGGGCGCCTGGGTGGCTCAGTCGGTTGAGCCTCTGACTTCAGCTCAGGTCACGATCTCACGGTTCATGAGTTCGAGCCCCGCATCGGGCTCTGTGCCGACAGCTCAGAGCCTGGAGCCTGCTTCAGATTCTGTGTCTCCCTCTCTCTCTGACCCTCCCCTGTTCATGCTCTGTCTGTCTCTGTCTCAAAAATAAATAAACATTAAAATTAAAAAAAAGATTTATACACCAATATTAGTTTGCAAGTGTATTTAAATTTTCACTTTAGAGATTTCATATTAGGAATCATAGTCTTTACACAACTACTATGGAGCACTCTAATCAGAAGATATTTATGTATATTACATTAAATATGATCTTTAAACAATATATCATTTAAAAAATATTCCTTACATTAAACAACGTTTTGACTAACCATTTTCTGGTCCTGACCTGAATGCATATGATAACAGGACTTTTTTTTTTTTCCAATGTTTATCTATTTTTGAGAGAGAATGAGACCAAGCATGAGCAGGGGAGGAACAGAGAGAGAGGGAGACACAGAATCTGAAGCAGGCTCCAGGCTTTGAGCTGTCAGCACAGAGCCTGACGCAGGGCTCAAACTCACAAACCGTGAGACTGTGACCTGAGCTGAAGTCTGACACTTAATGCACTGAGCCATCCAGGCACCCCAATAACAGGACTTCTCATTTATTTTATTTCATTATTATTACAGTCCAATTTTCTTAGTGTCTTAGTGTCAGTGAAATGTTTACATCTATGTTTATTTGAAAATTGGTCTAAGAGACTAGATAAGAAGCAATCAATCTGCTCAAAATAAGATATTTTAGGGGCGCTGAGGTGGCTCAGTTAGTTAAGTGTCTGACTTCGGCACAGGACTCGCAGTCCATGAGTTTGAGCCCTTTGTCGGGCTTTGTGCTGACAGCTCAGAGCCTGGAACCTGCTTCAGATTCTGTGTCTCCTCTCTCTGCCCTTGCCCCACTCACACTCTCTCTTTCTCTCAAAAATAAACATTAAAAACTTTAAAAAAATATATTTTCTTTTTTTTTTTAATTTTTGTTAATGTTTATTTATTTTTGAGACAGAGAGAGACAGAGCATGAACGGGGGAGGGTCAGAGAGAGAGGGAGACACAGAATCTGACACAGGCTCCAGGCTCTGAGCTGTCAGCACAGAGCCCGACGCGGGGCTTGAACTCACAGACCGCAAGATCATGACCTGAGCCGAAGTCGGATGCTTAACTGACTGAGCCACCCAGGCGCCCCAAAAAGAAATATTTTCAACATTATTTAGCAGATTGAGATAAAAAGTAAAGAATGTTGCATAGTATAATGCACTCATGATGCCATCACAGGACCTGACTACTAACCAGCCTGCCTCCACCCTTGGGACAGTCTTTGCTTGTGGTCACCACGATTTGTATCACATGACCCACAACTCTTGGGAAAGCTGAATGGATCAGGGCTGAGTTTGGCAAACATGACCTAAAGATGTGCACTGGACCTATACAGGTGGTTGAAGCCCCAGCAAAAGCCTGTTTTGGTGACTAGCACACTCAAAATAAGCTGAGAAGAGATGAAGTCAAGAGTAGAATAGTTCGGAAAAATAAAAGAAGGTAATAATATTACTCAAAAAGATAATAATAAGCAGCCCTAATCAATAAAAAATGAGGAAGAGAAAAGGAGTGTAGACACAGGTTAATTTATATGGAATAAAAAGAAACATCCGGAGAAAGTAGCAGAGTGGTAAGGGGGGGTGGTCCTGGGCACAGGAGATGAGTACCTACAGTGGCTTCCCAGAGATGCCCTCCAGCTACTCCACTCCAGCTTTTGTGGATTCTGGTAAACACGAATGTCTGAATTTTCCTCAAGGCCTTAGTAAGTTCTTAGTAGGTAAGTTCTTCCTTATTTCTCCTTGTATCCCAACTATAAACCCCACCTGAAACCAGAGCATATGATGCTCCTTGCATGCTGAAAGAGCCTGACTATTATAAGTGGAAAGGGAACTGATTTACAACCCTATTATCTTTAACAGAAACTTCTTAAAGAGAGGGACCATATGTCTACCACATTTTGGCATGCTGTTAATAAGACATCAGAATAAAAAGAACTATAATGAATTTGCACAAATTTGCTCATTTAGAACGCTATCTTAGCGGAGAGGCTTTCCAATATGTTGATATAACTTATCTCATATTTTTTGCATGGGATATTGTGTGAATTAAAGTCTGTAAAACACTGGATGGAGAGTCAGGAAAACTTGATCTTAATCTGAATCCAACCATGACGAGGAACCTCAGTTTCCTTATCTGTGGGGCTCACGTGTTTTGAAAAGTTGTAAAAATCAGAGACGATACGTGAAAGTACTTTGTAAATCTCATATGCCATATAAATACAGACGATAAAGCTTTCGAATCTCAAATTTGGAAGGGACTATAGGACCTCATTCCAGAATTTACCTGATTCAGAATAATTTTTAATTCTTTCAATCTTTTGTCCCTTTTACTTAGCCCCTGATTTCCACACCTGTTTCATTTGAGTATAGAAATATGTTAGCATATCTTGTTCAAATGAATTTCCCGATATTCCTAAAACAACATTTAAAACAAAGGGTAGACTTATTTTTCTCTGGAGTTGTAAGAGCTGAGGACAGAAAGGAAGAAGTCACCCTCGAATTCTGTGTATACAAAGTCGTTTACAGAAAGCACAGAAATCATGTTAAGTGCATTACCAGACATGTTTATATCAGACGGGATTTGGTCTGGATGGAACCTTCAGTGGAATCCCCCAGGTATCCCTGCCTCAGCTGCTAGGGCTGCCTCCCATCTCTGCCCTGTAAGCCTGACATATCCTCCTCTCTTCTTGTCTTTAAAACGTATATGTCCTCTGGGCTCTGCAAGAAAAAACCAGGTTAATGAAGAAAATGTGGTGTAAGAGCCGAATATATTTCTCACCTTGAATAACATTCACATTTAAAAGCTGCCTGAAGAGCAATAAGCACCGTATTGAACTGAAGGAATTGAAGGAATTTGCACTAAATAATGACAAGTCCAGGTAGATGTGTATAAAGTCCTTCCTCAGGACTTCTATGAGGCTCATGGGTAGGCCAAGAAGCAGGCCAGCTCTCTACACAAAGATGTAGGTCTGTGTGCGTGTGTGCACATGCACACATGTCACTGTCTTGGGAAAAACAACTAGAAACTGGCTTTCTACTTCATTTTTACTATAACCCATAAATGGGACTGCTTTCCAAAGTGATTAAATCTGCTCTCTTTGGGTCAGATGGTTGGCCAATAGGTGTCAGAGAATGATTTTTCTAATCACGGACAGGCTTTTATTGATGTAGCCAGCAATAACCACGTTGGAAAAACATTGTTTATTCATGATCCAAATGCATGCTGCTATCTCGTTAGGCCCAGATGTTCATATTTCTAGATATAATCTTTACTCCAGAGCCCAAATCAATGTTATGCTGGGAGACTGAATTCCTCAAATTCAGCTCTTATTATTTCTACTCCAATGGGAAAATGTATATCTCCTACCTCCTCTGCTTCCAATACTTCCAAATTACAAAGAGAACAGTTCAGAAATGATCAAATAGAGTGGAGATAAATTTTAGGCCTTCCTTAGCAAGACCCAAGAGGCCTAGGAATTCCACTCATATGAAGCCCTCTCCACAGCTGAGCTACAGTGGTGTCACAGAGTAATAATTTCAGAAGAACTCGGTTGGAAAAGATACAGAGAACAATCCAGGAAATAACAATAAGAATGATTAATGAGATGAAGATTGGATCAGATAAATAAGGGTTAGGATAAAGGTTTGTGATGCCAGAGAAAATAAGTCCCAGGGTTGATTTACTAATTGATTATTAATAATTGGCAGAGCTTTATTTGGAGTTCTTAAATCGTTACAGAGAATCTTTCTCTCCAGCCTCAATGATTTTAGGCAAAGTATGAGCCATTCAAAGGGAGCTATGCTTATGCTCTGCTTTAAGAATATGAAAAGCTACTTTAAACAAGATTCTGGTACATTGTCTATACTGAAAACTGAGTACCAGTAGGTGGACTTGTACTAGTGATTAGAAAGTTTGGTTAGATTTATAGAAGGTGTCCTTGATTGTAAGGGAGACTGACTACAAATACACTGAGGCCCCAAAAGAGTTTGGAAAGACATCTATTTCTAAAATATGTCCAAATAGTACCATATTACAAGAAAAAAAATGTTTTATGTTCCTTTTATAGTTTGGTGTATTTCCATCATTTTACCTTTTTATTGAGAGGGTACTGATGGAACCATTTGAATAGTTTATGAAACAGTGAGTAGTGAAAATATTATAAAGGCAAAATAATGACATGTATACTGTAAGAGCTGTAATTATACGGTGGAGACCAAGAGTGTATACTTTCTATTAGACAGATTTTTGTCCCAGTATAAATTAAACTTTCTTTCTGACTGTAGTGTCTTAATTAGATTACCTACTATAGTGAATCTTAACTTTGAGTAGCTTTTTAGCTACTAAGTTGTTAATATCCAACAGTATTTTTTCAAAAAACATTGTTTTCATAAATTAACACACCTAATAGTGGCTATTTTATTTTATTTTTTTCAGTTTCATCTTTTTATTTATTTATTTATTTATTTTTTGTTTTTGTTTTTGTTTTTTTTTTCAATATGTGAAGTTTATTGTCAAATTGGTTTCCATACAACACCCAGCGCTCATTCCAAAAGGATGCATAGGGGCACTTGTACCCCAATGTTTATAGCAGCTCTCTCAACAATAGCCAAATTATGGAAAGAGCCTAAATGTCCATCAGCTGATGAATGGATAAAGAAATTGTGGTTTATATACAATGGAGTACTACGTGGCAATGAGAAAGAATGAAATATGGCCCTTTGTAGCAACATGGATGGAACTGGAGAGTGTGATGCTAAGTGAAATAAGCCATACAGAGAAAGACAGATACCATATATTTTCACTCTTATGTGGATCCTGAGAAACTTAATAGTGGCTATTTTAGAGTCACAAACTACCAAACAGAAAAGGAACTCTAGGGGCATCAGGTATGCCAGAGTTACCAAAGTTGTACAAATTTCATTCAACTATTGATGATAATATACAAACACTTCAGGCAGCTATTTACTAGCTCAGGCCAGCCCAAAGAGATGCTGAGGCCTCTCGCCAAGATTTCAAATCCAACTTAGTACCAGAGAGGGTCTCATGAAGACCCACGATGAGCAAGCATCAAATCTGAGAATATTCTACAGTAGATGGCAGGCTATATGGGGACCTTCACTTACAAATTAAATTAGCTTATGCTGCCCAATTTGTGGCTAGATGATAATATCAAACTTTGATTTTTGTAAAATTAATCTCTTCTCTGCAGCCAGCCTTTTACATAAGAAGTGCAGTTGTGGTAAAGAGCCACTCTCTTGCATGAATCCAGGAAAGGCTACTTCATACCTCTGGCCAATTATTTATACTTTGGATATAGCTACCCACAATGTGGTGGTTAAAGGATCCTTTTCATGATACCAGCGGAAAAGCTTACAGAAACAAAACAAAATAAGGGAATTTAAAACAGCACCAACTGCACACTGCCACCTGAAGTAATAGGAGAAAAGCATCACTGACTAAAAGTCGGTCTATCGCCGATCTTAGTGCACACAGTATGCGAGAGAATTTTTGATCAGTATTAAGAACCAAATTATTTGATTGTAAAATTATTTTTAGGATCATACTCACAATTAGGCAGACTACAGGAATAACACCAAATGCTAGCTGCTCATTGTTGCTCTTGATTTGATCTATAAAATGCTAGAGTTCTGAAGAACTCACTTAAAATTATGTTCCCAGTCAAAATCACAAGAAAATTGATCTGGAAGCCTTTTGACTTTTTTCTTCTCATAAAAGTAGTACATGCTTGTTGTTGGATTTAAAAAATTATAGATAATCAGGGAAACAGAAAAAGAAAAAAGAAAAAAAAACTATTTAAAATGTGACCACTCAGAGAGGGGCATGGTTAACATTTTTGTTTGCTTCCTCTTTTCATAAAGTGTGTATGTGTATGCATGTGTGTATGTGTCTATATTTTGTTGTATCATATATTTTCCCCATAACTTATTATGAACATTTTAATGCTACTAAACACATACTAATTTCAAAATAGGCATGTTTGAACACCAACATTATAGGAAGAATTTTAGGAATTATAGGCAGAATACTTTCACAGCAAGCCTGTTTTTGATTCAGAATAAAAAATATATATTAAAAGGCAAGTAACTGAAACCTTCCTGGGGAAGTTTCCTTCAGGATTGTTTAGGCCATACGATCATTTAAATGATTGTATTCAATGTTGGTGAATTAGTTATAGGAGATATACACCTAGGTTAGAGGCAGCTTGATTTGTACTAATTTGGGAATTGAAAGGCCTGGGATCTAATGAGGGCTCTGCTGTACTGACTCAGTGAATAACACCAGGCAAAGGAATTAACCTAGATGTCTGTTTATAATATGAGCCTGTCTAATATTGCCAGACCAAGATTCTTTAGGTCATGGTAAAATAAATGTGGTTTGGTGTGGATAATTTTGCACAGTTCAGTTAAGAAATCTAGTCAGATTATTGTCCTTTTTTGTGAGGAGATCTGGGACAGAATAGGAATTTAAATATTTTAAACCTACTTTGAAAGCTATTCAATAAATGTATTCCTTGAACCTTAGAAAAAGATTTCCAAAACATATCAGTCACTTAATACATCTACTTTCCTCTGTAATTCAAAATTATACAGAACTGGACCAAATGCCCATATATTTAAAATGTAACTCTTTACAAAAAAAATTAATTGAAGAAAAATTATTTAAGGAAAGATTTTGTAAAATAAAATGTCAGAAATGATATTTTATACCAATTTCCCTTTTAAATATATTTATTATTTATTTATTTTGAGTGCAATAGAGAATGAGCAGAGGATGGTCAGAAAGAGAGAGAGAGAGAGAGACTGAGAATCTGCAGGTTTAATGCAATGCCTATCAATACACTAATAACATTTTTCATAAACTGGAACAAATCCTAAAATTTGTATGCAACCCCAAAAGACCTCTGATAGTCAAAGCAATCTTGAAAAAGAAAAACAAAGCTTGAGGTATCACAATCTCAGGTTTCAAGATATACTACAAAGCTGTAGTCATTAAAACAGTATGGTATGGGCACAAAAATGAACACAAAAATCAATGGAAAAGAACAGAGAACCCAGAAATAAACCCATGCTTATATGGTCATTAATTTAAAACAAGGGAGGCAAGAATATACAATAGGGAAAAGACAGTCTCTATAATGAATGGTGCTGGGAAACCTGGACAGCCATATGCAAAGGAAGGAAACTGAATCACTTTCTTGTATCATATACAAAAATAAACTCAAAATGGATTAAAGACTAAAATGAGACCTGAAAGCATAAAACTACTAGAAGAAAACACAGGCAGGAATTTCTTGGATATCAGCTATAGAAATATTTTTCAAGATAAGTCTCCTGAGACTAAGGAAACAAAAGCAAAAATCAACCTTTGTGCAAAATAAAAATCTTTTGCACGGCGAAGGAAATTATCAATGAAACAAAACAGAAACCTACTGAATGAGAGGAGATATTTGCAAATGATATATCTGATAAGGGGTTAATATCCAAAATATATAAAGAACTTATACAACACCAAAACCTCCCAAATAATTGTATTAAAAAGTGGGTAGAGGATGTGAATAGGCATTTTATCCAAAAAACACATACAGATGGCCAACAGACACATGAAAAAATGTTTAACATCACTAATCATCAGGGAAATGCAAATCCAAACCAAAATGATGTGTCAACTTTCACCTGTCCAAATGACTGTTAAAGGAAAGACAAAAAAACAACAATCTTTGGTGAGGATGTGGAGGAAAAGGAATGCTTGTGCACCGTTGGTGGGAATGCAAACTGGTGCAACCACTACGGAAAACAGTATGGAGTTTCCTCAAAAAATTAAAAATAGAATTACCATATGATCCAGTAATTACACTATCTGCCCAAATAGAATGAAAACACTAATTTGAAAAGATATATGCACTCTTACGTTTACTGCAACATTATTTACAATAGCTAAGATATGGAAGCAGCCTAAGTGTCCATCAATAGATGAATGGTTATAGAAGAAGTGGTATGTATGTATACAATGGAATATTACTTATACAAAAAAGAATGAGATCTTGCCATTTGGAACAATATGGATGGACCTAGGGTTTAATGCTAAGTGAAAAAAGTCAGAGAAAGACAAATACTAATAATTTCACTCATATGTGGGATTTAGGAAACAAAACAAATGAGCAAATGATCCAGAATAATATAGAGAACAAACTGGTGGTTGCCAGAGGGGAGGTGGGTGGGGAGATGTGTGTAATAAAGAAAATTAAGAGTACACTTATCTTTATGAACACTGAGTAATGAATAGAATTGTTGAATTATTATATTGTTCTCTTGAAACTAATTTAATACTGTATATTAATTATACTTCAATAAAAAGACAGACAAGGAAGGAATGAAGGAAAGAAAAAAACAGAAAGGAAGAAAAAAGGAAGAAAGAAATTTGGTATAAAAAAAAAAGATGGCTTTTCTTAAAGACAGGGTAAATGAGAAGTTACCAAGGTAAGAAGCATTTGCTTTGAAATAATCCTATCAAAATTTTGACAATATAAAATTGTGAGAACTCTTAAGATACACAACCAGTGTATGTCTTCCAGCAGCAGCAGAGTGAGCCCCTGGATATGGAGAGTCTCTAATCTCTTACAGAAGGAGATTTATTCAATAACTTAACCTTATTGCTTACAGGAAATTATTCCAAACAAAATTAAGTCCCTTGTAATTTAGCTTAAGGCCATTTTATCTTGTTCTATGCACACCAGATTTTAAAAACAGCTGACCATCCTCACTGAATAATGTATATTTAAAGACTGGCATGAAATGACTGTTGGGACCTTTCTCATCAAGTTGTGTGGTACTAGCTTTATTAACCTCTTAAAGTCGGTCTTCATTTCCAGTCCTTTATCTTCTGGTTCATCTCTAAAGGACTTCCATGGTCTTTTGTGAGTCGGTTTTGCTTTAATGAGCTCCCCAACAGCTAAGAGGCATGTCAGGATTTCAGTTTAGTTGTCACAGCATTTTATGTCTCTTGATCTGTATTTCTTTGAAAATTCCAGGCACAAGGGTAAAGCAAAAAGGAAGCTTTCAGAGGTACAGCTTTGCTTTTTTTTTTATTTGTTTTTCAATTTTGTTGGTTTAAGATTACAACAGCTTTGCTAATGAGCCAGAGATTCCTTATCTAATGGCATATTTCTAATTTAACTAGAAATAGGGATAAAACTTTAGTTACATAAAACTCCACAAATTCTAGATGGCCAGTTTTTCACTTAGCTGACAGTTTCTTCCTTTAAGAACCTTAATTTTAGTAATTACCATTATGGTGTAAAACTTCCAAAAGTATATCACACTTTCTTTCTTTTTATGTATTTTACACAGAATATATTTTGGCAGTTTTGTTTGATAACATAATTCTATTCAATATATATTTATTGAACATTTACAAAAACAATATACTAGGAGATATGATGGAGACAATGTGTGATCTTCACTTAAGATCTACTTATGAATTGCAATCTACTAGGAGAAATAAACAAACATGAAAATTACCCTAATACACATTAGCAAGTGGTAAATACCATTAAGTAATTAGTTATAGATGTTGAGAGAATTTCAGTAGGAAAAGAATTTCATAGAAGTCTCTTTAAGCTAAGCTTTAAGGTTCTAGAAATACTTTTCTTCATAGCAACGAATATACCTAAAATCTGAGACATGACAGTAAGGGAAGAGTTAGAAATTCAGTTTGTTTGGCATATAATAACCTAAAATAGTCATAAATTGGTATAGATGGTCTTTGGCTAGAATAAGTGATAATTTGAAACACAGCTAGAAAGTTTATAAGTTGTTAACATATAGAAGGAAATCATTGTAATTTTGTCAAAGTGTAAATGGGATGAACAAATCTGAATTTTAGGATGACTGAATTGGTATCCATGAATAAAACTGATTCAAAAGTAGAAACACAGTTAAGAAATTTCAAGGAGTACTTTAGAAGAAAATTAGTTTTAATAAAATTAATTGAGAGATGGGGAGGGACAGACAGTTTCAGGAGAATTATACTATAGAATTTGACAGCTAAGAGATGGAGAGGAGAAGAGGAGTCAAAAATGATTCCAGGGCTGTTAAAGTGTGGATGACAGAAAGATGGTAGTGCACTTATAGAAACAGAAAACCAGGGCATCTGCATGGCTCAGTTGATTAAATGTCTGACTCTTGATTTCTGCTCAGGTCATGATCTCATGGTTTGTGGGCTCAAACCCAGTGTTGGGCTCTGTGCTGAGAGTCTGGAGCCTGCTTGGAATTCTCTCTCTCCCTCTCTCTCTGTCCCTCCCCCACTCACACTCTCTCTTGCAAATAAATTAACATAAAAAAAGAAATAGAAACTTAAGAATGAGAAACATTCATCAGAATGGTAAGAGTCAAAACTAGATTTTAAAATAAGACATGTGGCAAGATAATTAATGCAGTAAACACAGATTAATTATTCATAAAGATAGCCATGAGAAAAAATTATTCATAAAGATAGCCATGAGAAAGAGACAGGGTGTCAGCTTGAGAAGATGTAATTGAAAAAAAAATTAAACTGCAGAGATTTAGTTTAAAATTTTTTTAATGTTTATTCATTTTTTTGAGAGACAGAGGGACAGAGTGTGAGTGGGGGAGGGGAAGAGAGAGAGGGAGACAAAGAATTCTAAGCAAGCTTCAGGCTCTGAACTGACAGCACAGAGCCTGACGCAGGGCTCCATCTCATGGACCACAAGATCATGACCTGAGCCAAAGTTGGAGGCTCAACCAACTGAGCCACCTAGGTGCCCCTGCAGAGATTTAGTTTATAGAAAACATAATCTTTGTCTACCATAAAGAAAATTATGAGACATGGAAAAGCAATCAAATGGAGCCTACAATCAAGAAAGTGAAAACAACAACAGAGATGAGCCACAGATAACAGAAATAGTAGAAGTACCACCCAAGGACTTTAAAACAGCTGTTACAAATATGTCCAAGGTTTTGCCAAAAAAAAAAAAAAAAAAAAAAAGTTAACAAATGGAAAATCTCAAAGACATGCAAGAAATTCCATATAGAAAGATAACATAGAAAATAAAAATACATCAATGTGATCAATACCAGAGGTGCCTAGGTACCTCAATTGGTTAAGCCTCTGACTCTTGATTTTGGCTCAGGTCATGATCTCACAGTTTGTAGGATCAAGCCCCACGTCTGGCTCTGTGCTGACAGCGCAGTGCCTACTTGGGATTCTCTCTCTCCCTCTCTCTCCCTCTCTCTCTGCCCCTCCCAGCTTGTGCTTACGCTCTTTTCCACTCTCTCAAATAAACAAACTTTTAAAAATGTGATTACTATCAGAATTAACACTGCATAAGAAAGGATCAATGAAATTTAAGACAAGTCAGTAGACATTATCCAAAATAAAGCCAAGAGGAAAGAAAATAACTGAGAAAAACTTAATAATTTTACCTGTATGACTTTATCAAATAATTTAAAATATGTGTAGTTAAAATTCCACAAGTATAAAAAGGAGAGAAAGGTACACAAGAGAAATTTAAAAAATAAAGACAAATTATTTTTTAATATTTTTAATATATAATAAATATAAACTCTCAGAAATCTTAAAAAGGATAAATTACCAGAAAATCAAACATAAACACAGCAAACTGTGAAAACCAAAAATATAGAGAAAATTCTAAAGGCAAACTAAGAAGAAAATGATGTATGATATCAATGCAACCACAATAACCATGACCCACTTTTTGATAGAAACAATGAGATCCAGAACACAATGGAATGATATTTGTAAAGGGCTAAGAAAAAAAAAAAAAAAATCCAGAATCCCATACTCAGCAAAGAATAATTCTTCAAAACTGAAAGTGAAATAAAGGAATTTTCAGATAAACAAAACCAAAATATTTGCTATGAGTACAACAGTACCACAAGAAATATTAAAGGAAGTTTTTTCAGGCTGAGGAGAAATGACACAAGTTGGAAACTTGAAGTTTGAAAGGACTGAAGCTGACGGATTAAAAATGGTCAAGAAAGGTGTGTGTGTATGTGTGCACCTGTGTGTGTGCGTGTTTCTAAATTTCCTAACCTTTTTCAAAGAGACTTGACTAAAGCAAAATCAATAGCAATATATTGTGATGTCCATAATATAGTTAGTAAGACTTGAAAACAAAAAGTTCCAAAATCAACAATCTAAACAAAGTAAATACAACATCAATAGAAGGGAAAAAATAATAGTATAAATTATTTATAGGAAAACAAAGAGAAAATCCTTAAAGCTAGGTAAGTTTTTGAAAAGATTATTATAAATGATGTAGCCTAAAAATACTGATGAGGAAAAAACACACAAAGTACAAGTATTAATAATAAAACAGGGAATATGGCCATAAACCCTACAATAATTAATAAGATTGTAAAGAACTATTATGAAAAAATGAAGTCCACAAACTTGATGATACAAAGTAGACAAATTTCTTGAAAACACACCTTATTAACACAACTTACTGATGCAATCTGGTAAAGAAATCGATTTTTAAAATAAAAATCCCCCACAACTTACCAATCATACTATCAGTTTACTCAAACTCTTCCAGAAAATAAGAGAACACTTCCCAACTCATTTTGTGTGACCAACATAACTCTGATATAAATCATGACAAAGCCATCATATAACGACATCAACAACAACAACAACAACAACAACAACAACAACAAAGAGTTCCATATACAGTCTTTGGAGGTACTTAACCAGCAAGTTATGGTTTTGTATTGTTTAGGAAGAGAATAAAGATGTTAACTAATTTTTTACTTTTTCAGAAAAATATGAAGCTAATTATGTTTAAAAATTTTAAGGTTAAGGTTGTGATAGAAAGAAAAGCTATAGGAGAGCTTGGGTGGCTCAATCAGTTGAGCATCCAACTCCTCAGCTCAGATCATGATCTCATGCTATCTGAGTTCAAGGCCTGTGTCAGGCTCTATGCTGACAGTGTGGAACCTGTTTGGGATTCTCTCTCTCTTCCTCTCTCTGCCGTTTCCTGCCTCTCTTTCTTTCAAAACAAACAAACAAACAAACAAATAAAAGCTGTAACTTCTAAGTTAGCAGAAGAAAAGCAAACATAAAATTTTATTAATACAACAAAAAATCAGGAAAAGAGATATAAAAAAACAACAAGCATGGTTCTTTTAAAAAAAAACAAAATAAAATGGCACAAATAAATCCGAACATACCAATAATCGCAACAAATTTTTACTGATTTAGTGTACCCATTAAAATACAGAGACTATAAGACTGGATAAAATAGTAAAATTCACTATGTTATTTACAAGTATAAGAGACATGTATAAGTTAAAAAGGATCATGAAATGTTTTTTTATTTATATTTATTAATTATTATTTTTTAAGTAGGCTCCATACCCAACATGGAGCCCATCTCAGGGTTCGAACTAATGAGATGACTAATGACCCTGAGATCAAGATGGGACACTTAACTCACTGAGCTACCCAGGTGCCCTGGAACATGAAGATTTAAAAGTAGAGGATTTAAAAATGATAAATTAGAAAAACATCAAAAAGAGCTGATGTCAAAGAGGATTCCATGTCAAAAATTTTTTATTGTGTTTAAAAAATACATTTTGACTAATTCGGGCTCATGACAAGGCCAAACTCACATAACCTCAAGACCAAAATAACACAAAAATATGTGATTTATCACATTAATGGATTGAAGAAAAGTCATCTAATTTTAATAGAAGCAATAAAATTAGAAAAATTTAGTAATAAACGATAATTTTAAAAATGACCTATAAACTAGGGATTAAAGGGCACTTTAAAAAAAATGTTTTATTTATTATTTTTTAGAGAGAGAATGAGGAGGGAGAGAGCATGCACTAGCAGGGGAGGGGCAGAAAGTGAGAGGGAGACATAGAATCCAAAGCAGGTTCCAGGCTCAAGCTGTCAGCACAGAGCCCAACATAGGGCTGGAACTAACAAACTGAGATCATGACCTGAGCTAAAGTTGGACACTCAACTGACTGAGCCACCCAGGTGCCCCTAAACAGAACTTTCTTAAATTTATAAAGGATATCTACCAAAAACCTTTATGAAATATCACATTTAAGGAAACAAATCTTCATCATAAATACTTTCAAAACCCCTGCAAACCTCCACTAAATTTACTACTATTCAACACAATATGAGATATTACAACCAATGAACAAGACAAAGGAAGTAAATAGCTTAAGAATTATAAAGAATAGGGGAAGATGGCGGCGTAGGAGGATGCTGACCTCACCTTATCCTGCTGATCGGTTAGATTCCAACCACATCTGCCTAAATAACCCAGAACACCACCAGAAGACTAGCAGAATGGACTCTTCAGAGTCAAGCCTTGACAAGAGGCCCACAGAAGAGGGTAGGAAGGGTGGAGAGGCGGTTCATGCTACATGGACTGGTGGGAGGGAGCAGGGGCAGTGGAGGGGCAGCCTGCCCGGCAAGGCAGAGCCCCCAAAGTCTGGCTTGCAAAAGCGGAGGGGCTGGACTCCGTGAGTTCTGACAGCCAGCAGGACTTAACATCTGGAACGTTATAAGTCAACAGTTCTGCTCGGAGGGCGGGAGGGCGAGAGGATACCGGGAGGGAGAGGTGTTGAGCCCTGAAAGACAGAGCTCAGCTTGGCGGGGAACAAAAGCACTGACCAGCGCCATCTCCCTCTCCCATCCCCCAGCCGAAATTCCAAAGGGAACCAGTTCCCATTACTGAACTTGCTTGCACTCCACAAAGGCCCAATGCTATGCTTCTGTGGATCCATCCCTCCGATGGGCCTGCCTCCCTCCTGGTGCTGCAGGGCCCCTCCCCAGAGGACCACCAACTGCAAAGAGAGCTAAGCTTTCCCCTCCTGCCTCTGTGCACCTTGTGGATCCACCCTGGCTAATATGCCCTTGGCAAGATCCCTTTGAAGCAGCACCACAAGACTGGCAGTGTGCAAGTAGCCCAGACAGGGGCCACACCACTCCACAGTGAGTCCTGCCCCTGGGAGAGGGGAAGGTAAGGTACATACCAGTCTGACTGTGGCCCCAGCGGTGGCCTGGTGGCAGACATCAGGTCTGACTGCAGCCCCGCCCACACACAACTTTCTCTGGACAGCACATGGGAAGTGCCTTGAGTTTGGAGCTACCACAGGGACTACCCAAAATGACAAAATGGAAGAACTCTCCTAGAAAGAAACTCTAGGAAGTAGCGACAGCTAATGACTTGATCAAAAATGATTTAAGCAATATAACAGAACAAGAATTTAGAATAATACTCATAAAATTAATTGCTGGGCTTGAAAAAAGCATCGAGGACAGCAGAGAATCTATTGCTACAGAGATCAAGGGACTAAGAAATAGTCATGAGGAAATAAAAAATGCTATAAATGAGGTGCAAAATAAAATGGAGGTGGTCATAGCATGGATTGAAGAGGCAGAGGAGAGAATAGGTGAATTAGAAGATAAAATTATGGAAAAAGAGGAAGCTGAGAAAAAGAGAGATAAAAAAATCCAGAGGTATGAGGGGAGAATTAGAGAACTAAGTGATACAATCAAATGGAACAATATCCATATCATAGGAATTCCAGAAGAAGAGAGAGAGAAAGGGGCTGAAGGTGTACTTGAACAAATCATAACTGAGAACTTCCCTGATCTGGGAAGAAAAAGGCATTGAAATCCAAGAGGCACAGAGAACTCCCTTCAGACATAACTTGAACCGATCTTCTGCACGACATATCATAGTGAAACTGGCAAAATACAAGGATAAAGAGAAAATTCTCAAAGCAGCTAGGGATAAATAGGCTCTAACTTACAAAGGTAGACACATAAGAGAAGTAGCAGACCTATCTACTGAAACTTGGCAGGCCAGAAAAGAATGGTAGGAAATCTTCAATGTAATGAACAGGAAAAAAAAGCAGCCAAGAATCCTTTATCCAGCAAGTCTGTCATTCAGAAGAGAAGGAGAGATAAGGGTCTTCTCAAAAAAAACTGAAGGAATTCATCAGCACTAAACCAGCCCTACAAGAGATCCTAAGGGGGATTCTGTGAGTGAAATGTTGCAAGGACCACATTACCAGAGACATCACTAGAGAATGAAACCTACAGACATCACAATGACTCTAAACCCATATCTTTCGATAACACCTAATGTAAATGGACTAAACGCTCCAACCAAAAGACACAGGGTATCAGAATGGATAAAAAAACAAGACCCATCTATTTGCTGTCTACAAGAGACTCATTTTAGACCTGAGGACACCTTCAGATTCAAAGTGAGGGGAGGGAGAACTCTCTATCATGCTACTGGAAGTCAGAAGAAAGCTGGAGTAGCCATTCTTACATCAGACAAACTAGACCTTAAATCAAAGGCTGTAACAAGAGATGAAGAAGGGCATTATATAATAATGATAGGGACTATCCATCAGGAAGAGCTAACAATTATAAATGTCTATGCACTGAATACAGGAGCCCCCAAATATATAAAGCAATTAATCACAAACATAAGCAACCTTATTGATAAGAATGTGGTCATTGCAGGGGACTTTACTACCCCACTTAGAACAATGGATAGATCATCTAGACACAGGATCAATAAAGAGACAAGGGTCCTGAAAGATACATTGGATTAGATGGACTTCACAGATATATTTAGAACTCTGCATCCCAAAGCAATACAATATACTTTCTTCTTGAATGCACATAGAACGTTCTCCAAGACAGATCATGTACTGGGTCACAAAACATCCCTTAATAGGTATAAAAGAATTGAGATCATACCATGCACACTTTCAGACCATAGTGCTATGAAACTTGAAATCGACCACAGGGAAAAGTCTGGAAAATCTCCAAAAGCATGGAGGTTAAAGAACACCCTACTAAAGAATGAATGGGTCAACCAGGCAATTAGAGAAGGAATTTAAAAATATATGGAAATAAATGAAAATGAAAATACAACAATCCAAATCCTTTGGGATGCAGCAAAGGCAGTCCTGAGAGGAAAATACATTGCAATCCAGGCCTATCTCAAGAAACAAGAAAAATCCCAAATACAAAATCTAACAGCACACCTAAAGGACCCAGAAGCAGAACAGCAAAGACACCCAAACCCAGCAGAAGAGAAATAATAAAGATCACAGCAGAAGTAAATAATATAGAATCTAAAAAAACTGTAGAGCAGATCAATGAAACCAAGAGTTGGTTTTTTGAAAAAATAAACAAAATTGATAAACCTCTAACCAGGCTTCTCAAAAAGAAAAGGGAGATGACCCAAATAGATAAAATCATGAATGAAAATGCAATTATTACAACCAATCCCTCAGAAATACAAGCAATTATCAGAGAATACTATGAAAAATTATATGCCAACAAATGGGACAACCTGGAAGAAATGGACAAATTCCTAAGCATCCACACACTTCCAAAACTGAAACAGGAAGAAATAGAAAACTTGAACAGACCCATAACCAGCGAAGAAATTGAAGCAGTTTTCAAAATCTCCCAACAAATAAGACTTCAGGACCAGATGGCTTCCCTGGGGAATTCTACCAGACATTTAAAGCAGAGATAATACCTAGCTTTCTCAAGCTTTTCCAAAAAGTAGAAAGAAAACAAAAACTCCCAGACTTGTTCTATGAAGCCAACATTACTTTGATTCCTAAACCAGACAGAGACCCAGCAAAAGAACTACAGGCCAATATCCCTGATGAATATGGATGCAAAATTCTCAACAAGGTACTAGAAAAGTGAATTCAACAGCATATAAAAAGAATTATTTACCATGATCAAGTGGGATTCATTCCTGGGATGCAGGGCTGGTTCAATATTCACCAAACAATCAATGTGATACATCACATTAATAAAAGAAAAGATAAGAACCACATGATCCTGTCAATCGATGCAGAAAAAGCATTTGACAAAATTCAGCATCGTTTCTTTTTTTTAATTTTATTTAACGTTTATTTATTTTTGAGACAGAGAGAGACAGAGCATGAACGGGGGAGGGTCAGAGAGAGAGGGAGACACAGAGTCGGAAACAGGCTCCAGGCTCTGAGCAGTCAGCACAGAGCCCAATGCGGGGCTCGAACTCACAGACCGAGAGATCCTGACCTGAGCCGAAGTCGGCCGCTTAACCAACTGAGCCACCCAGGCACCCCCAGCATCGTTTCTTAATAAAATCCTTCGAGAAAGTCAGGATAGAAGGAACATACTTAAACATCATAAAAGCCATTTATGAAAAGCCCACAGCTAATATCATCCTCAATGGGGAAAAACTGAGAGCTTTCCCCCTGAGATCAGGAACACGACAGGGATGCCCACTCTCACCGCTGTTGTTTAACATAGTGTTGGAAGTGCTAGCATCAGCAATCAGACAACTAAAGAAAACCAAAGGCATCAGAGTTGGCAATGATGAAGTCAAACTTTCACTTTTTGCAGATGACAGGGTACTATACATGGAAAACCTGATAGACTCCACTAAAAGTCTGCTAAAACTGATACATGAATTCAGCAAAGTCGCAGGATACAAAATTAATGTACAGAAATCAGTTGAATTCTTATACACTAATAATGAAGCAACAGAAAGACAAATAAAGAATCTGGTCCTATTCACAATTGCACCAAGAATCATAAAATACCTAGGAATAAATCTAACCAAAGATGTAAAAGATCTGTATGCTAAAAACTATAGAAAGCTTATGAAGGAAATTGAAGAAGATACAAAGAAATGCAAAAACATTCTGTGCTCATAGATTGGAAGAATAAATATTGTTAAAATGTCAATACTACCCAAAGCTATCTAAACATTCAATGCAATCCAAATCAAAATTGCACCAGCATTCTTCTCGAAGCTAGAACAAGCAATCCTAAAATTTGTATGGAACCACAAAAGACCCCGAATAGCCAAAGTAATATTGAAGAAGAAGACCAAAGTGGGAGGCATCACAATCCCAGACTTCAGCCTCTACTACAAAGCTGTCATCATCAAGACAGCATGGTATTGGCACAAAACAGACACATAGACCAATGGAATAGAGTAGAGACTCCAGAATTGGACCCACAAAAGTATGGCCAACTAATCTTTGACAAAGCAGGAAAGAATATCCAGTGGAAAAAAGACAGTGTCTATAATAAATGGTGGTGGGAGAACTGGACAGCAACATGCAGAAGGTGAAACTAGACCGCTTTCTTACACCATTCACAAAAATAAACTCAAAATGGATGAAGGATCTGAATGTGAGACAGGAAACCATCAAAACCCTAGAGGAGAAAGCAGGAAAAATCTCTCTCACCTCAGCCGCAGCAATTTCTTACTTAACACACCTCCAAAGGCAAGGGAATTAAAAGCAAAAATTAACTATTGGGACCTCATGAAGATAAAAATCTTCTGCACTGCAAAGGAAACAATCAACAAAACTAAAAGGCAACCAACAGAATGGGAAAAGATATTTGCAAATGATATATCAGACAAAGGGCTAGTATCCAAAATCTATAAAGAACGCACCAAACTCCATACCCAAAAAAACAAATAATCCAGTGAAGAAATGGGCAGAAGACATGATTAGACACTTCTCTAAAGAAGACATCCAGATGGCCAACAGGCACATGAAAAGATGCTCAACATCGCTCCTCATCAGGGAAATACAAATCAAAACCACACTCAGATACCACCTCACGCCAGTCAGAGTGGCTAAAATGAAGAAATCAGGAGACTATAGATGCTGGAGAGGATGTGGAGAAAGGGAACCCTTTTGCATTGTTGTTGGGAATGCAAACTGGTGCAGCCACTCTGGAAAACAGTGTGGAAGTTCCTCAAAAAATTAAAAATAGATCTACCCTATGACCCAGCAATAGCACTGCTAGGAATTTACCCAAGGGATACAGGAGTGCTGATGCATAGGGGCACTTGTAGCCCAACGTTTATAGCAGCACTTTCAACAATAGCCAAATTATGTAAAGAGCCTAAATGTCCATCAACTGATGAATGGATAAAGAAATTGTGGTTTACATACACAATGGAATACTACATAGCAATGAGAAAGAATGAAATATGGCCTTTTGTATTAACGTGGATGGAACTGGAGAGTGTCATGTTAAGTGAAATAAGTCACACAGAGAAAGACAGATACCATATGTTTTCACTCTTATGTGGATCCTGAGAAACTTAACAGAAGATCATGGGGGAGGGGAATGGAAAAAAAAAAAGTTAGAGAGGGAGAGAGCCAAACCATAAGAGACCCTTGAAAACAGACTAAACTGAGGGTTGATGGGGTGGTGGGAGGGAGGGGAGTGTGGGTGATGGGTATTGAGGAGGGCACCTGATGGGGATGAGCACTGGGTGTTGTATGGAAACCAATTTGACAATAAATTTCATATTAAAAAAATGATAAAATAAAATAAAATAAAAAGAATTATAAAGAATAAAGTAAATTGTTACTTTCACATGATAATTTCAGAAAATCTAAAAATTAAGACTTGCAAGGACTGCTCATATAAGATCAACATCTAAAAATCAATAGTGATATGCCCAACCATCATCAATTTAGATCAGGGTTTTATTACAATGATGTATTAATAAATAGCTAGACTTCTAATAATAGACTTATTATTTATTTATATATTTAATTTGTGATATCTCATATCACAATAGTGTTTATATGTATTAGTTAAAAAATATCTAGAAAGTGTAGTAATAACATAATCCTATATTTAGTAGCCATAAAATCTAAAAAAAACTACTAAATCTACAAGCTACTATGAATAAATCTAACAAATGATTTACAAAACATTATAGAGAGAATTATTTATTAAGATACATAAAAAGGAAAGCTGAATACTTAGAGGGGAAGTGATTGTTTGTAAATTGGAAGTTTTAACAAAGATGTCATTTTATCCAAGTAAATGCACAAAATAAAAATTAAAATGTGTAATTCCAGGAACAAGGATCTAATAAAATGTTTTTAAAATTTTTCTGTGACTGAAAGATAGCAAAAATATAATAGCAGAACTAAGAATGTCACGAAATTAATGACAATGATCTTCTGAGCAGAGAGAAAGGGAAGGGGCTGGCAAAGGGAACAAAGGAAATTTAAATCTCATTAGTCAAGTTTTATTTTTCATAATAACACTATCTAAAGGACAAAGTATGAACCCCATGAAAACTCTGGCTTAAGAATTCATAAATGTTTGCGGGTTCCGGAAGATGGCGGCGTAGGAGGACGCGGGGCTCACAGCGCGTCCTGCCGATCACTTAGATTCCACCTACACCTGCCTAAAGAACCCAGAAAACCGCCAGAGGATTAGCAGAAGGGAGTCTCCGGAGTCAAGCGCAGACGAGAGGCCCACGGAAGAGGGTAGGAAGGGCGGCGAGGCGGTGCGCGCTCCACGGACTGGCGGGAGGGAGCCGGGGCGGAGGGGCGGCTCGCCGGCCAAGCAGAGCCCCCGAGTCTGGCTGGCAAAAGCGGAGGGGCCGGACGGACTGTGTTCCGACAGCAAGCGCGACTTAGCGTCTGGAGGTCATAAGTGAACAGCTCTGCGCGGAAAGCGGGAAGGCTGGAGGACAAAGGGAGGGAGAGCTGCTGAGCCCCCGGACGGCAGAGCTCAGCTTGGCGGGGAACAAAGGCGCCAGCGCCATCTCCCCCGCCCATCCCCCAGCCAAAATTCCCAAAGGGAACCAGTTCCTGCCAGGGAACTTGCTCGCTCCGCGCAAACACCCAACTCTGTGCTTCTGCGGAGCCAAACCTCCGGCAGCGGATCTGACTCCCTCCCGCTGCCACAGGGCTCCTCCTGAAGTGGATCACCTAAGGAGAAGCGAGCTAAGCCTGCCCCTCCAGCCCCCGTGCACCTTGCCCACCCACCCCAGCTAATACGCCAGATCCCCAGCAACACAAGCCTGGCAGTGTGCAAGTAGCCCAGATGGGACACGCCACCCCACAGTGAATCCCGCCCCTAGGAGAGGGGAAGAGAAGGCACACACCAGTCTGACTGTGGCCCCAGCAGTGGGCTGGGGGCAGACATCGGGTCGGACTGCGGCCCCGCCCACTAACTCCAGTTATACACCACAGCACAGGGGAAGTGCACTGCAGGTCCTCACCACGCCAGGGACTCTCCAAAATGACCAAACGGAAGAATTCCCCTCAGAAGAATCTCCAGGAAATAACAACAGCTAATGAACTGATCAAAAAGGATTTAAATAATATAACAGAAAGTGAATTTAGAATAATAGTCATAAAATTAATCGCTGGGCTTGAAAACAGTATACAGGACAGCAGAGAATCTCTTGCCACAAAGATCGAGGGACTAAGGAACAGTCACGAGGAGTTGAAAAACGCTTTAAACGAATTGCAAAACAAAATGGAATCCACGATGGCTCGGCTTGAAGAGGCAGAGGAGAGAATAGGTGAACTAGAAGATAAAGTTATGGAGAAAGAGGAAGCTGAAAGAAAGAGAGATAAAAAAATCCAGGAGTATGAGGGGAAAATTAGAGAACTAAGTGATACACTAAAAAAAAATAATATACGCATAATTGGTATCCCAGAGGAGGAAGAGAGAGGGAAGGGTGCTGAAGGGGTACTTGAACAAATTATAGCTGAGAACTTCCCTGAACTGGGGAAGGAAAAAGGCATTGAAATCCAAGAGGCACAGAGAACTCCCTTCAGACGTAACTTGAATCGATCTTCTGCACGACATATCATAGTGAAACTGGCAAAATACAAGGATAAAGAGAAAATTCTGAAAGCAGCAAGGGATAAACGTGCCCTCACATATAAAGGGAGACCTATAAGACTCGTGACTGATCTCTCCTTTGAAACTTGGCAGGCCAGAAAGGCTTGGCACGATATCTACAGTGTGCTAAACAGAAAAAATATGCAGCCGAGAATCCTGTATCCAGCAAGTCTGTCATTTAGAATAGAAGGAGAGATAAAGGTCTTCCCAAACAAACAAAAACTGAAGGAATTTGTCACCACGAAACCAGCCCTACAAGAGATCCTAAGGGGGATCCTGTGAGACAAAGTACCAGAGACATCACTACAAGCATAAAACATACAGACATCACAATGACTCTAAACCCATATCTTTCTATAATAACACTGAATGTAAATGGATTAAATGCGCCAACTAAAAGACATAGGGTATCAGAATGGATAAAAAAACAAGACCCATCTATTTGATGTCTACAAGAGACTCATTTTAGATCTGAGGACACCTTTAGATTGAGAGTGAGGGGATGGAGAACTATTTATCATGCTCCTGGAAGCCAAAAGAAAGCTGGAGTAGCCATACTTATATCAGACAAACTAGACTTTAAATTAAAGGCTGTAACAAGAGATGAAGAAGGGCATTATATAATAATCACAGGGTCTATCCACCAGGAAGAGCTAATTATTATAAATGTCTATGCGCCAAATACCCGAGCCCCCAGATATATAAAACAATTACTCATAAACATAAGCAACCTTATTGATAAGAATGTGGTCATTGCAGGGGACTTTAATACCCCACTTACAGAAATGGATAGATCATCTAGACACACAGTCAATAAAGAAACAAGGGCCCTGAATGATACATTGGATCAGATGGACTTGACAGATATATTTAGAACTCTGCATCCCAAAGCAACAGAATATACTTTCTTCTCGAGTGCACATGGAACATTCTCCAAGATAGATCATATACTGGGTCACAAAACAGCCCTTCATAAGTTTACAAGAATTGAAATTATACCATGCATACTTTCAGACCACAATGCTATGAAGCTTGAAATCAACCACAGGAAAAAGTCTGGAAAACCTCCAAAAGCATGGAGGTTAAAGAACACCCTACTAACGAATGAGTGGGTCAACCAGGCAATTAGAGAAGAAATTAAAACATATATGGAAACAAACGAAAATGAAAATACAACAATCCAAACGCTCTGGGATGCAGCGAAGGCAGTCCTGAGAGGAAAATACATTGCAATCCAGGCCTATCTCAAGAAACAAGAAAAATCCCAAATACAAAATCTAACAGCACACCTAAAGGAAATAGAAGCAGAACAGCAAAGGCAGCCTAAACCCAGCAGAAGAAGAGAAATCATAAAGATCAGAGCAGAAATAAACAATATAGAATCTAAAAAAACTGTAGAGCAGATCAACGAAACCAAGAGTTGGTTTTTTGAAAAAATAAACAAAATTGACAAACCTCTAGCCAGGCTTCTCAAAAAGAAAAGGGAGATGACCCAAATAGATAAAATCATGAATGAAAATGGAATGATTACAACCAATCCCTCAGAGATACAAACAATTATCAGGGAATACTATGAAAAATTATATGCCAGCAAATTGGACAACCTGGAAGAAATGGACAAATTTCTAAACACCCACACTCTTCCAAAACTCAATCAGGAGGAAATAGAAAGCTTGAACAGACCCATAACCAGCGAAGAAATTGAATCGGTTATCAAAAATCTCCCAACAAATAAGAGTCCAGGACCAGATGGCTTCCCAGGGGAGTTCTACCAGACATTTAAAGCAGAGATAATACCTATCCTTCTCAAGCTATTCCAAGAAATAGAAAGGGAAGGAAAACTTCCAGACTCATTCTATGAAGCCAGTATTACTTTGATTCCTAAACCAGACAGAGACCCAGTAAAAAAAGAGAACTACAGGCCAATATCCCTGATGAATATGGATGCAAAAATTCTTAATAAGATACTAGCTAATCGAATTCAACAGCATATAAAAAGAATTATTCACCATGATCAAGTGGGATTCATTCCTGGGATGCAGGGCTGGTTCAACATTCGCAAATCGATCAACGTGATACATCACATTAACAAAAAAAAAGAGAAGAACCATATGATCCTGTCAATCGATGCAGAAAAGGCCTTTGACAAAATCCAGCACCCTTTCTTAATAAAAACCCTTGAGAAAGTCGGGATAGAAGGAACATACTTAAAGATCATAAAGGCCATTTATGAAAAGCCCACAGCTAACATCATCCTCAACGGGGAAAAACTGAGAGCTTTTTCCCTGAGATCAGGAACACGACAGGGATGCCCACTGTCACCGCTGCTGTTTAACATAGTGTTGGAAGTTCTAGCATCAGCAATCAGACAACAAAAGGAAATCAAAGGCATCCAAATTGGCAAAGATGAAGTCAAGCTTTCGCTTTTTGCAGATGACATGATATTATACATGGAAAATCCGATAGACTCCACCAAAAGTCTGCTAGAACTGATACATGAATTCAGCAAAGTTGCAGGATACAAAATCAATGTGCAGAAATCAGTTGCATTCTTATACACTAACAATGAAGCAACAGAAAGACAAATGAAGAAACTGATCCCATTCACAATTGCACCAAGAAGCATCAAATACCTAGGAATAAATCTAACCAAAGATGTAAAAGATCTGTATGCTGAAAACTATAGAAAGCTTATGCAGGTAATTGAAGAAGATATAAAGAAATGGAAAGACATTCCCTGCTCATGGATTGGAAGAATAAATATTGTCAAAATGTCAATACTACCCAAAGCTATCTACACATTCAATGCAATCCCAATCAAAATTGCACCAGCATTCTTCTCGAAACTAGAACAAGCAATCCTAAAATTCATATGGAACCACAAAAGGCCCCGAATAGCCAAAGTAATTTTGAAGAAGAAGACCAAAGCAGGAGGCATCACAATCCCAGACTTTAGCCTCTACTACAAAGCTGTCATCATCAAGACAGCATGGTATTGGCATAAAAACAGACACATAGACCAATGGAATAGAATAGAAACCCCAGAACTAGACCCACAAACGTATGGCCAACTCATCTTTGACAAAGCAGGAAAGAACATCCAATGGAAAAAAGACAGTCTCTTTCACAAATGGTGGTGGGAGAACTGGACAGCAACATGCAGAAGGTTGAAACTAGACCACTTTCTCACACCATTCACAAAAATAAACTCAAAATGGATAAAGGACCTGAATGTGAGACAGGAAACCATCAAAACCTTAGAGGAGAAAGCAGGAAAAGACCTCTCTGACCTCAGCCGTAGCAATCTCTTACTCGGCACATCCCCAAAGGCAAGGGAATTAAAAGCAAAAGTGAATTACTGGGACCTTATGAAGATAAAAAGCTTCTACACAGCAAAGGAAACAACCAACAAAACTAAAAGGCAACCAACGGAATGGGAAAAGATATTTGCAAATGACACATCGGACAAAGGGCTAGTATCCAAAAATCTATAAAGAGCTCATCAAACTCCATACCCGAAAAACAAATAACCCAGTGAAGAAATGGGCAGAAAACATGAATAGACACTTCTCTAAAGAAGACATCCGGATGGCCAACAGGCACATGAAAAGATGTTCAACGTCGCTCCTTATCAGGGAAATACAAATCAAAACCACACTCAGATACCACCTCACGCCAGTCAGAGTGGCCAAAATGAAGAAATCAGGAGACTATAGATGCTGGAGAGGATGTGGAGAAACAGGAACCCTCTTGCACTGTTGGTGGGAATGCAAATTGGTGCAGCCGCTCTGGAAAGCAGTGTGGAGGTTCCTCAGAAAATTAAAAATAGACCTACCCTATGACCCAGCAATAGCACTGCTAGGAATTTATCCAAGGGATACAGGAGTACTGATGCATAGGGGCACCTGTACCCCAATGTTTATAGCGGCACTCTCAACAATAGCCAAATTATGGAAAGAGCCTAAATGTCCATCAACTGATGAATGGATAAAGAAATTGTGGTTTATATACACAATGGAATACTACGTGGCAATGAGAAAAAATGAAATATGGCCTTTTGTAGCAACATGGATGGAACTGGAGAGTGTGATGCTAAGTGAAATAAGCCATACAGAGAAAGACAGATACCATATGGTTTCACTCTTATGTGGATCCTGAGAAACATAACAGAAACCCATGGGGGAGGGGAAGGAAAAAAAAAAAAAAAAAGAGGTTAGAGTGGGAGAGAGCCAAAGCATTAGAGACTGTTAAAAACTGAGAACAAACTGAGGGTTGATGGGGGGTGGGAGGGAGGGCAGGGTGGGAGGGAGGGCAGGGTGGGTGATGGGTATTGAGGAGGGCACCTTTTGGGATGAGCACTGGGTGTTGTATGGAAACCAATTTGACAGTAAATTTCATATATTAAAAAATAAAAAAAAAAAAAAAAAAAAAAGTTGAAAAAAAACCCCCAACTTTAACCTAATTGAAGTTTTGCCACCTCGTTATCTTACTGATTAAAAGAATAAATATTTTGGAAAACTCTTAAAAAAAAAAAAAAAAAAAAAAGAATTCATAAATGTTTGTTTTAGTGAGTGATATCTTTATTTTTCTCTATTGTTTAGACTTTTCAAATAAAAAAGAAATAATATTGGCCTCTTATTTCACAGGGTCTCCTCTGAACATTGGTAGACAATAGCAAGATGAACTTTTACTCTAATTCATTGCATTTATAATACATAAGACTTTCATATACATGAGTTTGAAATTGCTATAAAACTAACAGGAAAATATTATCCTCTGAAAAAGCAAGCTTATGATAATTGATTATTAAAGTTTTACTATAAAGACTGGTACCATTGACTTCTACTGAAAGACAGGAAAATGACTCCATTTGCTCAGTTATATAATTTGCCTCCACAAGGCCAATAGGATGTCTTAAATCCTAGGAATTACCCCAGTTGTTTAGAGATTGATTTCAATTACTAGGAGCTACACATAATAAAAGCATTACTTTTGTTCTAAACTTATATTGAAAAATTATCAAGTCGATACTACTTATAAAGCATTCACTCCTATACTCGTCTCTTGTCAGTCAGTAAGTATTCTATGTAATCATTTCAGCTGAAATTTTTTGGATTCTGTTTTCTAGATGTAGAGCTGTTTTAATACCTACTTGTTCGTGCTTATTCAACATCATATTGTCTAGGTGAAATGACTTGTGTAATTACTGGTTCTAATTACATTTCAAAACTCCACTGTGTATTTATATTACTTAAACTCATTTTGTTCCAATTGTTATCAAAACATCAACTCTTACTGTTTTTAGAACAGTGGGTAATTCCATGAGGGGAGCAAAATATATTTTTAATCCATACTAATGCTCATGTATTTATTGAGTACTGAGAATATATATAAGAAAAAAAAATTCTAGGGGCACCTGGGTGGCTCAGTCAGTTGAGTGTCTGACTTTGGATCACTGTTCATGAGTTCGAGCCCCGCATTGGGCTTTGTGCTGACAGCTCAGAGCCTGGAGCCTGCTTCAGATTCTGTGTCTCCCTCTCTCTCTGCCCCTCCCCTGCTCATTCTCTGTCTCTGTCTCAAAAATAAATAAAAACATGAAAATTTTTTTTTAAAAAATTCTAAAGACTTCCATAAAGGAGAATCTCTTTGGACAGAGAGGAAGGATTTCTAAAGAACCTGTTGTCCAGTCTCAGAGTTGAGTTTTCCAGGCTTGAGAGAGTATGATCTCTATTTGATTCAAGAGAATCTAGATAATTTTCTTATAGGAGAACAAATATTACAGAGAACAAGCATAATTTTTTCAAATTAGTACTCACCATCTCATTTTATTAGTGATTGACTTTAAATAAAGAGGTGATAATACTGATTAAATCTTGTATATCTTGAAAGATGAGCATCTCCATCAAGGATGTGAATGAAAAAAAGATATATTTTTGTTAAATATACTCTTAAAGGAAATTATATTCCTTAATATGTTTCAAATATCATTCCTCTACCTGGCAATTTAATATGAAGAATGCTATCCAGGGGAAACCTCGAATTGGAGTTGATCATATCCATCCTCACTAAAGAATGTTCCTATAGGTAAAACATAATAGGCAGTGTTTCATTTAATTCATCAATTGGCTAGATTCTAGGTAATAAAAAGAAACAGCTGAGTGTGTGACAGAGCATCACTCCGTACACTTCAGAAGAATTCATCTTATGTTGTGAGGCATGGAAATATATTTGTATGCCCTGGAGAAACTTGTTCTAATCAAAGCTAAAGGGGAATTGAAGTCTCTGATCTAAACACATGGTTGGAACTATATCCTATCTAAGTTGTTGGGGCTTAAGAAAAGGACTAGGCAATTGCATGATTAAAGATTAAAAGAATTAGGATTATTTTGTTTGGAGAAAGCATGATTAGAAATTGATTGACCATGAGTTTTTAAACATAACATTATTATTTGGAGGATGTTGACCAGCTGTTCTCCAGCCACAGTAGATTCTGCATGTTAAAAAAAAAAATTAAAATAGCAACAAGAGAAATACAGGCTGGATCAAATGGAGAACTTACCAACTTGAGTATAAAGCTATTAAGGGCCAGCAGAACAGACCATATAATTGGCTATTATAAATATTTAATACTTGAGGGACCTCATGCCCAGCCATATGAATCCCATAATATACTGCCTGCAAAAACATTCTTGGCAACATTTATGACATTAATTGGGATTAAAGAAAAGTAACTATTTGCATTATTACATAAATTACAAGGTGACAATATTTTTTAAAATGTTTATTTATTTTTGATAGATGGAGAGAGAAAGAGCGGAGGTTCTTAAGTGGGTTCCATGCTGACAGCAGCATTGGGGTACATGTGCCTCTGTGAAACAGCACTCCTGTATCCTTCGGGAAAATTCCTACTAGTGCTATTGCTGGGTCATAGGGTGTTTCTATTTTTAATTTTTTGAGAAACCTTCATACTGTTTTCCAGAGCGGCTGCATCGGTTTGCATTCCCACCAACGGTGCAAATATGAGTTAATTTTATAGATCGTATGAAATAAGGATTAAAGGTCACTGTTTACCATTTTGGGATCCAGTTGTTCCAACAGAATTTATTGGGAAGACTATACCTTTCCCATGATTTGCTTTGGCACTTTTGTTGAAAAGAAGTGATCATAAAAGTAAAGATCTATTTTTGAACTTTCTATCCATTGATCTATATGCGTAATCTTATACCAATGCCACAGTCTTCAATATTGTAGCTCTATAGTTATGAAATAGTTTTTTAAAAAAAATTTAAGTTTATTTATTTTGAGAAAGAGATAGACAGCAAGACCACCAGGGAGGGGCAGAGAGAAAGGGAGAGAAGAAAACTCCAAACAGGCTCTGCACTGTTAGCACTAAGCCTGACGCAGTGCTTGAACTCATGAACTGGGAGATCATGATCTGATACAAAATCAAGAGTTGGACGTTTAACCAACGAAGCCACCTAGGCATCCCAATAGTTTTGACTATTTAAGCTCCTTTCATGAGTGCCTGGCTGGCACAGTCAGTAGAATAGGTGTCTCTTGATCTCTGGATTGTGATTTCAAGGCCCACATCGGGCATGGAGGCTACTTAAAAAAAATAAAGTTCCTTTCATTTTGATATAAATTTAAAAATAGTTTTTTAATTTCTAAAAAAAAATTGGGGGATACAACTGGGATAGCATAGAATCTGTACATCAATTTAGGGAGAATTCTCATCTTAATGTTATTGAATGTTCCAACTCATGAACATGTTGTATCTCTTCATTTATTTAGGTCTTCTTTAAGTTCAACAAGACTTTGTAGTTTCCAGTGGATAAGACATATATATCTTGTTAAAAATTTCTCCACATATTTTATATTTCTGAACCTGTGAATGGTATTTTAATTGCAGTTTTATATTTTTGTTGTTGCTGGTACATAGAAATACAACTGATTTTGACATATTGGCTCTATGTCCTGTAACCTTGCTAATCTTAATTCTTATAGTTTTACACTGTATGTATGTAAACAATCATGTCCATCGTGGATAAACAGTTTTATTTCTTCCTTTCTAATCTGCATAGCCTTTCTTCATTTTTCTTGCTTTATTGCACTGTCGGAACTCCACTACAAATCTGAAGAGTGATTGTGTGAGGGGGGATATTTTTTGCCATGTTCCTAATCTTAGGGAGAAAGTATTTAGTCTTTAACCATTAAGTATGTAAGTATGATGTTATCCCTAGTCTTTAAAAATATATATACTCTTCATTAGTTGAAAAAAATCCCTCTTATTTCTAGTTTGTGGAATTTTATCATGAACGGATATTGAATTTTTCATTTTTTTGTGGTAAAAACATATCATAAAATTATCTTAGCTCTTTTTAAGTATATAGTTTAGTAGTATCAGTATATTTACACTGTTGTAAAATAGATCTCTAGGATTTTTTCATCTTGCAGAACTGAAATTCTATGCCCATTAAACATTAACTGCCCTTTCCCTCCATCCACCTGGCCTGGTAACCACCATTCTATTTTCTATTTCTGTGAATATGACTACTTTGGAATCTTCATATAAGTGGAATCATACAACAGTATTTTTCTTCTGTGATTGGTTTATTACATTTAGCATAATGTCCTTAAGTTTCATCCATGTTGTAGCATGTGACAGAATTTCTTTCAAGTCTGCATAGCATTCCATTATATGTTTATACCATATCTTGTTTACCCATTCATCTGTCTATGGACATTTGGTTTGCATCATCTCTTGGCTATTGTGAATAATACAGTTATAGTCATAAATGTGCAACTATATTTTCCAAACACTCCTTTCTTTTGGATATGTACTCAAAAGTGAGATTGATAGATTACATGATGATTCTATTTTTAATTTTTTGACGAATTCCCATACCATTCTCCATAGCAATTGCACCATTTTGTAATTTCAAATAGTGGAGAAAGGTTCCCATTTCGTCACTTCCCTGCCAACACTGTTATTTTCTATTTTTTTATAGCACCATCCTAATGGATATAAGGTAACATCTCACTGTAATTTTGATTTAATTTCTCTGATGATTAGTGATGGTGAGCATCTTTTCTTATGCTTATTGGCCATTTGTCTATCTTCCTTGGACAAATGTCTACTCAAGTTTGCTTTTTTTCACTGGTTTCAGCAATTTATAATTTGTTTTTGTGTGATGGTGTGTGTGTGTGTGTATGTAACACTGTTATTATCCCACATGTAACTGATGCACTATTCCTTTTTTTCCCAGCCACATTTCCTTTATTAATTTTGGAGAGATTTAATTTTATTGGCTTCAAGTTTACTGATCATTTATTCTTTGGTGTTAAACCTGTTAATATCAGCGAGTGAAATTCTTATTTCTAATACTTCATTTTTCATTTCTAATTCCATGGTTCATTTTTCTAAAATCTATTTTCCTTCATTATGTTCATATTTTATTTTAAATATTTATGCATTATATAATAGGCTTTCTTAACCTCTTCTTTTAGTTCTTTCAGCTCTGCCATTTTTTTTTCAAGACTTTTCTTCCTGAATACTGGATCACAGTTACTTGGTTCTTAGCCTGCCTAGTAATTTTTTATTGTACGTCAAACAGCATGGATATTATATGCCCAAGTACCTAGATTTTAGTTGTCCTTATTGACTAGTGTTGAATTTTACTTTGATAGGCAGTTACATTACTTGTGGAAGTTGAACCACTTGTATGTTTATTTTTAAGGTTTTTAGGACAGGTCTAGAGTTGCCTTCATTTCAGACTCCAGGGCTAGTTCAACTCTACTTTTATTTATTTATTTATTTATCTATTTATCTATTTATTTATTTATTTATTTATTTAATATAATTTATTGTTGAATTGGTTTCCATACAACACCCAGTGCTCATCCCAACAGGTGCCCTCCTCAATGTCTATCACCCACTTTCCCCTCTCCCCCACCCCCCATCAACCCTCAGTTTGTTTTGAGTATTTAAGAGTCTCTTATTATTTGCTTCCTTCCCTGTAACTTTTCCCCCAACTTCCATCAAGTTATAAAGCTTCTGCACTATAAAGGAAACAATCCACAAAATTAAAAGGCAACCAACGGAATGGGAAGATATTTGCAAATGACATATCAGATAAAGGGCTAGTATCCAAAATCTATAAAGAACTACTTTACTTTCAAGAAATCATAGCTCTGGGGTCTTCACTGAACACTTAGAATATCTCTAAGGTCTCTTCATTCAGATGTCATAGCTCAATTTCTCCTTGTATAAGCTCTGGGAATTATTCAGCTCATAATTTTCAATTGTTCTTTGCCTGATTTTGTGGAGTTTTACTATAATCATATCTAACCTAATACTCAGAAAAGACTAAAGGGAACTGCTATGCACATTCCTAGACCTCTTTTTTTTTTTTTAATTTTTTCAATGTTTATTTATTTTTAGAGAGACAGAATACGAGCAGGGGAGGGGCAGAGAGAGAGGCAGATACAGAATCCCAAGAAGGCTCCAGGCTTTCAGCTGTCAGCACAGAGCCTGACGCGGGGCTCAAACCCACGAACCACAAGATCATGACCTGAGCCGAAGTTAGACACTTAACCGACTGAGCCTCCCAGGTGCCCCTTCTGGAGCTCTTTTTATGCATAACTCTCTTCTTTATGAAACTCTGCTCTACAATTTCCAACTATCTTAGTCTTTCTGAACTGTGATTATTTTCATCTCCTCAGTTCATTGAGGCAACTGTGTTCTTTTTGTGCTCCTCCTTCCCATATTTGTGGTTGGGAAATTGTCTCTAGGCAGAAAATTGTAACAATTGCAGGTATATCTTCTTTGTTTTCCTTCTCTCAGTTATCATAATCTAGTGCTGCCTGTTACATAAGTTTGAAAGCAGTTATTTCATATATTTTTTTTCAGTTTCTAATTGTTTATAGGGTGTAGTAAGGCTCAGTTTTCATCATTCCAACAACACTCAGAAGTGAAATCCATAACTGATTTTTACACTTGTAAGTTTTGGAGTATTTCAAGTATACAGAAAATTATAGGAAGAGATATCCACTTTAACCAGATTAAAAACAATTTCACTTATGGTACAGAACATTTAATTTTAAAGGAAAAAAAATGTTGCAGGTGTAGTTGAAGCTGAAGTCAAATCCATTTCTCTTTCTCTCATATTAGAAGCAAACATTGGTGTATATGCTTCCCAATCATATTTTAATACTTTTATTATAAATCTATTTGTTCATAAACAGTGTGTGACAAGGTTTTATTCAGATCTCATGTCCACAACAGCTACTCTCTCCTAAACATGTAAGAGTCTTTCCCTGCCCATTTAGAATGCATCCATGGGCAAATAACCAGAGGGCAATGTCTATATAGACTCCTACTGCCTTTTCCCTTACAATCTTCACCTCTTTGGCACCCCAGTCTTATAAATTCCTGCCATATTAGCAGAGCCAAACTCACATGTCTTCCTGTCCAGCTCAGTAAGTACTGTCTCCACATGGGCGTCATCAACTTCTGCTGCAGTCATAAAACTTCCTTTAATAAGAAAGGTGGGGACAAAAGTAAAGCTCACATCTCATATTTCTTTTTTTTTTTCTCAAGGCTCACAGTATTACACTGCCTATAGTCCATACCAGAAATAATAAAAATGTTGCCTCATCCAGTTTTAGAGGAGAAAGGTAAGTCTCAAACCAAATCATGACTAGAAGTAGAAGTTTCCAGGTGTATTTCAAAAACTGCCATAACTGGTTCTGTTATGTAATAATACACTACCTTCTTCGAACCTGTTGTAATCTAAAACTTGACTTCTTTTCAGAAAATTCAGGTATACCATTTTCTAATCTCAAGTTTCCTTCCTTTGGTTTTATCAATCAATTTTTCTTAGAAGTCCTCTGGGTGAACCTACATTTTTCTGTATCCATAAGTTATCTCTATGTCATACATGCTTTTCCTCATGCTCGATTTCCAGAGTCTCTCACAACATCTCTTTTGAATATATATCAAACTCCCTTGTCACATCTCCTCTGTCCCATCTACAGAATCATCAATTATCTTTTTTATTTCCAAATCCAATGGACATTTTTTAGTTCCTATTTTGCCTTAAGATTTCCCATTTGATACTACTCTTGAAACACGTCTCATCTTTCCTTCTCTCATTACTAACAGCTCAGTGTTCTTTGAGGTTCTTTTTCCTCTACTCAATTCTTGAATGCTAATGTTTCTAGGTTCTCTCCCATCTTTTCATATACTCTCCTTGAACAATCACTTTCACTCCAATTTTTAAAAAAGTAAACATTAGCTAATGTAATAAAGAGATCCCATAATCCAATCACTTAAAAACAGAGACTTTTTTCAATATCACATAATAGTGCATGGTAAATATTTTAGGCTGGTAGGAAGCTTTGTGCCAGGAGCCCAGGTTTTCTCCAAATCACTGCTTCACCATGCCATAGGTATTTGCTGTTGTCTCCATGGCCAAAGCAATGTTCCAATTATTCATACACTGGAAAGAAGAAAAAAAACATACAGAAGACATTCCAGCTGCCTTCATTTAAATTCAGGAAGATGCTATCTCCATTATCTTCTTACCATTACCACAGCTATCATTTCCACCTTTGGTCCATTTTCTACACATAAAAATACAAATCTGCTCATCTCACTTAAAAACAATGGTGAAAAAGATGAAGTCTATATAAAATTAATACACAGAAATCTAGTGCATTTCTACAGAATAATAATGAAGTAGCAGAAAGAGAAATTAAGAAAACAATCCCATTTACAATTATGCCATAAAGAATAATATACCTAGGAATACACTTAACCAAGGAGGTGAAAGACTTGTACTCTGAAAACTATAAAACACTGATGAAAGAAATTGAACATAAATAAATGGAAAAATATTCCATACTCAAGGATTGGAAGAACATTTTTAAAATGTCCATACTACCCACAGCAATCTACAGAGTCAATGCAGTTCCTATCAAAATACCAAAGTATTTTTCACAGAACTAGAACAAATGATTCTAAAATTTGTATGGAACCATATAAGACCCCCAATATCTAAAGGAATCTTGAGGAAGAAAAAAGCTGGAGGTATCACAATCCCAAATTTCAAGATGTACTACAATGGTATAATAATCAAAACAGTATGGTACAGACACAAAAACAGACACATAGATCAATGAAACAGAAGAGAGACCAGAAAAAATCCACACTTATATAGTCAATTAATCTATGACAAAGCAAGCAAGAATATACAATGGGAAAAAGACAGTTTCTTCAAAATATCGCGTTGGGAAAATTGGACAGCTGCATGAATGAAACTGTATCACTTTCTTACATCACATGTAAAAATAAACTCAAAATGGATTAAAGACCTAAACGTGAAAACTGAAACCATAACCCCTCAAAGAAAACGTAGGCAATAATCTCTTTGACATCAGCCTTAGATATGTCATTTTTCTAGATATGTCTTCTTGGGCAAGGGGAACAAAAGTAACAGTAAACTATTGGGACTATGCTGAAATAAAAAGCTTATGCACAATGAAAGAAACAATAAACAAAATTAAGAGGCAACCTAATGAATCAGAGAAGATATTTGCAAATGATGTATCTGATAAGGCATTGATATCCAAAATATGTAAAAGAACTATACACCTGAACACACACACACACACACACACACACACACACACACACACACAAAGTAATCTGATTAAAATGAGCAGAAGACATGAATAGACATTTTTCCAAAGAAGACATACAAATGGCCAACAGACACATGAAAAGAAGTTCAACATCACTAATCATCAGGGAAATGCAAATCCAAACCACGATGATAGATCACCTCTTATCTGTCAGAATGGCTAGAATCACAAATACAGGAAATAACAAAGGTGGCAAGAATGTGGAGAAAAGGGAACTCTTGTGCACTGCTGAGGGGAATGTAAATCGGTGCAGCCACTGACAAAACAGTATGGATATTCCTAAAAAAGTTAAAAATAGATATACCATATGATCCAATAATTCCACTACAGTATATTTACCCAAGGAAAATGAAACATTAATTCAAAACTATATATTCACTCCTACATTTATTACAGGAATGATTATTTCCAATAGCCAAGATATGTAAGTAACCCAAGTAACTATCCATAGACGAATGGTAAAGAAGATATAGTATGTATACACAATGGAATATTACTCAGCCACAAGAAGAAATGAGATCTTCCACTTGAGACAACATGGATGGACCTAGAGGCTATTATGCTAAGTGAAATAAGTCAGACAGAGAAAAACAAAAATCATATAGTTTCATTTATATGTGAAATCTAAAAATCAAAACAGGGCACCTGGGTGGCCTAGTTGGTTAATGTCTGAATTTGTTCAGAGCATTATCTCACCATTTGCGAGTTTGAACCCCATGTTAGGCTCTGTGCTGACAGCTCAGAGCCTGGATCCTGCTTTGGATTCTGTGTCTCCTCTCTCTGCCCTCCCTCCCCCACTCATGCTGTCTCTCTCTCTCTCTCTCTCTCTCTCTCTCTCTCTCTCAAAAATAAATTTTTAAAAAATTTAAAAAGGGGAGCCTGGGTGGCTCAGTCAGTTGAGCGTCTGACTTCGGCTCAGGTCATGATCTCATGGTTTGTGAGTTCAAGCCCCGCATCGGGCTCTGTGCTGACAGCTCAGAGCCTGGAGCCTGCTTCTGCTTCTGTGTCTCCCTCTCTCTCTGCCCCTAACCCAGTCGCATTCTGTCTCTGTCTCTATCAAAAATAAATAAACATTAAAAAAATTTAAAAACATTAAAAATTAAAAATTAAAAAAATTAAAATCAAAACAAATCAACAAACACAAACAAAAACCAGAAACAAACCCATAAATACAATGAACAAACTGATGGTTGCCATAGGGGAGGTGGGTGAGAAAATGGGCTAAATGGGTCAAGGGAAATGGAAGGTAGAGGCTTCTAGTTATGGAAAGTATAAATCACAGGTATGAAAGGCACACCATAGGGAACACAGTCAGTGGTACTGTAATAGCATTGTGTGGTGACAGATGGTAGCTAAACTTATAGTGAGCATAACAAAACTTATGTTGTTGAGTCACTATACTGTATACCTGAAACTAATGTAACAATGTGTCTCAACTATACTTCAATAACAAGGATTAAGATAAAGTCAAAACTCTGAAACTTGGCTTATAAATGTCTCTACATTGTAGCCCTGAATGCTCATCTGTATCCAGGGTCACTTTTTCATATTTTTGAATTCTGTAATCCAGCATTATTGAACTAATCTGTTTCTTGAGATTATATGGTATATTTCATCTGGATTTTTTATACACCATTCCCTTTGCCTAGATATTATTTTCTACTTTGCTTGGCTATTTTCCACCTTTCACTCATTTCTTCAGGTTTCAGCTTAAATTTTACTTCACCCAATGAATGTGTAAGAGATGTTAATGTAAATAATCAGGGAAATGGCTAAAACGAAATGTATAAAATACAATGAGAAATGTCAATAAAATCCCTAATTTAGGAAGCTATTACATATGCACTCATTGGCTATAATTTTTAGTACATGTTCTGTTGCAGATGGCCAGCACATTTCAAAAACTGAGAAACCTAAACTAAGATTCACTAAAATTAGGTATCTAATTATAAACATTTATATTCATATTCCTACATCTAAATACAGTAGCCTAGAAGAAACATGTGGGCCTTTATTTAGGCATTTTCTCTGGCTCAACTACCATAAATTTTTAGTGCCATCAAATACATGTTTTACAATGGAATAGGACTATTGCAGCCTTCTATAATGTCAGTTCAGTGAACATTTTAAAAACTGAAATCTGGGGTGCCTGGGTGGCTCAGTCGGTTGAGCGGCCGACTTCGGCTCAGGTCACGATCTCGCGGTCCGTGAGTTCGAGCCCCGCGTCAGGCTCTGTGCTGACAGCTCAGAGCCTGGAGCCTGTTTCAGATTCTGTGTCTCCCTCTCTCTGACCCTCCCCCGTTCATGCTCTGTCTCTCTCTGTCTCAAAAATAAATTAAAAAACTTAAAAAAAAAATTAAAAACTGAAATCTACCATGCCTGTCCCACTGTTCCCATGTGGAAATGGGTAGTTTAGTGTATCTGGCACAAATGCTATATTTATTTTTATTCTGACTCCTCTCTATTTCAACTTGAAAAACTGCCTGTGTCATTGTCATTGCCAAAGATATTTCATCAAAGTCTGCACTTTATCAGATTTCCAAAAGGTGGGAGAATTCTAATTTTTGTTATGTGGTCTTGGTAATTTTAGGCTTGGAACAATTTTAGAAAATTTTTTTTCTTTTAGACCAATATCCTTATTAAAATGTTTTTAGTATAAAATTTATTCCAATACACTCCATTAGCCATTTTGGTGTTCATCATACAGCTTTTTATTTAGAACTTCTTTATGTCTTTCTTTTGTCTTATACAGGACTGTGTATATGTATCTTTTATATCTAGTAAGGGATTCTATAATTTTCAGTTTCTCAACTAATTACTTCATGATGTAGAGTAAAATACTTGTTTTACATTTTACATGGTACTTAAGACAGTGTATTGCACATAATAGGTGCTCAGTAAATAATTGAGAACTAAGAAGTCTATGGATATCGATGGAGTGACCAGTAGGGATACCTCCTAAAATACATGAGGAAAAGATTGAAGAATATAAAATACTGCCATCTTAATGTATGTTTTATTACTTTCTTCCAAAGAGAATCATTTCTAAAATTAATCTGTATAGGTTTCTGATTTTAATAAATACTAATAAAATAGTTTACATAATGGTAAAGGAAAGAATCAAAATACTAAATGCTACATGCTGTGATTATTCCTGTGAAAGAAATCACCCATGAATCTTTGTAAGGGGATAATAACAGTGTTATTAATATGCTAGCTTCTCTCTATTGCACCTAAATAGTCCCCTGAACTTCTGGTGGTGAAGTGAGGAACAAATTTTTCTAGAAAGAGCACAGAGAAAAGTTCACAGTGTAGTAAACAAGTATATACTTGGTTACACTTGTTACAGGGGAAAAAATAGTAAACTAATATAGTCAGGAGACTCCATGAAAACAGGGCAAAGTCAGGTTAACTATGAAAGTAATGTCTCTGAGGGAGGGGAGGCTGGAGATAGTGATGTGGATCAGAGTCTTGTGAAATTCCATGAGGCATCTACCTTTTCATCCCACTGAGCATGTACCAAATTATACCAAAGGGATAATATGAGGGTCATTTTAATTCTATTCTATTTCAGGTAATTTGGCAAAGTCAGAAGTATTTAATGTTCTTTTTCCTCCTTACTTGGAAATTAGCAAAAAGAAAATGTATTGTTCTTCCCACAATACACACTATTATGGGGGCACCTGGGTGGCTCCGTCGGTTAAGTGTCCGACTTGGGCTCAGGTCATGATCTCACGGTTTGTGAGTTTAAGCCCTGTGTCAGGCTCTGTGTTGACAGCTCAGAGCCTGGAGCCTGCCTCAGATTCTGTGTCTCCCGTTATTTTCTTCCCGTCCCCTGCTCACACTGTGCCTCTCTCTTTCGCTCAAAAATAAATAAACATTAAAAAAAAATACACACTGTTATGTATTCTGGACTGAACTTCTCAGAGTCTCCAACAGAAAAAATGATATTCCAGTAACTTTAAGAAATCTATAAGGGTTTCATTAGCAATAGGAAACATATGGGATATTGGCTGTCACAATTGTGAACACCAACTTCATAGTTGAAGTATCATTTTTGCTTGTGTGCAAATAAATGTCTCAAGTGTGTTTGAAAAGAATGAAAATGAAAAGTCAAGTAAAGACTGGAATTACTTAAGATCCAGATGAAGATGGTCATTTATGAATTCACTTACCCAGGATTTTGCCAATATCAGGGGCCTGTACAAAAGTACTTGTGCAAAATTCACAGGCATAATTTCAAACAACCTTTCACTGAAACATGGGCACTGTTAATTCTCGTCCCAAATGTCAGAGGATAGTTTAAGAAATGAGCCTCAGGGTATTAAAGGAGAAGATCAGGGTCAGGTCTGAAGAATCTGTTGTTCTAGAATCCTTCAGATAAGTGCATTAACTTTTAAATACATGAAATTACAAACAGTACACCACTTTTGTTTAACAAAAAATGTTAAGCTAATTAGCTGGCCAGAACAGACATTTGTACTCTTCATCCTCAACAGTTCTAAGATTTCTTTCATGCTACACCCAAGTTACTAAGGAAAACCAGAGGATGAGTCTGAGAGAGACAGATTGACTGCCAAGAGTATCTTGCTCCCAGTTTTTAAACTTCTTCCAAAGTGGTGACTCTTTGTGCACTGACTCTAAACATTCCCAGCATACTGGAATCTGATGGTGATATTTAGAAAACTGTATGAGTTTCAAATGGTTTGGCATAGTTTTTTTTTTTTTTTTCCTTTTAAGTCAGGGAATTTAGGTAAGGCTACTGTTAGATGATATTTAGGTAGTGAACATTTTGGGAGGAAGTATACATGTCTTCGAGGTCTGGTGATTTTTTTAGCATGTTATAATTTCCAAACTCAGTGGAGTTTTCTGGCAGAATCTACTGTTAACACTTATAAAAAATTTGCTTATAATTGTATTAAATATACCAAGATAAATCTTTAAAATACTAGTTGTGTCAACAATAGAGAATTTAAAAATGCACACATGCACACACATGCGCCTTCTAAACCAGACTTTTTAACAGACTCGTAGACATACTTAACCAGTCTAAGAGCTTGGGACTATTTATTTAAAACCAATCATATTGTTTAAAAGTGGCTTTGTGCCTGACTTTGAGTGTCCTGATGGCTGGAACAATGAGAAAAACATCTAAGAAGTTATTTTCAAGAGAAAGAATAATTTGTTAGAGGCATTGGTGTGTTCATGGCTTAGTTCCCTTAGGGTCCTGGCTCTCAAAATTTAGCTATGAGCAATAGAATCAAGAAACACCAACTGTCTCATCTCCTCATAAGTCTTGAAGACATGAGTCTTCAGGAATAAGGTGTAGGGCACATTAGAAGCACTGAGCCTGGAAGTTTCAAAGGAAGCTGAGCAATAAGCAGCCATGTAACTTCCCTACAATTTTGCCTGGAAATCTCATTAGGAAAATAGAACAGGGAAATATATTGTTGTCTATGTTGAAATAGTATCTATTCTGTGTAATTGAAAATTTTGCAGTTACGTATTTGGCATTGGATGATGTTCGTCTTTTCAGTAAGAATACATAAAGTTTAAATTATAGTTTACTGTTACCATAAGTCTGACCAGATAGTGACAAACAGTAAGATTGCAATGGCAAATTTTGAAAATAGGCATTTTTTAAAAAGCAACATTGGAAAAACTAGAAGGCAAATAAGTGAAGTGGAGAAGACTAGACTATATGTTATTCTGGTATGTAAGTGCTGTGGATGGGATGTTATCTTGATTTAAGAACCAAGGGGATTTTTGTTGCTGTTGGTCTCAATAATACTTTTATTTATGTCCTTGTGTCTCCTAACATGCAAAATAGGCCATGAGATATCCATTACCTCAAAGAAATGTCACAGCAACCAGATAATTTAAAATTATGCTGTCAATATTTTGATTGCAAAAAGCCGCAGTCAATGAGAAAGAGGACAACAGACTTTGAGGACACATAGCCATGATCAGTCAGAGGGTCTCTTTTCTTCCTCCCTTTACAGAAATATACTGGGTTGCACTGTGGGAGAAAAAGAAGAATAGAGGGGGAAATACAGTATTAAATCTCATGTTGCCTCTGAGAAGAAGCCACTGCCTGTATACTTGAGTTAAGCATCCTTGGGGAATACAAAAGAAATATTATGTACATTAACATTTTGTATATTATATACAGAATTGGTGAGATAGCAATTTATTTCATTTTTCTTTTTATAAATACAAATGGGCAACTAAGTATCCCAGAAATATTAGGAGAATGCAACCTGAAAGAAAGAAAAACACCAAGAGAGGAGACATGGAGCGAGTAAAGAGAGAGAAGATTTATTTTCCGGAATTGGCTCAGACAATTGTGGAGCCTGTCTAATCCAAAATCTTCAGTCTAGGCCAGTGGGCTGGATATCCAGGGGAAAGCTGTTATTGCAACTTGAGTACAAAGACAGCCTGGGGACAGAATTTCCTTTTCCTGGGGAGAACCCAAGTCTTTTTTTCTCTTAAGGTTTTCAACTGATTGGTTGAGGCCCACCCACACTAGGGAGGGCAATCTGCTTTATCCAAGTCTACTGATTTAAATGCTAATTTCACCTAAAAACAGTAACTTCACAGCAACATTTAGTGTTTGGCCACATATCTGGGTACTGTGGTTTGTCAAGTTGGCACATAAAATTAATCATTACACACATTAAAACTTTAAGCAGAAGGACTGGAAAATAAAGTTTAGAAAATTTACTAGAATGTAAACCAAAGAGCAAAAAGCATGGCATATATGAAAGCAAATGGTTGTGAGTCTTAAGATTGCAACGAATTACAAAATAGCTAGCACAGTTATTAAAAAATGAAACAAGACTGGTATCTAAAAAATTCTTCCCAAATTTCAGAACATCAAAATAGAGAAAAGATTCTAAAAATTTTCAGAGGGGGAAGAAATCACTTCCAGAGGAATATGAATCATATTGGCATCAGAGTTGTCATGAGCAACCACTGGATATTAGAAGACAGTGATGCAATCCCTTCAAAATTTGAGGAAAAAATGTGATACTTGACTTCAAATTCTATTCCCAAACTATCAATCAAATAAGTCAGTAAGAAGGAATTTTCAGACATCTGAAGACTCACAGTCTATCTCCCACATATTTTTACTTAGAGATTTATTTCAAGGTTTACTCCAGCAAACCAAGAGGTTGAAAAAGTATCAAAGGAAAAGGCCATTCTTTACATATACCTGAGGCAAATAAGCCACATTTATTTCTTGCTAAACAGATAAGAATTGTGGGTAAGAATGCAATCTCTGAACAAAGCAAAGAGTAGACTTTATGTATTCCCTGAGGAAGGTGGAGTTAGGTTAGCTGGTTATGTTGACTTCCAGGAGAATCTGAAAGGATTTTCAGCAGTGAAGTGTCCACTGATCAGCCAACCATGGGAGGCCTGAGTACGTAAATGAAACTATCATTGATTGATAGGGATATGTTTAAAACCTGTTCTGAGGTATCCTTTTTATGATTTGGATTTGGGGCAAATATAGCAAGTCAGTATTTGGGGCAAAATAAAAATCAGTATTTTCCTTATCTCAGAAAAGAGAAAATCTTATTCTCAAAAGACGATGGTATAGGGCCCAGGAAAAGTAGAGATCCAAGCAGAGAAGAGAAATCCCAACTAGCCCTACTGAGTCTACAGCTGAAGTCTGCAGGAGAGAGGTATTTACTGCAAAAGGGGATTGGATAAAATACAAAGTATATTTGAGAGTTCAGAGGGAAGATGTAATGTAGTGCAATATCATCATTATAGGAGCAAAGTTTGGTGGCCAACTGGCTGTGCTTGAATATCCTCTCTACTGGTTACATATCTCCTCTGTGTAACCTAAAGGATGTTACTTAACCTCTTTTTGTCTCCTTGCTTCATCTGTAAATTGACATAGGAATATTATCTATCTTAAAGACATGTTGTGAAGCTATGCAATGTGTATTGTTATCTATTGCTTGTTACAAGTTCCTGCAAAATTTAGAGGCTTAAAACAATCATAAGTGTGTATTATCTCTTATAATTTCTGTGGGACAAGAAGATGCATAGGCTTGAGTGGGGAGACCAGACGCATCTGTTATGATGTGACAATCAAGGTGATGGGGCTATACTGGATCACTCACCGGGTGGCAAGTTAGTGCTGGTTGTTGACAGGAGACCTCAGTTCTCTATGTGGGCTTCTCCCAGAGATGTTCCAGTGTCCTTATGGCGTCATGGCTGGCTTCCCCCAGAGCAAATGATAGAGAGGAAGGGCTTGGCAGAAGCTATCCTCTTTGCGGCCTGATCTCAGAATCATCACATCACTTCTTCCTTATTCTACTCAACAGAATGAATCATTCTGTCCAGCCCACATTCAAGGGAAGGGGATACAAATGGAGGGGTGCCAATAAATTTATACATATTTTAAATATATTACATATATAGAGTTCATAGAAGAGTCCTTGACATAAAATAATATGTAACCATTTTTTATTGTTATTTTCTTTATAAAAATTATAAATATATTGTTCAGCTGCTTGGTTGTGGTATATAGAAATATATCTGACTTTTGTACATTTATTTTTATCCAGTATTTAAAAAATTATCTTATTAATTTGAACAATTTGTTCATGGAGTTTTGGGAGGTTTTCTGTGAAATAAACCACAATATCTACAAATAGAGAATATTTTATTTCTTTCAAATTTTTACATATTTTATTTCTTTCTCTAGTTTGGCCGTGCTGGTTAGGATCTTCTGTATGATGTTAAAAGTAGCAGTGATGATGGGAATTCTTGGTTTGTCCCTAAATTTCAAGGACTTACTTTCAACTATTAAATTGTGATATTGGTAAGATGCTTTGTCAGTTGTTTTGTGTGTGTGTGGACATAGCTTTTTAAGAGTTTTTTTTTTAATCATACATAGATATTGAATTTTATTTTATTTTTCTGAGGCTGCTGATGTTCTTCTCTTCTAATGTCAATGTGATAAATTACATCTCCACCTTTCTTCTTCATTGCATCATCCCAGAGCTAAGTAGGGTCCCATTCTGAGGTTCCTGAGTGAAGCAGACCAGGATTTAGGGCCAAGTCAACTCTGAAAGTAGACCTTTGATTATCAATTGCTCACAGTTTTTATCTCTTGCAGATCCCTTTGCAGACGGTGAGTTTTTGTTTGTTTTTTTAATGGGCTATGCATTTATTTTAACCATTCTTTTCTAGAGTTAAATTATTTCTACTATATATTTGGTAAAAATATTCTCTCACTTTTGGCAAAAAAGAACCCTTAATAATAAGCCTGCCATAGTACTTCCCATGCAGTGAAATAGTTATTTGGGTCCTTCTGTAGAAAATACCAAAAAGGAATTAATATGGAAAAATTACATTTTCTTTTTTTTAACTTGTTTAAAACAATGTGGCCAAATACACATACACAAACACACACATGCACACATTCAAACAAGCAGTGACTGAATTTAAATACAGAAACAGACTGCCTTCCTAAATTAATCTTTCAGTTTTGTATTTCACAATCATTCATTGTTTTTGCCTTAAGTAGGAAGGTATACCCATGGAGAAGCAAGAGTTCTGCTTTCCCTCAGGGCTCTTGTGAACAAAACATAACATCACAGAGCTGGAACTGAGCAGGACATTAGCCTGCATTCAGTGAAGCAGAAACAAAGCCTTATTTTATAAGTTTCCTCCTAGAATTAAGAAAAAGAGAAGAAACTGGTTTTTTTTTCGTTTTTCCTTGGAATTCAGCCCTGCTGACCTTAAAGATTTTACCTTTTCCCCTGTTTAACACTACAACAGGTAAGAATTGCTGGTGAGTAGCCAGCTGGAAAAATAAAACAGCCTCTCCTGAAACTTGCTTTCCTTCTCATTTAGATTAAGCTGGACGGAAGTAGCTTGCCCTTTGTCCACTGGTCAGTGTTCTCAGAGTATCAGGACTGTCACAAGGAATTGCTGGTGTCGAATCCCAATAAATGTCAAACAAGTTGTTGATTTCACTCATTTTGCATCCTGTGTCTCTCCTAGGAAAGTGAGAGTTGGTTTAAAGAAAAGGGTGTATGAGAAAAGCTGGCTAAGTCTTTGTACATGTTGGCAAGGCATAAAGAAAGGCGAAGTTGGCGAGAGACGGAATAATAATTACTACCATGCTTGGAGTGCCTAGTATATGCCAGGCATTTATAAACATAATTTCATTTATTCTTTTACCACTCCAGGGAGTAAGCATTGTTATCACCAGTTTACTTATGAAAAGCTGATGCTCAGAGAAGTAAATTCTACTTCAGTTCGTAGTGAAGCTAGGACATAAACCTAGTTCTATCCAAGTCTGAAGTCCACACTGCTCTTTGCCTTAGTCTTTCCATACAATGCATTTTCATTTATGTTTTCTTTTTCTTGAATACATTGCCAATTGTACATATTTAAAAGTATAAGCAGGTTTTAACAGGCAAATGTAACAGTAAATGAACTAGAATTAACAGTCATATGCGCTGTGAGTAATACTGCATCCAGGACTGTGTTGACAAGATTCCCAAGGTGCTATGAAAAGATGGCATCTTGATAAATGTTCCAAATTCAATAGGCTGTGGAATTTAACATTCTCTTTAGGCAAACAAGCAGCACATTTTTTTATGGATCATTAAAAACACCATTCTGGTATAAAGAAGTTTTCAGATTTCGTAAGTTTGATTGGTTGTCACTGGTTTATAATCATGAACAAATTACCAACCAATAATAAGTGCATCAGTTCCAACAATTTTACTAACTTCAAATGATACCACCTGCATTAAAACTGCTAGAGAAACAACAGACTGCCTTTCAATAGATACTCGGACAACTGGTTGTTACCTTTCCAAATTTATGCTTTTTAAAACATTATTCTGCTTTTATTTCTGCAAGCATTATTTTTCTATGAATAGCTATGAACATAGGACTTCTGGAATTCAGAGAACTCCACTTTACAAAAGTAAGATACCTACATAAAATGCAACAGCCTGATTTTATGGACTTCCAAATTTGTTCTGAGGAAGTTGTGAGTAGGGGATGAAACTGGTAGTATCGAGACGGATTCTTGCCCAGTGGTGTATGGATAAAGATAGAAACAGTATTCCTACCTTAGGTAAAAATTAGGTTAGAATGAGCTTCATTTTGGAATAACTATATAAAAACCAATCAAAGAAGAAAACTATGATCTTACTTAATATAGTCAGATCATTAGTTTAGTCATTCATTCTTTTGTTGATATATTATTCAAAAAATATTATCTAAACCTGACAAGTCCCCAAGATATAGTATAAGGGAAATGTTTGCTTTTGTGGAAAAGAGACAGAAAGGAGACATATGCAATATATAGAACACATAGGAAGAATAAAGTAGCACCCTGTAAGTTTTCTGCCTCCTCTGGTTATACCCTTTCCATTTACTTGTGGATCCATCAATTGCTGTATAATAAATACTTAGCAAGTATTCAAACAATTCGAATATATGTAAAACAAAAAGTGAAAGTCTCTCCTGATGTTTTATTCCACTCTGACAATTTCATTAAATGTGTATTAGTTCAGACTTTTCCTATGCTTGTAAGCACACACATATCCACAAAGATTTTATTAAAATGGCATATATTTTCCTGCCACATTTATATTTACAACATCACAATCCTCTTTCTCTATCAATGTATTTAAATCCACCTGATTTTTTTTAACAGATGAAGAGTATTGCATAACATTGCTCAGTGCATGGATATTTACATATTTATAGTCTTTCATTTTTACATTTGGAGGAACTTCCTTTTCCTATAATAATAGTAATTATAGGTTTGTAATTACTTTCTCACAAATCAATACTAAAGAAACTATAGAGAGAAACATGGAATCAATTTGTTTAAAAGTGTGAGACAATCTTGGGAGAACGAGGGCTATTTTGGATGAGGTGGTGGAGATTGCTGTAGTGTGGGGTAAAAGGCAACTGTTTTAAGTTTGAAAGTCTGTGTTACTGAGAATTAGTTAACAGTCTTCTCTGGTCTTTACCGTGATGTTGCCTTGAGACAGTCATTGTTTGCCTCCTTCCTGCAAAAATCTGAGGCCTCGGTCTAGACGGTAGTATTCAAAGAGCACCTCAGAAACCTTGATGAGCTGAATGGCTGGATAAACTGGTGAGCACTGATTAACCGTCGGCTCCTCCATTCCCCCCTTTTAAATACACAGAGCAGATGAATTTTCATCTAATGGCATTTTTTCCTCCCCAGAGTATTCTGCCATGAAAGTTTAAAAATAAAACCCTGACCTAAACTGTTGCTTGGTGAGATGACAGCGAATATGAGTCATTACTTGTGGGATGCTCCACCTTAAAAAGAGCCTGATATTCTCAGAAAAATCAGAGGAGCTTATATTCTCAGGGGGAATATAAACCCATAGCCAACATAATAGGACATCTGAAGAGGACAAGAACCTCAAAGGAAAATGCCAAACTTAAAAGCATAAGCCAAAAAAAAAGCAGAAGCATAAGAACATAAAGGCCAGAAAATTGCAGAGAAAAACAGTAACCATACTCAAAGAGATAAGGAGAGATATTAAAAATATGAAACAAAATTTTAAAAAATCATAAAAAATAACCAAATGGAAATATTAGGTAGGAAAATAAAATAGATAAATAAGAACACGATAATTGAGATAAATAATGGAAAAATATACCTAAAGAATATGTTAGTGAGTTGGAAGATCAGCCTGGGAAACTCTCTGAGATTAAAGCAGGGAACAATGAAGTAAGTGTAAATTAAAAAGAAAAGTTAAGAGATATGGTAGACAAAAGTAGAAGTGCCAACATTCAGGTAATAGGAGATCAGAAGGAAAGAATGAAAAACGGATCAGTACGAATATTTTCTAACGTAAGAAAAGATGGACAAACTTAGATTAAATGATTTAATAGGTGCCAGGGAGAGAAGAAAAACTAGCATTTAGGCAAATATTGATAAAATCTAAGAATGTAAAGAAGAAAAAATTCTGAAAGTTTCTTGAACAAACAAGTGGATCACCTACAAAGAAATAAGAATCAGACTGATGCCAGATGTCTGTACAACACTGAATGCAAGAAGACAATGGAGAAATATCTAAAAAGTGTGAAAGGAAAAGAAATTTTAAGTTACGGTTTTATATGTATAAAAATTGTTATTTACATGTAAATGTCTAATAAAATACACATTTTAGCAAACAATGTGTCAAATATATGCTACAGAATGACTTACTTTGAAAACTCTGTTGGAAGAAGTTTAACAGGAATAGGAAGAGAAATAAATATTAGAGGAGTTGGGATATGAGGTAGTCCTACACCTTAGAAGAGTTTGTAGGTATTTAAAAAATAATTAAGGCAAAACATATGAAAATGAGGATGTATTTCTTTAATAGTTCAATTAACATTCTAGATAACATTAACAAGATAATAGGTAGGTGGGGTGTGAAAGGGTCATAGGAGCATGAGAAAGTTTTTGTTAGGGGGAATTAATGCTCTTAAGTCACAATTTACAAAGCAAGGAAGAAGGGTACAAAAGTAAGAAACATACAAAAGGTGGAGCAAATTGAAATACAAAAAGAAGAGAGTAGCAATAAGAAAAATATCAGCAATCACACAAATATAAATGATTTAAAGTCACCACTTAAAAGTGACTGTCAGATTGGATAAAGAAACATCCAACTATATGGGAATTACAAAAGCATAAGAACACAAATAAACTTAAAGTAAAGATGTCAAAAGAAAAGATTTGTAACAGGCAAATACAATTACAGGAAATCTGGGGTAGCTATATTATTATCAGACATCTAGACATTAGGGCAAAAGACAGCCAATTCATTAAACGGATGTTGTATGGTTATGAAGTGTACATATTCACTAGGGTATATTTACACTTGTGAATTCATGATGTAAATGCTACACGTCTGTTAGCAGTTCAATTGGAATAATTTGTGGTAGAAAATGGATGGGCCAGACTTATTCATAGTCATTCTTAATAATCCGCATTTGCTGGAATATGGAGTAATTATTTTCATTTTCTTTGTGTGGGTAACAGGGCGTGATTTCTTTCTTTATCAAGTTAGCAATGCCAGAGCTCATAGTATATAACCAGATGGCACTCTTCTGACATATAGAACCTTTTCTTTATCAACAACACACTTCATGATGGAGTTTAGAGTGCCCTCATGAATGCCACAAGATTTCTTACCTAGAAAGGATGGTCAACAGAAAGCCTTTGGAAACTCCAACTTTTCACTGTTAGTAGGGATCAACTGATCATTAGGGAGTTTGTAGCTCTTCTTGAAGGATTAGGAAGTGATAGTAGCCATCTCTTGCTTAAAGTTCACAGCAATATAGTGCAGCTCTACTTCAGTATCATGGTCCAGTTCCATTCTCAGCTATGTTAGTGAACCTATAACTACTTTCTACTTGAGGTATCCTGTCAAGTCATAGCCAGCTAAGTCCAGACATAAGATGGCATGTGGCAGGACATAACCCTCACATATGGGCACTAGGTCAGTGACACCACCACCACAGTGCATAACCATATGGTGGTATGACCAAAGGTATCCAAGGACAGTATATCCCATAAAACAATGCACACGGAGCTTCCACTGAAGGTTTTAGACATAACCTTTCCATTTTATTGGCCATGGAATTTAGGGGAGCCTCAGTAAAGCTCATTATAAAAGGTATATGCCAGGTTTTCTCTATGTCGTCCTAGGTGGTAACGATGTCCATAATGGGATACTTCAGGGTAAGGACTCATCTCTTGCTTTCAGCCTTATTACACATGATGCTCCTCTACTAGTCCCCTGTGTTTCATGTTATCTTGGGCAGCCATCAAAAAAGGGAAATGTGGTCCTCCATTTGTAGTTAGTTGACTGTGAGCTTACAGACTTCCTCATGAAGATCCTGACAGTAAAATGTTCACTTTGTTACCACAGCTGAGAGAGATATTATGTATAACTTCAAGAAGCAGCTAAACTATAGGGCAGAGGAGAGATAACATCTAGAAAAATCATGTCTGCCAGCATAAGAGCCACTGTTATTGCTGAGTACAGGATATCTCTTTCTGTTTTGATCTACTGGAGGCAGTTGCATTGGCTGAGAAGAACTTGAGCAGAGAAATGTAGGAGCATGAGCATCTTAGATTTAATTTTACCCGTTATAATTTTTACAGATTTTAAGCAGACACTGGATTGTTGTTTGCTTAAAAAAATATATTATTGCTAGAAGAAATAAATGTCATCTACTTTAAAGCTACCAAGAATATGTGTATTTGTTGTATCTTCCCCCAGTTATCTTATAATGTCCTGGACACATGTCCTGGAACATAGTAAATGCTTAATATGTATTTGTTAGTTGTCTGATAAATTATCTTCATCATAGCGAATAATCATGTTACACACTGGTAGGCTATTTAAATGTGTCATGAAATAGATTCCCTCCAAATTAATTACTATTAAAATACATTGACTAGGGAAAATAAAAATATAGCAGAAAAAATTTCAAACCACTCATGCTTCGACTCGTGCTTTAGTATTTGATAAGTTTTAAACAATTAATCATGAAATATTTGGCTCCGACAAGTATCCTGGAATTAAGCAATTAACACAAACACTGGCATATGTGGATTTTAGATATCTGACAAATAGCAAAGATGTTAAAACAAATTAGATGCCTTGTGTTGCTTTATTTTTTGGTTCTAGATGACAAATATCCATAGTCAACACAATTAAAGAACAGTCTTCAATTGTAAGCTATAAACAAGATGAAATCACTGAAAAAGTGATTGTATACATAGGTGTGCTTTGTTTTATGAGGCTGTAATTCGGTCATGAAAAAAAGCTCTGGTCCACATGCCCACTGTCTAAAGAAATCAGATCACCAAATCTAAAGGAAATCTAATAGACACATGTTCCCTTGTTACATCCTTTCTGTTTAAATTTCTTAGGTGTTTGTGTTTAAAGGAACATTCCCAGTGCATTTGTTAGTGGCAAAAGCTTCTATTTTCTTAGTCTAGTGTAAGACAAGCACAAGAAAGAAGTAAAGGAGGAAGCATAAAAGGGAAATCAGAAAAGAAGCAGAGATTTCTCACAACAGAATAACTACATTTACATCTATGATTGCTTAACATCCATTATCTCTTTCCTGGTCGGCCATGGTGTTCTAACTACTTTGCCACATTCATCCCCCCTTGACAGGGCATCCAAAATTCTATTTAAAAAAAAATGAATCAAATCATATTTGTCACCCATTTAAATCCCTCCAGTGTCTTCCTCTTGTTCAGAGAATAAAAGCCCAACGTGATAGTTTGACCTATAAGACCTGATACAGTCCTGTCCCTGTCCAGGTGCTCTATCTCACCAAGTGCCACAACCCTACCATTTTCCAGCCATATGGTCTCCTAGCCTGGCACAAGACAGCCAAGTTTTTCTGCCCTAAAGCTTTACAGCTGATGCTCCCTCTGCTAAGACAACTCTATTGCTAGATCTTTGCCTTGTAGACTTCCAGATCTCAGTTTAAGTGTTACATCCACAGAATTTCCTGATCACAAAAGATAATGCATTTTCTCTTTTATCCCTTTCTACTCCTTCACCCAACTTTATGCTCTTCATAGCAACAATCACTTATTATATTTTCAGGGAATCCATAGAGGCACTTTGTGGAAGAGTGCTTAGGAATTGCTTAAATATACCTTTGCATATACCTAATATGGTTCATTAACTAAGTCTGATATTGTTTTAACATTGCAGTTGTCCATTTCTTGGGTTGAGGAAAGTAAAAACACAATTTATGTAATACTATTAGGTTCTAGTAACTACACTAGGTGAGAATTGGTATATAGAGATAAAAAACCAAATCCCACTATCTAAAACCATATGGTGGGATGTATGACACAATTATCGTAAGACATGATACTATGAAAAGTATTATGAGAGAAGTACAAAAATTTATTCCTTTAATTTAGGAAGTTTGGAAAGGCCTCCTAGAGAAGGTAAAATTTATCTAAGTCTTTAAAGAATGATATTATCTTGATGTAAGAGAGCTGGTGGCCATGCACCTGGCTAAAGACAGAACCTGGCTAAATGTTTTATCTAAAAGAAGGTTGAGAAAGAGGTCAGCAGATGAGACTATTAAGAATAATTTAGAGAGACAAGAAAGAAACAGGTGAGCACAGTGTCACATGGGCCAAGAAAAGTGAAAGGAGGAGATACAGATTCAAACACTGCAGTTATATCAGTAGAGACTGAAAAGTAAGAAGGATGCTTTTGCCAATATATTAGTAATGTTTCATCAGATTAATGAAAGGTTCAGAGCCCAGGTAAGTGTTGGACTAATGGAAAGGCAATGAATTAGAAGGAGAGAGTATAGACTTGGCCTTTAATATTTTGGTAGTGCAAGGAAGGAAAGCAATGGAAGAATGACTTGAGAGAGAAAAATGAGAGATATTGTTTTTTCTTATTTTTAAGATAAGGAAGATTTGGGCATGCTTATAGGTGGAGAGAAAGTAGTTGAAGAAAAAATTTGGAAGTGAGGGATGAGGGCATAAGAGGACAGGATAAACATACAGGTATGATACCAAGGTGCTGGCAAAGGGAGTGGCTCTGCAAAGAAAGAAAGATTGTGTGTGCGTGCGTGTACATGTGTTTTTCTTTTTTTCTGATTGAAGAGGGTGATAAAAACAGAGGGGCAAAGTACAAAGACAATGTATTTTTTTAATAACCTTTTTTTTCCTACTTGTAAAATTCATTATTTCAACCATTTTAATGGGTACAATTCAGTGGCTCTTAGTACATTCACGATGTTGTAAAAGCATCACAACTGTCTTAATTCCAGAACATTTTCCTTATTCCAAAAAGAAAACTCCTTGCCAATTAAGCAGTCACTCTGTCAAAGTTCCTTTTTCTCAACCCCTGCAAAACATTAATCCGTATTGATATTGGACATTAATGCTGGACATCTTAAAAAAATGGAATCATACAGTAAGTGGCCTTTTGTGTTGAGCTTCTTTCACTTAGCACAATGTATTCAAGGCTCATCCATGTTATATCTTGTACCATCACTTCATTCCTTCCTACAACTGAATAATATCCCACTATATGGATACAATACATTGTGTTTATCCATTTGCCAGCTGACTAATATTTAGATGTTTCCACTTTTTGACTACTGTGAAAATTCTGCTACGAACATTCATGTGTAAGTTTCTGTTTGAACTCTTATTTTCAGTTCTCTTGGATTCAAGTGGAATTGCTGGGTATATGGTAATTTTATGTTGAACTTTTAAAAGAACTGCCTGTTTTCCACAGTGGCTGGATCGGTTTACATTCCCATCAGTAATGTATGAGGATTCCAATTTCTCTTTATTCTCATGAATAATTTTCTTTTCCATTTCATTATTTTTACTATTGCTATCTTCCTAGGAGGTGTGAAACTGTCTTTCACTGTGACCTTGCATTTGCATTTCTCCAATGACTAAGGACGTTGAGCATCTTTTCATGTCCTGATTGGTCATTTACATATCTGCTTTAGGAAAATGTGTATTCACCCATTTTTTAAAAAGTTTATTTATTTATTTTCCTGGGAGGCAGAGAGTGAAGAAGAGAGAGAATCCCAAGCAGACTCCACCCTGTCAGCATAGAGCCCAACATGGGACCCAGTCTCACAACCGTGAGGTCATGACCAGGGCATAGATCAAGAGTCACTTAACCAACTGAACCACCCAGGTGCCTCCCGTCTTGCCCATTTTTAATTGTCTTTTGTTGCTGAGTTGTAAGAATTCTTAATATTTTATGGATACTAGGTTTTTATCAGATATGCAATTTGCAAATATTTTCAGTCATTCTGTGAGTTATCTATTCACTTTATTGGTTGTGTCCTTTGATACACAAGCTTTGAATTTTGATGATGACCAATCTGTTTTTTTCTTTTGTCATTTGTGTTTTTGGCATCTTATCTAAAATACATTGCCAAATCTAAGATACTTGAGATTTACACTAATGTTTTCTTCTAAAAGTGTTATGGTTTAAGCAATTACATTTAAGTCTTTGATCTATTTTCGGTTGATTTTTATATATGGTATGAGGTAAGGATCCAATATCATTCTTCTGCATGTGGTTATTCAGTTGTTCCAACACCATATGTTGAAAAGATTATTCTTTTCCCTATTGGTTTTGGCATGCTTGTCAAAAATTAATTGACTATAGATGTATGAATTTATTTCTGGGTTCTCAGTCCTATTCCACTGGTTTATATGTCTACCCTTGCCAATTACACACTATTTTGATTACTGTAGCTCTGTATCAAGTTTTGAAATCAAGACGTGTGAATCTTCCAAATTTGTACTTCTTTTTCAAGATTGCTTTGGCTATTTGGGGTCCCATGCAATTCAGTATGAATTTTAGAATCCGCTTGTCCATTTCAATAAAAAAGGAATTGGAATTCTGATAGGGAAAGCATAGAATCTATAGATGAACTTGGAGAACATTGCCATCTTAACAATATTAAGTCTCACACTCCAAAAACACAGAATTATCTTTCCATTTATTTAGAACTTCTTCTACCAATCATCTCATTATCCAGACTTTTCTGCCAGACTTTTTAGTTTATTTGCCCTGTTATTTCTTGCCCCAGGTGGCAGCTGCCAATTCATTTACCTTTAAAAGGTTTTGACAAATGCCCTGTGAGTAGCTACATGTGCTATGGATTTTTCTAAGTTAGGCACACTAAAGGTAAGCTCTTTGAACTGGTCTTTTAGGGAGCCACTAGACAGGTCAAAACAAACAGCCACAGTACTTTGAGAAAGAATTCTGTTCTCCCTCTGGTACCAGAAACCTATAACAGAAATGTGGTTTCTTGTCTCCAAGGCTGCCTCTGAGCTGGGAGTGAGGAATAGGGAAAAAGCAAGTTAAAATGCCACAAAACTCTTTATTAAGACTCTGATAATTCCTCTCCTCTCCTCCCCTTCCCATCCCCTCCTTTCCTTTCCTTCCTTTCCTTTCCTTCTTTCTTTCTCTCCTTTCTTTTTTTTCTTTTCTTCTCTTTCTTCTCTTTCTTTTCTTCTCTTTCTTTTCTTCTCTTTCTTTTCTTCTCTTTCTTTTCTTCTCTTTCTTTCCTTTTCTTTCCTTCTCTTTCTTTCCTTTTCTTTCCTTCTCTTTCTTTCTTTCTTCCTTTCTTTCTTTCCTTTCTTTTCTTTCTTAGGTTAAGTGATCACCTCATTGCTATAAACTCTTGGTCAGTTGCCAAAGTTCTGATTAAGTTGATCTTGACAATCCATGCCAGTTTATTCACTGCTTTTGTAGAAGAACAAACTTTGGGAATCCCTAGTCTACCATTTTCTCTGATACCACTCTGAGAGTAGGTTTTTGTTAAGATAACAAACAACTCCCAAATTTCAGTGGCTCAATACCACAAAGGCTTATTTCTTACTCATGATTTATGTCCGTGTGCATAGACTGGGGATCTAGTCTACCTCGATTTCAAGACTCAGCAAGACGGAAGAGCCAGAATCTGGAATTGTGCCAAAAACTCAGGCTGAGGGAAGGAGGATATGTCAAGTTATCCCCTGACTTAACATTTCCATCTGGAAAAGATCCATTTACATTTCATTGGCCAAAGCAATTCACATGGCTATGCCTAAGTTCAAAGCCAGACAGTGGGGAATGTACTCCTACTGGGTAAGTAGAAGGAAAGGAAACTGAATATTTGTGAACAGCATTATTCATGAAAAGAAAATTTGAGAGATTCCTATTAAAGGTATAGTTAAGAGTGTAAGTAGTCCTGAGGCTCACAGTAAATAGTGAGGTAATTGTATGAGTATAGGAGGTGAGGACTACATGGGGGCCCTGAGAGTATGTAAAACATTTGGAACAGTTGTTATATGTAGGTAAATCAATACAGTGGTAATTTAAAATGAAAGGAGCTGTTGAGCAGTGTTGAAGGCCCAGCTGAAGTTAGCTATGTATTTATAATGCATCTAATCATTGTGGGATAGTCTCCAGTAATGCTTCATAGCTTAAGACAAACAAAATATATTTAGCAGTACGGGGTGACTAACAATATAATGTACCACTGAAATAGAAGTAAAGGCCATGCTTGAATTTGGGCAACTGTGCTAATTTGAGATGCATTTTCTTTTCTTCTCATAGGCTCATATAACATTTTGGACAGTTCAACCTCATTTATTCTAGTTTGAATAAATCCAAACCTAATGAGGTGAAACCTATGAGGGAAAACTTGCTTGTGGCTTGGCTGGAAGATCCAACCATGAAATGCTATTGACAAGATATAATTCATGGCCTCCAACAAGAATATTTAAAATATTTTTTTTTAATCTTAGAAAATGCATACGTGACAGTTTCTATTGTTACACGTTTAGAAGTCTCTGAGAGGTTTGGTAAATGAAAAATAACAATCAAAGAAATGATTACCTGTGGATTAAAGGGAAAATTGTAAGAAATGTAAAAACTGGTGATTGGGCACTCTCTCCTTGCACTGAGGGGTGAGAAGAGACAATCTGATTAGATGGAACAGAACCAACTAATCCTTTGTACAGTGGATAGGATGGAAGGGTTAAGGTTGTGTCTGTGCCCAGGAGATGCTGTGCTAGTGATCGACGGCTCTGGGAGGTTAATAAATGTAGGAGGAGCATACTGGCCAGATGATAGTAAAACCAAAAGCAAAATCTGGAGAACATAAACAGATAGTTGCTTAACACCTTTCCTTCAGTGCTATCTATGCTTGACGTGACTTTCATCATAGCATTAAGTGGGAGGAAAGTACATAGCATGCTAGGATTATAACACCACCAGCCTTGTTCATTTGCAAGCCTTGGCTTCATCACCTTCTGAGTAAAACCAAGGATAATACAGAGGCAAATGAAAGAGTAACTGCCTTCACAAAAGGCTTTTAAGAGGGCTATGAAGGAAGTTTCTTACAAGGCATAACTGGTTTTATTGTGCTTTGCAAATATTGCTTTTTTTTTTTTTTTTTTTTTTACAAACTGAAGGTTTGTGGTAACCCTGCATCCAGCAGATCTATTGGCACCATTCCCAACAGCATTTGCTCACTTTGTGTTTCTGTGCCGCATTTTTGGTAATTCTTGAAGTATCTCAAACTTTTCATTATCATTATATTTGTTATGGTGATTTATGATCGGTGATGTTTGATGTTACTACTGTAATTATTTTGGGGTGCCACAAATCATGCCCATATAAGATGGCAAACTTAATTGATAAATGTTGTGTGTGTCCTGACTGCTCCACCTACTTGCTGTTCTCTTGTCTCTCTCCCTGTTCTGGAGTCTCCCTAGTCCCTGACACACAACAATATTGACATTAGGCCAATTAATAACCTTACAATGGCCTGTAAGTGTTCAAGTGAGAGGAAGAGTTACATGTCTCTCACTTTAAATCAAAAGCTAGAAATGATTAAACTTAGTGAGGAAGGCATGTTGAAAGCTGAGGGAATGAAAGCTAGGCCTCTGTACCAGTTTTCCAAGTTGTGAATGCAAAGGACAAGTTCTTGAAGGAAATTAAAGTACTCCTCCAGTAAACACATGAATAAGAAAGCAAAACAGTTTATTGCAGATATGGGGAAAGTTTTAGTGGTCTAGATAGATGATCATAGCTGCCACAACATTCCCTCAAGCCAAAGGCTAATCTAGAGCAAGACCCTAACTCTCTTCAATTCTATTAAGTCTGAGAGAGGTGAAGCAGCTGCAGGAGAAAAGTTGGAAGCTAGCAGAGGTTGGCTCATGAGGTTTAAGGACAGATGCCATTTCCGTAACATAAAAGTGCAAGGTAAAGCAGGAACTGTTGATGTACAAACTGTGTAGCAAAGATGATTCATGAAGGTGGCTACACTAAACAACAGATATTCAGTGTAAACAGAATAGCCTATTGGAAAAAGGACTTTCATAGCTAGGAAGGAGAGGTCAATGCCTGGTGTCAAAGATTCAAAGGACACGCTGCCTCTTATTAGGAGCTAATGCAGTTGATAACTTAAAGCTGAAGTCACAGCTCATTTGCCATTCCAAAAATCCTATGGCACTTAAGAATGATACTAAATCTACTCTGCCTAAATCTACTGTGTTCTAAATAGAACAATAAAGCTTAAATAACAGCTCAATTGTTTACATCATAATTTACTGGATATTTTAAGTACACTGTGGAGATCTACTGGTCAGGAAAAAGTCCTTTCAAAATATTACTGCTCCATGCACCTGGTCACCCAGGAGCTCTGATGGAGATGTACAATGAGATTAATGTTGTTTTCATGTCTGCTAACACAACACTGATTCTATAGTCCACGGATCAAGGAAACATTTCAGGTTTTTAGGTCTTATTATTTAGAAATACATTTCATAAGGCTATAGCTGCCATACATAGAGATTCCTCTGATGGATCTGAGCAGTGTCAATTGAAGACCTTCTGGAAAAGACTCACCATTTTAGATGCCATTAAGAGTACTTGTGATTCATGGAAAGAGGTCAAAAATATCAACATGAAGAACAGTTTGGAAGAAGCAGATTCCAACCCTCATGGATGACTTTTGAGGGGTTCAAGACTTCAGTGGAGGAAGCAGCTGCAGATGTGGTAGAAATAGCAAGGGAACTGGAAGTGGAGCCTGAAAATGTGACTGAATTACTGCAGTCTCATGATAAAACTTGAATGTATGAGGAGATGGTTCTTATGGATAAGCAAAAAAAGTGGTTTCTTGAGATGGAATATATTCCTATGAAATATGCTGTGAAGATTGTTGAAATGACAATAAAGGATTTAGAACATGACATAAACTTATTTGATAAAGCAGCAACAGGGTTTGACAGGATTGACTCCAACTTTGAAAGAAGTTCTATGGTGAATAAAATGCTATCAAATAGGATCACATGCTACAGAGAAGTCCTCCATGGGAGGAAGAGTCCATAGATATGGCAAACTTCATTGTTGTCTTATTTTAAGAAATTGACACAGCCATCCCAGCCTTCAGCAACCACCACCCTGATCAGTCAGTAGACATCAACATCAAGACCTGCCATTAGCAAAAAAGATTATGACTTGTTGAAAGCTTAGATAATGGTTAGCATTTTTTAGTAATAGAGTATTTTTTAAGTTCCTTCTTTTGAAAGAGACAGAGACAGTGGGGGGCGGGGGCAGAGAGAGGTTAGAGAATCCCAAGAGTGCGCTGCACTGTCAGAGCCTATAATGCTATTACACACTTAATAGCCTACAGTATAGTAAAACATAACATTTACATGCACAGGAAAACCAAAATGTTCACTTGACTTGCATTATTGGGATATTTGCTTTATTGCAGTGGTCTGGAACCAAATTTGTAATATTTTCAAGGTATGACTGTGTATATAATGGAGGTGCTTGAAAACAAAACTGACATCCATCTATCTTGAAAGCTTTAGATTTCATTCCATAGATAGGCCAAGTTTATTAATTCAATAAAGCTTTACCGAGTCTTGTTGGGGATAAGAACCACATTATTCACACACAGGGAGAACACAGCTGAGAGGCAAGTGGTCACTGTCCTTAGGGACCTTATAATATGGCAAAAGTTAAAGCAGTAGTTGTAGACTTTTAAAGCTAGAAAGCATATAATAAGAGTCACAAATATATCAGAAACAATTCCAAGGGAGCTTCAGATAAAGTAATACTCATGTTAGTAGGGTAGATGGGCAGAATTTCACCACATTGAAAAGAGGTATTATTCCAGGCAGAAGAAATGATGTGAATACAGTTGAAGAAGTATGAGGTATTTTCTGGAAATAGAATATATCAGTTTAGCCAGAGAAGATAGTGTGACTGAACTACAGGAGATAAGATTGAATGTTCATAGGAATTACACTATGCAGACCCAAGAATGCTAAAATGTAGAGAATGTTTTATCTAGGTGAGAGTGGAAAAACACTCAAGGTTTTAGAACCTTTCCACAACATGACCAAAACTGTGCATAAGGAAGACATCATTTTGTCATCCAGAGTAGCCTAGAATGGGTGAAGACTGAAATCAAGGTAACTAATTAAAAGACTGGTTCAACAACCTGGGGTAAGATAGAAGGATGTGAATGAAGATGGTGACAGAGGGAATGAAAGCAGCAACAGGGTGTGAGTACGAAGACCTGGCAGGTGATTGGGTATGGAGAAAGGGAAGGAAGTAAATCTGACTCTGATGGTTTGAGGTGACTAGTACTCCTTAATGGGGCCATTAATAAAAACAGAGGAAGCAAAAGCATGAAGGACCAGGAGGGAGGAAATACTAGCTGGCCTCTGAACCCAGATACATTGGTCAAGTCATCTAAATGGTTTGGGTCTCCTTAAACTTCTCCTGTAAATTAAGTTGGTATTATTAAATAATTGCTCCTAACACATACAGCTCTAGGAGTTGATTTTGTGGGGGAAGGAGAAGGAGTTAATTCTGAAGTATCTTGAGTTTGAGATACTTGTGGAGTATCTATCAGATGTCTAACATACAAATAAAACTCCATTTGGATTTAGTAAGTATGGAAATGTAGACTATTTAAAATGTATTCAAGACCATTCAGACCCTATTTTAATTTAGCAAAATGTTGTGGAAAACTATCCTTTTGGCAGAAATTGTTTACATTTGAGTTGTATCCAAAAGTGTATTTCTTTTGGAAAAAAAAATGATGCAAATGTGTTAAACTATGTTTAGGTTAGAAACAGGTGGAAAAGTATCTTTTACTATTGTTAGAGGACCTAAAATTCCTTTTGGTAGATTGCTTATAGTCAAAGTTTAAAAGTTGAAACTTCATAGGTGTCAAGTTATCACTGAGGAATTTATGACTTAATAAAGTCATTGTTACCATTGAAAACAGCCTTGTACAGAAAGCAAGGTCATTTTCATAAAACTGCCTCAAATGGAACAATAGAAGCTCAATTTCTTTGAACTTTACTGGGGTGAATGGATCAGCAGACAGGGAGGAGTAATGGAAGGGACACAAATAGGGAAACATGATAAAACTGAGAAAATACATTCTTCCTTTTCACTCTCTTCGATGTTTATTAAAGAGGAAATAAAAGGCAACAATTTGAAATTGCCCAGTGTTTAGGGTCCAGACATACATACAGACAGGCCAAGAATTGTGAAAAATGAAGTTTCTTTTTCACCATGAAAAAGAACACATTCCTCAGCAATTCATTTTATAGTCTAAATCATGCTTTTCAGAAAATGATGTGAAAAATGAGAAACACAAGTCTAGCACTATTTTACTTCTTTGTATTTGCATTTAGAAGTGTAGTTTGTTTGTACACATGTGCCTTTAGATCAGGGTGTGAGTACAGGGATTGAGTTTGAAAAGTTCCATTCTTTTACAGATGGCATGATAGAGAAACCAGTCTCTTTTTCAAACTGCTACATAACTCTGGGGGGATCTGGATGAAGCGATTCACAAAGTCTGTTCCTGTGGTAATCTAATAAGTTGCAATATCATTCATATTTTACTTCTACCTTTTTGTGGTAGATAGGCAGCCTTTAGGATGGCCTCCAGTGATTCACACCTCCTGGTATTCATGACCTCATATAATCCTCTCTCCTCCAGTACTACATCTAATAAATAGAACACCACATAAGTAATCAAAAATTAAGTTACAAAAAGACTGTGACTTCAGTTTGGGGCACACACCCACCTCCTCCAGCCCTCTCTGAAGCATGCCATCTGCCATGTTGTGAGCCATCCAGAGAGGCCGAGGTGGTGAGAACTTGACAACAAGGACCTGATGCCTGCCAACAGCCATGTGAGTGACACTGGAAGTGAATCCTCCCACAGTAGCCCTGAAATGATGGCAGTCACTACTAACACTTTGATTGTAACCTCGTGAGGGGCCTTGAGCCAGAGGCACCCACTTCAACCATACCTAGAATCCTGGCCCACAGAAACTGCAATATAGAAAATGTGCATTATTTTAAATTACTCGGTTTTGGGGTAAATTTTTTATACAGAAATAAAAATTCATGTATTTTCTTAATGCAAAAGCCTGGGTGAACTGACCAATGGTAAGTTAGAAAATTTTTTTAATTTAAATATGCTTTGGGATGACCATGTGGTTTATCCTCAGAAGAGCAAAGATTCATAAGGACTCTATCACTAATGAGACATAAACGTAGTTATGTGGATCTTTTCCTTTAGAGGGGTGATGTTACTTCTTGAGATATTCAGATTTGATAAGGTCTATTCTGGCTCTTGGAGGGATATGATCATTAGGAGTCTTGTAGGATCACTGGGAAAGGTACATACTGTGACATTTAATCTTTGATTCCTTTCCCATTGCTTCAATCAACTGAGTATACGAATAGGACACCATATTCAGACTGCTGATACTATACGTATTATTTGTGTGTCTCTGAACTCTCTTTGCTAATGTTAAAAAGCTGTGGTACTACCAATATAGTGTACTATATCCATGCCTTCTCTACGATAATATATATTATACCATAATCTTTGCCTAAGTCATTACTTAGTAACATTGGATACCCAAGACTTTGTAAATTTCCTTTCTCTATTGTAATTTTTTGGTATTATATTTATATTTGAACCTTGATTTAATTTTCTCCAAACTGCACACTAGGTCTCTGTGAATTATGGAATTATAATGATGGATCAAGAGGGCCATGTGACCCACATCTTATATACATGAAAGTATTTGAAATTTAGGCTTTAGGTAAACTTCAAATGAAGTTATAAATATACTTATCGTAGAATGTCAAACTTATGCTCAATATTGGGCTTCATTTTGGGGAGTATACTATGGAAAAATATTTATAATAACTCAATTTTCTTTTAAGTATTGCAATGATATTGCATAGCCTTCTGTATTAAAAGACTTGTTTGTCAAATATTTTTAAATGTTCCATAATTTTGAGAACATTGTTTTGGTAAAGTTTTTAATACATTGGAAGTCTAAGTAAAATGGTAGTATCCTGGGCTATTTGATGTCTGGGAGTCTACAGATAGATTATGAAAAATTCCTAAGTGTGTTGCAACATGCTGCCCTTCTTTGCTCTCCTGTGCTAATTTTATTTTAAAAAATAGGGAATGGGGTGCATGAGTGGCTCAGTTGGTTAAACATCCAACTTCAGCTCAGGTCATGATCTCACAGTTCGTGGGTTTGAGCCCCTCATCAGGCTCTGTGCTGCCAGCTTGGAGTCTGGAGCCTGTTTCATATTTTGCGTCTTCCCTCTCCCCCCTCTGCCCCTCCCCTGCTCACACTCTGTCTCTCTCAGTCTCTCAAAATAAAGAAATGTTAAAAATAATTTAAAAATAAGGAATAGAATTGGTGAGAAAGGAAACAGAGTAGATAAGAGGGTGCTTTTTAAGTATGCACACGCTTTCAATAGTCTTTTAAGAGCTAAGGTCACCTCCTTATGAAGATTTTCCTGTTTTCCTCAGGCAAAGCTTTTTGAAATTCTTAGCATTTTCTTAATATCTCTAAGCTAGTCCTTCTTAGTGCAACAGATTGCACTACTGCACTATTCAAGGCAGAAAATAGGTCATCCTTGCTTACTTATATCCTGGCTTGTAGCCTAACTACCAGGCCTGGATAGAGTGGGCATTCTAGACACTTCCACTATACAAAGAAGGGGAAAAAAGGAAGAGGACCTTCTCTTCTTTTGTGTATCAGTATGTCAGAAGAATTTCAGATTTTATATACATTAATTAAATGTACCTTCTAGCCAGTCTATTTCATGGAAGATATTGTGGGTGTCTAGTATGTCCATATATTGTGATAGGCAAAGTAAGAGTTACAGAAAGCCACAAGATGAGTGCCCTACCTTCAAGGAGCTTACCATCTAGTAACTTTGATGTCCTAATTGAAAACCCAGGTGGCTATTTGGCATCTAGGTACCTAACAGAATATGGTGTGAATAAGTAAATGAACACTTAATGCTATTCAGTGTGAAAGAGGCTCCTGCTATCTCTTTTAACCAAAAAATTGCAGTGAGTTTTCTGTACGTGCTTCTTTCATTTTCTCTTGGTACAAAGTTTCAGTCAACATATCAAACCTCTTTGAAGAAAAAAAAGAATGAAATTTCATAAATGAAAGTTTATGTAGACATGTATTTAATCCTAAGTGATCAGAGACAAAAACTCTTTTACCTAACTCAAACCACATAAAGGACTTTCAGAATGTTTGAGCATTCCTGGGCTCTGTTCCCTCCACATATCCTTCTAGCCAGACAAGGAAGTACCTCTCTCCCTATGTGAAATCTCTTCTGTTGGACAATTAGTTCCATGTCTTGGGATCTCATTTCCTAAGGTCCTGCCAGTGACCTTCTCTTAAAAACCATTAATTCTTGTGAGATTTTGGCCAGGTAAAGTTTGGTCTGGCTCCGAGACAGAGGTGATCCTAGGCAGTCTTGTTAAGCCTAAAGTAGTATTACACATCGCCTTGGAGTTGGAACATTTTTGGCCTTCCAATGACTGGCTCAGGAAGGTAAAATGACTGGATGAAGCCTCACTGTGTAAGTCATAACTCTACAATTACAGTTGTATATATATTTTTTATTAAAAAAAAAAGTATTTGGCTTTGGGGTGGCAGAGTGGTGAGCTCTTCCAGGGAGTTCTTGTGACCCTTGCCAGAGTTATTTATACTCAATGAAATGGTTCCTTGAGCTCTGCCCAGTGTCTGGTTCCCCACTTATACACCCAAGCCCCATCTAAAATCAAATCAAACCAACAACACCCATGTCTCTACCTTCTTTCCCTGAACAGTTGGAGTTTTGTAAGGTTACCTTGGAACTCCTCTGGCCTTTCCTTGAGAACAGATCAACACTTGTTGACTAAGGCTGGCATTTTGTTCCAGGGAAAAGAAAAGGTCAAAAGAAGTGAGGGACATTTTCTTTTTGACTATCAGCTAAGATCTCTATTTTCCTTCATCTAAGACATATTATCTTCCAATAGGTCTACTTTTCTAACAGAGGGAAAAAACACCTTCTAAAAGGTATGTACATCGGTCATGTACTGGGCTGCAGCAGTCTGCTTTTCATTGGTAGAATGAGAATTTAAAGGAAGAGAAAGAGGGACCAAGATGGGAAGCAACAATGACAAGTGAAATAAAGGAGAAGTAAGCAATAACTTCAAGAAGAATCATACATCTTTTGCTTTAGTATGTTTATAGGAAGGGAACATTTCCTGACTACTTTGAGTGTAGATGTCAAAGACACTATTTCACATGTGTAGACACTATATTCCACTTACTCAGGTAACGTTCACTGAGACTCTTGAGAGGCACTGGAAGACTGGGTCAGTTCTTGTTCTCCCCTGAGATTTAGATCCTCTCTGTAGTAGAAGATTTTGGGATTGAGCTGGTCTCCTAAGCATTCTTTGAATGGGGGTGGTCTAGAGTAAAACTCCTAGGCTACCCCAGAATAAGCTCACGTCTGCAGAGATTTCCAGGGTTGAGGTGGCCTCAGTGGTCTTGGCACTATCCTGTTCTCACCATCTGTGTTTATTGTAGGTCTTAGTTCGGGCTGGGATTTTTGGGAAAGCCCATTTAAACGTCTTACTGAAATTCTTGTAATTTAAAGTCTTTAGAGAAGAAGCACTTGCCTACTCCTTGAGTTAGGGAGAAACCATTACCATTGTTACGACTACTACTGCTAATACCATCTATTCTATGTCAACTTCTAATATATAGGAATAATCTTCACGACCAAGATTAACATTCTCATCTGTTTTAACTCATTAGAAAACGGAAGCTCTAAAAAGATAAGTAACCCACCAAAAGTGTTAACTAGCTAGTAAAAAGCAGAATTGAAATTTGAGCCCTATTTGTTCCAATATGAAAATACAGATCTGCTTTTTTATATTCTAAATGTATAAATTATTTAACGTATGAATTGTTAAATATCAACAGAGTTTGGTTAATTATAAACTCACTTAAGTTTTAAAAATCATTTTTTATAACTTGAAAATTTTTAAATAAGTATACATTTTGTATATGGCTCATTATATTTCAACTCATCAAATATTTTTTTGAGTGCCAGGGATATGTTTTACCATTGGCATTGGTGCAATGAGCAAAACAAATTCAGTTTCTAATTCATGGTGTTATTTTGCATATTTTTATTTCCTAGTGAGGGGAGACTGAAAATAAATTTTAAAAAATCTATGCACAAGTGATGATAAATGCAATGAAAATAACTGAAGCAAATTAAGGGGGGAAACTAATGAGAAGAATAGGAGAGGTTTGTGCTACCTTTGAATAAGGTACAAAGGATTGACTTTCAGATAAGATAACATTTGAAAAGAGACTTGAAATAAATGATGGCATGAGCCATGTGGAAATCTGGTAGAAGAAGAACTAATTCTAGTGTAGGGAACCCAAGTACAAAGGTTTTAATGTAGGACCATTACCCAAACTGCAGGGAACCAAATTTACCTGGGGTAGAAGGAGAGGAGACAGGGGAAGGATGTGACTGGAGATGGGCTAGAGAGGCAACAGAGAGCCAGATCATGTTGAGCATGGACAGTCACGGTCACAGTCAGTGTCATGACAAGGGATTTGGATTACCTGTTGAGACTGGTAGTCATTTGTGAGGTATGAAAAGAAGAAAACATGATCTGACCTAGTTTTTTAAAAAGCATCACTCAGGCATTGTGTCAGACCCAGCATGGGAACAAGTATGGGGACAAGGGAACCCATGTGAATGCTATTGGTAGAATACAAGTGAGTATAGATGAAGGCTTGGACTGTATGAAAGAATTCAAACAGAGGCAGTGACAGAATTTGTTGATGGAGTAGCGAATGTGGGGAATTTGAGAAAAAAGGGAGTCAAGAATTACTCTAAGGCTTTTGCCTTTAGTAAGTAGAAGCATGAAATGGTATTTATGGAGACAAGGAAGTTGTAGGAAGGGATAAACTTGGTAAAATGTTTTAGGAGAAATCACACATTCCATTTTAGACATGGCAAGTTTGAGATGTATTATATTAGCCACGCAAAGGAATCTTTTGAAGAGTCATCTAGATATTAGAGTCTGGGGGTTAGAGAAGAAATCAGCAAGGCCCATAAGATTTAGTAGACATCAATGTATTCAAAACCATGAGACTAAAGGAGATCAGTTAGGTGAAAATAGAGAGTAAGTCAAACAAAGAAGAGATAATATTCAAAGACCAAACTCTGAGGCATTCATGTCCTGGTGGTCAGGAAGATGAGGAGGACCCAGCAAAGGAGACTCATCTCCAGCAAAGGAAGAAGATGAAGAACAGAGAATGGGGATTCTGAAGCTCAGGAAAGAGACTATGTCAGGACTTAGGTAATAAAACAACTGTGTCAACAGATGTTATTAATGAGGTAAAGTATGGTAGGGACTGACATAGTTCCATTAGACCAAACAACAGGGACATTACCTGATGCAGTATCTGGTGGCACTGCCATAGAAAAAAAACAAATCATTTTGAATAGAATTATTTTTAATAATTGATCCATTCCAGAAAATTACTCACTTGACAGTTATACCCTAAAACTATTCCTTCTACTTGTGTGTAAATTTATATAATCAGAAGTACAAACAAAAAGAACTATAGTTCTTCCTATTTTCCTTTCTGGAACTTGTACTTAGTCTAGTGGAGATTTTTTGGTTAAAATGCCTTTTGAAATACTGGAACTTCTCAGGAGCCTTCAAAGAAGACAGACTTCTCTCATCTCCCAAGAAAGAACATATAACTCACATAGTGTATGATACACATAATTGGACACCCTTGACCCTTTTATTTTTTTAATGTTTATTTGTTTTTGAGAGAGAGAGGATGAGGCAGAGGGAGAGAGAATCTCAAGCAGGCTCCCCACTGCCAGCATAGAGCCTGACGCTGGGGTCAAACTCATGAACCATCAAGTCGTGACCTGAGCCAAAATCAAGAGAAGGATGCTTAACCGACTGAGCCACCCAGGTTCCCCTTGACCCTTGATCTTTTTAAAGTGAAGTCATTGTGATACCTATGTGTTACTCTGGGAAATGTGATGACAATACACCAAAAAAGAGAGAGAGAGAGAGACAGACAGACAGACAGACAGACACTTTGGTCCTTAAGTAGTCTCCTAGCCTTGAGATATTACATGACAACTTTGATAAAGCAGAAAAGGCAGGGTCCAGTGAGGTCCTCTTGTTTTCTTCTCCTTGCCTTCATAAATCTATGAACACTATTTCCTCCTTTCTTAAATTTTTCCTCTAAAAATATTATATAATATTCTTGAATAATTATGCAACTTAAAATTAGGTGGTAAATAATTAGCTTTGAAACAAGAAATAGCAAAGATTAAATTCTGAAAAGGAAATGATATGGATAGGAACACAGAATTTCCCTTTAAAATAAAAAGGGGGTTATGTGTTGAGTCTTCGTCTTGCTTTTGGGTAAGCCTAGATTTCTTCTGCCAGTGTGCAAAACAAAATGACACAACACCAGAACAACAACAAAAAGGTTGGGGGGTAAGAGAAAAAGAAAATGAACCAATGAACCAAACAAATTTATAGCTTTAGAAGATTGGGAACATTCATGGATATTTATATTATCTGTAACCTTTTATCAGATCCAGGCTCTTTGAAGGTAAGATAGGCAAGTCAAATTATTCCTAAACCAGTTTTTTCCCCCTCTCATTACTTGAAATAATGCAGCAGATGATGAAATTGTTACTAACTTCGAAAACCCTCAAAGGTTATTTCTGCCTGTTTTCTATATGGGAACTTTGAAGTGAATCATGAAAAGCACCACCAAGGCACATAGACAGGGCTTCACCAGCATCCAACACTTACACTTGCTTAATAAGGACCACCATGGAGTTGAGCAAAATGCTTGTTATTTCTGTAAATTAAAAGCAGGCATTTCAGAGCACCCAGTTCTGTAACATTTCTTGCAAAGCACAAGGGATATTTTTGGTAGAGGTCCAGGCCAAATACAAAAGCAGGACTGCTCATGCCTCATTCCAAGGGTTTTCCAATAGTTCTGAAATATGGTAATACCCCACCCAACCAGTTAGGACATAGTAAGTATATTTATTTCCAGGACCAACACTGAAGAAAATGAGAAGTTTATTTTTGGTAGCCATCTTTCTATTCTGACTTTAGGTGCACGTTTGTCCAAACTGTTTACTTTTCTCTTCATGTCCCCAGCAACTTACCTCAGCTTATTCTCTTTCAAATACACACACACACATCTCCGAATCTTTTCCTATATTATTCTTTCCTTAAATAACTAATTCATTCATTCATTCCTTCATTCATTCATTCATTCATCAGTCATTTAACAAATATTTCTTCAGGACTTACCATGTGCTCAGCAATGTGCCAGGCACTGGGTATAAAGTGGTAAATAAGACAGGCTTCTGTGTTTATGGATATCGATGGAAACAAGAATAAGAGACAAGAATAAAAAAGGGAAAAAAAAAAAGGAAAACTGCAGAAAAATGATAAGTTCCATTAAAATACATCTTCCTGTATTATATTATCCTAGGATTTCACACTTGGATTTCCAAAGTAGCAAATAATTTGAAAAATCCTTGTTTTTTTGCTAAAACACTTCCTTTCTTTCCTTTCAATTAATTTATAACATTTGCATTCTTGAGATAATGTTACCACCCCAATGAGTCACTAATACTAGACATTTTAAGTACCAAAGCAATGGAGTGAGATATTTGGGAGCAGACCATGGTCTATCACCTAGACTGACCCAGAGTTTGGCTGTGCTTAGCCTTTATTTCTTTTATAGATTTTCAATCTAAATCTGTCTCCTGGGCTCTTGGTGCTTCTGGTTTTTTTCCCCACTGTATTGCACAGGAAAGGACTTCTAACCACTCCCAGTGAGTTGTTTCTCTTTTGTCCTTTTGGTCCTGTCCCCATTCAGTTCTGTCTCTCCTGACAGCAGTTGTCTGTTATTGCCTCGTGGCTGTGTCATTTTGCCCCATCACAGATCAGATAGTCTTATTTTTGTCCCTCTGAAGGCCACTGCATCCCATACACAGAGGTATTTTGGTTTTTGATTTTTTTTTTTTTTTTTTTTACTGGAGAGTGACAAGTTGTCTAACATCTCAAGGAATGAAAGCCTAAATAAAGGCATTTTCTTGTGTCTTAAAAATTCCTTTTGGCTCCATGAAACTTTGGGTTACCACCTTTCCAAAGAAAATGAAAGCCCTAGATCATTAGTTTACAAATTTTATGAGTCTCTGAAATTCTTATGAGCTGTTTTTCATGCCTTCGACTCCAGACTCTCATTGTAGGATTGGGGCAGCGCTGGCTGCCGGTGGAGCAGACACAAAACAAACATCTCCCAAATGGCCATGTTATTTCTCTTTCAAGGAACCCGCAAGGGTATTGTTCGTGTGGGGAGAAAGACAGGAAGGAAGACTAGATCTAAACCCTTCAAGGGTACAAGCCTCAAAACCAGAGACAATCCCAGGATGGTGGAGGGAAAAGGCAAGCTGACACATGACATGGTCTGTACCTGACGCAAGTGGAAGCAAGCACAAATTGCAATACACAGGGTAGGTCTAAACGATGCCATCTTAAGACATGTGGCATGTTAGGCACTGTGAAACAATTCCCCAATCAGTCTTGTGAGTTCCTCTTCTGGCCCCCAGGGATACACAGCAGCAGTGAAGTTTTGTTATGGAGTACCTTTTCAGTTGGACCAGGAGTAGTTAATGCATCTGTTGCAGGTCCTAGGAACACTGCCAGCTACTAAAACTCTGAAAGTCAGCTCACTGGAATTCTGAAGTATAATGAAATAGTTTGAAAAGCCCTGTTCTAGATTAGTTTTCTATGTACTACAAAAACTTTGAGGTTTGAAAAGTTCCTTTGATATCTATGCCAAGCCCTTCATTGCACAGGTGAAGAGAATGAAGCCTAAATAGGTAGTCACTTGCTTATGTCTTATAGCTACTTAAGAGCACATATGCATATATGCAATTAAGTGGGAGACATGAAACTATATGAAGTCAAATACATCTTCTGCTAATAGATTAATATTGAACTAGGATAAAGTTATATAATCTCTGTGAACTAAATTGTGCGTTTTGTGTGTGGATGGGTGTGTGTGTGTGTATGTGTGTGTGTGTGTGTGTGTGTGTGTGAGAGAGAGAGAGAGAGAGAGAGAGAGAGAGAGAGAGATTTACAAAATCAAAATCAGACTATGACTGATCTCATATAAAAAATGATGAACTAATGGCTGGAAGTCAGATACTTGTTCATCAAAGCACTTCATGCTATAAAGACTTCTAGAGTATATAGTCCTAAAATAACCAAAGCATAGGTTATGTGCTATAACATTTTAGCAAATAAAAGCTTTCAAATTCTTAGCCTACTTATTTTTGGACATCCTATAGGTTATCACACAGTTTAGATTTAGGAGTTAAAACAAGTATAACATCACAACTACTTAGATGAGTAGTGTTAAAAACAAGACAACAGGCCCCAAATGGGGGTCCTTATGCCAAATCCCATGTTACCAAACTGACTTATAGTTTAGTTCTCCCAGAAATAGAATCTTAAACAGGTTAATTGGGAATTGCCTGACCTGCACTAGTTAGGTCATCTGCCTGAGAGATCCCTGCAATCCCCGAAAGGAAAGTGACCTTGCAGTAATCAATCCACAGTATTTGCCTAATTTAATGTCCTTGTTCCCGCTCCCTTCTGCCTATAAAAGTTTTTAATTTTATATAGCTTCTTGGAGCTCCTTTCTACCTGTTAGATTGGATCCTGCCCAATTTAAATCAGTTTTTGTACAAATAAACTCTACATTTTTCATATGCCTCAGTTTATAACAGTTCTCTCCAAACACTTTTGATTATACATCCCGCTGCATAGTTCACTAGATTTTAAAATAACCTGATTTGCTCACACAGACCCCCTTAGTGTATATTTATGTGTTCATAACTTATATCTACATATTACTGAACTAATGTTTAAATTTAAATTATAAACAAGGAAATTAAAAATAAGACAAAAGTGAAATGAATACTTTATATATTCACTAATAATATAAAAGTATCTTGCTTTCGCTTAATGATTTTTGCTAAAAGCAAATATTCTTTCTTATTTCAAAATCTTAGTTTAATAGGTTATGTATAGTAATAGAAAAATTGGGTTTTAGGTTCAGCTTATTTTACATTTGTGTTAATAGCTGCTTTAATTTTTTAAAGATTACTAATAATAACCCAGATGTCCAAATGAAAAAATCATGCCATGGGTTACATTTAAGTCCTGAGATTCATCTTTTAGTTGCCTTCACCAATTATGAGTGGTTTTTGACAAAATTCAGCTAGTAAAGTTCCATATTCTCTAATGTCAATCCATTGTTCTTGAAAAATAATGCAAGGCATCTATATTTCTATTTTTATACAACAGATTGAAAATTCACCATAATCTTTCATTTGGAAAATATTCTGACTAGAGTGTTTGAGACTGTACAAATGAAACATTTAATAGATATAAATTTTGCCAACAGAGTAACATAATAGAAATAGAAATATTCTCCCACAAATTCTCTTTATAGGAGGCTTCTTTTGAAAAGTTGTTTCTTGCTTGTTGCTAAAATGTCACTTTTATCTTGAAGGGTCAAATTAATGGTGTTCATTTTTAAGAAAATATCTGCTAGGTAGCATACTACCAACAATAGCTTGTTATCTTATCAAAGGTCAACTTTGGAATACAGGTTTTTTGGTAACAGGGTTTAGCTTATCTTTAAATTTAACAATGGTTATGTAGATTGAGTGAGGGCACGGTGTGAAAACTCTAAACAGTATTGTTAAATCACAGCAAACTTTACTTTCTTCTCACACTTCTTATGAATCAGGTTACATGTCCCCTTGGAGACATATAGCCCACTGAGGGCACCACTAATGGGCTCTTTATTTCCAGGGCTGTCTCTTGGATCAAACCCATCCTTCTATACTCTGTTCAATAAAGCTGCAACTGGGAAAACACAGTCTACATTTTCCAGATTCCTTTGCTACCTGGCTTCCGCTTAGGTTCTGCCAAGTGGAAGTAATAGAGGCAGACTGGAATGCAGGAAGAGAAGGTTGTTCTTGTTCCTGTTTTCCTATTAGCATTGCGTTAGCAGAAGCAGTTCACCCAGGCAGCAGCAGGTCAGCCCAGTTTCTAGTTCTTTCAGCACTTCCCAGAGCCAGACTCATGGTGCCCATCAGAGGTGCCAGCAGGAGCCATGTGGAGGTCCAGAAGGTCAGAGCACATAGTCTCAGGGGAGTCCTCTGAGCTTCCACGATCTCTTCATCCCAATTCTCTCCTTCTGTTCACCTAAGGCTGGTAGGTGCTTTTTTCAGTTCTCTCTGGGCTAAAACCAAGTTCTCCTCACCTATTCCTTCAAGACCTATGTAAACCAATTCTCTGCGTTAAACTCCCTTTTCTGAAATACCTGGCATGGTTTTTGGTTTTTGGTTGTACCTTAACTGATACAAGGGATTTATACAGTAAGAAAACAGAAATTTCTACCTCATTAAAAAGCAAAACAAAGGTGACTAGATATACTAGAAACCTAAATGTGAAAAGCAAAACTTTACAGTTTTGAAGAAAATTTAGGGTCATATCATTAGGACCTCAGAAAAGAACTTTTAGGGGTGCCTTGGTGGCAAGTAGGTTAAGTGTCCAACTCTTGATTTTGGCTCAGGTCATCATCTCATAGTTTGTGAGACTGAGCCCCCCATTGGGCTCTGCACTGACAGCATGGAGCCTGCTTGGAATTCTCTCTTCCCCCTCTCTCTGTCCACCCCCTGCTCGCTCGTGCACTCTCGCTCTCTCAAAAATAAATAAATAAAATTAAAAAAAAAAAAGAAATTTTAAAGATGACCTAAAAATCACAATTCCTAAATGAAAAACTTGATAATCTGACTACACTCAGATATAAATGAATGCATCACAAAAGATACCACAAATAAAAGACAAGTCATACACTGGGAGAAGATATTTATAGTGCATATAACTGATAAAGAGTAGACTATTGAAAAAAATATAAAAGCCAACAAAACACAAATGATGCAATGAAAAAATATAGAAATGACTTAAGTAAACAATTAATTTTAAAAAGGGAGCCTCAGTGATTAACAAATACATTAAAAGTTTCTCAACCTCATTTGTACATGTGGAAATGGAAGTGAAAGCAATAAGAAGACACCATTTCAGCATCGAGGCAATATTTAAAAAGCATGAAAATACCCAAATTTTAAAGCTCGAAAGGCCAATAATACTGAGAAAGACATGCTCCTATATACTGCTACAGGGGCATTCCATTGTTTCAGCATCTTTGGAGAACAATTTGTGAATATCTAATACAAGTGAAGATATCCATAACATATGTACATGACCCAACAATTTCACTTATGCAAAATGCATAAAGAGCCATGAGCTAGGATATTTGCTGCAACATTACTAGTAATGGTAGAAAACTGAAAATAGGATCAATGTCCATCAGTAGGAGATTGGATAAATATTCATGTAGTAGAACTATTCAGTAATTTAAAATACTAAAGAAAATCTGCATTTCCCAATACTGGAAAAAAAAACACAGATGCTTTTTCCTGAAAGTAGTAAAAACATCATCAATATAACATACCTATTAAAAAAAGCATTTCGTATAAAAAAGAAACTCAAGGTAGTATAGCCTGAAGATTGGTTAATACAGCTTCTCCCTGTTTTATCCATATTTCTGCCCTGCCACTGTCATTATATGGACATATCTTCAGGCAAGCTTCTTCAAAGTGGCAAGATGGCTACACAGTTCTAGGTCTTACATTCAGATAGGACAACATCCAGCAGGCGATGAAGCCATTTCTTTCTGTGCTTTCAAGAATATGAGATCTTACCCAGAAATCTCCCAATAGGATTCTGCTTGTTTTATTGACCAGAATTTGGTCACATGGCCCTGTTTAGTTCACCTATCAGGAAGGAATAAGATTACCACGACTGCTTATACTAAATGGTATTTATCTTTGACACGGGGATAGGTTCCCCTTTCCTAAGGAATGGAATCTCAACAAAACTGGGGCTCCATTATCAAGGAATAGGGAGGAAATAGTTAATGGGTAGGCACTCACTAGCTCTACTGTAATTAAAAATAATGCAAAATGGAGGATATGCACAGTTTTGAGTCTCTGTAAATATTTTAAAATCACTGAAAGCATATTAAATATTGTATAAAGACACAAACATCTACCGTGAATGGTCAAAAACAAATGAGGGCACTTTATGTAGTGGTCATTGGGCTGTCACATTCAGCAGTTGGACTTCTACAGTACACAGCTGCATCCCTTAGCAGTGTTCCAGAGTCAATGACTTCATAGTTTTAAGAAAAGAAGGGAATGACATGTGGAGGGAGGCATCAGTGACAGCTACACATTTTATTTCTTTTAATAAAGAACCAAATATGTCAATATGTTAACATTTGTTAAATGTGGGAGGCAAAATGAAATCCATCATTTGACGTATCTAATAGTTTTGGACCTGAAGCCCGGGGTACACTTTGTTGTGTTCAAATTCCTGTGTGGTGATTATCTAGCTTTTTGAAAAAAGGAAAAGCAGTATTTCAAAGTACAAAATTGGTACATTTTTACCCGAAGCAAATATATTTACTTTGGCAAAACCATTCGAGATTTATGAATGATGATTAAAATGATCAAAATGTTAGCATTTCATTGTTACAATTCCAAAAGGCTATTCTCCAACATGAATTCCCAGACAAATGTGAATGTGGCTTTTGGCTATTTTTTTAAATTGCTAGTTTGTTTTGGGTTATTCATTCATGTAAATCACTGGGGAACAGGTAAGCTTCTGTTTCCTTCCTAAACTAACCCCTGCTTATGTACACACCCTAAATGGTTGTATATGGGCAAGACCACTGCTTAAGCCCTGGGAAATACACTCTAGCTGATTATAAACACAGTCCCTGTTTTTTCCTTTCCTACTTCTCTAATCATTTGCATTAGTATACATTTTGGTTTCCCATGAAAAATTGTCAGGGGGGCAACCTTTCCATTTTTCAGTTCCCTTCTCTCCTCACTTGTACAGTATAAGGGGCTTCTATACAAATTAGGAAAAACAAGGGTTCAGATAGGCTCTTGCTCATGAACCTCAGCAGTCCCTCTTTCTGCCAAGTAGGGACCAAGAAGAAAAATGCTCTTATTTTGTCCATGAAAGCCTCACACTCTTTATATGCTTTAATAAGGGCCTTCTGGCTGATTATTTTGTCATCAGTACTGAGAAAGTCCAACCGAAAATATTTCCAAGGAACTGCAACTAGGTTGGTAACTCTTCATTTTACATTGCAGAGCAATGGTGCCCAGGTACCTTAACCATTGGAAACACTGTGGTTGATGAGAGTCGGCACAAATCTCAAAAGCTGCAGCCCCCTTGGGGCTTCTCATTTTACTACTGCCTCATCAATCCATTGGCCGGAGTAAATCCGGTATTGGACCCTGTACTTGAAGTCCAGGTTTGGTATGATCTGAACGGAGGGGGGTTTCTTCTCACTCCTGTCACTGTCTCCATTTCATTTCCCAGAGTAAGGAAAGGCTATTTCAGGACACTCCATCCAAAGCCATACATAGACAAACCTCATCATAAAAAATGCTGGCACCGTCACCAAGGTCTAAATATCAGATTAAAGGAAAAGTCAGTTCTGAGTCATAACACAGCTCTTCCTCAATTGGTTTTACTGAAAAATGAAGGGGTATCCTTTGTTATTTGTGCTCCATGCACTTACAATAATACTGGGAATATTATTTCTGCTTGTTGGGTAAGACTTTTCCTTCTCTTTCTGAAACTGTTTGTTTATGAATGTTATGTTATGGGTTTGCATCATTAACCTTTAGGCAGGACTGCAGTTTAGTGGTTTTAAAGAGCAATTTAGTGGTGGGTGTAGCTTGAATGGTGCAGGAGAATGGTATTAGAGGTCATTTTGGAGACAAGTATAATAGTGCTATTTTTCACTTAATTCAAAAAGGATCTGAGCAGAGGAATTCTACTGTTGACTCACCTTAAATGAACCTCTTAGCCACAGTCTCAGTTTTCATGGAGTCAGCACCAGATTTTTATGCCTACCTGTCACAGCAGTATTTTAGAGAGTACCTATAGCAGCATTTCCCTGATCATGTTGCCTCTGCTCTATTTACAGCTAGAATCAGCTTCGGATTTCATGAAAAGGGAGTATATGTGATTTAAATGTAATTTTTTACTTTTAGAAACATCTAGAGTGAGGATTCTTTGGGTTTTGCATTAAAGCCTTCCTCCTAGAAGCTCAAAGCACTTTTATATATAAAATTTCATTTGTTTTCACCCAACTGCTATAACATAAATTGGGGTCAGGTTTTAATTATTTCCTCGTGTTCCATACAGATGATATGGTAAGTGAAGACTTCGAAGATACTGTCTCAAAGTAGAATAAAAGAAATCACTGTGTCTTTTCCTGAAAACATGCATCACCATCAAGCTTTGGCAGGCCTGTGCCTGACCTTTTGTTCCTTCTATTATCTAAATACTTATTTGGCTTTAAGAAACCAGCCATGTATGTCTGGAATTATTACTAAATGTAACCCTCTGATTGCAATGCCAGTTTACAACTAAGCAAAGGGTAAGCCTAGCCATACTGAGGTTTCGAAAAATGTTGTTCTTAGTGAAGGCATGGACCACTGTCTGCTTCATCCTCAGCTGGGTCCTTCTGCCTAAAACATCATGTCAATCTATAAGCCTTACACTAATAGCTCAGCTAGTTGTAGTCTCTATTCCTAAATATCCCAGGTCACATTCCTGTGAAAGGGACACGGCAATAGCAGAACAAAGAAGAAGGTCTTCTCACCCCAGTTTTATTGTTCTGTCCTTATGGGATCTGGTGCAATGGTTCCCAGCCTGATGGTCCTAGATTTCTAGCAGTTCTCAAAACACAAAAATAAAAGCCCAGAGTTTTTTTTTGTTTTGTTTTGGTTTTTTTGTTTTTTTTTTTTTTTAATTTTTTGTGTGTGTGAGAGAGGGGAGGAGAGGATCCAAAGCAGGTTCAGCATTGACAGCAGAGAGCTCAATGTAGGGTTCGAACTCATGAACCATGAGATCATGACCTGAACCAAAGATGGATGCTTTAACAGACTGAGCCACCCAGATGCCCCAAGCTCAGAATTATCTCTAATGACATTTGAAGTCTTACATGAAATAGGTATTTTTTCATATTGTTTTGGTTTGCCAGAATATCAACACAGTATATTAATACTATACTCATGTTAATTAACAACTCTAACTGGCTATTATTTGTGTCTTTGAAAAAAAAAAAAAGAAAACTAATTATTACTTGATACATATGGTGAGCTTGGTTACACACAGAAATCTTTTCAAACTTCAAACTTGAAGTATATGGGGAACTAAGGGAGTGGGAAAGTTGGTTGCTTCTGTCATCAGTTTGGGGTCACAGTTACCAGGTGCAGAGCTCTCTGCTTACAGAATTCCCACCTGATTTGACTTGATCCCTCACCCAGAAACCTGGAGATCCAAAAGTGCCAACTATTAAGAGCACAACAAAAGCCCATTAAAAGAAACAATTACAAGTGGGCCCCACTTCTTAGAGTCACACTCACTCATTGGATAGATTTAGTTGTCATGATGGGGGCTCTATGCTGGACACTTGGAACACAAAGTGTCCTCAACACACCATTCTTGCCCTCATGGATATTGCAGTCCAGTAAGTGTGATGGACATTCACCATATGGTCAAAGATAAGTAAAGTTATAGTCATGATAAACACTATTAAGGAGAGGTACATGAAAACTAGGGGATTTGACCTAGTCAGGGAGTTGTAAAAAGCTTCCCCAAAGGAGAGAAATTTGAGCTGAAACTGGTAGTTGAGAAAGAGTTCACTAGTCAAGATAGAACAAAGAAGAATTCTAGCCAAGGGAACCATTTATGTAAATACTGTGTGTCAGGAAGAAGTGTAATATGCAGTAGCACCTGTAAGAAGGCCAGTTTGGTAGTGAGCCTAGAGAGAACAGGGGAGAATCAGTGAGAAGACTGAAAATGTTGTGTTAAAAGTTCTACCATGAAGAACCTCTGAGGAATTTTGCTTCACCTTAAAATGGGAAGGTATCAAACAAGGGTGAAGGCTACATGTTACACAATCAAACTTTTATGCTGTTGGTTTTTTTTTTTTTTAATCCATTTTGGCTACAAGAGAGAGAAAAACTAGAAGTGAAGAAGAGAGACCAACTTGAATTCTATTACCATAAGCCAGAGATCATGGTGGCTGGGACTCTTGCAGAGTTGGTAAAAACAGAAGTAGATGAAATCAAGAGATTCAGGAATCTCTCTTAAATTCTTTGGTAGCCACAGATATCCCTGTATTTGTAGGTCTTTGCCCATCTCCTAGGTCAAGAGATTTTCCTTGGTTTCCCATTACACCTTTGCTCTTTGTCATTTATAGATCCCACTCTTAGTAGAAATAACTGCATTTCTCTATGGTTTGTGCTTCTTGGTCACTGGTATGGGCTACTTACTTTATTGTAAGTTGGCTTGGGCCACTGCTTTCTAGGAATAGCCCACAAACCGTTGCCCAAGGCATGATGAGTATAGCTCTAATGCCAGAGGAAGTGTCTACTTCTATCCAGGCTGGTTCTTAGACAGGGAAGCCCTTATACAATGTAAAGGCTCCACTTTGGCCACTGACCACCTAGGTTACCTAAAAATGCTTTGCTTAATAATAGCAAAGTTCCCTGATTTAGTACTCAGAGAGCAGGAAAATCAAAGGTAACTTAAGCAGAATAGATGCCTAAATTCTTACTACAACTTCTGGCAGGACCACTGTGTGAGTGATGCCAGTTGAGGTTATACAAGAGAGTGACCTTCACATCCTTTTTGTATGTTATGTGCGGATGTGCGGTGAGTATGCAGTACATGTCCATGATGCAAATAAATTAATCAAAGATAAATATCTAGTCTGATACACCCAGAGTTAAAAAGAAATGAAGTTATTAAGAATGGTTACATTCTGAAATCTAATCAGAAATTCAGCAAGAATGAAAAGGGAAGAAATTTGGTTGAAACTAGAACCAAGACAGAAGCAGAAAGAAACTGAAAAAAGAAAAAGAGTTTGGTGAAGGTAACATGGGGAAAAAGCACTTGATTGTTATTTTGGCAGGAGAGAGAAAAATCTGGAATTGGTGTATACTCTGATGGACACAGTGTGACTATGCATGCCCCAGCTGGGTTTACTTCATCTCCTCAGGCTACTGTGACCGCCCCAAGTTTCTTGAAGTTTGAACTTCTGGATTGAAAATCAGTCTAGACATTTTATTCTCAGACTTTCCAGAGGAAACTCAGATGGTAATCCTACCACCACATCAAATTGAGAACCTGCATTGTTCTCACCTCATGACAGCCATTTAGGCAATGTTCAAGCCAATTCAAAGGAATAAGGAACAATTTCCACTTTGTAAGAAAGTAAACACTTCCTTAAAGTCCATTATGTGAGTTGCTAAAAAGAAAAAAAAATGCTAATGTAAACCTTTAAACAGCTTGTTTAAATATTAATATAAAAGCAAGGAATGTCAGAATGTTCACCTTTGCTCTGTCATTTCTGAACATATTTACTTATTTTATATTTAAGCCCCCAAAATCTTGAATTCCAATGAAAACTTGGAGATGTAGTGAAAAGAACAGAGGACCCCAAATGAAGATAAGCAGATTTGAGTTTTAATTGTATCTGTGTGATCTGGAACTTGCCCCTTAATCTCTCCCCATGTCCGATCCTTCGTTTAAAAAAGTAACAGTGCTATGTATATGATCTCAAAGAATTTTTTTTTTTTTTTAATCTAGAATACACATTGATTCCATTTAGGATTTGTAAAAGGAAATTTCACAATGGAGCAAGCAAGCCCAGCTAAAAGAGTCTCTTTTAAATAGGGTTGAGGGGCGCCTGGGTGGCTCAGTCGGCTAAGCGTCCGACTTCAGCTCAGGTCACGATCTCACAGTTCGTGGGTTCAAGCCCCACGTTGGGCTCTGTGCTGACAGCTCAGAGCCTGGAGCCTGTTTCAGATTCTGTGTCTCCCTCTCTCTCTGACCCTCCCCCGTTCATGCTCTATCTCTCTCTGTCTCAAAAATAAATAAACGTTAAAAAAAAAAAATTAAAAAAAAAATAGGGTTGAAAGACCATAAGGGAGGAGGAGTTTATGCACCTCCACTGAATTATTTTGTTATACATTAATTAATTAAATACCTCAAAATAATTTTTTGCCTGACCTTCTTTCTCTACCACATAATTATCAGATTTAACAAATAAAATTAAGGGATGCCCAGTTAAATTTGAATTTCAGATAAACAATAGATAGACTAAAAATCTAGCATGTCCCATGCAATATCTGGATCATACTTATATTAAAATTCAAATTTTACTGGGCACCCTATGTCTTATCTGGTAATGCTACTTACTACCACAAGATACCTTTTTAGCTTAGTTGGGGTAAATAACATTCTACATATGTATTTTTATTACCTGCAAGAACATTGACTCTGACTGGCAGACTGGAGAAATCCCCTCTGAAAATCTCCAGGCATGACAAATAACCAAATCCATCAGATAATATTTGACTAAATCTTCTTTTGAGATAGGGGAACAGCCTAGATGGCTTCTGGGAATTCCACTCAACCTAATATTTTTGAGTACCTAAATCATAGGATGATCAAATAATAAGCTGACTGAAGCTTCCAGAAGGCAGGGGCATTGTATGACTTCACGGAGCCTGACATACCACCTAGTAGAGGTGCTGACACAGTAGGCATTCGGTGAATATATATTGGAAAAATCAATAAGAAAAAAATCCCTTGAAATCTGTTTATTCAAGAAATAATAAAATAAAGGAAAAATTAGAGAAGTTCATTTTCAACTATGAACCCAGAGTCATAAGGTCCCACAGACACTTCATAGCTACTGTTTTACATTCATGACTGAAGCTGCATTCTAAGGTTTTGTGTGTGGATTTTTAGAAGGCCCAAGGCTCTTTGGAAGGGTTGAACCCAAAACCAGTAGAGTGATTTTTTTTTTCCCCTCCAGGTGCCATGCAAGTGTTCTCAAAAGATAATATTTTGACTCCTAAACCTAAGTTTTTGTATGGCCCTACAGGGCCACCTGAATATTTTCTTAATCCAGAGTATGAGCCTTTTTAGAGTACTTAGAAATTTAAGTTGAGGGTTGTGAATAGAATCTCTTTATAACTAAGGAAAGCCATTTTGACTTCAAAAATTACAGATGGAGGGGTGCCTGGGTGATTCAGTCAGTTGTGCATCTGACTTTGACTCAGGTTATGATCTCACAGGTTCTGAGTTCAGTCAGTCCCTGCGTCAGGCTCTGTGCTGACAGCTCAGAGCCTGGAGCCTGCTTTGGATTCTGTGTCACCCTCTCTCTCCCACTCGTGCTCTTTCTCTCCTTCAAAAATAAATAAACATTAACAAAAATTTTTAAAAAAATAAATAGAGCAATCAAGAAAGAAAATGAAACTAATTAATTTATATTTATTTTAGCTTTCATTCAGCTACTAGGGAAAATTTGAAGTTTTTCCAGACTTAAATTTCTTTCTTTCTTTCTCTCTCTCTTTCTTTCTTTCTTTCTTTCTTTCTTTCTTTCTTTTGAGAGATAGAGCATGGGAGGGACAGAGAGAGAGAGAGAGAGAGAGAGAGAGAGAGAGAATATCCCAAGCTGTGAGCACAGAGCCTGATGTGGGGCTTGATTCCACGAACTGTGAGATCATGACCTGAGCTGAAATCAAGAGTCAGGTGCTTAACCGACTGAGCCACACAGGCACACCAGACTTACATTCTAAAAGAATCTCCTAAGGGGAATGCATTGTATAATGACAATAATGTTTCTGATTTCACCTCTTCCCAATAGAAATTTTAAAAAAGTAAAAAAAAAAAAAAAAAAAAGGAAGGAAGAGAGGGAATACAGAAATTCTCTTACATAGTCCTTGTGATAGTGATTCGTGTTTCAAAAAAAAAGAAAAAATACTATTTATTAATTGTTATCCAAGGAAGGGTCTCTCTTAGCTTGAAATTAGGTGGCAGATTTCTACAAGAAATTTTTGTCTCCCTCTCCTCTCTCTCTCTCTCTCTTTCTCTCGCGTATGTGTGTGTATGTGGGTAAGATTTACATATTTCCATCATGAAGCTTATGGCCTCTAATAAACTTTTTCTACTGGTACTAACTGAAACACTTAATACATATTAAGCTGTCAAAAACAATGCTACAAAAACAAACAAGGGGCGCTTGGGTGGGTCAGTCGGGTAAGCCTCCAGCTTCAGTTCAGGTCATCTCACGGTTTGTGAGTTCGAGCCCTGTGTGGGGCTCTGTGCTGACAGCTCAGAGTCTAGAGCTTGCTTCGGATTCTGTGTCTCCCTCTCTTTCTGTCTACCCCTCCTCCACTTGTGTGCATCTTCTCTCTCTCAAAAATAAATAAACCAACTTAAATAAATAAATAAATAAATAAATAAATAAATAAATAAATGAGATGCCTTCCCTTGAGTGAGCAGCAGTCAGAAGGAGAATGCAAATTCATTATTGTGAACAAATAATAAAATTATTGTATTTTTCTATGCATTACAGATTCACCTGTAGAAATTTAAGGTCATTCATTCAAACATTTGTTGAATCTCTGTTACATAAAAGACAAAAGCTTTGTTCTCAAGTAGCTTTCAATGGAGTAAGAAAGATAAAACACAATAATAACTTTGTTCAAAACTTTCTACTTTATGTTATGCTTTTGCATTTCCTGGGGGAGATATTTAATTTCATCCCACCTTGCTTTTTCTCATCCGTTAAAATAGTACTGTGAGGGTTAAATGAGAACGTGTGCACGTGCGAACTCGTGTAAGCAAGCATGCGTATATATTCATAGATCACCACAATGTCTGGGATACTGAAAACTCTCCGTCAGTATTAACCATTATTATTGTCATCTATTTCCTCATTTGACTCCCATTATGACCCTGGGATGGAGAAGTGAAGTCTGAGCTTTAGGGAGATTAGGTGCTTTTCCAAGGATCACATAGCCTGGAGTTTCCAGAATCTGATCTTTACTTTTGTCTTCTGACTTTCAGTTTCTTTCATTGTATTACATTTTCTCCAGAATTTTCCAAATTGAAGACAGACATGAGTCTTCAGATCAATGTGTGCTTTAATAAAACTTCAAAGCATCAGGCATAAAGAGAAACTCTTAAAGTGACCATGGAAAAAAGATTATCTACAACTGAATAATCAGAGGCTGATTTCATATTTCTCACCAGACACAGGGAGACCAGTAAAGTTTGGAACACTATCTTCAAAATGCTGAGGGACAACAACAGTCTGAACCAAGTGACCAACTTAACTACTTATCAATAATGAGAACAAGACAAGACATATTGAAATATATAAAGACTTTCAAAAATTACCACCAACAGATCTTTAATTAAAAAATGAATGCTTAAAAGAGATTCTATAGCAAGGAGAAAAAAGTAAACTTACAGGGAAGGAAAGAGGTAGCAAAACCATATGTTAACATGATTTCTACTCAATATAGTGATAGATATAATCGTTTCAAAACTATCTAAATGACTTCTTAAGTTTTCAAAAGACAAAACTTAAATGCTTTCCAAAAATAAAAATATAATGGGCTTTTAATGGATATTTACAGTGAATTAAGGTCCATGTGTTGTGGAGGTAGGTAAAATACTCAATTTCATTAGAAAAAGTGGTAGTTAAATATATATATATATATATATGTATATATATATACATATATATATATATATGTTAAAGGAGTGAGGGTGACAGCTAATAAAATATAATATGACATAATAAAGTAAAATATACAGTGCATGGTGTTCAAACAGCAGAGGGAAAACAAATGACACAGAATAGTTAAAAAAAAAGGAAAAACAAAACCAATCAAATGCTAACAAAAAAGAAACTGATATAGTAATAATAAATTAAAATAAAATTAAAGGCAAAAGTATTGATGGAAATGAAGAGCTAATGCACAATGGAAGGAATAATTCTGTAACAAATCATCATATGTTTAAGTTTGTCTCTATCTAATAATATCATTTGGAAATACATAAAACCAACAGACACATGAAAAGATGCTCAAGATCAAAATCAGGGAAATACAAATCAAAACCACAAGGAGATATCCCCTCACACCTTACATCTGTCACCTTACACCTGTCAAAGATAAGTAACAAGTGTTGGCAAGGAAAAATACATACATACATAAAGCAAACTGTTGGCAGCAGCGGTACAATGTCCGAGTTAAATATGTGGATGGTGATATCAAACTGGATTGGGTTTAAATCATAGTGCTCCCAATTACTAGCTTTGTGAACTTCTTACTTTCTCGTATCCTCTTTGTTTGCAAGCTGGGGAAATGATGCACTCACTTCACATAGTTATTGTAAGGGTAAAATAAGTTATATGCAGAGGGCACATGACAGTGCCTGAATAAATAGATGCATTAATTTTTAGAAATTGAGAGAATTGCTAAGAATTGATTTCCCATAATAATGTGAAAATTGATAATAAAACAAAATATAATAATGGATTTTCTCTAATAGAGAATATATATTGAACCCTCACTCCAAAATATAAAGAGCATGTATTTTTCAAGTTATCGGGATACTATATAAAATTAATCACATACTAAGTCACATGTAATGTCTGATTTTTTTTCAAATAATTTCTATCACAAAAATAAGGTCTTCACACAATGCATTAACTAATAAAAATAAAAGATGGTTATTTATGAAAGTTAATATATTTTCATAGGTAAAGTGTGAGAAAAAAAGATCGCAATAGAAATTAGAGATGATTTATAACTGAATAAAAATAAAAGTATTATGCATCAAAATCTGTCAGATGCTAGTACAGCAGTAATTAGTGAAATTTACACACATAAGTGCATTTATGAAAAATAGTGACTGAAAATAACTAAGACAAAGGTTTAACTCAGTAAGATAGGAAAATAGTAGAATAAATTAAATAATTTGAAGAACCAAAGAAAAACTAATGACAGTAACAGAAAATAAACTCAACAAACAATGACTATTGCTTTGAAAGAAAGAAATAAGATAGACTGATCAGTAACAAAGAGTATTAAAAATAGTCATGGGAAAAGGGAATGGAAATTGTAAAAAGGAAAAGGACTATATTTCTACAGAGTGTTTATAATGTTAAAAAATTATGAAGAAATTTATGCCAATAAACTTGTACATTTATATTAAATTTGCAACTTTCTAGGCAAATATGTTAGCAAAATTGCCTAAGAAATAATAATCCTTCAATAAATTTAATAAATTATGTAATTGGACCTTACCCAAAAAATACCAAAACTTCTAGACAAAAAATTCATACTGTATAAAAATATTCCAGAAAATAGAAAATGAGGGGAAGCTACCCAACTACTTTTATGAGGCAAACATATCTTCATACCCAAAGAAGACATGAACAGTGACAAAAAGAAAATCCTGTAGGTAGACACCAAAAAGTTCAATAAAATTCAAGACTCATTTATGACTGTTTTTAGCAAATGAGGAAAACAAGGAGAATCCCCGAACTTATCTATAGTAAACACTGCACTGTGATGTGCTACTTCAGAAGCATTCCTATTAAACTCAGAGGCAATATGAGGAGGTCTCCTATCACTGCCTCCAACAAACATTGCATTGCAAATTCAAGGCAGACAATAAGTAAAAAAATTAAGACATATAAAAAACACAAAAACTAGCAAAATTATCTTTATTGAGAAATACTAGTTATAAAATCCAAGAAAATTTATAGACAAGCAATTGAGACTAAGAGAATATTCAGCAAGTTTGCCAGATATGAGATCCATATATAAAATCAATAGCATCCCTACATATGAATAATCATCAATGAGTAAGACAATGGCAAAACCCTCCACAGTATATAGCAGTAAACCTAGCAAAAATTGTATAGTAAGCTTTCATTAGATAACACTATAAATTTGAATGATGTTTTAAAGTACCAAATAATGGAAAATTATGGTATAATAGAAGACCTAATCTACAAAAGGTATCAGTTCACTCTAACATTCTACGTTTAAAAAAATTTTTTTTGATGTTAGTCAATTTTTTGAGAGACAGAGTGTGAGCGGGGTAGGGGCAGAGAGAGAGGGAGTCACAGATTCTGAAGCAGGCTCCAGGCTCTGAGCTGTCAGAACAGAGCCTGATGTGGAGTTTGAACTCAGGGACTGCGAGAGCATGACCTGAGCCAAAGTCGGACACTTAACCGACTGAGCCACCCAAGCGCCCCAAACATTCTACATTTTTTTAGAATTTTTAATCCAATTTCAACAGTAATCCCAGAAAGAATGGGTGTGGGTGTGGGTGGGTGTGTTTTATGGAACTTGCCTAGCTTATCCTAAAATCTATATATAGGAACAAAAATAATCCAAGATTAATAAGTTTAGAAGAAAAATAAGAGGATATCAACATATATTTAATGCTAGAGTTACTAAAATAGTGTAGAGCAGAAACCGAAATAAACTCATAGACAAAGGGTCAGAAAAAAGAGTCTGACACAGATTCATACATGTATTGAAGTATAAGAGAGAAGTGGCATTACAATCACTGAGAGAATAATGGATTTTTCATTAATAGCATTAGAACAACTCGGTATTCAAATAAAGAATCCCAAATATTTGAAAGTTTTAAATATGAAAAGCAAAACTTTAAAACTTCTAAAGAAAATACAGACTATGTTTATGATCTTGAGGTTGGTATTAGATATTAGATAAGGTATTAGTTATTAGATAAGACCTAACATGCATAACTAATTAAGTTAAAAACTGTCACATTTATCTACATGTCAATTAAAACTTTCTGTTTAATAAAATACCACACAGTTAAAGGAAGCTGCAGAATGGGAATTTATATATGCACGGAGTGTCACCAATAAAGATTTTGTATTCAGAATGTATAAATGATTACAAATAAGTAAGAGTAACACCCCAATAGGAATAAAGGGCAATATACATGAGCAAGATATTCAAGAAGAGATGTTCAAATAGCCAATAAAATAGAAGTAAGATGCTCCACCCCACATATTATTAGGGAAATGAAAGTTAAAACCGTGCCCAAATTAGAACAACACAGCTTTACAAACTCAGCAGACAAAAATTTAAGTCTGACTATAATCTAGGCTTACAAAGGTTAAGGGGTCTCAGAGACTCTCATACACTGATAGCACAGTAGAGCACTTTGGAGGGAAATATAGCAATAGTTCATGAAATTTAATATGCTGAATTAGTTTTCTTTGCTGTCATAGCAAATGACTACAAACCTCACGGTTTAAAACAATGAAAATTTGTTAGCTTACAGTTCTGGAGGTCAGTAGTCTGTCACGGATCTTGCTGGGCTAAAAGCAAGGTGTTCTGTCCACAAGGTACAGCGTTCCTTTCTGAATGCTCTAGGAGAGAAACCATTTTATTTGCCTTTTTCTACCTTCTAGAAGCCATCTATTTCCTGGTTCATAATCCCCTTCCTCCATCTATAAAACTATCAACAGGTGGTTGAATTCCTTTCAGGTGGTATCTCCTGACCCTTTAGTCTGCCTCTGCTAATTTCAAGGACTCATGTGATTAAATTGGGACCTCCTGAGTGATCCAAGATTATCTCCCCTTCTGAAGATCCTTAATCTTAGCTGCATTTGGAAAATCCCTTTTGCCATGTAAGGTGATATATTCCCAGGTTGCAAGGACATCTTTGGGACAGCCACTATTCTACCTATCACATGTACATGTGTTCCTTGAACTTAGCAGTTCTACTTCTGAGGACTAAAGGAACCTTTGCAAATGTGCTCATAGAGATATTCACAAATATGTTCATTGGAACACTGCATATTACATAAGAATTTAAAAATCATGTTTATTAATAGGAGAATGAATAAATAATATTGATGCATCCATACAGTGGAATACTGCATTGGGTTAAGATAAATCTTAAAAGCATAATATTGAACAAAATAAAATATAGAATTATATATGTGTGAGTATGTGTGTGTATAGATAGATATAGAATATAACTACTTGAATTGCCATAGTAAATGCAAGATTTGGTATAATGGTTATTTCTGGGAAGTGAGAGGAGGGGAAGACACATAAGTAAAGCATAATGTTTATATTCATTAAAGCTAAGTAGGTACACATATTTTCCTTAAAATATTCTTTAGACCTTTTCTTTTTATGTTCGTGTGTTTTACAATATGATTGGTAAGCTTTTGGGTTAGGGCACTGAACTGAATGAAGGCATCCCATAGCAGGAGCAAAGGCTAAGATCAGAGTACAGCCGAGTTAAGCCTACATTCATTGATGTAATTTAAAAACTCTAGACCGAATACCAAAAGATGGGCTTTATTCCTGGCTCTATCACCAACTTGCTCTGTGACTTTGAGAAAATTAGTGAACACAACCAGATCTTACTTCCCCCATCTCAAAAGCGAGGACTTTGAATCAAAACAGTTTAGGTCTATTTTGACCATAAGAGAGTCTACCTAATGACTTTTTACGTACAGTATGATTTTTTATCACTAAAATATGGGACATTTGGCAAAGTACATATTTTTGAGATTGGCAATTGTGTCCAATGAAACTGTATACACACACACACACACACACACACACACACATACCTCTTCCATAATTCCTGACTTTTGCATAAAACCACCCCTGGCTAGTCTTTTTGGTCTTTTGGAGATGGCCCCAGAGCTGGGATGGGGGAGAGCAGCTATTAAAGCAAATATGGGATAAGATTTTGAGGTGGGATTGAATTTGGAGTCCTGTTCTTTGTGGCCCTTGCAGAACCAAGCTCAGTTTCCCATTCATATGATCTCCTTGGAGAACATGTTCAGTGGTGAGCTGTTACAGTACATCTCCAGAACACTTATTTCCCAAAACAAATCTATTAATGCCATAGAATTATGGTAACTGCCAGTCCTAATTTAAGAATAGACAGTGTTAGACTATGGGGTAAATATTTCCTGGCAAAAAATATGGCCATACAAATCCCAGGGTTACTAAGTGATCTTGCCGATGCCAAAATGGTCCTCGGACTGCAAAAAGAATTCCCTTTACAGATGCTCTGCCACATCACAAATGCTTCTTTTGTCTTATGTGCAAAATCAACTTTAAGGACCGCCCAGACTTTATACCTTGATTCATTTCTTTGGACACTACTTGGCATGCCCTAGCAAGCAATGTCTTCTTCAATAAGAACAAACCACTTACTTCAAATGACATAAATTCTTGAGTAGGGCTCTGACCAGGACAACATTGCCCAAGGCGGCAGGCTGTGCTCATTGGCCCTCTTTTTTTGAGCAGCCCTACTTTCATGTCCCAGTTACTCAACTTTGAGCACAGCCAAAAATGATCTCGAGCCAAGTTCTTCTGGACAAAAAACACTCAGAACTCTTGCTTGCTTCAAGCCAGTAGAAGACTCCAGCCGGATATTGGACCCGTCAAGTAGTTTTAATAACTAAAAGAAGAACATATTAGATTCTTGTTCTCATTCTCTGTAGTGCTGAAGCCACATTCTTATAAGCCATTTCTATGTAGACTTTTTATGTTTCTATTTAAATTCTCTTCTGGTTTTATTGCTTCTGTACATACGATGATATTTCAGAATATGGTTTGCAATCATGTATATAATTCCCAAAGACCCATGGAAGTGATGACTTCAGGTATATATCACCATTCTCTGTTTTAGGAGAGAGTATTCCAGGTAGTGTATAATGATCTCCACTCTCTTGTCACTGCATTCTATTTATCTCCCATTCATTTTCCCCTAATCTTTTGGAATTTGACCCCAGACTTGTGGTTTTCTTCTCAGCCCATTGACTGTTCATGTGAACAAGTTATCCAAACGCCAAATATCTGTAATTGACAACTTTTTCTCCATCAGTTACTTCTAGAACATGCCACCACACAAACTGCTCCAATTCTAAAAATTATAAATTCAAGTTCCTCACTTCTATCACACCCTCTAATTTTTCTAACTTATTTACTGGACATTATTCTATCCTTCTGGGTTCCCCAGTTCGTTGACTCTCTATTTCTATCTTCTTATCACCTTTCTTTTCTCTCCCTTTGGGTCAGATTACATGATTCAGAATTTCTGTAATTATCCTGATAAAACAATTGACTTTTTTTTTTTTTGCATGTTTTTTTTCCTCAGAAAAATCTAATCTTGTATCAACTCATTCATTTGCTTTGGAAAACAGATCTCACGATATTTTGGAATTGCAAACCTTATCTTTTTCTCTGGTCAGCTTGACTTCTTACTTTCTCTAAAGATTATTTAAAATTTTTCTTCTATACTCAAACTGCAACTTCTGTCTCAACTTCATACCATAGTTATTTATTTTTAATTTTTAGCTGATAGTACCATTTACTTCACAGCAGAGAAAGATCCACTTGAAAAGAATCAACTAAATTTACGAGCATCCAAACCACAAAGCTACCTGAATCTGCACGTACCTTCTCTTCCCTCTGTGCTACTAAAGGAGGTGGCCCTCTGGTCTTAAGTGCTTCTTATAATCATCTGGGCTCTGGGCTCCCATGCCCATCGGTTTACTCTGGAGCCTTTCACTTCTTTTACTTTCCTCTGAATCATCAGTCTTCCAGTTTATTTTCTTTTAAAGTTTATTTAAGAGAGAGAGAGAGAGAGAGAGAGAGAGAGGAGATACACATGCGGCTATCAGTCATCAGGGCAGAGCCTGATGCAGGGCTTGATCCTACGAACCAGGAGATCATGACCTGAGCGTAACTTCCAACTTCATATAAGGGCTTTCTCATCATCATTACCTGATCTTCCAACCATTTTAACCATTCTTAATTTCAGTAGTTTTGAAAATCTATGTTTATTAGTTATCTGAGTTTCTTTTTTGTAAAGATTGTGCTTATATAGTTTATGAAACTTTCTATGCAATTGTCTTCTCTTCATTGATTTATAGGATCTATTTCTAGATTCCAGATATAAATCATTTGTCAGCTAAACAATGCACTAAGTGTTCTCTGTAGCTTGCTTTTTGAGTTTGTTTATGAGGTCTTTTGTCATATAGGGCTTTTCATTTTACTGTGATCAAATTTAATAGGCTTGTTTTGGTATCTTTTTTAAAAAACTTTGTTTTATGATGTAATAAAGATATATCTCAATATTTTCTTCTAGAATATTCAAAGTGTTATTTTTATATTATGTCTTTCATTCACATAGATTTTTGAAGTATATGGGGACCTTGGGTGGCTCAATCGGTTGAACGTCCAATTCTTGATTTCAGCTCAGGTCATAATCTCACGGTTGCTGGGTTTGAGCCCTGCATCAGGCTCTGCGCTGGTGGTGTGGAGCCTGCTTGGGATTCTCTCTCTCTCTCTCTCTCTCTCTCTCTGCCCCTCTCTGTACTCTCTCTCTCTCCAAATAAATAAGTAAATAAACTTTTTTAAAAAATAATTTTTAGAGAATAGTGTAAACTAATTTTATTTTTTTCTTATAGTTTATTACCCAAGCAGCATTTATTCAGCTGCCCAATTTCCATCCAGTGATTTGAAACAGGAACTCAATCATCTGTCTCTGACCTTTATTTTTTTGTCCCATTGGCTGATTTTCCATTCATGCATTAATATCACTCTGTTTTTTGTTATTACATTGCAATAGATTTTTTATATATTTTGGTACCTGGTATGGTGAATTCTTCCACCATATCTGTTTTCTCAAAACTCTTGCCCTTTTATTTGAATTTTAGTGATTACCTTAGTCATAAGAAATTTTATTAGTTTTTTTTTTAGAATTGCACCAATTTAAAAATTTTGGTGAAATGACTGTTTTTTAAATTTTTGATTCCCAGCTATAAACATGGTGTACTGTTTTCATTTACTTCAGTCTTCTTTTGTATATTTCAAGAATATATATTATGCTTTTATCATCAAATTTGTTATATCTTTTTTATTCATATGTTTTATTTTATCCTCATTTACTTTAAACTGTTTTTAGTAATAAATAGGAATGTATCTATTTCTCTAAATTCTCTCAATCGTGCTATAGTTTGGTTGTATATTTGCTTCGTCCACATATATGATAAGATCTCTCAGAACAATGACAATTTTGATATTCCTCTTTTATTCACATATACTTTTGTCTTCCTTGCCTTTGTTCAAATATTCAAAAATATGTTAAGCAGAAACAATGACAAAGAGAATCCTTATTTCTGACTAATGATATTTATTGTAGGGTTTTGTGAATAATATCTTTGGGAAATTTCTTTCTGTTCTTAGTTTGCTAAGATTTTTCACTAGAAATGGATTTTGAATTTCATTGAATGCTTCATTTTATATCTGTTGAGATGGTATGATGGTTTTTATCTTTTATTTGATAATGCAGTAAATTATAGTATTAAATTTTTTTGAAGTTAATTAATTCTTGAACTTATGGGATAATCTCTGCATGTTAAAATTATTTTAATACATTGCTTGATTGGATTTGGTTTTGCATATTTGACATTTAAAAAAAATCTATGCACCCAGATTTTATACTCCCAGTCCCTCCACATACTTGAGAATATATGGTATTATCAATCCTCCTAGGTTTAACCATTACAGCGGTATAAAATGCTATTCCATTGTGGTTTTAATTAGCATTTCACCGATTAGTAATGATATTGAACAGTTTTCATGCACTTATTGTCCATTCACACATTTTCCTTTCTGAAGTGCCTGTTCAATGTTCTTGTCCATTTCATAGTGTTTGTCTTTTTATTGAAGATTTGAAGGCATCTCTATATATTCTTCATATGAGTCCTTTGTTAGATATATGTAATCTTCCAGAAGTAACAGATTTTTTCATGGAAATGGAAGTTTTCTGCCCTTTGCACATAGATTGGTTTTGCTTCTACCTTTGCCTCCTGGAAAAGATCTTTTTCTGGGCTCTATGGGCAGGAATATTTCCTGCGCCTTCTCTAGTATCTTAAGGTTTTTGTTTCATAGGAAAGAAGAAATCAAAGACATGTATGTATAAGGTTTCGTGCTTGTCTCCCAGTGCAAGTCACGGGACATCCCTTACCTCATGTCTACACCACCAAGGAAGGCTCTCTCTAGATGCTCGCCCTTCCCGAAATCTTCTTATAAGCACCTAGTGAAGGTCTATTGAAACACAAAAACAAAAACAAAATCTTGGAAGTGAATATGAACTGCCTGAACTCTGTTTATGTTTGTGATTCCTGGTCATTCTAAATTGATACACTGGGCCACACTTAATTCTGTCAAAATTTGAGCTTATTTCTTCTTACCTGCTTTTATGGTGGCCTACTTTGCCTCCTAGCCTCTTCCAAACATGAAATAGTTTCTCCTTCTGGTTTTGGAGAAATTTGTTTCTATTCAGAAACAGTGCACATGTTACCTCAGCTCTATGATGAGTTTAAGAACATTTATGATTTTGTAGATTGTCTGACTTTTTCTCATTGTTGGGGTGGGAGAAAATTCTCTTGAGGCTTTCTACATCTTAAGCATAAGTAGAATTCCTTCTGATATTGATTGGCATTGCATTAAACCTATATTTCAATCTTGGGAAAATGAACGTCTTAATAATAGTGTGTATTTTAATCCATAAACATGGTATATCTTTACATTTATTTAGGTTGCTGTTTATTTCTCTCTGCAGTATTTTGTAATTTTTAGTATAAAGGTCTCAAATCTCTTCTTATGTTTTTTCCTAAGTAATTTTTGTTTTTACATGCTATATTGGATGCTACTTTTTGAAGAGTGATTTCCAAATTATTCATTGCTGTTATATAAAAATACAAATGATTTTATTATATGATTTCTTATATGATTTTCTTATATGACCACTAACTTGTGAACTTACTACAACCACTTATTCTGATAGTTTTGGCAGGAGAATTGACTGAGATTTTCAATGTGAAACTGATGCTGTTTACAATAAAAATAATTTTACTTCAAATTTTCATTTATAAGGTCTTCCCTCCACCTTTTTTAAATACTTTATTGCACCAGCTAGGATAGCCAGTGCAATACTGAATAGAAATGATGGAAATGAACTTCTTTACATTATTAACAATTACAGGGGAAAAGTGTAGTACATATTTCATTACTAGGTATATTGTTAGCTATAGTTTTTTTTTTTTTTTCATCAATGACTCTTATCAGATTTGGGAAGCTCTATTCTTAATTGTTACAAATTTCTACATGAGTGAGTGTTGATTTTGTCAAGTTCTTTTTCTGCATCTGCTTAGATGATCATCTGATTTTCTTCTTTACTCAGTTAATGAGATTTTTTTTAATGTAAAATCACCCTTTTATTCCTCTCTGCTCATGATGTTTTGGTTCAATTTGTTAATATTTTGTTAAGAATTCTTTTGTCTATGTTCATAAGAAATATTAGTAAATTGTAAATTAGTAAATTAGCATATTTCAAGGAATTTTTCTATTTAATCTGAGTTGTCATGTTTCTTGACATAACCTTTTTTTTATTATTCCTTTCTTAGGTTCTTAATGTTCATAAAATATGTAGTAAGAAACTCTCAGTCTTTCAGTCTTTGTGTTCTCTGTTTTTGATTGGTCTAGTTAGGAGATTTATACATTTTTAAAAATGTTTTATTATTTATTTTTGAGAGAGACAGGCAGAGCATGAGTAGGGGAGGGACAGAGAGAGAAGGATACACAGAATCTAAAGCAGGCTCCAGGCTCTGAGCTGTCAGCACAGAGCCCAACAGAGGGCTTGAACTTATGGACCATGAGATCATGACCTGAGCCGAAGTCGGACACTCATCAGACTGAGCCAACCAGGCACTCCTCAAATTATTTTCTTACTTTTGAAATATCTTTTGAATCATGGGTTACTTACAATTATCTTGCTTAATATTAAAATGTTATCGACTTTCTAGACATTGTTATTCATGTTTAATTTTAAACATTGTGGTCAGAGAACCTATCCTATAGTATTTTGAACCTTATATTTTATTGAAACTTACTTCATGACCCAGCAGATGATCTTGGAGAATTCCTCATGTGCACTTCAAAACGATGTGTATTCTAGAGGTGTTTTATGTAGGTTTTGTAAATGTCCATTAAGTCAATATGGTTGATAGTGTTTTCAGACATATATTTTTAATGATTTTTGTCTACTTATTCTTTCCTATACTTTTAAGAAGAATGTATTCGTGCCTTTAGTTCTGTTGATTTTGCTTCAAGGATTTGGAAGCCATAGTTCATACAGAATTAGGTTTTTATATCTTTTTTGAGGAATTGACTATTTTACCATTCTAAAATATCCCTTTTTATCTCTACCCTTTTCTTGAAATCTATTTTCTCTAATAATATACTATATAATATACCTTCCTAATATTTTAATGCTTACTTTTGAATAATATCTTTTTTACTCTCACATATTCCACTTGTCCATATCTTTATATTTTAAGTGTGTTCCTATAAATAGCATGCAGTTGATTGTTGCTTTTATGTCCATTCCGACAATCTCTATCGTTCTATCCATTTTTCTTTGCTACTCCATTGCTCATTTTCTGTATTCTTTTGTGAAGAACAAGTATTATTTAGTATATTTATGTATTCCTTTTTATGTACCCAGATTTTTTTTAGCCGTACCCCTCTGCTTGTTTACCATATGTAATGGTTACTTCACACTGTACTGTCTAATATAGTATCCACATGCGACTATTAAATTTAAATATGTTAAAACTAAATAAAACGAAAATGTAGTCATACAGACACACTAGTAACATTTTATATGGTCAGCTGTTACTTGTAGATGAGAGGCACTAACTTGGATAGTGTAGGTATAGGACAATGCCATCACTATAGAAAGTTCTACCTAGAGATGACAATAGGCATCTTTAATTTACCACAATTTACATTCAAATCATACTGTAGTCATTTAAATAGTGTAAAAATCTTTCAAATGATGTATGTTCATTTTATGCTCCTGCTATAAATTTTATATATAGATATAGATATAGGTAGATACATATTATTGGTTCCAGAATATATTATACATTGTTGTTATTTTCCCATATCTTATATATACAAATAAATTGGCTACCCAAATGTATCTACTCCTTAATTCCCAGAATCTGTTAATATGTTATATTACATGGCAAAAGGGACTTTGCAAATGTATAAGATTATGGACCTTTTAATAAAGGGATTATCCTGAATTTTTATGTGGGTCCAATTTAATCATAAGAGTCCTTAAAAGTAGAAACTTTTCTCAGTTGGAACCAAAAGAGAGGTAGAACAGAAGAGGCAAAAGAGAGAGGTGGCATAAGGATTAGTCATAAATTCCAAGTGTGAGAAGGATGGTTTGGCGCACCGTTGCCGGTTCTAAGATGGGGGGGTCCCACCTGCGGGGACCAGGGAAACTCTAAGAGCCAAGGATGGCCCTTGGTTGACAGCTAGCAGACCAATATAACCTCAGTAATACAACCAGAAGGAAATGGACTCTGAGAATTATTCTCAGAACCCCTAAGAGACCAGTTGTCTGATACCTTGTGAAACCCGGAGCAGAGAAACCAGCTGAGTAAACAGGGCCATGAGAAAATAAATGTAGGGGTGCCTGCGTGGCTTGGTCGGTTAAGCGTCCAACTTTGGCTCAGGTCATGATCTCATGGTCTGTGAGTTCGAGCCCCACGTCGGGCTCTGTGCTGACAGCTCAGAGCCTGGAGCCTGTTTCGGATTCTGTGTCTCCCTCTCTCTCTGCCCCTCCCCTGTTCATGCTGTGTCTCCCTCTGTCTCAAAAATAAACTTTAAAAAAAATTTTAAAAAGATAATAAATGTATACAACCATTAAGCCATTAAGTTCACAGTAATTTGTTATGGCAATGATAGAGAACATATATACATATATATAATTTATACACATACATATGTATATGTATATGTGTGTGTGGGTGTCTATATTCTTTTATATTTACTCTCACAGGTCTGGGCTCCCTTAGAGTGTCACATTCTTTAGCTAAGTAATCTATCTTATTCTATAGTGCAGGTTTGCTTGAGAAAAATTTCTCAGCTTTTATCTTTTGTCTATCTGAAAGTTTCTTTAACTTGCCTTCATTTTTGAAGCATATATTCATTGAAGATAGAATTCTATTTTGACTTTTTTTTTGTTTTTACTTAGTACTTTCAGTACACATATTTTGTCAGCAATAAACCAACAATCTTCTTGTTTCCCTGTGTATATGTGAATTGTCAGAGCTTTTTTTCTAACTGCTTTTATGAATTTCAGTTAATCCTTGGTGTTCAGCATTTTGACTATGACTTCTTTAAGTATGGTTTACTTTGTATTTATTCTGTGTGATGATCTGAGCTTCAAGGAGATATGAGTTAACATATTGTGTCAACTTAGGAAAATTATAGCTATGATCATGTCTTCAAATATTTCTTCAGTACCATATACTTTCTCTCCTCCTTCTGGGACTCTCTTTACACCTATGTTAAACTTCTTAATTTTATCCCCACAGATCTTAAATGCTCTTTCTGTTTTTCTCTCTCTTTTTTTCTCTTTGCGTTTTGGTTTGATTAAATTCCAATTTTCTATTTTCAAGTTCACTTATTACTTCCACTGATTTGTACAATCTGTTACTAAGCCTATCAAACAAATCTTTACTTCTGTTTTCTCCTAGCATTTTAATTTTGTTGTATCTTCTGTCTTGAGCTTGTTCTGTTAAAGCTTTTGTTAGAGAGAGGCAACTCTGTCTTTAAATATTTTAAATGTGAGATTAAAATTTTTGTTTCAGCAGGGCTTAGAATCTGAACTCTGGAAGAATCTAAAGATCCTTTTCATTAGTCCAGCCATCAGCTTCCCAAAGCATGAAGGATAGCCTTAGAGTTCAGCTGCCACCTCTTTGAGTTTTCCTCTCCAGTCTTTTCCTGGAAAAGTCACTCTGCCCTGTCACCTCACCTAAGCCCTCAAAGCCTACTGCAGTGTATTGGCTGCAAGGTGCAGAAGGAGAGGGAGAAGGAGGGAGAGAAGGAGGAAGGATGGATCGAGGCTGGGAGGAATGAGGAGAGAGAGAGTTAGTTCATTAGTTCTCTGGCTCTCCTTCCTGGCCCCAATCTTTGGTGCAGTTGGTGAAGAAAAGGATTGGTGTGTGGGTACAGGCTCTTAGCATCTAATACATCATTCCAGACCACAGGTGGCTATTAGAAATTTGATAGTAGACTGGAATCTCCTTATAATGGATTCCTTCTCTTCTCACTGGTCTTCCATGGATGAAAATAGCTGCAAGTTTCTTCATTTAGATTTATTTTTATTCTAAACTCTCTGATGGTTTTTAAAACTATGATTCTATAGCTTAATCAGTTTGCTTCATTTCTCTGAGTAATGTTTTGTTTCTAAATAAATATGGCAGAGAAACCATGTATGGTCTATGACCTCATCCGCCGATTTCAAGGATATAGTATCCTCTAAGAATAGGCTTTCTTTGGTTTCTCTGTTCTTCAATGCTCTCCCACTCTAGGGGAGAGCAGAGACCATAACTGGAGCTAATCTTGACTTCAATCCCAGTTTTGATTTTTGTCCTGACCCTGGCTTCAGCTTTAAAATGAAATTTTAATGATCTCCCTTTCACTAAACAAATGGCCCCTTGGAACTTAATCAGAGATTCATTTGGTTTATCTGTTCATCTAGAGCAAATGGACACTGGAAAGTTATCAGTCTTTTATATGTCAGTATGAATTAGAACTGTATCCTTTCCACCCAACACCTAATTCAGTTGAGCTACAGTAATAAACAAAACAAAAACAAAACATCTGTTGCAGAGAAAGATCAGACCTAAGTTATTGGATCAAACAAAGGTCCTTGGTTTTGAGGTGCTAGTAAGAAAAGATGCAGTCAGTAGGAAATGGTGCAGAAAGAATGATAAAGTACTGCCAAAGATGAATTTGATCAGCTTAACAATTCTGGCTACATCAATCCCTGTTGAATAATTTTTCAACCTGCCATTGATAATAAAAGAAGCAAATCCTTTTTTTTCCCCTTGAAATTAGTTCTTTGTTCTGTGAGGAAGATATACATTCAGAAGAGGATGAGCAGAAGGCACCTGCTATTAAGTAATGGAGAGAATTTGAAATAAGGTCAGAAAGTCTCCCGTATTTTTCACATATAAAGGGGACTAGATTCTTCATTTTTTAGGAGGAAAGTTGAATCTAATATTGGAAATCTGTATATAAAATCAAAATAGTCGATTCATCAGACATATATTCTGCGCCAGGTATAGCTCTGTGGGACCTAAATAGAGAAAACTGTTAAGAGAAGAACACAATGTTTTTTGGTATTCATTTTTAAAGGTCATATGAAACATAGCTACAAATAAATGGCTAATCCCAACATGACTTGGGATGCACCAACTTTGGAAAAATCACACTTTATACTGTGCAAACTCAAGCAAAATCATGTTATATGCCTTATATCAAACTCAAGCAAAATCATGTTATATGCCTTACATGCCAAATATTTATAAGTGCAGGGACCTTGAATTTATGCTGAGTTTGAGTTAATGAAAACAAACAAACAAACAAACAATTTCTTCCCCTAGTTTATTTTTTCCTTCTCCTAATAATGCCCAAAAGGTCAGGTAAGTTTTCTAATACCAGCCAATTTCACATATGCCTGAGATATATTTGATACATATAATATTTTAGCAGTTATAATGCATATTGCAATCAAAGATACATAGACTTGAAGAATAGAAATCATTCTGAATTCATTTTTAATTCCATTCTTATTCTCCCCAGGTCAAGATCTTCACCTACTTTTTAGAAACATTTGTGTTAAAAAAATTTTTCCCCAAGACTTTTGGTTTTGGCTCCTACATGAATAAAGCTTGGAAGATTTAACTACTGTTCTTACAACATAAGAAAGATAAACAAACAATCAGTGGCTTTTCTCAAACCCATCAGAGAACCATGCCACAAGGCAAACTTCTATCCCAAAATCCAGAAATCCAGGTGAACACAGAGAGTCCTAGCCAAGACCTGCTTACCTGAAGGAGAAGCCACAGCAGTCGCAAACAAGTAGAACACATAGGTGGTGATTTTGATAAATTGCTAGAGGCTGAACGTGGACACCAAGAGTGAGTAAGTCAAGGTTTGGGTGAGGGTGGAGGCACAATTTGGGAGGTTTTACCTTGAAGAACTCTACTAGGTTCTCTTGACAAAGAACCAAGAAAAATATCCCCATGGCTTTGGCAAAAGCAGGGGAAGAGTGATCATCATGAAATAGATCCAGAGGGCTTTGATAACAAAGACCTATTTGCAAGGAAAAGGACCTTACCAGAAGTTTTTCACATCTGAGGGAACAGCACTGTTCCTACTCCAACCCCTTCTAGCCTCCCTGTCTCACCTAAGGGAGAAAGTTAAGAAACACCTATGAAGTTCACAGTCACCACATTGAAGGATAAAGACCCACTAAGAAGACTGAGAGTTAATCAGAATTAAAGAATACTTCCACTCCCACCCATTACTATCACACCAACAGGGCTCAGTACAATAATTGGATTACAGATAAGAGAGCTGCAAGACACAGTCTAAGGAAGAGTACTTAAGGAAGCTGAATGTCAACAGAGATTGGAGGCAGGGGAGGGGTGAGGGGAAGACACCAGAGGAATTTGAAGCCACTGGCACAAACATTAACCATAGTTTGAAGCCATAGCAAACATTACATAAGGCCTAACTCACAGGCAGATCAACATAAAAGTTCATGCTAAAGGCTTCTTTGCCTCAGTTCCCATAATGTCAAATTTTCAACAGCAACAACAAGTTACAATATATGCTAAAAGGGCAGAAAGACCACAGTCTCAAGAGACAAAGCAATCATCAGAACAAGACTTATGTATGACACAGTTGTTGGAATTGTCAGACATAAAGTTTAAACTATGATTAATATGTCAGAGTCTCTAATAGAAAAACTAGATAATTATGGGGTGCCAGGGTGGCTTAGTCAGTTAAGCATCCAACTTTGGCTCAGGTCATGATCTCACACCTGGTGAGTTTGAGCCCAGTGTTGGGCTTTGCGCTGACAGCTCAGAGTCTGGAGCCTGCTTTGGACTCTCTCTCTCTCTCTCTCTCTCTCTCTCTCTTTCTGCCCCTCTCCTGCTTGCACTCTGTCTCTCCCTCTCAAAAATAAACTTTAAAAAAAATTAAAAAAATTAAAAACTAGGTAATGACTAGCAACAGATGGGCCATGTAAGCAGAAAAGTAGAAAATCTAAGAAAGAATTGAAAGAATCCAAAACACTTAATGAAGTAAAGAATGACTTTGGGCTCATCAGTGGACTAAACACAGTCTAGGAAATAATCAGTGAACTCGAACATAGGTCAATAGAAATTTCCCAAACTTAAATGCAAAAAGAAACATAATGACAAAAATAGGGCAGAATATCCAAGAACTGGGATAATATCAAAAAGTATAACATATACATAAATGGTTTACTAGAAGACAGCGATAATGGAGTAGAAAAGTTATTTGAAGTACTAATGGTCAAGACCTTTTCAAAATAATACAGACCCTAAACCATAGACCAAAGAAGCTCAGAGAACACAAGCACAAGTACTGACAAAAATGAAAATAAAAACAAACCCCCAATCAGAAACAAAAAACAAAACAATAAAACAACTACACTTTGTTATGTCATATTCAAGCTGCAGAAAAGGAAAGACAAAGAGAAAATCTTTTATTTTTTTAAAGTTTTTAAAGCTTATTTATTTATTTGGGGGGGGGGAGATGAGCAGAGGAGGGGCAGAGAGAGAGGGAGACAGAGAATCCCAAGCAGGCTCTGTGTCATCAGCACAGAGCCTGATGGGGGGCTTGGTCTCACAAACCGTAAGTAAGCCAAAATCAAGAGTCAGATGCTCAACTGACTGAGACACCCAGGAGGCCCAAAGAGAAAATCTTTTAAAAAGTTAAAGGAAAATAATACTTTTACTAATAAAGGGGAAAAAACAACAGAGAAAAGAATTACAGTGAACTTCTCATCAAAAATTCTGCCAGCAACAAAAAAAACAAGTGTTGGTAAGGATGTGGAGAAAGGGGTACCCTCTTACACTGTTGGTGGAAATGCAAACTAATGAAGTCATTCTGGAAAATGGTATGGAGGCTCCCCAAAAAGTTAAAAATAGAACTACCCCGGAATCCAGCAATTGCATGGTAGATATTTATCCAAAGAATAAAAAATACTAATTTAAAGGGATACATGTACCCCAATATTTATAGCAGCATTCTCAACAACAGCCAAATTATGGAAAGAGCCCAACATACATTGATTGATGAATGAATAAAGAAGATATGGTATATATATACATATATATACATATATATATATGTATATATATATATGTATATATATGTGTGTGTGTGTGTATATACATATATATGTGTGTGTGTGTGTGTGTGTGTGTGTGTATATATATATATATATAATGGAATATTAGCCATCAAAAAGAATGAAACTTTGCCGTTTGCAATGATATGGATGGATCTAGACAGTATTATGCTAAGTGAAATAAATCTGTCAGAAAAAGACAAATACCATATGATTTCATTCTTATGTGGAATTTAAGAAACACAACAAATGATCACAGGGGAAAAAAAGAGAGGTAAACCAAGAAACAGACTCTTAATTATAGAGCAGAAACTGATGTTTATCAGAGGGGAGGTGAGCGGGAAATGAGTTAAATAGGTGATGGGGATTAAGGAGTGCACTTGTGATGAGCACCAGGTGTTGTATGGAATTGTTGAATCACTAAATTGTACTATTGTCTAAAACTAATACTATACTGTTAACTAACTTGAATTTAAATAAAAACTCAAAAAATAGAGAGAAGAATAAAATATTTAAAGCGCTTAAGGGGAAAAAAAAAAGACCAACCTAGAATCCCATATGCAGTGAAATTATCTTTCAAAAATAAAGGAGAAATAAAGACTTTCTCAGATAAACAAAAACGGAAGGAATTCACCACCATGATACTTACCTTGTAAGAATTGTTCAAAGAAGTTCTTCAGGGAGAAGAAAATGATAACAAGTCAGAAATTCAGATCTATATAAAGAAAGGAAGAGCATTAGAGAAACAATTAAAGATAAAACCTTCCACTTTTTTTATTCTTAATAGATCTGAAAGATAACTATTGAAAGTAATAATTGTAATAATGCACTGGCAGGTTATAGCACATGGATAAGTAAAGTGAATGACAGAAATGTAATAAGGGATGGGAGGAAAGAATTGGTCAGACTTTGTCATAAGGCACTTGAATCACAAGTGAAGCAGTAAAGTATTACAGTGTGGTATGAAGGTGGACTTAGACTAATTAAAATGTATATTGCAAACTCTAGCGAAACCATTAACAACATTTTAAAAGTAAGTATAATCGGTATGCCCAGAAAGGTGATAAAATGGAATGATATAAAAAGTTCAGTTAAGATGAGAGAAGGCAAAAAAGGGAGAAAACGCTCCCATAGAGATTTCTAGTTATATATGATGGCTGGAAGAAAGTAGTAGGTAACTCTTATATTCTTTTCAGTAAAAAAATGATTGTCAGATATAAGAAGAAATGTTAGGTAACATGGAACTCCAAGTTTGCAATCCTTCTCACATAATTTTTTTCCTATATTTCGCTAACTTATTTGTATATTTCTGTTCTTTAGATTGTGAGCATTCAGAGTGCAAGACCTTGTACTCCATTGTGTACTCCCTTTGGGATCAGTTAAGTCTTTTTTGAACTAGTTGAATGAAATGGAATTATCCAGGATATTCACAGGTTACTCTCTTACTCAATTCGAAGGTAGACCCAGTACCTGGAATATGTGGATGATTGCTGTATGGAGGCAGATAGAGATCAAGGTAAAAGAAGAAACAAATGTTGGGGTACCTGGGTGGTTCAGTCGCTCAAGTGTCCGACTTCAGCTCAGGTTACAATCTCGGGGTTTGTGAGTTCGAGGCTCACATCAGGCTCTGTGCTGACACCTCAGAGCCTGGAGTCTTTTTCAGATTCTGTGTCTCCTTCTCTCTTTGCCCCTCCCCTGCTGGCGATCTGTCTCTCTCAAAAATAAATAAACATATAAAAAAAAAAAGCCTAGTAATTACAACTCCTCAAAATTTAGATCTTTTAGGTATTTGGTTTGAAGACATTTCTCAATAAAAGGATCACCTAAGTATGCCACTGGCACCTCCTTTTATGGTTGGAAAGTTTTTTTAAGGATTTCAGTCACCAAATGTATTTTCTTCAATAGGTTACAAAGAACCTATTAATCATTCAAAATGTATTTTAAACAGCAGATATTTTCCATTTATTTTCACTTACATACTTTCATCTACATTACATCAATGAAAATGTTTTCTCCATAGTGAAGTCTTCTATTCTTTGTCAAACATAAGGTTGTTGTAAAAACACTAACAATAAATATTTCAGAAGATTTGGGTTATTTATACTTTGGTTATTTATACTTTAAAATAGAATCAATGAAATTCACTAAAAAAAATATTTAGTGAGCATTTGCCACTGACAAGCCCCACCGTGGAATATAAAGATGAACTAGACATGAGGTCAAAAGAGGAGTTTTATACACTATTCCTATGGAATGATTATTTTAAACGTTTATGTATTTATTTTAGAGAAGAGAGAGAGAGCACAGCACGGGAGGGACACAGAGAGATGGAGACACAGAATCTGAAGCAGGTTACAGGCTCCAGACTCTGAGCTGTCAGTACAGAGCCTGATGCAGGGCTTGAACCCACAAACCATGAGATCCTGACCTGAGCCGAAGGTGGACACCCAATGAACTGAGCCCCCCAGGTGCCCCTGGAATGATTTAATTTTAAATAAAATAATTGCTAATAAAATCAGAAGTTATTTTTAGTTATTCTTTTCATGAGTTTTCAGTAAAGATCAATTAGTCAATCAACAAATTTTTGTGGATTTTAAACTTTGTGTCCAACTTTAAGTATTCAAGATCTAACAAGACTGCCTGTTACTATTCTACCTTCCAGTGCATGACAGACCTTATTAAATTATCTTGGTACATTTTCAAACTGGGCTTGGATGTCCCCTTAGAATCTTTTTAAACAGCTTAAGATATTTCTCCCATTTGATTAGACTTGCCATACAAGATGAAATCCATTGTCATTCCTGGTTTAGATTAAAGAAATGCAGCAATCATGTTGTCAAAAATAAGAACATTGATTGGTAAGGTCTGGGTAAATGTGGGATCATATCCTAATTCATTTCAAGACATTTGAGGAACTATCTGGAAAAATAGAGTGTAATACAAACTAAAAACAAAATGTTTAGGGATGAGTTGTACAAGGGAAAGAAATCAAGACCGGCAAGAATGCCATAAGAAACAAACTGTACTGAATCTCATTATTCTAAGAACATTGTGATTATTGGTCTTTCCAAAAATTAAAACAAGACTGGAAAATGGTGTGCTTTGGTATGAGTAAAACCATATTTCTTCCAATGAGAAGTAAAATTCATAATTTTAATATATTATTTCTGTTACCAGAAATTATTATATTCTGTTATTGGAAATTATATTATTTCTGTTATAATAGATTTCAAAAGATACTTCCCTGCTCTCATGTATAAAATTAGACTTTAATGACTTGTCGTTACCTGTGCATGTGTGAATTTAGTAACATGTCAAATATAATTCTTCAGTAAATTGAGTCTTTGTATTGGCAGTAGTATCCTGCAAAGTTAAATCTTCAACCAAATTTAGATTCTTAAGTATATCTTAAGAAACATTAAAGCATGATCTAGGATATGATTTAATTATAATATGTAGCATATAATGGAGCATGCTTATAAACTTTTGAGTGTTTCCACTGAAGACAAATAGAAAAGTTGGATAAAATTTTAAATAACTGTTTTATAGTATCAAGAGGATTGCTGAAGCTATGAAGTTAAGTGTATCTAAGATTCCAGAGAGAACAGAATCATGGAAAGATAAACTGACAGTCTCTAACAGCTTTTTTTTTCCATGGGGCCCATATCAGTCTGGGTATGAGCAAGAGATTGAAAAATCTAAATTTTGTCCTGGCAGAAAGGCACTGCTAGAGAACAGAAACTTGCAGAGTCTTTATGGTCTCACACTAGAGTGACAATGTTAAATGCTTAAAGAATATTTTGTACTCAGTTTTCCCCTCATGACATTTGCTGATTTCTGAAGCTTCATGGGGTAAGAGGCAAAGGAGCTAAAATAAAACCACATGTGCAATGCAGAGCAGAAATTTTGGCAAACTCATGGTTCCAAAAAGACAGTGGTTTGCATTAAGAACCCATGGTGGAAGGGGGTCTGGAGAGAATAGTCTCAGTTGAACAGACTCTTAGTTGAAAACACTGCAAAGTGTTACCCAGTTAACAGGGCATTCTTAATTGCACTATGTGCAATTAACAAAGGCAGATTTAGTTTTACCAAAATTGTATCCAATATCTACTAAATTCGATCCCTGTTGGAGTAATTACTCCCCACTGTATTTGCCTACCAGAGGAAATGGTCAATTTTGTCTGAAAGAAAACAACATCATCTGAAGCTTCTATGATTTGATATATAGGATGTTTGGAATTAAACAAAAAAAATGCTGGTAGATAAAGACACAGGGCCTTATGACCAAAACCAAGAGAATAAATAGAGTACAGAAATAGACACAGGTGATCCAGATATCAGAGTTCAGTGACATGAACTTCCAAACACCTATGATTAATATGCTCAAGAATAGAAAACAAAAGAAGGAGAAATGGATGAAGATATGGAAATTTTCACCAGAGAAGTAGAATGTATAAAAAGAAAAAAAATAAATTATAGAAATAAACAATTTACAATATTTAAAGTTAACAATTAAATAGATTAGATTAACAAAACAAAAAGCATGATTACTAAACTGAAAATAGGTCAATAAAAATATACAGATTGAAGTACAGAGAGGAAGAATGAATAAATGCAGGAGAAAAAACAAAACACATATGTGAACATAATGAAAATGTATAACATAATTTATAATTGAAGTCTAGAAGGAGAGAATGGGACAGAGATCATATCAAAGGGATGATGGCTGACAATTTTCCAAAACGAATGAAATCCATTAATCTACATATTTTAGAAGTTTGGTGAATTAAAGAGAGAGATAATCCAAAGTATACAACCCAAATTTAAGTGCATTATAATAAAATTGCTGAATAAGAAAATCAAGAGAAAAATTTTAAAACATTCAGATAAAACAGCTCATTATCTGAATAGTAACAATTATATGACTAACAGAAGACTTCTTGACAGAAATAAAACAAGTCTTAACAGTGAAATGAGATCTTTTAAGTATTAAAGAAAATACCTATAACCTTAAATTCTATATAAAATATAGCTTTAAAAAATGGAAGCAAATGGGAGTTCCACTTCAGCTTAGACATTGTAGAAAGCTGGGCAAGAATGTCAGATGACATTCTCTTGCACCCGAATGGGAGAAATAGTCAAAGTATCTACAAAATCATAAATTTATTTTTGCATCTTAGAGAGCTAAGGTCATCAGGCAGCAAGGGCTTGGATTATCAACAATAAAAAGTCTCTAGAGACAGGACACACAAAATGTTTCACTTTGAGGACAGAAGGAGAGAAACAGATAATACTCATAAAGGTGGGTACAAAATAAACAACTAAAATTTTAACAAATTCTTAAAGTCCATGAGTGGGCTGACGTAACAGCTGGGAATCTCTGGGATCCTAGAAATAAGGGGGTCCTGCAAACAAGGGCTAGTTTTACACAGGGCCTTCTGCTAGGTGTTCATAAAAATGATTAAGGCAAGGAAAGGATTTGATCTTTTATTTATTTATTTATTTATTTATTTTTTAAATATATGAAATTTATTGTCAAATTGGTTTCCATACAACACCCAGTGCTCATCCCAAAAGATGCCCTCTTCAATACCCATCACCCACCCTCCCCTCCCTCCCACCCCCCATCAGCCCTCAGTTTGTTCTCATTTTTTAAGAGTCTCTTATGCTTTGGCTCTCTCCCACTCTCCCTCTCTCTTCTTTTTTTTCCTTCCCCTCCCCCATACAGAGAAAGACAGATACCTTATGTTTTCACTCTTATGTGGATCTTGAGAAACTTAAAAGGCAAGGAAAGTATTTGAGAGAGCTTCCCTTAGAGGTGCAAGCAGTCATGCCAAAGTTTGAGGGGGGAAGCAGAGGTCCTTGGAGAAGCTCACTCGCACTCCAGGCCCTACCTGAGCACAAAAATGGTGGTCACTTTCTACAAGGAGATAAGCACAAAACTAACCCCTCACCCTTCTTTGATAAAAGCAGAAGCCATTTGCAAAAGGAGAAGAGGCAAAAACCTCACGTAACCAACTTGATCCTGCTTTAAAAGCAGGGAAGTTATCGGCCTCTGGAGAAGGGGCAAGTAATTATCTCATTCACCTCATCTGAAGAAAGGTGGTACTGGGGGAAAGGTCAAAAATTTGCCCATTAACACCTGCACTGATAATAGGCAAAAGAGATGTGCTTTTGGTGAAGGGCAGAATACCCAGTCCTTCCCAGAATCCTGTATGGTAGAAAGCAAAGGTCTGCTGCCATGGAGGAAGAAGTGAAAAACCAACTTGCACCCAAGATCCCTCATGAAAAAGGCAGGGTTTGAATGTCAGTTGGAAGATGGAAAGAAAATCTTGTCTATAGACCCACTCTAGCCCTTATAAAGAGTAAGAAACAGGGGTACCTGGTGGCTCAGTTGGTTGAGTGTCCAACTTCAGCTCAGGTCATGATCTCGCAGTCTGTGGGTTCGAGCCCCATGTCGGGCTCTGTGCTGACAGTGCAGAGCCTGGAGCCTGCTTCAGATTCTGTCTCTCTCTCTCTCTCTCTGCCCCTCCCCCACTCATGCTTTGTCTCTCTCTGTCAAAAATAAATAAGCTTAAAAAAAAATTTTTTTAAATAAATAAATAAAAGAGTAAGAAGCAGAGCCTGTGTGCCACTGAGGGAGGGACAGAGAGCCTGACAAATCTCACCCCTGGAGTTCAGGCACTAAGACCCTGCCTAAGACTAAGACTAGAATGGAAGAATCAAGAAAACACACCATGAATTTTGCACCAAGTAACAAGGAAAAAGAGCATGAAGAGAGACACTCTATCATACCAACATGCAGGGCTTACTGAAATCTGGGGTTGGAGCAGGAACACTGAGAAAGATCCTCTAGAGCTCTGGCTTCACACTAAGCAGAAGGCAGAGTGGGTCCATTGCCAGAGGATTTGAAGCCTGTGGTGCACTGAAGGTGACTATAACAATAACAAAGCCTGCGTCCAGCTGAATTACTTCTTAGATTTATTCAAACTCAAGGCCTGACAGAGAGGATGCTTTCCTATTTCTGGGCATAAATACCATTTACCTCCACTCTTTATTTTTACTTTGTTTTTATTTTATGTTCAGCATTCAATCAAAAATTATGAGATAAACAAGCACAAAAATCATGTTTCATTTTTAAGCAATAAAATGGTCAACACAGTCAAACACAAAGATAGTCTGAATGTTGGAACTATCAGACAAGGACCTTAAAGATAATTCTTTAGGAGATCCAACATGGCAGAGAAGTAAGGGGACCTGAAGTTCCCTTATCCCTCAAATACAGCAGTGTCGAGGCCAAAAGACTTTGAATTCCTAGAGTCTGGGCTGCAGAGTGACAAAGACATCCCCAGGGACTCACAGGGACAAGCTGTTGGGCCATAGGTGTGTGATTACAAACTGGAAGAGATAAAACAGGCTGCATAGGCACAGAAGGGAGGGATCCCCTTCTATGGAGAGACAAAGGGAAGAGAAAGAGAGGATAAGGAAGCATAGGACAGTATCTAGAGAAGAGAAAAACCTTGTACCGGGATGGAAAGGGATCTCATCTCTAACTGTGGGGCTTCCTCCGGATTGAGGCTGGCTGCCCTGTTCTCACATCTGGGAGGTGGGGAGCCAGCCTGGGGCTCAGTGGCTAGGTCAGGGGTGCAGTCCACAGTAGGAGAAAGCAATCCCCTCCCTGGAGTGCTGTGGGAAGAAGGTATATAACCGTTCAAAGGACAAATATATCCAGAAGTAATATATCAGTGGTGTGGAACAGCACTCTCCAGGCACCGGGGTACACGGAGCAAGACCCTTTAAGACATCAGGGTTTAAATCCAAGCCAACCGCCAGGGAGGTGTGGAAGTTGGTGGAGTGGGACAAATAGCCTCGTTTGTGCCCTTGGCACAGCGAGGACAGCCTGAACAGAGTGGTTTGGGACATCTGGTCCATGGAGGAGAGACTGGGGTGTTGCCATTTTTCTCCCCATCAGGAACAAAGTGGAGGCTCAGGAAACTGACAGGGGGCCCCCAGTGGAGGTGAGACCTGCCTACACCAAACCATGCCCCTTCTGCCTGGTAACTGAGTATCTACTGGAGCGGGATTGATGCTGACAAACCAGACAGCCCCTCCTCCAGACCAGCACTGCCACTGGTTCCAAGGCACCCAGTGGTTTGCATTTTCTGATTTAATTCTTGGATAATTCTTTTGATACACACACACACACACACACACACACACACACACACACACACACATATATATATATACTCCCCCCCCCCCCTTCATTTTCTACTTATTTCTTCCCTCCTCTAGCCTGGTTATTCTGGTTGTTGGTTTAAGTAGACATATTTAATTTATTCTCTTTATAACTCTTCTATATCTCCTTCTTTATTTTCCCCTCTTGCTCTAGATTAAGCTGTAGAGTTTCTCTGCCTGGTCAGTTTTCTTTTCTTTTCTTTTTCCCCAACGCTGTCATTTCTCTTTGTATGGGATAAGGCCTCTTCCATCAACAATGCCACCACCCCATTGTTTTGCTGTAACAGGTGTTTTTGTTTTTGTTTTCTTTTTTGTTTGTTTGTTTTCTTGTTTTTTTTTTTTCTTTTCCAGGGCTACCTCAGTGAACAAATCAAAGCACACCTGGTGGAGGGTCCAAAACATCACTATGAGTAGGGAGATAAAACAACCAGAGTCACAACAACAGAGAGCAATTAACACACTCCAAAAAACACCTCCTGAAGGGCCAGGCCCCAGGCAGAGTATGACCCCTCTTTAATATAGTGGTGCTCGCTGGTGCAGGACACATAACAAGCTTTTAAAACACATAAGGGACAGAAAACTAGCTAAAATGATGAAATGGAAGAATTCTCCTCAAAAGAAATTCCAGGAAGAAATGACAGCTAAAGAATTGATCAAAACAGACATAAACAATATACCTTACCAAGAATTTAGAAAAATAGTCATAAGATTAATCGCTGGGCTTGAATAGGTGAAAAAGAAGATAAAATTATGGAAAAAGATGAAGCTGAGAAAAAGAGAAATAAAAAAATTCTGGATCAATAGGATAGAATTAGAGAACTAACTTATTCAATGAAACAGAATACTATTCATATCATAGGAGTTCCAGAAGCAGAGTAAGGGGTGGAAGGTGTACTTGAATAAACCATAACTGAGAACTTCTCCAGTCTAGGAAGGAAACAGACATGGAAATCCAGGAGGCACAGAGAACTCCCTTCAGACATAACTTGAATTGATCTTATGCACGACATATCATATTGAAACTGGAAAAATACAAAGATAAAGAGAATTCTGAAAGCAGCTAGGGACAAACGGGCCTTAATCTACAAGGGTAGACACATAAGGGTAGTAGCATACCTATCTACTTTAACTTGGCAGGCCAGGAAGGAGTGACAGGAAATTTTCAATGTGCTGACAAGGAAAAATATGCAGCCAAGAATCCTTTATCTAGAAAGCCTGTCATTCAGAATAGGAGAGATAAAGGTTTTTACAGACAAACAAAAACTGAAGGAATTCATCACCACTAAACCAGCCCTACAAGAGGTCTTAAGGGGGACTCTGAGTGGAATGTTGCAAAGACCACACAGGACCAGAGGCATTACTATAAGCATGAAACCTACAGATAACAAAAAGACTCTAAATCCATATCTTTCAATAATAACACTGAATGTAAATGGACTAAATGCTCCAAAAAAAGGACATAGGGTTTCAGAATAGATAAAAAACAAGACCCATCTATTTGCTCTCTACAAGAAACCCATTTTAGACCTAATGACACCTTCAGATGGAAAGTGAGGGAATGGAGAACTATCTATCATGCTACTGGAAGTCAGAAGAAAGCTGGAGTAGCCATACTTACATCAGACAAACTAGATTTTAAACTAAAGGCATAACAAGAGATGAAGAAGGGCATTATATAATAATTATGGGGTCTATCCACCAAGAAGAGCTAACAATTATAAATGTTTATGCACCGAATACAAAGCACCCAAATATATAAAAAACAATTAATCACAAACATAAACAATCTTATTGGTAAGAATGTGGTAATTGGAGGGGATTTTAATACTCCACTTACAACAATGGATAAATCATCTAGACACAGGATCAGTAAAGAAACAAGGGCCCTGAATGATACATTGGATCAGATGGACTTGACAGATATATTCAGAACTTTTCATCCTAAAGCAGCAGAATACACATTCTTCTTGAGTGCACATGAAACATTCTCCAAGATAGATCACATACTCAGTCACAAAACAGCCCTTCATAAGTATAAAAGAATTGAGATCATACTATGCACATTTTCAGACCACAATGCTATGAAACTTGAAATCAACCCAGGAAAAAGTTTGGAAAATCTCCAAATGCATGGAGGTTAAAGAACATCTTACTAAAGAATGAATGGGTCAACCAGGTAATTAAACAAGAAATTAAAAACTATATGGAAACAAATGAAAATGAAAACACAAAAGCCCAAACCCTCTGGGATACAACAAAGGCAGTCCTAGGAGGAAAATACATTGAATCCAGGCCTATCTCAAGAAACAAGAAAAATCCCAAATACAAATCTAACAGCACACCTAAAGGAACTATAAGCAGAACAACAAAGAAACCACAAGGCGAGCAGAAGAAGTGAAATAATAAAGATCAGAGCAGAAATCAATATAGGAGCAAAAAAAAAAAAAAAAAAACAGTAGAACAGATAAATGAAACTAAGAACTGGTTTTTTGAAAAAATAAACAAAACTGATAAACCCCTAGCCAGATTTCGCAAAAGGAAGAGAGGACCTAAATAGAAAAAAATCACAAATGAAAATGGATTTATCACAACCAATCCCTCAGAAAAATAAGCAATTACCAGAGAATACTATGAGAAATTATATGCCAACAAACTGGATAACCTGGAAGGAGTGGACAAATTCCAAGACACCCACAAACTACCAAAACTCAAATGGGAAGAAATAGAAAATTTGAACAGATCCATAACTAGTGAAGAAATTGAATCAGTTATCAAACATCTCCCAACAAACAAAAGTCCTGGGCCAGATGGATTCCCAGAGGAATTCTACCAGAAATTTAAAGCAGAGATAATACCTATCCTTCTGAAGCTGTTCCAAAAAATAGAAACAGAAGGAAAAATTCCAGATGCATTCTATGAAGCCAGCATTACATTGATTCCCAAACCAGACAGAGACCCCACAAAAAAATGAGAATTACAGACCAATATCCCTAATTAACATGGATGCAAAAATCTCAACAAAATACTAGAAAATCAAATTCAACAGCATATAAAAAGAATTATTCAACATGATCAAGTGGGATTCATTCCTCGAGCTACTGGGCTTCTTCAATATTTGCAAATCAATCAATGTGATACATCACATTAATAAAAGAAAGGATAAGAACTATATGATCCTGTCAATAGATGCAGAAAAAGCATTTGATAAAATACATCTTTTCTCAATAAAAATCCTCAAGAAAGTTGGGACAGAAGGAACATACCTAAATATCATAAAAGCCATGTATGAAGAACCCACAGCTAATATCATCCTCAATGGGGAAAGACTAAGAGCTTTCCCCCTGAGATCAGGAACACGAGAGGGATGACCACTCTCATCACTGTTGTTTAACATAGTGTTGGAAGCCCAAGCATCAGCAATAAGACAACAAAATGAAATAAAATGCATCAAAATTGGCAAAGAAGAAGTCAAACGTTCACTTTTCCCAGATGATATGATACTCTACATGGAAAACACAGTGGACTCCATGAAAAGTCTGCTAGAACTGATACATGAGTTCAGCAAAGTCGCAGGGTACAAAACCAATGTACAGAAATTGGTTGCAGTTCTATACACCAATAATGAAGCAACAGAAAGAGAAATCAAGAAATTTATCCCATTTACAACTGCACCAAGAACCATAAAATACCTAGGAATTAACCTAACCAAAAATATAAAAGTTCTGCATGCTGAAAACTATAGAAAACTTATGAAGGAAATTGAAGAAGATACAAAAAAATGCAAAAAACATTCCATGCTCATGGATTGGATGAATAAATATTGTCAAAATGTCAATACTACAAAGAAATCTATACATTCAGTGCAATCCCAATCAAAATTGCACCAGCATTCTTCTCAAAACTAGAAAAACAATCCTAAAATTTGTATAGAACCACAAAAGACCCCAAATATCCAAAGTAATATTGAAAAAGAAAAAGCGGGAGGCATCACAATCCCAGACTTTAGCCTCTACTACAAAGCTGTAATCGTGAAGACGGTATGGTATTGGCACAAAAACAGACACATAGGTCAATGGAATATGAACCCAGAGTTGGATTCAGAAATGTATGGCCAACTAATCTTTGACAAAGCAGGAAAAAGTATCGGAAAAGGACAGTCTCTTTAGCAAGTGGTTCTGGGAGAACTGGACAACAACATGCAGAAGAATAAAACTAGACCACTTTCTTACACCATACATAAAAATAAACACAAAATGGATGAGAGACCTAAATGTCAGACAGGAAACCATCAGCACCCTCAACCTAAAGCAAGCAACAACCTCTTTAACCTAGGCTGCAGCAATTTCTTGCTGGATACATCTCCAAAGACAAGGGAATTAAAAGCAAACATGAACTATTGGGACCTCATCAAGATAAAAAGCTTCTGCACTGCAAAGGACACAATCAACAAAACTAAAAGGCAACTGATGGAATGGGAAAAGAAATTTGCAAATGACATATTGGATAAGGGTTACTATCCAAAATCTATAACGAACTTACCAAACTCAACACCCAAAAAACAAATAATCCAGTGAAGAAATGGGAAGAAGACATGAACAGGCGTTTTTCCAAAGAAGACATCCAGATGGCCAATAGACACATGAAAAAATGCTCAATGTCACTCCTCATCAGGAAAATACAAATCAAAACTACATTGAGATACTACCTCACACCAGTCAGAGTGGCAAAAATGAACAACTCAGGAAACAACAGATGCTGGTGAGGATGTAGAGAAAAGGGAACCCTCTTGCATTATTTGTTGGAATGCAAACTATCAATTCCAGTTGCTCTGGAAAAGTGAGGAGTTTCCTTAAAAAAATTAAAAATAGAACTACCCTATGACCCAGCAATAACACTGCTAGGAATTTATCCAAGTTATACGGGAGTGCTGAAGCACAGGGGCACATATACCCCAATGTTTATAGCAGTGCTTTAAATAATAGCCAAATTATGAAAAGAGACTAAATGTCCATCAAGTGATGAATGGATAAAGAAGATGTGGTTTATATATACAATGGAATACTACTTGGCAATGAGAAATAATGAAATCATGCCATTTGCAGCAATGTGGATGGAACTGGAAGGTATTATGCTGAGTGAAATAAGTCAGTCAGAGAAGGACAGATATCATAGGTTTTCACTCATATGTGGATATTGAGAAACTTAACAGAAGACCATGGAGGAAGGGGAGGTGGTGGGGGGAGTTATAAACAGAGAGGGAGAGAGGCAAGCCATAAGAGATTCTTAAGTACATAAAAGAAACTGAGGGTGGATGGTGGGTGGGGGAAAAGGGAAAATGGGTGATGGGCATTGAGGAGGGCACTTGTGGGGATGAGCACTGGGTGTTGTATGCAAGCAATGAACCAAGGGAATCTACACCAAAAATCCAGAACACACTTTACACACTGTATGTTAGCCAATTTGACAAGAAATTATATTTAAAATTTTTTTAATTAAAATAATTCTTTAGTATATTAAAGGATGTAGTGAAAAAGGTGAATACTAGGCATAAACAGGTAGAGAATACGAGAACAGAGATGGAAATTAACAAAAACACAAGCAATAACAAGTGTTGGTGAGGATGTGGAGAAAAAGGAAGGCTTGTGCACTGTTAGTAGAACTGCAAAATTGGTGCAGCCACTGTGGAAAATAGTACAGAGGTTCACCAAAAAATTAAAAATAGAATTACCATATGATCCAGTAATCCCACTAACAATTACTTACACAAAGAAAAGAGAAACATTAATTCAATAAGATAATACACAACCCTATGCCTACTGCAGTATTATTTACAATAGGCAAGGTATGGAAGTAATCCAAATGTCCACTGATAAATGGATGAATAAAGATGTGTTATTTACATATACAGTGGAATATTACTCCACCATAAAAAAGAATGGGATGGAGGAGACTCTCAGAAAATGGTGGTGTAGGAGGATGCTGGTCTCACCTCGTCCTACTGAACATTTAGATTCCACCCACATCTGCCTAAATAAGTCAGAAAACCGCCAAAAGACTAGCAGAATGGACTGTCCAGAGTCAAGCCTTGACAAGAGGCACATGGAAGAGGGTAGGAAGGGTAAAGAGGCAGTGCATGCTACACAGACAGGTGGGAGTGAGCCAGGGTGGTGGAGTGGCAGCCCACCCAGCAAGGCAGAGCCCCCAAGTCTGGCTTGCAAAAGCAGAGGGGCCGGACTCCCTGAGTTCTGACAGTCAGAGGGACTTAACATCTGGAATGTTAAAAGTCAACAGCTCTGCTCTCAGAGAGCTGGGAGGGCAAGAGTATGCCAGGAGGGAGAGTTATTGAGCCCTGAAAGACAGAACTCAGCTCAGCGGGGGGAACAAAGGCCCTGGCAAGCACCATTCCCCTCTCCCATCCCCCAGCTGAAATTCCAAAGGGAACCAGTTCTGGTCACCAAACTTGCTTGCACCCTGCAAAGGCCCAATGCTGTGCTTCTGTGGATCCATCCCTCCTATGGGCCTGCCTCCCTCCTGGTGCTGCAGGGCCCCTCCCCCAGGAGACCACCAACTGCAAAGAGAGCTAAGTCTGCCCCTCCCACCCCTGTGCACCTTGCAGATCCACCCTGGCTAATACACCCTTGGCAAGATCCCTTCGAGGCAGCACCACAAGGCTGGCAGTGTGCAAGTAGCCCAGACACAGGCCACACCACTCCACAGTGAGTCCTGCCTCTGGGAGAGGGGAAGGTAGGGTGCATACCAGTCTGACTATTGCCTGAGCAGGGGGCTGGAGCAGATATCAGGTCTGACTGTGGCCCTGCCCACAACACAAGTTTCTCTGGACAGCACAGGGGAAGTGCCCTGCAGTTTGGAGCTACCACAGGGACTATCCAAAATGACAAAACAGAAGAAGTATCCTCAAAAGAAACTCTAGGAAGTAGCGACAGCTAACGAATTGATCAAAACTGATTTAAGCAATATAACGGAAGAAGAATTTAGAATAATAGTCATAAAATTAATCTCTGGGGTTGAAAAAAGCATCAAGGACAGCAGAGAATCTATTGCTACAGAAATCAAGGGACTAAGAAATAGTTATGAGGAAATAAAAAATTCTATAAATGAGGTACAAAATAAAATGGATGTGGCCATAGCACAGATTAAAGAGGCAGAGGAGAGAATAGGTGAATTAGAAGATAAAATTATGGAAAAAGAGGGAGCTGAGAAAAAGAGAGATAAAAAAATTCAGGAGTATGAGCGGAGAATTAGAGAACTAAGTGATGTGATCAAATGGAACAATATCCATATCATAGGAATTCCAGAAGAAGAAAAGAAAGAGAAATGGGCTGAAGGTGTACTTGAAAAAATCATAGCTAAGAACTTCCCTGATCTGGGGAAGAAAAAGACATTGAAATCCAAGAGGCACAGAGAACTCCCTTCAGATATAACTTGAATTGATCTCCTGCACGACATATCATAGTGAAACTGGCAAAATACCAGGATAAAGAGAAAATTCTGAAAGCAGCTAGGGATAAACAGGCTGTAACCTACAAAGGGAGACCCATAAGACTAGTGTCAGACCTATCTACTGAAACTTGGCAGGCCAGAAAGGAATGGCAGGAAATCTTCAATGTGATGAACAGAAAAAATATGCAGCCAAGAATCCTTTATCCAGCAAGTCTGTCATTCAGAAGAGAAGGAGAGATAAAGGTTTTCCCAAACAAAAAAAAACTGAAGGAATTCATCACCACTAAACCAGCCCTACAAGAGATTCTAAGGGGGATTCTGTGAGTGAAATGTTGCAAGGACCACAAAGTACCAGAGACATCACTACAAGCATGAAACCTACAGACATGACAATGACTCTAAACACATATCTTTCAATAATAACACTGAATGTAATTGGACTAAATGGTCCAACCAAAAGACATAGGGTATCAGAATGGATAAAAAAAACAAAACAAAACAACTATTTGTTGTCTACAAGAGACTCATTTTAGTCCTAAGGACACCTTCAGATTGAAAGTGAGGGGATGGAGAACTATGTATCATGCTACTGGAAGTCAGAAGAAACCTGGAGTAGCCATACTTATATCAGACAAACTAGACTTTAAATTCAAGGCTGTAACAAGAGATAAAGAAGGGCATTATATAATAATTACAGGGTCTATCCAGGAAGAGCTAACAATTATAAATGTCTATGCACCAAATACGGAAGCCCCCAAATATATAAAACAATTAATCACAAACATAAGCAACCCCATTTATAAGAATGTAGTTACTGCAGGGGACTTTAATACCCCATTTACAACAATGAATGGATCATCTAGACACAGGATCAATAAAGAAACAAAGGCCCTGAATGATTCATTGGATCAGATGGGCTTGACAGATATATTTAGAACTCTCATCCCAAAGCAACACAATATACTTTCTTCTCGAGTGCACATGAAACATTCTCCAAGATAGATCACATACTGGGTCACAAAACAGCCTTTCATAAGTATAAAAGAATTGAGATCATACCATGCACAGTTTCAGACCACAATGCTATGAAACTTGAAATCAACCACAGGGAAAAGTCTGGAAAACCGCCAAAAGCATGGAGGTTAAAGAACACCCTACTAAAGAATGAATGGGACAACAAAATAAAAATACAACAATCCAAATGCCTTGGGATGCAGTGAAGGCAGTCCTGAGAGGAAAATACATTGCAATCCGGGCCTATCTCAAGAACAAGAAAAATCCCAAATACAAAATCTAACAGAACACCTAAAGGAAACAGAAGCAGAACAGCAAACATACCACAAACCCAGCAGAAGAAGAGAAATAATAAAGGTCACAGCAGAAATAAATAATATAGAATCTAAAAAAACTGTAGAACAGATCAATGAAACCAAAATTTGTTTTTTTGAAAAAATAAACAAAATTGATAAACCTCTAACCAGGCTTCTCAAAAAGAAAAGGGAGATGACCCAAATAGATAAGATCATGAATGAAAATGCAATTATTACAACCAATCCCTCAGAAATACAAGCAATTATCAGAGAATACTATGAAAAATTATATGCCAACAAACGGGACAACCTGGAAGAAATGGACAAATTCCTAAGCACCCACACACTTCCAAAACTGAAACAGGAAGAAATAGAAAACTTGAACAGACCCATAACCAGAGAAGAAATTGAATCAGTTATCAAAAATATCCCAAAAATAAGAGTCCAGGACCAGATGGCTTCCTAGAGGAATTCTACCAGACATTTAAAGCAGAGATAATACCTATCTTTCTCAAGCTGTTCCAAAAAATAGAAAGGGAAGGAAAACTTCCAGACTCATTGTATGAAGCCAGCATTACATTGATTCACAAACCAGACAGAGACCCAGCAAAAAAAGAGAACTACAGGCCAATATCCCTGATGAATATGGATGCATAAATTCTCAATAAGATACTAGCAAATAAAATTCAACAGCATATAAAAAGAATTATTCACTATGATCAAGTGGGATTCATTCCTGGGATGCAGGGCTGGTTCAACATTAGCAAATCAATCAATGTGATACATCACATTAATAAAAGAAAGGATAAGAACCATATGATCCTGTCAATGCAGAAAAAGCATTTGACAAAATTCAGCATTCTTTCTTAATAAAAACCCTCAAGAAAGTCGGGATAGAAGGAACAAACTTAAACATCATAAAAGCCATTTATGAAGAGCCCACAGCTAATATCATCCTCAATGGGGAAAAACTGAGAGCTTTCCCCCTGAAATCAGGAACAGGACAGAGATGTTCACTCTCACTGCTGTTGTTTAACATAATATTGGAAGTTCTAGCATCAGCAATCAGACAACTAAAGGAAATCAAAGGCATCAAAATTGGCAAACATGAAGTCAAGCTTTCACTTTTTGCAGATGACATGATACTATACATGGGAAACCTGATGGACTCCACGAAAAGTCTGCTAGAACTGATACATGAATTCAGCAAAGTCGCAGGATACAAGATCAATGTACAGAAATCAGTTGCATTCTTAGACACTAATAATGAAGCAACAGAAAGACAAATAAAGAAACTGATCCCATTCACAATTGCACCAAGAAGCATAAAATACCTAGGAATAAACCTAACCAAAGATGTAAAAGATCTGTATGCTAAAAACTATAGAAAGCTTATGAAGGAAATTGAAGAAGATACAAAGAAATGGAAAAACATTCTGTGCTCATGGATTGGAAGAATAAATATTGTTAAAATGTCAATACTACCCTAAGCTATCTACACATTCAATGCAATCCCAATCAAAATTGCACCAGCATTCTTCTTGAAGCTAGAACAAGCAATCCTAAAATTCATATGGAACCACAAAAGGCCCCGAATAGCCAAAGTAATATTGAAGAAGAAGACCAAAGTGGGAGGCATCACAATCCCAGACTTTAGCCTCTACTACAAAGCTGTCATCAAGACAACATGGTATTGTCACAAAAACAGACACATAGACCAATGGACTAGAGTAGAGACTCCAGAATAGGACCCGCAAAAGAATGGCCAACTAATCATTGACAATGCAGGAAAAAATATCCATTGGAAAAAGAACAGTCTCTTTACAAATGGTGCTGGGAGAACTGGACAGCAACATGCAGACAAAGGAAACTAGACCACTTTCTTACACCATTCACAAAAATAAACTCAAAATGGATAAAGGACCTGAATGTGAAACAGGAAACCATCAAAATCCTAGAGGAGAAAGCAGGAAAAACCTCTCTGAACTCAGCTGCAGCAATTTCTTACTTGACACATCTCCAAAGGAAAGGGAATTAAAAGCAAAAATGAACTATTGGGACCTCATCAAGATAGAAAACTTTTGCACTGCCAAGGAAACAATCAACAAAACTAAAAGGCAACCAAAGGAATGGGAAAAGATATTTGCAAATGACATATCAGACAAAGGGCTAGTATCAAAATTCTATAAAGAACTCACCGGGGCGCCTGGGTGGCGCAGTCGGTTAAGCGTCCGACTTCAGCCAGGTCACGATCTCGCGGTCCGTGAGTTCGAGCCCCGCGTCAGGCTCTGGGCTGATGGCTCGGAGCCTGGAACCTGTTTCTGATTCTGTGTCTCCCTCTCTTTCTGCCCCTCCCCCGTTCATGCTCTGTCTCTCTCTCTGTCCCAAAAATAAATTTTAAAAGTTGAAAAAAAAAAATTAAAAAAAAAAAAAAAAAAAAGAACTCACCAAGCTCCACACCCAAAAACCAAATAATCCAGTGAAGAAATGTGCACAAAACATGAATAGACACTTCTCTAAAGAAGACATCCAGATGGCCAACAGGCACATGAAAAGATGTTCAATGTCACTCCTCATCAGGGAACTACAAATCAAAACCACATTCAGATACCAGCTCACGCCAGTCAGAGTGGCTAAAATGAACAAATCAGGAGACTATTGTTGCTGGAGAGGATGTGGAGAAATGGGAACCCTCTTGCACTGTTGGTGGGAATGCAAACTGGTGCAGCCACTCTGGAAAACAGTGTGGAAGTTCCTCAAAAAGTTAAAAATAGATCTACCCTATGACCCAGCAATAGCACTGTTAGGAATTTACCAAGGGATACAGGAGTGCTGATGCATAGGGGCACTTGTAGCCCAACGTTTATAGCAGCACTTTCAACAATAGCCAAATTATGGAAAGAGCCTAAATGTCCATCAACTGATGAATGGATAAAGAAGATGTGGTTTATATATACAATGGAATACTACGTGGCAATGAGAAAGAATGAAATCTGGCCTTTTGTAGCAATGTGGATGGAACTGGAGAGTGTTATGGTAAGTGAAATAAGTCATACAGAGGAAGACAGATACCATATGTTTTCATTCTTATGTGAATCCTGAGAAACTTAACAGAATACTGTGGGGGAGGGGAAGGGGAAAAAAAAGTTAGAGAAGGGCAGAGCCAAAGCATAAGAGACTCTTAAAAACTGAGACTAAACTGAGGGTTGATGGGGGGGGGGGGGTGGGAGGGAGGGGAGGGTGGGTGATGGGTATTGAGGAGGGCACCTGATGGGGATGAGCACTGGGTGTTGTATGGAAACCAATTTGACAATAAATTTCATATTAAAAAAATAATAAAGCACAAATAACCAAAGGGGAAGGAAAAAAAAAAAGAATGGGATGGTGCCATTTGCAACAACATGGATGGACCTAGAGGGTATAACGCTAAATGAAATAAGTCAATCAAAGACAAACACATATAATTTCACTCACTTGTAGAATTTAAGAAACAAAACAAAGGAACAAACAAACAAACAAGCTCTTAAATACAGAGAACAAACTAGTGGTTCCCAGAAGGGAAGAAGGGGCGATGGGTGAAATAGTTGAAGGGGATTAAGAATACATTTATCTTGATGCATACTGAGAAATGTATAGAATTGTTGAATCATTATATTGTACACCTGAAACTAATATAACACTGCAAGTTAATTATACTTGAATAATAAAAAAATACGATTTGTCTCAATAATGTCCTCTTTAGCAAAACAACAACAAAAGTATGTTTTTTAAACTTCTTTGATCATGAAAACTTTTTCAATATAGTTCTTATTGAAGTAGCTTAGAAAATGTATTTTGCAGAATACACTACATAAAATATTGCTCTGGCTTTGCAGTAAAAAAAAATATATAGATACTTTCAGGAACACAATCTATGCAATATTGCATTTGACTTCTTAGAAAACTCTGGGTTCACTAAGTAGACAACATTGTTGGCTACTCAAATTATAGGAGAATTTGCAAATTTCATTCCTTCAAATTAACAAGTTACAATTTTATTTAAATAATTTTATTTAAAAAAGCATTTGTTTTCAGAAATATATCTTTCACAAATAAATCTAGTGCTGCAAATTGTTGTCATTCTGTAAATTGCAGTTTCTGAGCTAGAACATCTACATTCTGTTTTATAACTTAATACCACATGTAGTCGCCAAAACTATCTCGTACATATTGTTACTGGGAATATATTTCAAGCTTAATTTTGAGGTGCTACTTCATGCAGAGTTAAATATTAAATAAAATCACACATAAATCCTATGTTTTGTACTGTTTAAATTTAACCAAGCCTTAATCTCATCTGAAGACCATTAGTATATCCAGACCATGTATTAAAAGTAATTATCATAAAGCCTACAAATGTTTATGAAACTCTTTCTAGTTTACAAAATTATTTCATTTGCTCACCACAAACAGATATAAATAGGTCTGGTATTAATATTCTTATTTTACACGTTAGAAAACTGAGATTCAATGTTCTATGCCTTTTGCCTACATCTTAATCTCTTGGCAATATAGGGCATTGTTCAATATTCCCTGTTTGCCAAAACTTTTTCCCCAAACATTTATAGATTATATATAAAATAGATATTTGTTCAATGACGAGAGACTGAATTCAGTGAAAAGACACGTAACTAAAGGAGACCAACACAGGAAACACTAGCCAACCAATAAGAAAAAGATGTCTATCCCAAGGAAAAATGATTAAAAGATGAACAGGAAATTTTTAAAAGAGAAAATACAAGAGGTAACAACTTATAAAGAAATACTCCAATTCATTATTAGTAGAAGAATTGTAAGCCCCCCCAAATTCTCACATAGGCCCACAAATCAATGTGTACCTGGCTATTCTTTGCAACATTGATAATAGAGAGCTGAAGGCAATCTACATGACCTTCAGTGGGAGAGTGGAAGCATACCGTTAAGAAGTAGGCAAAAGATAAAACAATGTTTAGTTATGTATGACAACAGAATTTAATCTCAAAATAAACAAAATCCAAAAAATAATATTTACATAAATTAAGAATATATGCTTACAAAGCAATATCTCATATTTTGCTAGGCTGTAAAGAAGCAAAAAGATACACATGAAACAATCTGGATGATTGCCCCTGGTAGGAAGGAAAATGGTTGTGGACTATGTGGATTAGGAGAAACAACGGGGAAAAAAAGAAAAAAAAAACATTCTCTTCCTTCTGTTGTCTTCAATCTGCCAACTTCTCTCCATCACCACTAATCAAAACCGTTCTCCCTTCAGAAACATTCTTATTTTCCTCAATTTTATTTTATTTTCCTCTTCTACTTTTCCATCTTGGACACACTGATCTTTTCACCTCACCTCATGCCAATCAGAGTGGCTAAAATGAACAAATCAGGAGACTATTGTTGCTGGAGAGGATGTGGAGAAATGGGAACCCTCTTGCACTGTTGGTGGGAATGCAAACTGGTGCAGCCACTCTGGAAAACAGTGTGGAGGTTCCTCAAAAACTTAAAAATAGAACTACCCTATGACCCAGCAATAGCACTGCTAGGAATTTACCCAAGGGATACAAGAGTGCTGATGCTTAGGGGCACTTGTACCCCAATGTTTATAGCAGCACTTTCAACAATAGCCAAATTATGGAAAGAGCCTAAATGTCCATCAACTGATGAATGGATAAAGAAGATGTGGTTTAAATTTTTTTTTGAAATGTTTTTATTTATTTTTGAGACACAGAGAGACAGAGCATGAACGGGGGAGGGGCAGAGAGAGAGGGAGACACAGAATCGGAAACAGGCTCCAGTCTCTGAGCCATCAGCCCAGAGCCCGACGTGGGGCTCGAACTCACAGACCGCGAGAACGTGACCTGAGCTGAAGTCGGAGGCTTAACCGACTGAGCCACCCAGGCGCCCCAGATGTGGTTTATATATACAATGGAATACTACGTGGCAATGAGAAAGAATGAAATATGGCCTTTTGTAGCAACGTGGATGGAACCGGAGAGTGTTATGGTAAGTGAAATAAGTCATACAGAGAAAGACAGATACCATATGTTTTCACTCTTATGTGGATCCTGAGAAACTTAACAGAAGACCATGGGGGAGGGGAAGGGAAAAAAAAAGAGAGGGAGGGAGCCAAAGCATAAGAGACTCTTAAAAACTGAAACTAAACTGAGGGTTGATGGGGGTGGGGGGAGGGAGGGGAAAGTGGGTGATGGGCATTGAGGAGGACATCTGTTGGGATGAGCACTGGGTGTTGTATGGAAAACAATTTGACAATAAATTTCATACTAAAAAAAAATCCAAATCTCTTCATTTCAGTCCCTCTTAAAAACTCTTTAAAAGTTTCCTTTAGTTTTCTGGGTAAGGATCAAATCTTTAACACAACCCTACATTCCAGACTCATGTTGGGCATTCTGATCCTTGAAAATGGTGATGCCTTTATTCAATGCCTCTGTCTAGACTATTCTTCTGTCCTCTCCTCAACCAACTTGTACTTATCTTTCAGATCTCCACTCAGAGCTGTTTCTCAACAACTAAGTCACATCCCTTTGCTATGCTCTGAAAAGCACCCTGTAATTATTAATTATATCACATCACAGATGTAATTACATCTGGAAATTATTTCAATAATTTCTATTTCTATCCATTCTTTTAAGCTTCTTGTAAGTAAGGACCCTTTTTGTTTTGTTCACCATTATAGTCAAAGAACTTGACAGAGTGCCAGGCACATAAGCGAGCCCCCAGCAATTATCTGTTGAATAAATGATTAAATGTAAGAATTCTTGCTTTAAGGAAAATATTGGACACTTGTTTGCATAATTTAAAACTGAAAGATGATTAGAAGGAAATTTAGAATAATAAGTAATAATAAACAGGCTATGAGTCAGAGAAAAATGTTCAAAAGCAAAGAACATGAAATAAAGACACATGCACAATATTTTACTTCTAGACTTATCTATTAAAAGATTATTATAGTTGTGTGAAAAAGATGAGCATCACGTGTCTGTTTTACATGTCTCTATTCAATAATTCTATAGCTGTTGAAAATAACTTTTTAAATTGCATTCCAAATGACAGACTTTAAACAATAATATTTTCTCTGAAACAAAGCCAGGAGATTTTACATCACAGATGTCCATGTACCCAAAGAATCATTGTGCAGAAACTAATTCCAAAACATTCCCCTTTAAAATTTGCTTACGCATTTCCTTATGTAAACAAAGTGAAGACAGTCCAACATAAGAGAAGAATGAGAATGTTGCCACATTTTTCAAGTATACAACATCTGTTTTTTCATTCTGTGGCATTTCAGCTAGCCTAAAGAAAACCTCAGGGAGAAAACTATAAATGGTATACCCCATGCACACACACTTAATAATGACTAGCACACATGGAAGCTGTAAATTTGAGAAGAAAATCAATGTTTCCCATTGAAACTAGTCTAGCCAGAGAAGGAAGCCTCCAAAACAGGAATTTTGTTATTCAGAAGCCAGGGTTAATCAGCCTAGCTATGTTTTTAAAGTAAAATAAAATCTGATCAGGGCTTAGGTGCCAGGTGTTTTACAAATATTATGTCACTTAATCTTCCCGTTAAGTCCCATGAGACATATATAAATGTCAGTGTTTACAGAAGAAGAAATTGAGGCACAGTTAAATAATTAAGTGGGGTAGACTCAGACAACCATGGTACAGGACTTGAACTCAAGCATGACTCCAAAGTCTTCTTGTTTTCCAGGCCTGCCTTAAATATCCCTTCACTCTTTTTTGAATCCAAGTCTTTCTTAGCCAGTGACTTTATCTCTAGAGGTCTTCTTAAAATTTTCCTTCTCCCACCAGTCTGCTTCTGTTGACTTTGAACACTTTCACAGCAGTTACCATGATGGACATTAGAAACATAGGGACCTATTGCTCATCTAACTAGAGAGTAAGTAACTTGAAACTAATTTCTATTTTGCATCTAGTTCTTTCTGTTTTCCTCACGTGGGTCACAGAATGCCTTAGTCAAACATTTACCATTAGTACTAACAGTTTAACATGTGAAGAGTTGAAAAAATAATATGATAAATAGAAATCTATTATTTACAAATTTCTGGTGCATACATTAGCTTTTTTAAGAATCCTTTTTGGGTCAATTTGACTGTATTGTTTTCTAAATGAAATTAAACCAACAAAATCTTCCTCTAATCAGAAACTATTGTGGTTTAGTCATTAAGTAAAGACCACAATAAAGGGGCAAATCCCCAACAGAATCTTAAATAGATCTCTCCTTCCCAACACCTTTATGTATTATTTCCTTACTACATAAAACTGAACAAGAGAGTTCTCAAGACCAAGCCTCTCATCTTCATGGACATTTATCATCTGCACCTTCTTAAGCTTAGGATTCTAACATTTGTTAATTTAAAATAATCTTCAGTAGATAATTTAACTTCACTTCAGTGTGCTCATCGATAAGAAAAGTTGTAGTAATACATAATGAGATTGTCTTCAAGGATTAAATAATATTTGTAAAGCAGACATGGTTTAGAAAAAGTTCTCAATCAATATTTGTGTCTTTCTCTTCTCAACTCCCTTTCTATTGTATATTCTCATCAGCTCTTGCTCTGTCTTCCTGATTCTCTTTCCTTCTGTAATTTATTTATCCACTAATATCCTCCAATCTTGAACTTCTTATTCTGAGTTAATTTCTCTCAAACCTTAAAGCTATTCCTAACTGGAGTTTCGATCAACCTCCTATTTCTCTCCCTTACTCTAGAGTAGCCTGGAACTTTATATCAAAGGCTAAATTTTTAAAGTGGGTAGGTTGTGGTTATATGACTCATCTGGAACTTGAGCATGTCAACAACCTTCATTAAATTCATATGTCTTGTAGTGAGAGGGTAGGATATAGTTGTTTCCCTGTCAATATTTCTAGAGAAAAGCAGCATGTCTGCACTGAATTAGAGTGCAATGTCTCTGTCTCTAGCCAAGCTGGAGGTATTTCCAAATCCACTGTGACTTTAGAGACAGGGGGTGGCTTGCTACAAGGCCCATTTCCAGTCAACCTGATACTTGGGTATATGCTATATAAATTATAATAACAAGAAGATCTAGCAAAATAGTTAAGGGAAAGATAATACTCAAGTGGTCATAAGGAATAAGTATTATCATAGTCAGTAGTATAGAATGGCATATTGCATAGGCTTAATGGTAATATCAATGGCATTGTGGTGGTTTTAAAACACGGTCCCAAAATTTTCTTGACACTCTCTCATCAAGGGATCTATGTCCCTTACCCCTAAATCAGGGCTCTATGACTAGTTGAGCAATAGAATATGTCAGAAGTCAGAGTATGAAATTTTTTAGTCCCAGGCCACAAAAGATAGGTAACTTCCATTTCCTGTTTCTTAGTATACATATGGTAAGGAAGCCCAGTCAACTCATGGAAGAGCCCACAGAGAGATTATCCAAGGACTCTGGCCCACAGCACTATGGAGTTCCAAGTGAAAGTCAGCAGCAACTTGCCAGTCATAAGGTCTTATCTTAGCAGTGCATCTTCCAGGTTCCAAGAGATGCCTTGTCGAGGAAAGATGAGCTATTTCCATCAAATTCTGAAAAATTCTACATTTGTGAACAAAATAATGATGTTACTGGAATTATTAAGTTTTAGGTGATTTTTTAGTATCAAAAGATAACTGGACAAAGCACATATTCAAAAGGGCATCCATGTTGCTTGATTAAGATTGAGGGAGTGAACATCACAAGGTGGGTCTGTGCTCTCTATTCTCCCTACACCCAAATAGGCTTTGAGATGTTTCTACCTAACATATCTGTGATTCCACCATAGATAAATAGATAGATGATAGATAGATAGATACATAGATACATAGATGCATGCATAGTTACAGATTTTGCATTTGCAGATTTGCCTACTCACTAAAATTTATTTAAAAGCCCTAAATGAACAGTCACAGCACTTTGACAATCATTTGTGGACATGCATAGAGATTGACCAAGGCAGGCTGTGCTGCCTTCTTGTTTCAGTTCTCCTACTACAAATAAGTGTCCTTTGTGTGGTCTATTTAGTGCCACGTTTTTAATAATTTTGTGGTTTTTGTTGGTGATTTGGTGTTTAAAGGGACCTCTGAGCATCAGGTTCAAATGTCCCAAAGTGCACGCAGACTGTGATGGTCTTTATGGGGAAGATACGTTGTTAGGTAATCTCTCTCCAAGCATAACTGGTAGTACTGTTGGCTTTAATTCAATGTTAATAAAACAACAATACACATTGAATAAGATGTTTTTAAATAGAAACACATACTAAACAAGTTTATGTATTGATTGGTTTATGAAAATGTAACCGAAAGATTGCAGGAACTTCCTATCGTATTTCCCCTGGTTCAGTTATCACTAAGTCAGGACGTGCAGCTACTTTATAAGAACATAACTATCATGAATGATGCCAATCAACTGTATACATGCCAACTTAATATCTCAACGACTCCAACTATATATGTGCACACATACACACACACATTTACTCACATATAAAAGATAGCATATAGTATAGGAAATTACCCACATAAACTTTGAGCCATCAATCCTGCTTCCATTTGTCTGATTACAGCATGATATTCATTAAAATATATGAAAACCTAAAAGTACCATTTTATGGATACACCTACTAATATCATATCCAACCATTCCCATCACTCAGAAATAATTTTATGTACATTTCACCTTTTAAATGAGGCACTGTTTTACAGCTAAAAAGTGGGGGGGAAATCATGACTTCCTACATGTAATGTGAATTTAATAAAAGCTATGTCACACTGAAATGCAAATTATCAGATAAGTACATGGCAAAGATGACTGTGGTTGAATAAAGTTGTATATTATAAATAGACTGGCTAATCCAGCAAACTCTTAGGTGCTAACAAAGTTAGCACTTTGTTCTTCTCACTGATAAATGTAATAGTTCCACACTCAGAAGCTGACCTCCTTCTGAATATGTGATGATTATATAACGAAAAATCTGTAGCCCCAAGTGTTAATTTACACTTCATTTCCTAAATCTAAACTCCAAAGCAACATTTCTTTTTCTAGTTTAGAGTTGGTTCATGACAGCTGAAGGCTTGGACATAGAGGAATATCTAAATCTAACTTTTCCTGCATGGCTACGAGTAATCATGTATCCTTTGCTCCCTCTTCCAGATGTTCATAATCCTCCCCACCCGCCCCCCCCCCACACCCACTAAACCTTTTGATGTAGGACATGCTGGAATGCTGGAGAGCAAAGAATACTTTGGTCAGATAAGGAAATAGAGCTAAGCAGAACAAGGGACCAAATTCTAATTTTAAATAAAGGAACTCATTAGAATCTGAGGTTTTCATTTCATGCTCTGTTGTGTTAGGAAAAAAAAGGGAACAAATAACCAAAACAGTTTTTATTGTATTTTTGTCTTAATGAAAAATCTTGATAAAAGGAAATGTAATTTTAGAATGGAAGGGATATTCGGGTTCTAATGCAACATCTTTATGTTATTTATTCTTAGTTTTTTCTAGCTTTATTGAGATATAATTGACTAATAACATTGTGTAAATTTAAGGCCTGTAACATATATAGGCTATATATATATATATATATATATATATATATATATAGTATTGTGAAATGATTGTCACAATAAAGTTAATTAACACATCCATCACCTCATATGGTTATTATTTTGTGTGTGTGCAACTTTCAAATATAAAATATAGTATTGTTAATTATAGTTACGCCCCTATACATTAGATCTCCAGAACTTATTCATCTTATAGCTGAAAGACTATACCCTTTGACCAACATCACATTTCCCCCATACCTAGCCCCTGGCAACCACATACAAGTGACATCACACAGTACTTGTCTTTGACATTTCACTTAGCATGTTGTCACAAATGGCAGGATTTTCTTCTAAATGAGGAAAATGAATCCCAAAAAGACAATGTGACCTGTTCAAACTCTCACAGTTTTCTAGTAACTGAAATCAAAAAGGCACTTAGGTATTAATACTATTATTGTTGTGTTGTAGCTGAGTCAGGAAATATCAGAGAACACTCAGAAAGAAAACATAATAGTATATCAACCTTCTTATTTCTTGAGCTATATTGGAATGACGTAAGTAACAGAAAACTTTGGGGCCATAGTGTATGAGTTCATAATCCCTCTGTTTTGTACATTTAAAAAAATGTCTATGGTGATACAGTGCTATTAATTCTTTTATTGATACACCATTGAGAGGACTATTTTAGGACCACTTATTTTATTAACATGTAAAGATATTTTTTAAAATGTTACTGGCAACAGCAGAGAATGTTTTCTTCTCTTCCCCATTATAGCTGTGAAATTCCATCCAGTAAAACTGTCCCAGGCAGTTTGGAAAATTACCACCACCTTCTTCTAGCAATAGCAGTAATAATCTCTGGTGAGAAATTAAAACAATTGGTTGCAGGCAAGACTCACTGATACTGTGATCCTAGAGCCAGACACAGCAAAGAAAAGCAAATGAAAACGGCCCCTGCTTGTGTTTCGGCTGGTCTCCGGAGTCACATAAACATGAAGGGACTGTAATCTTTGTTAAAATTCAGTATTATCCTATGGACAGTGAAATGGGGCAAAGAGAGCATGAGCCTGGAAATATGTTTTGTCCTCAATGGTCCTGATGTATCCATAGAAAACCTGAATAGCTTTGGTTGGTTCAAAGCTGTGTCTCATCTGAAGCAAGTGTTTTTGCCTAGTGACTACAGTTTCCTTATTGAAGTTGTATGATTCACTTGAAGTGTTTTGCTGTACCCAACTGGTTAGCTAATTTAAATAATGAACCCAGATACGTTATTTCTTCCCAGACTTCTTTCAATAACAGTTAGTTTCTTTCCTTTCTTGTATCCAAAACACAACTATTAAAATGGGAACATTTTAATAATTTTGAGAAACTCAAGAGAATCCCTTCAAAGTATAAAATATGAGTAGAACATGTTACATGACTCATGGTTTAAACATATTTTAGCCAATGTTCAGAGCCTGTTCATGGAATAACTCCAGGGACATCATTTATAATATTGTTTTACACAAATAGAACATCTGGACTATTGGTCTGGTTCAAAGAAAAGATAATTCTGAGATATGGGGTAATGAGGTATTGTTATATGTTAAGGAAACATAGACTATGTGAACAGCCTTGACCCAGATGAAAGAAAACCATGTTAATGAGAAAAAAAAAAAAAGAAGAGAGAGAGATGAAATAATAACCTAGCTCGGAAAACATGCTAAAGACTGTTCAGTCAATCAGGGGAAACAAAAATTATATTCATATTTACGATCACAAAAATGATAGGGTGAAGCTTTGGCAGTGAGAAGGACATCAGCATCCTATTCTTGAAGTTTCCAATAGCTTTCTTGCTGGTCTCCTTACTTCCATCTTGTTCAGTCATGCCCACACTTATTCTTCACACCGGAATCAGAGTTATTCTGTTTGTTTTGTTTTGTTTTTTAAATGTAAACCATATCACATTGCTATTCTGACTGAAACCTCACAGGATCATTCCTACCTGACTTAGCTTGTCTATAAGGGGATACCATCTGACATCTACTTGTCTCTCCATCCCCTGCTGATTTTTTTTTACCTTGTTTATTATCACTCTGTCCCCTGTTCCATATGCTCAGCCCTTTGCCATCTTCATTTTTAAAAATAGGCCAAGAATAGTCCTGGGTGGCTCATTTGGTCAAGCATCTGACTCTTGATTTCTTTTTTCTTAAATTTTTTTTAATGTTTATTTATTTTTGAGAGAGAGACAGTGTGATCAGGGGAGGGGCAGAGAGAGGGAGACACAGAATATGAAGCAGTCTCCAGGCTCTGAGGTGTCAGCACAGAACCCAACTTGGGGCTTGAACCCATGAACCATGAGATCATGACCTGAGCCACTCAGGTGCCCCAAGCATCTGACTCTTGATTTTGGCTCAGGTTATGATCTCATGGTTTGTGAGTTCGAGCTCCACCTCAGGATCTGTGCTGACAGCACAGAGTCTGCTTTGGATTCTCTGTCTCCCTCTCTCTCTCTGCCTCTCTCTCTTTCTCTCTCTCTCAAAAATAAAATAAATAAACATTTAAAAAAATGAATAAAAAGAACAGAATAGGCCAAGAATATCTTCACTTTAGGACTAGCATACTTGCCTTTCCTTGGTGTGGGATATTCCCCCCAGAGATATTTTATGCCTGGATCTCTCTCAACATTGAGATAGATCTCAGCTAAAATGTTACTTCCTTAGTGAGGCCTTTCCTAAGCATCTAACTTAAATTAGTATACTCCTGATCCATAGCTTTCTATTGTGTTATGGTATTTTACTTTATTTACATAACCTATTATTAGCTGAGATTATTTTGATATATATATTTTGTTTACTACATCCTCTCTCTGTCTCGGTCTCTGCCATATTTCCTCCAGCAAGAACTTTGCCTGGCACAGGTGTAGGCACTCATTATATATTTCATGAAGAAATCAGTATTACCTGACTAACTCAATATTGTTTTTTTAATATTTTCAGGTCTTGATTATTCCAGAAATAAGTAAGAGGAACTGCTACTTTGAACTTAATTCTTTGTAGCAACAACAACCACCAAAACAGCCCTGACTGAGTCAACGGGAGTGATAGTAACTTTGGAGAATGTGAACAATGTTCTTGGAATTAAAAATAAAACGGTGGAAAGGAATTCTGGCCAACAGCCAGACATCTACCCAGGACTTCGGGAAAGCACATCTCAAAAAGTATAAGACAAATTAGGTATGACCACATGGCCAGAGATTCTAAAAGGGAGGATTGCTTCAGAAAAATGGAAGAATAACAATGGCATTTTGATAATACAGCCATTGATTATATTTTTTAAACAAAAAAAATGGAGCCTTAGGTACCGACTGGAATGAGGTCATATTTTTAAAAGACATGTACAAAAGACAGAATAAACAGTGTATAACTAAAATGAAAACAAGAGTGCCATAAACCCATAAGAATTGTATTCAAAGTCCAAAATGGGTTATGGAGTACAAAAAAATAAGATATAGAGCTTAACTGCCTTTTTAAAAAATAACAATTTGTTTTGTCCCGAGTGAGAAGAACATGAAGAGCCAAATCCACTCGGGTTAGACAGAGTAATGTTAGTAAAAGACTAAACTCTTAATTGTTTTGCTTTTAACTCTCATATCAAGAGAAATGATTTTCAAACTGAAAAAAGAAGAAACATGGAGAAAAGGAAAATAAAGCACAAGATAGATTAAGACAAACAAATTAATGGGGAGAGCAATATAACACAGAATATTAAAATAACTTGTAATCACACAGTCTTTAGGATTCATACTGAACAGTAAAGGGGGTAGGAGGCTTCATATTAAAGCTCACAAGGGATAAAATACATCTTTGAAACTACATACTTATTAATTTGGGTTCTTCATGGTAAAATTCCAAAGCATGCTATTGGGGGGGGGGGGTGTAAAAGAGTATATCTGAAAGTGTATTCCATGAACCAGAAACATGGCAGAATGTTAAAACAAACAAAAACACCAACTATCACACAGATTCCCTTATGCAAATAAACTTGGGAAATATTGGGTTAACTGAACTCAAACAAGACTACTTCTTACTACGACTTCTCAGTTTATAATGTGCAATATATACTGAGACTTCCCAAGAAGGGCAGATAGTATGTTGTGTCTCTCAAACTTATCTGATAATGGAAAATTTTTCTTTTTTTCTTTTCTTTTAGCATCTCATGGAATTAACATCTTAAAGGATATAATTTGGGAACCAGTGTTCTAATGGCATGCCGTAGAGTTTTGTACTTAGGTCTCTTGTGTTCAACACTTTTACTAGCAACTTAAATGAAGGCAAGAAGGCCTTCTTATCACATCTGCAGCCAACACAAAGCTGGGAGAGATGGTTAATGTGATGGATGTTTGGAATCAAGTTTTAAAAATATTATGACAGGTTGAAATATTGGGCTGAGCTTTCAAGATATTATTGGTTTCCAAGATCATTTCACAGGATAGGAGACACCTGCCATAACAGCAGTTTCTATGAACAAAATCTAGAGGGTTTACTTGACTATAAATTCAATATGAACCAACAGTATGTGACTCTTACAAACAAAAACAACATAGCGAAACTGTTACACTGGGATGTTTTTACAGATGAAAAAGCACCTAGACAGGCATTACTAACTGGTCTTCATACTACTCACACATCTGGAAGGTGGAGTTAGAGATTAGAATGTGCTCAGTGGAGGACCACAAGAAAGAGAAGTTGTCTGGATACTGTGTCATAATATGAATACAAAACTGGAAATGTTTGGTTTAGATAGAAGATTACTGCATTAGGTTCCATATAAGGAAAAACATTCTTTGATTATTCACATTTCAGGGAAAAACAAAGTAAAATGCTGACTTACAAGACAGTGAGCTCATTATTGATGGAGATCTTCAAGTCAGGCTGGGTAATTTTCTTTCCAGGATGTTGTAGAAAGAATTCGCAACTCATTCCTACTTTCCTAATCTAAATGATTTCTAGGAGTCTATGATATTATACATTTCAATATTGTTTTCCTGGTCACTGGAATCTTATAGCAATTTTGTATATGGCCCTGTAAAATGATAGACCTGGCACAAACATTACAGATAATCTTTGTAAGACCCTGTTTTTTAGAGATGAGAAACCAAGGCTCAGAAAATTTTCATTCTTTGATTTGCCAGATATTTTCTGGGTGCAAGGCTCTGAAATATGTATTGTAGAAAATACCAACATGAACAAGAAGAGCTTGCTTGCCATCAGTTTATAAATTAGGCTGACAAACAGCCAACACAAAATGTAGACGTACAAAATGTGTATAGTTGAGGAGTAAGCAATTCACTCTGACTGGCAGATCGAGAAATATGGAAGTTGGGAAGGTTTCCAGCTAAGAAAACATTAGCAAACCCAGAGAAAGGAAAGTATTTTGGAAGTGCCTTCTGTGGAGTTGGAAGTGGTCTTATCTGAGACAACAGAGGTGAAAGACTATGTAGTCCTTGGAAGTGGACCCAGGTCCATTTGGACCAGGTATATTGAGATCTGGGTTCTACTATCTTAAATGACCTCAAAGGTGAACAGGTTCCAGATAGACACATCCCTTTAAGCCCACAAAGTCATTGCCCCTTGGGAAAGGGTACAATGTAGAGCCAGAGTGAGATCAAGTTCAGGGCTAAGGACAGGAGTCCCTCTTAACCTATGATGGGAATTTTGATTTTATTCTAAGGCTTTTGGGAGCTGTTTGAGTTTTCTGCAGAGGGAAATGACCTCATTTGTCTAAGTCATGCTGCTGAATCTGGAATCCAAATTTCCACGTCCCTAGCCCAATATGTCTTCCATTACTCCACATTACACCTATTAATCTATTAAGATCTATGTTTAACATTGATTGAACTCTAAATTAACTTTTATGGGTACCTATTATGAAGAATACATTTTAAAGATAGATCTAAAATAATACACATAAATATTCCCAAGAGGAATCAGTCAATGCCTATCCACATAAAAGAATTATTTTATTTAAGGGTATAAGAAATATGAAGACTAAAGTACTAGAAGTTATTAAGTCAGTGAAAAAATGATATTACTCTTTACTGAACACCGCCACATGTTTATATATTGCTTTTAATTCTTGCAACAACTCTACATGGTAGATATTATTAGTCCCTATCAACAGATGAGGAATGGGGGTTGTTGATGGAATGACAACCAGTAAGTCACTGAATGTGGGTACAAAAGTTTGTCTGACTCCAATGCTTATGATATTCCCCCTATAGCACTCAATAGTCTACTGGGGGAAGGAAGGAAGTCTTGTTCAGATTGTCTTTTTCTATGCATTTTTCTCTATTTTATAAGTAACAGACTATAAATTCCTCAAGTAAAATGATCCTACTTTACACTTTCCCTCCCCCCACAACTGCAGTAGGTACAGCAACAGAATGTAACAAGCAACTCAACCCAACTAAAAAACCATGATTTATTCAACAAATATTTATGAAAAGTCTACCATGTGCCAGGGACTACTCTTGGCCCTGAGGTTATATCAATGAACAAAGCATGCAAATTTCTAGTCCTCATGCAGAATTCAGTTTCTTGCAATTGTAAGATTAGAAGATGTTTGCCATTCCCAGACGCATGGCCCTCTCTATAAACATGACAGTTTTTCATTCAAGGCCAGCAAAATAAGGTCTTTGCTGCTTCCAGTCTCTGACTTCTATCTCTGGCCTCCAAATTCAAATTTATAGTGGCTATGTGATTGGGTATGGCCCACCTAGATCATCTCTGTTTTTATTAATCCTAAATCGACTGTTCAGTCACCTTAATTCAAGTACATTTGTAAAATTTTCAGTAACTAAAATCAAAATCTGCAGTATTTAAATCTATCATTAAACTTAATCATCTTAACTACAGCTTCAGAAATCCCTTTTGCTATATATGTAACATAATTGCAGGAATGATATCTCATCATGTTTATATCTGTACCCACATCAAAGGGGAAGAGATTCCATAAGGGTGAGGCATTGGGGGTCATCTTAGAATTCTGTCTACCACAGGTAGCTTGAGGATTCATTTCTTCCTGTCTTTTGCTTTATGTTTTCCATTCATTAATTCTCTCATCAAACATATGTTCACTGAGAACTTATTATTTGTGTACTGCACTGGGGGCTAAAATTAAGTAAATAAGTAAGACAGAAGTCACTGCCTTCAAGGATTCAAACATTTTGATTAATAAGAGTAATAATAAAACAGTATGATAATGCAATAAAGGAAGTATGTAAACCTGAAGATTTGGCACAGAAAGATCAATCATCTAAAAGGGCCAGATAGCACTGTGAAAATGACACAAAACCTTGTGTATTAATGGGTGGATTCAAACTCTTCTTATCACATAGCCTTTATCTTGAGACTTTCATGGATGGAGTTACATATTTTTTCCCTACTGATGTTAGTGTGTTTCTATTTAACAACTATTAATGCTGAGGTTTCCCACATCTAAGGTGCACCTTACTAGGTGTGGCTACTTTGTGGGCTAATCAATTTTTCAGTTAAGTCTATAAAGTGAAATTGATGAATCCAAGGAGAGGTCTTTCAACATTCAAAATGGGGTAAAAAAAAAAAAAGTCCCAGTTTCTATTAACAGTAAAAGGAACTACTGGTTTTAAACTTTTTTTTCCATTTGAAGGTTGGAAATATAGGTTAAGTCATACCACTAGTAAATCTGTAGCAAGATCCCACAGGGCAATAAAAAACAGTGAACACATTCATTTTTTGGCATATATACAGAGGAAGTACATGGATGCCTGGGCTCCAAAGGAACAAACTTTGTACAGTTCTGTTTGTAGTTACACATGGTCTGTGTAAACAGATGAAGGGTCCTTGGCTTCCTTTTGAGCCAGGAAAGGTAGTGAGATTCTAGCAGCCAAAAGCAAAACACTGATTGTTGGCTACAAACAAGTTTGATCAATAGTCTGGGAGCTTCAACTCGCCATTCTATTTCCTTAACAAGCACTTCATCTTGTGCCAGCCACTGCTGTGAACCTTGTTTGATTTTGGGGCCTGGCTATTCATCATCCCTTGGTTTTCTCATCAAGTACAAGGGTGCCAACAGACTGCTTATTGCCTCAAGGTAGCAGGTGGCAATGTTGGCTATTAAACAGTCAGCAAGACGTCAATCTCACTCTCTTTGCTTTGTTCTTGAAAAACATAGAACCGAATGGAAGCCCATTTCCCCCACATTCCCAATTTTTTCAACTGCCAGATAGTTTGAAAACAAAAAACAAAAAACTTAGCAACATAGAAGTTTCTTATAGTTCAGGACCTAACTGATATTTATTTCAAAAAGAAATTAATTATTCATAGAGTCTGCCTAATATATTAGAAAAAGTGTTTTCCCTATAAAATTAAAAATAGGAATTGGTTTTCGTTGTAAGATTTTGAGTGGTTGATTGTTTCATTAATTGATCTATTCACATCATATGCATAGTTTCTAAACCCTAGCACAACTGGAATTTGGGGGCATATATCATTCCAAACTAAAATGAAGCATTGTCACCTATCTGCCTAGACCCCCTCACAATCCTTTAATGGTTTCTTTCTGTGTGTCCATCTTTCACCTCCTTGGCACTGTGCTCCTAATGGCTTACTCCTGCACCATGCTTCAGGGTAATGCTCTTGGATGACTGAAGTTGCTCTGCCCACAGATGCAGAGATGGGGGAGTTCCCCAGGAGATGTCATCTGTCAGGACAACTCATAGCTTATGGGTTCAGCTCTGGCATGTCATTTTTGTTTTAGCCTACCCTGGAGAAAGGCTGAGATTAGGACTAGGCTTGACTTCTCTTCCACAGCTCCTCATCAACTTCTGGAAGAACTTCCTTAACAAATTAACTACACAATCAGATACGTATTTTGAAGAGATCCTTCTGGCTGTATATGGAGAACAGAGGGTTGGCTGAGATTTCAAGAAAATAACACTGACCCCCTAAATACTGAGCATATCGCAGTTTTCTGGAATAGAAACATCTAAGGTTGGGGGGGGGGGGTTGCAGTCCAACCTTCACTCAAAGCAGGAACTCTTTCTAAAGAATCCATTACAGATCAGCTTCAGCATGACGATCTAGAAGCGTACCCTCTAACAAAACAGTCATTCTTTTTCATATAATTGTAACTGTTAGAAACTTCCTTCTATAATGAGCCCAAATAGGCCTCCCATGAGTTTTACCCATTATTCCCAGTCTGGTCTCTAGAATCTTGCAGATAAATAACTATTCTTTGTCTACGTGTAGTTAATTTTATGTGTCAACTTGACTGAACGCCAATGTGCCCAGACATTTGATCAAACATTATTCTGGGTGTCTCTGTGAGGCTGTTTCTTATAACTGAAGACCTGAATAGTACAAAAAGGCTAAGTAAGAGGGTACTCTTCCTTTCAGACTACATGAGCTAGGATGTTGGTCTTTTTATGCCTTCAGACACAAAATGAAAACTCGGCTCTTCTTGGGTCTTGAGCCTACAGGCTTCCAGACTGGGACTATATACCACTATATATGGGGCTCCAGTTTGCTGTCTGAGGATTGTGGGACTTCTAAGCCTCCATAATTGGATGAACCAATTCATTAAATAAATATTTCCATAAATATATATATTCTGTTCTGTTTCTCTAGAGAAACTAACACAACATGAAAACTTTCAGGTAGGGATTTCCCTATGGAGTCTGATTTAAGAGCAACTAGTATCCCAAATATATCTCATCCCCTGTGGTTTGTCCATGAAACTTTGCTTAAATGCACATTTACATAAGAGTTACATGAGAAGATAATACATTCGCTCAAGAATAATTTTTATTTTACCATCAGAGCTTTGAATAGATGAGATACAGGGAAGTACAGTTTGATGTGGAATGTGGAAGGCCATTAAGAGGATTAATGCAGGAAGTTAGGCTCCACTAAGTTTCCATAATTAAAGGTTCTAGAAATCCTAGGAGTGGCATGAATGTTTAAGAAGGCTGTAAGAAAGTAAACAAAAGACTTCTGGTCATCAGTTTTTTCTCAGACTGGCCCAGCATAAAAAATTTTCACTGATGATTTTAACTAATGTCTAGTTTACACATAATTTTAGAAGAAATTAATAAATTTAATATTTTTGAATACATTTTTCAGACATGGACTAGTTCTTTTGGTCACTTTTTATGTGGTAAATAAAACGATTAGAAACAGAATCAACACAATACTCTTTGGTTATAAGACAATTGCTAAGGCATACATTAATATCTGACTTGGTTAGAAACTCTAAAGTAAAATTCTATAAGAGTATAAGACAGAGAAATAAAACATCATGGCCCTAAATTACAATCATCCATGTAGTCTAGGATTTTAAGACTCTAGGGTAGAGAGATTCCACATGACTTACACACGTGAATAATTTTTTTGTGTTAGCAATCATAGTTATTTCCTGGGAAAAATTAATATCTTCATGAGATTACTTTCATCTATTTTTAATCTTGGCCATTTCTCTTTATGTATTACTCAACAATTAATGACTTAATAAAAAGGAATTAAAAATGATAACAGACACTGAGCCATTTGAAAACCTAGACATCTTAACTGGATTCATTTATTTCACTTGCGCTACTCTACATTTGATAGCAATTTTCCTTTGGCTATACACCAGTATCTTTTCTAACTTCAATCAACTTTATGTATACACATATTCTTTGAAGAGAATGTCTATCATTTCTTATTTGCAGTCCAAAATTATTTTTAATAATCTTCTATTATACCAAATTATTGGTATTTATTTCAATCTCACCTAAATGTCATCACCTTTTAAAATAGAGAACATTGTCTGAGACTCAAAAGAGCTGGTTGAAGTCCAGGAAATAAAGTATGGCTAGGTGACCTTGAGGAACGTCATAACATCTTTTCAGGCCTGCTGCTTTTCCTTATATGTCAAAAGAGGCTTTAAAGTACATGTTTTCTGAAACCACTCTCAACTAGCATATTCTACAATTAAAGTGGGTTCTTTCAATACTAGTTATATGGATGCTCTTGTTTTAGCAGGATTTTTTTAAAAAATCAAGTGAATAAAAGAAGTGCATGCAATTTCAAATACTTGTAGGAATGCCTAGGAATAAATTAAGCCATCTCTAGCGTATTAACTTTACAGACACTAGCTTCTAAAGTGATTGGAAATGCTAGAAGATTTGGGATAGAAATGACATCTTCCCTTCATCAGGCTATACTCTACCTTTAAAATTCAGTAGACTCATTGAGTCTACTTCACCTTCCTGAGATCTTCAGAGAGAGCAGAGCTTCTCTTCTCACTCCAGGTTGCCTACTGGTACTAGGCTTACATCCCGTTCAGGGTGGGAAATCAGCTTTCCACTGAATTGTGAGTTAAAGTGTGTGGTTTCAACTGATAGGGAAGATAAATGTCCCTGGTATGCCAGGCCACTGGCATACCCAAAGTATGTAGGATTTGCATCAAAATCACCAAAAACCCTCTATGGAATGTTCCTGGAAAGCATGTGGGTGTGTCTCTTCTTTTATAAACATCAGATCCTATGAAGACTACAGTGAGGATTGCATTTGGGGTGTATACATTTAAAAATATTGAGACAGACCACATAACGGAGGAAAAAGATATTTGAGCTTGGATTATCTACACTCAATCAGGCACCACTCTTTCTTTCTTTCTTTCTTTCTTTCTTTCTTTCTTTCTTCTTTCTTTCTTCTTTCTTTATTTCTATCTGTATCTAACATCCTGAGAATAAATATCTATGAGTTATTTATTGAATAATTGTACGTGGAGTGACTCATGAGTTCTTGTTAATGTAGAGGATGCCAAATCAGATATCACAAACATTGCTCTTAAATGAGTAACCTAATTAAAAAGACAAACATAAAAGTAAATATGGCACAGATGCTCTAATTCAAGCATGTATTAAGTGCAGTGATATGACAGAATCAGGGAAGATTCCACTGAGGCATCAATGTTTGATCTAGTTTTGAAAAGATGAGTGGCATTTCTCCAGGTGGGTTTGGAGCATTTAGAATATGAAGCAGAATCAGGACACTGGGTCCTGAGTAGTAGAAACAGCACATATAAAGGCACACGGGACTAGAAAAGCCATGGTCTTTTGGGCAACTGCAGAAACTCATTTGGTAAGCATGGAGCTTAAGGATGAGAGCAAGCTAGCAAGATATGCTGGAGGAGTAATTTATAGGTAGATATTTGAAGCCAATTTATGACATATGGACATACATTCTGTTACTATTACTGGATACCAACAGCAGACACTAAATATCAAAGACATTTTTATACTCGTAAATTATTGGTGAGAATTTTACCAATTTTATGGTGAAGTTATATTTTTAAGTATGTAACTTACACAAATTTACCAGACAAGCACTACTAGGCAGGCTCTACATGGAGCCAAAATAAGACAAAGGCAACCAAAATCCAAACTCACCAATTCCATCCATTCTTCCACTTAATAATGTTATAGTCAGAGTATAATATGGGAAGCTGAACTGTGCTATTTCCTCTGGTGAGCTCAGTTCCAGAGCATCTCTCACAGTGTATCTCTCTTCACTAGGTTAAGATAGTGGAAAAATGTACATTCTTACTAGATTTAGATTGTGTAAAAAGTGCATATTTTTTACAACCCAACTTTTTTTTTTTTTTACACAACCTAAGTACAAGTCAACTACTTTACCTTGTGTTCAGCCCAAACATAAATGACCTATTCCAATGCTGAAGAATAAAATGAGTTGCACTGGGCTACTTGAGAGATGCTGTGTTGATCTCCAATGTGTACTTTCTTAAGAGACTTAGGATTAATTTTGATTCTATACAAATTTAATCCTCTACACTCTCCACTTTGGATCCTAACTCTGGTGGAAAATGTAACTTCATGGTATTCAGTTCATAACTTTTTCTTTAGGGGCCCCTAGGTGGCTCAGTCAGTTAGGCATCTGACTCTTGATCTCGGCTCAGGTCACAATCTCATGGTTTTTGAGTTTGAGCCCTATGTCAGGCTATGCACTGCAGAGCCTGCTTGGAATTCTCTCTCTCTCTCCCTCTCTCTCTCTCTCTCTCTCTCCCCCTCTCTCTCTCTCTCTCTGTCCCTCTCCTGCTTGTGTGTTTGCTCTCTCTCTCTCTTAAAATAAAAAAAATTAAAACATTAAAAATAAAATAATCTTTTAAAAAATAAGTTTTCTTAAAAAATACATTTTTTTAATTCTAATAGTTAAAATTTTGAGAAAATAGACAAAAGAATCAATGATGCAATAATTCCACCAATAAGAAGTGTTATTTAATATTAATGAATATTTGTAATCCTTGTAATATCGCTTATCTAAAAAGCAGCAGCAGCTTTATCATCGGAGGAAAGTTCTCAAGAGGAAAATAATAGAATAATAGCAAAACTTGGATGAGGTAGAGTCTGCTTTGTAATGTCTCAAGTTCTTTGACCTTGGTGAATGGAATCATTATGCCATAATTACTGTGCCTATCTTATGCTTTCATCCTGAATGTGCCCAATCTCTTAAGGGACAACGTCATAGTTTATCTAGACCCATGACATTCTGTTGGTGGAAGGAGGAATCTCCAAACTTTTTGTTTGAAAGACAACAGGGTGTTTTTGATAAATATTTGTAAAACTTTTATAGTGACACATTCCTGCAGAAAAGCCTATCACAGCTGGGAAAATCAGTTAAATATCAAGCAGACTGATATTACTGAATTATCTTTTTGTCCACCCAGATAAACACTTAATGGATAACACGGCTCTGCATCTCTGCAGTCATTGGTGTAAATGGCAGAGTCTGGGTGTAGGGAGATCATGAGGGGGAAAGTCTGACTAATGGCACTTGGTTAGGAAATTTGTTGGGATATGTAAAAAGATCAGATCTAAATTGAAAGTCATAAGCCACACCCAGGCCAAAAATTCAAGCTTCTCTAGAACAGGAATGTTGGCTGCTGCCCTATTGTGGCTTATCTGGACTACAGATTCTCACACTATGTGTGAAATGCCACTGATGTGGGAAAGAATAATATATACTGATATTTGAATCTACGATCCACTGAACGCTGGGTAGTGATGTATATCAAATGGAAGATATTATGTAACCACAAAACATTATCATTTCATCTTATAAATGTCTAAACCAAGCATAACTTTTTAATAAGGAATAAAATATAGACTGCTTTTCCAAGACAAATAGAACATCACATGACTTCCAGCAGAGGAATAAATTAGAAGATGTGTGAAAAATTAAGAGTTCCCACAATATATAAATAAATGAAACACTATCTAGAAAATCCTTAAGATGTGGTATTTTTTCCCATGATGAGTCCTTTATTATATTTAGGCTGCTAATAAGATACACATACATTATTTGGCCCAAATGTTAATATCTCATCCTAGATCTGAAAAATGAGAAAAGGGTCTTAAAAGCAAATGAAAAAAGGTCAGAGGAGGTCACAATGCAGAAGCTGAACTTAGTTCAAGTTTAAAGGAAGAGTAGAATTTAAACTAAGACAAGGACAGAGGTGAAATCTTTAGGCAAAGGAACTAGCATCATCAAAGGCACAGAAGTGAGGCTGCTGATGACCCATTTTGAAATCAACAGGCAGACTGATCTAGCCTGAAGAGTGTAGTTATGTTGAAGACAAGAGGCAAAATTAGATTTTTTTTTTTTTTTATGTTTTTATTTTAGAGAGAGAGAGAGAACATGAGCAGTGAGGGGTCAGAGAGAGAGGGAGACACAGAATCGGAAGCAGGATCCAGGCTCTGAGCCATCAGCCCAGAGCCCGACGCGGGGCTCGAACTCACGGACGCGAGATCGTGACCTGAGCTGAAGTCGGACGCTTAACCGACTGAGCCACCCAGGCGCCCCAAGGCAAAATTAGATTTGAGACAGAATGTAGAAGGCCAGAAATGCCAGGTTCAAGAAATTAACATAAAAACAAAATTTTAAACTATTAGTCACAGAGATTTCACAGAATATTCTTATGATTTTATAGTATTTTTTAAAAAACAAAAGTTATAAATCATAAAAGTGATACATTTGCCTAAATCAAAATTTAAAACTTCTATATGATAAAAATCAAAAGATAAGAAATGGTACAGCTTTTTGGAAGACAATTTGCAGTTGCTTACAAAACTAACATATTCTCACCTAATGATGCAGCAATTATCCCTTGCTATTTAACCAAATTAGTTGAAAACTTATGTTACACAAAAGCCTGCACATGTATGTTTTGTTCATAATTGCCAAATAAATATTTATAATTGCCAAAATTTGAAAGCAATCAAGATGTCCTTCAATGGATGAATAGATAAACAACTCTGGTGCATCTAGAAAGTGGAATATAATTCAGTAACAAAAGAAATGAGAGGCGCCTAGGTAGCTCAGTTGGTTAAGTATCTGACTCTTGATTTTGGCTCAGGTCATGATCTCATGGTTCATGAGATGGAGCCCCACTTCAGGCTCTGCATGCTGACCCACTGACAACATGGACCTTGCTTGGGATTCTCCCTCTCTTTCTCTCTCTCTCTGTCCCTCCCCCCGCTCATCCTCTCTCTCTGCCTCTTCCAAAATAAATAAATAAACTGAAAAAAAAAAAAGAATACCTGTTATGAAATGTCATCTAGTAAATAATCCCTAACAGCCATTTTCAACTCTTTATGAAAATCGAGGATGTAGACACCAAAAAAGTTAAATGCTCCCAGAATCGCAGTGACAGTTTAGGCAGAAATTTCTCTATTTTCAGACCAAAGGAAATAAAGAAAAGATTACAGTCTGTGGATTGTTTACATAGTGGAACTGAAATAAAGCAAATCCATTCCCCAGAAAGTAATTAAATAATCCCTTTAGTTCTCCCTGTAGTCTGTTCATTGGTCCAGAGAGGGGACAAAAGACTTTACCAGACAGAACACTTGGCAGCCTCTATCTCCCCTTATGATGCTACTTTTTTTTTTTTTTTTTTTTTTTTTTTTTTTTTTGGTGATGATCATATCTGGGCCCTCTTTACACTTGTAGCCATCAGTATTTCTTGGTCTATATCTTACATATTGAGAGGTCACACTGAGTGAGTAGAGATGCATCCCAGGTCATGAAATCCCCACAAGTAAAGCATCATGGCAGATGTTCTTAGTGTAGAACTCATCTGGGGAACTTGTTCAAAAAGTAGGTTTCCAGCCCTTACTCCTCCTAATACTAAAGACTGTGATGCAGGGAGTCTGGGAGTAGGTCCAAAACTCTGTATTATGATGTTGATTAATTCATGACTACAGTTTGAAAACCACACTGTCATCTAAGCATCATTGAGAAGAGCCTTTGTAACAATCAAACTAGGTACTGCAGTTTTTTCTTCTATTTTATATCTTTTACTCATTTAACCATATATTATGCATTGAAAAAAATCCCAAATCACTTCAGCAAAACTGAAAAGCACAGGAATGGAACTGTAATTCAAACTGACCACCTGACCTTGGTGTAGATTTGAGAAGAGACCCTTATCTAAGTAGAGAAAATGGAGAGGCAAAGGCGCTTCACTTACCTGTTGGTCTGATGGCAAACACTGTTCTGGATATACTTTTCCTTGTTCAACAAGAAGTAAAAAGAAAGATAACAACATGGGATTCATGGGAAAACAATACAAGAGAAAAGGACAAATTTCCCTAGATTCTGAAGGGAAGAATAAACTTCTGGAAACAATATACTATTAAAAGAGAAATAAAATGTCTTAACATTTTTTGATCTCCTCTTTTTTTTTTTTAACGGTTTTTTAATTTATTTTGATACAGGGAGAGACAGAGCATGAACAGGGGAGGGTCAGAGAGAGGGAGACACAGAATCTGAAACAGGCTCCAGGCTCTGAGCTGTCAGCACAGAGCCCGACGCAGGGCTCGAACTCACAGACTGCGAGATCATGACCTGAGCCGAAGTCGGCTATTTAACCAACTGAGCCACCCAGTTGGTTCCTCTTTAAAATATAAGACATGTTTTCTTTTTAATGGATGCAGAAAGTCATAAGAGAAACGTCTGAAATGACTAAATGAGATGAGATGAGAAGGATAGAAGAAAGAGAAGGGGAAGGGGAAATAGAAGAAGGAAGAGAGAAAGAAAATTAAAATACAGTTTCAAAAGAAAGAATAAAATTAAAAAGGCAGAAGATAAATCAGCAATTGAAGGGAAACCATAAAAAGCTCTCCCGTAATACATTTAGAGCTCCAGTCGGCTTATGTTGATGGATAAGTGATGGAGAAATAATGTTGATTGATAAATTCTGTAGCCCAGAGGTATGTGGCTGGCTCAGTCTGTAGAACATGTGACTCTTGGTCTTGGGGTTGTGGGTTTGAGCCCCACATTGGGTGTAGAGATTATTTGAAAATAAAATCTTAAAAGAAAAAAAAAATTGCAGCCCTGGAGGAACGCTCACCCTTGCAGTACTCTCTCCTAATTTTTTCTTTGGATTCCACTACTTTGCTAGGTCCAGGTATGATGTCTAAAACCAAACAGTTTATCCCAGAGTGTAGCTGGAATCTCTTGTTATTTTTTGTAATATAAGATACAACATTTCAGCTCTTTTTATTTAGCAGTTGCAAAAAGTGTCTAAACTGTTTGCATGAAGCGCTTTGCCAGAAGAAACTGTCCTTACCCATCTCCATAAAACAGAGCCACACAGAGCAAAACATAGCTAAGTATCTTGAGTAAATGTTTTTTGCATGGTCAAAAGTCATACTAAATGGTCTGAGTAATTTTGCTTAATGAAGAGAGAACATAAGCCACCCAGAGACAAATATTAGCTGTCATCATACCCTGGTCCATTATCTTCTATCTAGGATCTGTAAGTGATCCTTTAATAACTATTCAAAATGTTGTAAATATTCTGTAAATTACATGTATGAAAATTATTATAGTATATATGTTATATATAAGATAGAATAATTACACATATTTATATTTACATTATGCACATACACATTTTTAATGTTAAAAAGTCTTAAAAAGAAAACTGTAAGAACTCCAGGAAATACATCCATATGTTAGTAGCAATTGTCTATTGTTGGTTAAATTTTTGAAGGATTTTATTTTCTTGTTTCTGGATTTTCCAAATATTCTACAGTTACAGCTCTTTTAAAAATTAGGAAGAGAGATCAAAATATGTATAAATGGACATAATTATTGATTATATTCCTCAAATTGTATTTTAAAAATAAAGGCACAAAACTTCTTCCAACCATAATGAAATAACAAAAGAACTGAACTTAACTTCCTGCTGGGAAAAATATATGAAACAACTGCTTCCAGATATGGGAAAACAGAAAATGCAGGACTGGGATTCCGAAGAGAAGGGAAAAAACATAGATGATCTTTATATTTACATTGGCTTTCTGCTTGTGACCAATTACCAAACATAAATACAGAGTGGGGAAATGCAGAGAAAGCAGTTGGTGACCCTGAGTTGAGAAGATGGGGATCAAATCAGGGGAGGCAGCTAGAAATTTTGGGACAAAGTTCCTAAAAGTAGGCACTTAGAAATTTAAATAAAAAAAAAAAAAAAAAAAAAAAAGAGGTCTGCACAGGGGTCCCATTGAGTCTAGGTTGTATTTATGTAGGGCTAACGAACACAGAAGTAGGTCTCCTTGTAGCATAGACAAACAAGTTCTATTAATTTAACTTTCCTGCAGATAATAACCATAAAATCTGGACGAAATGCCAAAGAAATTATCTGAAAAAAATTGGATAGGACAAAACATCAGGTAGATTCTGGAACTGGAAGAAGGTAAATTTTTTATGCACCTTTTAGCTTGAGAGCAAGCTATACTTGGCAGCAGGGAGATGGCTAAAACTTGGTAGAAAACACTATGGCTTTCAGGCCTGAAAACCCAAAGAACAACTGCTAGAAAGTGAGGGGTATCCAGAAACAGAACACACTAAAGAGGGAGTGCCACAGATTCTGCCTAAATCTCTGGATGACCCATGAGCTATGAATGCATGGAGCCAACTGTAAGCCATCTGACTAATAAAAAAACCAAACTGAAGGTTGAGCGGTTATCCAAAAGGCATAGTTTTCAGTCTGAGTTCAACCAAAGTAAATGTCTTCAAAAACAAAATAAACTGCTTTGTCAGAGTGCCAGAAATCCAAGCAATGAATGAATAAAAGGCAGTTTTTTCTAACTTATAAATTTCTTTAAAAGATAATTAACTGTTTGGGGTGCCTGGGGTGGCTCAGTCGGTTAAGTATGTGACTTTAGAGGCTCAGGACATTATCTCACTGTTTGTGAGTTAGAGTCTTCCAAACCCCACCTTTCCCCCACCATGTGGCTCTGTGCTGACAGCTCAGAGCCTGGAACTTGCTTTGGATTCTTTGTCTCCCTCTCTCTCTGCCTGTCCTCTGCTCCTGCTCTCTCTCTTTTCTTAAAGATAACTATTTAAAGAAAAAATAAACACCATTGAACAAAATGGTATAGCTAATAAGCCAGCAGTGGAAATAAAATGGCATATTCAATTTCAGATATTCAATTAATCTGTAAAAGGTAAGAAAAGAAAAAAATAACACATGAAATAATTAGAAAATAAATTCAATATGCTGGATTTAAACCCAAATGTATCAATAATTACATTAGATGCAAAATTAGTAAACACTAATTTAAACCCAAATGTATCAATAATTACATTAGATGCAAAATTAGTAAACACTAATTAAGAGGCACAGATTGTCAAAGTCTTGATTTAAAGAAAAGATCTACATTAAACATTAAAAATACAGATTATTAGTAAGAGGATGAAAAACATACCATGAAAGCATGAATCAAAAGAACACTGACATGCCTATATAAATATTGGACGAAGTAGATTTCAGAATAAGGAATATTATCAGGGATAAAGAGGTATGTTTCATGATGATAAAGCAGTTTGCTCATCAAAAAAATAAAATAAAATAAATCACAATCTTAAATGTGTATGTACCCAATAACAAAGTTTCAAAGCAAAAACTTAAAGAACAAAAAAGGGAAAATAGACAAAATCCCAATTACAGTTGGAGGTTTCAACATTTTTTTTCTCAGTAATTGATAGAAGTAAATGGAAATCAGCCAAAATACTGATAACTTCAACAACATTATCAAATGGCTTGATCAAACTGACATTTATAGAACATACCATCCAATAACAGAAGAATATACATTTTTTTTCAATTTCACACTAAAGATTGCCTCAGAGAGACTATATGCTTGTCCATAAAATAAGTCTTAGTAAATTGGAGAAGACTGGTAAATACACAATATATTCTCTAACATAGAACTCAATCAGGAATTAATAACAGAAAACTAAGAGGGAAATCTTCAAATATTTGTGAATGTAAAGTTACAGTTCTAAATATCCCATATACTTAAGAAAAAAATCCCAAAGGAAATTAGGAAATATTTTGAACTAAGTGAAAATGAAAATATAACATGTCAAAATCAGTGAGTACAATTACTTTTTTTAGGTCAATTTATTGCTTTAGATGTTTATATTATAAAATAAAAGGTTTAAAATCAATAGTCACTAATAGGCCATAAGAGTTTATAGAGATTTTTTTTTTTTTTTTGCAGGAATTGTTAGTTATTTTATTTTATTTTATTTTTTTATTTTTTAATATATGAAATTTACTGTCAAATTGGTTTCCATACAACACCCAGTGCTCATCCCAAAAGGTGCCCTCCTCAATACCCATCACCCACCCTGCCCTCCCTCCCACCCTGCCCTCCCTCCCACCCCCCATCAACCCTCAGTTTGTTCTCAGTTTTTAACAGTCTCTTATGCTTTGGCTCTCTCCCACTCTAGCCTCTTTTTTTTTTTTTTTTTTTTTTCCTTCCCCTCCCCCATGGGTTTCTGTTATGTTTCTCAGGATCCACATAAGAGTGAACACATATGGTATCTGTCTTTCTCTGTATGGCTTATTTCACTTAGCATCACACTCTCCAGTTCCATCCATGTTGCTACAAAAGGCCATATTTCATTTTTTCTCATTGCCACGTAGTATTCCATTGTGTATATAAACCACAATTTCTTTATCCATTCATCAGTTGATGGACATTTAGGCTCTTTCCATAATTTGGCTATTGTTGAGAGTGCCGCTATAAACATTGGGGTACAGGTGCCCCTATGCATCAGTACTCCTGTATCCCTTGGGTAAATTCCTAGCAGTGCTATTGCTGGGTCATAGGGTAGGTCTATTTTAATTTTCTGAGGAACCTCCACACTGCTTTCCAGAGCGGCTGCACCAATTTGCATTCCCACCAACAGTGCAAGAGGGTTCCTGTTTCTCCACATCCTCTCCAGCATCTATAGTCTCCTGATTTCTTCATTTTGGCCACTCTGACTGGCGTGAGGTGATATCTGAGTGTGGTTTTGATTTGTATTTCCCTGATAAGGAGCGACGTTGAACATCTTTTCATGTGCCTGTTGGCCATCCGGATGTCTTCTTTAGAGAAGTGTCTATTCATGTTTTCTGCCCATTTCTTCACTGGGTTATTTGTTTTTCGGGTGTGGAGTTTGATGAGCTCTTTATAGATTTTGGATACTAGCCCTTTGTCCGTTGTGTCATTTGCAAATATCTTTTCCCATTCCGTTGGTTGCCTTTTAGTTTTGTTGGCTGTTTCCTTTGCTGTGCAGAAGCTTTTTATCTTCATAAGGTCCCAGTAATTCACTTTTGCTTTTAATTCCCTTGCCTTTGGGGATGTGCCGAGTAAGAGATTGCTACGGCTGAGGTCAGAGAGGTCTTTTCCTGCTTTCTCCTCTAAGGTTTTGATGGTTTCCTGTCTCACATTCAGGTCCTTTATCCATTTTGAGTTTATTTTTGTGAATGGTGTGAGAAAGTGGTCTAGTTTCAACCTTCTGCATGTTGCTGTCCAGTTCTCCCAGCACCATTTGTTAAAGAGACTGTCTTTTTTCCATTGGATGTTCTTTCCTGCTTTGTCAAAGATGAGTTGGCCATACGTTTGTGGGTCTAGTTCTGGGGTTTCTATTCTATTCCATTGGTCTATGTGTCTGTTTTTATGCCAATACCATGCTGACTTGATGATGACAGCTTTGTAGTAGAGGCTAAAGTCTGGGATTGTGATGCCTCCTGCTTTGGTCTTCTTCTTCAAAATTACTTTGGCTATTCAGGGCCTTTTGTGGTTCCATATGAATTTTAGGATTGCTTGTTCTAGTTTCGAGAAGAATGCTGGTGCAATTTTGATTGGGATTGCATTGAATGTGTAGATAGCTTTGGGTAGTATTGACATTTTGACAATATTTATTCTTCCAATCCATGAGCAGGGAATGTCTTTCCATTTCTTTATATCTTCTTCAATTACCTGCATAAGCTTTCTATAGTTTTCAGCATACAGATCTTTTACATCTTTGGTTAGATTTATTCCTAGGTATTTGATGCTTCTTGGTGCAATTGTGAATGGGATCAGTTTCTTCATTTGTCTTTCTGTTGCTTCATTGTTAGTGTATAAGAATGCAACTGATTTCTGCACATTGATTTTGTATCCTGCAACTTTGCTGAATTCATGTATCAGTTCTAGCAGACTTTTGGTGGAGTCTATCGGATTTTCCATGTATAATATCATGTCATCTGCAAAAAGCGAAAGCTTGACTTCATCTTTGCCAATTTGGATGCCTTTGATTTCCTTTTGTTGTCTGATTGCTGATGCTAGAACTTCCAGCAGTATGTTAAACAAGAGCGGTGACAGTGGGCATCCCTGTCGTGTTCCTGATCTCAGGGAAAAAGCTCTCAGTTTTTCCCCGTTGAGGATGATGTTAGCTGTGGGCTTTTCATAAATGGCCTTTATGATCTTTAAGTATGTTCCTTCTATCCCGACTTTCTCAAGGGTTTTTATTAAGAAAGGGTGCTGGATTTTGTCAAAGGCCTTTTCTGCATCGATTGACAGGATCATATGGTTCTTCTCTTTTTTTTTGTTAATGTGATGTATCACGTTGATCGATTTGCGAATGTTGAACCAGCCCTGCATCCCAGGAATGAATCCCACTTGATCATGGTGAATAATTCTTTTTATATGCTGTTGAATTCGATTTGCTAGTATCTTATTAAGAATTTTTGCATCCATATTCATCAGGGATATTGGCCTGTAGTTCTCTTTTTTTACTGGGTCTCTGTCTGGTTTAGGAATCAAAGTAATACTGGCTTCATAGAATGAGTCTGGAAGTTTTCCTTCCCTTTCTATTTCTTGGAATAGCTTGAGAAGGATAGGTATTATCTCTGCTTTAAACGTCTGGTAGAACTCCCCTGGGAAGCCATCTGGTCCTGGACTCTTATTTGTTGGGAGATTTTTGATAACCGATTCAATTTCTTCGCTGGTTATGGGTCTGTTCAAGCTTTCTATTTCCTCCTGATTGAGTTTTGGAAGAGTGTGGGTGTTTAGAAATTTGTCCATTTCTTCCAGGTTGTCCAATTTGCTGGCATATAATTTTTCATAGTATTCCCTGATAATTGCTTGTATCTCTGAGGGATTGGTTGTAATCATTCCATTTTCACTCATGATTTTATCTATTTGGGTCATCTCCCTTTTCTTTTTGAGAAGCCTGGCTAGAGGTTTGTCAATTTTGTTTATTTTTTCAAAAAACCAACTCTTGGTTTCGTTGATCTGCTCTACAGTTTTTTTAGATTCTATATTGTTTATTTCTGCTCTGATCTTTATTATTTCTCTTCTTCTGCTGGGTTTAGGCTGCCTTTGCTGTTCTGCTTCTATTTCCTTTAGGTGTGCTGTTAGATTTTGTATTTGGGATTTTTCTTGTTTCTTGAGATAGGCCTGGATTGCAATGTATTTTCCTCTCAGGACTGCCTTCGCTGCATCCCAAAGCGTTTGGATTGTTGTATTTTCATTTTCGTTTGTTTCCATGTATATTTTAATTTCTTCTCTAATTGCCTGGTTGACCCACTCATTCGTTAGTAGGGTGTTCTTTAACCTCCATGCTTTTGGAGGTTTTCCAGACTTTTTCCTGTGGTTGATTTCAAGCTTCATAGCATCGTGGTCTGAAAGTATGCATGGTATAATTTCAATTCTTGTAAACTTATGAAGGGCTGTTTTGTGACCCAGTATATGATCTATCTTGGAGAATGTTCCATGTGCACTCGAGAAGAAAGTATATTCTGTTGCTTTGGGATGCAGAGTTCTAAATATATCTGTCAAGTCCATCTGATCCAATGTATCATTCAGGGCCCTTGTTTCTTTATTGACTGTGTGTCTAGATGATCTATCCATTTCTGTAAGTGGGGTGTTAAAGTCCCCTGCAATGACCACATTCTTATCAATAAGGTTGCTTATGTTTATGAGTAATTGTTTTATATATCTGGGGGCTCGGGTATTTGGCGCATAGACATTTATAATAGTTAGCTCTTCCTGGTGGATAGACCCTGTGATTATTATATAATGCCCTTCTTCATCTCTTGTTACAGCCTTTAATTTAAAGTCTAGTTTGTCTGATATAAGTATGGCTACTCCAGCTTTCTTTTGGCTTCCAGGAGCATGATAAATAGTTCTCCATCCCCTCACTCTCAATCTAAAGGTGTCCTCAGATCTAAAATGAGTCTCTTGTAGACAGCAAATAGATGGGTCTTGCTTTTTTATCCATTCTGATACCCTATGTCTTTTAGTTGGTGCATTTAATCCATTTACATTCAGTGTTATTATAGAAAGATATGGGTTTAGAGTCATTGTGATGTCTGTATGTTTTATGCTTGTAGTGATGTCTCTGGTACTTTGTCTCACAGGATCCCCCTTAGGATCTCTTGTAGGGCTGGTTTCGTGGTGACAAATTCCTTCAGTTTTTGTTTGTTTGGGAAGACCTTTATCTCTCCTTCTATTCTAAATGACAGACTTGCTGGATAAAGGATTCTCGGCTGCATATTTTTTCTGTTTAGCACACTGTAGATATCGTGCCAAGCCTTTCTGGCCTGCCAAGTTTCAAAGGAGAGATCAGTCACGAGTCTTATAGGTCTCTCTTTATATGTGAGGGCACGTTTATCCCTTGCTGCTTTCAGAATTTTCTCTTTATCCTTGTATTTTGCCAGTTTCACTATGATATGTCGTGCAGAAGATCGATTCAAGTTACGTCTGAAGGGAGTTCTCTGTGCCTCTTGGATTTCAATGCCTTTTTCCTTCCCCAGTTCAGGGAAGTTCTCAGCTATAATTTGTTCAAGTACCCCTTCAGCACCTTTCCCTCTCTCTTCCTCCTCTGGGATACCAATTATGCGTATATTATTTTTTTTTAGTGTATCACTTAGTTCTCTAATTTTCCCCTCATACTCCTGGATTTTTTTATCTCTCTTTCTTTCAGCTTCCTCTTTCTCCATAACTTTATCTTCTAGTTCACCTATTCTCTCCTCTGCCTCTTCAAGCCGAGCCATCGTGGATTCCATTTTGTTTTGCATTTCGTTTAAAGCGTTTTTCAACTCCTCGTGACTGTTCCTTAGTCCCTCGATCTTTGTGGCAAGAGATTCTCTGCTGTCCTGTATACTGTTTTCAAGCCCAGCGATTAATTTTATGACTATTATTCTAAATTCACTTTCTGTTATATTATTTAAATCCTTTTTGATCAGTTCATTAGCTGTTGTTATTTCCTGGAGATTCTTCTGAGGGGAATTCTTCCGTTTGGTCATTTTGGAGAGTCCCTTGCGTGGTGAGGACCTGCAGTGCACTTCCCCTGTGCCTCTTCCGTGGGCCTCTAGTCTGCGCTTGACTCCGGAGACTCCCTTCTGCTAATCCTCTGGCGGTTTTCTGGGTTCTTTAGGCAGGTGTAGGTGGAATCTAAGTGATCGGCAGGACGCGCTGTGAGCCCCGCGTCCTCCTACGCCGCCATCTTCCGGAACCGAGATTTTTTTTTAAAAAAAGAGCAAATTAAACCCAAAGTAAGTAGAGGAGAGAAATAATGAAGACAAGAGAAGGAAAGAATGGAATAGAATTTAAAAATAAGTAAATAAATAAAATTAAAAAACTGAGTTTTTGAGAAAAAAATCAAAAAATTCACATTCTAGTGTCAAGAAAAACAGAAAAGATACAAATTACCAATATTAGGATTGAAAGAATGGGCATCACTACAGGTACCACAGATATTAGTAGGATAATAACAACAATATTTTAGACAATTCAATGTAAAATAATTCAACACTTGGGTGAAATAGAAACATTCCTTGACAGATAAAAGTTAACAAAACCAAATGAAAGAACCAAGTAAAAGAAATAGAATTTGTAATTCAAAATCTTCCCATGAGAAAACTGGTAGATTGTTATCCTTGTGAATTCTACCAATGATTTAAGGAAGAAATAAAACCAATGCCACACAAAGTCTTTCAGAAAATAGAGGAGAAAGAAAAACTTATGAATCTATTATCCAAACAAAGGCATAAGATATATGTCCTCAGGCTAGGGAAACAAAAGCAAAAACAAACTATTGGAACTACACCAAAATAAAAAGCTTTTGCACAGCAAAGGAAACTTTAAAAAAAACAAAAAGGCAACCTACTGAATGGGAGGACATGTTTTGTCCAAATCATATGTCTGATAAGGGTTTTATATCCAAAATATGTAAAGAACTTATACAACTCAACACCAACAAAACAAATAATCTGGTTAAAAGATGGGCAGAGGACCTGAATACACATTTTCCCAAAAACACATACTGATGGCCAACCAGACACATGAAAAGTTCAATATCACTAATCATAAGGAAAATGCAAATCAAAATCACAATGAAATATCACCTCACACCATTCAGAAGGTCAGTATCAAAAAAGAAAGAAACAAGTGTTGATGAAGATGTAGAGAAAAAGAAACCCTTGTGCACTGTTGGTGGGAATGTAAATTGGCACAGCTACTATGGAAACAGTATGGAAACTCTCCAAAAAAGTAAAAATAGAAATGCTATATGATCCAATAATTCTACTACCGAGTATTTACCCAAAGAAAACAAAAACACTAACTCAAAAAGATACATGCCCCCCTATATTTACTGTGGCTTTTCTTATAATAGCCCAAATATGGAAGCAACCTAAGCATCCAATGATAGATGAAAGGATAAAGAAGATAAGGTAGATACACACAGTGGAATATTACTAAGCCATAAACATGAATGAGAGCTTCCCATTTGTAACAACATGGAGGGACCCAGTGGATATTACGCTAAGTGAAATTAGCAGAGAGAAAGACAAACACCATATAATTTCGCCTACATGTGGAACCTAAAAATAAAACAAATGAATAAACAAACAAACAAAGCAGAAATAGACCTATAAATACAGAGAAGAAACTGGGGGAATGGGCAAAATGGCTGTCGGGGAATGGGAGGTACAGGCTTCCAATTATGGAATGAATAAATCATTGGGATGAAAGGCACAGTATAGGGAATATAGTCAATGGTATTATAATAGTATTGTATGGTGACAGACGATACCTATATTTGTGGTGAGTGCAGCATAACATACAGAATTATTGAATCACTATGTTGTATACCTGAAACTAATGTAACATTGTGTGTCAACTATACTTCAATTAAAAAATAATATAAAATGACAGAACAATATCTCTTACAAACATACATTCAAAAATTCATTTATTAGAATACCATATCTAGTTACACTAAAATCAGAATATAGCATAATCAAGTAGAGTTTATGCCAAGAAAGCAACACTGATTTTATATTTGGAAATTAATCAGTATAAGTAATCATATTAACCAAATAACAAGAAAACCATTAATTATTTCAATAGATACAGAAAAAAATTTTCATAATCTTCAATACCCATTCATGGTAAAAGTTCAGCATTTTTTCCCCTGTATCCATGGAATGCTACTTTCCATGGCTAGATTTCCCTCCTTTTGTAATACTACTGATATCTGAAATTGAGAATATCAAAAGTAAAACATAATTTCCAGATTCACCTACTGTCTATAGGGGTAACAATTAAATATGAACAAATACTGGGGCGCCTGGGTGGCTCAGTCGGTTAAGTGTTTGACTTCGGCTCAGGTCATGATCTCACAGCTTGTGAGTTCGAGCCCAACGTCGGGCTCTGTGCTGACAGCTCAGAACCTGGAGCCTGCTTCGGATTCTGTGTCTCCATCTCTCTCTGCCCCTCCCCTACTCACACTCTGTCTCTCTCTCAAAAAAAAATAAATAAACATCAAAAAAAAAATTTTTTTAAATGAACAAATGCTACAATCAAAAAGAATGAAATCTTGCCATTTGCAACAATGTGGATGGAACTAGAGTGTATAATGTTAAGTGAAGGAAGTCAGTCAGAGAAAGACAAATATTGTATGATTTCACTCATATGTGAAATTTAAGATACAAAGCAGATGAACATTAGGGAACGGAAGCAAAAATAGTATAAAAACAGAGAGGGAGACAAACCATAAGAGACTCTTAAACAGAACAAACTGAGGATTGCTGGAGGGGCTTTGGGTGGGGGATGGGCTAAATGGGAGAAGGGCATTAAGGAGGACGCTTGGGATGAGCACTGGGTATTATATGTAAGTGATGAATCACTGAATTCTATTCCTGAAATCATTATTACACTATACGTTAACTAAGTTGGATTTAAATTTTAAAAAATATACTAGATTGTATGACAACTTGTGTTCGATAAATTCCATCTGAAATTCTTTATTATCTCTCAGCTTCTAGACTCTCTGATCCGTTTTACCAAGAATTGAAGAATCATTTGGACTTTAGTTTCCTTCTTAGAAGTCTGTAGCAAATACAAATTATTATTCAAGTCAGTGGTCCCAGGAATTAACCTCAAAGTCATTTACAAAGTATTCCTTGATTACCTGAATGCTTTCAAGTTTGAGGCATGCAATGTTATGCTCTTGACTGGAATGCCCTCTCCTTTTTCTATATACAGGAGTTTACAAACTTTTTCCAGATAGTAAATATTTTAGGCTTTGCAGGCAAGAGGGTCTCTGTTTCAAATATTTAACCCTGCTGTTTTAGTGTGAAAATAGTCATATGGAATACATAAGCAAATCTATGCAGCTGTGTTCCAATAAAACTTTATTTACAAAAACAAGCAGTGACCTGCATTTGGTGTGTGGGCCATAGTTTACTGACCTTGTTCTTTGTATCTTTTCACTCATTCAAAAGATTGCTCAAAACCTATTTTATAGTTATGACTTGGAAGACCAAGCCACCTTGCTTACTGTCTCTAATATTTGCAGTCATTCTGGAAGAATAAATAAGAAATTTAACTAAAAGTATGTGGAGGAACTACTAAGAAATGTTATCTGTTTATTTGCCTTCTTTCTGCTATTAGAGTTAAATTACTAAGGACTAGAATCCCAGGTCTCCCATTTCTATGCACACAAAAGATGAACAAAAAATAAATCATGATTATAGTAATGAAGATGATGCTAATGTAAACTTTTAAAAAGTATGCAATGAGTGCCTATAATGAAAAAATCTCAGTAAAGACAAGAACATACACTTTAAAACTTTGCTTCATCCGTTCCTGGAAGGATCAGGTAGTTTGTAGCATAGCTAAAGGAAAAACAGACACCCACGCAATGTTAAGCTTCTTTCTTTGGTTTCTAAGACTGGATGAATGGACACAATGAAAAATAATATATAAATAAAATCCAGCATACAGTATGTGCATAAGGCTATGTTTGGTACATATATGTTTATGTGTGTAATATATGTAAATATGTTTTATATTTACAACACTTATTTGGGCTACTTGATAAGAATTGCAATAAAGAATTCATCCAAGAACAAATACCAGCATTAAAACACAACACAAGTGCTTTTAATTAAGAGTTAGTTTTAAAATGTTAGCTAAATACTTCCACAACATTCCATTCTCCCTAATAATCCACTGACAAGCTCTCTTGATCAAGGTCCTATGTATCTTCAGCAGTGAGATAAACCTCATTCCAATAAAAAAGTGGTCATATTATTATAGTTCCCTGGATACTGCATTTAGCACACATAAAGGTCACACATCTCTGCCTTGCTGGAGAGCACTGGCTCACACATGATTTGTTGGATATGCCTAAGAGAGTCCTGGGGCAGTTTGGCTTATTTGGAAGTCACGAGAATTGAACCTACTTTTCCATTCCCATACTAAAGCCTCCATGCAGTGCTGGTCATTACCATTCCCTCTGACCATGCTTGTGTTGAAGTCATAAGTGAGCCTCCCAAAAGCAGCCTGGTGTTTCTCCCTCCCATACAAATTGTCAGAGTCTAAAGTCTCCTCAGCTAAATCAAAAAACTTTTACAAATGTATATTAGAAGAAATATAAAGTATCAACACAGGCAGGCAGGCAGAAACCTATATTTTTAGTGCCTTTGCTCCCCAACCTAACTCTCCTTTGGTTAACATTTAATTAGCTTTTCAGGGTACATTCTTGACAAGTGTTCATTGCTGTATTTTCACTGCCTAGCACAATTCCTATTATATGTCTGTTTAAGAAGCAAATCTGTTATCTTAAAAGGACAAATACAAATTTACAAGAATTTGCATTCCATCTCTCAATTGTAATCTATCTTACTATCTATTATGAGATTATTTTCAAAATTTCAAGTTGAACTTCTTTTGCTTTTTTTTTTTTTTTTTTTTTTTTTGGATCAACCAATACCGTATGGCTAGGGTAGAATGATTAATATAAGAGATTAAAAAAATACTCTTTTTATCTCTACTAAGAAGGAAAACAAAGGCCCACAAGGGAGAATATACTTTCCATTTCAATCTCAAAGCTCTCATAATTCATTCATGAAAAATCTCTTTTCTTTATAAAATTTAGGAAAGCAAAGGGAATTTATCCTAGCTTATTAAATAGAATACCTTCATACTTGCCTGTGTTATGTGTATTTTTCTTTTCAGTCCACATAAATTTGAGCACAGACATGGCATGCCTGGACAAAAATGTTATAGTTTAAGGAGTCATTTGCATTCCAGATTCCAAATGAATTTACTCTTTTCCATATTTAGAATCAACATTTGGAGTAGTCAGGCTTCCATGAGCCCTGCCAACTGCACTAATGATTCAGGTAAAGGGAGACCCCACAAAACTGAGGCACCAGTCCTTGCAGCTATGGATAACAGTCTTCCTGAGCACTATTGAGGCAGGGAGGGGGTACTATTTGTCTTTCTGTATTTGATCCCTTATGTGTGAGAAATATATGCCGCTGTGGCTTGTCCAGACTGCTCTAACTCCACTACCCCAAGGTTGCCTTTTGGTTCTTTCTTTTCTCAGTAGTGCAGTTTCTAAAGGAAGCTGATATGTTCTTACTTTAGTTGGAAGAGAATGCTATTCAAGCGTTGAATAGAGTGCAGCGGAGACAATTTACATTCTGTCAAAATTCTCAGAGCAAGAAGATAAAAAGTGAATCAAAAGAAAAGGGGGAAAATGTGAGTGAACTAATCACTGTTGTTAACGGGTGCCCATCATGTGCCCTACACTGTGCAGGCCGTGTAAACCAACAAATGAAAGGTTAGATAGATATTTTAAAAAGAGTTATTTTTCTTCACTTGTTTATAATCTAATGGAGAGGTAAAATTTACCCATCTGGAATAGCAGAAGTATAAATATCACTGATACTTATACTAAGTGTAATAGACATTCAAAAGCGTGGGATAGATTGTGTTATATTGTTATGTAGAGTTAACTGTGATTTTCCTGTGAGTGACATTCAAAAGGAATGTTTGTTGGCAACCTAAGCACTTACTAAGACATCATCTTACTTATTCAAACTGCCAGAATTAAACCCTTCTCTCAGAGCTAAAGCTAAAGCAATCAACCAAACTCTGGAGCTGGACCTTTGCATGCAAGTTTTGACTTTGTTAGATGTGTGGCCCCGGGTGAGTTACTTGCCCTCTTGTGCTTTGGTTTCCACATTTATGAAGTGAAGTATTTCTAGAATGTTCCTCATAGGATTATAGTGAGGATTGAATAAATTCATATCATCTCGAGTGCCTACAGGTACCATAGAAGTATTCACTATTATTTCCAGTAAGGTGCCTGATCGTGAGCATTGTATATTGACTATTATTTCTGGTTTCTATCACCACATGGCTGACCTTCCCCAAAACATCACCTATAATAAGGGAACGATAGACAGGCACAGTGTCTTGCAATTAGAAATTGTACAATTGCTGAATGAAAGAATCCAAGGCAAGCAGGGTACAGATAGTTTAAGTGTGCCAAGAAGGCAGAGGAATATACGATGTGACAAAATTGGCCCGATTCTTCCATTTCTTTGAGTGAGGAAATGGTTATCTTAGAGAGTTAAGATTTCACATCCCCAGGTTGACAATTAAGATCAAACCATTGCAACTATGTGACGGCGTGCTGTTTTTTATGGCTGGCTTTGCTATCTGAGCCTGCGCCAGCCAGAGAAGGCCCGTGTGGACCACTACTTCTTTCTCCCTGAAGGTGTCGTAAGGATGAATTTGCTCAGTGTCCTGAGATTTTGAAAGATCATCGTCAGTGCTGCACTGCGGGCAAGCAGTAGGAAATTAGACAGGATAACCATATTTCCTCAAATCAATCAGCTACTAGTTTCATTTTCTTTACAGGGAAATTTTATACTCCCTTTTCTGCTAATGAAAAACCAGAAAGTTCATACCTACATCTGCAGCTAAAAGACGAATGCCCAGTTTGCCTTGGAATAGAAGATAATAGTCTCAGAAAATAGCATATTTTACATGTTGTTATGTTTTGAAAAGCATTTATTGTCATGTTTACCTAATTTGCATGTGCCTTCATAAGGTAGGAAAAGCAGTTGCCTGTATCTTCACTTTTGGTGAGGAAACTGACGTAAAGGCATGAAATTTTTATCCAGTCACTTTTCCACACCAAAAATGGTGTGGAATGTGTATTTTAGATGAGCCTCAATTCCTTTTTAGATGAGTCTCAGTTCCTTTCTTTCTCTAATCTTCATGACTAAAAACATGAATTTTCACTTTCACAAATGCTATAGAACTGCAAATTTTAAATTACTTAGACAAAAGGTCTTAATTTGACTCCTTAATTTATATTTTACCGAATTGTATTTGTATCCAAAGGGAATGAAAAACAATTATTTGCTCTTTCTCCCAAGTCCTTTTGAGCCCTGTTCAATAAAGGAGAGTCCCACAGTTCCATAAATGAACACACAACTTCAAATTATATTATCTGTCTCCACGAATTTCCTTCTCATTACTTCTTAGACCTTAACCCTACATAATTGATAATAAGTGGTGACTAGTTCCCACTCCACCCCTGCTCTTCCCCAGGTTACAGATAAGGAAAAAAAATGCCCGTAAAGAGGAGGAAGTACCAAGAGTTTTTCTGAACTGATAGAAAATGCTCATACTCCATTCTTTTTTAAAAATAATTTATTTTTTAAGTTTATTTATTTATTTTGAAAGAGAGACAGAGAGAATCCCAAGCTGGCTCAGCACTGTCAGCACAAAGCCCGAGGCAGAGCTCAATCTCACCAACTTGGAGATCATGACCTGAGCCAAAACCAAGAGTCTGATGCTTAACCAACTAACCAGGTGAGCCACCCAGCCGCCCCTCCATTTTTATCGAGTCATTAATTTATTTTTACATTCCACAAGATATTTACTAAGAACCTATCATGAGCAAAAGCTCTGGAACAAGTGCTGAGAAAACAGATTTAAAAGATAATAATAAAATTTAAGAAGTAAGTACAATAAAACAGGGGCTGCAAGCACTTCTGTCCAGTAGGAGATCTCAACTGCAATGTTGTATTTACATTGTATGTTAAATGCTCTGGGATGTCTAAGGACGGCTTCCTGGGGAGTGATATTAACATAGGAAAGATCATTTGAGAAAGAGGAAACATCTGTTTCCACTGAATGCCACCGGGTCCACTGCAAGTTGTCATGGTGGAAAAGGTAGAAAATAAGGGCTGGGAAGACATGGTGTTCCCCTTCCCCATCCAATGAGGTTTCCCTATAGAAGAAATCAGCATTAAGGCAGCTTTGAAGGGAAAGACTACAAGCTGAGATAAATGGGTGGGGCCGGTGGGGGCTTCCATTCACCTTTCACCTTGGAGTTCTGGGAAGCAATGCCCCAATGCCCAAGGCAAGTCTGGACACTTCCCTTGACTACTTCAGCTCCACACGTGTTTCCAGATTCAATGGACAAGTTAGGCAGAAATCAGTAACCCTGAGCGATAAGAAAAAGTATGCAAACAAAGCACAAGAAAGGTGAGGCCCTGGTCAAGAGCAACAGAGGAGAAAATAGATACAAATAGAAAGGAAGACTGACAAAGTGTTATTTTATCTGCTGTTTTTCCCTGTGCTGAGATTATAAGACTTTTAGGAAGCAAGAATGGATTTTAAAAAGCTGATATAGGTAAATAAGATTTGCTTGTTTTACTGTTGATAGGATTTTATCTGTCTTTTGTTATTTTGCTTTTTTCTTTCTTCCTTTGCTTTATGTTTTTGAAGCAACTGATACCCTCCCAGAGGGGGACTTTTCACAGAGATACAAAAAAAAAAAAAAAAAAAAAGTCAAATGAATATCTCTTAATCTAATAGTCTAACCAGTTCTGATATACTCAATGACAGTAAGTAAATAAATGAATAAGCAACAAATAAATAAATGGCTTCAGTAGTTTTAACATTATAAACAGGACACTGACAAACTGTGGTCTGGAATAGAATGATGACAGATTCAAAGTGGGGAATGATAAGGAATGACAAAGGGATGAGTCTATTAGTACTAATGTGTCTAAAAGGAGGGACACTTAAGTGCTGACAGTGCAGAGCCTGCTTGGGATTCTCTCTCTTTCCCTTTCTCTGCCCCTCCCCTGCTCATGTGAACTCTCTCTCTCTCTCAAAATAAGTAAACTTTATAGTATATGTAAAAGGAAAATTCCAGGTTCATCTCAGTCTCAGCACGTGGTGAGGGCTGTTTCAGAACTCTAGAGGAGCATCAGATTCAGGCTATGATCTAGGCTGAGGCCTTAGCTACATAACTATAAAGGGAAGTTAGTATGAGAGATGTTCAAGTGATATTTCTTTTGGAGCAGTAGTTAATCTTTAATTAGAATATTGGGAATGAGGTGAGAATTGGAGGTGAAATATAACTCTATGTTAGTGGAATTCTTTTTATATTAGCTAAATTCTTAATGTTGAGTGATATTAAGGATAAAAGTAATCAAATATTTTTTAACATGACATGTCTGCAATTGTTGATTAGCGGTCTGTAGTATATGATAATTATTGTAAGATAGGGTTTAGAAGCTTAGGACAAGAACCTGAGCTCCTGGTGGGAAATAAACATGACTATCTTCCCATCCCAGTATAATCCACTGGGTTTTTCTTGGGGGTGAAGGGCTGTCTACTCTTATTAGTCAGACCTCCACTTTGATTGATGGGCCTCAGCCACTCAGACTTTTAAATATTCTGAATAACATCCTTAGAATCATCTCCATCCCTGAAATGTGATCTAATAACAAGAACAACAGCTCTGGTCAAGTGATATTGTTTGCTGCCAGCTGAATATTGTATAGAGCAATCATGCTGTTGTAATACTGTCTCTCCAGATAGTGAGACCCATCAGCTAGTAGGATCTCCTGGGAACTGTTTTACTAATATGAATAACTAAATGAAGCCAATATATTATATAGTAATTATCAAGGACACTGGCCTTGAGGAAACCAGGACTGTTCATTGGCTGGTAAGAGTCCTTGAGGAAATCTAACTGTCCTGACCCCCTCACATCAGGCTTCCTGTTCTAGACCTCTGGAGAAGATGTGGGGAAGCCCTGGTCTTCTGGGACCTTCCCCAAATCAATAATGCCAAAGAAGTCTGTCGTACAACTAAGTAGAAATCTCCATGTATTTTTGGACTCTTTGTATCTCTTCTACTCTACTCAGTACTCAAGTAATAATGCTTCCAGCCGCTGCCACTACCGTGCACAAACCCCTGGCTTCATGTACTGCCAACTCTGGAACTATCTAACTTGTTGTGTCATGTGTAAGGAATGGCAGCCAGAGAGGTACTTAAATATGGTATTAAACATGCAAGTGGACATCAGCCCACTTAGGAACTAAGCAGCAGGGACAAGTTCCAAATAGCAGATGTGATCTGGAGTAAATTCTCCATTTAGAGCAGAGACTAATGGCCTCATGCAGCTGCTCCCTGAGATCTATATGACCTTCAGGAATCGAGCTCTCAGCAGGCAGAGGGAGTGGAACTGCAAAAGAAAGTTGAGGACAGGTCCATAGAAAGTCCCACTCTTCTGTATTCAATGAAGGGATTTTTTTTTTTTCTTTTACAAGAAAACAAATTTCTTATTTAGTTTTTTTGTAACATGCTTTATTACTTTCCTTGTATTGACACATGTCACAGAACCCCATGGAATACACTGGGCATCTGTTCTGAGTCAGAAGGAAAAACTATCATGGATAAATAAGTCTGGCATTCCTTGTGTTCCTTAGACACAGCTGACCTCATGAAGTTTAGATTTTTCTCTCATTTATATTTATAAATGATTTTCATAGCTTCTACCTTCTGAGATACCTGGTCCCAAATGGCAAACAAAAACAAAAACAAAAACAAAAGCAAAACCAAGGTCAGATAGTGGCAAGTTCTTTAAAAAAAAATTTTTTTTTGTTTACATTTATTTTTGAGAGACAGAGCATGAGCAGGGGAGGGGCAGAGAGAGAAGGAGACACAGAATCAGAAGCAGGCTCCAGGCTCTGAGCTGTCAGCACAGAGCCCAACTCAGGGCTCGAACCCACAAACCGTGAGATCATGACCTGAGCCGAAGTCGGTTGCTCAACCGACTGAGCCACCCAGGCACCCCAGATAGTGGCAAGTTTTTAAGGCAGGACAGGTATTGGCTTTGTTTCACTTGTAGAGCAGCCTGCATGTGACAGCATGGCTTTGATTTTTCTTCACGTATTTCTGTCTAAACATGCCTGTCAACAACTAGAAAAGAAAATACTCATGTCCTGACCAAAGAACTGTGCCTGCTATTTCTCCTCTGGGCATTTACTTTCATGGAAAGAGAAATCATATCACACACTACATGTGTGGAACAGGAATTTCAATTGCATACCACCAGACCATGAGTCTTACATGCTCACTTGAAGAATGAATAACAACTATAAACTTCGCAGGTGGAGATGAACTGGTGAAGTTTTACCATGCAAAGGATTTGACCCTGGTAGTAAAACCTAGAGCTATAGGGTCAAGTTCTCAAAATCTAGAACAAAACAGAGTTTTAAATGACATTTCAAAATCATAGAAATTTGGTTACCTTTTTCTTCTAAATGCATTTACAGTGACTGTAGGATGGTTTGCTGCTTTAGTCTATGCTGATATTTCTATAAAAATACTTCACTTGAACCCAAAAGCAGAACCAGAAGCAGAGGGAAAAGTTAATAATTATTATTTGTTGGGCATTCACTCATATTAATCAATATTTTCTCACAAACATTTACTGAGGATCTGCTACTCAGAGAAAGTACTACTATGTGCGAAGAATACAGAAATGAAGAGGACAGATAAAGCCCCTGCCCTCCAGGAGCTCAAATTCTAAAAACAGGAAAAGAAAATAAAACACATGAATATAGGATAGAATGACATGTAGTATAGGTGCTGAGGGTAATAACAAAGCAGAAAAAGAAGCTACAACATAGGTGCTCATTAGATGAGTTGTTAAAGGAAACCTCCCTGGTGTGGGTGTGTGGGAGAAGTAATTTCAACGAGTCAAATAGCCAAATAAGAGTTAGGAGCATAGAGTATGATTTTATTTTGTTAGAGAAGATAACATAAATTTTAAAAATACAAAAAATTTAAAAATATAAATGGGTGAAGGTCTTTCTCTTTCTCTCTCTTTCTCTCTCTTTCTCTTTCTCCTTTTGCCTTTGCCCCTCTCCCCCACTTGTATTCTCTCTCTCTCTCTGGGAAAAAAAGGTATAAGTTTCTAGTTATAATGTAAATAAGTTCTGGGGTTGTAACGTACAACATGGTAACTATAGTTCACAATACTGTATCGTATATTTGAAGGTTACTAAGAGAGTAGATCTTAAAAGTTCTTATCACAAGAATAAAAATTATAACTATTTGAAGTGATGGATGTCAATGAAACTTATTGTGGTAATCATTTCACAATGTAAACATGTATCAAATCGTTATATTGTACACTTAGAACTAAAGCAGTGTTGTATGTCAATTATGTCTCAATAAAACTGGAAAAATAGATAAACATTCATGACATCGCCTAAATTCGCAAAATTATAAACATTTTTGGCATATTTTCTTCACACAGTTCTGTGACGTGGATAGAAGATACGAATGTTATTCTCCCTTTTACAGATGGTAAAACTGTTAAGTAATAACAAAGTCACATAGTTTGTAAGAGGTAGAGAGCCAACATCATGAACAAAGACTTCCCGACTCCAAAAACATCATGTGTTCAAAGTAAAATTTTTATCATCTATATCCAAAACTAGGTATTGAGCTTGGTCGAGGAGCTCTTTTATTATAGATTCGAAACCAATGTGGACCTGCCTGTTATTGCTTGCACTGCTTGTGGACCCCGACTGGAAATCCATGCTTATGTTTTCTGCCCATGCTCTCTTCTTCCTACAGCTGATTCTAACTAGAATGGGCCCATATCCCAGGAAGACTTGATTAAGTTATCCAGATGCCATTTGGTAAGAGTTTGGACTAAGAGGTCAGTAATCTTTAGACAATGGATCTTATAGCTGAACTGAACTTCAGTGGAAAGAGCTCTAATGAGCTGCCTGCACAAGTAAAGAATAAGGAAGGATCACTGGGAGAAAGAATAAAAGAAGAAAAGAAAGGAGTAAACTAACACTAAGAAACAGGGACAACAGAATCTTCCTTGAAGAAAGGGTGGAATCGCCCTAGATTCTGCTTCAAATTCTCGACTGAAGCACATACCATTTGTTGAAACTATAGCATTGGTAGCTGGACTGAGAAGACCATTGATTTTTATCACAAATTAATATCTCTAGGGATAAAATTCCTACACCTAAATGACTCTTATTGACAAGGATGAGATAGGAGCTGGAGAACCGTCATCATTTGTTTACTGGTAGAAGTAAAAATCTACTGGTAGATCATCTAGAAATCTCTTCTGGGCTCCCTTTTTCAACTTCTCTACTCATTGTAAAGAGTGATAGCATTTCAGAACTGGAAGAGAACTTAGAGCTCATCAAATCTAAGTAGGTCAAGATATTTTCCTTTTATTTAGGCACATAATATTCCTGTGAGGTTGGGGCAGGCAGAGAATACGGATGGAGAAACTTAGGCACCAAGAGGCTTCATTCATGTCATGAAGCTTATATTTGGCAAGGAACTCCTGGCTTTGAGTCCTGTGTCTCTTCTTCAGCAACAGTTACAGGGCATACTTTATTCTCTTAAAACACTCCCCAGAGACACTCTGCTAAACTTGGAGTGAACAGCAAGGCTTAAGACTTTCTACTTTAGAATAATAACATGCCAGTGGACCCACATAATAGATAGATCTTGAATGAATGCAAATGAAACAAAAAGTAGGAACTGGTAAGAGGAGGCTATTCTGGGGTCTAGTAGCTTCCACAATTGAACATGTTCCAGAAACTAAGCTTGCTTCCTGGTTCTATCCCTGTTTATTGGGATGAATTGCTCAAGTCGTATAGTTTCTCAAGCCCCACTTTCATCTTTTAGGCAGAAATAATAGTACTGATCACCAGGATGCTATGAAGAATACAAATGAAAAAAATAAAATAAAAGGAGCACTGAAGGCACAAAGAACTATGAAATCATGGACTGATAGAGCTAAAAAGAGGTTTTGACAAATAATCTAACTTTGAAATATAGAATAAGATGAAGAATATTCCTCTGCCTTGGTAGCTATTAGAGACATGAATACATATATTCTTCTATCTCCAGAATGCTTTCTCACACAGTTGGGGAAAGTACAGAATGGAGAAGGATTCACCAGTCTCCTCCCACTGCTCCCCTCTATTCTGGGGCTCTTTGATCAGTCCAAGATGAGGGATTGACTAGGAGAGCACAAGTAGCCATGGAATAGGGTAAAATTATTTCTGCAAACTTTTCAACCATTCCTTATCCTTTCAGTCTTCCCCACCCCAATGCCCAGCTGTCCTCCTCACTATATTTTACCATATTCAGTATGTGTCTTTATGCCATACATGATTATCCAAGGCTACTGACTTAAATGTTGTCCCCCAAGAAATAAGCTTCATTTCCCTCTAGCCTTACAAAAGTAATAGCTATCACATAAACTTCATGTACTCCTCCACAAACACTAGTGGAGTCTTATAATTTATTAGGTACTAGCTTCAGCTTATACACAGTCTACTCATACCACAGAAATTCTTAGCCAGATGAAATATAGCTAGATTTCAAAAAATTACAGTGCTAGAACTGTCAGATACACTACAAGTCAATAGAGCCTGGGATTTACAAGCCCCAGAGACTGAGTAGGAGACGATCCATGTGGGACAAATCTGGGGCTTAATGTGCCAAATAGGGGCAGGATCTGACAGTGGCCTTGACCTTTCTGTTCTCTGGCCAGCTGCTGATCCTGAGTTGTCATCAATGGACATAGGAACATAAGGGAAGCTCAACTCTCAGCAGCCCCATGAAGTTAGGGGATAAGAGTAACCAGCATATATTGATCTGGGAGGGAAAAGGAGAGAATCTGAAAGGGAGAGAATCTGAGGGGAAGCTTGTTCCCTCTATGCCCAAAAGACAAACAGTTCTTTTCATAAAGTAGAGTGAAGTCGAAGGTGTACATGTGACCACAGATTGAAGAACAGCTAAGTATTTACAGATTTCTCCACTGATGTTCAGAAAGATGCCCCATTTTTCTCTATTCAGTTGAAGTGGCTTGCCTTCAATTCCCACAGCACTTGTTATGAATAAACCAGACTGGCTTTGTTACCATCTGAAATTCTATAACAAGTATTTTTCGGCCCTGGCTAGCAAAAGGAGAATAGCAGAATTCTCACCACTGCAAAGTCCAAGTAAATCAGAATATGAACCCACTGTTGATATATTTTCTTTTGACACACACAATTTTACTGAAACTGCTGACTTGGAATTTGAATGTAAATATGTTTTACCTGAAAATTCTATAAGGACTTATGGCTTCAGGAAAGTCCATTATACCCCTATTGCTGTAATGCCATACTGCCCTCTGATTCTGAATTCACTATATTCTTACCTCTAGAAGCCTTTTCAAAAACGTTCATACTGTAATCCCAAATATGAACCCCTTTTTCTTTATTATTCACTTTGTAATTGTGCACCAATGCCAAATATGAAAGATGCTTCATTTACTACCATAGCTAGCAGCATATCCATTCCCAGATTTCTGAGACAACTATCAAGATCTATATCTCAGTCTATGTGCAAAAATATCATGGGCTGTATGTAGATCTCTGTTTTCTAGGAAGGTACGTGAGTGGAAATTGGCAAATTGCAATTGCACTTTAGAGTGTCTAGTGAAATTATCTTGGATCCTTGATGTATGGGAAAGCGGTTTGGAAGGCTGACCAGACCAGACATTGTGCGTGCTCATGCCAGGGAAGCCAAAGCAATACACTGACCCATTCCAAACCATTGGGGGAAAAGTTGCTTAATTAGGGAAGTCTGTAGTTCTGAAGGCTGGGTGATTTAAATGCTCATTGGGGAAAGTTATTGGTCAGTTGATAGGTCAGCCATGGTCTGAAGACTTTTTCTCTTAACATAACAATTTGTCTTCAGACTTTTTAAAACCTCCAGTAGACTCCACACCAGCCAAATATTTAGTGGTTTTATGAAGTTTTTTGGTATTCATGTCAACTGTAGTTCTTCAGAAACCCATTTAAAATGTTGTTTCTTTTCCATATGGCATTCTGAAAGGGAACAGGGGATTACAAATTTACAATTGTGACAAAAAAGAATGCTCTTTGTAACTATTTCCGTAACTTTCTAAACTTCTTAAATGAGTTTGATTTATATTGTGCCAAGACAAAATATCATATTTATCACTAAGAGTGTGATTAAAAAAACAACAACAACATATATTCCCTTGGCAACTGGAATAACTGTATGTATGGTAGGTTATAGGCTTTTAGTTCTTATCTTTTGCTATGTTTTTAGGTTTGATTGACAGATTCCGTAAATGAGGCTTGGAGGTTAAATCATCTGTTTCATCTCAACACTTTGAAAGCATGTTTAGCACTATTTTAAAGTCTAGGATCCAGAGCACTGTTTGAAAAGTTGTTCTTAGTCTCCCTTATTGTCTTATTATGCAGACCGGGGGCACCACATTTTCTTAGATTTTCAAACTAATGTGGCTATAACTTTGCCCATTTTCATGAATGTGACTCTATAAGACAAGCCAAATAATGTACCTTTCTGAGAAGCCTTGAGGTCTCTGCCAAGCCCATGGCTCCCTTTAGGGTGGTTCTCCATCCATAGATTGCTATACATTATATCCTGTGATCCTCACCCCTCCCCCAACTCTGACTGCAGCTTCTGCAGCAAAAGAATGTGTGTCCAATCCAAAGACAGCCATCCATAGACTAGGCAAGGGCCAAGAAAGGGTCCAGCTGTGGAAATCTACTCAACCAAATGGTGGAATGACTGATCCCATCAAAGCTCTCACTTGGAATCTGACTGGGAGATGTACAAAGTTAGAGTGAGCAGTGGGAAAAGGATTTGAGAAATAAAGGAAAGAGTAGAAGACACACCAAGGGGTAGAAGACTGAAGGCAGCAAAAAATACATAGAGAACAAGGAAGCAGGAAAAATGAACCATGAACATGGCAGAATACCATTGGGGTTGCCATGTATCACCAGAGCTGAAGATATTAAAAATACTGTTGCATTCTGATTAACTCTCCAGTTCTCTGTCAGTTTGGCTCTGGAGTTACTGAGACTGGCTCATTTCCTTCTTACAACACAACTCTGTTAACAGGGAAACAAGAATCAAGCTTTTTCCAGTTTCTGACAAGTGATATTAGAACTCTAATACTTTATTTACTATGAAATGAAACACCTATTTTGTATATCAATGTTCTGCTAATTTCTATGAGGACTATAAAAGATGAAAACGTGTAATTACTGTTCTCAAGGGATTCATTAGTTTGAACGGGTAAGACCATAGAGTATTGATGCATGCAGTGAAGGGTTAAAGTTGGGCACTCTAAAGCCAGACTGCTCACTTACAAATCCTGCACCAATACCAATTATCTGTATGACCCTGGGCAAGTTACTTACCTCCTTGTGCTTAGGTTTCTTAGTCTGTAAAATGGGACAATACTCTACAAACTACTACTTAATGTTCTTGTGACGATTACATGAGGTAAGATCTGTAAAGGGCTTGGAACAGAGCTCAGAATAACAGATTGCCTACACCCTTCCCAGTATCTGAGGTCTCTGTGGAAAAGGAAGGAATTGGGTGGATTAGAAGCAACTCTGCACCAACCCATTTCTCATGGGAAGACAATCTGTACCCTAAACCAGACAGCATGGTTGGAGAGTTACACCTAGATTCCAAGTCAACTATCTATAAAACAGATACCCACTCAGTGACTTTGGTGCTTGACATGGAAGATCCCTCCCCTCATTGGTTACTCACATTCCAAGGAAGGAATTTGGCTCTCCTGCCTCATCACCCTCTCTTTGCTCTCTCTTTGCCAGACATCTGCTACATATGCTGGTCTGCTTCATCTTTCCCCACATGATCTTGTTCTCACCCCTTCCCTTCACTCCTCATACTTTCTTACAGGAAAGAACCAGGGGCAATTTTCTTTACAACATATGTAACCACGCAAAACATATATTTCCCATTTGGCTCTGGTATGTTCATGAGTCGATCAAGACCATCTGTGCTTGCATATCCAATATCCCCCAGTCTACCCCACTCCCTAAATCTAATCCTTTCTGTGTAATTTAACAGGGTCTTTGTGCTACAAAGCCCTTAATAATTTTTAAACAAAATTGCCTTAATACATAGCAATTGCTAAATGCAATGCGGAAATATTTATTTCTCTTGCCAGCTATAGATTCCAGAGTCTGTGGCTGCCTTGCACAACTTGCAGAACTCTATGTGATACAAACCGTACAAGACACATTTCTTAAAATCTACTCCTTTGGGGAGTCAAGCAACACATCACATTAAATTCTATAAGAGAGGAACATTGCAAATTATCAGCAAGTTAATTGCCCAGGGCAAGAACCCAAGCCAGCTCTATAATGTTTAATTTCCCCTTGACCCTTCTATGACTGATATTTGATAGGCAATACTCAGTCTTTCCTATGGCACCTGATTTCTAATTGTTGGCTTGTGCTTATCATCACTGCAAAACACTCAGGCATAAGTTCTACTGACAGACAGGAATCCAGCTGGAAATTAACACCATCAAAGCATCCTGGAATATGTGATATACTATAGTCACATGTAAGCTCTGAAAATAAAAAATCATTTTTGTAATCTTATGCTTATAAAATTATTTAAGTGTTCATGAATTTTCCAGGAGATTTGGATATATCGAAATAGCCATTCTTACAGAAACCCCACAAGTTTACCATTGCCTCCAATAAATCTTTTAAATTTTTTGAGTTTTCCTGGACCATGCAACAAATGTTGGTTGAACCCTTTGTTTTATGCAATACACTTGGATAGGTTCTGTGGAGAATACAACAACACATCAGATACACATTTTGGGGCCTCCAAAGCTTACATCTAGTAGAAGAAATGAGACATACATACATGTGGTAGGCAGATGAATAGTCACCCAATTGTGTCCACTCCTTACTCTCTATAACCTGTGAATATGTTACCCTAGCAAAAGAAATTTTGGATTTGTAATTAAGATGAAGGATCTTGTGATGAGAGATTATCCTGGATTATTTGAATGGGTTTGACCTAATCACATAATTCGTCAAAACCAAAGAAACTTTTCCATCTATAGTCAGGAGATGCAAATGATCAATGTTGCTGGCTATGATGGTAAAGGGGGCTATAAGCCAGAGAATTTGAGTGGCCTCTAGAATCTGGAAGAGGCAAGGAAAGAATTCTCCTCTAGAACCTCCAGAAAGAAATATAGTCCTATCTACAACTTGATCTTAGCCAACTGAGAGCCATGCCAGATTTCTGAATCTCCAGAACTATAAGGTAGAAAATGTGTGTTGTTTTAAGTCATTAAATTTGTGGTAATTTCTTACGGTAGCGATAAACACCTAAAATGATGCATAAATTTAATACAAGTTAGAAAGTGCCAATTGATATAGAAGAGATATAAAAGGAATGAGATCTTAAGTGAACATTAGCATGACAAAACCGACTATTTTTCATCTTCTCTTACCCTTATCATTCTTAGTTCAGATTTGTATTCCTTTTGGATTTGTAACAAATAACACCCATATCAAAACAGCATTATTATGTCTTCCTCATCCTCCTGGGAGCGCTGTAGCACAGAGCTAAGGACACCATGCGTATGGGGTGAGCGACTTGTACAAGATGAGAAACTGGCAAACCAGCTAACCCTGCATTGAACAGTTTATACCCAAAAGAAAGTCTCCAAAGTCATGACACAGCCAAAAGTAAGATTCTTGGATCAAAACGATAGATTTGTGATAGAGTCCTACTGATGCTGAATGTCATGCTATCTAAAACCTTGTTTTAATTTTAAAATTTATTTGTATAGCATTCCTGGAGTCCTTAGCAAGATAAAGAAACCGGGTCCAATGAAACTGTAATTGCCAAAGTGTCTCTGATTAAATGGAAAAGTTTTAAAAAAATGAAAGAAGGAAAAAAACTGAATACAAGTGGGAATCAATAAAAATAATATCTTATATTTTCACATGAATATTTATGTGTAATCATGCTTAATATTTATAACAATGCTGTGAAACTCTTATTATTCTGCCTCACTGATGAGGAAATCAAGGTGCCATACATTCAATGACTTAGAACTAAGAAGTGCCCAAATTTAAGTCAAAGAATAACTGGAAATTCATACATCTTTTTTTCTAATACCCTCCAAGAAAAAGATACTAGATCCTAGGTCTCTGAAGGACAAGAGCTAGGGATGCTAACAACACTACTACATACCTAGCACTAAATACAATGCCTGCAATAGGAGGAACTCAAAAATAATTGGGAAATGAAGGAATGGTATTCTCCCTATATGCTCCATTACCATGCAGCTCTTGACAAAAATATAAGACAGCATATATTTTGATAAACTCCTTAAGTCATTCTAGCCAGAAATTTTAACCTTTAAGACATATCTACATCCCTTGTGGAGCTTTCATTTTTATTACAATTTTTTTTAACGTTTAGTTATTTTTTTGAGAGACAGAGAAAGACAGAACATGAGCAAGGGAGGGGCAGAGAGAGAAGGAGACAAAGAATCTGAAGCAGGCTCCAGGCTCCAAGATGTAAGCAAAGAGCCCAATGTAGGGCTCAAACTCATGAACTGTAAGATCATGACCCGATCCGAAGTTGGACGCTTAACTGACTGAGCCACTTAGGCACCTCTGTTGTGGAACTTTTAAAATTCAGACATCCTGACTTATTTCACTTAGCATAATACACTCTAGTTCCATCCGTGTTGCTGCAAATGACAGAGAAAGACAAATATCAAATGATTCACTCATATGTGGAATTTAAGAAACAAAACAGAGGAACATAGGGGAAGGGAAGCAAAAATAAGATAAAAACAGAGAGGGAGATAAACAATAAGGGCTGCTCAAACACAGAGAACCAACTGAGGGTTTCTGGAGGGGTACTGGGTAGGGAGATGGGCTAAATGAGTGTTGGACATTAAGGAGGGTACTGGTTGGGATGAGCACTGGGTGTTATATGTAAGTCATGAATCACTAAATTCTATTCCTGAAATCATTATTACACTATGTGTTCAAATATTAAAAAAAATAAAATTCAGACATCCAGATGGATTAAAAAAGGGCCCATCTATATGCTGCGTACAAGAGACTCACTTGATATCTAAAGACACACACAGAGAGTGAAGGGATGGAAATGATATTCCATGTAGATGGAAATGAAAAGAAAAGTGGTATGGTAATACTTATATGAGACAAAATGGACATTAAAACAAAGGCTGTACCAAGAGGGAAAAAAAAAGGGATATATAATGATAAAGGAATCAATCCAACAAGAAGATACAACATTTGCAAATATTTATACACCCAACATAGAAGCACCTGAATTTATAAAGCAAATATTAACAGATGCAAATAGAGAAAATAACAGTAATGGAATAACAGTAGGGGACTTTGATACCCCACTTATGTTAATGGATAGATATCCAGACAGAAAATTAATAAGGAAACAGGGGCTTTGAAGAACACATTCGACCAGATGGACTTAATAGATACATAGAGAACATTTTATCCAAAAACAGCAGAATACACATTCTTCTCAAGTGCACATGGAATATTCTCCAAGATATATCACGTTAGGTCAAAAAAAGACTCAATAAATTTAAAAAGATTGAAATCATATGAAGCATTTTTTCCAACCACAATGCTATGAAAGTAGAAATCATTTACACGAAGAAAATTGGAAAAAAACACAAACATGTGAAAACTAAACATGCTACTAAACAACCAATGGTGAATAAAGAAATCAAAGAGGAAATCCAAAAATACCTTGAGACAAGTCAAGATGAAAACTCAATGCTCCAAAATCCATGGGACTCAGTAAAAGCAGCTCCAAGAGGGAATTTTATAGCAATACAGGCTTACCTCAAGAAATAAGAACAATCTGAAATAAACAATCTAACTTTATACCTAAAAGAACTAGAAAAAGAAAAATAAACAAATCCCAAAGTTAGTAGAAGGAAGGAAATAATAAAGATCAGAATGGAAATAAATGAAATAGAGAATAAAAAGATAATAAAAAATATTAATGAAACTAAGAGCTGGCTCTTTGAAAAGATAAACACAGTTGATAAACCTTTAGCCAGACTCATCAAGAAAAAAAGGCAGAGGGCCCAAATAAATAAAATACAAAATGAAATAGAAAAAGTTGCAACCAATACCACAGAAATACAAAGGGTCATAGAAGACTACTGCAAACAATTATACACCAACAAATTGGGCAACATAGATGAAATGGATAAACTCCTAGGAGTATACAATATATCAAGAATTAATCAGGAAGAAATAGAAAATATGAACAGAACTATTATTATTAATGAAATTGAATCATTAAGCAGAAAACTCCCCAAAAACAAAAGTCTAGGACCAGACAGCTTCACAGGTAAATTTTACCAAACATTTAAAAAGTTAATACCTAGGCTTCTCAAGCTATTTCAAAATTAAATTTTTTTAATGTTTATTTATGTTAGAGAGAGAGAGACACAGAGTGTGAGCAGGAGAGGGTCAGAGAGAGAGGGAGACACAGAATCTGAAGCAGGTTCCAGGATCTAAGCTATCAGCACAGAGCCCAGTGGGGGGCTTGAACTCATGAACAGTGAGGTCAGACCTGAGTCAAAGTTGGACGCTCAACTGACTGAGCCATCCAGGCACCCCAAACTATTTCAAAAAATTAAACAGGAAAGAATTCTTCCAACTTCATTGTACAAGGCCAGCATCATATAGATATCAAAACCAGACAAAGACACTATAAAAAAAAAAAAAGAAAACTACAAACCAATATCCCTAGTGAGCATAGATACAAAAATCCTCAACAAAATATTAGCAAACCAATACAATAGCAATAGTACATTAAAAGAATCATACTGTGATCAAGTGATATTTCTTCCAGGAATGTAATGATAGTTCAATATCCACAAAATAATCAATGTGGTTGATACACTACAGTAACAAAATGAAGAATAAAAATCATATAGTCATATCAATAGATGTAGAAAATGCATTTGACAAATTCAGCATCTATTTATGATTAAAAACTCTCAATATAGTGGATATAGAGGGAAAGTGCCTCAACAGAGTAAAAGCCAAATATGACAAACTCACAGCCAAAATCAGACTGAAAGGTGAAAAGTTGAAAGTTTTTCCTCTAAAATCAGGAACAATACAAGGATGCCTATTCTTGTCATATTTATTCAACATAGTATTGGAAGCCACAGACAGAACAATTAGGCATAAAGGAGAAAAAAAGTGCATCCAAATTGAAAAGGAAGAAGTAAAGCTGTCATTATTCACAGATAACATGATTCTATATGTAGAAAACCATAAAGCCTCTACCCCAAAAACTATAAATAACAAATAAATGATTTCAGTAAAGTTGCAGATACAAAATTAATACAGAAATATGTTATATTTGTATACACTAACAACAAACTATAAGAAAGAGAAAAATAAAACAATCCGATTTATAACTGAAGTAAAAAGAACAAAATACCTAGGAGTAAATTTAACTAAGGAGGTGAAAGGCCTATACTCTGAAAACTCTAAAGCAATGATGAAAGAAATTCAAGATGACATAGATAAACTGAAAGATATACTTATGAATTAGAAGAATTAATATTGTTGAAAATGTCCATAATACAAACCAATCTACAGATTAAATGCAGTCACTATCAAAATGCCAATGGCATTTTTCACAGACCTAGAGAAGATAATCCTAAAATTTGTATGGAACCACAAAAGGTGGTTAGCCAAAGCAATCTTGAGAAAGAAGAACAAAGCTGGAGGTATTGTGCTCCCAGATTTCAAACTATACTACAAAGCTATAATAATCAAAACAGTATGGTACTGCCACAGAAACAGACACATAGATCAATAGAACAGAATAGGGAGCTCATAAATAAACCTATGCTTATATATTAGTTAATCTACAATAAAGGAGGCAAAAATATATAATAGGGAAAAGATAGTCTCTTTAATAAATGGTGTTGGGAGACTGGACAACTACATACCAAAGAATGACACTGGATTACTTTCTTACACCATACACAAAAATAAACTTAAAATGGATTGAAGACTTACATGTAAGACCTGAAAGCATAAAACCCTTAGAAGAAAACATGGACAGTAAGTTCTTTTACATCAGTCTTAGTGATTTTTTTTTTTTTTTGATCTGTCTTCTCAAGCAAGGACAACAAAACTAAAAATAAACAAATGGGACTACATCAAACTATATAGCTTTTGCACAGTGAAGAAAACCATCAAAAAAATGAGAACAGAGCCTATTGAATGAGAGGAGATACTCACAAGTGATATATGTAACAAAGGGTTAATGTGAAGTATACGAAGAGCTCGTTAAACTCAACATAAAAAAGATCTGATTAAAAAATGGGCAGTGGATCTGAAAAGACATTTTTCCAAAGAAGGCATGCAGATGACCAACACACAAGTGCTCAACATCACTAATCATCAGGGAAATGCAAATCAAAACCACAATCAGTATCATGTCACACCTGTCAGAATTACAATTATCAAAAAGAAAAGAAAGAAAAGAAAAATGACAGTTATCAAAAAGAAAAGAAATAACAAATGGTAAATGTTAGTGAGGACGTGGAGAAAAGGGAACCCTCATGCAATGTTGGTGGAACATAAATTGGTACAGCCACTATGGAAAACAGTATTGAGGTTCTTCAAAAAATTAAAATTAGAACAACCATATAATCCAGCAATTCCACTTCTAAGTATATCTGAAGAAACTGAAAATACTAATTCAAAAGACATGTATACCCCTATGTTGAATGTAGCATTATTTGCAATAGCCAAGTTATGGAAACACCCTAAATACACATCAATGGATGAATGAATAAAGAGGTGATAATATCGTAATGAGATATTACTCAGCCATAAAAAATGAATCTTGCCATTTGCAACAACATGAATGGGCTTAGTATCATGCTAAGTGAAACAAGTCATATAGGGAAAGACAAAAGCTGCATAATTTCACTGGTACGTGAAATCTAAAAAATAAAACTGATGAACAAAAGAGAAACAGACTCCTAGATAGAACAAACTAGTGATTGTCAGAGGGGATGGGCAAAATACGTGAAGGTGATTGAGAGGTACAATCTCCAGTTATAAAATAAGTAAAATACAAGAATACAATGTACAGCATAGGGAAAACAGTCATTAACACTGTAATTAGTTTTTACGGTGACAGATGGTAACTAGACTCACTGTGGTGACCAATTCATGATATATATAAATACTGGATCACTATGATGTACACCTAAAATAAATACAATATTGTATGCCAATTATTCTTCCATAAACAAAATTCAGACACCTTGGCCATATTGTGGCATATACAGTTGCTGTTGTAAGACCCCTGTTGTAAGGGATCGTTGTAGCCCCTCTTTGGGTGAGGTCTTACCATGAATCTTTGAATCCTAGTGAAACACAGGTTTCAGGACATCAAAGAACAGAAACCAAATGGTTTTACTCTCTTTTTTCCCCCCTATTAAACAAGGTATTAAGTAATTAAACAAATGATACTCAAAACTTTCCAGCCTTCTGACATGAATGACTATAGTTCTGGACCATAAACAGATCTAGCTTCCCATGCAAGAGAGTACACCCAGGGAAATTCTGCTCACAGGTGACAATCGAATTCTGTTGGTAGAGGAAGAACAATGGGAAATTGAAAAATTGTTTTTATGTTGGAGAGGTCTATATATTTGTATGCATAACTAGAATTTGATGTTTCATGAAAATATTATACCATAATCTTCTTCATTCTTTGCTCTGAGGGCCTTGTTTTCCTGTATTATCTAACAGAAACCTAAAACAATGAGCACTCAATTCTAAATAGAGATGGAACTGCATGTTCTCCTGTTGTAATATGTAGTTTATTTTCAACAAAAGGGGGGCAGAGATCTAAGGGAGTTAAAAACAATGGTCACAGTTTATTGAACTCATCTGTTTTCTTAAAAAGACAAAATTATTACCTGATGGTGTTCAGGGTTTTCTTAAGTTCATCTCAGGAGGATGGACCAGATACAGAGATTTTTGAAAGAGGTCCATAGATCATTTGAATGCACACCAGAATTGATGACCAATGTTCTGTAATCAAAACCCCAAGTTTCCACATAGGTGAACTATGGCCAACCTTTCACTGATCCTTCATAGAATAGGTATGAATCTTGAATCCATAATGCCTTCATTGTCTCAATGAAGCCACTCTTTCCAGTTCTCCTAAATAAAAATAAAGGGACTGGTGAAACATAGGAAGGTAATATTACACACACACACACACACACACACACACACAAAACCAAATTAAAAAAAAAAAAACTTTTTGAAATTGTAGCTAAAAAAGGTTTGGAGTAAAAACAAATTATTTTAAATAGTCTAATGGTAGAATTTTCTCAAAAGGAGAAAAACAAATGTTCAAGTATCCCTTTTGCAAGACAGTCCCAACAATGAGGTCAGTCAAGCAAAGTGGCATTTTTCCTTGGAATTCATTGAGGTATTCAGGTCATAATTGGCTGTGGCATTTGGGAAAATATGGAGGAAGAAACTTGGCTCTAGGAAAGGAGGGAAAAATTATCTCAATGCCCCAGAAGTTCTTTTTTAAACTCCAGATTTGTACTGGGATATTTAGAGTTAGAATTTCCAGTAAATAAGAGAATGTATCAAAGCTGCAGATTTCAAACAAGAAGGAAGGTCAAGGAGATGGTTAGACAAAGAAAAAAAAAACCTCTGGAATAAACAGTCTTAGATAGTTGAATGGTCAAATAACTTATCTGAATCATAGGAAAGAATGATGTCGTGTCTAAATGTTAAATTGGTGGCAGGTGTCTTGTGCTTCTAGTCTGATTACACATTTCTTGAACACAGGTGTACTGAAAGGATACACTCTCATTAAAAAGATCCATTTATCAAGTTTAACATGATAATTATTTATCACATTTCCTCCTTGGAATCTGTCTCACTTGCTTTTTATATTCTTTCCTTAAAAACATTGAGGATTATTAATATTTATAATACACCACTTGATTATATATTTCAGGAGTATGCATTATGTGTCTGGCAGTGTGCCAACAAATATAAGAGCCACAAAAGAAGTAAAACATTGTGTCTACTTACATAAAACTTAAACTGTAATTGTACAAATAGAATTTATATAAATGCAGACATTAAGTAATAATTGTCTATGGGATACCAATTGGAAGTGTAACATGATTTCTAAAATGAGAGGAAGCTATGTAGACTAGGGTATTTGGTGGGAAGACCTCAGAGGGAGATTGGGCTTGACCTAGAACTTGATGAATTGAATGGCGGTGGGAGGCATTAAATAAGAGAGTGTGAAATGAGTGCACAGGCAGTAAAAACCTCAGAGACTACAAGGAGATGAGTGTAACTGCTTGACCACTGGGCTTGAGACATATATATTTGAGATTTGGGACATGAGTCATGGAAAAAGACTGTGGTACAGTGGAATGAGTCCAGATTTTAAGATGAATTCTGATTTTGCCACTATAACCTCAGCTTCCATTTATATGCATTGAAAAAACCAGAGATTTTACTTTCACTTATTTGAAAGTGGCTCCTGACTTATCTCTATTTGAATATTGCTCTTCGGTCTTTGTGCTTCTCAAAATTGCTTCTACCTCTGATTGTCCTCTTCCTGGTGCAGGTTACCAACCAGATCTGTTGGGCCCCCTCCACTTGAAAGGCTATTGCTTCTTCTTAACTGAAGACAATCAGGTTGAACAAGATGCAATTAATACCCTATCCTTTCTCATTTTCCATAGTGCCATTAGACAAGGCTGTATGGCACAACAAGCTTAGGACAACGGTCCTCAAATTGAGCAGGAATTATCCGAGGAGCTTCTAAAATTCTGATATCACCACTGGATCAGAATCTCTGCATGGTGGAACACAAACGTTAGGATTTTTTAAAGTTCCTTGGTAACTGCAAAGTATAGTGAGGTTTAAGAATTATAGCTCTAAAGCAATCATTTGAGATATTCCACTAGACAGTAATGACTGTCACAGTCCAGTTTCCAAAGAATGAAATGGAGGAAAAGAGATTTGCTTAAAGAGGTCCCACATCTCAGCTCATGTAGAGCACGGGCCCTTCCAGCCCAGTTGTCTTTGAGATTTGTCCACCAGGATGGGTTTCAGACCAATCTGCTTCCTCCTTTAATTGACCAATGAGTAGATGTTGAGATGTGTTAGCATGGCTTACAAGGATAAATTATTCTCAGGGATTTTATAGTCTAAATCCATGAAAGGAATACAAATATATTCAAAACTGCCTCATAAATTTCTCACAAATGAATCTAAATTTTACACAATTACACAAAGGTGAATTGTTATCTTCCCTTTATCTCTCATTCCATGCCTTTTTCAGTTTGTGGCCACTTTTGGCCCACTCAAAAATAGGAAAAAATTCAATGTTGCACTGTGTCCATTTAATAACACTCTTTTGGCTATACACAGAGTAGCTAAAGTTTGAGGATTATACCTAAAAAGAATTATGTGCTCAAACACTTTGGTTTCTCTGTAAGGAGGAGGAAGTATGGTTAAATTCTTTTAGATAATATCCATTTAAACTTTGGCTAAATTTCTTAGGCTTTCTGAGCTTCCATCTTCTCAACTAGAAAAAGACAACATTAATATCAAATGGCAGAATTATCAGAATATTGTATCTTATTTATAAAATACTGGATATGAAACACAGTAACATATGGGAGTGTTCAAAAGTTGATCATTATTATTCCAATTTGAATAAATCATAGGTCAGCTTTTCATTTTAAATAGGAAAATAAAACAGAAAATAAAGGAAGCAGGAAGGATGGAAAGAAAAGAAATAAAAATTATATTATTTGAATGTACAGTATGTGCCAAACATATGTTAAGGTCTTTATAAATATGTTATCTCATTAATACCTACCTATACAATAAGTATTAATATGCTCATTTTTTTTTAATTTTTTTTTAACACTTATTTATTTTTGAGACAGAGAGAGACAGAGCATGAATGGGGGAGGGGCAGAGAGAGAGGGAGACACAGAATCGGAAGCAGGCTCCAGGCTCTGGGCCATCAGGCTCTGGGCTGATAGCCCAGAGCCTGACGCGGGGCTCGAACTCACGGACTGCAAGATCGTGACCTGAGCTGAAGTCGGACGCTCAACCAACTGAGCCACCCAGGTGCCCCAATATGCTCATTTTTGTAGATGAGAAAACAGAGACCTAGGATTTTGAGAGGGAGTGACTAAGCCAATTTAGAAAACAGATTTTAGGCAACTTTTATTTGTGAACTTTTCCTGAGCTACTTTCCTCACTCAACCCCATTAGATGTCTATGGTTTCCACAAAGATTTCTGACTCTTACGTCTGTCTTTAGGAGTCTGAGAGTCTTGAGAAATTATCAGAATTACTGCACATATGGATTATGTGGGGTGTGTGTGAGTGTGTGTGTGTGTGTGCGCGCGCATGCCTGTATTGTTCGGGTAAAGAGAGGAATTCAGGTTGAGTTCATTCTATTTTTTCATAGTATATTGTCTCCATTGGTTCATGCGAGAACCATTTCATATCTCGCTTTAGTTTTTTAAACTCCCATTTATTGCCTTTCCATGGGCCTCCAATCTAATGTGTGCTTGATTTATTTCCTATTCACTTGTATTCTTAGAATAGCTACTTTGACTGTGTGTGTGTGTGTGTGCATGTACTCACGCAAATGCGCATCTTAAATACCATGTTTTCAACATTCTTCACTCAGTATTAATTTTAAAAGATCTGTTCATGTTTCTCTGTACACGTCAAGGATTTCTTCTCTCATTGCATTTATTCCATGGTGTGCACTAACCCACACTCCCCAGTGGCAGACAGCAAGTTTGGCCGCAATACTTCAATGCCACAAACAACACCATTCTTCTGTAAGCGTATGTGCGATGTTTTCTGCAGTATATATCCAGATGTGAAATTTCTGGGCCACGTGATGAACCTATAGTTGTTTTAACTGAATTCTTCTCACTAGATGGTCTATATGTAATCTACTTGAATAGGAGGGTTTCTACTCTATTTCCATATTGTCACCAGCGCCTGGCATTGTCTGAAGAACACGTATTTTAAAATTACATTCACCTCTATTGACATTAAAATGTAAAGAGAGTCCAAAGAACGATATCTCATAAATCAAATTCAGTTTTTAAAAGAGCCTGATTGTTATCCCTTCACCATAAGAGATTGGAAACAGTATGGAGATGTGGTTTGTGTCTCCAGTAGAGGAGAGAACATTGCATGCCCTGTATTTGAAAGGAGAGTCAGTGATTTAATTTAATGGGAACTTAAAGCTTCTTTTGTAATCACTGTGAACTGCAAAATAATTTCTAAATGAGAGAGATGAGTTCTAGTGCCTTGGGCTGCTGGTTGGCCTGCCAAAGACAAAATGAGGACACTAGAATTTCACATGAGATATGGGCCTGAAAAGGCTGCAAGGCTCCAGTGGCAAATGGACAGTTCATGACCTCACAGAACTTACAAGACAGTGGAAAATACAGAAAGCAAATAATAATTACAAAAGATACTTGTGAGTCTGAGATTGAAATAGTCGTACTGAAATGAGCCTTTGAATCATCTGGATGTCAGAGCCTGGTTACATGGAATCTGTAGCTCATGGGTTCTTATCACCCAGTTTAGAAGTCTTCCCAATTCCCCATCTGCAAGAAAGATGAAGTACCTTGCTTGCAAAACATACTTTCTAATTCACAATATATCCAGGCCCTTGTTCTTTTTATTTAAGCAACATTCTCTTAATTTTAATTTGTCTGGCATGTCCAGATCCATCTTCATGGCCAGAACATTATTCAAAGATTAATGGTCCTGAGAGAATAATGTTCTTCACACTAGATTTCTAAGGAGCTGTTCAATCTCTTTTCTAATTCGGCAGTGAGAGTGATGAGTTGGAACAAAAGCAACCTTGACAGGAATTGTCTTCATCTGTTATTTTTCCTACATCTCAAGAGGATCTGGTGGGCTCTTGAACTTGCCCTTTGAGCTAAGTAGTTGGAAAGTACTTTGACTCCTGGCAACTTACCCAGTAGTCTGATAAATGTGTCTTAGCTACCTTAGTTCTGGTTTGTGGGAAACAGCAGAATTTTCTATGGTTATTTTGTGCACTCTTACAAAAGGGAATTATTTTCTTTCATATGTGTGGGCTCTGTAGTCAGGAAGGATTGCAAAGGAAAAATTATATGGTAACAACAAATCTGATTGACTCCCGGGATTTCAAGTATGACAAGCAGTGCTTTTCTCTCCACATTATCAATTTCATGGTGTTTAGAAGTAACTGCTAGGTTTTCTTTTAAGTCTATTAGAAAATATTGGTGTGTGACTAAATGTTGATATGAAACATGGAATAAATTTTAGCAAAAAGGCTGCTCACTTCCTACATGATATGTGAGTTATTATCTGTGTTAAATGAAAAAAAAAATAGTGCTTTTTATTTTACTTTGTGGAATTGAAAGTCTGTAACAAAGGATATATTGAGATTAAAGGAACTCTAGCACTCTCTTTTTTTTCAGCCATCTTTACACTAATACAGTTAGGCAAAGTATGTAGTTGAGAGGATCCTATATTAATACTATTTATTGGACAGCTTATTTCATTTGCTCATTCATTTATACATTTCACAAATATTTTTTAAGTACTTACTATGCGATGGATACTCTGCTAAATATTGAAGCTATAATGTCAAGACTTCAGTTTTTAACCAGTGAAGAAGGCATAAACAAAAACCAAGCACATAATCATAATAAAATGTGTTAAATGTTATAAGTAAGAAACAGGGCACTCTGGGAGAACAGAAAGAGAACTAGGCTAAGGGACATGAAGACAGAGAAAATTATGTTTAAGCTGAGACCTGAAGGATGAAGGGAGTTATGCAGGAAAAGAGAGACAAGGTGAGTAATGCATAAGCAATGGCAACTGCCTTTGTGAATATCACAAACCAAAACAAAGATTGTAGTGTATTCAGTCAAGGAAGTACAATGAGTCCTGGTTTCCCTGACCTGGTGAGTGCAATGAGAGGAGGTTGTAAGCAGTGGTCATAATATAAAAGTCTTTGTAAGATATATTTAGGACTTCAGAACTTATCCTAAGATAAATCCTATCCTATCCTTACATAAGTAGTATTATCCTCATTTCACAGATACAAAAATTGGTCTAGAGAGGATACATATGTTCCTATTTATCCAGCAAACAATTGGTCAAGCCAGGTTTTAAACAAGCACTGCCTACCTCCAAAATCTGATTTTTGCTCTTTAATTTATGGCCTCTCTTCTAATATACATGGGTGGTTTTATCTTGACTAAGTGTTGTACTCAGAGAAACTTTAATACAACATTTAAACATGATTTTTTAGGGGTGCCTGGGTGGCTCAGTCAATTGAGTGTCCGACTGGCTCCTCAGTGAGTTTGAGCCCCACATAGGGCTTACTGCTGTCAGCCTGTCAGCACAGAGCCCACTTTAGATCCTCTGTCTCCCTCTGGCTGCCCCTTACCCACTTGCACTCTCCCCCAAAATAAAAAATATTAAAAAAAGTATTTTAAAAAACATGATTTTTTAAAGATTAAATATATATTACTGTCTCTCAAGAAAATTCCAGAGTGAGGGGAATTTCTAATCATAATTCAAGGTATCCTTTTTCCCACCTCTTTTAATGTTTATTTATTTTTTTGAGACAGTTAGACACAGTGTGTGAGTGGGAAAGGGGCAGAGAGTGAGGGAGACACAGAATCCAAAGGAGGATCCAGGATCTGAGCTGTCAGCACAGAGCCCGATGCAGGGCTCAAACTCACAAACTGTGAGATTATGACTTGAGCTGAAGTCAGATGCTTAACTGACTGAGCCAGTCAGGCACCCCCACTTCTTTTGATGTCAGTAACCCCTATACTTGTAAGTTGTTTTCCAAGTGTCTCTTCCTTTCATGCTCTAAACACAAATGCTCTAAGCTTTGTCTATATAAACACTCACACTCTATTTCTTCACCCTTACCGTAATACTCATTTTTGTCTGCTAGTAACTTCCTGTACACTCCAATGTGAATTTAGCCATCATCTACAGATGCTGTAGTTCCTCACCTTTACTGTTTTTTTTTTTTTTTAACGTTTATTTATTTTTGAGACAGAGAGAGACAGAGCATGAGCAGGAGAGGGTCAGAGAGAGAGGGAGACACAGAATCTGAAACGGGCTCCAGGCTCTGAGCTGTCAGCACAGAGCCCGACACGGGGCTCGAACTCACGGACCGTGAGATCATGACCTGAGCCGAAGTCGGCCGCTTAACCGACTGAGCCACCCAGGTGCCCCAACCTCACCTTTACTGTTAACATTCTTTTATTTTACTGCTAGCAACTCCCTGTACACTCCAATATGAATCCAGACATCATCTACAGATGCTTTAGTTCTTTCCTCTCTCTTTCCACCAATTGGCAGGACGATTAGTTAAATGGAACCCTTCCCAAAAATTCCCTGTTGGAGGACATAACTACCCAAAGGATTATGGCTGAGGAGAATGCAGACACATCTCAGACCTTATATACTCATGGATGAGGTGAATGTATGGGATGTAACTAAGAACCCAGTGTCTTGGAAAAAGTGTTGTTTCTCTGCAAAAACAAAACACCAAGGGGCGCCTGGCTGTCTCAGTCAGTAGAGCACGAAACTCTTGACCTAGGGTCATTAAGTCCAAGCCCCATGTTGGGCACTGAGCTTACTTCAAAAACAAACAAACAAACACACCTATTCTATGTATTGTGGTGTGGGAATCATATAGGGTATCTGGCTAGCCATTAAAGTAAGCCTATTGGAATGAGGAAAAATATTGCTTGCTACATACAGCTCTGGAAAAAGCAAACCATTTTCTTAATGTCACTGCCCCCAAAAGAAACTACATGTTATTTCTACTTTGACTTAAGTAGAAAAAGCCTTCTTCTGAAATTCCTTAACAGATAAGTTTCAATTTGCCAACAGATAAGTTTCAATTTTCTCCAGGTAATTGGTAATTTTCATCACCAATTACCTGGAGAAAAACTCCTTATCCCACCCATGCCTATTGATAAGAGCAGGTAATGGAGCTATTTAAGAGGACCTAATTACTTATGGGAAAATGGTAGAAAAGAGTGGAAGCACCACTAATGGAAGAAAAAGGAGAAAACTGTAACCAAAATCTTAATCTTATTAAGAACATAAATTATAGGGGCTCCTGGGTGTCTCAATCAATTAAGTTTCTGACTTTGGCTCAGGTCATGATCTCACAGTTTGTGAGTTTGAGCCCTGTGATGGGCTCTGTGCTGACAGCTCAAAGCCTGGAACCTGCTTCAGATTCATTCTCTCTCCCTCTCTCTCTCTCTCTAATACAAGTAAACATTAATTTTTTTTAAAATAAAACCTAAATTATAGCACATACATGTGAAGAGCTTTGGGAACAAAAAAAATAAACTTAAAAATTAGAAAAATGGAAAATAAGTGGTCTGCCATTGAAAATTAGGTTTTATGATTTAAATAACAAAGTATCAAGAAAGTAAAATAATGTATGAAAAAATAAGATATATAAAGAAGAACAAAATAGATGTGGTAAAAGTGATAATTATAGAAATATTAGAATATAGAGGCCCTTGGGTGGCTCAGCCAATTGAGTCACCTTGACCTGACTCTTGATTTCAGTTCAGGTCATGATCTCACAGTTGTGAGATTGAACCCTGCGTTGGACTCCAGATGGAGTGAAGAGCCTGCTTGGGATTCTTTCTCTGCCTCTCCCCTGCTCACACACTCGCTCTCTCTCAAAATAAATAATAAACATTTTCTTAAATGCAAAAAGAAAAAAAGAAATATTAGCAGGTAACTCAATAGGGACAGAAATCTTGCACTTCTTTATCATTGCCAATATCTTTAATGGTGTCAAACCCATAGTAGATGTTCAATGAACAAATGAAGAAATAAATAAATAGAACAAAATTTACCTAGACTGAAGATTTTAAAGCTATATTTATAGATGAGGTAAAGCCATTTTCCCCTGCATCTCTCTGTCAAGTACAACTATAAACCTTGGAAATGGTATAAGGCACAAAGAAAAGAGAACTCTAAAAGATGGAGAGATTATGAGCTAGTTCTGGGGCCCAGGACTGGTGGAACTGCACAATACCAGGAAGTCTTGCATACCTCCACCCAACAGAGGAAGATTACCCAGCCCCAAATTTCCAGATACCCAACCAAACAAAAGAAGGCAACTGAGGCAGGCTCTTCCCTTCCATGGATTGAGTAGAAGTCTCCCTGACAACATCACATAAGCCAGACTGCTTAAGTAAGGATTAGGAGCCCAATCTAAAGTAAGGGGCCTGAGGAAGTATTCTCCTTCCTTGATGAGCCTTTCCATAGTAGATATGAAGTGAAACTGGTAAAAGAGATTCAGCCTAGTCTGGAAAGTTCATTGTCCCAAATACCTGAGAATCTCCTATCCCTGCCCAGAGAGATCTGGACAACAAGGAGCTATCAGCCCTTCCTTACTGAGAGATGCTCAGCAGCTCACCTTAGGAGACCCCTTCTCCACCCCTAGGCAACATTGGTAGGAACAACAGGTGCCCCAGCATCACCAGGTAAACCAAATAAACTAAACTAACATCACAAAATCTATAAAAACAAAACTACCACTGGAGCCACAGCCCAGAAAGTAAATCTTAGAAAAATAAGAGATTTAAATAAGATCCAGTGTCCCCTAACATAAATGTTAAGAATATAATACAAAATCACCCATGAACAACCAAGAAAATCACTTGAATGAAAAAAGACAATCAACTGACACCAAAACAAAGATGAATCCAATGTTGGAATTATCTGACAAAGATTATAAAGAAATTTCATAAAAATGCTCCAACAATTAATTACAAATTCTTTTGAAACAAATGAAACAATAGAAAATATTAGCTAAGAAATAGAAATTATTTAAAAAATCAAATGAAATTCTAAAACTGAAAATGCAATAATAAAAATAAAAACTCACTGAATTGTTCAACAGTAGAGTGGAGATGACACAGAATAGGGTCAGTGAATTTGAAGACAAAACAGTAGATTGGTTGTTTACCTAATCTGAATAGCAAAAGAAAACAGTCCAAAAGAAATTAACAGAGTCTCAGAGATCTAGGGGACCATAGCAAAAATCAAGATGCATATCGTTTGGTAATCCAAAAGAAGAAGGAAAAGAAAGTGTGACTGAAAGAATATTTGAAGAAATCCTGTCTGAAGGCGCCTGGGTGGCTCAATAGGTTGAGTGTCCAACTCTTGATTTCAGCTCAGGTCATGATCTCATGGTTTGTGAGATCCCCCACTCCTCCAATCGTATCTCTCTCTCTCTCTCTCAAAATAAGAAATCATGGCTGAAAATTTTCCAAATATGGTGGAAGATATAGTCCTACAGATCCAAGAAGCTGAGCAAACTCCTGAAATAGTATAAACTCCATGGAATCTAAATTAAGACATATCATAAACTTTTGAAAATTAATGGTAAAGAAAAATATCTTGGAAGCAACAAGGCAGAAACTATGCATTATCTCTAGTAGAATCTTAATTTAAATAGCAGCTAATTTTTCATTGAAAGTCATGGAAGTCATAAGTATGTGACACAATATTTTTCAAGTGCTAAAAGAAAATAAACATTGCACATTCTATATCTGTAGAAATAATTGTTCAGGAATTAAGGGGAAATAAAAAACATTCTCAAGTGAAAAAAATAACTAAAAAATTTTGTCACTAGAAAACCTGTTCTTTTTTTAAGTAAAAAAATTTTTTTAAGTTTATTTATTTTGAAAGAGACAGAGAGCACAAGCAGGGGAGGCGCAGAGAGAGAGGGGGACAGCTGATCCAAAGCAGACCCTGTGCTGATGGCAGAAAGCCCAATGTGGGTCTTGAACGCACAAACCATGAGATCATCACCTGAGCTGAAGTCAGACACTTAACTGACTGAGCCACCCAGGTGCCTCTAAAGGAACCTACTCTTACAGATTAGCTAAAGGAAGTTCTTCAAACAGAAGAGACAGACAGACAGACAGACAGACAGAAAGAGAGAAAGAAAGAAAGAAAGAAAGAAAGAAAGAAAGAAAGAAAGAAAGAAAGAAAAAGAAAGAAAGAAAAAGAAAGAAAAGAAAATAATAGAAAACAAAGAGAAAGGAAGGAAGAAATGAAGGAAGAATGGAAGAGAGAACATGGCTGAAGGAACCTTGTTTTTTCTTTTTTTCAATTAGCATAATTCCTTGAAGGGTCATCCAAGTTGTTATTTATATCAATTGTTATTGATATCGATTTACTGATATTGTTGATATTTATTGATATTGATCTTGTTTTATATATATATATATATATACTCTACCATTTGTTTAACCACTTACCTGTAGAAATGAGGATAGATTAGTAATTACCAGGGTATATGGTTGGTACAAGAGGGAGGAAGGGTTGTTTATAAAAAATAAAAATAGCCATGGGAGGATTCTTGTGGTATTGGAACTGTTCATAATCTTGAATGAGGTAGTGGATATATGAATCAACACTTGTGATCTACTTGTACAGAATTTAATACACACAAACATATATAAACACACACACATGAATAGGAGTAAAACTGAAAGCTGAATACAACTGGTGTATTTTATTAAAGTCAATAACCTGGCTGTAATATTATACTACCATTTTGAAAATGTTACCATTAGGGAAAACTTGGCAAAATGTGGACTGATATTTCTGCATAGTCACTGTATCTAAATCTACAATTATCTCAGTAAAAATCTCAATTAAACAAAAAAGGTAAACTACTGTGCTAGCCAGCCTCCAAGTTGGTTCATACAGAGCCTGCCCCTGGTATTCATCCCTCATGTAAGTCATAAAGGACAATGTGGCTTCCATCTTACTTTCTCTTGGATCATGCACTTTGGGGAAGTTACCCATCTAGCATCAGCTTCCCTCTGTACAGCAATGGAAAATAAAAAAGGGAGAGCTATAGTGTTATTAATGAGAAAAAAAGTACTGTTATAAAGATTATTATCCTTCTCCAAGATATCCTTCATTTTTATATCTCATAAGGATTAAAAGATTATATATCCTTTATCTCCATTTATTCAATCATTAAACCAATTACCTGAGAAAGCACTCTAACCAAGAAATTATGCATGAACTCTCTAGATAGAATAAGTGTTTATAGAAGAAAACTGTGAGCAATAAATCTGATAACAGTCATAGTAAAATCCAAAGAAATGGCTTTAATGCAATTGAAAATTATAATATAGATAATAAGCAAGTATTTATTCCATAAAACCAACCTTCATCAGGGGAAAATATATTAACAAGAAAGCAAAATACTACTTCAGCAAACTCAGGAGTTGGAAGACAGGTAAAAAATTTATTTGGAAAACATAACCATACTAAAGCTCTGGTTTCTGTGAAGGTGATGGGCATAATTTCCCAAACAAATACAGTGAGTAGGGATCATAACATTATTTAGTTTTTATATTCTTTATAGAGCTAACTATTAAAATTAGTTTTAGTTATTAAAAATTAGAAAGCACTCACTAGTAAATCACTAGTCACACTTTCCAAGTCAGAGAGAGAGAGAAATATTTGAAAAAGAACATGAGAAGTTACCTGCTTTAGATTTCACAGCAAGGCAAAGAGAAATGGCCATCTGGCTGTAATGCCCATGTATTTCTATACTAATATTTGGCTTTCATCTATGATCCTAACAGATCTGTACTGAAGACATTTCAAATTAACAAGAACCCATCTTACATTTTCATCATTTCTTTTTAAAAATGTTTTATTTATTTATTTTTTGTGTGGTGGGGGGAGGGCAGAGAGACAAAGAGAGGGAGAGAATCCCAAGCAGGCTCTATTCTCAGCACAGAGCTCAATGCAGGGCTCAGTCCCACAACCATGAGATCATGACCTGAGCCGAGATCATGACCTGAGCCAAAATCAACAGTCTGACACTTAACCTACTGAGCCACCCAGGCGCCTCACATTTTCATGATTTCTAAAGTCAGATAATACAGCAAATATTGTTAACAACTCACCCTCACAGCTTCAATTAGCACTGTAAAATATCAGGAGTAGCAACAAAAATAAATGGAAAAGAAACAGGAATGACATTTCATGGCAATAGTCTTTGACAAAAGGAAAAATGCACTGGATATGAGAAAAGGACATCTGACTCCTTCAATGACCACTCAGGAGATCAAGAAGGAAGAGATTCAGGGAATTTGTGATGTCCAGGAATACTCCAGACCTTTAGCCCTTTCACATTTGATATATATATATTTTTTCATACCATCCTTATTCATGTTGTTAATAAAGTAACAGCTATATGGCAGTTCTAAAGAAATTATCCATTTCTTAAAACATCATGTTCAAATGGTATTTCTAGCACTGGCTAGTAAGGATCCTACCACAAATGAACCTGGAGATCTGAGGGCCTTTTGGGAGAGTAAATTAGGTTTGCAAATAATTTTAGAGGGCAAAAAAATTTTTAATTAAAATTTTACATTTTAAAAAACTGTATCCCTCTTTCAGGAAACTGGTGCCCTTTGAGGGATGTTTCTAAATATTTGGCGACAGAAGCATTCATTTCCCTCAGACAGTGCAGTATTGGTTCTCTTTCTAAGGAGTCCAGTGCTGTGAATGAGGTTTCATGAAAGAGATAAGACTTGAACCAGGAGCATTTGAACCAAGAAGGAGCACCATTGCTTAATATTGCAACTGAAGTTACAGGTAGAAGAGGCCCTGAAATACTTCTGTCCGGCATTGCGTGTGGATATCACATTGAGGTTTCTGAGAGAAAAGTCTCATGTTGAGATTGGGACCTCCCCATTCCAAAAGAGTTAAAACGTTTTTTAAAATGACAAGTTTTGAACACAAATGTCTAAAAATTGAAATAGCTAAAGGCAATGGATAACAGGAAAAGATGAAAGACCTAATTCAAATGGTTGGACCAGATAATGACTAAGGAGAAATAATAACCATCTGCAAATATTTGAGGGAAATATGGAGCAACAAGAGGTGAGGAATTTCTTTGAATTCTCGAAAGGGGTATAACTAAGAGAAACAGGATTAAATCGAGCAAAGAAAAATGCAGGCAGAGTTTGAGGGAGAAAATGACCACGTAATGGGATCTGTCAGTCTGTGGAATAGTCATTCACAGGAAGTGGTGGAAACACCATCACTTGAATCATTTTCAGCTAAGTGGAAAAATTGCTCTATTAAACAGGAGGATTCAACCCTGAAGGAAGAGGGATTTGATGAGCAATGTGTCTTTTTCATCTTTAATTTCTATAGTTTTGGAAAAGAAAGAAAGAAGAGGAAAACTAAATAAGAGAGCAACCTGGTGGAATAACTTGAAAAAAATTTTTTTAATCTAGACTAGAAACCACAGAATAGCGGTGATGAGCAAAATCGACACATGAAAGAGAAATCCCACTAAAACACACCAATTTCAATAACTATGTAAAAATTTAAAGGAGGCTAAAGAAGAAATGACTTCAAAGAGAAGTTGGGTATTTATATAGAAAACTTTTGTTTTCTATCCACAATAAAATATTAAATTCGTTTCAACATTCCCTTAAGTAATTTAAGGACTGTTATGATCATCTCTGACTTAAACTAACACAGTGTGGCTCCTCTAGGACTCCAGAAAATTGGAATACTTCAGCATGATCTAGATGACCCAATCAATCATCTAAGGTGGCTAGATCCCTGAAATACAGGTTAGGCAAAGAGCTATGCTTATCATAATTAAATATGTATAGTGAAATAATTAAACATCATATAAGTTCTATAAAAGTGTATTGGCCATTGACTACAGGTAAAATACAATCAATGCCAGATAATATCAGGAATACAAAAGTGCATAAAACTTGGCCATTTTTCTCCTTGAGCTTTGAGCCTATTGGGACAGATAGATTGGGAGACTTCATAGATTTTCGGATAATTAAGCATCAAGGCTTTTTGTTGGACAAAGATGTTTTTCTTACTACCATTCAAAATCTCAGGGACTCAGACTACTTTTCTCTTCTTTCTTCTTTCTTTTCATCTCAAGTTTTTATTAAATTCTAGTTAATTAACACGTAGGGTAATACTGGTTTCAAGAGTAGAATTTAGTGATTCATCACTCACATAAAACCGCAGTGCCCATGGCAACAGTGTCTTCCTTAATACCCATCACCCATTTAGCCCAACCTCCACCCATCTCCCTTCCAACAACCTTCAGTTTGTTCTCTATGTTTAAGAGTCTATTATGATTTGCTTCTCTCTTTTTTATTTCCCTTCCTCTATGTTCATCTGTTTTGTGGCAAATTGTGAGATTTCATTATTTTGATGGCTGAGTAATATTCTATTGTGTATATATTCCACATCTACTTTATCCATTCATCAGTCAATGGACATTTAGGCTCTTTTCATAATTTGGCTACTGTGGATGATGTTGCTATAATCATCAGGGTGCATGTGCTCCTTCAAATCAGTACTTTTGTATCCTTTGGGTAAATACCTCGTAGTGCAATTGCTGGGTCATAGGGTAGTTCTATTTTTAACTTTTTGAGGAAATTCCATACTGTTTTCCAGAGTGGCTGCATCAGTTTGCATTCCCACCAACAGTGCAAAAGTGTTCCCCTTTCTCTGCATACTCACCAACATCTGTTGTTTCCTATGTTAATTTTAGCCATTCTGACAGGTATGAGGTAGTATCTCGAGGTTTTGATTTGTATTTCCTTAATGATGAGTGATGTTGAGCATCCTTTCATGTGTCTGTTAGCCATCCGGATTTCTTCTTTGGAAAAAATGTCTATTCATGTCTTCTGCCCAGTTCTTAATTGGATTATTTGTTTTTTGGTATTGAGTTTGATAAGTTCTTTATGTATTTTGGATACTAACCCTTTATCAGGTATGTCATTTGCAAATATCTTCTCCCATTCCACAGGTTACCTTTTAGTTTTGTTGATTGTTTCCTTTGGTGTGTGGAAGCTTTTTATCTTGATGAAGTCCCAATAGTCCACCTATGTTTTTGTTTCCCTTGCCTCCAGAGATGTGTCTAGTAAGAAGTTGCTCCAGCTGAGGTGAAAGAGGTGGATGCCTGTGTTCTCCTCTAGAATTTTGATGATTTCCTATCTCACATTTAGGTCTTTCACCCATTTTGAATTTATTTTTGTATATGGTGTAAGAAAGTAGTCTGCATGTTGCTGTTCAGTTTTCCCAAAACCATTTGTTGAAAAGACTGTCTTTTTTCCATTGGATATTCTTCCCTGCTTTTCAAAGATTAGTTGACCATATAGTTACAGGTCCATTTTTGGGTTTTCTATTCTGTTCTATTGATCTATGTGTGTGTCTTTTGTGCCAGTACCATACTGTCTTGGTGATTACAGCTTTGCAAAATAGCTTGAAGTCCAGAATCATGATTCCCCCATCTTTGCTTTTCTTTTTCAGGCTGCTTTGACTATTCAGGGTTTTTTGTGGTTACATACAAACTTTAGGATTTTTTGTTCTAGCTCTATGAAAAATGGTGGTGGTATTTTGATAGAGATTGCATTAAATGTGGATTGCTTTGGATAGTATAGAAATTTTAACAATATTTGTTCTCATAATCCATGAGCATGGAATGTTTTTCCATTACTTTGTGTCATCTTCAATGTATTTAATAAGTGCTCTATAGTTTTAAGAATACAGATCTCTTACTTCTTTAGGAAAACCATATGATAACTAGGATTAAAACTTTTCTCTTAGTAGCTACTTCTTCCCACTCTTCACTCTCTACAAACCCCACCTCCCCCATTTCCTTTTTTATTTAAAATATAAATATTTGTTTATTTATTTATTTATTTATTTATTTATTTAGAGAATGAACAAGAAAGTGCGTATACACAGGAGACAGAGAGAGAGGGAGAGAGAGAATTCTAGCAGGCTCCACACTGTTAGCGCAGAGCCCAATGCAGGGCTTGACCTCACAATCCATGAGATCATGACCTGAGCAGAAATCAAAAGCTGGACACTTAACTGACTGAAAAACCCAGGGGCCCCAACCCATTTCTTTTTTTTAATCAAAGTATAGTAAACATAAAATATTATATTAGTTTCAGGCATGTAATACAGAGACTCAATAAATCTACATATTTATCTATGCTCACTACGATAAGTATAGCCATCTGTCACCATACTATGTCATTAAAATATTATTCACTGTATTCTCTATGTTGTACTTTTTATGTCCATGACTTATTTATTTTATAACTAGAAGTTTGTACCTCTTAATTCCCTATACCTATCTCATCCATACCCCCATCCTCTTTCCCTCTGGCAACTACCCATTTGTTCTCTGTATTTATGAATCTGTTTTTGTTAATCGTTGTTGTTGTTGTTGTTTAGATTCTGTGTATAAGTGAGATCATATTTGCCTTTCTGTCTGACTTATTTTGCTTAACATAATATCCTCTAGGTCCATCCATATTGACACAAATGGCAAGATCTCATTTTTTTTTTTCAATTTTTTAACGTTTATTTATTATTGAGAGTCAGAGAGAAATGGAGCGTGAGCAGGGGAGGGGTAGAGAGAGGAGGAGACACAGAATCAGAAGCAGGCTCCAGGCTCTGAGCTGTCAGCACAGAGCCCAATGCGGGGCTCAAACTCACAAACTGCGAGATCATGACCTGAGCAAAGTCGGTTGCCTAACCAACTGAGCCACTCAGGTGCTCCTAAGATATCGTTTTTTTTAATGGCTGGGTAATATTCCATTGTGTATGCACACACACACACACACACACACACACACATACATATATATCACATCTTATTTATCTATTAAATAAAGACATCTATCTAAAGGTATCTGTGGGTGGACACTTGGGTTGCTTCTATACCTTGGCTATTATAAACAATGCTTCATTAGACATAGGGGTGCATATACCTTTTCAAATTAATGTTTTCATTTTATTTGGGTAATACTGCATAGTGGAATTACTGGATCATATGATATTTCTAATCTTAATTTTTTTGAGAATCTCCATACTGTTTTCCAGAGTGGTTGCGCCAATTTACATTACCACCAATAATGCATGAGGGTTCCCTTTTCTCCACATCATAGCCAATACTTATTTCTTATCTTTTTGATAGTAGCCATTCTGACTACTGTGAGGTGATATCTTATTGTAATTTTGACTTGCATTTCCCTAATAATTAGTGATGCTGACTATATTTTCATGTATCTGTTGGCCATTTGTATGTCTTCTTTGGAAAAATGTCTACTCAGGTCCTCTGCCATTCTTTAACTCCATTATTAATATTAATATTATTATTATTATTATTATCATTATTTGGTGTTAAATTATATAGTTAACACCAAAAATTAAGTTGTTGAATTTGTTTGCTAATTTTTATTGAGGACTTTTGCATCTATTCCTCAGGATATTGGCCTGTAGTTTTCTTTTTTGGAGTGTCTTTGTCTGGTTTTAGTACCAGGGTAATGCTGCCCTCACAGAATAAATTTGGTAGTTTTATTTATTTATTTATTTATTTAATATATGAAATTTAGTGTCAAATTGGTTTCCATACAACACCCAGTGCTCATACCAAAAGGTGCCCTCCTCAATACCCATCACCCACCCTCCCCTCCCTCCCACCCCCCCCATCAACCCTCAGTTTGTTCTCAGTTTTTAACAGTCTCTTATGCTTTGGCTCTCTCCCACTCTAGCCTCTTTTTTTTTTTTCTTCCCCTCCCCCATGGGTTTCTGTTAAGTTTCTCAGGATCCACATAAGAGTGAACACATATGGTATCTGTCTTTCTCTGTATGGCTTATTTCAGTTAGCATCACACTCTCCAGTTCCATCCACGTTGCTACAAAAGGCCATATTTCATTCTTTCTCATTGCCACGTAGTATTCCATTGTGTATATAAACCACAATTTCTTTATCCATTCATCAGTTGATGGACATTTAGGCTCTTTCCATAATTTGGCTATTGTTGAGAGTGCTGCTATAAACATTGGGGTACAAGTGCCCCTATGCATCAGTACTCCTGTATCCCTTGGATAAATTCCTAGCAGTGCTATTGCTGGGTTTTTTTGGAATATATTAAGAAGAATAGGTATTAAGTCTTCTTTATGTTTGGTAGAACTCACCTGTGATGTCATCTGGTCCTGACTTTTGTTTGTTGGGAGTATTTTCCATTACTGATTCTTTATATACTTTGGATATTAACCTGTTATCAGATATGTCATTTGCAAATATCTTCTCCAATTCAGTGGTAGGTTGCCTTTTTGTTTTGTTGATGGTTTCCTTTCCTGTGTAAAAGCCTTTTATTTTGGCGTAGTCCCAACAGTTTATTTTTTGATTTTGTTTCTCTTGTCTCAGGAGACATATCCATAATCATGTTGCTACAGCCAATGTCCAAGATTTCACTGCCTATGTTTCTTTTAGGTATTTTATGATTTCAAGTCTCATATTTAGATCTTTAATCCATTTTGAGTTTATTTTGTATAATGTGTAAGACAGTGGTCCAGTTTAATTTCTTTGCATGTAGCTACCCAGTTTCCCATCACCATTTATTGAAAAGACTGTCTTTTCTCCATTGTACATTCTCACGTCCTTTGTTGTAAATCAATTCACCATATACACTTGGGTTTATTTCTGGGCTCTCTACTCTGTTCCATTGATTTATTTGCCTGTTTTTGTGCCAGTACCACACTGTTTTCATTATTACAGATTTATGGTATACCTTGAAATCTGGGATTGTGATACCTCCAACTTTGTTCTTTCTTCATTGCTTTGGCTATTGGGGATCATTTTCATTTCCATACAAACTTTAGGGTTATATGTTCTACGTGTGTGAAAAATACTATTGGTATTTTGATAGTGTTTTTACTGACTCTGTAGATTGTTGTGGGTAGTGTGTACATTTTAAAAACATTAGTTCTTCCAATTGATGACCATTGTCTGTGTCACCTTCAATTTGTTTCATCTATGTCTTACATTTTTCAAAGTACAGGTCTTTCACCTCCTTAGTCACACTTACTCCTAGGTTTTTAATTTTTTGATACAATTATAAATAGAATTGTTTTTCTTAATTTCTCTTTCTGCTACTTTGTTACTAGTGCATAGAAATGCAACAGACTTCTGTGCATTAATTTGGTATCCTGCAACCTTACTAAGTTAATTTATTAGTTGTAAAAGTTTTTTGGTGGAGTATTTAGAATTTTCTTTTTTTTTTTTTTCCAATATATGAAGTTTATTGTCAAATTGGTTTTCATACAACACCCAGTGCTCATCCCAAAAGATGTCCTCCTCAATACCCATCACCCACCCTCCCCTCCCTCCCACCCCCCATCAACCCTCATCAGAGAACTGATTCTTGACAATGAAGTTGGTACATGAGAGCAACAGGAATATTTATTTTAACTGTCCCCTGCTTTTATAGAAAAATAAATTAGATTTAATGTAAAAGTAAAAATGATTTTCCTCAGACTGTAGGTTTATCCTTTCATTATTTACCTTTAGTGTTCAAAGTGGCATATGTCGCATGTGGCATACATTTCTGTTTCATGTCATTTGTTTTGATCTGTTGCCTGTCCAGTATTTAGAATTTTCTATAAATAGTATCATGTCATCTGCAAATAGGGACCATTTAACTTCTTTCTTACCAAGTTGGATGGCTTTTATTTCTTTTTCTCATCTGATTGCTGCAGCTAGGATTTACAGTACTATGTTGAATAAAAGTGGTGAGAGTGAACATCCTTGTCTTGTCCCTGATCTTAGAGAAATGCATTCATTTTTTCATCAGTATTATGTTAGTTGTGGAATTTTATATGTGACTATTATTATGTTGAAGTATATTTTCTCTAAACCCAGTTTGTTCAGATTTTTATCATGAACGGATGTTGAATTTTAGCAAATGTTTTTTCTGCATCTTTTGAGATGATCATATGGTTTTTATACTTCTTGTTAATGTGATGTATCATATTGGTTGATTTGCAAATATTCAACCATCCTTGCCTCCCTGGATGAAATACCACTTTATTGTGGTGAATGATCCTTTTAATGTATTGTTAAATTTGGTTTGCTAATTTTTATTGAGGACTGTAGCATTTATTCCTCAGGATATTGGCCTGTAGTTTTCTTTTTTGGAGTGTCTTTGTCTGGTTTTAATACCAGGGTAATGCTGCCCTCACAGAATAAATTTAGCAGTTTTATTTTTACTCTTCTATTTTTTGGAATAGGTTGAGAAGAATAGGTATTAACTCTCCCTTATTTTTTTTATTTAAAATTTTTTTAATGTTTATTTATTTTTGAAGGAGAGAGAGACAGAGTGTGAGTGGGGAAGGGGCAGAGAGAGAGGGAGACACAGAATCCGAAGCAGGCTCCAGGCTCTGAGCTGTCAGCACAGAGCGCAATGTGGGGCTTGAACTCACAAACTGTGAGATCACGACCTGAGCCAAAATCCAACGCTTAATGGACTGAGCCAACCAGGCACCCTGGTATTAACTCTCCTTTAAATGTTTAGTAGAACTCATCTGTGATATCATTGGGTCTTGACTTTTATTTGTTAGGCTTTTTTTGATTACTGATTCAATTTTGTTACTAGTAATCAGTCTATTCAAATTTTCTATTTCCTTCTAATTTAGTTTTGGAAGATTGTGTGTTTCTAGGAATTTGCCCATTTCTTCTAGGTTGTCCAATTTGTTGGCATGTCATTTTTCATAGCATTCTAATACAATCCTTATTTCTGTGGTATCAGTTGTTATTTCTCTTCAACTTATAATTTATTTGGGTTTTCTTTCTTTTTTTATTTATGGGTCTGGCTAAAAGGTTATCAATTTTGTTTACGTTTTAAAAGAACCAGCTCTTGGTTTTATTGATCCTTTCTTTCCTAGTTTCTTTTTTTTTTTGGGGGGGGGTGTCTCTATTTCATTTATTTCTACTCTAATCTTTATTATTTCCTTTCTTCTACTAACTTTGGATTTTGTTTTTTTTTCCTTTTTCTAGATCTTTTAGGTGTTAGATGGTTTGAGCTTTTCCTTATTTCCTTTTTTTTAAATTATTATTTTTAATGTTTATTTTTTAGAAAGGGATAGAGTGTGGGTGGGGGAGAGGTAGGGAGAGAGGGACACACAGAATCTGAAACAGGCTCCAGGCTCTGTGCTCAGAGCCTGACACAGGGCTTGAACTCACAAATTGTAAGATCATGACCTGAGCCAAAGTTGGACACTCAACCAACTGAGCCACCCAGGCATCCTGAGCTTTTTCTTATTTCCTGAGATAGGCCTGTATTGCTCTAAACTTCCCTCTTAGAACTTCTTTTGCTGCATCTCAAAGATTTTGGACTATTCTGTTTTCATTTTAATTTGTCTGAATGTATTTTTTAATTTTCTCTTTGATTTCTTTTGTGATTCATTGGTTGTTTAGTAATGTGCTTTTTGTCCTCTATGTGTTTGTATTTTTTGATGTTTTTTTCTTGTCATTGATTTCTAGTTCTATACTGTTATGGTTGGAAAAAATACTTTATATGATTTAAATTTTCTTAAATCTATTCAGACTTATTTTGTGGCCTAACTTGTTATCTATCCTGAAGAATGTTCCATGTGCACTTGAAAATAATGTGTATTCTGCTCTTTTTTGGATAGAATGTTCTGTATATAACTGTTAAGTTCATCTGGCCTAATGTGCTGCTCAAAGCCACTGTTTTCTTATTTTCCGTCTGTATGATCTATCCAATCCTGTGAGTGGGGTGTTAAAATCTCCTATAATTATGGTATGAATGTCAGTATATCCCTGTTAATATTTGCTTTATGTACTTAAGTGGTCCTATTTTTGGTGCATAGTTATTTGCAACTATTATATCCTCTTGTTAGGTTGATCACTTGACCATTATATAATGCCTTTCTTTGTCTATTGTTACAGACTTTGTTTTAAAGTCTACTTTGTCTGATATAGGTATTGTTATTCTAGTTTTTTTTTTCTTTGCTTCCATTTGCATGGAATATATTTTTCAGTCTGTGTCTTTCAGTCTGAAGTGAATCTCTTGTAGGCAGCATATAGATGGGTTATTTTCTGTTTGTTTTGTAGTTCTCTCTTTCTTTCTTCTTCTCATGCTCTCTTCCCTTATGATGATGGATCATTTTTAGTGTTATACTGGATTCTTTTCTCTTTAGTTTTTGATTTGTGGTTACTATGTGCTCATATATAACATCTTACATGTATATTAGTTCATATAAAATTAATGGTCACTTAAATTTGTACACAGTCTAAAAGCATAAAATTTTTACTTCCTCCTTCATGTTTTATGTATATGATCTCATACTTTATATCTTCTGATTTGGTGTGACCCTTGAGTAATTTTTGTAGATATAATTGATTTTACTACTTTTTGTATTTTTAACCTCCATACTGGCTTTATAATTGATTAATGTATTACCAGTGAAGTTTTTTTTTTTTCCTTTCATAATTTTACTTGTAGTTACAGCCTTTTCTTTCCATTAAAGAATACCTTTCAACATTTCTTGTAAGGCTGATTTAGGGGTGATTTGTTTTTCTGGGACACTATATCTCTCCTTCAATTCTGAATGATAACCTTGCCAAGTAGAGGATTTTTGGTTGTAGGGTTTTTCCTTTCAGAACCTTGAATGTATCATGACACTCCCACTGGCCTACAAAGTTTATGCTGAAAAATATGCTTATAGCCTTATGGGGTTTCCCCTTGTATGCAACTATTTTCTTTCCTAATGGTGCTTTTAAAATTCTCCCTTTATCTTTGATTTTTGCCATTTTAATTGTTATGCGTCTTGGTGTGGATCTGCTTGAGTTCATCTTGTTTGGGGATCTCTTTGATTCCTGGACCTGAATGTGTTTTCTTCCTCAAATTAGGGAAGTTTTCAGCCATTATTTCTTCAAATAAGTTTTCTGCCCTCTTTTCTCTTTCGTCTTCTGAGATCCCTATAATGTGTTATACTTGATAATATTATAGAAGTCCCTTAACTTATTCATATTTTTTTCTTATTCTTTTTTCTTTGTGCTGCTCAGCTTGGTTGTTTCCCATTATCCTGTCTTCCAGATCAGTCATCTATTCTTCTGCCACCTCTAATCTGCTGTTGGTTCCGTCTAGTGTATTTTTCATTTCAGTTATTTTATTCAGCTCTGATTGGTTATTTTTTTGTGTTTTCTATCTCTTTGTTGAAATTCTATGTTGATCTGCTATTCTCTCAAGTCTGCTGAATATCCTTATGACTATTGCTTTGAACTCTTTATCAGGCTTGTCTCTAGTTCTTTTTTTATCTGTAATTTTATCTTCTTCTTTCACTTGGGACATCTTCCTTTGTCTCCTCATTTTGACTAACCCCCTGTTTATTTCCATGCATTAGGTAGATAAGTTACATCTTCTGGTCTTGAAAGTAGTGGCCTTGTGTAGAAGAGGTTCTATGGTGCTCTATAGTGTACCCCACACACCTCAGTCAACAGAGCCAGCTGTTCTAGGGGTGTCCCCTATGTGGACTCCATGCACCCTCTTGTGGCTGAGTTGCGATTGCTGTAAACATGCTGGGGGACAGCTGGACTTCAACCAGGTGGCTGCAATGACCCACTTCACCTATCATGGGTACAGTGGGCAGGGTTTGCTCCCCACACATTTGAGAGACCCAGCTGAAGCCTCTGAAGGATCACTAGTAGAAATAACTGGTGCTTAGCCTGGCTGTCTGCAATTAGCTGCTGTGTCAGCTATGAGGGCACCAAAGGGCAGGGTTTGTGGTGAGTCAGAAGCTGCTTTGGAGGGATGCCTGCATAGGAAAGCAGGTTGTATGGGGTGGGTCTGCAGAGGAATCCTAGGGCAGGGCACATGGTGCTAGAAAGGTAGGTGGAGAATGTTAGACTTGACTCCTGCCAGCCTCTGGCTACCCAGGCTTAGGGAGGGCCAAAAAAAAAAAAAAAAAAAAGGCAGTTTTGTTCCTGGAGAAATCTGCATATCTGTGCCTCTCTGGCCAACATTCTAAAATTGGTGAAAAAATTTCTTCACGTATCCCCAGGAGTTTTTCAACTACCGCCTCTGTACTGTGTCTAAGGTTGAGTTTCTTAATGTACTTGCCCTTTTAGGGCAAAGACTTGGTTTCCTATAGTCCTCTGGCTCTCCTGGAATTGAGCCCCACTGATTTTCATAGTCAGATGTTATGGGGACTTGTTTCCCCAGTGAAGGTCTCCAAGACCGGGGTGCCTGGTGTGGAGTCTGATCCCCTTCCTCCTCCATGCTTGTGATGTCCCTCCCACTTATGGTTAGTTGTACCAGAGGTTTCATTCCTGAACTTATCTCCACTTCCCTACCCTTTTCTATGTGGACTTCTCTCTATGACTAGCTGTGGAAGGTGTGCTTTGCCAGTCCCTAGATCATTTTCAGAGTTTGTTGCATGATGTAACTGTTGCTTCAGTACCTCCTACTCTGCTATCTTCCCGATCTCTTCCAGTTTCCCCATTTCTTAGTGTCATGAAGAAAATGAGACAATCCCTTTTCATTTTTCTGATTTTATTAGCACTGGGGTATCAACAGGAACCCCTGAATAACAATCAATATTTATTGTGCACTTATTCTATGCCAGGTAGTATGTTAAGTCCTTAAAATGCATTGTTTGTTTGAACCATGTCAAAATCCTATGAGGTGAGTAATTATCCACATTATATAGATTAACAAATTAAGGCTAAGTGATGTTTAAAATCTATCCCAGGTCAAACAAGAGGGAAGCAATGGAGTTACATATGAACACATGTTGCTAGGGACTGAACTTTATCCCTCAAAATCTATATACTGAAGCCCTAATTCCTAATATTACTGTATTTGGAGATAGAGCCTTATAGACCTAATTAAGGTTAAATGAGATCATAAGAGAGGCCCTAACCCATTACAATTTGCATCCTTATAAGAAAAGGGGAGACACTAGATATCTCTCTTGCTCTTTTTCATTACAGGGGAAATGCCAAGCCAGGAAGAGAGGCCTCGCCAGAAACCAATCCTGACATCATCCTGATCTTGGACTTTCAGCTGTTTAAGCTGCTCATCCTGTGGTATTTTGTTATGGTAGCCTGAATAGACTAATACACATGTTATCTCATTCCACAGGCTTTTCTTTAAACCACTCCTCTATTCTGTGAATTCTTATTCACTAAGTCTCTGTGGACATGTTATTGTTTAGGAAAGCAAAAGTCAAAGCACAAAAGTATTAATTTAAATATTAGTTCCCACTTGAAACATCTTTTTCTGTTCAGCAATTGCATTAATCCTTTTCCCATTCTATAAAACTCTATCAGTTTATAGATGATTATCCCATTTTATAAATATAAAAATAGGTGCAGGAGAATCACAGGCAAAACTATTGAAAAATAGTGACCTGGATGAGTTAGTTTAGTTTAAAAGTGAAGAAGAAAACAATGATAAAGATGATGTCAGAATAAACACTTTAAAAGAGAATGGTTTGGGGGCACCTGGGTGGCTCAGTTGGTTAAATGTCTGACTTTGGCTAGGTCATGATCTCACCATTCCTGAGTTCAAGCCCCACGTGGGGCTCTGTGCTGACAGCTCAGAGTCTGCAGCCTACTTCAAATTCTCTGTCTCCCTTTCTCTCTGGCCCTCCCTCGCCTACACTCTATGTCAAAAATAAACATTAAAAATTTTTAATTAAAAAATAAAAATAAATAAAAGAGAATGGTTTCAATAACAAATTGAAAAGACCATTTGGAAAAATTGATGAAATTTCCATGTCTTTACAAAAAAAGACCCTTTATTGTTCTATAATATGTCAAATGTAAAATGAAGGATGTTATAACATTACACAAAATGATTTTGTCTGATTTCCCCACAAAAAAAAGGGGAATTTGATTTATACTTAATTCCTTCCTAATATTAGCTACAGTATGTTTGATATAATAACCTAATTATAGTACTTGGTTTAATAAATATACTTTTATAATTTTTAGTTCTGTTTTTCAATGTAAAGTTCAGCAAACCTTCTGTTCGCTGTGAAATGTGAAATTCTGGTCCCTATAGAGGTAAATTAAGTTTAAGTAGCCTTTTGGCAGAACTAAGTTACAAACTTTATAAAACTCAAATAACAAAAGTTATTTCATTTATAGTTTTCCATTTACTTCTTACAGCATAAATGGAAGCCTCTTTGGTATACTGCCTGTATTTTTATTTCTAAGAAGCAAAGTTAATAATAAATCCTTATCTCTCCTTTTCTGGTTTCTGTCACTATCCAGTGATAGCAGCCAACAAAGGATATTGTTTTATGTTTAAGGCCTAAATTGAATTAATAATTCTATAACAATTTTGGTTGACTTCTTTGATGAAAATCCAGGCTATAAAGACATGTTCTATGTTCTCCAACAGGACAGTAGTTCAGGCTAAATATAAGTCCAACAGATACAGAGGAAACAGCTCTAAGAACAAAGGAGAATTTTATTTGGGAGTAGGTAATCATCATTATTAGAATGTTTCCATTACATATACATTTATGCAGCAAATATATATTCATGATGACAAATGGGAGAATAATAGTTAATGTTCTGGGAAAATGCTGCTTTGGCCAGGTTCCCAATTCCATTTGGTATCATGACTTCTTGAAATATCTTTAAGACTCCTCAAGTGCACCTTTTCTGAGAAGGTGTCACCTTTCAACCAGCAGCCTAAAGCAGGATGTCTAACAGCCTGATGTATCCTTTCCATTTTTGAAAGCCTCAAATCTCTCCACACTCAATCATTTCCCCTGTATTTTTTCCTGGCACTATGTTGAAAGGGCAATTTAAACATTAAGATTTATGTATCATTTAAAGTAAATGCAGTGAATTTTTTCTCAGAGAGGTGTGATTGGCCGCCATCTGGCTAAAATAATGAGTTATTTCCTGTTTAGTGACAAGGCAAAAAGAAAGAAGTGAAGAGGACCACAGAAGAGTATTACAGAATCAACTCTGAACTACAGGTTTGGGGAACCATTTGTGTATTTGGGCAATAACAGAGAAGTAAGTAAGCATGAGTTTTGATGTCAAACAGACCTGAGTTCTGGCTCTGAATCTTCTTACCAGTGTATAAACTTTGAGCAAGTATGTAACTATTATAAGCTTCAGGTTCATCATTAGTAAAGTGAAAACAGTAATAGGTCTGTTGTAAGATTAAAATATGGTAATATACATACAGTAGTAAGCACAGAGTTGACATATGGAAGGCAAGTCAATAATATTATAGATTATTATTATTTTCCTCAAGATATTTTATGAAAAACTAGAAGTTATTTTTTAAATAACTCATGTCTTATCAAGGAGCACATACATGTATCTTATCAGAGCCTCCAACATATTCACCACTTCTTAATTATTTGTACCAATTAATATGAGTCATCAATATAGGGGATTAATGTGATACTGCAAAGTATCCAAATGGTTGAGGTCTCGTGGAACTATATTTTAAGAGACAGTTGGAAAGTTAACATAGCTGGAATCAAGACCATACATGTTAAATATTTTCTATTTCATATGAATACAAAATAGTTTTAATATACTTTTTGAACAATGGTGGAAAATAACCATACTTTGCCATATCAATGGCTGCAAACCATATACCTGAGTCTATGTTAATATGCTCTGGCATCCCTACACAGCAGCTGCAACTGGGACTACAATTTTGTTAAGCCTGCAGTAGTGTATCATTATGCAACAGGATCTAAGATGTTCATGAAGGTAAGAGTGGAAAATTAAATCACAGGTACAACCATCTCTGCCTCTTTTAGGTCTTGATCTCTGCCATTCCTTCTGGAATGCAACATTATTTATTTTTTTACCATCTCAACTAGGGGTGAGGTAGCCAGTTTCAATGACTTCCACCTAACTTTCCTTACTATGATAGCATTTATTCCACAGGCCGAGGAACTCGTGTGGGAGTTGTACCAATTATTAGTTATATGTTTGGAGATAGGGCAACCCATGTGAGTCATCCCTAGGCCTTTGTTCTGTTTATTACCTTATATCCCCATTTTAATAGGGGGGCTCCAGGGTGATGCTTTAGATTTCTGGGTATCAACTTCAACTCAGATCCTATATCCCAGAGTCCTTGAAATGTCTGGATATTCTTTTTTCCCTCAGTATATGGTTAACTGAGTAAGTGGTGATACATTCCTTTGGGGAAATAATTGAGGTAATTGTTGCCATATAGAGTCCTTCCTCCTGTGGACTCAGCATTTCCTTCAGTCAGTAGGCTCAGGGCCTGAAACTTGGCTCAGGTCTAGAACGTGGGCAAAGAGTCGCCATATTTCCCACATAGGGCTGGTTCCCTTAGCCTCCTAATCATAGATTTTTCATTTCTTTTGGTTGCATAAGTTAAGCAATATCCTTGTTGGTTGTTCATTTATCTTCTTCCTAATAATATTGTGCCTTATTAGTCATCTCATATCTCTGAAGATCAGACCCTGAGTTGCCACTCCAGTCCTGCCTCTCATTACAATAGCTGTGCACAGCTTGCTTCTAATGATTAAGTACCCAGCCTCCATCACCCCCTTTTCCAGTCTGGTAATAGTACCTTTCTATCATTCCTTACTAAAGGGGAAAGATATCATTGAGCTTCCCAGTGACATGAATGTCCCTCTCACCAATACAACCCTTTTTGCTTTGGTAACCAAAATGTCTCCACAGACCTCCTACAAATCCCACACTGTTAGCTGGTAGGTTTTCTGGGTGTACATAGTGTATCCCCTCTCTCTTCACTTCTCTCTGCCTATTGATCCCTATTTCAGCTATTAGTCACAGTAGGTTAAGACTTTCCACTTCATTTAGAACAGCCATTTGTTTTTTCTAAGCTCCCAAGGATCATCCTAGTAGTATCCTAACACCTTTTTCCCTAAAGTCTTGCCAGGGAATTAATCCTATATCCCAGAAAAGTGGGAAATAAACTCACATATCCAACTTTATGTTCCCCTCCCTAATCCAGCACCTCAAGAAGTAATCCTATAAAAACTCTCTTTGCCCCTGCTAAAATATGGTAACCAGGCCTTACTGATTCTTTGATATATATTCTTTTTTTTTTTTTTTTTTTTTTTTTTAGAAAACCTAGCCTTTCCCTGGTTGGGTTATACCCTATGACCCTAGATATTGGTCTGATGGTCAGGAGAGGAGGTGGAGACAGATCCTGAGAGGAATATATATTGTCTTGCAAAGCAGAATGAGGAAGCCCTATTGTTTAACAGGGATGTTTGGACAACTTCTGTGCCCTCATAGGAAACTGGAGAATTTAAGAATTTAAGATTTTTTGATAAAGTGACCCAGTTGGCCCCATCCCTAGACCCAGGATTCCATGTCTTTCCATTAGGCTTCTGATCTTGGCATTTCAGTTTTGTCCACAGTTAAAAAGTCAACTTTCTCTGGAGCCCTACTACTCTTGAAAGGTTCTTTCTTCCCTTCCAGCTTCAGGATTTGAAAGTATCTTTTTGTGATACTAAAAAGGCCCTTTGGCTTTCAGAGCTCACATTAACTAATTAACTAATTATTAATTATCCTCAGCATTTGAATGACTTTCTTAAATGTACCAATAGCACTGAGCAAAGGCTGTCTGATTCCATAGTTCTTATAATTACTATCCCCCAAAACTTTTCAAATGCCTGAGATATTCTCCTAATGGGGCATTTCCTTTCACTAGCATCCCATTTTAGTTCACCATTAGTGAATGTTTTAACTATATACCACTACAACATGTTGAGGTCTATGAGTACTCTACTTGCCAACAATGATGGAGTCATTACCAGTTGGCCAAAGGGAGATCCAACTCACTTCATAGTCTACTTCTTGGAACCACTCCTGAGATAATCAGAGGATATTGTCCTGACATAACTCAGAGGATACGTTCCCTGTGAGAGAGACTCTGAAATGAAGATTTGTATGCAGGATATTTTTTGGTAAAGTGCTCTTGGGAACAACACCTACTGAGGAAGGGAAGGCAGTATTAGGCAGACAGAGAAGCTGAACCGCAATGCAGTCCTCCAGCAGAAGTTCAATCCAGAACTCTGGGAAGTTGTAAAGCTGGGAATGACCCTTCAAAGTAGTCTCAAATGGAGGTGATGAGGTTGGACCTTTGTATCTTCTTCAATAACCAGTTATTAGATACAGGCTGCCTCAGGGAAGAGAGCAAACTTCGATGAGGTGGCTTCTTCTAACTAAGGGCAATTTCTAGAGAAAGAATTAGCTAAGAGCTATTAGTAACCAGCACTTCTGTAAACTGGGGCAATAAGTGCTGTGGTTCTAGAAGGGTAGTAACTGGACTGCACACTATAGCATCCACTATACCCATTACTACTGAATTCATTTTTGGGTAAGTCTAAACCTCTATACACCTACCAGAATCACCCTGGTGGCAAAGAAACTTAGAGAGCCAAGAGAGTTCTTGGATTTATGATTAAGCAGACATTTTAAGAAAATGGAATCTACCCAAGAAATGTCTCATCTCAAGTGTTCAACAGTTTGACATTACTGCAGCTGCCTTCAGTGTAATTCACAATTGTTTCTAAAGATCCAAGACAATTACTTATTTCTTCCCAAGAAAATCTCTTCCAATTTTACAAGTGAGAAAGGAATGCCATAATATTTAGAATAATAGAATGAGTTGGTATGTTTCTAGTAAAGCCAACCCTACAATTGAACTTCTTATTAAACTGATCCTCCTGTGGATAAATGGCCAGCAGAGCCAAAGCCCTCTCACCATCTTCTGAGTTTGATCTATGAGCCTGCACAATATAACTTTTCAGGACAAGAATTTCTGTTAACCCTTTGTAATCTGCTGTATTAATGTAATATTGTTTTTTCCTTTCTCAGTAGGTGTTATTCCCAAAAGGACTTTACCTAAAAATATTCTGCATACAAATCATATCATCATCCAGTCAGCCAAAATGCTTGCTAAATTCCTTTGTCCCTATGACAAGAACTATAAGATACTGAAATATTGCAATATCGATGACTCACAAAAGTAAAAAAATGCAGTTTCTTTCATCAACATTTAATGTGCTAAATGTGACTTTTCTGATTTTGCACTATGCATTTTTTAGAGTCAATAAGAAATCTTTTAGTAATCATTGACATATCAACTTCCTAGAACTAAAGAATTAACAAAGTTCAGAAGCAAATTTCTTGGTCTAACTTCAACATCTGAATTCAGTTTAACTTAGATCCAAATCCCTGCAGTCTTCAAAGAGAACTAGTGAGCCCTGATATCTATTAGTACCATATTTTTTCTTTTAACTTTTATTTTAGAGAGAGAAACAGAGAGAGAACAGAGAGAGAGAGAGACCATGTGAGCATGGAAGAGAGAGAGGGAAAGAGAGAGTCTAAAGCAGGCTCCACACTCAATGTGGAGCTTGAAATGGGCTTGATCCTGGAATAGTGATCTAAGCTGAAATCAGGAGTCACCCAGGCACCCCAGAAGTACCATATATCTGATGAAACTTGTTATGACACTTTCCCTGTGGTGGAAGAAGGAATCAATCATGCATTGCTGTTAATCAGTAAACCATGGTAACTGGTCAAAGGATTGAACAGAGAACTGAAATTTTTAGCTGTCAGCAATATTTAAATACTTTCCAGTACACTAAAATTTGAAAACTTAATCCAAATACAATTCAAACAAAACAATTAATATAAAATATACCTAAGGAAATAAGTATCAGCATGTGAGTTTATGTTAAATTGTTTATAAATAACGAACAGCTCAGGGAAATTGGTTTTATATACAGTACATTCTTCCCTTGGTGCTTATCATGCATTTAGGAAAATGAAAATGTATTATAGTTGAGAGTCATTGAACTGCTTTTTTGCCAATGCTTGACACTTTTTCTGAATGCCACAATCAAGGAATCACTTAAAACTATGCAGAAACTTCAAACTATTCTAGACATAACCTAAGGATAGAACTTCTTGGGTTCCTTCTGTACAGGAGAGGCAGTAGAAATTTTTCAGGCTTTAGAACCACATTCCTCATCAATATGCAAACCATACCACAACTTATTAAAATTATATGAGGGTGATACTATTACTCCCATTTCACAGATGAAGATTCTGAGACACAGAGATGCTAAATATCCTGTCCCAAGTCACACATTTAGTAATAATAGAAACATAATTCAGTCCTGGGCAGTTTTCCTGGTGAACTCATGGCTTTAATTACTTGGCAATTCTGGTTTCTGCCTATATTATTTATTAATAATATTAATAGACCAAGGAGTATTTGAGAAGAGGAATCAGAAATTTAAAAAAATATGCCTTTTATGTTTTTTATTTCTTATTTGAATCATGCAAACTAAGCTGATTATGCCATTTGATCATGGTTTTTTACCCTGTTAGGCATTTGCATTTGTATGCAAATTTTCACAAGAATCATGACTCTCAATGGACCATAAATGTTTCACACACTTAAATGGAACTAGATAGATAATTTTGCTGCTGGTATTGTTTTGTTTTGCTATTAAGTTATAAAAATTGCTTACATATTTTGGATATTAACTTCTCATAAGATGTATGGTTTTCAAATAGTTTCTCTCATTCTATAGGTTGTCTTTTCACTCTGTCAAATGTTTCCTTTGCTGTCCAGAAGTTTTTAGTTAGGTGAAATCCCACTTGTCCATTTTTGCTTTTGTTGCCTGTTTCTAGGGTTATGTTTGAAAAACATTGCCAAGACCTATTTCAGTGAGCTTTTTCTCTGCTTTGTTTTAGGAGTTTTATGGTTTTAGGTCTTTATGGTTTTAGGTTTAGGTTGAAGTCTTTAATCCATTTTGGTTGATATTTATACACGGTGTGAGACATATGTATTTGTGGTGCCCTTGTTGAAGAATAGATGACGATGCCAGGTTTATTTCAGGGCTTTCTCTTCTGTTTCATTGTTCTACAGATCTGTTTTTAGATACATAGTTTTATTCCAGTATCATACTGTTTTGATTTTATAACTTTGTAACATAATTTGGAATCAGAAAATATGATGCTTCCAGCCTTTTACTTCTTGTTCAAGATTGCTTTGGCAATTTGGAGTCTTCAGTGGTTCCATATGAATTTTAGGGTGTGTGTGTGTGTGTGTGTGTGTGTGTGTGTGTGCGTGCGCACGCGCGCGTAAAAACTGCTATTGGAATTTTGATAGAGATTGCATTGAGTTTGTACGTTCTTTTGAGGGTTACAGACTTTTAATATTAATTCTTCTAATCTGTGAACATGAGCTATCTTTGACTTCCATTTTCTTCAGTCTCACCAGTGTTTTATAATTTTCAGTGTACAAATCTTTCACCTCCTTGGTTTAATTTATTCCTAAGTATTTTATCTTGTATAGTGCTACTGTAAACGGGATTGTTTTTGTTAATTTCTTTTTCAGATAGTTTTTGTTCATGTATAGGTGTACAACTGATATTTGTATGCTGATTTTTGTATCCTGCAAACTCCTTGAATTTGTTTATTAATTCTAAAAGTTGTTTGTTTGTTTGCTTTGGTGCAGTCTTCAGGGTTTTCTACACATAGGATCATGTCATTTGCAAAAAGAGACTATTTCATTTCTTCCTTTCCAATTTGGACATCTTTTATTTCTTTTTCTTGTCTAATTGTTCTGGCTAGGACTTACACTACAATATTGAATAGAAGTGGTCAAAGTGAGCATCCTTGTTTTGTTCCTGATATTAGAAGAAAAGCTTTTAGCTTTTCACTGTTGAGTATAATATTAGGAATTTTGTCAAATGCTTTTTCTGTATCTACTGAGATGTTCACATGATTTTTATATTCCATTCTGTTAACATAGCATATCACAGTGATTGGTTTACATGTGTTGAATAATCCTTAAATCCAAGGATAAATCCCATTTGACCATGCTGTATGATCCTTTTAATGTGCTGCTGGATTTAGTTTGCTAGTATTTTATCAAGAATTTTTCAACAGTGTTCATCAGGTACAATCACCTGCAGTTTTAATTTCTTTTAGTGTCATAGTTGAGCTTCAGTATAACATTAATGCTGGCCTCATAAAATGAGTTTGGAAATGTCCTCACCTCTACAGTTTTTTGGAAGAGTTTGAGAAGGATTGGCATTAATTATTTAAATTTTTGTAAAATTCACCTGTGAAGCCATCGGATCTTAGGCTTTTTTCCTTGTTGGAAGGTTTTGATTACTGATTCAGTCTTCTTACTTATTATTGGTCTGTTCAATTTTTCTATCTATTGGTGGTTCAATCTTGATAGTTTTCAATACTTCTTCATATCCTTAAAGTTATGTATTATTGTCTTCACATTTGAAGAAGCAATTACCTTCTCCAATCTTACTGACTGGCTTCAAAAAAGACCTTAACCAGTCAGCCTGGTTAGAGATTCTGATAGTCTCTCAGACCTTTGCTAATGGTGAAACTGCTCCACTCCTCTTATGCATTCTTTGGAGGGAAGAGTTAGAATTGTGTACTTTGCCTTAATTCTGCAAAGCCAGGCTGGGTACTGAGAGTCTCTTGTTTATTTTCTCCACAACAGTGCCCTTAAGTGTCAAGGTCATGTGCCATTTCCCCATCCGACAGAGTTGAGCCAGCTAATGTTTGTGTGTTGCATGTGGGAGCTTCTATAAAGTCTGTGGTGGCTCTCACGTGCCATCCAAGGAGGCTTCTTTGTGTTCAGTCTGCAGGGGAGTGAAGGTTGCTGGGAGTGTGGATCCACTCACAGTCAGGAGTTGTCAGATGAAACGTCCTACAGAGCTGTGGGTGGGGCTCTTGGTGGAGACCTTCAGCAGGAGGCCTGTTGTTAAGATCCCCTGGGTTCTGTGAGCCCCACCTTTCTCTCTGCTTCTAATGGTCCTGAGATTTCTCAGCCATTTCAATCCCTTCAGTGTTCTGGGTAGGGCAAGGCAGAAATGGATCTCCTGGGCAACATTCTAAAAGATTAGGAAAGCTGGGGTCACATTTTGCTCTCATTTAACCCCATGGGAAAAATTAAGACCTGAAGGCATTTTTCTTTCCCTAGAGTTGTGTTTCCTCGAGACAGGGGTGACATGAGTGAAGTGAAACTGCTCTTACCTTCTTCAATGCATCTAGTCTCACATTTTTTGGTCCACCAAGGTACTGGAACTTTGCAGGTGTTCTCCTGGCCTTTCATAAAGGTGTTTTTATTTGGGAATAGTTGTTAAAAATGAGTGTTTCTATGGGAGGTATGGTGCTGAGACATCCTATTTCTCCATCTTGCTGATGTCCTTCCCGATCTTAATTTACTAACGATTTTATCATGATTTGCTTTCTACATCTACTGAGGTAGTCTTAAGGTTTTCTCTTTTACTTCATTGGTATGGTAAATGATGTCTAAAGAGTTTTGTGATATTAAATCTTCCTTGAGTTCCATAGGTAAACCTTAACTTCATCATATATATTTTGTGTTTTATACACTATTTTATGTTTAGTTTTCTATTGTTCTGTTGAGAAATTTTGCATCTACATCCCAGGCCAATACTTCTCATTTCTTCTACCCTTGTCTGGTTTTGATATCAAATTTATAATGCCTTATAGAATGAATTAGGGACATTTTCCAGTAGTCCTTGACACTTTTAAAGATTTTATATAAGATTAGATGATCTTCTCAGTGAAAGCTTATTATTACTCATGTGTAAAACCATTCAGAATTGATGTTTTCTCTGTGAGAAAATTTTCTCACCAATAGTTACTTTTTTATTTCTACTATAAGAAACACATAACCTAGGAAATTAAAACCTACAATTTCTTAACTCTTTTTCATCCAACTTTAAAAACTTATATTAACTTTGTAACTTGACACTCTGATGACAAAAACTTACCAATGTCAATTAAAAGATGAAAACTATGTATCTTTCCAAAAATCTTAATGTTCAAATATTGTCATCTCACCCACAGTATATTCATTCATGTTTTTGTAAAGACAATGCTAGCAGACCCCATTCCTACTTATCTTTTTTTTATTACTTCTCTTGTCCAAAATTTCAATATTGTAATTAATCACAGTTGTATTATAGTCAAATAATTGCCCCACTTACAAAACACTTTTACTGTTATACACTTGATTTTTTTTTTTCCTTTTTGTCATGGTAAGCTTAAACTTACCAGGCTTAGTTTAATGAATCTGATGTATTGCCTATCCAGTTTGAACAATTACCAAATTATAAAAAGTAGTGTATCAAATATAATCTCCATCCCAGATTATAATGAAGTTAATACTAAAAATATGTGGGTTTTTTTTCATTTTTAGTACATCAGAATGCATCTCTAATATAGTAGTTCTAACAGTATGGGCCGGTTGACCCACGGTTGTCCCCATCACTCTTTCAAGGAGTTCATTTTCAAATAACATTAAGATTGTGGTTGCCTTTTTCTTTCCTATCCTCATGAGTAGACAGTGAAGTTTTCCAGAGGCTACACGACATGTGATATCACAAAGGAATGAATGCAAAAGCAGATATTAGAATTCATCTGTTTTCTATAAAGAAAGTTATTTTAAAGACTTGCAAAATGTAAAATAGTGCCACATTTCTACTTTTTTTTAATTTGTTTTGGAAAATATAGCTATTTTTATGAAAATAATGTGTAACTAGATTATTTTTATTTCATTTTATTTTTAAAAAAATTTTTTTTTTTTTACGTTTATTTATTTTTGAGACAGAGAGAGACACAGCATGAACGGGGGAGGGGCAGAGAGAGAGGGAGACACAGAATCAGAAGCAGGCTCCAGGCTCTGAGCCATCAGCCCAGAGCCCCAAGCGGGGCTCGAACTCATGGACCGCAAGATGGCGACCTGAGCCAAAGTCGGACACTTAACCGACTGAGCCACCCAGGCGCCCTGATTATTTTTATTTTAAATGAGTTAATATTTTATTTTAATTTTTGTGTTTTAGTTTACAATACATGCATATCAATAGATATAGCCCACTTAAACAAAATAACTTTAGGGTCCTCAATGATTCTTTAAGTTACAAGAAATCCTGAGACCCAAAAGTTTGAGAGCAAGGGCTCTCATGTAGAATACTACTCAAGTAAAAACAAACAGTTCCATAAGGTCATAACATACTCTAGTCAGAATTCAACTTTCCTCCATTTTGTAATCATTTCTTAAATTTGTTTGTTGAACTCAGAATGCAAATGAGGTCTATATGTCACAATGTAAGTTCCTTTAAATCTATAAATTCCTCACTGGTTGTTTTTTGTTTCTGTTTTTGTTTTTCCAATTTGTTGAAGAGAGCAGGTTGTTTTTCCTGTATAATGTTTGCAGTTTCATTTTTGCTGATTACATCCCCATGCTGTCATTTAACATGTTCCTCCACTCAGTATATTTTCTGTATGATATTACTTACATATAGAAGACTGAACAGATTCAAATTTAATATTTTTGGCAAGACACCTCATAGGTTTTATAATGTAAAGGTTTTTCGCACCCCCCCCCCACCTCTTTTTATGATGTTAGTAGTCCTTGGTGACCATTACCTACCTAGAACTGTTAATTTGCTTATGGTTGCAAAATGATGATATAATATGTCTGGTATTCCTTAAGTTAGTAAACAGAAAACCTCCATAAAAATAAATTTTTTGGTCTATTTGGGTCTAATTTCCTCTGCAATTCAGAATAATCGCAGAAAACTTGCTAAATCTACTTGGTCTCTTTTTAGGCCCTCTTCACTCCATAGTTAAAATAGAGCATTTGTGATAACGATTAGAAGACACTCTTCACATACAGACCCAGTTAAACCAATAGTGAAGAACTGAGCTCTCCTCTTCCGTCTGATGATAGCCAAGTTGACTCATGACTCCAGAATGGGAGGTAGGGCAGGCAGGAGACTATAGAAAGAAACATCTCACCAAAAAATATGTGAAGTGTTTTATTCAACACACTCTCAGAAAAATCTGTAAGTTGAAAATCATGGTGTCTTTCTACTTGCGATTTCATTTTGTTGAAAGCTAACTTTGTCCCTTAGGAAAAGGACTGGAAACCTGAAATAGACTCTACTGGTGTTTAATGACTTTTAAAAAATTACTCTCTGCAATACCAGCAATTTCACTGCCATCCCTGGAGAAGGCCATTAACTTTTACGAGATTGTTTAGTCCAACAGCGGCAGAGTGAAAGTGAAATGCACTTGGAGCAGTAGATGTTGTTAGGGCCTCCTGCAGGATACTGGCTCATCTGGCCCACACTGACAAGCTCTGTCTGGTTGCCCGTTGCCTGAGTACCAGAGTACATTCTTCACACAGAGGCTGTATGTTTTGCTTTCACTCTGCATAAATTGACAGCCTAAATTCAAGGCAGCATGTATGTATGTTATCTAAATTCTTAAGTGTTTCTTTTGTTGTGAATAAACAACAAAATATGAAACGTGATTTTTTTTTTTTTTTCTTTCTCTGGTTTCTTCAAAGAAGCTTCAAAGAAGCTGAGAAGACATGCGAGTTGTCATGATTCTAAGGGTGCTGTCTGGCAGTGTTTTTAATCAGGCTTCTTCAAAAGCTGGTTGAGAGTGTTTGGTAGGTTGATTCAGAAAGGAGCCTGAGCATGCATACTTCAGAGGCAACTGAATGTGCTTGCCACTAATTCAATTTGTGTGTCTTTTTCTTCCAATTCAAACAGGGTGAACAAAATAAATAAACTTAAAAGAAACCCAAAGGAATAGTATAAAACTTTAATTCAACAGTGACAAATTTCAGTTCTTTAATTCCAAGCATTCTGGTTAGAAATGAAAGGATTTCAGAATACAAGAAAATGTCCTATGTGGCCAGAGACAAAGGTATAGTAACAGCCAAGCCAAGAAAATTTGCAATATGGTGCTTCATTTTAATAGTGCTTCATTTTATAAATTTCTGATGCTAAGAATGATTTCAGGTGGTACTTTATAGGGTGTAAAGAATTTTTATACACATTTTCTTAGTGAAAACTCACAAAATCCCCAAGAACTTTCTCTCTCCAAAGCCCATGTTCTTTCTTTAATTCAATCCCCACCTAGGTTTCATTTGTTTTGTTTTGTGCTTTAATGAAGTATTTAAGTACATAATCTTGTTGGTCTTGGATTTCACAGCCTCCAGAACTATGAGAAAAAATTTCTGTTGTTTATAAGCTACTCAATCTACAGCATTTTGTTATAGCAGCCCAAACAGACTAAGGCATTGGGTAATGAGAAAAATAGCATCAGGGAGCCTGGGCGGCTCAATCAGTTAAGTGTCCAACTTCAGCTCAGGTCATGATCTCGTGGTTCATGGGTTTGAGCCCCATATCGAGCTCTACACTGACAGTGCAGAGCCTGCTTGGGATTCTCTCTCTCCCTCTCTGTCCCCTCCCCCACTCGTGTGCACGCTCTTTTTCTCTCCCTCTCTCTCTCAAAATGAATAAACTTAAAAAAAAGAAAAAAGAAAAATGGCATCATTGACAGAAATAGAGATGCTAGATTGAGAATTTTTTTCCTCATACAAAACTACATAATTTTGTTCATCAGATTCAATTAATTAAAAGAGGATTCTTTAATCTCAACTAAATCCCACAGAATCCAACTAACTGACTGACATTTTCACTTGTGTATCTTAAAGGGCATATCAATTATAATTTTGCCTAACAGAGGTCTTAACTTCCACTCCATGACAACTGTTTTTCCTGAATCTTCCTTGACTCAGTAAATGTCATCACTTTCTATCCAATTTCTCAGGTGAAAAATATAGAGTTATCTAGGGGAAAAATCTATAATTGATTCTTGTATTTCCTTCACCTCAACACCATCACTACTACCATATAATCCATCAACAATACTTTTATCTCCACCTAAAAAACATATTCCACATCTGTTTACTTCTCTTTATTTTCACTATTTTTATCCTGGTCTAAGTCACTGTTAACTCTAGCTTTAATTCCTGCAAAAGCCTCCCAGCTGGTTGTTTCCCTTCTACTTATGCTCCTTTATAATCTACATAAAAGCCAGAGTAATGCTTTAAAAATATAAAACAGATTTTTCCAACTCCCACGTCAAATTCTTCAGTAGTCTTCTATTCCATTTAGAACAAAATCTAAATTCCATGGCCCATTAGATCCCAGTTGATCTGACTTTCCCTTACCTGTGAATTCTCCCACCTTTACCCTTCATTCCCTATGCTCTTGCAACATTGCCTTTCTAGAATGGGCCAAAATATTTTTCTCCCTGGGGTCTTTGTCCTTGTTCTCTCATGCTGGAGTTGTCTGTATCTAGATCTCTGAATAGCTGGTGCCTTCTAGTCACCCAGTATTAGCTCAAATGTTACCTCCTCACTGACATTCAATTGGAAATAGCCTTTTCCACCACCCTAAACCATCACTTTCTATTACAACATACTACATTTATTTATTTCGTAGCATGCATCAAAAACCTCATTCAAAAAATCTCATTTATTTGATTATTTTTCATTGCTGCCTTCTTACCCTAATGTCATTCAATTAAGGGAGGATCTAGTCTGTCTGGTTCACTCCTCTATTCCTTGTGTCTGGCATACATTTAGCCCTCACTGACTATTTGTGAAAGGAACAAATGAACAAAGTCCCTCTTGCTGTGTAAAGCAATATAATTCTGGCTATATCGAGTTCCCATTCTGTTAGGCTAAAAGATGGAAAAATATCAGGGCGAATGTAAACTTTTATGCAAGCATTGTTAGAGATCCAGATCTGCACAGTTAAAACCTTAGTCACATAAAGGAAAACAAAGATTAAATTGTAAGAAACATTTGGAGATACTTGTGGACAGTTATGCCTCCCCATGGTCTCTGCAAGTCTATAAAAAACAGAAACCCAGGCCATATCCTGGCTAATGTGCTACTGCTTTCTATAGAAAGAGAAGAAAACTCAGCTTGTGGTCTAATATAGCAGGGCTGGTAGCTTGAGAGACAGCAGGATTAACGCTTTCCAATGTGACAGGATCTCTCACCCTAGACTCCAGAGGGCAGAGAGCAAGGACCACATAACCACCAAGGCCAGTGTTCTGACTTCTGGCAAATATACAGGTCCCAGAGTGAGTTATGAGTTAGGCCTGGCAGATTACATGTTGCCCCAAGAAGAGATGAAGAGAAACAGAAGAGGGATGGACAAGTGCCCATGGGAAAAGAAGAGTATTAGCTCTCACACAAACCACTGTGCCCTAAGTGACTGGCTTAAACAGAAATCTGGCATCAAGAAAGGGAGCTGAACAAAGTAAAAAATAGCAGACAATCCCCTCCCTTCTCATTCTTTAACTTTCTGATGAAGGAATAAAACATCGTTACCAGATGTATGATGTGATGACATTAATTATCTTATTCTTCATTCATCAAGACAGAATTGATTCATATCATCATTAACATAAGACCACTTTACAAAAACTAGTATATTGCAGTTATTAGTAATTCTGGTCCTGCACAAACATGGACTCAAATTATGTTATTATCACTTAGAGCCATGACACTTTTAACAGTGGGAATACTTTACTACTACTACATAAGAATGGGTAAGGAAAACAGATGATTCATGTAAAAAGTTTAATTCAGCACCTGGAACACAGAGCTCTCAATAAATAATAAAATATAAACAAGATATAAAGTTACTATTTTACTATCTAATCTTTCTTTTTCTTCCAGTGGACAAAACAAGTGTCCTTAAATGAATGTATATTTTCTCCCCCAAGAGTCTATTGGATATTTTGAATTTGAAAGAATTTGACAGACTAGAAAAAAGTAATTTTTCTATATTTAAGATATGTGTAGGTCTATATATGCCCTTGAAATCAAGCATGAGCTGCATAATTTAATTATTAAGACCAATAATCAAATAGTGAATGAATAAATATAATTTTAGAATAGAAACTTCACTCCAAAGCAATGTCCTATTATTTTCTGCTCACCCGTTTAGCAAGGAATAAAAAGCTGAATGATGAGTTCATAATTATAGCATATAAAGAAACAGATACCTTTGTACACTTTTGTTGGAAGCACGAGTAAATGCAAACTCTCTGGGGAACAATTACTCAATATGTGCCAATAACTTTAAAAATGATTCCTCTTTGTATATATAAACCACATCTTCTTTATCCATTCATCAGTTGATGGACATTTAGGCTCTTTCCATAATTTGGCTATTGTTGAAAGCGCTGCTATAAACATTGTGGTACATGTGCCTCTATGAGTCAGCAGTCCTGTATCCTTTGGATAAATATGTGGAACTTCAGAAACTTAACAGACCATGGGGGAAGGAGAGGAGAAAAAATAGTTACAAACAGAGAGGGAGGGAGGCAAACCATAAGAGGCTCTTAAATACAGAAAACAAACTGAGGGTTGATTGGGGGAGGCAGGGGCAAGGGGAAAATGGGTGATGGGCATTGAGGAGGGCACTTGTTGGGATGAGCACTGGGTGTTGTCTGTAAGCAATGAATCATGGAACTCTACCCCCAAAATGAAGAGCACAATGTATACACCGTATGTTAGCCAACCTGACAATAAATTATATTGAAAAAAAGATTCCTCTTTGATCCAGCAATCCCATTCCCCGTAGCTTATCCTAAGGAAATAATAGAGGAGTTACATAAAGATGCATGCATAGTATCTCATTTTTCTAACAGTCCTTGCTCCCCAGAAAACTTAATTGTCCATTATTTGATATTTTGTTAAATTATGATAAATGTTTTGTACCCATTAAAAATGAGAAAAAATATATATACATTGACATTTAAATGGTCATTGTTATTCATTAAACAATTATGCTACAGAAGAGAGGCTGGGAGGATGGAAGAGTAGGAGGACCCTAAGTTTACCTCATCCTATGGACACAATTAGATAACACTCATATCAGCAGAAATAACCCAGAAAATGACCAGAGACTGTCAGAACAAAGTCCACAACAAAAGGTAGAGAAGAGGCCACACTGAAGAGGGTAGGGAGGGTGGAGATGTGGGGAATGAAACAGACCGTGGCTGTCTGTGGTTGGAAGGGAGTTGTGGGCAAGGAGAAGGATGAGAAGCAGATTATCACACCAGGAACCCTAAACGAGGAACATGAACCCCCATAATATTTGGGTTTGAAAGTGAGAGGGGCTGGATTTTGTGAGTTCTTAAAACCAAATGACTGAAAGTCTGGAATTTTAAAAATCAGTGGGCTCAGTTCCAGGAGAGCTTGGAGTGTGATAGGAAGTGGAGTCCCCTACCTTAAAGAGGCAGCACAAGTAACAGCCCACAGAGATACAGGGCAGAAGCAGCAGTTTGAAAAACTCCTGGTGTATATTGGAGGGATAATTATTTACTCACCTCAGAGGGAGATTCCTCCAGTACCAAAGGAGCTGGCAGGTGACGTCTCCCTCCCCTGCTCCTCAGGACAAACACATGGTCACCTATAGAAGTCACACAGTGCCCATGTTCACTACCTAACTTGCTTACATCAAGCCCTGCTTCCCAGCTCTTCAGTGGGTCCACCCTTCTCAGTCATGCCTACCTCAGCCTACCTACTCATGCTGCAGGTTCCCTCCCTCAGAAGACTAGTGCCAACAGTGTATCTCCCAACCTGTGCATTTTGGTGGTAGCAGTGAGAACAGGGGCCCTGTGAAGGCTCAAGCCACAACTTGTTAAAACTGGGTGCCCCATCTCAGCTGGGGACAAAACCCTGTCCATAAAGGCAAAGAGAGACTCTGCAGATGACTGGAATGAAGGAAGATTGGCCAGGACAAAGTAGCAGGGCACATGTAACACATATAGGAGACATCTCCTGAAGTGCCAGGTTCTGGGTAACTGGGGAAACTGCATTGCAGGGCACTATATGAACTTTTCTTCGTAAGGTCATTACTTTCCAGAGCAGAGAGACATAGCAGACCCTCTTAATACACAGAAACAGACACAGAGAGTTAGAAAAAAATGAGGAGATGGAGGAATATGTCCCAAATGAAAGAACAGGACAAAACCACAGCAAGATACCAAAGTGAAACACATATATATAATATGCCTGATAGAGATTTTAAAGTAATACTCACAAAGATATTCACTGGACTTGAGAAAAGAGTAGAGGACATCAGTGAGGCCCTTTACAAAGAGAGTAAAAAAAAAAAAAAAAAACAAATCAGAGATGAACACAATAAACAAAATTAAAATTACACTAAAGAGAATAAATAGCAGGCTAGAGGCAACAGAGGAGCAAATTAGTGACCTGGAGGTCAGAGTGATGGAAAGTAATCAAGCCGAACAGGTAACAGAAAAAATATATATAAAATGAGAATAGACTTAGGAAACTCAGCAACTCTATCAAAGGTTATAGGGATCCCATAAGGAGAAGGGAGAGAAAAAAAAAATGTATATATATGTATATATATATATATATATATATATATATGGAGAGAGAAAGAGAGAGAAGGAGGGAGGGAGAGAGAGAGCACAAGTGGGGGAGAGCAGCAGAGGGAAAGAGAAAGAATCTTAAGCATGCTCACCACTCAGCATGGGGCCTGACACAGGGCTCAATCCCACAACCTGGGGATCAAGACCTGAACCAAAATCAAGAGTCAGACACTCAATGGACTGAGCCACCCAAGTGTCCCTAATCAATATTTTTATAAAATAAATATACATAGAAATTCACCATAAGCACCTTGATTGATTCTGCTTACATGGTTTATTCAGACATGGAAACAATGTCTGGACTATGCGGAACAGATGAAATGGTTACTCCATCTCCATTTATAATGGCCTAAAATTGTTCTTTCCCATGTGTATAACTGCTGATATAACTGAAAAACCAGAGCAGCAAATCAATGGGATAGGACAAAATAGACTTTAAAACAAAGACTGTAACAAGAGAAAAAGAAGGGCATTATGTAATAATAAAGGGGACACTTTAATAATATATAACAATTGTAAATATTTATGCATTCAACATGGAATCACCCAAATACATAAAACAGTTAACGCTAACATAAAGGAACTAATCAACTGTAATATAATAATTGTAGGGGACTTTAACACCCTGCTTACATCAATGGACAGATCATCCAAACCAAAAAAAAAATCAACAAGGAAACAGTGGCTTTGAATAACACACTGGACTAGATAGGTTTACCAGTGTATTCAGAAAATTCTACCCTAAAACATCAGAATAAACATTCTTTTCAAGTGCAGATGGAATATTCTCCAGAATAAGTCACATAGACCATGAAACAAGTCTCAACAAATTAAAAAATGCTGAAGTCATATCATGCATCTTTTTTTACCACAACACTATGAAACTAGAAATCAACCATAAAAAAATTTAAAAACAGCACATGAGGTTACATAACATGCTAGTAAACAATGAGCGGGTCAACTAAGAAATCAAAGAAGAAATCAAAAAGCACATGGAGAGAAATGAAAATGAAACTACAATGGTTCTGAATCTTTGCAATACAGTCAAAGTTGTTTTAAGGGAGAAATTTATAGTAATATAGTCCTACTCAAAAAGCAAGAAAAACCTCAAATAAACAATCTAACCTTATATCTAAAGAAGCTAGAAAAAGAAGAACCAAACTCAAAAACCAGGTGTAAATATTAGACCAGAAATAAGTGATATAAAAACTTAAAACAAAACAAAACAACAAACAAACAAAAACAATTAGAACAGATGAATGAGCCCAGGAGCTGGCTTTTGGAAAAGGCCAACAAAATTAATAAACCTCTACCAGACTCATCAAAGAGACAGAGAGAGAAAGAACTAAAATAAACAAAATCACAAATGAAAGAGGAGAAATAACAACTGATAACACAAAAATACAAATGACTGTGAGAGAATATTATGAAAAATTATATGCCAACAAATTGGGCAATCTCAAAGAAATGGATAAATCCCTAGAAACATATAACCTAACAAAATGAAGCAGGAAGAAATAGAAAATTTGAACAGACTGATTACCAGCAATGAAATTGAATCAGTAATCAAAAAAGTCCTAACAAACAAAAGTCCAGGACCAGACAGCCTCACAGGCAAATTCTACCAAACATTTAAAAGAGTTAATACGTATTCTTCTCAAACTATTCCAAAAAATAGAAGAGGAAGGAAAACTTTCACATTAATTCTATGAGGCCAACATTGTCCTGCTACCAAAATCAGATAAAGATACCACAAAAAAGAGAACTACAGACCAACATCTCTGATGAACATACATCCAAAAATTTTCAACAAAATGTTAGCAAACTGAATTCAAGAAAACATAAAAAAATAAAACCAATACCATGATCAGGAGGCACCTATTACTGGGATGCAAATGTGGGTTAATATTTACAAATCAATCAATGTGATACATCACATCAGTAAGAGAAAGGATAAAAATCATATCATCATTTCAAAAGATGGAGAAAAAGCATTTGACAAAGTATAACATCCATTCATGATAAAAATTCTCAACAAAGTAGGTTTAGAAGGTACATACTTCAACATAATAAAGCCATACATGAAAAAACACAGCTAATATACTCAATGGTGAAAAACTGAGAACTTTTCTCCTAAGATCAGGAACAAGAAAAAGATGTCCAGTCTCACCACTTTTATTCAACATAGTACTGGAAGTCCTAGCCATAGCAATCAGACAACAACAACAAAATAAAAGGCATCCAAATTGATAAGAAAGAAGTAAAATTTTCATTACTTGCAGATGATATGATACGATATATTGAAAACCTTAAAGACTCCACCAAAAAACTACTACAACTGATAAATGAATTCAGTAAAGTTGCAGGATACAAAATCAATACACAGAAACCCATTGCATTTTAATACACTAATAATGAAGCATCAGAAAAAGAAATTAAGAAAATAATCCCATTTTCAATTATACCAAAAATAATAAAATATCTAGGAATAAACTTAACCAAAGGGGTGAAAGACATATATTCTAAAAACTATAAAAACTTCATGAAAGAAATTAAAGATGACAGAAAGAAATGGAAAGACATTCCATGCTCATGGATTAGAAGAACAAATACTGTTAAAATGGCTATACTACACAAAGCAATCTACACATTCAGTGCAATCCCTATCAAAATACCAATAGCATTTTTCACAGGATTGTTTCACAAACAATCCTAAAATTTATATGGAACCACAAAAGACCCCAAATAGCCAAAGCAATCTTGAATAAATAAAACAAAACTGGAGAGGCATCCAATTCCAGACTTCAAGTTATATTATAAAGCTTTAGTGGTCAACATAGTATGGTATTGGCACAAAAAAAATAAACACATAGATCAATAGAGCAGAATAGAAAGCCCAGAAATAAATCCACAGATATATGGTCAATTAATCTTCAACAAAGGAAGTAAGAATATGCAATGGAAAAAGACAGTCTCTTCAATAAATGATTTTTGGAAAACTGGACAGCTACATGCAAAAGGAAGAAACTGGACCACTTTCTTACACAAAACACAAAAATAAACTCAAAATGTATGAAAGACCTAAATGTGAGACCTGAAACCATAAAAATCCTAGAAGACAGCACAGGCAGTAACTTCTCTGACATTGGCTGTAGCAACTTTTTTTCTAGATGTCTGCTGAGGCAAGGGACACTAAAATAAACTATAGAGACATCAAAATAAAAAGCTTCTGCACAGCAGAGGAAACAATCAACAAAACTAAAAGGCAACCTATGGAATGAGAGAAGGCATTTGCAAATGACATATTCAATAAAATATTGGTATTCAAAATATATAAAGAACTTATACAACTCAACACCAGAAAAACAAGTAATCCAATTTAAAAGTGGGCAGAAGACACGAACAAACATTTCTCCAAAGGCATACAGATGGCCAATAGCACATGAAAGTTGTTCAACATCACTGATCATCAGGAAAATATAAATCAAAACTACAATGAGGTATCACCTCACACTTTTCAGAATGGCTAAAATAAGAAGCAGAAAAAACAATAGGTGTTGGTAAGGATGTGGAGAAAAGGGAAACTTCTTGCATTGTTGGTAGGAATGCAGACTGGTGCAGCCACTGTGGAAAAAACAGTATGGAGCTTCCTCATAAAGTTAAAAATAGAACTATTCTATGATCCAGGAATCACACTACTGAGTATTTACCCCCAAAAATTCAAAAATGCACAACACAAAGGGATACATGCACCCTGTGTTTATTTCAGCATTATTACAATAGCCAACTATGGAAACAACCCAAGTGTCCGTTGATAGATGAGTGGATAAAAATGTGCCATATATACAATGAAATATTATTCAGCCATAAAAAGAATGAAATCTTGCCATTTGCAACAATATGGGTGTATCAAAAGAATATAACGCTAAGTAAAGTAAGTCAGTCAGAGAAAGACAAACATGACATAGTACCACTCATATGTGGAATTTTAGAAGCAAAACAAAGAAAAGAAAAAAAGAAAGACAGAGACAAATCAAAAAACACACTGTTAATAAGGAGAACAAACAGAGGGTTACCAGAGGAAAGGTGGGTAGGGAATGGATGAAATAGGGCAAGGGGATTAAGGATATACACTTATCTTGATAAGCATCGAATAACATATGGAACAACTGAATCACTATTTTACACCTGAAACTAATATAACACTGCATGTTAACTACACTGGAATTAAAATAAAATAAAATTTAAAAAATAAATAAAAATTAAACTATAGAATAATTTACAGTATTATCTCATTTTGTTAAAAATAATTATATAATATATATTATATATTATATATTATATATTATATATTATATTAAACATTTATTATATTATTATATTTTTCTGGTTACATATATATGTATGTAGATATAGATAGATATAGATATACATATAAAATCAGAAAAATAAATGGAAGGATACACTATAAAACACTAACTTTGGTTATCACTTGGTTAAGGGATTATAGTTTACCTTTATTTTATTAATACATTCATATTTTAAAAAACATTTTTGTAATGTCCAAGTTTCACTTCTACATAAATAACATATTAATATTTTATGTAATAGATCAAAAACTATTCTAGAGAAGTAGCATCTAGGCCTTAATATTTATAACACACAGGCCCTTCAAATTATATTGAGGCCCTTAGCAGGAATAATATAAAGTACAGGTTAATATTTTCCTGTACTTAGAAACATGATATAAGTTCTTTGCTAATATTGAATGTTAAAAAAGAGTAAAATTAAAACATTAAAAATTAACATCCTAAAAATGTCAATGGTTTTGCTTTCTCTATTTACTGTACTATCAGCATGTGCTTGCTTATCCTAGCCCATAGTCACTTCTTGCTTTGCCTTATCAGGGCAACTTATGGTATGTTATTAATTATTTTTCTTGTCCATTACTACTTGACCAAAATATTGGTTTGATCAAAATAGCACAACTTGGAATGAGTCTTACCTTATTTTCAGTGTATATGTGAAGAAAAGTTACCTAGTCTTCTGGAAACTAATAAAGGATAAAATGAGACACCAATGTATTGGAAGTATATAAGTATAAAGTGTAATGGTAACAAGAGTATTCTGAAAACCTGTCATTTCAACAAATAGATTTAATTCAAAACCAAGGAGGCAAGAAGAAATAGAAAGACTTGCAAATGAACATTTTTAAAACTTGATATTGAAAACTGATTTCTTGTTTTCTAAACCAGCCAGAACCTTTAAAAACGTTGTATTTTGTTCCCACTATGATTCATGTCGTCACTACACCTAGAACATAAAAGATACCTGCCTCTTGCCTGCCTTGGGTGTTAGTCAGTTAATCACTGAAAGAGAACTCAGGTTTTGACAATAAAAATAATTTTTCATTTGAGTTCTTTTTCTTCTTCCTTCTAAATCAATGTGTATTTAATGATTTTGGTGCCTTTTAAACCAAATAGAATAAACTTTGAACCAAATATACAGCTAATTACATGGTATATTTAGAATCACATCTATACTGCTAAAGCAAGAGAGAAAATTAGATAAATCTGAATAGTATAGAGAGCTCCTCTGAAAAATCCTAAGAATAAAAATTTGCCTTGTCTGTCTGGAACTACCTGAATTATCAGAAATTGTTCATTTTTATGTAAAAAGGTTTCCTCTCTGACAAAGTCTTTGTCTTTTAGGAAACCAACTGAATTTGTTTTCACTACCCACCATCCAGCTGGAATGTGTTGGCCAAAATAACACATTAGAATATGGTGACACAGTGCAAGAGTCCTCACCATCCAAGATTATGTGAGTTCTCCGTTAGAAGAAATACCAAACAAGGTTTCAATACATTACAAGGCAATGCTTAAAATCAAGGAATAATGGAAAAGAGACAAGATATATTCAACAAGTGCTTATTAATGTTTTTATATTAATTATACACAGCATATCTGGATATTACATTAATAAAAAACTATTGTTTGCTGCACACTTATCATAGGTGCTTTATCCCTTTTATTCCCATCCAGTCTGGTGAGAGAGATATCACTATTATCTCTATTTACAGTTGAGAAACTTAGAGAAGTTAGGAAACTCACCAAGTTCATATAATCTATCTTGTGATTAAACCAGACTTTGAATCCATGCAGTCTGACTTCAGAGCCTTGACTTTAGCCATTACACTAGACCACCTATAGCAGTAGTAGACATTGAAGAAGCCACAAAGAGGCAAAAGACGTACTTCTTCCCCCACAATGGCCACACACCTACCCCCATCCTCACCATAAAATTTCCTGTTTGTAACAAAATAACTGCCTACTGAGAATAGATTGAGAAGAGAGTTGGCCCACTTTGGAGAGACCCACATTATTTGTATTTCTGAAGTCAATTTGCTACTGTCTCAAGCACCAACTCAGGCTAACTACCGCTTCATGCCTCATTTTGAAATGAAACAGCAGAACTTCCAGTTCCAGAAAGATGGAGTAGGTATATTTTTTTCTGATTCCTCCCACTAAGCAAAACTAAAATCCTTGGATATTATATGCAAAACAACATAAGAAGACTCTGAAAGGTGAAGAGAAAAAGATGTGGGACTTTAACACAGAAGGAACAATATACAAGTGAATTTCCTGGATTTTCTTTTCATCACTTATATCCTGGACTTGGAGCTAAAGAAGTCAGAACCTAGAAATGCTGATGAACACAGACCAAAAAAAAAAAAATTCTGATAAAAGTATGTCAAGCCAAAGGACTAGGGAAGGGACAAAGTGGCCTGACAGACAATAACCATTTTATTGTAGACAAACACCACAGAAAAACTATGGTTTTACCCATAACCATGATATCAAAGGCTGAGTGGGAAGCTTATATTTCCACACTTAATAGTAATGAGATACCTTTCCCCATACCTGTTAGGGCAGTATCAGATAAGGCCTGGTCAAGAATAGGACTTTTGCTATCACCCAGAATAGTAAGTCCACCTCACATCTGTGTCAGTGGAGACCATATGGAGAGCCAGAACTCGCAATCAAACCAGCAGTAATAAGCAGTGCCCTCCCTCCAAAGTGTCAACAGAAGCCAAGAGAGGGGAACATGTACTTTTACCTCCATCTGGCAATAATGAAGTACAATCCTCCTTTCCTCTATCAAAGTGGTGTCCAAAAAGCTAGCTAAAACAGAAAGTATAATAAGATCCAGAATCTCAGAACATAATATGAAAATGTCCAGAGGATAAAATCAGGTAACTTGGGGACTCACCAATAGAATTCACCAATTATGGACAACACAGAAAATGTAAACTAAAAAGAAAAGGTGCATACCCTTTTAAACCTGTGGGACAATAACAAAGGATCTAACATTTGTATCATCAGGATACTCCAAGGAGAGGAAAAAGAGAGCAAGACTGAATAGCATTGAAGAAATAATGGTAACATTTTCCAAATTTGTAAAGTGATATCACAAGATGGCAGAATAGGACTTTTCAGCCATCATCTCCATCTCCCCCCAACCAGAAAAACTGATTGTAATAACTAACCACAGATTAGAATACCTTTGTGGAATCCTGGGAGTCTAGTAGAGAGGTCTCAGCACTCTACTAGACCAAAAACTCCAAGATGCATTGACAAAGGTAAGAAGATTAGTTTCACTTTACCCATGTAACCCCTCCCCTAAGGTGGCACAGCTCAGCACCAAGAGAGACCTTCTTGGTTGCAATCTCTTCCACAGGGGAAAGTGAGAATGTAATGAGCATTTGGATTTCCCAGCCATGCAGGATGCTATCCAAGAGACTCACTTATCTCTCACCTTACTCCAGACACAGAAGGGATTGGCTCAACATGTCTGAATAGTCTAGGGGCAGCTAGGAGCAGGAAAAATTATAGCAACCAGGATGTGAAAATCAATAAAGAGCCTGCCTCTTGAGGGAGTTCATCACCACTATACCTGCCTTACAAGAAATTTTAAAAGCAAATTAATGGCTGCTAATCAGCAACATAAAAACATAAATGTATTAAAAATAACTATATCTACAATATTTATTAATGGATATAAAAAGATAGATAATGATATGAATAACATGAAATGCAGGAAGGAAGGAGTAAAAGTGTAGTTTTTATATGTGAATGAAGTCATCAGCTTAAAATAGACTGTTATAACTGTTTTTTTATAAGCCTCATGGTAAGAACAAAGAGAAAAGTAGTAGATACACAAAAAATGAGAGTAAAGAATCAAAGAATATGACTACAAAAAATCATAATCACAGAGGAAGACTGCAAGAGAGGAAGAAGGAAAACAGGAACAACAAAATAGGAAATACTAAACAAAACATCAATAGTAAGTTTATCTATCAGGAATTAATTTCAATGTAAATGAATTGAAATCTCCCATCAAAAGACATGGAATGGCTGAAAGGATTTAAAAGAAAAAGGACCCTTTTATATACCACATATAAAAAGCTTACTTTAACTCTAAGGTCACATAAAGAATGAGAATTATGGGGTTTCAAAAGCTATTACATGGAAATGATAATTAAAAGAGAACAGGAGTAGCTATACTTACATCAGACAAAATATATTTTAAGTCAAAAACTGTCATAAGAGACAAAGTAGGTCATTATATAATAATAAAGACTCAATTTCATCAAGAGGATATGACATGAATAGACACTTCTCTAAAGAAGACATCCAGACGGGCAACAGGCACATGAAAAGATGTTCACTCAATGTCACTCCTCATCAGGGAGATGCAAATCAAAACCACACTGAGATACCACCTCACGCCAGTCAGAGTGGCTAAAATGAACAAATCAGGAGACTATAGATGCTGGAGAGGATGTGGAGAAACGGGAACCCTCTTGCACTGTTGGTGGGAAGGCAAACTGGTGCAGCCACTCTGGAAAACAGTGTGGAGGTTCCTCAAAAAATTAAAAATAGATCTACCCTATGACCCAGCAATAGCACTTCTAGGAATTTACTCAAGGGATACAGGAGTGCTGATGCATAGGGGCACTTGTACCCCAATGTTTATAGCAGCACTTTCAACAATAGCCAAATTATGGAAGAAGCCTAAATGTCCATCAACTGACGAATGGATAAAGACATTGTGGTTTATATACACAATGGAATACTACTTGGCAATGAGAAAGAATGAAGTATGGCCTTTTGTAGCAACGTGGATGGAACTGGAGAGTGTTATGTTAAGTGAAATAAGTCATACAGAGAAAGACGATACCATATGTTTTCACTCTTGTGTGGATCCTGAGAAACTTAAGAGCAGACCATGGGGGAGGGGAAGGGGAAAAAAGTTAGAGAGGGAGAGAGCCAAACCATAAGAGACTCCTAAAAACTGAGAATAAACTGAGGGTTTATGGGGGGTTGGAGGGTGGGGAGGTTGGGTAGGGTGGGTGATGGGCATTTAGGAGGGCACCTGTTGAGATAAGCACTCGGTGTTGTATGGAAACCAATTAGAAAATAAATTTCATATTAAAAAAAAGAGGATATGACAATTATAAATATAGATGCACATGATATTGGAGCACCTAAATATATAAAGCAAATATCAACAGAACTAAAGAGAGAAATAGACAGAAATAAATAAAATAGGGGACTTTAATACTTCACTTTTAAAAATGGATAGAACATCCAGACAGATAATCAGTGAGGAAACAGGATTTGAATAACACTATAGATGAAATTACCCTAACAGACATATACAGAATATTTCATCCAATAGCAACAGAAAATACATCCTTCTCAAGCACATATTTTCTTTAGAATAGACATGTTAGGCCAAGAAATAAGTCTTAACAAATTAAAGAAAACTGAAATTATGTCAAGTAGTTTCCTGGTCACAATGTAGGGAACTAGAAAGAAGTAATGGGAGAAAATTAAAATTTCACAAATGTGTGGAAATTAACATACTCCTGAACAACCAATAAGTCAAAAAAGAAACCAAAAAAGGAACAAAAAACTACCTGAGACAAATGAAAGTAGAAACACAACATGCCAAAACTTAGGGGATGCAGCAAAAGGAGTTCTAAGAGGTAAGTTTATACTGATAAAGGCCTACTTTAAGAAAAAAGAAAGATCTCAAATAAAACACCTAACTTTCCACTTTATAGAACTAAAAAAAGAAAAACTAACATTAGCAGAGGAAGGAAGTAATAAAGACTAGAGCAGAAAAATGAAATAGAGACTAGAAAAATTATAGAAAAGATCAATGAAACTAAGATGGCTTTTAAAAATATAAACAAAATTTGCAAACCTTTAGCTAGAATGAATAAGAAAATAAAAGAGGTGACTCAAGTAAATAAAATTATAAATGAAAGAGAAGACATTACAACTGACACAATAGAAATAAAAAGAATTTTGAGACTACTATCAACAAATAAGGTAACCTAGAAGAAGTAGATAAATTACTAGAAACACACAACCTACCAGGATTAAATCATGAACAAATAGAATATCTGAACAGAATACTGAATATTGAATCAATAATCAAAACCTCCCAAAAAGAAGCCCAGGACCAGATGGTTTCACTGGTGAATTTTACCAAGCATTTAAAGAAGAATTAACATCAACCCATTTCAAACTCTTCCAAATATTGAAGAAGAGGGAATACTTCCAAACACATTTTGTGAGGCAGTATTACCCTGCTACCAAACCCAGACAAGGACACTACAACAAATGAAAACCACAGGCTAATATTCTTGATGAACACAACTGCAAAAATCTCCTCAAAGTACTAGCAAACCAAATTCAACAGCACATTGAGAGAATCATACAGCATGATCTAGTAGGATTTGCCCCTGGAATACAAGAATATTTTAACATATGCGAATCAACCAATGTGTTAACTGAAAAAAGGATAATAATTATATAATTATCTCAATAAATGCAGAAAAGAATTTGACAAAATTTAAAATTCTTTCATGATAAAAACTCTCAACAAATTAAGTATAGGTAGAATAATAAAGGCCATATATATCAATCCTACAGCTAACATCTCATTTAGTGAGGAAAAGTTGAAAGCTTTTTTTCTTCCTCTAAGATCAGGAACAAGACAATGGTGCTCACTCTCTTTTCAACATAGTACTAGAAGTCCTGATCTAAGAAGTTAGACAACAAAAAGAAATAAAAGGCATACAAATTGGAAAGAAAGAAAGTAAAAATGTCTCTGTTTGCAGATGACATGACCCTATATATAGAAAACCCTGGACCTGACCAAAAAGCTATTAGAACTAATAAACAAATTCAGTAAAGTTGCAGGATATAAAATCAGCATACAAAAATCAATTGCATTTGTATACACTAGCAATGAACTATCTAAAAACCAAGTTAAGAAAACAATCTCATTTACAATAGTACCAAAAAAATAATAACATACTTAGGAATAAATTTAACTAAAGAGGTAATAAATATGTACACTAAAAATTGTAAAATGTTGATGAAAGAAATTGAAGATACAAAGAAATGGGAAAATATCCTTTGTTCATGAGTTGGAAGAATTAATATTATTAAACTATCCATACTACCCAAAGTAATCTACAGATACAATATAATCTCTATCAAAAGTCCAACAGCAGGATGCCTGGGTAGCTCAGTTGGTTAAATGTCCAACTTCAGCTCAGATCATGATCTCATGGTTCATGAGTTCAAGCCCTACATCAGGCTCTGCCCTGACAGCACAGAGCCTGCTTCAGATCCTCTGTCTCCCTCTCTCTCTCTCTCTCTCTCTCTGCCCCTCCTCTGCTTGCACTCTCTCTCTCTCAAAAAATAAATGAAAATTAAAAAAAAAGTCCAACAGCATTTTTCACAGTAATAGAAAAAAATCCTAAGATTTATATGTAACTATAAATTACCCCAAATAGCCAAAGCAATCTAACACAAAAAGATCAATGCTGGGGCATCATACTTTCTGATTTTAAAATATATTACAAAGCTACAGTAATCAAAACAGTACAGTACTGCCTAGAAAAAGATATATTAACCAATGGAACAGAATAAACAAGGTAGAAATAGATCCAAATATATATGGTCAAGTGATCTTCAACAACAGTGCCAAGAACACCAAAAGGAAAAGGATAATCCCATCAATAAATGTTGGGAAAACTGGATATCTACCTGCAGAACAATGAAACTGGACTCCTATCTTACACCTTATACAAAAAATCAATTTAAAATGGATTCAAGATTTAAATTTAAGACCTGATACTTTAGAACTACTAGAAGAAAACAAGTAGAAAAGTTTTTCGACATCAGTCTATGCAATGATTCAGATATGCCCCCAAAAGCACAAGCAACAAAAACAAAAACAGACAACTGGGATTGCATCTAACTAAAAATCTTCTGTACAGAAAAAGGAAACAATCAATGGAATGATAAAGCGACCAATAGAATGGAAAAAAATATCTGCAAATCAAACATCTAATAAGAGATTGATATCTAAAATGTATTTAAAAACTCCTACAACTCAATCAAAAATAAAATAAAAGATAGCCTGATTAAAATATGGGCAAAGGACCTGAATAGACATTTCTCAAAAGAAAACACAAACAGCCACCTGGTATACAAAAAGGTGCTCAGTATCACTAATTATCAGGGAAATGTCAATCAAAACCACAATGACATATCACTTCGTACCCGTTAAGATGGTAATTATTAAAATAAAAAATAAACAAGTGTTAGCAAGGATGTGGAGAAAGGGGAAATATGGTACAGTGATGGATCAAAACTGATATAGCAATTATAGAAAACTGTATAGAGGTTATTCAAAAAATTAAAAATAGAGCTACCTTATTATTCAATAATCCTACTCTGGGTATATATCCAGAAGAAATGAAATCAGAATCTCAAAGAGATATCTGCATTCCCATGTTTATTGCAGCACTATTCACAATAGACAAGAGAGAAACAACCTGTGTTTGTAAATGGATAAATGGATAAAGAAAATGTAGTATATGTATGTAATATTATTCAGCCTTAAAAAAGAAGAAAATCCTACTATTTGTGCATGAGCCTGGAAGGCACTATGTTAAGTGAAATAAGCCAGGCAGACAAATATGCGTGATTTCACTTACATGTGGAATCTAAAAATTAAAAAATTTGAACTCTTGAAGGTAGAGAGTAGAATGGTGTTTTCCAGGGCCTGGAGGATGAAGGTAGAAGGGAGATGTTAGTCAAAAGATACAAAATTTCAGTACGAAAGATGAATATGTTCTGGTGACCTAATGTATACCATGATAGGTATTATTAATTATACTGTATTTCATAATTGAAATGTGCCAACAGAATAAATCTTAAGTGTTCTTACCACACACACAAAAAAATTAAATATGTAAGTTTCTGAATATTTAATACAGTTCTTACACCTCACACCAAAATCATAGTTTATAAAAAGAAAACGCAATAAATTGAACCTCATCAAAGCCAACTTTTGTTCTGCGAAAGATCTTGTGAAGAGAAAGAAAGGACAAGCTACAGAATAGGAGAAAATATTTGCAAATCACATATCTGATAAAGGACTAGTATGCACAGTATATAAAGAACTTCAAAACTCAACAATTAAAAAAAACAACATGGGAAAAGGAGGTAAAGACACACTTGCTGAAGATGTGGAGATGGGAAATGAGCACATAAAAATATTCAACATCATTAGTCTTTAGGAAAATGCAAATTAAAGCCACAATAAGATATCACTACACACCTATTAGAAAGACTAAAAGAACAGTGCCAACACCAAATTTTGTCAAGGAAACAGAGAAATCAGATTCCTCATATATTGCTGGTAGGCATATAAGATGGTACAGTCACAATGAAAACAGTTTGGCAGTTTCTTCTAAAACTAAAACATACCTACCATACAATCCAGCAGTTGCACTCTTGGGCATTTATTTATCCAGAAAAATAATGACTTATGTTCACACAAAATGACAAATGTTCTATATGAATGTTTACAGCAGACTTGTATTAACCAAAAACTAAGTAGCCTAGATGTTCTTCAATAGATGAATGGCTAAATAAACTCAGTGGTATAATTATATCATGGAATACTCAGGGGGTGGGGAATGGAACACAGTATTGATACACAGAAAAACCTTGATGAATCTCCAGAGAATTATGCTAAGTGAAAAAAAATCAGCCTCAAAAGTCTACATACTGTATGATTCATATAACATTCTTGAAATAACAAATCTATAGAAATGAAGAACAAATTAACTGTCATGGATTAAGGGAGGGGATGAGGATTAGAGAAAAGTGGATGTAACTTAAAAAAAGCAACGTGAAGAATCTGTTATAATGTAAATGGTCCATATCTTGATTGTAGCAATTTCAATATCCTGGTTGTGATATCATACTATAATTTTTCAAGATGTCACCATTGGGGAAAACTGAATAAAGGGTACATGAGCTCTCCTTGTATAATTTTTATGAATAAATGTGAATCTATAATTATCACAAAAATAAAAACTTTGGAAAACAATACTTTTTTAAAAGAAAAGAACATAGCACTGGATTCAGAAGAACTAGGTTTTTGGCCAGGATCACCACTCAGGAGCCTATGACTTTGAGTAAGTCACTTCAACTTTAAGAACCATAGTTTTCTAATTTGTAAAATGTGTAGATTAGATAAATTAACCTCTAAAATCAAGTTCCAGTTATATGATTCTTTGATAGATTTTTATTTCCTGGAAAAGAGTACTTCCGTGAAATATATGATTCTCTATACCACTGAAATGGAATGCATGGAGATTATTTCAAATCTGAGAAAACAGATACACCCAAGTATGGAGATCTTGCACCTGGAAAAGATCAATCTGCTTGCTCATTAATGTAAAATCTCTAAAAAGTGTCCTCCACCCAGACCAAGATGGCATTTCCCCATAATGTTAGAGATGAGAAACTGGTTTAAGATTAAATCAAAAACTCAACCTTCTCAGCCTATCAGAGGACCAAAGAAATACTTTCATTCTTGCAATTTAAAATCTTTTTTCAGAAAACCAAACTTTTCCCAAACCCTGTTTTACATGGAGGAGAGATAACCCACATATATGTGGCAGGTCCTTTAATTCATTCTGGTTTCAGCAATGTTGGGTTTAGCTTAGTTATAAGACTAATATGTCTACATGCTAGTTGGGGCATACCTCTTCTGGTCTTCTGTCACCAGCTGATGGACCCCCAAGACAGTCTGGATATAAATCCATTGCTCTTGCTGGAAGCTAGTGTGTAACATACTATACGTGCACAATGACTTTTGAAACTTACTTTCTCTATATAAGTGATGAATCACTGAGTTCTACTCCTAAAACCAATACTATACTGTATGTTAACTAACATGACTTTAAATAAATAAATTTTTAAAAAAAGAGAAAAAAATCTACAAGGTCTTCAAGAAACTTTAAAGAAGCAAAACTATTATTTAAACCACATGGCTTTTAAATTCACAAAAGTTTTCCTTAAAACAGTTATATTACTATTCTGAGTTCAACTTATATTAGTAGTGCTATGTGCACAAAATAAAAGGGTGATGTAATTCTGTATGTGTAATGTATACTTTATGATATATACATAAAACTATGGAGTACATGAAGGTTTGGGAGGGGCCACTCTTGTGATTCTAACTAATCAACCATGGAAATCATTATATATGCTTAAATATAATTATAGGGCCCCTAGACTGTTAAAAAAAACTTTAGTGGGGTTTGGAGAGTATGTGAAGATTTTTGCAAGTTGTCATACTTGAGTTTTCCTTGGGATTTCAAAATTAGAGCTGGTTTACATCCTTTATGGCATTTATTAATTTGCAAATTTTTATTGAACCTAACTATGTGTCAAGTACTGTATAGATACTGGAGGGGTGTTTATAGGCAAAAAGGTACTGATCACAACACAAGGCTAAGTTCTGTGAGGAAGGTAAGTATAAATGCTAGTGGAGGACATTGGAAATCATCTAGCCCAAACTTGACCTGAGTTTTCACATGTATGTTATTGCTTTTTAAATCCAGACCTCATGTGAACAGGGTCATTCCCATATTGAAAATATCATGAGTCCAAAGTTTTCCAACTGATGGCTAACTGGTATACCCAGAGATCTAATGTAAAAAAAAAAAAAAAAAAAAAAAAACCCTGACAATTCAAAGCCAGACTTCCTGGTGCTAAGCAGGTTTACTCACTTGTCAAGGTTGCTTGTGCAACCTTCGCTGCTGGTGACAGACTAAAGGTAAGAATATACCCATCACAAAATGGCTGAATGTGTATTGCAGTCTCAGCAGAAATGTGGCCTCCATAAGGAATGGTCTCCTACATAACTTTACTTCTCTTTCTAGTGACTCTGGCCTCACAGTTTTACCCTTCCTTCTCCAGAAGGAATTTATCCTAGATCCTGTCACATGGCAATGAAAACCCAACTGTCCTTTCTTGCAAAAGAGACTTCCTAGGTGATGTTGAAAGGAAAATCGTGAGAAAGAATGTTAAGATTTTCTCTTGTGTTTGGGAGAAACACAAGAGAGCAAGGTTGGAGGCAAACTGAGTAGCTAATGGACAGAGTAACCTTAGGTTCCCTGTATAAACCCAACTTTCCCCACTCCAGACTGCTGGACTGTGTTGGTGTCTGGTTTGTCTAATTTGATTATGAGCCCCCTGGACAAGAACTTTGTCTAATTCTGTGTTCTCTACAGCACGTAGCCCTTTGTTGGTACCACTGAATGCCAAAGAACACTCCACTTCTGTTAACTAATAATAAGATTGACTTCCCAACTCAATGTGATGAGGTTTCTGTCATTTTTATGCCAGTGTTTTCTGATTTGTATTTCATATTTATGTCTGGAGAGGAAGCTTCATGTGTTACTGAATCACCTCTGGACTGATCTTCTTTTCAGGAAACGTAGGCATGAGGTTGAGTGTTTTTCAACCACGAGTTTTGGGAACACAGACTGCTCAAATATGCTAGGGTACATGAAGGGGAAATGTTTCTGAAAGAATCACTTTTTTCAGCAGTCATGGGGATCTCTGTGAGCCAAGGATACAGACTGGTTAGCAGATGTGACCATAAAAACAGCAGGTCTCTTTAATGCAAATATTTCACTTTGGTTTCTCTGTTCCTAAGGAAAATAGGCAGGTTTGTGGGTTTTGTTTGTTTGTTTTTGTCTGTTGATTTAATTGTACTCTTCAATTGCACTTCTTTAATTGTACATATTATTTGATCTAGTACTAAATCAATAAGTTTCTCTTTATGGTAAATGAGTCACCATATTGACTTTTTAAGACAAAAATCAGATATTCCAATTCACAATGCAATTTCAGATATTGCAATTCGCAATGCAATTTCACAACGCAAACATAGCAGGAGTTTTCTGGGCTATCTCGTCTTAATTCAGGTAAAGGCAAAAAATGTCTTCATTAATAGAGGACACTGTTTATATATATATTTTTCCATTTAGCATGCCTTATACTTTCTGTTGAATGTTAAACATACATAATGTATTACGTAATATGAACTGAGGTAAACAGGTCTTTAGTGTGAAGTTTTATGTTAATTTATCTAGAAACTGGGCTGTGTTCAATATTTTGTATAGCCTCTACATACTAGCCTCTACATACTATAGCTTCAAATACCTTCCTTGCTTTTGTTTTTGTCTTCCCTATCACTTTGAGCTTCCCTAAGAACACCTCCTCAGCGATAGTCTGTTTTGCAGCCCTTTCAGCTTTAACTAACTGTTATTATACTGGAGCCTTATTGCTGTGTGTCAGGGGAGGGAGAATAAAATGGGGGGGAGGGAAGAGGAACATTCTATAATCTTACAAGAAAATCTGTCTTTTAGTGAGCCTATGTCACTGGGCTGTAACCTTCACCAATATTTCTTAGCTTTACTCGCCCTCTTAGGTAAAACAAGATGGCACCACAATTGTATATATGCCCTTCCTCCAGGGGGTTAAGGCTCTGGTAAAGTCTTATACCCTGGAGAAGAGGTCTTCGTTGTGGTGAATGATCTCAGTAAGTTTTATTTATTTATTTATTTATTTATTTATTTATTTACTTATTTACTTATTTACTTATTTACTTACTTACTTACTTACACTTATTTTTTGAGAGACAGAGCACTAGCAGGGGAAGAGCAGAGAAACAGGGAGACCTATGTCTGAAGCAGGCTCCAGGCTCTGAGCTGTCAGCCTGATGTGTACAGAGCCTGATGTGGGGCTCGAACCCACAGACTGTGAGATCGTGACCTGAGCAGAAGTCAGACACTCAACAAACTAAGCCACCCAGGCGCCCCTCAGTAAGTTTTAAAATTTTACCTTTTCCCTTCCCCTGCCAGAGGCACAGGAGATCTTTCTTGCATTTTTACTAGGAGGATGGTGAGGTCCCTGGAGGCAAACACCATGAAAGTGTGGGACTCCCCCTAAGTCTATATGCCCTAGCAGTTTCTCATTCTCATGTTAGTCCATACTCAGCATCCAGCAATTAACTAAAATTACCATTTAACTGTTGCTATAAGTTTATGGCTTCCATGACTTCTGTTCCAATTAGGCAGATCTTTGTTGTGACTGTCTGAATTTGCATGGTTTGGGGATAGCAGCTTGACCTGAGACCTCAGTTTGCTGCTGTGTCCAAAAATCACTGATTTTCAGTTTGTTCAGCTTTTTTTCTTGTGAAGATAGGAGTGATAGTTTCCAAACTCTTCATATGTCATTGAAGCTGAGACTTTATACAGTTTTTTCACAAGTAAAAATAAATGTGATAAGGGAGTTGAAGTATTGCTACAAGTAAATAGACTAAAAATTATTTTTGAATTATCTTCAAAGCTTATTTCTAATAAATAGGTTAAATGAATAGGAGAATTGTAATGGAGAACAGAGGTTAGCAGTGCTTCCACTGGTCAAATTTGGAACAGCTCATGCATTATAACAAATAAGGAGTTGGATAAATCACAATACACTGGAAAAAAGGAGTCCATCAGTTCATACTGATACCCAAAAATAATAATTTCAAGTGTTGGGGAGAGGGAGAATGAAACGTTCTTTTTTACATAAAAATGACAACAAACAAATGTAGAGGAAATTATAAAATTGGAAAAATCATCATTTTGCTGGTACCAGGGTAATACTTTATCTAAGGAATATGTATTAATGGATACCAAAGCCATTGAGGGAAAGATCATTGGAGAGCAAAATATTCATACAGTCTCAATATCACCTTGCAGAGTACTCATTAACCACAAAAGAAAAGCATGCCTGTACAATGAAGAAATGCAACAGACACCACCTTAACTAAATAATCAAACTTAATTTCCCAAACTAGGATACACTGATATTGTGTACTTCCTGATATGAATCTCTGTGGTGACACATCACAACTGTTGTTGTCCTGCCAAATATATTCTACCTGAATCTATTTAGGAGAAAATAGTCATTTTAGGGATATTGTGCAAAACAACGATCTGGTCTCTTTAAAAGTGTTAATGCCATAAGAGAAAAAATACCTGGGGACTATTTTAGATTAAAAAGGCATAAAGAAATTTGATAACTAAATGCAATGCATGATTCTTCATTGAATCCTGGAAGGAGGTATACAAATAGTTATAGAGAATTTTGTTGGGGTAACTTAGGAAATTTGAATACTAACTGTGTTTATTAGATGAAAGCTTCAGGTCAACGTTAAAATTTCTTATGGTAATTATATTGCAGTTTATGGGAGGATGTCCTTGTTTTAGGAGAGAAATGGTGAGGTATTGGACTGATTTTCATGGTGTCTACAATTAACTCCCAAGTGGCTGAAAGTTAATTAATAAGTTTGATTGAAAGTTCCTTTTTTTGCAACCTTTCTGTAGGGTTGATATTTTGTAAAACATAAATATGAAAAAGTAAACAAAATGGATGACAACAGTAATAATATAAAATCAAATGCTTTATCCTTGGGGGTGTTAGACATCATACAGAAAAAAAGTTAAGCTTACTTTCCATTGATAAGTATACTGAACATTCTTTCAGCATGCTATGTGTGAATTAGTCTTTTGCAAAGGAGCTATGGTAAAATAATTAGTCAAATACACAGAAACGAAGACTATAGTAGATACCCCAAAAACTGTTGGGTGAAAACTCTTGCAAAAAACAGACATTTACAAAAGCTTTGACCAATAGTGATAGGGAATTAAAAGTAAAATTTTGGATGCAATAACCTCCCATATATTCTATTTATTACTGCATATACATAAAAATGCCAAAAAAGATTAACACATTTGTATAACAAATATAAATAATTGCAATATAACGCCTTCCTACATTAACGAAGAGCTTTGCACAAACCTATCTTCTTCAAAATGCTGTCATTTCACTGTATTGGTTACTTTGACAACATGTAAAATAATGAGAATGTACACTTAGCCCTGGCTCTGAAGCTATCCCTAAATAGGGCACTTTTAAAGACACATTCTCTCCTGCAAGTGATGGTAAAGTGATTAAAATGATGGCAAAATCCAACATAAAGGTCAGACTGAGTATTGCCAACTGCTAGAAACTTTCGTCAAGTGTCTGAGTAATTTTTATCCTTCCACATCACCGCCTCTACTTGGTTTGGGCCAAGGCCCCAGGGAAAGGTTAGTCAGTGTGTTCATAGACAGGGCAGAAGAGTAGTAAGTGAGCAAAGAGGATTAACTATCTTATCTATCTGGGGTAAAGCACTGGATGCTCTAGAAGAAGAAAAATCCTTCTGTGTTAAGACAAGTTTTAGAAGTAGCTTCATTCCAATTACTGTCATTTATAAACTTTCTTTGCCCTGAGGATTTTCAGGAGCTTGATTTAAAAAATTAAAAAAAAAAATCACCTTACTTTATAAGTAGCAATCGCCACAATTAGAACTGCAGTGTAGACATCCTTACAGGATATAATAATTAATTCACCTGGTTATGAAGTCTTGCCTTCTTCCCTGCCAAATTCCAAGAACAAGAAATCTGTCTTTAAAGGGCTATGTCATAGCTAGAGAAAGAGACAATGAATTTCAAGACGAGTTGGGGATATACGGAACAAAGCAGAGGGTGAAGAGCCCCTGTCCCTCCAAACCCTGATTTTCCTTACCTGCTCTTTGATGCCGGGAGCTAGGCAGTGAGTGAGAGGCTGAGGAAATGGAGAAACTTCCATGGGCATTCATTGCCTTGTCTCTTTAAGACTTGTGTTCTCCTTCCAATTCCCATTTTCTCTTTTTGAAGCAGAAGTAGGATATTTGCATCTTAGAGTCTGATGAGAGAGAGCAGAAGAGAAGGGCCTGAGACTGACTAGAGGAAGTGAAGTCCCAGGAATTTTCGTTCAATTCCTGCCCCAGCTAGAGAGAGAGGTCTGCTGCTCTGGGCTGTGCTCAGAGCCTGGAGACCAAACAGCATCAAGTTCTCCAGACATTTCTCTGATAGATCCTGTGTCTCAAGGCACTGGGACACAGCAAGAACCTCCCAGTCAGATAGCTTGAGGTTTAAACCCCAGTTGTTCTATTATTTTTTGTTTGAACTTGAAGTCATTAAACCAAGAGTCTCAGTATCTTCTGCTAAAAAAACAAAAACAAAAAAAGCGAAAAACAAAAAACAGGGTGGGTGGTCAGGTGGGAGATATCATTCACAATAATTAGACTAGTGGGAAGATAGATGAAATTGAGAAGTAAGGGTTCAGCGCCACGTCTGACAGTTTTAAGGGCTCAGGGAATGACTTCAGCAGCTAAAACAGGGCAGGGATTACTGTCTTTCTTTTGAATCTCTTCACGGAGCCATGATGGGGGTAATGAAGGCTGGGACATCTAGTCTATTCTGGCTCCTGTAATGTTAACGTAGGCACACCACAAACTAGACAGAGTTCCAAAGTAGACAATACTTGTCTTTAATGTTCTTGTCCTGCTCCTTCTAAAATTAGCGTTTATATCCAGGACCCCCTTCTCCACATCTTCTTTCTGGTATTTGGGTTTCATGTGTCATGCCCCATACAATCCTCTCTAGGTCTGCACTCTTTTGGCAAACATGTCTTGTACTTTCTCAGGTTCTCTGTGATAATACCAGGCATTACTCCTTTAAATTAATCAGTTCTCTGAGGCTACGTTTTGTTCTTTTTCCTTACTGTATTGACAAAATCTTTCGGTATGGTCATATGGTCACAGATTTGATATCCAGAAAGTGAGCAGAATCATTTTGCTGTCTTGGAATTTTATTGTTTCAAGTATTTTTCAAAACAAATACAATTTGGTAATATTTTCATCATTTGAAATACAATATCAAATGCTGTAAATATTGGCATATTCTATGATAAATATAACTAAATTTCTTTTAACTTTAAAACAATAAAGAAAACACAACAATCCTAGATTAAAAGTAGAAAATATGAACTTTTTGACTCAATGGAACTTTCAGATTAATCATTTTCCCACCACCAATTCATTCTAATGGTAAATGGTAATATGATAATGAATTCTATAATTATCCTTTGAAGCCTTCAGATTAAAAAATAATAATAAAAGTTCTTTGTGTAAGCAGACTATCAGTCCTCGTCAAGAAATATGGTTGCTTTATAGCTTTCTGAAAATATGTTTCAGTCAGACATATCTGGGCACGCAGTTTGGAAAATTCAAATTAAATTTCCCAGTATTTAGTTCATTACAGAGTCCATGCTACCTGCTGTAGAAAAACTGACTTTTCAGTATCTTATCATGGTTGTCATTTTCTTCAGCTATGAATTTCTCTTTCACTAAAATCCATTAGTTTTCTAAAACTGTAGGTTTTACAATTAGTGAGATCATAGCATTTCTTTTATGTAGAGCTCCTTGGTCACCATGGGGCAAACTAAGTGGTATCTGGAAGGCTTCTTATTGCCTTTTCCTGACCAGTTTAAATTTCTCTCTATCTAATGCCTCTTTCTGATATACTTACTATGTCAAACCCCAGGGACAGGTCCGCTCATGATAATATCATCCCTCTACTCCACATCAAGATATCCAGATCCTTCATCGTTGTAAGAGCATTCAACCTCAGAACCTATTTCTTTCTTTTGTTATCTATGATTGAATATAACATCTTGGGTACCAAAATTAAAAACAAACAAAAAGCCCCTAACACTTCTTGCTACTCCCCGTCTACCCCAACAACAATTAAAAAAAAATGCATACAAATCTTTCCAATTTCTGAATAAAGAACTCAAACTTGAGTTTTAGTGTTTTGTTTGTTTGTTTGTTTTGCTTTTTAATGTTTTACCAAGGTTCCCTCCAAGGTTATTTGCCATCAGGGCACCTTTGAAAGTGCAATGAAGTATCTATCATCAGGCGAGCATATATACTCTACAGATTTTATAAGGCTATGACTTTCATTATTTATCTTGAATTTCCTCTTTAGACTGTGTATTAATGCAAAGAGGGAAAAAGTGGAGCCTAATTTTTTCTTTCTCGGCCTATACACATACTCAAAGTTTTCAAAGCAAGATGTCATGCTAGAAATAAAATAAACACAGGAAACTTTTCTCTTGGCAATACTTTTCAGAGGCAAAGACTAAATGAATAGTAGCAAAGGTGGAAAGAGCATGCCAAATATTTTTACATTTGTTGGAGAGTCTAAATAAAAAGATGGTCCTGTGGTGAGCTTTGCCACATTAAGCTTCTGGGAGAAGTGTGCATGGAGAACATTCCTGGGGCTGGCACTCCTGGAGAGGGCTCCCTTAAATTCTTCACAGCTGGACTCCAGAGACAAGCAACTGCTCCTTGAGCCAAGGACATGGAAGGAGAGGGAACTACCAAGCCGATTTCCGAGGAAGCTGGCTCCCAACCCAAATATGAAAATTACAGCCAAGACCCCGATTGCTTGTCACTTTTTCCCTGAAATTTTGAACCGATAATCACGTGCTTCTGAAGACAGATGTTCATAAAGTTATTGGCAACCACATTTTACTCAATCTTTAGTCATTAATTTGCTTACGTTTTCTAAACTAATGATACCTCAGTTAAAGTTATGCTGATATCATATGGAAATTCAATAGCACTAAGAACACTAATCAATTTTGAAACCTTGCTCCTTTAGGAGGTGGATGACGAACTCCTTTCTTGAATCCTTTCAGCATGGAGATCAGGACCTGAAATTTTCAGGGGATATTTTTTTTTTTCTAATAAATATTTGCATCACCTCTACATAAGCAATTTGCCTCTAGGTCTCCAACTCCCTTTAATTACTGTTCGACACAAAAGCATGCAGGGGCACCGGGGTGGCTCACTCGGTTGAGCATCCAACTCTGCCTGAGGTCATGATCTGCAGTCTGTGAGTTCAAGCCCCGCGTCGGGCTCTGTGCTGACAGCTCAGAGCCTGGAGCCTGTGTCAGATTCTGTGTCTCCCTCTCTCTCTAACCCCTTCCCCGCTCATACTCTGTCTCTCAAAAATGAATAAACGTTAAAAAAAAATTTTTAAAGCATTCATGGTTATTACAGATCTCCCTTGACTCTTTTTACTTTCTAAATTCCTTAAGAACAGTGAGCATGTTCCTTACTAGGAGCCCTAAGTCTCTGTGAACATGACAAACTTTTTGTAAGTAATTTACACTAAGGTCCACTGGCTGCTTAACAGCTGTCTGTAAGAAAGACAAATTACTTTTCATTCTCACTGAATTATAAACGATTTTAATTGTTTTAATAAAAAAATGTTTAGTTATTAGGAATTCCAGCATTTGTAATATAAAAATTAAGTTTATTAATGACCACACCTGAAGTTCAGTATAAGAATTAGTGGGTGTTGTTTCCTCACAATCTAATGATATCTCCATGTCTATATACTGCTTTTGGTTTTACTATATGATTGCTCTCTCCTTAATGTTTCCTCATCTGTGTTGACTGCTTTACTAGAGTAAATTTCTATGGGACAATCCATGCATTATCTACCAGCTGTATGGAAATACTATTTAGAACGGTAAATTCCTGGGCATCACGATAATATAAACTGTAATTGCTGTTTAAAGTTGGCATAAAAACATAAACACCCTTCACACTTTGCCATGCTCTACTGAATTCAAGGGATTCCAATATGGTTAAAGAAAGAGAGGAACCAAGCTTCAGGAACCTGCACTGACTGGGCTTTCCAACAACACTAAGCATTCTACTGTCTGTCTGCCTCAGGAGCTACCATTCCGACACCTTCTCAGCAGAATTCAGCTACAAACCCAATAAAAATTCTAGCTAAGTAGGTCAGACTGCTGAGAGCCCTGGCACTGATTTTATTTCTGACTGGGCAAGGACTCTCTACCATGGAAGAATGACAACGACATAATAAATCTACCTTGTTGCTTATAAAGAAGTGATTTAATGAGAAATTTGGAGAATTTATCTGATAATATCAAACAGCCCTTTTAAATTAGGTCCTACAACTCTATTCTCTCCTTCTCTCTCTCCCTCTCCTTCCCTCTCTCTCTCTCTCTCTCTCTCACACACACACACACACACGTATTCTTTAATATTATTAAGGAATGTGCTCATTATTTTTTTAAGTCTTTTTAATGTTTATTTATTTCTGAGAGAGAGTGTGAGAGCAAGGGAGGGGCAGAGAGAGAGGGAGGTAGAGAATCCAAAGCAGGCTCCAGACTGTGAGCGCAAAGCCCGAAGCAGGGCTCGAACTCACAAACCATGAGATCATGACCTGAGCTGAAGTCAGATGCTCAACCAACTGACCCACCCAGGAGCTCTGGAATGTGCCCATTCTTGATGTAGATTAAAGATATTTAGAGTTTCATTAGCACAGTATCCACTATTTTTTGACAAGAACAAAACCAACCATGTTAAATCTTATTTATACAAATGAAAAAGAAAGAAAGAAAGAAAGAAAGAAAGAAAGAAAGAAAGAAAGAAAAGAAAGAAAAAGAGAGTCAAACTGACCAAAAATTCCCTTCTCTATATTCTACCAATATCTCAAACTTAATTTATTGCCTTCCTGCCCATATCAATCGTCAAGTTGCCACATGTAAAATTTCATAAATGTCCCTCTTTCCATGCATCCAAGCCCTAGGACTTTCACTTTGAAGCTATAATTTGATTCTATTACCTCCCTTCCATTCATATCCCCATTTTTCTCCCAATAAATTGATCATTCCATTTCCAGTATCCTTACTTCCAATATTGTTAATCCTGCCACCAGAGTTTTGTTCCTAGAGCACAAATGCAATCAAGATATTCTTCTGTTCAGAAGCTTTCAGTAGCTTCCCTCTATATGCAGAATAGACTTTTTAAAAATTTAACATGAAATTAAAGGCTGGCTTAATTCCTTGTTATTTAAAGAGATCCAATATTGTAAAGTGATTAAGAATATAGCTTTAAAATTTTAAAAGCCCTGGTTTTAAACTCTAACTCCAACATTTTCTTTTTCTTTCTTTTTTTTTAATGTTTATTTATTTTTGAGAGAGAGACAGAACATGAGCAGGGGAAGGGGAGAGAGAGAGAGAGACACAGAATCTGAAGCAGGCTCCAGGCTCCAAGCTGTCAGCACAGAGCCCGAAGTGGGTGTTGAACCCATGTACTGTGAGATCATGACCTGAGCCGAAGTCAGTCACTTAAATGACAGCCACCCAGGCACCCCAAACTGCAACATTTTCTAGCTAAGTGAACTTGGAAATAGTTCTTAACCCTCTGTCTCAGTTCATTTACATATAAAATAGAAAGAAGAATACCTACCTTACATATTTGTTGTGAGAATTAAATTAGCACATATGAATGCACATAATGAATATTCAATATATGGTAGTCATTATTATTTATTTTTTTACTTTTCCCAATTTATCTACTACTACACTCACTCCTACCACTAAGCTATCATATATTTGAGGGGGCAAACAGATTTCATTACTCAAACCAAAATGGTCAAAAGTAGCTGTTTCTTGAGCCCTATGTTAAGAACTCTCCGGCAAATCAGGATCAGCAGGGAAGGATTTTGAAATAGATTAGCCATGGTTGCCACCAGGCAAAGGAAACAATTGTCAGTTACATTGATACTATATGCTACATTCTATCTATCTTTATAAGTTTATATCCTGTTTGTATCCTCTGACTAGAATGTTTGATGATTCCCTTTTTCTCCTGTCAGAATCTTACCCATCATTTAAGATTCAAATCAAATGTAGCCCTTGTCATCAGCCTGACCTTCCCCTATACTGTCAACTATACTTTGTGTCTCTGTTCGAGCCCTTATAGCAGCCTGAGTTGAATTATAATTCACTACATACCTCTTAGATTTCTACACCTTGGAGGTAAGGACTATTGTTCATTCATCTTTGTCTTACAGCACCTAGGGCAATTTTTGGAATAGGCCAATAGCAGCAATAACCACAATTTATGGAGCCTTAACTAGGTGCCAAGCCTTGCTGTAAGCACTTTTTGACATATGTTAAATCATTTAATCCTCACCGAAACTCTGGGTAGTTACATTATCCTTATTTACAGAAGAGGAAAATGAGACACAGAAGGTGAAATAACTTGCTTAAGATGGCAAAATTAGTAGTAGCTGTCCATCTTTTTAACCCCTGAGCTGCGCACTTTGAGGTATGTACTGTGTGTTTACTGAATTGAATTATGGTAAACATGGGTTTACTTGAACAACTGGAAATACATTTTGGGGCTATTCACTTCATTTGAATATTCAGTTTGTAGACAGAATGCAAGGCCAGTCACATTTTAAATGTCCACTCTTACAGAAATGCCATCTTGCATACACAAAAAAGTATCTGGGGCAAAGTGTGATAGTGGCTGTATTTGCTTAAATTTGATATCATCTATATTACTATATTATGTGTATGATTCAGTTCAAGTTGTTAATAGAAGTGCTAGTATTTTATTTCATGTTGTCATTTTTTTCTTAAAGTAAATAAAAAAATTTTTTAAATCTCTAAAATATTTCACACACATAAAATTTAACATTGAAAATTTCTACTGTGAGATCATTGGAACCTGGCCAGAGAGCAGCAACCACTCCAAGAAGAGAAACTGTGTTCACATGTGCCAAATTAAGCCAAATGAAACTAGAAATGTTTTAGTCCTTCTGTTAAGCACACATATCCACATATGGGAACCTGAGGGGAGGAAGGGTGTCATATTTAACTTGGACTTTGCAACTACTCTCCTAATATGGATATTTTCTTCTATTTATCATGAGCCAAGTCTCAACAGGAGATCATGCCTTTACACTTTCCCCAACAACTGAATAACCAAAGAAGTAGGTCTAGGTGGGACATGTGCCACTTTCCTCTGGTTCCCTTGAGTCAACTCTAATGGTCTACTGAAGAGCTATATAAAAACAGAGCCAGGGATATTCCTGCATAAAGGACAGATGTGAGATCAGAGACCGGCTTTGGTAAAGGAAGTCAGCCAGAACTCTCCTTATTTTACCCAGCTGACTAGCTGTTTCTATATCGAACACCTATGTGAGCCTTTAAGAGAATCCAACATAAAGCAGACTGGAGAGCCTGTTGATGGACAATGCTGATTGTTTAACATGACAATCACACAGCATCTTGATAACAGTTGCATTTGCCCCATGAGGTAGGTATATGTGTCCTCCAACTCAAGTTACCCTTTTTATTTAATAAATATCAATGTTTCACTTTTTCAAATGTCCTCCAGTTGAAGGGCACCTGTAGTCCTAAAGATCCAACTAAAATAATCATGGACCTCCAAAAAGTAACCAAAGACAGACCTGTTTAAATGAATTCCTAACCATGTAAATTGAGTCATAACATTTTTCCTGCAATTGAGATAAAAAAGTCACCCTGTAAGGTCTCCATGCAGTGATCTTGGAGCAGCCCTCCTTGCTATAAGAGCCTCACGCTCTTTCCTCCAGTCACACATTCTTTTCTTTGACCTATTACAGAAGTGTTGGATGTCTCTGCCTTCTATAGTGCACTGACTCAGTAGGAAACAACTGCATAAGCTAAAATGAATTTGGCCTGATTTTGGAAGTGCTAGCATGGTTTTTCCACCTTAAAAAGTATTTTATAACTAGACTTCTGAGTTACTGTCTGCTCCCAGTCACTATCTTTCATCTAACTTTCTTTCCATCTCAGCATGTTCTCAAGAAGCACTTGAAAAATCTTGTGATTTTTTTTTTTTAAACAGGAACTTTAAAGAATTTTTACAATTGGAATGCTCTCTGCTCTTGCCGGCTAGAGCTTCCCATTTCCAGCTAATGCTCAAATTTCTATCTTGTGGGCAACAATAACTGTATTTTCAGGTTCACTTTTTATAAGTTCACTTCTTGTAATTCATTGATGAATAAGGAACAAAACCAAGAATTACAGGATTTATGCAGTATTTCCCTATATCTATTATATTTTGTTTACTCTTCATCATTTGTCACTGTGCCAAGCATACAGTAAGTACTTAGTGGAAATACAATAAATGGAGGTATGTATTTAGATTTCATTACAATTTATGCAGTATTCTAAACATATTTATTCCTAATATATGTGGCTATTACTTAATCATGATTGATTCATTCAGTTGGTAAAATGGCTAAAATGACACTTCCAACTATTGTGTATTTTGGTTTATATCGCTTGCCTATAAATATTTAGGGCAGTTTTATGGAAAAAGGTGGTAATGGTTCTCTTCAGTGCTTTTCACAAATTACTTCCAGTAAGTACTTAGTAAGTTTGCACTTCTCTGCTTCCTTGGAGATAATTGAGATCACACAACACGTTTGGCCAAAGGAATGTGAACAGATGTGGCATATGTTAATTTCTAAATGAGGCTAAAAGGGCTAGTATCCGATTTATCATGCTCTCACTTTCCCTTTGATTTAATAGTTGCCCATGTTCCAGATAATGTCTGCTCTATCAGCTTGTGTCTAAGAGTAAAGACAAGGCAGATCAGAACCCAACTCAATCTGCTATGAATATAAAGGATGTTTTATATTGTAGCATAAGGTAACGCATCCTGACTGATACTGGGTTATCGTGAAAACCAAAGGAAAAGTGTTTCCAGAATATAGGATTACTCAAGACTGCTAAAAATTGAATATAGTTAAATACTTTAAGGGCTAATGTCCACTGTATCAGGCTACAGAAAAGCCATTTTTAATTTTTTTTTTATTTCAATGAGGATAGTTTCTATAGAGTGATAAGTATAAAATCAGACTGTAATAGGTTTCCGTGTAAATAAGAAGTAAGGAAGTGGAAAGAACAAGTGTAGCTTTTCTGTGATGGTAAAGAGAAAAGTAAGTTAGTAATTGGAGGGAAATGTGAAATTCAGAAAGTTTTCCCTCAAGAAAAGTCAGTTTTCCCTCAAGACAGAGGCTTAAAGCATGTTAAAATGTTGATTAGATGGGGCAAAGAAAAGTTAAAGGAAAAAGAAGAAATAATAAAAAGAGGGTACTGAGGAAGCAGTAAAGGATGAAATCCAGGACCCTGTATTTCCAGATGGGGAAAGGAGGGAACAAAGTTTTCATGTGATGAAGTTGGAAGAATTGGAAACTTGATGGCTTGGAGGTCCAAAGTGATGCCATCCACTAAGGATAAATGAGGAGATGACAGGTCTACAAGTTTGAGGAGAGTGGAAGTTTGTGGAGAACAGGACACATTAGTGATAGGACCAGTGAAATATGGAAGTTCTATTAGTAGGACTCAGTATGTAACCATTTTTAAATAAAAATGAAAGAGCAAAGACAGTATGATGTTTAGGCCAAAAATCAAGACTCACTGGGAGCCTGGGGTCTGAAAGCCTATATATGGAGTTGTTAGGCCCTTAATAACAACTCCAACCTGTAGTGTCAGATGACTGCCTCCCTTTTTCAATCCCAGGAACAAGAAGGAATTTATTTCAGAGAAACTGGGTCAGCAAAGCTCCAGAGACTGAAACACTAAGCACAGAGGAGGGAAAGCATGAGATTCCAGAATGAGGATGAAGACATTAAGTGTAAGTGTGAATACTAAGTAGTGAGACCCCAGCCTCTTTGTCAAACCTGCTTCCTGAACATCAGCAGTAAGGCTCACAGCCCCTAAGCAACAGGTTAGAGGAGCTAGAAACCTGATATACAAACACCGACGTTTGTTGCATCTGACATGGAAATTCATCCAGTTGTTCTAAAGGAGGCTCACTACTTGGCATGTCACACCCATGCACACAGAACTTCAGTCAGCTTTCAGTTCCACACTCTTGTACAAAACAAATATCAACACATATTCAAGGAAAGTTTCCAATAAGGAAAAGAAAGGCCAAAGCAAACCAAGCAAATCTAATACAAGAAACAGAGACAATAGAGATAATGCAAATAGATATTCAAATAAATACTTAAAACCTTCAGATAGTTAAGATGATGCTGTAATCTTCAAATAAAAACATATGTTACAAAAAGAGGAAAATCAAAACAAGAAAGAATTCTTAGAAATTAAAGTCAAACAGCTAATGCTTAAAAAAAAAATTAAAATGTAGATGTAGAAAAACAAGGTATGAGGATCACCCAGAAAGTAGGATTAAAATGCAAAGAAGAGGAATATGGCAGTAAAAAAACATATAAAAATTATAGGATCAGCATCTAACTAATAGTAATTAAAAGAAAGAGATTTTAATGAATAAATTATCAAAGAAAATATCCATAATTGAAGGACACAAAATTACAGATTATAGAATTTGAGTATTCTCAGAACAATGAATGTGGAAAGAACCACACACACACACAAAAAAAAAAAAAAAAAAAACCCTGGGAAAATTCTAGTGTTCATAGTACTCCATAATGGTCTAAGAAAGCATCAGTTAGTTGAGTATACACTAATCAAAACTCTATTGTTCCCAATAAAAACTTCTTTTAACCAAGATAACTTTTTTTCCTATGATTCTTTAATCTACCCTAATGGTTCAATATCTCCAGTTATTATTCCATAATAAAGAGTTGATTATATAAATAAAAGCTTTCTAGACAGTACTGGTCTCCCTGTCCAATGTGCTGAATCTCACTCAAAAGAAACATTAAAATCTATTCTACTTATTTGGGTCTGGCATCCATAACATACTTTAATACAAATTAGCTGTCAAATTTTAAAACATCCTAAGTCCTTGGTCATATATTCAATTTTGGAAAGTTCTTACAACTAACTCCCTAATTCATATTTTGACTTCTGAAGTCACTTACTTTAAAAACTCATGTCTTGAGAAACATCTGAATCTTTTTTTCAGATGGACTTTATAGTCAGATTATGTATATTCAGTCAATTCCTTTCACATCTTTTCTTTTGAATAAAATATGAAAGGAACTGGCTCCCCATTTTTTCTTCTTACTCAGAAAAATGGGATTTTCATTGACATCTCCAATAACAGACACCCACTACTGTTTATAGAAAATACCTTCCCTCATCATGTTTCTCAACTTATACTACTCAATGCATTTGTAATACATGAAACCTTACGTCAAGCTTTGTCTATATTTAATTTAGCTACTTTGATTTACTTTCTATTGGTGTCAAGTGAACACAAAAGAAAGTGGGAGAAAAGATATTCTTCATCTGATATTCATTTGAGGGCATTCTAGGCTATTTAACATAGGGATTTAGTAAAATTTCTCCCCCCCCCCCCCCGCCCAAGATTTCCTTCATGAAATTGTCCATCTTTGAGGTTTAATACCTGTGTATAGGCTAAAAAGGCATCTGCTACACCGTAAGGTGATTGTCTACCATGAAGTCCAGCTTGGAATCCTATGTTTGAAGCTTGATCTGCTGCTGTTTAGTTGATAGTTCAGATGTCAGGATAAATGTTACAGCTTATACATATTTCCTGCTGATTTTCAATGACTAGAAATGAAATAACTTAGACTTTTTCTTTGATACTAATTAATTTGCGAATAGTTTCTAGAACATCCGAAATACCTAAATATCTGTCCCCCTTCTAAAGGAAGCTATTAACATTAAAACTATCTATAATTTTTGAAAACGAGGAAGCAGTCTACCATATACTAAGATTTCAATTTATTCACATGTAATAAATGACTGAAAGAAAACACTGAATGAGAGAGTAAGTTGAATTCTCCAAAGGCACTATTTGCTTGTAGCTCCATAGAATTTGGAAGTGACAGGTCTTTTACCTAAAATTCAATGTGAAAAAAAAGGAGAAAAAAATGGTTGAAGCAAGCAATTGTTAACAAATGTGACCCAAATGGTCATCGCTTTACCAGTTGGGGATATAGATCATGTTTCTTTTACATAAATTCCAAGCATTCCATGTTTCTTAGTAGATGTTAGCATCTTTGGAAAGAATGACTTCAATTCCATCCTCTTATAGGCTGCCTGCAATTTCAGATGGTTTCCATTTTCTTCCACTGTGTTATCCTCATCCAGCAGCTTCAATATTGCCTCTTCATTCTGTTCCCTCTCTCCATCAGAGTGATGGATGGCAATTTGCTGCTGGGGCTATATTAAGCCCCAAAACACCAAAGCTGTCCTGTGATCTGTGACAGAGTGGTCAGATCAGGTGTCGGGGGAAGCTATGAAGAAGAAACACTATTTCTCTAAGAAAATGTTGCATTTTTATCTTCATAGCTAAAAAAAAAAAAGATGAATTTATCTTAGTCTTATGAGTGTTTGCCTAAAAAACTCTCTTATTATGGGCTCAAGAACACTTGATCAGGGCTGAGGATAAGGGAAGAACAAAGTTTATCTTTGCCCCTTGTATTCCTTCTTATATCCACCTTTCTCCTTCATAGATACTTCTATAAACACACACATTCTGCTATCAGTATCATCTACAAAAGTCCCTATGTGTATCATATTCATGCAAATTTTCTCAGGAGTAACAGTTGAACTATTTTTACGAACAGTATTCAGTATGCACCCAGCTAAGAGACTTCGATATGCAAAAAGAGGACAAGGTACAGAGTCCATATGTAGTATTATGGGCTATATTATGTCCTTCCAAAATTTACATGTTGAAATTCCAACTCTTAGTATCTCATAACATGACTATATTTGGAGATAACATGATTAAAGAGGTAATTAAGTTAAATTAGGTGATCAGAATAGGGTTTCATCCAATATGATTTGTGTCTTTATGACTTGTGTCTGAGAAAATTAGGACACAGACATATACAAAGGACATTGGAAGAATATTGCCATCTACAAGCCAAGGAGGGAGGCCTCAAAAGCAATCAACTCCTAATACCTTGATCTCAGCTTTTTAACCTCCACAACAGTAGCAAAATAAATATCCATTGTTCATGCCACCCACTCAGTGGTGCTTTGTTATGGCATCCCTAACAACCTAAAGTATGTGGCATAAAACTTAAAGCAGAAGAAAAGAAGGAGATGGTACAAAGTCTGACATGTGGTAGATACATAAGTCATTAGGAAGGAAGGAAAGTATAAATTTTGATCCATTTCTTTTTTTTTTCAATATATGAAATTTATTGTCAAATTGGTTTCCATATAACACCCAGTGCTCATCCCAAAAGGTGCCCTCCTCAGTACCCATACCCACCCTCCCCTCCCTCACCCCCCATCAACCCTCAGTTTGTTCTCAGTTTTTAAGAGTCTCTTATGCTTTGGCTCTCTCCCACTCTAACCTCTTTTTTTTTTCCTTCCCCTCCCCCATGGGTTTCTGTTAAGTTTTTCAGGATCCACATAAGAGTGAAAACATACGGTATCTGTCTTTCTCTGTATGGCTTATTTCACTAAGCATCACACTCTCCAGTTCCATCCACTTTGCTACAAAGGGCCATATTTCATTCTTTCTCATTGCCATGTAGTACTCCATTGTGTATATAAACCACAATTTCTTTATCCATTCATCAGTTGATGGACATTTAGACTCTTTCCATAATTTGGTTATTGTTGAGAGTGCTGCTATAAACATTGGGGTACAAGTGCCCCTATGCATCAGTACTCCTGTATTCCTTGGGTAAATTCCTAGCAGTGCTATTGCTGGGTCATAGGGTAGGTCTATTTTTAATTTTCTGAGGAACCTCCACACTGTTTTCCAGAGTGGCTGCACCAATTTGCATTCCCACCAACAGTGCAAGAGGGTTTCTGTTTCTCCACATCCTCTCCAGCATCTATAGTTTCCTGATTTGTTCATTTTAGCCACTCTGACTGGTGTGAGGTGATGTCTGAGTGTGGTTTTGATTTGTCTTTCCCTGATAAGGAGCGACGTTGAGCATCTTTTCATGTGCCTGTTGGCCATCCGGATGTCTTCTTTAGAGAAGTGTCTATTCATGTTTTCTGCCCATTTCTTCACTGGGTTATTTGTTTTTCGGGTGTGGAGTTTGATGAGCTCTTTATAGATTTTGGATACTAGCCCTTTGTCCGATATGTCATTTGCAAATATCTTTTCCCATTCCGTTGGTTGCCTTTTAGTTTTGTTGGTTGTTTCCTTTGCTGTGCAGAAGCTTTTTATCTTCATAAGGTCCCAGTAATTCATTTTTGCTTTTAATTCCCTTGCCTTTGGGGATGTGTTGAGTAAGAGATTGCTACGGCTGAGGTCAGAGAGGTCTTTTCCTGCTTTCTCCTCTAGGGTTTTGATGGTTTCCTGTCTCACATTCAGGTCCTTTATCCATTTTGGTTTATTTTTGTGAATGGTGTGAGAAAGTGGTCTAGTTTCAATCTTCTGCATGTTGCTGTCCAGTTCTCCCAGCACCATTTATTAAAGAGACTGTCTTTTTTCCATTGGATGTTCTTTCCTGCTTTGTCAAAGATGAGTTGGCCATACGTTTGTGGGTCTAGTTCTGGGGTTTCTATTCTATTCCATTGGTCTATGTGTCCGCTTTTGTGCCAATACCATGCTGTCTTGATGATGACAGCTTTGTAGTAGAGGCTAAAGTCTGGGATTGTGATGCCTCCTGCTTTGGTCTTCTTCTTCAATATTACTTTGGCTATTCGGGGCCTTTTGTGGTTCCATATGAATTTTAGGATTGCTTGTTCTAGTTTCGAGAAGAATGCTGGTGCAATTTTGATTGGGATTGCATTGAATGTGTAGATAGCTTTGGGTAGTATTGACATTTTGACAATATTTATTCTTCCAATCCATGAGCAGGGAATGTCTTTCCATTTCTTTCTTTATATCTTCTTCAATTACCTTCATAAGTTTTCTATAGTTTTCAGCATACAGATCTTTTACATCTTTGGTTAGATTTATTCCTAGGTATTTTATGCTTCTTGGTGCAATTGTGAATGGGATCAGTTTCTTTATTTGTCTTTCTGTTGCTTCATTGTTAGTGTATAAGAATGCAACTGATTTCTGTACATTGATTTTGTATCCTGCAACTTTGCTGAATTCATGTATCAGTTCTAGCAGACTTTTGGTGGAGTCTATCGGATTTTCCATGTATAGTATCATGTCATCTGCAAAAAGTGAAAGCTTGACTTCATGTTTGCCAATTTTGATTCCTTTGATTTCCTTTTGTTGTCTAAAGTTTGATCCATTTCTTAAGAATTTTTGCTCAGTACCTGAAGATCCCAGTTTTAAGGTCTGCAGTTAGACAAAAACTCATAGAGCTGGAAGAAATGAACCATTTCTTTTTTCAGTTAAAGAAATGGAAGCTCAGAGAAGTGAAGTTCCAAGTTCACTTAAAGGAACCTAAATACCCAATTTTGGGAATGGGGCATGGTTAAAAACTCAGAAGGAAATGTCATTTCATTTCCACGAGTATGTCAATTAAAAGGCAGAATACCCCAAAAACATGTTGGCATCATTGTATAAGAAAAATAGTCTACTGGAGAGGATAGCTAGTAGCCCTCTTTCTTTGAATACCACAGTTTTGCGAGCCAAACCCCTCTAACTCCTCTTGCTATTAGTTCCTCTCTCTATTCACTTCCCTTCATTCTGAACTTAAAAAGAGATACATTTTTATAAATGATATGTTTCTGAAAGAGAACACTACATGGGATGACTGGGGTGCTGAATATGGGGCAATCTGGTGACCCATATTGATCAGTATCCACCCTTAATGTGAGAGATTACACGAAGATGGTGAACTGTCTTTAGAAAATGTTAGAGCAACAGCAGGTGAAGATTCTCCTCCTCCATACAAAGGGATGTATTGGAAAAGAAAAATCACTATATATAAATATATATAGAGAGAGACAGAGTGTGAGTGGGCTGCGGGGTGGGGGGTGGGCAGAGAGAGCGGGGAGACACAGAATCTAAAGCAGGCTCCAGGATCTGAACTGTCAGCACAGAGCCCAATGCAGGGCTCTAACTAACTGACCGTGAGATCATGACCTGAGCTAAAGTCAGACACTTAATGAACTGAACCATCCAGGCGCCCCAAGTTTGTACATACAGTATAATATTAGTGTCAGGTGTACAATACAGTGATTCAACACTTCCATACAACCTGGGGCTCATCACAAGTGCACTCCTTGGGGCACATGGATGGCTCAGTTGGTTAAACTTCTGACTGACTCTGGATTTTGGCTCAGGTTCTCATGGTTGGTGAGATTGAGCCCCAAGTCAGGTTCCATGCCGACAGAATGGAGCCTGCTTGAGACTCCCACTCTCCTCTCTCTCTGCCCCTCCCCTGCTCTCTCTCTTTCTCAAAATAAACTTTTTAAAAAAAAGATTAAAAAAAAACACACAAGTGCTCTCCTTAATCTCCATCACCTATTTAACGCATCTCCCAACCCACTTCCCCTCTAGTAACCATCAGTTTATTCTTTATAGTTAAGAGTCTGTTTCTTGGATTGCCTTACTCTTTCTCTTTTATTTCCCTTTGTTCATTTGTTTGTTTCTTAAATTCCACATGAGTGAAATCATATGGTATTTGTTTTTCTCTAATGGGCTTATTTCCCTTAGTATAATACTCTCTAGCTCCATCCATGTCATTGCAAATAGCAACATTTATATATGTTTTGTACACACACACACACACACACACACACACGCACACCTCCTTTATCCATTTATCAGTTGATGACTAAAAAATATGCAGAAAACATGAATAGACATTTTTCTAAAGAAGACATACAGATGGCCAAGAGACATGTGAAAAGATTCTCAACATCACTGATCATCAGGGAAATAAAAATAAAAACTGCAATGAAATATCACCTCATACCTGGTAGAATGGCTAAAATCAACAACACAAGATTGAGGGATTGGCGAGGATATGGAGAAAGGGGAACCTTCTTGCATTGTTGGTAGGAATGCAAACTGATGCAGCCACCCTGGAAAACAGTGTGGAGGTTACTCAAAACATTAAAAAAAGGAGGAGGAGGAGTTAAGATGGCAGAGTAGTAAGGGAACCTTGGGCTTGCCTCATCCCTTGAACACAGTAGGGCAACATCAAATAATTTTGAACACCTAGGAAATCAATTGGAGGATTAAGAGAACAATCTATGTATCTTGAGGTAGAAAACACAGCAGACACAGGTGCAGAGCCATGAACTGAGGGACAGAAAAGCCATGGTGTTGTGGAATGGAGGGAACTCTTCGTGGAGAGGAAAAAGAGAGATGGGGAGTGAGAGTAGATGGTTGGGTTTGCACAAGAAAGTCACTCCTCCAAAACCAATGAATGGGGTATCGGGAGGAACTATCACAAGTTACTACAAACAGTGGAGTTCAGATTCCGAGTTTTTGAAGGTCCACACCATTCAGCCATTCACCAGAGTAAATCTGAACAGGCAGCTGTGCCCCTGGGGAGAAGGAGGATGGAGTTCTGGGAAGAGACTGTGGACAGCGAGTTGTGGGGTTCCCCTGGATTACACTGTGAGAGAACGTTTCCCTTCCTGGAGTGCATTTGGGAGAGGGTATATTGCCTCTCCAAGGACAAAGGTCCAGCTGGCACCCTTGAGTGGCAATTCAATAGCAAGGGACAGAGGCTCACACAGAAGGCAGATTATCTGGTTGCAGCTTTCCATTGGGCTTCAACATAAGCTCTAGGCACCTATGTGGGCATTCAGCTGTCTTTCTGGGACAGAATGACACCAGGAACAGCACTTCAAGGTTCTCCCCTAGAGGAGGGCAGTGGGTCTGGACCTTGTTAAGTTCTTTAAGATTTGGAGTTTTGAATCCCATCTGCGCACCAGAGATAAAACACAGGAGAGCTTTGGTAGGTGGCATGTTGATGGCATGGGCACAGAAAAGTTGAGGGCAAGGATCTGATGGAAGCGTGAAACAAAAGATGTGAGGTTGTTCACTTTTCTGTGAGGAGTCCCTGAACAGCAGGGTGAGAGAGAACAGGGTGACACCATCCTCCCCACAGTCCACCGAAACGGTTGACACAGCACCCCTAGTGGAGGCTGGGGGCACTTACACTAAACCCCTCCCCGCAGCCCCCGTGCTTGGCAGGGACACCTTTACTAGGACAAGTCTGACTGTGAGCCAGCACAGTGGGCCTCCCCCACAGAGGACCAAGAAAGGCACCCTGCATGCAAAAAGTCTACTGATCAGAGTGCTCCAAGGCGTCAGCTTCAGTTCTAGTGGAAATAGGACCAGGTTTTCTTCTTTTTTTCTTTATTGGAATTAGGCTTACAGTTTTTTGTTCATTTGTTTGTTTTTCATTTTCTTTTCTCGTTTTTTGGATCAGGCTTTTTTTTTCCTGTTTTTCTTTGGAGTCAGGATTATAGTTTTTTTTGTTTGCTTTTTCTTGTTGTTGTTACTTCTCCTTTCCTCCTTTTTTGGATAAGGCTTTTTTTTTTTTTAATCAGGCTTGTTTTAACAAACAAATCAAAGCATATCTAGTTAAAGGTCCAAATGTACCCTACTGAAAGGAGGAACTCTGCAGAGGACTGACTTAGGGGAAAGAGCAGCCAAATCACAACAGCAGAGTGCACACAGCATACACCAGAAACACTTCTTGAAGCACCAGGCCCTGGACAGTGTATAGCCCCTTTGTAATATACCATTACTCTCAAGAGCAGGAAACAAAATACCTTTCATAACATGAAAAAGACAGAAACCTAGAGAAAATGACAAGATGGAGGAATTCTCCCCAAAAGAAAGATCAAGAAGAAACCACAGCCAGGGATTTGTTTAAAACAGATATAAACAATGTATCTGAACAAAAATTTAGAACAACAGTCATAAGAATACTAGCTGGGCTTGAATAAAGCACACAGGACACCAGAGAAAACCTTGTGGCAGAGATAAAAGACCTGAAAACTAGTCAGGTCAAAATTTTAAAAATTCTGTTCACTAAGATGCAAAACCAACTGGATGTAATCATGAGGATGGAAGAATCAGAGGAATGAACAGGTAATATAGAAGACAAAATTATGGAAAATAATGAAGCTTAAAAGAAGAGGAAACAAGAACTATTAGATCATGAATATACTATTTTGGAACTCAGCAATTCCATAAAGCACAATAATATCTGCATCATGGGATTTCCAGAAGAAGAGCAGGAAAAGGGGGCAGAAGGTTTATTTGAACAATTTATACCTGAGAACTTCACTAATTTGGGGAAGGAAACAAGCATTAAAATCCAAGAGACACAGAGAACTCCCTTCAAAATCAGCAAAAATAAGTCAACACCACAATGTGTCATAGTGAAACTTATGAAATACAAAGATAAAGAGAGAATTCTGAAAGCAGCTAGGGACAAGAGGTCCTTAGCCTACAAGGGTAGACACATAAGGTTAGCAGAAGACCTGTCCACAGAAAGTTGGTGGGACAAAAAAGAGTGGCATGATATATTCAATGTGCTAAATGGGAAAAATAATCCCCAAGAATCCTTTATCCAGCAAGGCTGTCATTCAGAATAGAGAGAGAGATAAATAGTATCCAAGATAGGCAAAAACTAAAGGAGTTCGTGAAGACTAAACCAGTTCTGTAAGAATTATCAAAGGGGACCCTTTGAGTGGGAAAGAGAGACCAAAAGCAACAAAGACTATAAAGGAACAGAGACAATCTACAGGTTGTCTACCTGTAAAGTAATACAGGTAATACAATGGCACTAAATTCATATCTATCAATAATTAAGCTGAGTATAAATGGACTAAATGTTCCAATCAAAAGATATAGGATATTAGAACGGATAAAAACAAAAAGACCCATATGCTGCCTACAAGAGACTCATTTAGATCTAAAGACACCTGCAGATTGAAAGTGAGAGGATGGAGAACCATTTATCATGAAAATGGACTACAAAAGAAAGCTGGAGTAGCCATACTTCTATTAGACAAACTAGGTTTTGAACCTAAGACTGTAATAAGAGATGGAGAAAGGCATATCATAATAAAGGGTCTATCTAACAAGAATATATAACAATTGAAAATATTTATGACCCTAACCTGACAGAAGCCAAATATATAAATCAATTAATAACAAGCATCAAGAGGGGGCACTTGGGTGGCTCAGCTGCTTAAGCATCCAACTTCAGCTCAGATCATGATCTTGTGGTTCATGGGTTTGAGCCCCACATTGGGCTCTGTGCTGTCAGCTCAGAGCCTGGAGCCTACTTCAGATTCTGTCTCCCTCTCTCCCTGCCCCTACCCCCTCCCTCTCTCTCAAAAATAAACAAACATTAAAAAAACTAAAAGAAAAAATAGCAAGCATGAAGAAACTCATTGGTAATAACACAATAATAGTAGGGGACTTTAACACCCCACTTACAACAATGAACAGATTATCTAAGCAGAAGATCAACGAGGAAACAATGGCTTTGAATGACACACTGTACCAAATGAACTGAACAGATATATTCAGAGCATTTCATCCTAAAGCAGCAAAATACATATTAGTTCTAGTGCACAAGGAACACTCTCCAGAATAGATCACATAATGGGTCACAACTCAGCCCTCAATGAGCACCAAAAGACTGAGATTATACCATACATATTTTCAGACCTCAGTGCTATGAAACTTGAAATCAATCACAAGGTAAATTTGGAAAGACCACACATATATGGAGGTTAAAAAACATCATAGTAAAGAATGAATGGGTTAATCAGGAAATTAAAGAATAAATAAAAAATACTTGGGAGCATATGAAAATGAAAAAACAGTAGTCTAAAACCTTTGGGATGAAGCAAAGGCAGTCATAAGAGGGAAGAATATTGCAATACAGGTCTTAATCAAGAGGCAAGAAAAATCTCAAATATACAACCTAACCTTACACCTAGAGGAGCTGGAAAAAAGAACAGCAGATAAAGCCCCAAACCAGCAGAAAAGGGGAAAATAATAAATTAGATACGGAAATCAAAAACACAGGGGAACACATCAATGAACCTAGGAGCCGTTTCTTTGAAAGAATTAAACAAAATTGATAAGCCTCTAGCCAGACTTATCAAAATGAAAAGATGGGGCACCTGGGTGGCTCAGTCCATTAAGTGGCTGACTTCAGCTCAGGTCATGATCTCATGGTTTGTGAATCTGAGCCCAGCATCAGGCTCTGTGCTGACAGCTCAGAGCCTGGAGCCTGCTTCCAATTCTGTGTTTCCCCTCTCTCTCTGTCCCTCCTGCTCTCATGCTGTCTCTCAAAACTGAATAAACATTAAAAAAATATAAAGAAAAGACAAAGGAACCAAATAAATAAAATCATGAAGGAAAGAGGAGAGATTACAACCAACAACATGGAAATACACACAATTGTAAGAAAATATTATGAGCAATTATATACCAACATTGAGCAATCTGGAAGAAACACATAACCAAAACTGAAACAGGAAGAAATAGAAAAATTTAAGAGACCCATAACCAGCAACGAAATTGGATCAGTAATCAAAAATCTCCCAACAAACAAGAGTCCAGGGCCAGGTGACTTCCCAGGGGAATTCTACCAAACATTTAAAGAATAGTTAATACCTATTCTTTTGAAACTCTTCCAAGAAATAGAAATGGAAGGAAAACTTCCAAACTCATTCTAAGAGGCCAGCATTACCTTGATTCCAAAACTAGACAAAGACCCCATTAAAACAGAATTATAGAGCAATATCCCTGATGAACATGGATACAAAAATTATCAACAAGACACTAGCAAATCAAATCCAGCAATACATTAAAAGAAATATTCACCATGATCAGGTGGCATTTATTTCTGAGCTTCAGGGGTAGTTCAGTGTCCACAAATCAATCAACGTGATACACCACGTTAATAAAAGAAAGGATAAGAACCACATGATCCTCTTAATAGATGCAGAAAAAGCATTTGATAAAATACAGCATCTTTTCTTGATAAAATCCCTCAAGAAAGTAGGGATAGAAGGAACATACCTCAACACCAAAAAGGCCATATATGAAAGACCCACAGCTAATATCATCCTCAATGGGGAAAAACTGAGAGCTTTCCCCCTACGGTCAGGAACATGACCGGGATGTCCATGCACCAATGTTGTTCAACATACTACTGGAAGTCCTAGCCTCAGCAATCAGACAACGAAAAGAAATAAAAAGCATCCAAATGGCAAGGAAAAGGTCAAACTTTCAGTCTCTGCAGATGACATGATACTCTCTGTGGAAAACCTGGAAGACTCGACCAAAAAACTGCTAGACCTGATACATGAATTCAGCAAAGTCACAGGATATAAAAATCAATACACAGAAATCAGTTGCATTTCTATACACCCATAATGAAGCAGCAGAAAGAGAAAGCAAGGAACTGATCCCATTTACAATTGTACCAAATATCATAAGACACCTTAGAATAAACCTAAATAAGAGGTAAAGAAGTCGTCTGAAAACTGTAGAATACTCATGAAAGAAATTGAAGAAGACACAAAGAAATGGAAAAACATTCCATGCTCGTAGGTCAAAAGAACCAACATTGTTAAAATGTCAATACTCCCCAAAGCAATCTACATATTCAGTTCAGTCTCTATCAAAATAACACCAGCATTCTTCACAGAGCTAGAACAAACAATTCTCAAATTTGTATGGAACCAGAGAAGACCTTGAGTAGCCAAAGCCATGTTGAAACAGCAAAGCAAAGCAAAGCAGGAGGCATTACAATTCTGGACTGCAAGCTGCATTACAAAGCTGTAATTATCAAGACAGTATGGTACTGGCACAAAATCAGACACATAGATCAGTGGAACAGAATAGAGAACCCAGAAATGGACCCACAACTGTATGGTAACTCATCTTCAACAAAGCAGGAAAGAATATGCAATGGAAAAAAAGAGTCTCTTCAAAACAATGGTGTTGGGAAAACTGGACAGTGACATGCAGAAGAATGAAAATGAACCACTTTCCTACACCATACACAAAAATAAATTCAAAATGGATGAAAGACCTAAATATGAGACAGGAAACCATCAAACTCCTAGCAGAGAACACGGGCAACAAGTCCTTTGATCTTGGCCTTAGCACCTTCTTACTAGACATGTCTCCAGAGACAAGGGAAACAAAAGCAAAAATGAACTCCTGGGACCTCATCAAGATTAAAACCTTCTGCACAGTGAAGGAAACAGTCAACAAAATGAAAAGCAACCTATGGAATAGGAGAAGATACTTGCAAATGGCATTATCAGATGAAGGGTTAGTATCCGAAATCTATAAAGAACTTCTCAAACTAACACCCCCAAAACAAAGAATCCAGTGAAGAAATGAGCAAAATACATGAACAGACACTTTTCCAAAGAAGACATCCAGATGGCTAACGACACATGAAAAGATGCTCACATCAGTCATCATCAGGGAAATACAAGTCAAAACCACACTGAGATGCCACCTCACACCTGTCAGAATGGCTAAAATTAATAGCACAGAAAACAACAGATGTTGGCTAGGATGCAGAGAAAGGGGAACCCTTTTGCACTATTGGTGAGTATGCAGTCACTCTGGAAAAAAGTATGGAGTTTCTTCAAAATATTAAAAGTAGTGATACCCTACAACCTAGCAATTTCACCAGTAGGTATTTATCCAAAGGATTCAAAAATGGTTATTTGAAGGGGCACATGCAGTTCAATGTTTGTAGAAGCACTATCAACAGTAGCCAAATTATGGAAAAGCCACAATGTCCATTCACTGATGAATGGATAAAGAAGATGTGGAATCAATATACACAATGGAATATTACTTGGTGATCAAAAATAATGAAATCTTGCCTTTTGCAACAATGTGGATGGAGCTAGAATGTACTATGTTAAGTGAAATTAATCAGAGAAATCTAAGTATCATGATTTCACTCATATGTGAAATTTAAGAAACAAAAAGATGAAATAGGGGAAGGGAAGGAAAAATAAGATAGAAACAGAGGGAGGCAAGCCATATGAGACTCAAATACAGAGAACAATTGAGGGTTGTTTGAAGAGGTGTTGGGTGAGGGGATGGGCTAAATGGGCGATGGGTACTAAGGAGAGCACTTGTTGGGATGAGCACTGGGTGTTGTATGTAAGTGATGAACCACCAAATTCTATTCCTGAAACCATTATTATACTGTATGTTAACTAACTTGGATTTAAATTTTATATGGTCAAATATTAAAGTGTACTACAAACGTATAAAAAATATCCCTTTATTTTTAGTATCTTCACTCTTCACCTCTCATTGTCTTAAACTCATTCAAATCAAGCTGTCACTGTCCTTGATCCTCTGAAATTACTTTTACTCATGTCACCAATAATCTCCCACACTACTAAAAGTATAGTCAACTTGCATTTCTCACTTTATGTGACCTATCACAGTTGTAATTCTATTTTTCTTAAAAAAAGAATTTCCTTCACTTGACTTCCAGTTCCCAACATACTTCCCCCCGCCCCCTGCCTCCCTTTGGTCTTATTGGCTGTTCTTTCTCAGTCATGAGTCAGTCTCTCCTTATCATTCCAATCTCTTAATGCTGGAGTACTGAAAGTCTGTTCTCTTCTTCATGTATGTTGACTCCTGACTCCTGACTCTCATTCTATCCCATGTCTTTAAATGCCAACTACAGGCTGAAGACTTCTAAATTTGTATTTCTAGACCAAAATTCACTCTAGAATTCCAAAGTCACATATACAACTATCTATCTGCCCTCACTACGTGGATGCTTAGTGAACATGTCCCGCTCAACATGTCTAAAACCAAACTCTTGGTTTTTTGCCCCATATATATTCTACTTGCAGCCTTCCCCATTTTAGTTAATAGCATCTTTCAAGGTGCTTAGACTAGAACTTGAGTCCTTGAGCCCCCTCCTCTCATGCTCAATAGACATCAGGAAATCCTATTGGGATAAGCCACAAAATACATGTAACATAACTACTTCCTACCACTTCCTTTTGTATTGCTAGGGTCTGAACTATTATCATTTTTTCATATGAATAGTTATAGTGGCTTCCAAACCAGTTTCCCTCCTTCTATCTTTGTCCCTTTTGCAATTCATTACAAAAACCGAATTCAAGGACATCCTTTGAAAGCATAAGTTAGATCATGGCTCTTTTTTGCTCAATATCTAATCATGGATCCCTGTTTCCCTCAGACAAAGCAAAGGTCTTTAAAAGTCCAGAAAGTATCTACACGATCTGACCTCTCTATTACCTCTCTGACCTCATCTTCTACTATCTTTGTCACTGGTCACTCTGCTGTAACCATATTGACCCATTTGAGGGAAATCCTCAGGAAAGGGGAACCCTTTTGCACTGTTGGTGGGAATGCAAACTGGTACTGCTACTCTCGAAAACAGTATGGAGACTCCTCAAAAAGTTAAAAATAGAGCTATGCTATGACCCAGCAATTGCACTATTAGGCATTTACCCAAAGGATACAAGAATTCTAATTCAAAGGGGCATATGCACCCCAAAGTTTATAGAAGCATTATCAATAATAGCCAAATTATGTAAAAAGCCCAAATTTCCATTGACTGATGAATCAGTAAAGAAAGTGTGGAATAAATATATACAATGGAATTTTACTCAGCCATCAAAAGATGAAATCTTGCCATTTGCAACAATGTGGATGGAGCTAGAGTGTATTATGCTAATCAAAATAAGTCAGTAAGACAAATATGTGATTTGACTCATATGTGGAATTTAAGAAAGAAAATGATGAACACAGGGGAAGGGAAGGAATAATAAAATAAGATAAAAACAGAGAGGGAGGTAAATCATAAGGGACTCTTAAATATGGAGAACAAGCTGAGGGTTGCTGGAGGGAGGCGGGTGGGGAATGGGCTAAATGGGTGATGGGTATTAAGGAGGGCACTTATTGTGATGAGCATTGGGTGTTATATGTAAGTGATGAATCACTAAATTCTACTCCTGAAACTAATACTACACCATGTATTAACTAACTTGATTTTATATAAAACCCTTGGAAGAAAAAAAAGTTAAAAATAGAACTACCCTGTGATTCAGCAATTGCACTACTAAGTACCCAAACAATACAAAAATACGAATTCAAAAGGATGATGCACCCCGATGTTTATAGCATCATTATTTATAATAGCCAAATTGGGGAAATAGCCCAAGTGAAAATCATTGTATTTTAAAACCAAAAAGCCTCTCCATGGACTGTCTTTTAAAATTAAATTACATAAGTCACTGAAGCAAGGTCAATTGTGTCTGTTCTGCCCATTGACTCAATTCTAGCTGTTTTGGAGCTTGATTAAAAAGGAGGCAGTCAGATTTTATTCTTCAGAGAATAAAACACTCCTTTGTTTTCCAGGAATGTTAGGCTGAGGTAATCCACCACATTTATAGAACCCTCCCCAAGGAGGAGAATGACAGGTTTTCCACTAAGAAATCATTGCTTTTGGAATGATAAGAAGGGAAGTTATTTTACATAAGTGTGTCTGTCTGGACTGGCTATAATTTTTGTTTTTAGTTTGCTTTTTTAGGTAAGATGAGATAAATCATCATATTCTGACATTTTAACTTTGTTCAGCAATAGTTTGATATTCTGGCATACTAAATCTAACTTAAGTGTTAAAATAAATTGGAGCCAACCTTTACATTCAGACAAAGTCATAAAACTCTACCATATTTAAAAATGAGGTGGTTGCCTACCAGCTTGAAAAGAATGATTATTGACTTCAATGTCTATTGTTTCCTATAGAACAGCATTTATATTAATGCCAAATTCCAAAAAAAAGATATTAGATGAGTCTAATATGAACACTTAATACTTTATAAATTTACTGAGTATGGGCACAAGCAATTTTCATTCCCTGAGATTACATTCAAACTGCATACATTATTGTCATTATACAATAATGTATAAATTATCTAAACAATAAATTTAGAGCCAGTTCCCATGATTCACTTTGGATCATTTCTTTTTGATATTGGGTCTACCTAATCAAAATCTGCTTCTGATCCCATTTCTCCCTGAATTGTTTCTTTGATTCAGGAACTATAACTTCCTTTCAAAAATAGGTTCCAGTTTTTAACTCTGTTCTCTTCCTTTTTTCTCCTTACTTTCTGACTTTATTTTCCCAAACATTCCTTCAAAAATGTAGTGTGCATCTACTCTGTACACTAACACATGTATACAATTATATACACAGTTATACATGTGCATACATGAGTATATAAAGACTCTTTCAAAGATATAGAGAAATGTACAAGAACTTAGTTTATACATTTCTAAACTCCTACCAAGACTTTTGCATAGCACACAAAACTCTTCATGGTCTGGCATCTTGCAACTAATCCGTTCTTTTCTCATTCACTTCCTCCCCTTACAGTCCAGAAACATTGAGCTTCTTGTAGTCCCTCTCCCCTGCTTGTCTTTAACATGATTTACATCTTACCTGGAACAAACCCAAATCCTATTTATCCATATGTCATTCCTCTATGAGCCTTCAGTCTGAGTTTAATAACCATCTCTTCTGAGAAGGCTTCCATGAGCAATCCCAAGAGACTAATAAAATCCTTCTCCTACATTTTTATTCTTTGTATGTGTCTGTCATCTGAACTGTAACCTCCGTGAAGGCAAAGACCATGAACAAGATCTTTAATACATCTCTGTTTCCACAATCCTTAAGGTAACTCCTAACATGCAATAGATTGTTAATAAATATCTAATTAATAAACTATCAAGGGATTAATTTCTCATGCAAAAGTAATTACCCTCTTATTGTTCTATTCAGAACACTGAGAGAATATACCCTCTAGTGAAATTCTTTTTGAATTCATGAGTTACTACACAAGCAGGTTTCCAACACACACGATGCTCTCCAATGCCTTTTTCAGAAAAACTGTTGTTATCGAGAAAAAGATGTGTTGAGACTTGGTATGAATTTATTGACAGAAATAATGGTATACAGAATGGCTAGACATGATTCAAATACAAGTGCTATGCTTAAAAGCATGATACAGGTTAAATCAAAGCTTTATGAGCTTGTCTAGGGACATAGATGTTCAATAAGCCTTTATCTGTACTATAAATAGATTATAAGACCCCCCCCCCCCTCCAAATTGACAGAAAGTTGAATGTTTGGAACTCTTTCAAGCTAGGTGTCTTGGAAATACTAATGAATTGGTGTCTATTGTTGCAACTTAAAAAAACACAAATCTATTATCACACTAGTTTCTCTGCTCCATGTTTCACAAGGTCAAAATCAAGGTGTTGGCCAGCTGAGCTATTATCAGAAGACTCTGGGAATAAGCTCCTTCCAAGCTCATTTAGGTTGGAGGAGAATTCAGTTTCTTGCAGATTAGGATTGAGGTTCTTGCTCCTTTGCTGGCTGTCATCATGGGCTTCCCTTAGTTTTTAGAAGCTTCTCCGTAGGTCTTGCATGTGGCTACTGCATTTAAAACCAGCAAAAGCATGCTGAATCATTCTCACATTCAATTCTCTTCTTATTCCTTCTTTTGTCACCTCTCTTTAGTGTCTGTTGTGTTGCTTCCAACCAGAGAAAATTCTGTTTTTAAGAACCGCTTTGTTTAAATCCGGGCTACCTGTATAATCCAGTAAATATCCTTATTTCATGGCCTTATTTCATCACATCTGCAAAGTCTCATTTGCCATGTAATATAACATATTTAAAGGTACTCAGGATTAGGACATGAACATTTTTGGGGACTGCCATACTGCCAATCACAATGCCAATTCAAAATTATAGTTTTAAAATATTTCTTGTTGGAGCACCTGGGTGACTCAGTTGGTTAAACGTCTGACTCTTGGTTTCAGCTCAGGTCATGATCTCACAGTTTGTGGGATCAAGCAAGCCCCATGTTGAGCTCTGTGCTGACAGCGTGGAGCCTGCTTGGGATTCTCTTTCTCACTCTTTCTCTGCTCCTCCCCCACTTGCACTTTCTCTCTCTCTCTCTCAAAATAAATAAAGTTAAAATATTTAAAATAAAATATTTCTTGTCCATTAGTTTATGGGGCAAACCCCCATAATTTTATATTAATAAAAAGTATACATGTTGGATTTATTAGTTTGCTTCATCTGGCCAAAACAAAGAGAAAACTTAAGCAAAATATTTCCTATATTTGTGTTCTCTATATGTGTTTTTCTTCTGCAATTCTAATTGGCTCTTTCCTGGATCCATGTTTGAACGCAGTTCATTCGTAATTATGGAATTCTCCTCTGGGTGTGTTTGCCTGCACTCAGGCATATAGACAGAGGTATGCAGGCTGTTTATAAAATGTTCTTCTCACAGTTTAGTGTGTGTATTTCTCTTTGTTGGCTGGTTGTTAATTGTCATGCATTAGGCAGTAATATAAAACAAAATAGCTAAACCTTATGTATCTCATCTAAAGCATCACTAGTCTCTCAGACATGTGGTCCCCACTCCATTCAAGGATTCTGTTTGTACAGGTGTCTGCTGCAGAAATTGATTGTCAACCTGCTGAATGTATGAGAAAGAATGTTTTTGTCCAGATGTGTGTCAACATTCCAGGACTTACCAGTGTTCTTCAAGCCTAGCACCATGCTTAACCTATAGTCAGTGCATATTTGGTGCTCATGTATTTATAAAATTAAAAATGAGGAAGAAAGGAAGAACACAAGTGGGTTCACAGAAAGAAGAACAGGAAATGCAAAGTACATTTTCTTGACTGTCATTAGAAAGAACTAAAACTTGATTTAATGTAACAACTCATAAAATTCAACATCATAAAGTGAAATTTATGTCATTTGTATTTATGCATTAACTTTTCCTTATAAGAGTGACATTCCTTATAGACAAGGTCTTTAAGACAAGTTTTATTTAATTTTTTTAATTAAAAATTTTTAAGAATTTATTTTTGACAGAGAGAGCGTGAGCAGGGGAGGGGCAGAGAGAGAGTGATGGAAACACAGAATCTGAAGCAGGCTGCAAACTCTGAGCTGTCAGCACAGATCCCAATGCAGAGTTCAAACTTGTAAACCGCAAGATCATGACCTGAGTTGAAGTTGGCCACTTAAGTGACTGAGTCACCCAGGCACCCCTAATTTTTTAATTTTTTCAACATTTATTCATTTTTGAGAGACAAAGAGAGGCAGAGCATGAGCGGGGGAGGAGCAGAGAGAGAGGAAGACACAGAATCTGAAGCAGGCTCCAGGCTCTGAGTTGTCAGCACAAAGCCCCACGCAGGAGCTGCGAGACCATGACCTGAGCCAAAGTCAGACGCTTAACTGACTGAGCCACCCAGGCACCCCAAGACAAATTTTAAATGTTAACGTTTTCATTTTTTCTATCTTAAAGATGAGTAACAAAACTCCAACAGTGAGCTAAGCACTATACAGTATTGAAGGAGAATGAATAAGGCTGAATCTTACTGTATTGGACTACAGGAGATGCACGCTAATTTGTTTAAAAAACAAAAAGCAAAAAACATATAAACCACAAAGAAGCCAGATCCCTTGAAGAAGGACATTGCCATAGAATACCAAGTAAATAACAGAGAACTTCTCCAGTCCTTCCCCAGAAAGGCTTTTCTCAGATAATTGTAAACTGAGGAAAGGGAATACATAGAAGTTTTAGAGGGATGTTGGACATCAAGTCTGAGTGAACACTGAATTGATTACTCAGTGACCCACAAAGTGCAAAAAGGCATTTCAGCAAGGATACTGCTTTCTATGGGCCAATGAGCTAGAGAAAAAAAAGATTAATTAAAAGCAATCTACTAAATAACAACAATAATTCAATGATATGGACAATACAGATACTAGGAGGTTAGAGTATATACTGTATTTTAAGAGAAATTATTGTTATAAATAAAAAGATATGTGGTCCCATAACTAATAAGTTTCAAATGACAGTTGATAAGAAAATTCTCATATCTAAAGTTCTTTTTTTCAATTAAAAATCATTTATTTTTTCAATATATGAAGTTTATTGTCAGATTGGTTTCCATACAACACCCAGTGCTCATCCCAAAAGGTGCCCTCCTCAATACCCATCACCCACCCTCCCCTCCCTCCCACCCCCCATCAACCCTCAGTTTGTTCTCAGTTTTTAAGAGTCTCTTATGCTTTATGAAATCTCCATTTTGTCTCTTAAAACTTTAGTTTAGACATTAGATATTATAATATCCATTTTAAATATCACTTATTTATTTATTCAATAAATATTTATTCTTTATACCAGGTTCTTAGATTCCAGAGTCAGAAAACAGACCATAAACATCACAAATAAGTAAATGGTATAATATGTTAGAAGGTAATAAGTGCTATGTAGAAAAGTAAAAGCATACCAGGTTAAAGGGTGTCAAGGGTGCCAGGATGAAAAGGTGGGCTACAATTTTAAATACCATGGTGAGGGTGGGCCTCATTGTGAAAGTGTAATTGAAAGAGGTGATTATCAGTGATGTAGTTATTAGGGGAAATGTATCCTTGGGGAAAACACAATTAAGGCAAAGTTCCAAAAATACAAGTAGTGATGGTACATTGGAAGGAAATCAAGAGGGTAAGTATGATTACAGCAGGGTGACCAGTAGCGAAGATATTAGAAGAGGAGGTCAGAGAAATAATGGGGACATGTAGATATTTTGTAGGACTTTTAAAGATTTTTGCTTTGGCAAATATCTTTTCCCATTCTGTTGGTTGAATTTTAGTTTTGTTGTCTCCTTTGCAGTGCAGAAGCTTTTTATCTTGATGAGGTCCCAATAGTTCATTTTTGTTTTTATTTCCCTTGCCTTTGGAGATGTGTTGAGCAAAAAATTGCTGCGACTGAGGTCAAAGAGGTTGTTGCCTGTGTTCTCTGCTAGGAGTTTGATGGTTTCCTGTCTCATATTTAGGTCTTTCATCCATTTTGAATTTATTTTTGTGTATGGTGTAGGAAAGTGGTTCATTTTCATTCTTCTGCATGTCACTGTCCAGTTTTCCCAACACCATTGCTTTGAAGAGACTCTTTTTTTCCATTGCATATTCTTTCCTGCTTTGTTGAAGATGAGTTACCATACAGTTGTGGGTCCATTTCTGGGTTCTCTATTCTGTTCCACTGATCTATGTGTCTGATTTGTGCCAGTACCATACTGTCTTGATAATTACAGCTTTGTAATGCAGCTTGCAGTCCAGAATTGTAATGCCTCCTGCTTTGCTTTGCTTTGCTGTTTCAACATGGCTTTGGCTACTCAAGGTCTTCTCTGGTTCCATACAAATTTGAGAATTGTTTGTTCTAGCTCTGTGAAGAATGCTGGTGTTATTTTGATAGAGACTGAACTGAATATGTAGATTGCTTTGGGGAGTATTGACATTTTAACAATGTTGGTTCTTTTGACCTACGAGCATGGAATGTTTTTCCATTTCTTTGTGTCTTCTTCAATTTCTTTCATGAGTATTCTACAGTTTTCAGACGACTTCTTTACCTCTTATTTAGGTTTATTCTAAGGTGTCTTATGATATTTGGTACAATTGTAAATGGGATCAGTTCCTTGCTTTCTCTTTCTGCTGCTTCATTATGGGTGTATAGAAATGCAACTGATTTCTGTGTATTGATTTTTATATCCTGTGACTTTGCTGAATTCATGTATCAGGTCTAGCAGTTTTTTGGTCGAGTCTTCCAGGTTTTCCACAGAGAGTATCATGTCATCTGCAGAGACTGAAAGTTTGACCTTTTCCTTGCCATTTGGATGCTTTTTATTTCTTTTCGTTGTCTGATTGCTGAGGCTAGGACTTCCAGTAGTATGTTGAACAACATTGGTGCATGGACATCCCGGTCATGTTCCTGACCGTAGGGGGAAAGCTCTCAGTTTTTCCCCATTGAGGATGATATTAGCTGTGGGTCTTTCATATATGGCCTTTTTGGTGTTGAGGTATGTTCCTTCTATCCCTACTTTCTTGAGGGATTTTATCAAGAAAAGATGCTGTATTTTATCAAATGCTTTTTCTGCATCTATTAAGAGGATCATGTGGTTCTTATCCTTTCTTTTATTAACGTGGTGTATCACGTTGATTGATTTGTGGACACTGAACTACCCCTGAAGCTCAGAAATAAATGCCACCTGATCATGGTGAATATTTCTTTTTTTTTTAAACATTTATTATTTTTGAGACAGAGAGAGACAGAGCATGAACAGGGGAGGGTCAGAGAAAGAGGGAGACACAGAATCTGAAACAGGCTCCAGGCTCTGAGCTGTCAGCACAGAGCCTGACACGGGGCTCGAACTCACAGACCGCGAGATCATGACCTGAGCTGAAGTCAGCGGCTTAACCGACTGAGCCACCCAGGTGCCCCTGAATATTTCTTTTAATGTATTGCTATATTTGATTTGTTAGTGTCTTGTTGATAATTTTTGTAACCATGTTCATCAGCAATATTGTTCTATAATTCCGTTTTAATGGGGTCTTTGCCTGGTTTTGGAATCAAGGTAATGCTGGCCTCATAGAATGAGTTTGGAAATTTTCCTTCCATTTCTATAAAAATAAAGGAACCTTTCAAGAAGTTTCAAGGAGGTATTTTTGCTGCAAAGGGGGGCTAAAAATAAAGGCTCTATGGAGGGGTATAGAGGAAAACAATTGAACAATAAGGGGCACACCATCAGTGCCCCCCACAAAAGATGGAAAAGCCCTTGCCTCTGATTACACTGATTACAAAGATTACACTGACTTAGTTTTTTAAAATGACAAAGGTTCTTTTTTCTCCATTCTTCCATTGATAGGCATTTGTTTCCATATCTTGGGTATTGGAAATAATGCTGCAATAAACATGAGAGGGCAGATATCACTTCAAAATACTATTTTCCTTTCCTTTGGGTATATACCCAATAGTAGAATTGCTGGATTGTGAGGTAGATCTATTTTTAATTTTTTTGAGGAATATCCATATTGTGTTGGATAGTAGTTGGACAAATTTACATATGCTCCAATAGTGTATAGGGTTTTCTTTTCACCACATCCTTGCCAACACCTTTTGTTTCAATTTCTTAATGATAGCCATTCTAATGATTGTGAGGTAATATCTCTTTGTTTTTATTTGCAATTCCCTGATGATTGCTGATATGGAGAATCTTTTCTTAGGTCTTTGGCCATTTTGATATCCTTGAAGTAGGATAATGTCTACTTAGGAAGTAGAAAAATGCCTACTTAGTTGTTCTGCCCATTTTTTAGTCACATTGTGGGTTGTTTATTTTTGTTGTTCTTTTTAAGTTGTGTGAGTTCCTTATGTATTTTGGATATTAACCCCTTATGTAATATATAGTTTACAGAAATTTTTCCCATTATGTAGGTTGTCTTTTCATTTTGTTATTTTTGCTGTATGGAAGCTTTTAAGCTTGATGTAGTCCTATATGTTAATTTTGCTTTTGTTTGTGCTTTTGGTATTATGTAAAAAAAAATCCTCGCCAAGACCAATGTTGAGGAGCTTCCTCCCTATAGTTTCTTCTAGGAGTTTTGTGGTATCAGGCCTCATGTTTAAGTTTGTGATCCGTTTCAAGTTAACTTTTATGAGTGGTGTGAGATAGAGGTCTAATTTCATTGTTCTGCATGTGTTTCTTCAGTTTTTCCAGTAGCATTTGTTGAAGAGACTATCCTTTCCCCATTGGGTATCCTTTGCTTTCTTGTCAAGTATTAGTTGACTGTATATGCTGGAATTTAATTCTAGGTTGTCTATTCTGGTTTCATCAGTTTATGCATCTATTTTTGTGCCAATACCATACTGCTTTTATTACTATGGTTTTGTATTATAGTTTGAAATCAGGAATCATAATACCTCCAGCATTGTTCTTTTTTCTCAGGATTGCTTTGGCTATTCAGTGTCTTTTATGATTCCACATAAATTTTAGTGTTGTATTTTCCATTTCTGTGAAGATACCTTTGGTGTTTTTGTGGAAACTGTGTTGAGTCTCTGGATGTCTTTGGGTAGTACAGACACTCTAACATATTAATTCCTCCAATCCATGATCACAAATGTCTTTCTTTTTGTATGTGTGTCTTTTTAAATTTTTTTAAGTAAAACCCTACTATATTTTTTATTGCATAGATCTTTCACTTCCTTTAAATTTATTCCTAAGTATTTTATTGATTTTTTTTATTTTAAAGTGCACCATTTTTTTTTTTTTTAGTTTTTATTAAATTCTAGTTAGTTAACATGCAGTGTAATAATAGTTTCAGGTATACAATTTTGTGATCCAACACATACAACACCTGGTGCTCATCACAATAAGTACACTTCTTATTTCCAATCACCTATTTAATCCATTACCCCCACCCACTGCCCCTCGAACTTGAGTCTATTTCTTGGATTGTCTCTCTTTTTCCGCTATGATCATTTGTCTTGTTTCTTAAACTACACATATGAGTGGAATAATATGGTATTTGTCTCTCCCTAACTTATTTCACTTAGAATAATGAACTTTAGTTCTATCCATGTCATTGCAAGTGGCAAGGCTTCATTCTTTTTGATGGCTAAGTAATATTCCATTCATATATATGTACACACACACACATACATACATACATACAACATCCTCTTTATCCATTCATCAGTCTATGGATATTTGGGCTCTTTCCATAATTTGACTACTATAGATAGTGATAGTATAAACAGCAGGGTGCATGTATCCTTTTGAATTAGCATTTTTTGCATTCTTTGGGTAAAATGCAGTAATTTTTGTCAAAGTATTCTTTACAAGGGTTTTAAAAAATACACATATTTTTATTTTATAAACTTCGTGTCCCTAAAAATCATAACTTTTACCTGTTACTTGGTCTATGAAAATTGTGGTCTCTTAATGTATTATTTCCTTTTTTCTATCTTCTTTAGCCGTACTTATAGTTGACTCTTTGCTACTGTAAATTCTTTCTGGAACAAGGTAGTGAATAAACACAAATTAAATAAATGCACTTGGTTCTATTAATCCCTTCCTTTCTTCCTTTCTTCTGTCCCTTCTTATTTCACCTACATTTGTCAAATGAACAATATGTTCCAGGCACTACAATATACAAAGGAAGAGAGGATTTTTTTTTGGAAAGGGGAAGACAATTATAGCCTCACTCGTTTCTCCTAGCTGGAGTACAGCAAGGGTTAAGCATAGCAAAAGGATCCATTAAACACTAAGTATAAGTGGAGGTGAGCATAGGATGCCATTAGAGCACATTTGCACCCACAATTTCCTAGTTTCTCTCTTACTTCTGAGATTTAGATGTTCTAGCTCTATCTCACCTTCAGAGGCCACAAATTCTTCCTTTTTTCTTTTTTACTGGCACCACAACTTCACCTGCATACTTCAATTCCCACTCCTGTTCCATATCATCCATCAAGACTGTGAGCGTATACATATTCCAATCTGATTGTACAATGACGACCATTCTTAAGCTTTGCATTCTAGCTTTTGGCAGTATATTTTCCTGTAACTACTTGGGAACTTGAGAAATATAAAATGTCAATACTTATTTCCTCTTATTGCCAACTTCCTGGGTAAGATTCTTAAAACACAAAATTTGAAATGTACTTAACATCTTTGTTTTCCATGGTTTCCACTCTTCCTGTGTGTTTTTGAATTTGACCTACTCTTATATTCATTATCACCACTCACATCTATAATGTCATTGGTCCGCACCTGAATTAGCGAGAAGCCAACTTACTGGGTCCTCTGTGCCTCATTTCTTTCTTCTAGTCTGAACACATATCTTAGCAAGAATTCCATCATATCACTTCTTAGCTAAAAAGCAATATAGTGGGTATTGGTTTTGCATTCAGCTTTCTGATAAGCACACAATGATTTTTAGCAAGCAACATATTTGCAAGATATCTAAGAAAGAATTTATTTTTATTTATTTATTTATTTATTTATTTATTTATTTATTTATTTTAATATATGAAATTTACTGTCAAATTGGTTTCCATACAACACCCAGTGCTCATCCCAAAAGGTGCCCTCCTCAATACCCATCACCCACCCTGCCCTCCCTCCCACCCCCCATCAACCCTCAGTTTGTTCTCAGTTTTTAACAGTCTCTTATGCTTTGGCTCTCTGCCACTCTAACCTCTTTTTTTTTTTTCCTTCCCCTCCCCCATGGGTTTCTGTTACGTTTCTCAGGATCCACATAAGAGTGAAAACAGATGGTATCTGTCTTTCTCTGCATGGCTTATTTCACTTAGCATCACACTCTCCAGTTCCATCCACGTTGCTACAAAAGGCCATATTTCATTTTTTCTCATTGCCACGTAGTATTCCATTGTGTATATAAACCACAATTTCTTTATCCATTCATCAGTTGATGGACATTTAGTCTCTTTCCATAATTTGGCTATTGTTGAGAGTGCTGCTATAAACATTGGGGTACAAGTGCCCCTATGCATCAGTACTCCTGTATCCCTTGGATAAATTCCTAGCAGTGCTATTGCTGGGTCATAGGGTAGGTCTATTTTTAATTTTCTAGGAACCTCCACACTGCTTTCCAGAGCGGCTGCACCAATTTGCATTCCCACCAACAGTGCAAGAGGGTTCCCGTTAAGAAAGAATTTAAAAACACATTTAAAAATAGAGAATGATACTATATTTTTTTATGAATGCATATATATGTGAACTGGATGGACCCACACCAAACATATAATAGTGGCTGCTGTTAGAGTCAGGGAGGGAAAATCAACCAGAAGTCATAGTTTAAGCAAACACTAGTCTTATCTATAATACCTACTTTGAAAAACTGTGAGAGAAATATAACATATAGGAGTCAAGTTATAAGGTAATTTTTTTTTTACTTTTTCTATATGTTTAAACATTACATAACAAATTAATGATAACATACAACATATTAAATTCAACTTTAGATATAAACTAATAATATATAAAATTCTTTTACTCCAAATACATTAGAGATTCCCAAAATGTATTTATTTAAATTACATATTTGAAAAATATTTATCACATGTATATATGTGTCTATATACACACATGTACATATACATGTTATGTGTATACATATTTTTTAAATTATGTATGTATATGTATACATACACACAAAATAAAAATAAACATCTCTACTGATCAGAAATAGAACCTACCTACCTGCAAAGCACTGGGAAGGGTTTGAGCCAAAGGCATGTTGGATACAATGGAATTGGAAGCAGACATTATGAATGAGACATTTGGCCTGGTGGGGTACAGGAATAAAATGTGTTCCACACAAAATTATAGGGGACCTGAGTCAGGTTTACTACTTAATGCCAAGGACTAGGGATGAGCTGTTCTGTTTATAAGAACGGGCTGAAAATAATATTGTTCAATAGCAACCTAAGGCTGTATCTTAAACAGAATTGCAACTATGGATTGCTGTTGTCATAGTCACAACAACAAAACTGCAAATTATATTGCAACCTTAACCACAAAAAAATAATGCCAAAATGCCCTTATAAGACCTAGTGCAGAAAGAGGATTCAGGAATCCAGGTGGAAAAAATTGCAAACTATTAGAAAAGATAAGACTCTATTAAAAAAGTGTTTGTGGGGCGCCTGGGTGGCACAGTTGGTTGAGTGTCTGACTTCGGCTCAGCTCATGATCTCACAGCCTGTACGTTCAAGCCCCGTGTCAGGCTCTGTGCTGACAGCTCAGATCCTGGAGCCTGCTTTGGATTCTGTGTCTCCCCCTCTCTCTGCCCCTCCCCCACTCATGCTCTGTCTCTCTCTCTGTGTCGAAAATAAATATTAAAAAATTTTTTTAAAAAGGGCTTGCAAAACAAAGTTGCAAAGCACATGAAGATTATTAGTGAAAAAATAAGCAAAAAAATCATTGTGAATTCATTCTGGATAAAACAATTATTATAAACAGACTGACCAAAATGCATGACTCTGGAAAAGGATGAATTAGATACCTTTTTAAAAATGAAAAAAAAAAGTTCTAATCTCAATAAATCAAGTGAATTCTATACTGAACACAATCAAAGAGAGAATTAGTGAAATTATATATTGTACTGAAGAATTTATTTACAATGTACAACAGGAAGATAAGGAGACTTTAAAAATATTAAAAGTTGCTAAAATCTATGAAGAATAATTTCAGAGGCTTGAACATATGGAGATTGACAATAGACTTCAGTTGTGTCTTTAATTGTGAAAGCAAAATAAAGGCAACTTCAGATATAAAAATTAAGAGTCTTTATTCCTATCCCCCTTAAAACCATTACTGAATTTTGGTATTACATTAGGCTATGATTAACAATAAGACAAATATTAAGCATTACATAAACACATAAGGAAAGCAAAGGTTAAACTAAACATCGGGGAACACAGACAGTGATGACATATACTGATATATTTAATAAATTAATAACTATAAAACTAATATATTTTTGGTTTAAAAATAAGTTTGGCACAAAAACAGATACTCAGATCAATGGAACAGAATAGAGACCCCAGCAATGGACTGATAAACGTATGGTCAACTAATCTTTGACAAAGCAGGCAAGAATATCCAATGGCACAAAGACAGTCTCTTCAGCAAGTGGTGCAGGGAAAATTGGGCAACGGTATGCAGAAGAATGAACCTGGACCACTTTCTTACACCATTCACAAAGATAAACTCAAAATGGATGAAAGAAATAAATGTAAGACAGGAAGCCATAAAAATCCTAGAGCAAAAAGCAGGCAAAAACCTCTTTGATGTCTCTGGATGCAAGAGAAACAAAAGCAAAAATGAACTATTCTGACCTCATCAAAATAAAAAGCTTCTGCACAGCAAAGGAAACAGTCAGCAAAACTAAAAGGCAACTGACAGAATGGGAGAAGATATCTGTAAACGATATATCACATAAAGGGTTAGTATCCAAAATCTATGAAGAACTTCTCAACCTCAACACCCAAAAAACAAAGAATCCAGTGAAGAAATGGGCAAAAGACATGAATAGACACTTCTCCAAAGAAGACATCCAGATGGCCAACCAACACATGAAAAGATGGTCCCCATCACTCATCACCATGGAAATACAAATCAAAACCACACTGAGATACCACTTCACACCTGTCAGAATGGCTAACATTAACAACCCAGGCAACAACAGATGTTGGCAAGGATGCTGAGAAAGAGGATCCCTTTTGCACTGCTGGTGGGAATGCAAACTGGTGCAGCCACTCTGGAAAACAGTATGGAGGTTCCTCAAAAAATTAAAAATAGAACTTCCCTATGACCCAGCAATTGCACTACTAGGTATTTATCTAAAGGATACAGGTATGTTGTTTCGAAGGAGCACATGCACCCCAATGTTTACAGCAGCACTATCAACAATAGCCAAAGTATGGAAAGAGCCCAAATGTCCAGCCAGTGGTGAATGGATAAAGAAGATGTGGTATGTATGTGTATATATATATATATATATATATATATATATATATATATATGTATATATATATTATATTATTATATAGTATATTATATTACACATATATATATATGAGTAACTCATATTATATGAGTTACTATATACTCATATTATATGTATAATACTAACTTTTTTTTTATTATATAACTTTTTTATTAATAAAAAAATAACTTTTTATTATATGTAATAATACTAACTCATATTATATGTGTATATATAATACACATATTATATATGTGTATATACATACACATATAATGGAGTATTACTCAGCAGTCAAAAAGAATGAAATCTTGCCATTTGCTACTACATGGATGGAACTAGAGGATATTATGCTAAGCAAAATTAGAGAAAGACAAATATCATATGACTTTACTCATATGAGGACTTTAAGACACAAAACAGTTAAACATAAGGGAAGTGAAGCAAAAATAATATAAAAACAGGGAGGGGGACAAAACATAAGTGACTCTTAAATATGGAGAACAAACAGAGGGTTACTGGAGGAGTTGTGGGAGGGGGGATGGTCTAAATGGGTAAGAGGCATTAAGGAATCTATTCCAGAGATCATTGATGCACTATATGCTAACTAACTTGGATGTAAACTTAAAAATAAAATAAATTAAAAAAATAAGGTAAAACCTACACCCTAAAGAAAAATAATAATATCTAGTGTATAGTAGGTTGCTAAAGGATAAATAAACCTTTTCATATTAAAGAATAAGATATAAATGCTGACTAACTATAGATTTATTAGAAAACTTCCTAGCTAAATATGAAAGTTTAAAATGTAAGGTTACCCATTAAAGATTAGAAATACGTTACTTGAGGGGCGCCTGGGTGGCGCAGTCGGTTAAGCGTCCGACTTCAGCCAGGTCACGATCTCGCGGTCCGTGAGTTCGAGCCCCACGTCAGGCTCTGGGCTGATGGCTCGGAGCCTGGAGCCTGTTTCCGATTCTGTGTCTCCCTCTCTCTCTGCCCCTCCCCCGTTCATGCTCTGTCTCTCTCTGTCCCAAAAATAAATAAAAAACGTTGAAAAAAAAATTAAAAAAAAAAAAAAAAAGAAATACGTTACTTGAAAATTTAAAAAGCAGGAAAAAGAAAAAGTTTCTTAAATGTTATCAGTCCATTCGATATCAGGAAAATACTTAGCAAAGAAGCAGAAAAAGGTAAACAGAGAAACAAAAATAACAGATGTTAAACATAATTGAAAACAAAGTAAGATGGAAGAAATTAGTCTAAAATATCAATAATAATAAATATAAATAGACTAATCTCATCTAATAAAATACAGAGATGACCAGATTGGTGTCTGAATATATATATACAGTTATATGCTACTAAAAGTGACACATAATAAATAAAGCCACACAGAAAATAAACGTAAGAAGAAAGATACTCCAGATATTTATTGACCAAGATAAAGCCAGTATAATAACTTAATGTCAAATAAAAGGAAATTAAAGGCACAAACATTATGAAAATTAAAAGAAATACTATATAATAATTAAAAACATTATCTAACAAGAACATATAATAATCATAAATATTAACCTAAATACATAGCCTAAAATTTTATTTAGCAGTGTCAAAACTAAAGGTGAATTTTGTAAATTTAAAATCATTATGAGTTACTTTTTAAACAATTCTGTCAAAAATTGATATATCAAGCACATAAAAAAGTAGTAAAATCACAGAATTTTTAAATTTATTTTGAGAGAAAGAGAGTGGGTATGTGTGCACAGGGAGGGGTAGGGAGAGAAGAAGATAGAGAGAGGGAAAGGAAGAAGGGTGAGGAAGAGGGAGAGAATCTCAAGCAAATTCCACATAGTACATAGAGCCACGTGGGGCTCTAACTCATGAACCATGAGATCATGACCTGAGCTGAAATCCAGAGTCGGATGCTTAACCAACTGAGCCACCCAGTAGCCCCAAGTTACAGAATTTTGAATAAGAAAATATATTTCATCTAACTGGTCACCTACAAACTCTGAATCTAATCAATAGAGAGAGAATGCCGTAGTCTTTTCAACATTTATTGTTTTCTAAAATTGACTATCTACTAAGTCACAAAAGATGTTTTAACAACTAACAAAGAACCAACTTTATTTAGACTACATTCTCTAAAGCCAATTAAAAGAAATTAGTAATCAACAGTAAAAAACAAACAAACAAACAAGAACAACACAATAATTTTTAAACCTATGTGTTTGTGTACTAAGAACTGCAGTCCCAAGTAATTTACCAGCTTAAGGAGAAATCACATTCAAAGTGACAAAATATTTTGATTGGGACAATGAAAGCATTACATATGAAAATTTCAGGATGTTGCTAAAGCAGTACATATAAACTTTAAGCCTTGAAATATATATACTATAAGTGTGTTTGAAAATAATAATTTAAGTAATAAAATTAAGAGATTGGAAGAAAAACAAAGTACTTAAAGAAAGTAGAAGGAGAGAAAAAACTTTAGAGAATAATGAAGTAGAAAACAAAGACCCAAAACAGAAGATTTATAAGACCAATAAATACTCAAAAAATTACACAAATAAAAAATATTAAGAACAACAAGGTGTGATTGAAATAGAGCAGATATTAAAACTATCATCTATAAACTTTATAGAACTATATTTTTAAAATTTAATAAAATTGATAAAAAAATTCATTCTTGTAGGAAAAAAACAAAGTTAAGAACATACAACTTGAAAATACACCACGAAAGAAAACTAGCTGTTAAGGATTAATCAAAAATCTTTTCTATAACTTACAGAATGAGAGAAAAATTTGTAAACCATATATCTGATAATGGTTTAATATCCAGATGCTATAAAGTATTCTTACAACTCAACAACAAAAAGACAACCAACACAATTTTGAATGAGCAAAGGACTTGAACAGATATTTCTCTAAAGATATGTAGATGGCCAAAAAGCACATGAAAAGGTATTCAGCATCATCTGTCATTGAGGAAATGCAAATCAAAACCATAATGAGATAACACCTCACACCCACGAGGATGGCATTAATCAAGAAAATGGAAAACAACAAGTATTGGCAAGGATGTGGAAACATTGGAACCCTCATATATTGCTGGTGGGAATGTATAATGGTGCAGCTGCTGTGGAAAACTGTTTGGCTGTCCCTCAAAAATTTAAACATATAATTACCATATGACCCAATAATTCCCCCTTCTAGGTATATTTCACTTCAAGGGAAATAAAAACATGTCCACACAGAAATTTGTATACAAAATTTTGTAGCAGCATTATTCATAAGAGACAAAAGGCAGAAACAACCCAAATGTCTATCAATAGACAAATGGCTAAACAAAATATGGCATATACAAACAATGGAATATGATTCAGCCATACAAAGAAATGAAGAACTCATACATGCTACAAGTTGGGTCAACCTCAAAAACGTTATGCTGAGTGGGAGAAGTCAGACACAAAAGTCACATATTACATGATTCTCTTTATATGGCATATCCAGAATAGGCAAATCAATCAAGACAGAAGGTACACTAAAGAGGTTATCAGAGGATATGGGGAGAAGGGAATGGAGAGATTACTTAATGGATATGAGATGTTTTTATGAGGTGATGAAAAAGTTTTGGAACTAAAAAGATCTGGTAGTTGTACAAATGTGTGAATATACTAAATACTACTGAATTATACCATATGTGCCACTGAATAGAACTTTAAAATGGTTAATTGCATGTTATGTGAATTTCACTTCAAAAAAGTTTTCCCCAAAGTACCACCAGAACAAGATAACTTTACAAGAAAGATTTACAAAAACTCCATGGAACAAGTAATGCCTATATAATACCAACTGCCTCTTTGAATGAGAGAAAACTAGCCGTTTTATTTTGTGAGGCTAGGAAAAGCTTAATAACAAATCTCAAACAGGACAGTATAAGAAAAGACAGTATTAGTACAGTCTCATTTTTAATAAATATTACCAGAGAAAACATTACTACATTCAATATAACAGCTAATTAAAAATCTGAATCATGGGAGTGCTTGGGTGGTTCAGTTGGTTAAAGGTCCAACTGTTGGTTTCAGCTCAGATCATGCTCTCACAGTTCCTGAGTTCAAGCCCCATGTCATGCTCCACACTGGTGGTACAGAGCCTGCTTGAGATTCTCACTCTCTCTGCCTCTCTCTCTCCCTCTCTGCCTCTCTCTTTCTCTCCATCAAAATAAATAAATAAACTTAAAAACAAATCTGAATCATGATTACAAGAATGCCTTCAAAAGTTTCGTCAGTCTAGCTGACACAACTTAGGAAAGAATCATTGATCATGAAGGTAAATCAATAACAATTACCCAAACTAAAGCACAAAGATAAAAAAGAGAGAATTTTAAAAAAAGAAAGAAAAGCCCAGAACATCCCAGAGCTGTGGTACAAACCAAAAAGTCTAAACAAGTATAACTAAAATGTCAGAAACAGAAAACAGCAAAGGAAAAGAAATATTTAGATTTTTTTGAAATTTTTCCAAAATTACTGATAGCCACTAAACTACATATTTAAGAAGCTTAAAAATCACCACAGAGAATTTTTAAAAAGAAATGACATAATTTTTAAAAAGAAATGACATAAAAATGGCATAATTTGGGCTGAAAACCAGAGGAAACCCTAAAGGAAGTCAGAGAAAAAGACACATTACATATACAATTGCAACAAAATTACAGCAGAATTCTCATTAAAAAACAATGAAAGCCAGAATGGAGTGGCATCTTTAAAACACCAAAGAGAAAAACCATCTACAAAGTATTTTATATGCAAGGTAAATATCATCGAAGTTACAAACTTCTCCTTAAAGGACACAGTTAGGAGTCTAAAATGACTAGTTATAGATTGGGAGAAAATATTTGTAAGTCACATCTAATGAAGGATTTCTATCGAAATTATAAAAACTCTCAAAAATTAACATTAAGAATATAATCCAATAAAAAATGGGAAAAAGAGATAGAACCAAGGAAGGTAAATTTATGGCAAATAAGTACATGAAACTATATTCATCTAATTCCAACCACAATGAGATACCAATGCACATTTTTTACAGTGGCTAATTTTTTTTTTAGTTTGACAATGTCAAGTGCTGACAAGAATTTGAGGCACCCGGAAATTTCATATCTTGTTAGAATTGCAAAATAGTTCAGAATGAAAAACAGTTTGGGAGTTTATTACAAAGTTAAATGTACAATCATCATAAGACACGGGCAACTGTGAAGTGAAAAGCCAACATGGCAGAGAAGTACGGGGAATCCATACTTCCCCTGTCTCTCAAACAAAGAAGTGTAGAAGCCAAAGGACTTTGAACACCAGAGCCTGGGAGGAAAAGAGACTGAATCTACTAGGAAGAAAATGGGAAAGCTGGAAAAAAGATAGGTGGGTAACTGTGAACTGAGGGAGATAACAAAAAGTCCTCATGGGCACGAAGGGGAGGGACCCCCTTCTGCAGAGAGACAAAAGGCAGAGAAAGAGCGGCTAGGGAAGTGCAGGACCATATCTGGACAGGAGAAAGACCTCGGACTGAGACTGAGAGGGATCCGATGTCTAACTGCAGTGCTTTCTTCTGACTGGCTCCCTGTTCGTGCACCTGGGGAGGAGAGGAGGAGCCAGGGGCCTGGGTGTGGTGGTAGGTCAGGGGCTCAGGCTGCATTTGGAAAAAGTGGTTACCTCACTGGAGGGCTGCACAATAGTACAGGACCTGCCTGCATCCGCCACCCCTGGGTGCAGTGGCTGGGCCAAGGGCACAGTCTGCAGGAGGAAAAGGCGACCATTTCCCTGGAATACTGTGGGAAAAGACAAAAGTCTGCCTGTGGCCGCCACCCTGGGGGCTCACAGCGAAGGTGGCAGCTCAGTCCACAGTAGGAGAAGGCAGTCCTCCCTGAAGTGCTGTGGCACAGACAAAGCCATCCGGGACCACATGGAGAGGCACTGAGAGGTGCTTCCCCAGTGCCAGAGTGCACAGAGTGGGACTTTGAATCCTAGCCAAGCGCAGGGTCAGGGGAGTTGGTGGAGCAAAAAGGACTGCCCTGTCTGCCCCCGCCGCACAGTAGGACAACTCAACTGAGTCCACCAGGTCAGGCTTTGTGGAAAAGAGACTGGGGGATCACCATTCTCCTCCTCCCCCCCACCACTACCACCAAGGCAGGGCGTCAGGGGTCACTCCTGGGGCCCATAGTAGAGGTGGGTCCAGAAAACATCAAACCACGCCCTCTTGTACTTGTAACTGCGCATCCACCACAGCGGCACAGACCCTGCCGACAGCTACTACCTACAAGCGATGCAGCGTTGCCTGGATGAACTCTAGGTCAATTCTGGATATATAGATATATTCTCCTGTCCCCCCCATTTCTCCTCATCTCTTCCCTCCCCTAGGCTAGTTACTCTGGTTATTGCTCTGTCTAAACAGACACATTTAATCCATTGTCTTGATACATGTTCTACACCTCCTTGTTTACACTCCTTTCTCTCTCTCTGAAATAATCAAGCCATATAGTTTGTCTGGGTAACTTTATCTTCATTTTGTTTTCCCCACCTCCTTTATTTCCCTTTCTCTCTCTCTGGATTAAGGCTTTTAGTCTCTCTGCCTAGTCAATGTTTATTTTTTTCTCCTCCTACCCCACTCCTGTCATTTCTCTCTTTGTATATGTTCTTCCATCAGCATCGTCTCCACCCTCTTCTTTACTTGCAGTCGGTGTTTTTCAGTTGTTTGTTTTTAGTCTTTAGTTTTTTTGTCTTTGTGTTATTTGTGTGTTGGCATGTTTTTATCTCCTATTTGTCTACCTGTTTTCCTTTACAGGGCTATTCCAAGGAACAAATCAAAGCACATCTGGTGGAGGGTCCAAAATATTACTACGACTAGGCTAATTAAATAACCAAAGTCGCAAAAACAGAGAGCAAGTAACAATCCCTGAAAAAACACCTTGTGAAAGGCGAGGTCCTGGACACTGTATGACCCTCCTTTAATATAGCAGTGCTCACAGGTGCAGAGCATACAACACACTTTTAAAACACATAAGGGACAGAAAACTAGCCAAAATGACAAAACAGAAGAATTTTCCTCAAAAGAAATTCAGGAAATAGCAACAGCTAACGAATTGATCAAAACTGATTTAAGCAATATAACAGAACAAGAATTTAGAATAATAGTCATAAAATTAATCGCTGGGGTTGCAAAGAGCATCGAGGACAGCAGAGAATCTATTGCTACAGAGATCAAGGGACTAATAAATAGTCATGAGGAAATAAAAAATGCTACAAATGAGGTGCAAAATAAAATGGAGGCGGCCATAGCATGGATAGAAGAGGCAGAGGAGAGAATAGGTGAATTTGAAGATAAAATTATGGAACAAGAGGAGGTTGAGAAAAAGAGAGATAAAAAAATCTAGGAGTATGAGGGGAGAATTAGAGAACTAAGTGATGAAATCGAATGGAACAATATCTGTATCATAGGAATTCCAGAAGAAGAAGAGAGAGAAAGGGGCTGAAGATGTACTTGAACAAATCATAGCTGAGAACTTCACTGATCTGGGAAAGGAAACAGGCATTGAAATCCAAGAGGTACAAAGAACTCCCTTCAGATGTAACTTGAATTGATTTTCTCCACAACATATCATAGTGCAACTGACAAAATACAAGGGTAAATAGAGAATTCTGAAAGCAGCTAGGGGTAAACCAGCCTTAACATACAAAGGTAGACACATAAGGGTAGTAGCAGACCTATCTACTGAAACTTCGCAGGCCAGAAAGGAATGGCAGGAAATCTTCAATGTGATGAACAGAAAAAAATATGCAGCCAAGAATCCATTACCCAGCAAGTCTGCCATTCAGAATAGAGGAGAGATAAAGGTTTTTCCAAACAAACAAAAACTGAAGGAATTCATTGGCACTAAACCAGTCCTACAAGAGATCCTAAGGGGGACTCTGTGAGAGAAATGTTGCAAGGACCACAAAATACCAGAGACACCACTAAAGCTCACGCTTGTAGTGATACCTACAGATATCATAATGACTCTAAACACATATCTTTCAATAATAACACTGAATGTAAATGGACTAAATGCTCCAACCAAAAGACACAGGGTATCAGAATGGATAAAAACAAACAAACAAACAAAACCAAACAAGACCTATATATTTGCTGTCTACAAGAGACTTATTTTAGACCTGAGGACACCTTCAGATTCAAAGTGAGGGGAGGGAGAACTATCTATCATGCTACTGGAAGTCAAAAAAAGCTGGACTAGCCATACTTATATCAGACAAACTAGACTTTATTTTAAAGGCTGTAACAAGAGATGAAGAAGGGCATAATATAATAATTACAGGGTCTATCCAGGAAGAGCTAACAATTATAAATGTCTATACACTGAATACGGGAGCCCCCAAATATATAAAACAATTAATCACAAACATAAGCAACCTTATTGATAAGAATGTGGTCATTGCTGGGGGCTTTAATACCCCATTTACAACAATGGATAGATCATCTAGACACAGTATCAATAAAGAAACCAGGGCCCTGAATGATACATTGGATCAGATGGACTTGTCAGATATATTTAGAACTCTCATCCCAAAGCAACACAATATACTTTCTTCTCGAGTGCATATGGAACATTCTCCAAGATAGATCACATACTGGGTCACAAAACAGCCCTTCATAAGTATAAAAGAATTGAGATCATACCATGCACACTTTCAGACCACAATGCTATGAAACTTGAAATCAACCACAGGGAAAAGTCTGGAAAACCTCCAAAAGCATGGAGGTTAAAGAACACCCTACTAAAGAACGAATGGGTCAACCAGGCAATTAGAGAAGAAATTTAAAAATATATGGAAACAAATGAAAATGAAAATACAATAATCCAAATGCTTTGGGATGCAGCAAAGACAGTCTTGAGAGGAATACATTGCAATCCAGGCCTATCTCAGGAAACAAGAAAAATCCCAAATACAAACTCTAACAGCACACCTAAAGGAAACAGAAGCAGGACAGCAAAGACACCCCGAACCCAGCAGAAGAAGAGAAATAATAAAGATCAGAGCAGAAATAAACAATATAGAATCTAAAAGAAAATGTAGAGCAGATCAATGAAACCAAGAGTTGTTTTTGTTTTTGTTTTTGTTTTTGAAAAATAAACAAAATTGATAAACCTCTAGCCAGGCTTCTCAAAAAGAAAAGGAAGATGACCCAAATAGATAAAATCATGAATCAGGGTATCTGGGAATACTATGAAAAATTATATGCCAACAAACTGGACAACCTGGAAGAAATGGACAAATTCTTAAGCACCCACACACTTCCAAAACTCAAACAGGAAGAAATAGAAAACTTGAACAGACCCATAACCAGTGAAGAAATTGAATCAGTTATCAAAAATCTCCCAACAAATAAGAGTCCAGGACCAGATGGCTTCCCTGGGGAATTCTACCAGACATTTAAAGCAGAGGTAATACCTATCCTTCTCAAGCTGTTCCAAAAAATAGAAAGGGAAGGAAAACTCCCAGACTCGTTGTATGAAGCCAGCATTACTTTGATTCCCAAACCAGACAGAGATCCAGCAAAAAAAGAGAACTACAGGCCAATATCCCTGATGAATATGGATGCAAAAATTCTCAATAAGATACTTGCAAATCGAATTCAACAGCATATAAAAAGAATTAATAACCATGATCCAGTGGGATTCATTCCTGGGCTGCAGGGCTGGTTCAATATTCGCGAATCAATGTGATACATCACATTAATAAAATAAAGGATAAGAACCATATGATCCTGTCAATTGATGCAGAAAAAGCATTTGACAAAATTCAGCATTCTTTCTTGATAAAAACTCTCAAGAAAGTTAAGATAGAAGGAACATACTTAAATATCAAAAAAGCCATATATGAAGAGCCCACAGCTAATATCATCCTCAATGGGGAAAAACTGAAAGCTTTCCCCCTGAGATCAGGAACACGACAGGGATGTCCACTCTCACCGCTGTTGTTTAACATAGTGTTGGAAGTGCTAGCATCAGCAATCAGATAACAAAAGGAAATCAAAGGCACCAAAATTGGCAAACATGAAGTTAAGCTTTCACTTTTTGCAGATGACATGATATTATACATGGAAAACCTGATAGACTCCACCAAAAGTCTGCTAGAACTGATACATGAATTCAGTAAAGTCTCAGGATACAAAAGTAAAGTACCAAAATCAGTTGCATTCTTAACACTAATAATGAAGCAACAAAAAGACAAATAAAGAAACTGATCCCATTCACAATTGCACCAAGAATCATAAAATACCTAGGAATAAACCTAACCAAAGATGTAAAAGATCTGTATGCTAAAAACTATAGAAAGCTTTTGAAGGAAATTAAAGAAGATACAAAGAAATGGAAAAACATTCTGTACTCATGGATTGGAAGAATAAATGTTGTTAAAATGTCAATACTCCCCAAAGCTACTTACACATTCAACGCAATCCCAATCAAAATTGCACCAGCATTCTTCTCAAAGCTAGAAAAAACAATCCTAAAATTTGTATGGAACTACAACAGACCCCAAATAGCCAAAGTAATATTGAAGAAGAAGACCAAAGTGGGAGGCATCACAATCCCAGACTTTAGCCTCTACTACAAAGCTGTCATCATCAAGACAGCATGCTAATGGCACAAAAACAGACACATAGACCAATGGAATAGAATAGAGACTCCAGAATTGGACCCACAAATGTATGGCCAACTAATCTTTCACAAAGCATGAAAGAATATCCAATGGAAAAAAAGACTCTTTAACAAATGGTGCTGGGAGAACTGGACAGCAACATGCAGAAGAATGAAACTAGACCACTTTCTTACACCATTCACAAAGATAAACTCAAAATGGATAAAGGACCTGAATGTGAAACAAGAAACCATGAAAATCTTAGAGGAGAAAGCAAGAAAAAACCTCTCTGACCTCAGCCACAACAATTTCTTACTTGACACATCTCTGAAGGGAAGGGAATTAAAAGCAAAAATGAACTATTGGGACCTCATCAAGACAAAAAGCTTCTGCAGTGCAAAAGAAACAATTAACAAAACTAAAAGGTAACTGATGGAATGGGAAAAGATATTTCCAAATGACATATTGGATAAAGGGCTAGTATCCAAAATCTATAAATAACTCACCAAACTCCATACCTGAGAAACAAATAATCCAGTGAAGAAATGGGCAGAAGACATGATTAGACACTTCTCTAAAGGAGACATCCTGTTGGCCAACAGGCACATGAGAAGATGCTCAACATCACTCCTCATCAGGGAAATACAAATCAAAACCACACTCAGATACCACCTCACGCTGGTCAGAGTGGCTAAAATGAACATATCAGGAGACTATAGATCCTGGCAAGGATGTGGAGAAACAGGAACCCTCTTGCACTGTTGGGAATGCAAACTGGTGCAGCCACTCTGGAAAACAGTGTGGAGGTTCCTCAAAAAATTAAAAATAGATCTACCCTAGGACCTAGCAATAGCACTGCTAGGAATTTACCCAAGGGATACAGGAGTGCTGATGCATACGGGCACTTGTACACCAATGTTTATAGAAGCACTGTCAACAATAGCCAAATTATGGAAAGAGCCTAAATGTCCATCAACTGATGAATGGATAAAGAAGATGTGGTTTATATATACAATGGAATACTACTTGGCAATGAGAAAGAATGAAATATGGCCTTTTGTAGCAACATGGATGGAACTGAAGAGTGTTATGCTAAGTGAAATAAGTCAGGCAGAGGAAGACAGATACCATATGTTTTCACTCATATGTGGATGCTGAGAAACTCAACAGAAGACCAGGGGAGAGGGGGAGGGGGGGAAAAGTTACAGAGAGGGAAGGAGGCAAACCATATGAGACTCTTAAATACTGAGAACAAACTGAGGGTTGATGGGGGGGTTGGGGGGAAGGGAAAGTGCATGATGGACATTGAGGAGGGCACTGGGGCATTGAGGATGGGCATTGAGCACTGGGTGTTGGGATGAGCACTGGGTGTTGTATGGAAACCAATATGACAATAAATTTCATTAAAAAAAAAGACACAGCAACTGTAACTAAAGCCTAACATTTATAATCACCCATCTAAGGCATATCTGCTCTGTTATTCTCTATCTTAAAACTTTCTGTTTCCTTAATTGCATTAGCATAATTTCTAATTGTGTATGTATTGTGTATTTCTCTACTAGATTATAAACTCCTTGAGTGCCAAGTTTGTATTTTTCATTCAGCACTATAGGTGGGGTTTTGTTGTTGGTTTATTCCACAAACTTTATAGAACCCTTTCTATTTGGCAGACATGGACACAGGCATTAAAAATATTATATCAAAAGATGATTCCTGGTATCAAAGTGCTTACATCTTATTTGGAGGGACAGACATAGAAACAGATCATTAATATCTAATATAGTCAATACACAGATAAAAGATGTCAGGGTTCTTATAAGTTTACCAAGGAAGAACATCTAATACAATCTGTGGGAGGAGAGAGGAGGTGAGACTAAGAAAAAGAGAAACAGGAAAGGAAAGGAGTCATGGAAATTTCAGGAAGAACTCTTGGAAGATGTAATGCCAAGGCTTAAAAGTGTGAACAGGAGTTTGACAGGTGAAAGAAGAGGAGATAGGGAGATGGTGCAGAAAAAGAGGACTGCAGGTAAAGGTGAAAGGCCCCAGAGTGAAGAGCTATATCATAGAGAAAGGGGGACCTTTCACGGGAAGTAGGCAAAAGAGAAGACATAAGGTGGGGGAGGAGGCTAGAAAGGCAAAGGTTTCATCATGGATGAACTCATGTTCTACTGAAGATTCCTAAAATTATGCTTGAATATGGAAAAGGCTTAGAAGAGAATGTAAAAAAAGTGTAACTAGTTTCAATGATTTTATTTCATTTTTTATTACTTTTGTAGTTGTTGGAATATTGTGTATACCATTATTTTGTCATTTAACTGAAGTTTGTAAAAATCCTTTTTCAACTATCTTCAACACATACTGGCCACTGCTTCTATTGCATATTTTTCAGCACTGCTATATCTTTTATAGGATATTAATTATGATTAATTATAAAGCATACATTTGTTTTTATATTTATTTTGTTTCTCCACATAGACTACATTTTAAAAGTAGGCACTCCGTGTTTATCTTTTCAGAGCCCTATGATTTTAAACAACTCTGTAAGCATGCAGGAGCACTTAATAAATGCTTATGGAAGAAATGTGTAAGATTGTACTGAGGAAACTTAAATGTAAAAGGAATTCTTTCACTTTCTATGATTGTTAATGTGTAATATGCACACAAGAAGTTCAAAAGATCTCATTGCAATTTGGGCTATTCTGTGGCCGATACCTGCAAGGTATTCTTAAAAAATAAATCATATAGTTGGGTAATGATGCACATCAACTCACATCCAGCTTTTGCAAATGATAAAGCAGAACTCAAACATTGAGCTTATTACATCGAGTCAAGATTTATAATCCTACCCAGGTTCGCATAAATTTCCCCTCCAGAACCCAGACAAACCACTTAGCTAAGTAACCTTATATTTTAATTCTCAGTGAAAGTGTCCTTAAGGCCTGGGTTATAGGGTCCCTGCTATATGCCAGGACAATGGAGGTTTCTCATAAGATCATTAGCAGTGGTATATAAAAAGGGAGTGAAAAGGGAAGAGTAAAGTGAAAAACACCATTGACTGGTTTAAGGAAAAGAAAAAAAAAACCTCTTAGCATTCCCTATTCATTCTTTATATAAACTCTGGATCCAAAATGCTGAAATACAGACTAGGGAACAAACTTTCACATCTGTGGGCTGAATTTTCAGTGAACGCATCCCTCCAACTCTTCCCTGTTTCTCAGATCACATGGGCCTGTTCTGCTTTGAATGGGTTAATTACCAAGGAAGCATTTTTCCTCTGTGGTCTAGACATAGAAATATCCAGATATTGTTTCCCTTGAAAGGCAGCCATCCTGCTGAATGTACTTGATCACCAATCCCCATGTTTTTCTAAGGCCAGATGGGGCTAAACATAATTTCTGAAGATTTTTCTCTCTCCTTTTTTTTCACTGATTAACAGCTTGTTTGTTTTCGATTGAGGATTCAGCCAGGCAAATACAGGGAAGAAAAAAAATTCCTTAATTTTTAAGGTGGAGAAACTCAAAAATGATGGATTTGCTGTAGCCAAGAGGAAACAATCCTTGGACCTAACAAATAAGCATAGAAAAAAAGTTTACTCAATATTATATAATTTCAGTATTATGGGGATTTTGAGAATAATATAATTTTCTTAACTGAAACCCAAAGGTAGGTATATACTGTACTTCTAGATAGGTAGAGAGTGAGAGAAAGAGAGACATCTTAACCTTTGGGGGAAAAACAATCTTAATCCTGACTGTGCTATCACTTTGACCTTGGGTAAATCACTTCAGTTATTTGAGTCCTTCTACACATGTAGACTAAAAGACTGAGATGATTTTATATCTAAGATCTTTCCATCTCTAAAATTGTTTGACCTCTTGTAATTAATTCCCAGACAATAATAGTCTACCTGGGAATAACAACTGTTTCTCCTCCATCGTCTCCCCCACCCCTCACTCTCTTTGGAGAAACTGTCTGTCTGCTCTGTGGGAGTTACATAAGTGGCAAGTGAAGACAGCTGAACCTGCTTGGAAACCATGATGAATAGCTCCAGTGTCCTGAGTGCTCCTTCCCTGCTGGAGGCCAGGCAGCTCCATGTAGACATGGGAAAGAATTAAGTGGTACCTCAGCTGAGTGCAGACTGGCACAGGGGCCAGGCACATGTCGGCCACATGACATTACTCTGAGACATCTCCTTTCTGGGAGGACCTGGTCCTCCCCTCTCCCATTACAGTCTCAAATTCCTGAGTCCTAGAGGCCCCCTGTCAGCCACAATGAGTGACACTGCCAGGAACAGTGGTAAGTAGGAGGAACCTAACCCTGACTAGATCAGGACTCACTCCAACTCTTAGGAACTCAGGCAACTTACTTGGCCACCAGCACTACTTTCTCCCAACTTTGCTAAAATAGCCAAGTCTGTGATTGCTGATGCCCAGTAGTGACATATCCATTCTAGGCCAGGAACTGTAAAAAATATGCCTTAGAAAATGAGTCAATATGATTAATGTTCTTAAAAACTGACTTTTTTTTTCTTTTAGTATCAAAACATCATTAAAGTGGCTGGAGAGACTGATCACTTTTGGTCACTCTGTGATTATAGGGACACACCATCCCCGGCTGACGCAAGGCCAAACTCTGCTCAGACACTGGTGAGCCATGTGGGAGTAGCAAAGGCTGAATTGGCAAATGACAGAAACATCGCCTCTCACAGGCCAAACTCTCACTAGAGAGGTGCACTGCACCCTCCAAGGAGTTACCCAGACTGGGCCTCCCATTTCTTTCTGAAATGCGTGTTCCAGCAGTATTTGACACACTCTGGAAATAACTACACATTTCTGAATGATGATTTCTGAGATGAAGACTTGTCAGTAGTATGGTAATGTGGGTAAAAGAAAAATATTTTACTTGGTAGTAGAATTTCCTGACCCTTAAAAAGATACTACAAAACTTAGTTTGACTGCAGATTGAAGTTTAATGATCAAGGCTTTGTGTCTAATTCATTGTCACAGAAGGAAACCAATCCTCCCTCATTCTTTTTTCCTCACTGCATGTTAGATGCCACATTAAAGCATACCAAAATAGCAATTTCAGCCTCAGGGACAGATTTTTAATGCAAGACTTCTCACACCAGATTGCTTTCTTCAAACATCTGGGGGCATGTTTTTCAGCCCTATCTCCCCAACCAAAAAAAAAAGTTTCAAATTAAAAATACTTTAATTCTATCCCATTGAATAAAACCATTGAGTAGACACCAGTGAATTGGTGGGAGATACTGATCACTTTTAGTCTCTCTGTGACTAAAGGGACACAGTACCCAAGTCTCAGCTGACATGAAGCCAAACTGCTCAAGCAATAGTGAGCCACATGTGAATAATGAACACAGAATTGGCAAATTATAGGAACAAATAAAGGACTCTCACAGGCCAAACACCTCACCAGAGAGGTGCACAGTACTCTCCCTAGAGTCACCCAGAACAGGTCTGATTCTTTCTGAAAGAAAGAAACAGTATTAAACACACTCTAAAAACGAGTACACATTTCTGAATGAAGTCCTAAGGTGAACACTTGTCAGCAGTAGGGTGGCTCCTGAGGAGTATTCAGTTTTTTTCCTATTATGAATTTTTCCTATTATGAACTAGTATCAAAAAGAAATGACAGACACCAGCAAGGATGTGGAGAAAAGGGAACTCTCACGTAGTGTTGGTGAGAATGTAAATTGGTGCAGCCACTGTGGAAAACAATATGGAGGTTCTTCAAAAAATTAAAAATAGATCAGGGGCGCCTGTGTGGCTTGGTGGTTGAGCATCAACTTCAGCTCAGGTCATGATCTCGCGGTTTGTGAGTTCGAGCCCCACGTCAGGCACTGTTATGACAGCTCAGAGCTTGGAGCCTGCTTCGGATTCTGTGTCCCCCTCTCTCTCCACCCCACCCCTTCTTGTGCTCTGTCTCTGTCTTTCAAAAATGAATAAACATAAAAAATTTTTTTAAAAATAGGTCATTATATGATGCAGTAATTCCACTTCTGGGTATTTAATCCAAGAAAATAAAAACACTAATTCAAACAGATACATGCATGCCTATGTTTATTGCAGCATTATTTACAATAGCCAAGATATGGAAGCAACCTAAATGTACATCAACAGATGCCATGCACACACACACACACACACACACACACACACACACACACATACACACACACACACACACACACACACTGGAATATTACTCAGCCATAACTGCCATTCATAACAACATGAATGGATGAATGGACCTGAAGGGTATTATGTTAAGTGAAAAGAGTCAGAGAAAGAATATACCATACGATCTTACTTGTATGTGAAATCTAAAAAAACAAAACAAGTAAACAAAGCAGAAACAGACTCATAAATACAGAGAACAAACTAGTGGTTGCAAGAAGGGACTGGGGTGGGGACTTGGGCAAAATGGGTAAGGGGAATGAGAGGTACAGATTTCCAGTTATAAGGTGAATAGGTCATGGGATGAAAACAGTGCAGGGAATATAGTCAATAATACTATAATAGCTTTGTATGTTGATGGATAGTGGCTACACTTGTCATGGTGAGCATTTTGTAGTAGATAGAATTGTCAAGTCATTGTGTTGTACACCTGCAACTAATATATAGTATTGTATGTCAACTATATTTCAATTAAAAATTAAAAAAAGTAGGGGTGCCTGTGTGTCTCAGTCATTAAGCATCTGACTTCAGCTCAGGTCATGATTTTGCAGTTTGTGAGTTTGAGCCCTACATGAGGCTCTGTGCTGATAGCTCAGAGCCTGGAGCCTGCTTTGGATTCTGTCTCTCTCTCTCTCTCTCTGCCCCTCCCCCACTCTCTCTGTCTCTGTCTCTCTCTCTCTCGGTCTCTCTGTCTCTCTCTCAAAAATAAATAAACATTAACATTTTTTAATTTAAAAAAATTTTTAAACTTTTAAAGAAGTGACAATGATATAGTAAAGTTCATTCTTGAAAAAGATCTAATTACTAGAGCTTATAGTAGACAAGTAAATGTGCAAATATGACAAGTACTTAATTCATGGAAATAAAATATTCATTCCACGGGACAATAATGTTCTAACAGATAATAGTACAAAAAAATAAGTTCTTCTTGTGCCCTGCTTAAAAGTCTTTGCCTTCTTCACGATCACAGAGTTGATCATCTTATTTTTCTTCTAAAAGCTTTATTGTTTGCCTTTCACATTTAGATATACAATCCATCTGAATTTTATTATTTTCTATAGGGTATGAAGTAAGGGTCAAGCACATATTTTTCATATGGATATCTAATTGATTCAGCATTATTTATTGAAAAGACTATTCTTTCTTCACTGCACTTTTTTATACTTTTTTTAAAAAGTTTATGCTGAGAGAAGGAGAAAGAGAGCACATGTGGGGGGAAGGGCAGAGAGTGAGAGGGAGAGAGAGAATCCCAAGCAGGCTTCCCATCATCAAGGCAGAGCCCAAAATGGTTCAATTTCACAAACTGTGAGATCATGACCTGAGCCAAAATCAAGAGTCAAAGCTTAACCGACTAAGCCACCCAGATGCCCCTGCACTTTTTTATAATTTTATCTTAAGTCAAATGACTATACATGAGTCTAATTCTAGAGTCTATCCTAATGGTCAGTTTGTCTATCCTATTACCAAAGCCACATTGTCTTAGTTACTATATTTTCATAATAAATTTTGATACCTGGCAAAGTAAATCCTTTAGCTATGTTCTTCTCCAAGAATACTTTGAACATTCTTGGCCCTTTGCATTTCTAAATTTCATTTAACAAAAAGTATGCTCATATTTTTTATTAGGATTACATTAAACATGTAGATTCATTTGGGCAGAATATTCTACCAATATTGAATCTTCTATCTGTGAACATGGACTATCCCTCCATTTGTTTAAATCCTCCTTAATTTCTTTCAATGTTTTATAGTGTGCCTATAGAAGTATTTGAACATGTTTCATTACACCAGTTGCTAGATCTATGATTTTTCAAATGTTATTATAAGTGATAATATTTTAAATTTCATTTCACATTTGCTTTTGGTATATAGAAATATTCATTAAATTCATATTCAGGGGCATTGCTAAATCTGCTTATAAATTCTTGCTGTTTTTCTGTAGTTGATGTGATAAATTAAATTGAGTGATTTTCTAATGTTAAGCCATCCTTGTATATGTGAAATAAATTCTTCTTGGTTATGATATAACATTTCATTTATGTATTGTTAGGTTGACTTTGTTAATTTTTTTGCATCGATGTCAATGAAAACATTTGGTTTATAATTTTCCTTTATGTCTTCACAATTTTATAGTCCATGTTATGACGCCTCCTAAAAATAGAAATTGTTCCCTATTTTCTGTTCTCTGGAAGAATTTTTTAAATATTGCTGTTACATCTTTCTTCTGTGTTTGGAAGAATTCACCAGTGAAACTATTTTGGCCTAAGAATTTTACTATGAGAGCACTTTAAGAATTCATTTTTCGGGGAGCCTGGGTGGCTCAGTTGGTTAATACTCCGACTTCAGCTCAGGCCATGATCTCACGGTTTGTAAATTCGAGCCCCACGTCAGTCTCTGTGCTGATAGCTTGGAGCCTGAAGCCTGCTTCAGCTGCTGTGTCTCCCTCTCTCTCTGCTTCTTGCCCACTCGCACCCTCTCTCTCTCTCTCTGTCTCTTTCAAAAATAAACATCAAAAATTTTGTAAAAAAGAATTCATTTTTAAAAATATATCTCTGATTGCTTATGTTTTCTCTTTCTTCTTATTACAAATTTAATAAGTTATTCAGTTTTTGAGTTATTAATCCACCTCATCCAAATCATCAAATTTATTGAGAAAGTGTTCATAATATCTCATTTGACCTGTACATTTTCATTTTTGAAAACTGGTGCAATTTTTTTCTTGATCACTTTTGTGAGTTTATTAATTTTATGAATTTTATCAAAGCACAACCCTTAACTTTGTTGATTTTTCTTTTATATTCATTTTTTTAAAATTTCTGCTCTTTATGACTTCTTTCCTTACATTTTCCTTACCTTTGATTTGCTCTTTTTTCTGTAGCTTCTTAAGTTGTAAATAAAGTGATTTTCAGTCTTTCTTCTTTCCCAATATACAGAAATATTCTCTGACCATAGTGGAATTACACTAGAAGTTAGGGACCATTTTGAACTGAATTTTAATGGAAAGATATAAAAAATTATATTGTTGCAATTTCTCTTTAAGCACTGTATTAGCTGCAGCAATACAAGTCTTGACATGCTGCATTTCCATTATAATTCAGGTGAGATACATAGATGACATTAAAGTTAACTGTTTTATATATAGTTAGTAGTCCTCTTTTAAAAATTTTGCAGCCCACATATTTACTCCTCTTGAGTTCATAAATCCTCTTGTATTTCCATGTTCCATTAGGAATAATTTTCCTACTTGAAGAAGGTCAATTTACTTTTACAAATGTGGGCATGCCAGTGACAAATTCCCTCATTTTTTCTTTGGCTAATATTATTTTTATTTTAATTTTTTAAGGATTTTTTTGGTATAAAATTATTAGTTGGCAGTTATTCTCTTTCTACTTTAAAGCTGTTACTTCATTGTCTTCTAGCATCCATCATTTCTGTTGAAAAGTTAGATGTAAGTCTTGGTGAATTGTTTTTAAAGATACAGATACTAAGTTTTTTTCTCTTTGTATTTGGTTTTCAGAAGATTTTATGATATACTTGGGTATGCTTTTCTTTGTTTGTCTTCAACTTGGGATTCCCAGATTCTCCTGAATCTCTCAGCTTGTATCTTTCACCAGCTTTGGAAAATTTAAATAGTGATTTTCCCCCATTTTCTCTCACTTTCCTTCTGTGACTCCTATTATATATATGTTAGACCTTTGAATGATCCTACATATTTCCATTTTTTCTAATTTTTTTCCATATGCTCAATATTGTATATTTTGATTGACTTGTCTTCCAATTCACTTTTCCTATATACTTCTCTCTCCAATCTACTCTTAAATCCACTCATTGAGTTCTTCTAGATATTATATTTTTCTAGACTGTCCATGTTTCTTTTTTTTTAATAGAAGAATATAGTTCCCTGAAGAAATTCTCCATACTTTTATCTATTCTTTACATATTCTGTAATGTATTTTATATATTAATCATAGTTATTTCAAAGAACAGATTGGTAACTCTGACGTCTGAATCATCTATTGGTCTCCTACTAGTTTCCATCTTTTTCCTCTTGATCAGCAATTGTATTTTCATCTATTTTTTGTATGTAAAGTAATATTTTATTGTGTGTCAAACACTGAGTATAAAAGAAATGAGGAGGGTCTCAATGATTTTATCTTTCACCAGGAAGGTCCCCCACTCCAACTTCCATTTATTCTCTCTTATGCAGCTCAGGTAAGAGGCTAATCACTATCCAATCAGTAATCAACCTGGGTCAGCTGAATTTCAGAGTAAGTCTCAGTGTACATCTGTTTCAGTCCACTGTCTTAGGAATAACCATCTCAAGTTTACTGAGAGAGAATCAAATTGGTCTCTTTCTCCTCAATTCTGAAATAATTTAGGACTTCCAGGTTAGTCATTCATACTCTTCAGCTCTTCAGCTCCCCATTCTAGACATCTTAATCATCTAGGAAACTTCTTGATTGAAAGACTAATGGAATGCTTAACGCAGGCCCATGCCTTCTGGTATGTCTTAGATTTCATTCTGCCCTTTTGAAGGTTTTGGACCTCCTCTCTCATCTCTAGGGCTGCTACAGATCTCAAAGTGAGCCAATGTGACAGAGAGAGTGAACTAGCCATACATTTGAAGAAGCCCCTAAAGTTTCCAATTTGTCTCTTCAGCTGCCTGACAATGCTAACACATCAACACTTTGCTGGTTTTTATTCTCCCCTGGAAGTGTCTTAATGCCTAAATCAAGTCCAAGCTTCAGGTCATGCCCCAAGTCAGTTAAATCTCCCAAAGGGAAAAATTCCCAGGATCTGACAAATGTCCACAAGAGAGAAAATTCAGCCCACCTCAGAAGTTTCCCCATCATTTTAGAGTCTTTATCTTCTTTCCCTATGGCTAGGTAAGGGGAGAGTGAGTTGGGGAGTGAATGAACTAAATAGCCAAGTATCTCTTCAAACCTATTATGTAAAGCAGAATCCAAGCCCTTACAACTTCAAATGCTAAAAATTAATCATCTTCCATCTATGTTGTGGCCAGTTGAAACCAAAGTTTCACAAAAACAGATTAAGAGTGAAGTAAACAAAGAACTTACAGAGATAACAAGAAATTAGATGAATCTTTTCCTCATCATCCTACAGCATTACCTGGCTTCTTCCTATCCTATACTCAACTAAAACTTCACTCTCAAGTTGTCCCTCTGTACTCACTAAATCTAATGACCATTTTTCAAGCTTTGCCTTTTTATTTACCTTCTACAGAATTTGATATAATGTCCCAGAGACATCAGAATCCAAGGACAGTCATAACATATTTTACTTAGAAGGCACTACCAATCTTATTAGTGTTACTCATTTTTAATGAAAAAAGTAGTATGAATTACAGTCCTAATAATATAGTTAATCAATATTGCATATCTCCCCAAATACCCAATTATTATAGGTTATGTTAAATTTAAATATTCCATAGGCATATTCTAGCCTATAAAGTCTGCTTTTCTGTAAATGTTACAGTTACAGAAAAGAGAGCATGCATTATTGAGTTCTCTTTTAAAGAATCCAACTACAATGACCAAAATGTTTCCAGCTTGCTAATTCATTCTGAATCATGTTCATTAGTTTATGATTGCTATTTTCCAAAGATACTTATTATTATAACATGTGACAAAGTGAACTCACTCTGAAAAGTTAAGATGACAGTATCTTTGGTTCTTTGATATCAAAAATTAGTTTGTTCAGCACTAGGGTTCTTGGCAATACTGAGATGACATTAAAAAGGGGAAGGAAATTGCATGCCAGCTCCATTCACTTTAAAAGCTTTCAGCACTGGATTACACAATGGAAAAATCTCAAGGACATTCCCTGTGTCTGTATGTTTGTAACAATTACATGAAAGTCAAATACAACTCCAAGAAATGAATTGTGCTCAAATGCTTTGGAGTTAAAATACTGGGTATATGGACTAGATTCCCTAATAGGGACTAGTACTTTTATGAAATGACTTGAAGATCAGGACAGGGGATTTTCTATTTTATAAAGATCATCCTGATCACATAGATTAATCAAAGTGGTGAGTTAGATACCAATACTAAAGTAATAAAGCATTTTACAAATTCATAAACGAAAGTAAATGTTATTTTTTCTCCAGGTGTGGGTAATATTAATGTTCCATAAATTAAAACGTTAGCCTTTTTATTAGCTTATTTAAAATCCACTTAGAATACACCACAAACTCCTTGACCATAGCCTACAGAGATCACCTGGTCAGTCTCTTGCCTATCTTTGCAATCTCACCTCTCCACACACATCCTGCTTTGCAACAACTTTAAGGTACTTGATGTTTAAGATGCATAATACTATTCCCCATCACTGTGCTTTAGCACAAGCTGTTTCTTCTACCTACTATTTCTCTCTCCACTTTTCTTTCTTACACAGTGAGTCCAATTCAAATGTCAACTCCTATGTGAATCCTTTCCTGACCTCCATAAGCATAAATACCTTCTTTTCCTTGCTCTTGCAGCACATTATTCTATCATATTATAGCCTCTACCTCATAACTCTCTCTAGCTTTTGCACCCTTCTAGGATGGGGAAAATATTATAAACACAATGACATTCCTAACCAGTACTTTCCATGAAACTATATTAACCATAGTTAATAAATGTAGAAGGAACAAAGAGATAAGTGAAAGAAAAAAAAAAAAAAAAGGAAAGGAAGACTTTAATCTTTAAATATAACTCCCTAAAAAGTTTCCAGAACCTAAATATGCAATTCGTAAGCCCAAAATGGTATTTATTGAATGAGCAACAAGCTTCTAAATATTCAAAATGTAGTGATGAAATAAAAAAGAGAGTTTGCACATAGCTTATAGGCTTATAATGTTATAACATCTGATGCAAAGATATAGCAACTTACATTTTGGTCTATTTTTTTACTTTGCCTTCCTCCAGTGAAGTTCATTTAATGTTAATTTCTTGTTCAGGTTTTGTTTCTGTTCTGTTACTTGATTTATTGCTCATCTCGTTTCTTAGAATCCTTTTCTCTTCGGTGATAGCAACTGATATGAACCATGAATGATATGGTGTCAAATAATTCAGTAAAGTATTATAAAGTACTACTTTTATTTTGATTACATCCTATAGATTTAAAACTGAGTTGCTGACATATAAAAATGATATTAGTTAGTGCCACGCCAAATACCAGTTCTATTTTCTGAGACAAAATTGTGACTTATTAAAAGTCAGCTCAGACATGCCCATGGCTCAGAACACTAGTATTCTTCCTTTCAGTGATAGTTACATAGTTCTTTTGAGTCATACATTTGATTATCTTTCAGGCGGAGAAACTAAGGCTCCTAGAGTGTAAACAATGGGTACATAATTACTTAGGCAGTGTGTTCCAAAGTTAGGGCTAAAACTGATCTTCTGACTTCAAATACTGTCTCCTTTTTTACTATACTGGAATTATCTTCTTGGATATGCTTATTCCTTGGCCCCTTCTTTGCATGCCCCCACAACTCCACCTCTAATGCTGGGTAATCATCTACTCCTTTAAACTCTGCTACTACATCTAAGGTCATTTTCATGTTTATGAAGGGCCAACTTTCCAGATGTATTGGCTGAAGTTTAGATGTATCTATGAGACCCAAGTACCTGATGGATGAGTTCCTAATTAAAATACACTTCAGCACAGGGTTTAAGTGAACTAGAATGAATTCAAGTTCAGGGTGGCTGTCATTTAAGTTTACCAAATATTTTTAATTCTCCTTCTGGGAAATTCATAGGATTATACTCCTGCTCTTGAAGGTAGGTGTGTAGGGAAGGTATGTAAATATCTTTGGCAAATGGAATGTGAACAGAAGTGTTGTGTGTAAATATTCAGAAGAAGCTCTAAGAATCAGCGTATACTCTGTTCCTTTTTTGCTCCCCCCTACTCCTCTGTTTTCTTTTTGATTTGACAACGTGGCAGTGTGGACATGTAGTCTCTCCTATCTTGTTTTCTGGTGGAAGAGAGTGAACAGATTCCCCACCACCACCACCACCCTGAAACCAACATACAATGGACATGCAATGTGAACAAATGTTTTAAACTTCTAAAATTTTATAGTTCTTTGTTACCAAGCATTCAGTCTATTTCAGCTGGTAGACGTCTTTAAATATGTTATTCCAATCCAGTACTAATACTCAATGGGATAGGTCAATGGAGTCTTTTTGAATCTATGAAATTTTAGTATGGACTGCTCTTAATTAAGGATTTTCCTTACGACTATTATTTAAACATTCAAAGGCTCATTGGCAGCTTATTGCTAATAAGCTTTTCGACAAATATTTCAGTCTGTGACACTGAAAAATAAACCAGTAGAAGAAATAATTTCATGCATAGTCATCTGTGTAAGGGGATCAAAGAGGAAAAATAGGGATGGCTGCATTTATGAGAACCCTCTAATTTTCCTCTTCTCCCCCAGTCCCAAATGCCTCCAAAGGTCACAGTTTTAAGACCAATTCTTCCTGTTGAGACAAGCTAGACAATCCTTCCTTTAGAGACTTCATACAAATATTAATCTTTGGCAAACTCTCTAAGAATAAACAGAGGTTAAGACATACTCTATTACTGCACCTTGATTCTCATCCAGTCTAAGGGGTTGGGTGCTTCATTTCACAGATTTCAGGGTCCCTTTGGGCTTTTAGTCTCAACTGGTTGCCTCAAGCAAAAAGGTCCTTGCATGCATGGTTTGAGAATTCATGAATGGACTAAGCAATTTCTATCTCTGTACATGACAACCACTCAGATCTAGCCACTTCAGGCCAAATCTTGTCCACACATGTGCTGGCAAGGTTTCCTATCAAAGCCACAAAAGCTGTTTGAGCAGAGCTAAGAGTAGATTTGGCCAAAATCTGTATTTTAAATTAATTTTGTATTACAATTTTCATCTGGAATTTACCCTATAGAATCAGAACTGAATTTCCAAAGACAAAATTTGAGTAAACGAGGACTGGACACACAGATGTACATTTATGTCTCTCTATGCAACATAAATGATAATTCATCCAAACCCTACCATAGTGGTTCCACTCATCACCACAATTAATACTGGGTTATCACACCTAATAGAAAATGTAATTAATTATACTCAAGTTCAGAATGGTCCCTGTCCCCTGATTTCCAGTTAGATTCTCTCTGCCCTCCCAAGTCAGAAATGTGGAGCTAGGACTTTGTACCAGATGTTTTTTAATGCAATTTAGTTAGTAAGAGGAAACAACAATCTTTAAATCTTTTAATGAAGTAAGTTTCAATAAAATAAACCTGACAAAATGTTCTCACTTCTTGGACTAAAATGAATACAAAACTGGGGCACCTGGTTGGCTCAGTTGGTTAAATATCTGACTTCGGCTCAGGTCACGATCTCACAGTTCATGAGTTTGAGCCCCATGTCAGGCTGCGTACTGACAGTTCAGAGTCTGGAGCCTTCTTCAGATTCTGTGTCTCCCTTTCTCTCTGCCCCCACCCCACCCATGCTCTCTCTCTCACTCTCTCTCAAAAATAAATAAACATTAAAAATATGAATACAAAATTGAAGATGATTTCAGTAGGACCTGTCTATATTTTTAACTAATTGAATGAGCATCAATATTTCCAAACAGGCAATGGCTTAGATATGTTGGCATTCTATCATACGCTTCTCCTAATCATAGCTCTGTTGTATAGGTAATCAATTAATCAATATCATAACTTTCCAGAGAAGATATGTTTCAGTAATATATTTTAAAAGCTCCATTTTAAGATTTGAACTTTAAAAAAAAAGTTATCATCTTTTAATCAGCAAATAAATTTATTACATTTTACATATTTTTTAATTATAATTGTTTAAATTAATGCTATGAAAAATTACATTAAACTATGACTACATCCAACTAAATAAACCAAAATGATGTCCATATCAAGATTGTGATACAAATTCTAAAAGCCTCAGGGATACAGCATACATGAGGAAAACACGAAATTAAGACATCATGGTAAGCAAACCCAGAGGAATAACTTAAACTATCTTTCAGGCACTTTATCCCTTTCTAAGTCACTGGAGATATATGATTTTTATACTCTGGGAGAGAAAAAAAGACCAAACCACATTCATCATCCCTGCCAGGAAATAGCTCTGCAGATTCTCTTTGCTTGTGGCTACATCAGTTCTGCAACAGCTGGGTGTGTGGGTGGCGCACATCAGGTCTGCTAGTTTCCAAAAAGGACCCTGGGCCTCCTAAAGTGTTACAATGCCTCCTGGCTCTGTGGGGGGTCCGTGACTGCTGTCTATGCATTGGAATGGGGGTAGGGCGGGGTGCCTATGAAATAGGGGAAGCACCTGAGAACACATGTGAGGCATCTGTGAAGACCACCAGTGTGCAAACCACTTATGTGACAAAACTAATTCCAAAGGGAAGGGGAGCAGCCATTTCCTTCCTTCAATTCCAACAGCTGCAACCCTCCACACAGCTGCTACTCTGGGTTTGGGATGCAGGAAAAACAAAAGAGAAGAGGGACACTCTGCAGTGGTTTGGCTGCTTAGAAGCGGGCAGAGTGTAAGGAAGCCACCAGGAGAAGCCCTCTTTCCATATGCCCTGTAATGTTCAGCATGGGCTGTTATGCTGCTGTGCTACCCCACCCAATACCACAAAGGTTGATTCTTGTTCACACAAAAATCATCTGCAGTCCAGGACACTCTGCAGGGAAACTGTCCCTCCTGAGATCCAGGCTCAGAGACTCTGCTCTCTGGTCACATGATCTAAAGTGTGCGGTCCCCTTAGTCAGCATGGCAGTGAGACAGAGAGCAGAAAAGTCCCCCAGCAGTCACTGAGATTGCAAGGGGATACACGCTACTCCTGCTCACATGTCATTGGCCACCTCTAGTCACTTTTAGGCGATGCCCAACTTCAAAGGGCATGGGATTGCATGTAACTCTGTGTATTGGGAAGTGGATATTGATGACCATTAGAGCCATATGCCATTATCTTCTGAAACCCTAAAATCAAGTTCTAGTTATACATAGCCTCAGCTTTCCAGAGGATGTACCTGCCCATTCTGTGATGCCAGTTGTCTCAGTTCTTGACTCTGGATTCTAGTCTCCATTCCAAGGGAAAGGTAGAGAGGAGGGAAATCCATAGTCTATCCTGCGGATTCTGAAAGCGGAGTTACTTCCCTGAAAGTCTGTAATGGCAAAGGTAACCAGTCCTGCATCGCAGCCTAACAGTTTGAAGCAACTCTGCCCCCTTCACACTGAGAGCTAGTAATGCTAAGAAGGAGATATTCACTTGTATCTCACTGGGTTTTGCCTTTCTGCCTCTTGTTTTATGACCGACTTAATTTTTTTAACTTATTTAAGTGATACAATATTATATTAACTTCAGGTATACAACATAGGGATTTGACATTTTGATACACTGTATGTAATGTATACATTGTGAAATGGTCATCACAGTAAGTCTAGTTAACGTTTGTCAATATACAAAATTAATGTAATAATATCTACCATATTTCCCGTGATGTACATTTTATCCCCATAACTCATTTATAACTGCGCTTTTATACTTCTTAATCCTTTCACCTACTTTTCCATCCTTAACCCCTTTATTTCTGGAAACCACCATCTGCTTTCTACCAATGGGTCTAAATTTTGTTTTGTTTTCTATATTCCATATATAAGTGGAATCACATGATATTTGTATTTCTTTGAATTTATTCATTTAGGATAATATCCTTCAGGTCCATCCAGTAGTTTGGAAATGGCAAGATTTCATTAATTTTTATGGCTGAGTAATAGTCCATTGTGTAAGAGTGTGTGTGCATGTGTGTGTATGTAGAGTAAAACCTTGGTTTGTGAGCATAAGTCATTCTGGAAACATGCTGGCAACCCAAAGCACTTGTATATCAAAGTGAATTTCCGCATAAGAAATAATGGAAACTCAGATGATTCATTCCACAACCCAAAAATATTCATGTAAAAAATGGTCACAATAATGTATTATAATACAAAATAATAAAGAAAATACAAAACATAAAGAAAAATTAACAAATGAACCTGGGCTTATCTTTGAAAACCTTTGTGGCTGGTGTGAGGGAGACGAGAGAGAGCAGGGTTATTGTTTAGGAGGTTTTTCACTATCACTAACGGAATCACTGCCATCTATTAGCTCAATGGAATCTTTTTACTTTCATGCAACTTTAACAAGGAACCTTTCCAATGACACTTGTTTTTGCCCCCTTTTGAGAATTGTGTGGAAATGAGACAGCACACTGTCATTAAACATATTCATTGCTCACACTGCTACAACCTTATTCATGTGGTGCTTTGGTACAAATTTTGCACTATTTCCCACATTTTGCACATCTCCCTAATCTCAGTTGAAGTTAGGGATTCCTCTACCTTTTTCTTCTCCTCCCCTGCAGAGGGGATGCAGATGTAGACTTCTTATAAAATCTTGCAATTTCCAACACTCGCATACCTCATTCATACTTCTCAATTTCCTTAACTTCCACCATAATCATCTCCTTCTTACTACCTTTCTTTTCAATGTTTTTCTTCATGGAGGGCATTGCATATACTCATAAGGATGTTGACTATAGTCCAGGATTAATAAACTCTTGTCATATACTTTATTTAATGAAACGGGCAATAAGGCAGCAAAGGAAAGTGTCTATATCTGCAGGCAGCCTGACCTAGAATGAAGCAAAGCATTCCTAAGCTTACACTTGTACAGAAAAGCAAAGGACTGGGGTGTCTGGGTGGCTCATCGGTTAAGCGTCCAACTTTGGCTGAGGTCACGATCTCCCAGTTTGTGGGTTCCATCCCCACGTCAGGCTCTGTGCTGACAGCTCAGAGCCTGGAGCCTGCTTTGGATTCTGTGTCTCCCCCTCTGCCTGCCCTTCCCATTCTCATGCTCTGTCTCTCTCTGTCTCTCAATAATAAACGTTTTTTAAAAAATTTAAAAAAAAATCAAAGGACTGTCCATGGGTGCTTTGAAGTGACAAAAAATACATCAGTGCCAGTTGTGGGCACCTTCCAACATTCTGAAAAATCACTGATTTCTGTCAAACACCATGGCCTGGGACCAAGCATCTAAGCATGGGAGATGATTACCCATAGTCCCACAGTGAGAGAAGAACCATTGGTTAAGTTGTGATCATGTGACATTTGGCATCACATACTGCTCGTATTGCAAGACATCATTTGTTTATGAAGTTAAAATTTATTAGAAATGTCTACTCATCTTGCAAAACATTTGCAGAACAAGTTACTCATAATCCAAGGTTTTACTGTATATACATACACACCACATCTTTATCCATTCATCAATGGACATTTAGGTTGTTTCCACATCTGGCTATTGTAAATAAAGCTGAAATGAACATATGGGTCCATGTATCCTTTCATAGTATCTTCGTTTCTTCAGACAGATACTCAGTACAACTTCCAGATTACATGGTAGCTCTATTTGTAATTTTCTGAGGAACCTCCATAATGTTTTCCACAGTGACTGCACCAATTTACATTCCCACCAACAGTGCACAAAGGTTCCCTTTACTACACATTCTTGCCAACACTTGTTATAGCTTATCTTTTGGATAGTAGGCATTCTGACAAGTATGAGGTGATATCTCATTGTGGTTTTGATTTACATTTCTCTGAGGATTAATGATGTTGAGTATCTCTTCATATGTCTGTTTGCCATCTGTTATGTCTACTCTAGAGAAGTGTCTATACAAATCCTGTGCCCATATTTTAATCTGGTTGTTTTTTGTTTTGTTTTGAGTTGTATGAGTTCTTTATATATTTTAGATACCAATGCCTTATTGAATACATGATTTACAAATATCTTCTCCCATTCAGTAGGTTGTCTTCCTGTTTTGTTGATGGGTCCCTTCACTGTTTAGAGGCCTTTTAGTTTGATGTAGTCCTAACTGCTTACTTTTGTTTTTGTTTCCCTTGCCTTTAAAGTCATAGCCAAAAAAAGGTCCCTAAGATTGATGCAAAGAAGCTAATTGCCCATATTCTCTTCTAGGATATCTATGGTCTCTGGTCTTACATTCAAGTCTTAACCCATTCTGAGTTTATTTTTGTATATGGTATAAGAAAGTGGTCCAGTTTCTATCTTTTACATGTTGCTGTCCAGTTCTCCCAACATCACTTATTGAAGAGACTTCCTTTTCTAAGGACATCTGGTCCTGGACTTTTGTTCATTGGGAAGTATTTGATTACTGATTCAACCCCTTACTTGTAATAGTTCTATTCTGATTTTATATTTCTTCATGATTCAGTCATGAAAGACTGTACATTTCTTCTTTTAAAATTTTTTTAATGTTTACTTATTTTTGAGAGAGAGAGAGACAGAGACAGAGAGAGAGAGAGTATGAGCAGGAGAGGGGCAGAGAGAGAGGGAGACACAGAATTGATGCAGGCTCCAGGCTCTGAGCTGCCAGCACAGAGCCTGAGCACAGAGCCTGACATGGGGCCCAAACTCACAAACCATGAGATCATGACCTGAGCTAAAGTCGGATGCTTAACCTACTGAGCCACCCAGGCACCCCATAGAGACTGTATATTTCTAAGAATTTATCCATTTCTTCAAGATTGTCCAATTTGTTGGCATATAATTGTTCATGGTAGTATTCTAATTGTTCATAATTCTGTTTTATCAGTTATAACATCTTTTTCATTTCTGATTCTATTTGAGCCCTCTTTTTTCTTGGATTGTCTAGCTAAAGTTTTATCCATTTTACTTTTCAAAGAACTAGCTCTTAATTTCATTTTTATTGTCTATCTCCATTGTCTATTTTCTATTTCAATCGTTTCTTTTCTACTGTCTTTTTAGTCTCTATTACATTTTTTTTTAAGTTTATTTATTTTTGAGAGAGAAAGAGAGAGTGGGGGAGGGTCAAGACAAGAGGGAGAGAGAATTCCAGGCAGGCTTCATGCTATCAGTGCAGAGTCTGACGGGGGGCTCAATCTCACTAGCTGTGAGATCATGACCTGAGCTGAAATCAAGAGTTGGAAACTAAACCGACTGAGTTCTCCAGGTACCCCAATCTCTATAACATTTTTTTCTGCTCTGATCTTTATTATTTCTTTCCTTCTACCAATTTGGGGCTTCATTTATTCTTTCCCTAGTTCCTTTAGGTATAAAGTTAAATTGTTTATTTGAGATTTATTTTTTTTTTTAAGTTAGGCCTATATTGCCATGAACTTTCCTCCTAGAACTACTTTTGCTGTACCCCTTAGATGTTGTTATGTTGTCTTTCTGTTTTCATTTGTCTCTAGGTATTTTTTTTTAATTTCTCCTTTGATTTCTTCTATGAACCAGTAGTTTTTCAGTAACATGTTTAATCTCCAGTAGTTTTTCATTTTCTTGTAATTAATTTCTAGTTTCATACCATTGTAGTTGGAAAAGATGTTTGATATGATTTCAATCCACTTGAATTTATTGAGATTGTTAGATCATTAACATGTGATCTATCCTGAAAATGTTTCATGTGAACTTGAGATGAATGTGTATTCAGCTGCTTTTGAATGGAATGTTCTGTATATATCTATTAAGTCCATCTGGTCTTAATGGTCATTCAATGTCAATATTACTTATTGATTTTCTTGCTACATCCATAATGTAAGTGGAGTGTTAAAATCTCCTACTATTATTGCATTGCTCTCAATTTCTCCTTTTCAATCTGTTGATACTTGCTTTATATATTTTGGTACTATGTTGGGTGCATATATATTTATAAATGTTATGTCTTCCTTCTAGATTGAACTCTTTATCATAATTCCCTCTTTGTCTTTTATTATATTCTGTTTTAAAGTCTATCTTGTCTGATATGAGTATCACTACACCAGCTTTCTTTACATTTTGTTTGTGTCTTTACATTTCAGTCTGCACGTGTCCTTACTTCTGAAGTGAGTCTTTTGTAAGATAAGATGTATCTTATTTTTTTCCTTTTATCCATTAAGCTACTCTACATCTCTTTATTGGAGAATTTAGTCCATTTATATATAAAATAATTATTGATGGGTATGTACTTGTCACTTTGTTTTCTGGCTGTTTTCGTAGTTCCTCAGTTTCTATCTTTTTATCTTCCCTTGTGTTTTGATCACATTCTTTAATGTTATGTTTAGATTCCTTCATCTTTTTCTTTTGTGTATTTACTATAAGTTTTTGTTTTCTGGCTACTATGAGGTTCACATATATCATCCTATATATAACAGTTTAAGTTGATAGCAACTTAAATTTGAATATTTCCAAAACTCTACATTTACTCCACCGCACTATGTTTGTCACTTTTTACATATTTTTATATATCTCTTAACTAATTATTATAGTTTTAATTTTACTAATTTTGTCTTTTAACCTCCTTAGTAGCATTATAAGTGATTAATACATTACCTTTACTGTATATTTACCTTTTCCAGTGAGATTTTTAATATTTTTTAATGTTTTATTTATTTTTGAGAGACAGAGTACAAGCAGGGGAAGGGCAGAGAGGGAGGGGAACACAGGATCTGAAGTGGGCTCTGTGCTGATAGCAGTGAGCCCAATGTGGGGCTCAAACTAATGAACCGTGAGATCATGACCTGAGCTGGAGTCAGATGCTCAACCAACTGAGCCACCCAGGAACCCCTGAGATTTTTAATGTTATATTTTTTTCTTGTTATTAATTAATACCATTTCTTTTCAGCTTAAAGAAGTCCCTATCATATTTCTTATAAGACCTGTTTAGTAGTGATGAACTTCTTTACGTTTTGCTTGTCTGGAAAATTCTTTATCTACAGAGTAGATTATTCTTGGTTGGAAATTTTTCTCCTTCAGTACTTTGACTATGTCATAGCACTCCCTTTTGGCTCGCAAAGTTTCTGCTGAGAAATCTGCTGATAGACCTGTGAGGTTCCCCTTGTATGTAACAACATTTTTCTTGCTGCTTTTAAGACTATAACTTTTGACATTTTAATTTATATGTCTTGGTGTGGTTCTGTTTGTGTTCATTTTATCTGGAATTCTCTGGGCTTCCTGGATCAGATTTCTGTTTCCTTCCCTACCTTAAGGAAGTTTTCAGCCATTATTTCTTCAAATTAGTTTTCTGCCCTTTCTCTCTCTTTTCAGGACCCACACAATGTGAATGTTAGTCTGTTTGATGTTGTCCCACACATCCTTTAATCTATCTTTATTTCTTAATTCCTTTTTTTCCCTTTTCTGTTCTGTCTGGGTGAATTCCATTGAGTTATCTCCCAGCTTACTGATCCATAATTCAACTTCCTCTACCCTGCTGCTGAATGCCTTTAATGTATTTTTAGTTGTATTTTTTTTAATTCTTCATCTCTGTGACTCTGCTGTTATGTGTTCATTCATTCTTGTCCTGACTTTAGTGAGAATCTTTACAACCATTATTTTGAATTATCAGGTATGTTACATATTTCCCTATCATTAAGATGTTTTTCTAAGGTGTTGTCTTGCTCTTTTGTCTGTTTCCTCATTTTGCTTGACTCTCTGGGTTTATTTCTATGTATTAGGTGAAGGAGCTACTTCCCTCAGTCTTCAAGCAATGGCATTATTAAGGTATTAATGCTTTTAATTTAAACTTGCCCTAACTCTTGGACTTTTGTGATTGTCTAAATCACCTGATTTACTCTTGATACACCTCTGTTTTTGAGGATGTGCCAAGACCTGTCAGTAATCCAAAAGGAGGACTCTCATTTAGTACCTAGTTTCAGGTTGACTGGAAACTAGACTGTCAGGAAGCAGCTTTTACAGTATGGAAATGTACACATTTCTGTGGTTCCACAAGTGTAATCCCTGTTGTCTTCTACACCAGGAGATCTGGAGGTATCCTCTGGGCAAGAGTTACAAAAATCAGGGCTCCAGATGAGTGTATAAGCTCTTTTCTGAGAAGTTTTGTCAAGCCCTAGTGAGGTCAAGGGAGTGAACATGGATGGATGGTGTCTCCCTACTTACATTCCCTGAGAGTACTTCCTTAGCCTCCATATGTGTGGGAAACCTGAAGCTTGTCCCTCAGGTTGAAGCTCCAGGCTAAGTAAATAGACCTTTCCACAGGAAGACTGGTGTTGTATTATAGTCTGCTGTCTGTGCAGAGTACTGGGGGTGGGAGCCTTCCAAAAGCTATCTTTCCATTATCACAGTCCTGTGTAGCTCTGGAACACTAGCCTTTTGGCCACCAGGGCCAGGCCATCAAGGGGTGTGCCCTGTATAGATTTTGCATACCTGCTAGCTTTAGGCAGCTAGAGAGTATACTGGATGAGGCATGCTCTCCAGCTTCAGAAAAGCAGGAAAAGCATTTAACTATGTGCTTCTGTGGACTTTACCAAAGCAGCAAGAGAGTTCATTGCTTGTATGCACATGCTGCTTTTAGGCTGGGAATGGAAGAATGCTATGATTCTTCATGCTCACCAGCCCCCAGCAGGTGAGTGTCACAAACACCTATTTTCACAGATTTGAGCTACGGAACAGGAGAATCCTGCTACCATTCATGCTCACCCACTCCAGCCAGGGAACAGGGAGTGCTGCAACTGCCAATGCCCTCTCATCTCAACAAGTGGCATGATGCTCATCCCTGCCCTGTCCAGCAAGGTGGTGAGAGGTTGCCACATCTGAAGTCACTCACTCTAACAGACTGTATGGAGAGTGGTATCTGCCAGCACCTCCATTTTGAAGGAGTGCCTCAACTGTCTCCCAAATGCTCCAGCCAATGCTCCCAAATCAGCAAAAGAATCTCCCTCATGTATACTCTAGGTGCCTTTCAAACTCTTTTTTTCACTGAGTTTGGGGTGAGCAAGACCACATGCAAGCTTTCTAAGAGGAGAATCTCAGTTTCCTATAGTACATTGCACCCCCTCAACCCCCCCCCCCCCAGGACATCAGATCTGCCCATTGGTTTTCTAAGCCAGATGTTCTGGAAGCTCATATTTCCAACGAAGATCCCAGGGACCAGGGTGCCCAATGTGAGGCACCAACCCCCCCACCCCCCACTCCTCTAGGAGAAATGGTTGTCTGGTGAGAGCTCTCCCTACTATGTGTTGCCGTGCTTGGGAGGGAGAAAGGGATGTGAGACCATGGCTCTGCCTCTCCTATCCATCTCAATGTGAATTTTATCCTTTGTTGTAGAGAGCAGTTCATCTAGTTTTCATAAAAAAAATCCACATGTAGCTGTAGATTTGTTGTGTCTATGGGAGGAGGTAAGTTTATGATCTTCCTATGTCACCATCTTGGATGCACTCCCCCTACTCTGCCCCATCATGACTGACTTTTCTTTTTTGGTTTCTGGGTAGAGATTCAAAAGAAGGAAGCAAGGGAGGAAGGGTAAAAAATAACTTGTGAGTTTATAAAGGTTTTTCAAAGACATAAATTCATATGGGCTTCAAAACAACTTTTAGAATGAATATTATATATTTATACACAAACACACACACACACACACACACACACACACAAACACATTTATATGTCCCCACATTACCAGTGAGGAAACTAAAACTCGGGAAAATACGTAAAACAAATTTGGGGCAGAAAGCAGAAATAATCTTACTCAGGGGTGGTTTCCACTGATTAAGTGGAAAGAGAAAGACAAAGACAAAACCTTGAGAAACCGAAAGACAAGACCATGTTTTAACCCATGCCTAGTCTCTTTTGAATGTCAGATGTCACTTGCCTTTTATCTTAATGGATATTTTCAGTTCTGACATCTAATTAGCTTTACCTAAGCAATTGCTTTAAAGGCCCTAATCTTTTCACCTGCCTCTAATTTATCAAAACGAAACCTGGAAACTCAAAGTGTGTTTGTCCTTATTTTGGATCGTAGATACACCATTTTCATGAGTTGCCCCAAGGCTTCTCCTCCAGCCCTCAATGCCAATTCATACTCCATGGGTGCCCAACTTGTGCTGCCTCACCTCCCCACATGGGGTTCCAATTCAAACCAGCTCACTCCAGTGGTTTATTTTTGCACCACAAACCACACTTTAGACATTACAGGTAGGCATAACAGAAAGGGGTGGAAATGTTCTCTGAGGTCTGTGAGTTCCTAGGCACAACACTGAATTTTACGGTTAGTCCAAAAATTAAAAGCCAGGCTTCCAAAGAGAAAGGCAAAGTCTCCTATTTGCCAAACTACTTAGAAGAAGAATGCAAATGCCAGCAGCCCTGTCTGCCAGCTGGACTGCTGGAAGATATGGGGACTTATAGACTGAGTCCACAGCATCACGATCTGCTAGAGATAGGACCAAGGCAGGCTAAGAACTATGCAAAAGGAAGAGAAGAAGCAGGAATGCATCCCCTACAGCATGTTTGAAACAAGCAGCTATTTTCCCCAGAGCCATCTGTGAGACTTTCAACTTGTGCCTGAGAAAGAAAAGGGCAAAACAGAAATGTGAATTACTGGAAAAAGCAGGTATCTCTTTGGGAGTTGTAAGGGCAGAAAAAAGACTGTCTACCAGTCTGTTAGTCTTGGCAGATGCAGATCTATGATTCTGGCCACAGTCAGGATTTCTAAGGCTCTACTTCTGGAAAACATGGCAAGGGTTTAACCTGACATGTGGACTGTGGATGGCTCTGGTGTGATCTAAGTCAAAGGGAACTATGAGTTCCGAACTGAGGTCCCTGAGCAACTGGGGTCAATCATATCATATCATGACTAGTTTGGCCCTTGCTTACAGACTGTCTTTAGTTCATGGAAGAAGACTCTGGGGGAACATATCTCAGATTGGACTAGAATCTCCCAGGAGGCAGGTCAATCCAAGTTTTTTATCTTTCTTGATTGTAGCCTGAGTGGTGATCTGAAGTGTCCGTGATGGATGAGAATGTCCTCATTGACAAACAAGAGGCATTTTGCCAAGCACCCTTCCCTTGCAATCCAGGGCCGATTTTCTGGCTAGAACCATAGTGCTTCCTCTTAGCTGCTTAGTATTCTGCAAGAAATAGCATCTCCTTTCTTCACATTCATAGGAACTTCTTATTTAGGAATGTCTTTGGTTGCAAGTAGCAGAAAACTTGACTTATAGCAGCTCAAACACAGATGTACTTTTCTCACATAACAAGATTTTGGATCTAGAGGATAGTATCAATTCAGGAACTCAGTGACATCAGGACTAGTATCACTTGAATTCTCTTACCTTTTCCCTCATGCTTGTGTCTTTCATGGTCACAAAATGGCTGCTGATGGATAAGTAAATAAATAAAGAAAAAGTATATATACAAGTATATAGACAAAGTATATACAAAGTATATATACAATAAAGAAAAAGTAGTATATACACACATGCACACACATAACAAACTAGAATATTATTCAGCCTTAACAAGGAAGTAAATCCTGTGATTTATAATATAGATGAACCTGGAGGACATTATGTTAAGTGAAGTAAACCAGACATAGAAAGAAGACTACTGCATGACCAACCCTATATGTGTAATCCACATAGAAGCAGAGAGTAGAACAATGGTAACTAGGGCCTTTGGGAAGGGAGTGCAGAATGGAAAGATGTTGGTCAGAGGGACAAAGCTGCAGTTAGGTAGGATGACCAAGTCTATAGATCTAATATCCAACATGATGACTACAATTAATTATATTGCATTGTATACTGCAAATTTGCTAAAAGAGTAGATTCCAGGTTCTCTGACAACAAAAATCTATGGTAACCATATGTGAGGAGAGGAATATGTTAATTAGCTTGACTATAGTAATCACTATACATATATATATACATCAAAGCATCATGCTGTATACCTTAAATGTATATAATTTTAGGTTTTAAAAAAAATGGCTGCTGAATAATTGGGCATTATGTTCATGTTCAAAGTAGGAAAAAGGGAGAAGAGTAGTGTCCCCTGTGATGAATCCCCATTTATCAGGACAGCAGCTCCATCAGAATCCCCATCAAACCTCTGTATATGTCCCACTCATCAGATCTCCAACACAAAGCCACACCTAGCATAAAAGGACTCTAGGGACCTGGAATTTATCTGGACACCCTGTCAGTTTGAACAAAATCAGATTTCTGTCAATTATGAAGAAGGAATTGTTATTGGGGAGGCAACTAACAGCCTCTACCACACCCTGTACATAGCACTGATTAAACTGCATTGAAATGTTCTCTTTCAGTCTCTCTCTCCCCTCCCATCAGAATTAATGGCACTTGGCAGACAGAGGAGCCCAGTCATCCTTGTATTCCCAGCACATGGCATGCTGCCTGGCACAAAATAGACTTAATAAACATAACTCAGGCTAAAAAAAATATATATTGGCTGAACCAAACTCCAAATAGAGAGGCAAAAAAAATTGTATTTAGATCCATTTCTGCATCTGCTTTTCTTTCTAAAGGTAACATAAGAGAAGCATCACTCAAAGGAATGAGGATATGATGACACTTGGAATGCACATAGTTTCTAACACAAATACAGTAGATAAGTAATAATATTAGCCACCACTATGAAAAATTTTATTCTCTATGTACACTACCTTTAATCCTATTATCTTTACAATACAATATGTAAGTATTATTTATCTCATCTTAGAGATTCTGGGAAAGTGGCACAAGGTCAAAGAGCAGCAAATGGTGGAACCAGAGTATGAACTCAAGCATATGTTTATGTCAAACATAAACAGATCTATGTTTATCCACTGTCTCTCCTGCCTCCTGCATGATGGTTTTCAGTACCCTTATTTCACTCAGGGAAAACTCCAGTGCTGGAATGTCACATAAGAACTCCAACCAGATAGTGGGCTTCCTATCTCCAAGGAAAGCCTTCTATCTTTATTCTCTGCCTCCCTCCCCACTTGCCTAAGCAAAAAGAGCAGTGTGCTGTGATACTGAAGATCAGTGGTGTTGCTGAGGATGAGGAAAGTTTTAATGACAGCTGGTTTTCTTTCCAGGATCCATGATAAACTTATAGAGAAAGAGAGAAAGCCAAAACAGGGCAGGCCCCTCTGAAGCCCACCTCATGTAGAATGTCCCAAATTTAGACAAACATGTAAGAATAGAAACTTCCAGAGCACCTGGGTAGCTCAGTAGTTTAAGTATCTGACTTCAGTTCAGGTCATAATCTCATGGTTCATGAGTTCAAGCCCCACATTGAGCTCTCTGCTGTCAGCACAGAGACTGCTTTGGATCCTCTGTCCCCCTCTCTCTCTGCCCCTCCCCTGCTTGTGCACTATCTCTCTCTCAAAAATAAATAAACATTAGAAAAAAATAAAAAACTTCCTCTACTGACTCTTCTTTCATTGAGTATTCTGATGACACTCAGCTGAACAGAATAGTTGAGGCACATATATCTGGCTTTGAACCATGGATGAAGCATGTAATAAATTTCTATAAATTCAGATGAGAAACTGAAAACAAGGATGAAATGGCTGTGCCCACAATGGTCGATAAGTGACTGTAGTCCTCTGGCCATTACCTCTCTCTAATTGATTAGTCAAGCTCTGTGCCAAGAGCTCAGAGGCAGGTATGACTCAGTGGAGAAATGTGATATCTCAATTCAGACTTACCTAAAAGCCAGTATCACACAGACTACAATGTGTGGATGTGTCCAAAGGATATCAGTTGCAATGCTTATGGCAAATACAATACAAACGAGGTTCTTCATCAAGTAATCAGAACCTAATTCAATAAAATCTACTCATGCAATTCAAAACAGTCTTCTCTGAGGATTTCAGGATGCCCAGGGGCTGCAAGACAAGCCCATCCAAATAGCATTCATGATACTCTCATTTCTCTTCAGATCATAGAAATCTTTTGCCTTTTACCAAGTAGTGTTCATGGCATGTGTACTCCCCTAAAACACCCACTTCTGCGAATATATACAAAATAAGGGTGGAGTTGGATGCAGTGAAAAACCTCAGATAAGTCACAGCAAACTAAAACTGGCTTTTAAGGATCTCAAGCTCAGCAGCAAGATACACACAGAGGTTTTATAATCCTTTGGATGGAACAGGGGAATTCTCCTTTATACTGAAAACACTATTCTGAGCTATTCAGACACAGAGACTGTACATTTTGGCAGGGAACACTGATCTGGGATTTAAAGTCAGAATTATAAGCTCAAAATGAGAGAAAAGATGAACTAAGGCTGACAGAAATAGAATTGTTTTATTCTTCATATTTTCACCAAAATAACAATTACACATCTCAACAGTGATTTTTTTTTATTGGTACCAAACGGATTACTCAGGAACTTTTCATTTTGGTTTACTGAAAACAAGTATAATAATTGTTCAAATAAGAGTACAGAGTTTACAATCAGATAAATACTGGGAAAGCATCAAAGAAAAGCCTATTGCACTGGGAGTCTCTTATGTGCTAAGTGTCACTTATAGTCCCAGAGCCCTCAGCCAAATTCCCCGTGGCCAGGCACTGCTGGGGCTTTGCCTGGGACCTCCAGGGTAATGGTATCTTGTCACAGTTCTCCATCTTTGTTGTGGTCTGCAAATCTCTTTCAACCAACTCTAAACCAGAGGTAAGTCCTGAAGTGAACCATCTGAATAAAAAAGTGGTTACCTCAGAATTCACTCATCATGGCCAAGGGTTCAGGGGAATGGAGGGTACAGGGAACACTGCTGGATGTCTGCATATATGGGGCTCCAGAAGAGAGGTGCAGGTGAGGAATGTTAAAAGAAAACCCAACATACAGAAGAGGGAAGCTCATAGACATAAACAGTAAGAGGATTTCAGAGGATCCAAGCTGAGTCACAAGGCAATGAACTGTGGGTTTAACTCTATGGACAATAGACTTTGAAAACAGAATATTAAAATCTCAGGGCTCTGGTTAAGGTCAGCCCTAAATTAATTCTGTTATTAATCAGCTTTAAGACTCTGAGACTTTGGACAAGTCATTTCACATTGCTGAGGCACAAACTTTTTTCTTTTTAATGGAAGGATAGGACATAAGATTCTAATAACAACTTACATTTATTTGTGTATTCATACAGGTGCTAAGGGATTCACTTGCATGATCTCACTGTGTGTTGAGTGTTATTTTCCCAACTTCATAGGTCACATAACTAGTGTTTGAGCCATGGCTCAATACCAAATATGTCTACTTCAAAAGCTGAGCATTAAACTGTTCCACTACTGCCTCTCAGAGAGAGTCCATGCCATTTATAGCTCAGTAGAATTCTACTGTTTAACCTCATGTTCTGTGAGTTCACAATGTATGAACAGATGTATGGCAGATGTATGAAAAGAGGGACACAGAGGAAACCAAGACATTCATGAACAGGATAATGTCCCCACAACGCATAACTCCTCAGGGGCATGGGTCATCATCCGCATCCAGAGTTTTGCATAACTGATATACTCCAAAGAGCCCCAATGAAGAGGTGTTAAGATGAATCCTCTTGTGTCAATTCTTCATTATGTACTTGACTAATATGTTTAAACCCAAGTAATGTTGGTACCTTAGTTGCAGAGATTAGCTTAAAAGAAGATAATTGAGATGTCAAGGCCTAATGATTGCAGTAAGAGCTATACTTTTGCTAAAAATAAAAATAAAAAACTTAAAGGCCTTTCTTTCCTATTGCATGTGGCTCAGAAGTTGCTGGCTGGCTAAGTAATTCTTAGTATCTTTCAAATCCACAGTTTCCCCTAAGTTAGTGGGCTACCTCTGTTCAATAAGAAAAGATTTAAGACTAACCTGAATATACACATCACTTTAAAAGCTTGTCTAGCTTTTTTATGATACAGGGAAGGTGCTTTTTCACCTCATATGCCACATGATGCAGGCAACAATCTAGATCTATTAAGCACCACCTAGGACTGTGGCTTAGATTAAAGACCTGAAGAATAGCACAAATTTGAAGTTCCCTAGCAGTTCTTATCAGATAGAATTTACTTTATCAGAGGAGTTAAAAACACTTTGACATGAAGATCCACTCTCGCCATTGCTGGTACTTACCTCCATTATAGAGATTACCAAGTTGTCACTATTTGTCTACGTGTGAATATAGTAAGGTCCCCTCTTGCAGGTAAAGCTCCTTGAGGGCAAATCCTAAGAATGACTTGGCAAAGCAAAACCTTAGCACAGCCCGCAGATGCATGGCCCAGTCACAACTCCACAAAACTTCAGTTGTGAGTCAGGGAAGGAGCAAGTCACAAATCTTAGCAAGATACAAAATGATCTGGAGCCTGAGTGTTTTGTTTTTTTTTTTTTAAAGAGGCAAGAGATACTGAGATATTGCATAATCAAATAAAAGTGGGAAATTCTACATTAAAACAAAGTTAATTGTTTTGTTCCATTTTAGGACTCCCCAGGGACTATAACATATTAATATTCGCTGTGAATCTCCAGGAAGAGAAAAAGAGTTCCATGTTTCCCAAACTTATTTAACCTTGGAACCCTACTTTCAAATATCATTTCTCAGAACCAATATCCTACTGTATACAATTTCAGAACTGTAACACTAAAGATTCCCAAAGCCCTTCAAGCAGTAATATTCTGAAATTTTACCTTATGAGTCTCTTTTTCTTTCTTCTAATCCTAGTGGGAATGTCCACTTAAGATGCTATATACCCAAACCCTTTATAAACTTCAAAATGCTAAATTAATTGTTAGTTATTACATATAAGGGCAAGACCTAGGGGAGATGGAGCAGATTGTTCCGTCATCATGCTTTTCTCTTAAGAAACCCTGAGAGCATGGGCAGCAAACAATCTCCACTAGAAAATCTCTGTTCTGACCTTCAAACTTGTTTAAAAAAAAAACACACACACAACAACAAAAAAACATGCTTAATGACATACTTAGAAAATAAATTCTAGAAGTCTGGCACCATTTGTTTAAAAAAAAATAACAAAATCCTTTGTTTTGTGTGAATAGTGTTGTAACTAATTAAGGGGGAAATCAGCTGCCAGGTTACATGAAAAGACAAGGCCTGATTCCCCTGACATCTTCTTTGCATCCACGAGAAGCAAGCTGATGGTCTGCTGCCTGTGTGTTCAGCTTAGCCTCCGCTGACTGGGACTCATTAGCCAAGGGTAACAAATATGTAACCAATGCTTTTTCCAGATATTCCACCACAAACCAAGTACCACGGTGTCCGTCCCTTGCCTCGAAGGCCTGGGTCTGAGCCATTCAAGATGCTCCCTCCAGCTCAGCCTGAAGCATGGGATTTCCATTAGATGGAGTTCCTTACATCCATGCAGGCACTGCTGCGGTATAAATGTTACTCCTTTCTTCGTGGAAAGGTGGAAAGGAGATGAACATGCTAATAAACTGCTACTTTAACTTCTTAATTTTAATGTTTAATAAACAACTTCTTATTCTACTTTAATTTTCCTAAGGCCAAGTCAACATACAGTTCAAGTGGCTCTGGGAATTAAATAAATATTACAGAAGCTTGTTCTCCAAATGGGAGTTTGTCCTGTTGTGTGATTTAAGCTTATTCACAAGCAACATTAGCCAGAAGTACCTCAAAATGGCTTTTGCCCTGTGGGACCCAGGATAATGGGATGTCCATGCAGACATTAGAGGCCTGAGTGAACATACAAAGCCACATGCAGCCAAGAGCATGGTCTAAATTTCACTGCTCTGGAACAAGGCTACCAGCACACATAGGGTCAAGCTGGGCAAGGCACCTTCTCACCGTGTGTGATGCCCTCCCCAGCTCTCCCTACGTTGCTGTTGTAACTCTCCTTTAGGTCAGAGACCAGTAACAGTTCTACTATCCTTTGGAGGCTGCTGTTAAAATACACCAGTGTATCCTACCTCACATTCACTTATCAGGTGAGAGCAAAACTCTTGACAGAACTGAGAAAATGAGACCATGTCTAAGGAACAGGATTGCAAGGAGTCAGATGGGGCCTTGACAGGATGTGGGGGACAGAGAATGGCAGAATCTCTACCCAAGGGCTACCAGCAGGACATTCATTTTCTAGGAGACCTGACCAACCAGAGATGGAGGGGAGGAGTTAGAGAAGGAAGAATTCAAGGAAGAATTCCAAAAGGGAGCCCAGAAGAAAAATAAGGCAAGCCAGTTTCACTACTGCTATAAGGGCACGCCAGTATGCCCTCCTAGCAAGTTGGGCCCATGTCCCCAACATGTTATACTGAGAATTTTTCTAGTCAAACAAGAAGTTATCCACACTCTCAAAATAAGAAGCAAAACAGAGAAAATGCTTAAAAGAGTGAACCTAAATTACTTTCACAATTTAGCTCCTCCATTTGCCCTGGAGCAAAAATTGGTGAGATTTTAAAGAGACAGACACAAAAATATGTGTTGTTGTTGCTGTTGTTGTTGTTGTTTTCTCAACAACTAGAGGTCCCATTCCCCAGAGCTTCAGCCAGTCCAGTTCAAGGAGAAATTCATCTACCAGGGAAAGTGACTTAGTTGGGCCCTAAAAGAGAGAGGAAGGGCAACATAAACAGGACTAGCCTCCTGCATTTGGCTAAGAGAGAGGTGACAATTCAAGTTTAGAAAACATCATTGCAAGAAATCAGTCAAGTGGGAAAAAACACTGAGGACCCAGAAACTTCTAGTAAATTCATTGAGAGGAAGGGAAATGAACAACTGAGCTAAGTAGCCTCGCTCTCCTCCAGCTGAGACAACCTTCTCAAATATCCCCCCTCATCTTCAGTGGTGAGAACTCCAAACCTTGGCAGTTCTGTAGTTTTGCCACAAGCTTTATTCTTGAGAAGCCAAGAGCAACAGAAAACCTATCTGCACGTTTTCCTTTTTTTTTTAATTTAAATTTTAGCATGTATTTATTTATTTATTTATTTATTTATTTATTTATTTATGAGAAAGAGACCCTTGAATTCCCTTCATGGAAATTTTGTAAGGATAAACAAGGCAAAGTAGGCTTAAAAATAGGTGTTTTAGGGGCACCTGGGTGGCTCAGTCAGTTAAACGTCCGACTTCGACTCAGGTCATGATCTCACAGTTCGTGGGCTCGAGTCCCGCATCGGGCTCTGTGCTGACAGCTCAGAGCCTGGAGCCTGCTTCAGATTCTGTCTCTCCCTCTCTGCCCCTACCCCACTCACGCTTTATCTCTCAAAAATAATAAATAAACATTAAAAAATTTTTAAAAAAGATATGTGTTTTTGTTTTTTTTTAATTTTTTTTTAATGTTTTTATTTATTTTTGAGACAGAGAGAGACAGAGCATGAGCAGGGGAGGGGCAGAGAGAGAGGGAGACACAGAATCCGAAGCAGGCTCCAGGCTCTGAGCTGTCAGCACAGAGCCCGATGCAGGGCTCAAACCCATGAACCGTGAGATCGTGACCTGAGCTGAAGTCGGATGCTCAACCGACTGAGCCACCCAGGCGCCCCAAGATATGTGTTTTTTAAAAAAATCAGACTTCCCTACATCCAGGATATTCAACCTGAACTTCAGTTAAAGTTCAATATATATACACATAAAACAAATCAAGAGTCTTTACTACTGGATTGACAGAAACCTTAAAGGAACTGAAATGTATGACCTTAGAGGAAACCCAAGGCTACTTAAATAAGCCTCATTTTAATGAACCACAGCATAGCTGACTGTTGATGCACCCTCAAAACTTCATATTTATACTCCTGTCTGCTAGTAGAATAGGTGGCTGGGCTTTTGTTTTGCTTTATCCAAGTGGAATGCATTTCTCCAGGAGCACAGCATATCTCAGACCTGGGTCTGGATGGAACCCAAGGAATGTAAGATCAGAGAATGCCTGAAGTTACCAGATAATGGCCAACAGGCAATGAAGCTTTTGATTTTGTAAAATAAGGAATTGGACTAGATGAACTCTAAGAGTCTTCCAGCTCGAACATTCTGTGATTCTATGATTCCACCCCACATTCCATATTCATTGACAAACAAGGAAAATCTGATCTGGACTAGTGGTTTTTGAAACCTCATGATTCCATGAAACACCAGGAAAGTGTGGTCATACCAGACATATTTAATTTGTATGTATTTCACCATTGCTGAGACCTCTCCAAACATTAAATTGGAGATAGGGTTCAAGGGCATTTGAGAAAAAAATTAACAGAAAGATTCTGGCTACTGGGTTTGTGTTATATTAACCTATGGGGGGGGGGGAAGTACAGTTATAAGACATTCTTGTAACAGGTGACTATAATCCTAATGGCTTAAATCAGCTCTATACTGGAAAACTCTATGAGGAGAGGGAAGTTTCTGAGGGAAGAGTTTGGAAAGAGAGCTCGGATGGTCAGTCAGTCTGGAAATTTTGTCCAGCTATTATTAGTGATATTTTTAGGTGAGGCTCACCATATACTAGGAAAAATAAAATGACTTTGTTTATTAAACAATAAAATATACTTGGATAATACATTACACACCCATTTTTTTAAAATTAAGCTTTAGTCAGGGATGCCTGGCTCAGTTGGTTAAGCATCCAACTTTGGCTCAGGTCATGATCTCGCAGTTTGTGAGTTCCAGCCCCATGTTGGCTCTGTGCTGACAGCTCAGAGCCTGGCGCCTGCTTTGGATTCTGTGTCTGCCTCTCTCTCTGCCCCTCACTCATTCACTCTTTTAGTGAACATAGATCTTTCAGGCAACATATATATAAATGGTTCTTATTTGGGTTTTGTTTTGTATCCATTCAGCCACTCTGTGTCTTTTGATTGTGGAATTTAGTCCACTGACATTTAAATTAATTATTGATAGGTATGTATCTATTGACATTTTGTTAATTGTTTTCTGGCCATTTTGTAGTCCCTTTGTTCTTTTCTTCATCTCTTAGTCCCTTCTTTGGGATTTAATGACTTCCTTTAGTGATACCCTAGATTCCTTTCTCACTATCTTTCATATATCTACTACAGATTGCTGCTTGTTGGTTACCATGAAGATTACATATAATTTATATCTATAGCCATATATTTTAAGTTGATAACAACTTAAATTTAAACATAGTCTAAAGATCTATACTTTTATTCCCCTTACATTTATGTTTTTGATGTCACATTTTCTTTTTATCCTTTTTTTAAAGTTTATTTATTTTGAGACAGAGAGAGAGCGCGCATGTGCACACAAGTGGGGGAGGGGCAGAGACAGAGGGAGAGAGAGAGAATCCCCAGCAGGCTCTGCACTGCCAGTTGCGATGCAGGGCTCCAACTGTGAGATCATGACCTGAGCCGAAGTCAGATGCTTGACTAAGCCACCCAGATGCCCCTCTTTTTATCTTTTTTTTTAAAGACTTTATTTTTAAGTAATCTCCACACCCAACATGGGGCTGAAACTTACAAACCAGAGATCAAGAGTTCCATACTCTACCAACTGAGCCAGACATGCATCTCTCTTTTCATGTCTTTATCTCTTAATTAATTATTGTATTCACAGTTATTTTTATGACGTGTCATTTACACCTCATACTAGCCCTATAGGTAATTAAGCCACTACCTTTACTATATACTGTATTTACTTTTTCCAGTGAGATTCATATTTTCATATGTTTTCTTGTTACTAATTCGTGCCCTCCCTTTTCAGTTTAAAGAAGTCCCTTTAACATTTCTAAAGAAGCCAGTTTAGAGATGACAAACTCCTTTGGCTTTTTCTTGTCTGGAAAACTCTTAATATCTCTTAATTCTGAGTACTTTTGCTGTGTAGGGTATTCAAGGTTGGAAGTTTTCTCTTTCAGCACTTTGAAAAAAGTGCCACTCCCTCGTGGACTGCAAAGTTTCTGCAGAAAAATATGTTCATAGTCCTATAGGGATTCCTTTGTATGTAACAAGGTATTGTTTCTCTTGCTACTTTTACGATTCTCTCTTTGGTTTTAATTTTTGACATTTTAATTATAATGTGTCTTGTGAGTATCTTTCAGTTTACCTTATTTGGAACTGTCTAGGCTTTTTGGACCTGGATGTCTGTTGCTTATCTCAGATGAGGGAAGTTTTCAGCCATTATTTTTTCAAATAATGTTTCTGGCCCTTTTTCTCTCTCTTCTTCTGGAAATCCTATAATATGAATGTCTGTCTGATTTTGTCCCTAAGTCTCTTAAGCTATCTTCACTACTTTCCATTCTTTTTTCTTTTTTGCTCCAATTAGGTTCATTTACTCTGTCTTGAAGTTCACTTATTCCTTTCTTCATTTTCATCTATACTATCATTGAACCTCTTCAGAATATTTTCAGTTGAATTATTGCATTCTTCAGTTCTTTAACTTCTGTTTGGCACTTTCTTATATTTTCTCTTTGTTGAAGTTCTTGCCATGTTCATTTATTCTTTTCCTGAAATCTTTATGACCATTTCTTTGAACTCCTTAAATCAGGTACATTACTTTTCCCCATTTCTCAGATTCTCCCCCACCTTCTGATGTTTTATCTTATTCTTACATTTAGAATATATTCCTGTGTTTCTTCATTTTGCTTTTTCTGTGTTTGTTTCCATGCATTACAGGAAACAGCCATCTCTGCCACTCTTGAAGAGCTGTGCAGAATATGAAACTTACTGTTCAACCCTGCTCTAGCTCTTGGTTATCTCTCAAATCTTCGTGATTGTCCAGCAGCCTGTTTAATTTTTAATAGCTCCCAATAATTGAGGCTGTGCCAAGACCAGCCAGTGTCCCAAAGGAGACGATTGGTCAACATTTGGATTCAGACTGATTGGAAGCCAGACCCTTAGGCATCAGCTTTTAAAGAATGCAAATATACACAACCCTGTAGGACTGCAAACATTAGCCCCAGTGGCTCCCCAAATCAAGCAAACTGGAGATGTCTCCTGGGCAGCAGTCACTGGGAGAATTCAGTAAATCATAGTAAGACAGAGGGACAATGCAAAGATTACATTCATGAGCCTGTGTCCCCTGAGAGCACCTCCATAGCCTCTAGATGTGTGCCACACCTGAAGTCTGCCCCTAAAGCTGAAGCTCCAGTTGTAGCAAGCAGGCTTCTTTCATGGAAAGGCTAGAGATGTGTATCAGTCTGCTACCTGTGCAGTGCCCTGGGGGTGATACTCTGCCAAGAACTCTCTTTGATTGTTAGAGACTCATGGGACCCAAGAACACAAGCCCCCTTGTTTTCCAAAGCCAGGTGATCAAGGGGCATCCCCTGACATTCTTGAAACCGCCACGACTCTGGGAGATACTTATGCTCTGGAGAACAGCAGAGGGATAGTGTGAAGATGGTGCCACCAGTTGGACAAGGCAGAGGGGGAATGCAAAGATGGTACTCACTCAAAAAACGAAAGAGGAAAAAAAAAGGAAATAAAGAAAAAGGAGAAAAAAAAGAATGAAAGAAATAAAATAAAGAAAGAAAGAAGAAAAAGTATGGCATTTGCCAGCTTTAGCAAAGCAGAGAGACAGGAAGAAGATGTCACCACCAGCCTCCACACCTGGAAAATATCCTAGCAGCATCCCTGCCCCTTAGATCAATGCTTCAAAATTAGGAGAGGAGTCTCTTTCACATAAAATCTGGGTACTTTTCAAAGAGTTGCTTCTCGACTGGGCCCTGGGGTGAGTGAGTCTGTGTGCTGACCCTTCAAGGGATGTTCCTTAGTTTGCCATAACCCCATGGGTCTATTGAAATGAGCCCCACTGGTATTCAAAGCCAGATGCTTTGGGTGCTTATCTCTCAGGTGCTTGTCTTAAAAGTTAGGGTGCCCATGTACAGTATGAACCTTTTGCTCATCAGGAGAAGTTTGGATGCATTTTGAGACTCCCCCCATGACCCTTTGTGAGTCACCATACCAAGGGTGGGGTTTATGGTGAGTATGTGGCTTAGCCTTTCCTACCTACTTTGATGTGGTTTCCCTCCTATTTGTCCAATGTGAAGATGCTCCTTTAAAAGAAGGCATTCAAGAATAAGCCAGATTATCTCTTAGAGAGAGTGTGTATGTAAAGGAGACTTTAAAATGCAATGAATATATGTATCAAATAACTATGAAGGTCTTATCCAATCCAATGAGTATATGTTTTAGTGATCATATGGTACTTGTTTGAACTTTCATTTTTCTAAAACTTAAAAAAAAAAAGGAAAATTAACAAATATGCAGAGGGAAATAGGACCCATAACTACAAAAGAATATTTGGAATCAATTTGGAAATGTTTCCAAGAGGTTGCATTTGAACAGTTTGAGTTGTTTTTGAATTTTGTGTCAAATTGAAAATTAGATTTTAAGATTTTATGAGTTGCAGAGATATTAAATTTTTTACATTGTTTCTTACACTTGACATTTATAAGAAATCATAAGCAATTGAATGAAAGTAATAAACAAACATCATGTTAAGTAAGGCAAGAATTTTTGATTAGATATAGTGGGAGCCTTTCAGAGTTTTGGTGAAATTAAAGAGAAAATAAATTAACATTTGAAAGGGAAATGAAAAGAGTGTACTATATAGTGGGCTCAGTATTGGCCAATATAGTAATAATTTCCAGAATAATCAGTGGGGAATTAAGATGAATAAGAATTATCTTAAATTATGTAATAGGCTGCATACAATACAAGATAATAAATTTAAATAACAAAGAAAATTTATGGGGCTAAAACTGAGCAACAGAAACACATAGAACTGCCTGGTGAGGAAACTGAAAACAATCAAAATCTCATTAATAACAATCACATGTCTTCTCTAAAAAAAGGATCAGCACTAAGTACTGTCAGGAAATCATCCCAGAATCAGTTTACTCTGGGTTCATAGAGTTCACCCAGTTAATGGCTAAAAACAATCAATTCAGAAGCTGAAAAGTTCACATGCTCTGGGGGGTGGAAAATGACAGTGCCAGACACAAAGAGAAGATGATAATAAGTTGAATTAAAATTTTCCAGGCTTTCTCTATGATTCTTGGCAACATAATCAACATCATTTAGCACAATAACATGTTGTGTGATATATAACATCCAGATGTATGCATAGATATACATATATCTATATTATAAACATATATATACATATACTTTTTTTTCCTGTCATTCCCTTTTCCTTTCCCCTTATCACTCAAGTCTACACTGGGAATAAAAATGGAGAATTTGCACATATATATGTACATTTCAAGTAATTAGATTTATTTATCAGTTTTTAGCATTTAAATAATACCATGACTAGGATTTTGTAGTCATACAGTAGACTACCATGCCAATGGTTTCCTACCCATCAAAGGGACAAGAAAGAATGGGAGAACCCTAGATATCCATCACAATGGTTAAAGGGAAGAGGAAAAGGGGCCAAGAAAGGGCACAAGGTGAAGTTGTTAGAAAATACCCTTAGACAAACTCCACTTTTCCTCTCACTTTTGGTTCAGGAGATCTGGCTTTCATAATGACATTCCCAAGCCATCTAGCACAATGCAACATGGTGGAGGTGATTTTACTTTAATGATGATCAAAGTAAATTTAAAAATCATTAAACAATGGCTTGCTCTCCTCATTTCAGGTTGTCTTAAGGCACATACTAAAGAAACTCCCTCCAGTTGATTAAGTCTTTTGTTTTTAAGAAAACCCCCAAAATGGCCTTTTCATCAAAGTACATGTTTTGAAGTACATTATAGAAGTGACTTCATGTGGCTTTCTATAAAAGATTCTCACAAATAATACCTCCTCCTTGAAGCCTCCTCTGATTCCCCAAATCTGCTCCCCAGTCTTCACTCTTCATGTTCCTTTATGGCTCTGTAAGTCCCTCTCTTAGCACTTCCTTTATTCTAGTGAATCATTCAAATTCATCACTCCAGTTAGATAGCAAGCTTTTACATTCCCAGCATCTAGCCCAATACTTGGCACAATAATGGCATTTGATAACACTTGGATACATGAATGACAAAATACTAAAAAATTTATTACATTTTAAGTGCATGTTCCTTGACTATCTCCTTAGACTATGAGCTCTTTGGCAAATACATTTAATTATAGAACCAGGCTGCCCAAGGTATCTCCTTTGGAATATATGGAATTATTTTCCCTCATAACTTAGACATTTTAAAATCTGTTACCTAACCCTTAATAAATAGTAGTTGGTAATTCTACACCACCAGAAAGATAGATTAAATAACTTATTTAAAATTTTCCTTCTTTACAAACCATTTCAGAAGCACTAACAAATAAATATTATACTAGCAATTTAGGCGGCAGTTATAATGTCTTCTTTGTCATCATTGCCTTCATTTCATTCTTGTAAAAATGTCAGTGTGTTTAGGGAGGTCCCAGGGAAATGAACCAAACTAATTTAGTCAGAACAACTGACTCCACATCCTTTTAGTCTGCAGACCAACGTAGAAACCATTTCCCTCCTGCAAGGAGCCTGTTTTTGCCAAATCAAACAGCAAGCACAAAAGCAAATGGAGTGGGTTCTCTGGCTCAGTCTCCTACCTTTGATTGGCAATAGGCATTTTCTCCCTCCTTCTTATGCCCTTCACAAGATGCTCAGTGATCACCCCTGGAAGTTCCAAGTACTTTGACAAGTGCTCATGGAGGCCAGCTGGAATTCTTTTGAGGGGTTTAAATTTCTCCACCCTACCACCTAGTCATGAAGAAATTCAGAAGTTATGAAAGTTCTAGAATCAATGGCTTCTTTTTTATAAAAAAGAATATCCTACCATGCAACCACTGACCAAAATAGCGTATACTTTAAGCACTAGTGAATGTCAATGTTTACTTTGGGATAGTACTGAACATTTTAAGTCCTTGTAGTAGGCTCCAATGTGTATGCAACAACTCAGATATATCCTACACCTTTTGCCATCATCTATAACTTATCTTTTTTTTTTTATTGTTTATTTATTTATGAGAGACAGAGAGACAGAGCACAAGAAGGGGAGGGGTAGAGAGCAAGGGAATCACAGAATCTAAAGCAGGCTCCAGTCTCTAAGCTGTCAGCACAGAGCCTGAAGTGGGGCTTGAACCCACGAAGTTGGACTGAGCACTTAATGTACTAAGCCATGCAGGTGCCCCTATAACTTATGAACTCCTATTAACGCAGGGGTAAAAAACCCTTCTCTTCCAAATTAAAATTATTTCGCTGGGTTAATTCAGTAAACTTTAAGTTTCTTCCTTCTCTAGGGGTTCCCCCACCCCAACTCCACCTTCCAAAGTTGGCACCTAGGTACAGGAGATGCTTCCATATCCTTCACTATTATTTTCTTCCCTCTCTAGCACATGTGGTTGGTCCTGCCAACCACTAGTCTTGCCCCTAGGAATGCTTCCATGATATTTGTTGAGATTAAATTGATCCCCGGCATATCATCAGTTTAACAACATCTGCTGATTTCTTGTCCTGATTCAGTGCTTAGGTGTCTCCTACTCAAGCATATACAAGTATTTATATTGCCTAAAGGCCAAACCTAACCTACAGGTTACCAGCACATCAGGTCTAGCCTATCTGACTTGACACTGAACCATTTTAAAATGCTTACCTGGTTGGCACCATAATGCTTCGGCATATACAGAAAGAAACAATTTATCTAAGGGCTGGCTTCAATATTGTCTGAGAAGTAAGGAGCAAGCCCCCTGCACAGGCAGCTTCCAAAAATTATCTATGAATTTCTACTTCTCACTTCCACTTCTTGGGATTTTCTCCAAGAGAATTACACTAGGACAATAAAATTTGACTTCTTGTTTCTCTTTCTTCTACCTTCCAGTCTCCATGGGAAAACAAAACAAAACCAAAAAACAAACCTAAGTACCCTAATGGGAACTTTCCTTACAACAGACTTCAGCATTTATATACTTATATGACTTATAATAAAACTCTATGAAGCAAGTGTGCCAGGCTTGGTTTTTGATATTTATAGTGAGGGAAAACTGAAAATTTAATAAATTCTTTTATTTCTCAAGAAAACTAGATTTCAAAACCAGTCTATTACTATGGACTCAAAAAGTCATCTTAGGGACTCATTCCCAGGGCAAAAAAACTTCATGGTTTAATCTTACAGGAGAGCTTCATGAAAATATAGTTTAAAAAAGAATGAAAAAAAAATGAACTCAAAATGGACTGAAGACCTAAATGTGAGACCTGAAACCATAAAAATCCTTAAAGAGAGCACAGGCAGTAATCTCTCTCACACTAGCTGTAGCAAAATTTTCCTAGACATGTCTCCTGAGGCAAAGAAATAAAAGCAAAAATAAACTACTGGGGCTACATCAAAATAAAAGTTTCTCCATAGCAAAGTAAACAATCAACAAAACTAAAAAGGTAACCTACTGAATGGGAGAAGATATTTGTAAATGATATATCTGATAAAAGGTTAGTATCCAAAATACATAAAGAGCTGACACAACTTAATACCCAAAAAACAAATAATACAATTAAAAATGGGCAGAAGACATGAATAGACATTTCTCCAAAGAAGACACAAAAATAGCCAACAGACACATAAGAAGATGCTCAACATCACTCATCATCAGGGAAATGCAAATCAAAACTAGAATGAGATATCACCTCATATCTGTCAGAATAGCAAAAATCAAAAAACATAAGAAACAAGAAATGTTGTTAAGGATGTGGAGAAAAAGGAACCTTCTTGCAACGTTGGTGGAAATGCATATTGGTTCGGCCACTGTGGAAAACAGTATGGAGGTTCCTCAAAAAATTAAAAATACAACTACCTTATGACACCATAATTGCACTACAGGGTATTTACCAAAATATCCAAAAATGCTAATTCAAAGTGATATATGCACCCTTATGTTTACTGCAGCATTATTTGCTTCCATAGCCAAACTATGGAAGCAGCCCAAATGTCCATTGATACATGAATGAAGAAGATAGATAGATAGATACATAGATAGATAGATACACACACACACACACACACACACACACACACACACACACACACACACACACCAGAATATTATTCAGCCATAAAAAAGAATGAAATCTTGCATTTGTAACAACATGGATATAGCTAGAGAGTATAATGATAAGTGAAATAAGTCAGTCAAAGAAAGAAAAATACCATATTATCTCACTCTTATGCAGAATAAGAAATAAAACAAATGAGTAAAAGAAAAGACAAACCAAGAAATAGATTCTTAACTATAGAGAACTGATGGTTACTAGAGGGAAGGGAGATGGGAGGCGATGGGGGAAAATAGAGAGTGGGGATTAAAGAGTACACTTATGATGAAAAAAACCCCAAAAAGAATGATAAAATACAATGGTTACACATTTTCAAAATATTGACACACTTTTAGATATCTCCCTGATAAAATGAGAAACAACAGAAGTTTTATATTAAACCATACCTTTATTCTCTACAATGTGGTCTACTCTAGACAGTTGATGAAAATGAGGTAAAGGAAGGCTTGAAAAACTCAAAATAAACATAAATAATTTCCCTAAAAGCATTTGGATGTGATGCTCTAAAGTAAAACTTGCAATTTAAGAAATAAACCCAACTAATAAGTGTAGGGTCTGCCATATGGCAGGCACTGGAGATAAAGAAATGAATAAAGATCACAGCCATAATCATAGTCATTTTCATACTTGTTCCCTGATATTATACTTTTATCCTTTTTCCAACTCTCTCTCTTCTTTCCTCCCTCTCTCTCTCTCTCTCTCTCTCTCTCTCTCTCTCTCTCACACACACACACACACACACACACATCTACATCCAATACTAATTGAAAGGCAATGACAGTACCTTGCTGTTTTTTAATTGTTATGACAAACATTGTGACAAAAAGAGGTAGCTTTTATAACCACATATATAGAAAATAAAATTGAAATCCAATAAGTTTAGGCAATCTACCTAAAGTCACCCAACTTATAAGTAATAAGTTGAGACTTAAACCTAACTCCCCTAACATTTGGTTTACTATTTCTTCCATGCACTGTTTTGCATCTCCTTGGTATGGGAATCTGTCCAAGGATAGTATACTTATCCCCTAAGGGGTGAAGAAACCTGGTGCTAGAATAGTTAGGGAATTTACAGAGACAAAGTTAGATACTCTATTCCAGTATATTCTGCATACTGCTGCCTGCCAGGTTGGACACTTGTTTGCTAGTATTTTTTATACTAAGAGGACCTCTGTATTTGAGCTGGACACCTGTACTCCCCATTCCCTTTCTTTGCCTCAGACAAGGGGAAGTGGAGGCAAGCAGTCATAGCCCATGTGGACTATCTCTAGGACAAGTCTTAGGGATGGTGAAACAACAGGATAGAATGGTCCTGGAGCTCTCCCTCTGTCAAACCAATCTACCAGTCTGGATTACTTAAGCCTAGACTGTTAATAGACTAAGAAATAAATTTTAATCTTACTTAAGTCACCTTCATTTTTTGGTTGTCTTAGACCAGCTGAATCTATACTTTTACTAATATGTATATTTTCCAAAATCACTCTTTAGCATATGTTCGTATGTAACCACTGACAGTTCTCCATTGCTTACAGAATGAAATCCAAACCTGTCCTTCAAGGGCTTTCACAATTTGGCTCCCACCTACCTTCCCTACATTATTTCCACTATTTCGCTTCATTCCAGCCAGACTGACGGATTCACGGTTTGTTGAACATTCCTCCACTATCCCTCCTCCCCAAAAACTCTTCAATGAACTCTATTTCATTGAAAAAGAGAAGGCAGAGAAGGAGATTTGAGGAAGGAGGAAGAAAAGGAGAAGGAAGAGAAGAAGGATGTAAGAATAAAAAGGAGAAACAAAAAGTTGGAAATGGGTGACTCTTGTGTTTTGTTAATGTTGATAATGATGGAGATGATGGTAGAGGTGACTGATTTCAGAAAAGAACCTGTAAAACTAAGAAAGAATTGAAGAAAGCTCTGTGGCCATCAGCGTGTCTTGTACCTTTCATGAACTTTTTCTTTGATTGTTTATTATTTATTCCTTGGGAAAGCAATTAGGCAAATGAGAAACATTAAGAAATTGGTTTCCATTCATTGACTGAGCTATTTTCTCCTCATGCAGAGTAATATGAATAAACCACAAATTAATTTTCTACCAATGTTGCCAAAGTGTCTTAGAGCATTTTAGGATATTCAAACTGGCTATTTGAAACTGTATTTATTTTTCAGGGCAGTCATATTGAAAGTAAAATTCCCAGCATATTGGTATATTGGAAAGGAATGCCATTCTGTTTTCACTTAGGACTCTGTGTTGTTTTCCCTGATATAAAATAACAGCTGTATCTAGGCAGCATCTTAAATAACTCCTACTTTATATGAAATACTGAAAAAGAGAATATTTGTAGGGAGAATTAGTAAAAGGGTCCTATAAAAAAGTGTAAATTCATTTAAAGGAAGACTATATGAAGTGATGGTTAACTAAATGCTATAAACGTCAACCACAGTGTAAATAAGACTGAACCATTGCTATTTTTTCTCTGACTTCAAGTTTCCAAGTCTTTATTCCCAAAATTGTATTTCTAAGTACTTCCAATGTTCTTGAAGCATGTAAAAATGTGCCTTCATGGTGATTACTATATTGAAAGACGTTTTGTCGAGTATCACCCAATAGCAATGGTAACAAGTGTCTACCATAGTAGCTGAGAAAAGTGCTTTGTACACACACACACACACACACACACACACACAGTTTCTCTTGTCAAGCACTGCACCCAAAGTAACTACATGTACAATCTCCTTGGTACCAGATTTAGCCTGAGGATAAATTTAGCCAGAAGATATTGTGAGCCAGCTTGAGGGAGAGCCAGGGTGATCCTCTTGCTCTCAGTGACCAGGAAAAGGGCAAGCCCTCTAAAGAGCAGGGCTCAGCCTGTATGTTTTGTTGTGTAGATAATAAAGTCTGTCACAATACCTTTAAACTAGGTTGTCTGCATTCCACTCAAATGTAGTACCATCGAAAATAGACTCAAGTCTGCTTTGGATTTGTTTTCCAGGCCCACTACATTCTACCGGTGATTTACTGAGATATAAATCAGAGATACAAATACCTGACACTCCCTAATTTACAAGGCTAAAATTATGAATCATTATTTAATACCAACAACTCTTGCTATGTTTCACAAGATTCTTTTATAATAATAACATCTTACATTTGTATCACATTTTATAGTTTCACATTCATTATTTCAAAATGCAGTGTGTTGCTCCTTTGTGATTGCCTTGATAGGTTCTTGGGAAATGTGTGATTTCATGTTGCCAATGTTTTTATTTAATACACATTTTATTCAACAAGCACTAATTGAGCACCTACTATCTTCCAAGCCCATGTCACACTCTAAACATATCTACTAAATTTAACCAAAATGTTTTTCCATTACAACCTTAGACAAGTGGATCCATTATATTATAAATCTCATGTCTATCAGATTAATAAAATACATTTCTCTATATGACATTTCCAGTAAAAGGAAGGAGGTTAAGAATATATCTAGATCAATTAAGATTTGGATGACTAAAATTTTTTATAAGGTTCTAGAAATTGAGGTAAGTTTTTGGGCTTTTCTGCTTAAGGCAGCTGCCCATTTGCAATCACCAAATATGCCATAGAAGAGCTCTGATGTCATGTTCAATGTAGATTAGCAAAAATTGTATACCAACATGGGATAAGCAACATTGCCTTCTTTTATAGTAGGGAGTATTCTCCTCTAATACTACGGGTTTGCGTAAATCTGTGGATGGTTCCCACAGCCGGAAGCTATCCTTATGTGCCCTCAGCTTTTCTAACTCCTTGCTGCCCACTGTTCTTGTTCCAGTCACGCCTTAATGTCTTTCAGCCAACTTTTGTCTCCCAGTTGACCCCGTCCCTGGAATACACCCTAATCTCATCTTTTGCTCCCAGATAATCTGCTCTTCACCATAGACAGTACGTCCAAACAACTCCAATTTGTATTCCATGACCTTTCCAACAACCCACACACCCTCTTAAATGAATGTTTTACTCATATAATCATGATGCTTTTGTTTCCCTAGGATTCTCTGTATTAGATACTTTAGAGAGCACTACCCTGGTTTTTAAATCATAGGCTTAAGGGCTAAGATTTATTGGATGCTTGCGTTGTGGTAGGTACCATGATAGAAATCTCATTTAAGCTCTATTACAATTTTGGAGGTCCATACTAACCCCACAATATGAATGAGAAAACATCCTCAGAAAGTTAAATGACTTGCTCAAGTGGATTCCTCACGGTGGATCAAAAGTAGACTTTAACCTACATCTCTCAGATTCAGCATCATTTATGGTGCAGCCAGAGCACCAATTCCTGTACCCAGTAATTTAATAGAGGGAGTTTTCTAAGGGATACTTGTCACAAAGATATTAGAAGAGCCCAAACAGAAAACATGGGAGGGAAGGAAACCAGGAATTTCTAATACAAGAGGCCGCAATTATCCCCAGAGTTGGATGGGCAAAGGGAGGAACTGATGTCTCCAAAACTCAGAAGAAGACACGTAGAAGCTGAAACCCAGCAGGCTCAGACAGTGGGAGTTGGGGCCGAAGAGCAAGCTGTCTGGCAGGAGCTGGAGCATCAGAACAGTCACTACTAAAGATATCCTCGAAGCAGAGAGAGGTAGAGGTAAGTACCCTGGTTATTCCTTGCTCTATCCCTCCTATTTGTTGCCCGTGTCTTCCAGTTCCATTCCCAGGGCAAAGCTGAATGGTAAAGTTTTGGGAATAACAAGAACAGCTTCTTACTAACACAGAGAAGGGAGCAGAGGAAGGACAGGAAATGGATTTGACAATAAGCAGGCAACTGGTTCCAAAGCCCACACTAACTTCACTAAGACACAACTGCTACCCTCTGTCATTTGCATCCCATGTGATAACTGAGTGCAGCCTGTGGTTGTGACAGACAAATCATCCATCTGTCCATTGGTTAATGCCCGTGTCTCCTCCTAAGCACTGCCAAGCAACTCACACAGCCACTAGAACATAGTGAATACTCAGTGACTAATCGTCTGCTTTTTTCTCTCAAATGTTGACTAAGCCAATCAAATTATCTATAGCAACGATAGTATAAACATAAGACATGGATATCTTATGATACAGAAGTAATTCTCATGATAAAACGAAGATATGAGAACAGTATAATTTTTCAATGTTGGCCTTTAGTGACATTATTTTAACTTTGTTGCTAAATCAGTTCCACGGCTCCAGTGACTACAGGTTTACCATGCAGCCAAAAAAGCTGTCGGGGTAGCCTGGGAGGCCTTCAGAAAGCCGATTGTCATTTACGACCTAGCCCCAACTTCTCTCCTCTGAAGAGAAGAAAATGCCAATACCACTTTAATGCTGTCAAAAGTCCCTCGCTCAGCTTCTTAGTTATACCAGTTGATATTATTGTTGGAATTCATTACTTCTCAAGTGTCCCCTATTTAATCTATTTCACATTCATAAGGAGTATGTAATCCAAAACCAGCACAGACTCAATTATACTCATTACTTGATCTTAAAAGTAATTCCCTAACATATGGAAGAAGGAACATTTTGGGAAAATGTCAATGGGTCTGGAGCATCAGAGTGACAACGTTCCCAATGCTGGATACTCATCCAAACATATTTAATCCCCTTCATTATAAAAATTACAAGAGAAATTTCTTAAGAACCATCTTACTAGCAGAATTCTAGGTATTTCCTGTTCCCAAGGGCAGAGAAATATTGCAAAATCGACATTTTTTAATGACATTTCAGTACTGTCTCTCTTGGCTGAAAACAGAAAAAGCAAGAGACACATAAAAATGAAAAAGGGAAAAAAAGGTTAATTAAAAAGTTTCAGCCCTGTTTAAGGGTAATTTAGCTAATTTTTATGTTAAACCTTTAAGCCAATTTGTATTTTATCCAAACAAGCTTGCCCACTTGTGGTGATAACATCATGAATAAATGAAAATAAACACATATGCCTCCTCTAAGTCTAATTCTTCCATGATAACTACAGTAAGAAATGAATATTACCATTTCAGTATAAAGACTAAGCACCACTTGGTTGAATTGTTTGGCTATTTGTACAATGTTACTACTCATTTGGAACACAGTCTTAGATTAGCTCATTTAAACTGGTGGCAAAATCTAATGTTTTATTAAAGTCTGTGAAATGAATTCATGTTGAATATGATCCTTTGGTCTGAAAACTAAGTATCAAGCCAGCATAAACTTCAATTCTTCTGGCAGGAAAGTTAAGAATTTGTCTCAATTTCAGACTATCCACTGCCCCCAATCCCTGCCCTACAACACACAACACATGCGCGCGCACGCACGCGCGCACACACACACACACACACACACACACACACACCTTTCGTCCATCATATTACCCAGAAGGCTACTATAAGAAGACTGCACTGAGCCTTGGTCTGTTTCAAATATTTTCTCCTTTCCCCCATGCAGCTCTGTAATAAGGTGGTGCTGCCCCCTGCAGGCTACATTCCCTGAGCTCTCAGCTGGCTCTGGCTTTAGCCAAGGACAGGCAACTCATGGGAAGATTGGAGAGCAGGAGAAAAGGAAAAGCCTGGGCATTTCTACCTCTTTTTCTGCCTCAGGCTGCATCTCTCACGTGGCTTCATGGCAAGAAAAGTCAGTTGCAGTTTTAAATTCCACTACATGACTCCAGTGACCAGGATCCAATAAAAATCATATTGCAACTCACAAATGTATCAACACTTGTATACTTCATATTTACACAGTGTTGTATGTCAATTATACCTCAATTTAAAAAAGAACTCTCCCTTTATCTCTCTTGTTATAGTTTCTTTTGCTGCTGATTTCTGGCTTGCCACTCTATCTCCTATTTGGTTTCTCAAATCTTCCATCTTATCTATACCTAATTCACCCTATTAAATTCCTACTATTTTAAATGTTTATTTACTTGAGAGAGAGAGAGAGAGAGAGAGAGAGAGAGAGAGCACAAGCAGGGGAGGGGCACAGAGAGAAGGAGACAGAAAATCCCAAGCAGGCTTTGCACTGTCAGTGCAGAGACCAGTGCAGGGCTGGATCTCATGGACCATGAGATCATGACCTGAGCCGAAATCAAGAGTTCAGATGCTCAACTGACTGAATCACCCAGGCTCCCCAAATTCCTACCATTTTAAAAAGCTTTAGTGGTTTGTATTTTCCTGGTTGAATATTCACTAATGGCAACAGTTTAAGTTGACAGGGATTATAACCCACTGTTTTCTATCATCCTTCACAAAGGTGTCATAGAAACCAAAACTCTGGGGTCAAGAGGAGAGGAGAGGAGAGGAGAGGAGAGGAGAGGAGAGGAGAGGAGAGGAGAGGAGAGGAGAGGGAAAGAGAGAAAAAAGGAAAGAAAGGAGAGAGGAAGGAAAAACTGAAGAGGAGAAAAGAGAGAACTTTCTTCCCATGTGCCTCCATAGAGTTCAGTATTGTTCTCTGGAGAGATGACTATCTGGGTCTTTTTGTTTCTTTATCACTTCCTCCAAAATGGAAACAAGTCTGGCTGATACTGGCTATAACATCCCCTACCTCCACTGCAGATTTTCTTTGTTCCTCCTACAATCAGAGCAACCAACACAGTCCCCACAAAGTGTCACTTCTCATAGCAATAACAGCAACATGGCTGGCTGATTCATCTGAGACTCTGTGTTGGAAGGCATCCCTGCTTTGCCTCTTCTCATGAGGAGGAACCTGAAGTAGTCAAGAATCTTCCAGGGACTTCAAGGAAAGTTCAACTGCATAAAGGTGCAGCATGATACTCTGGGAATGCTACTACTGGCAATGCTACCTCTAAGAACTCCAACGTGCCTGCCAAGAGAGCTGCATCCTTTCTGTCTGCAGGGTACAAGACCGTTCCTCCCTAACTCTGCATCTCACTATCCATCTGGGCTCTGAGGAATTTCTGCCAACCAGAATCTTCAAAACTCCCTTGAACAGCCAGTTCTTTGGTTCTCTATTAATAATAGGAATTGCAAACAGTCCCCTGAACCAAATGGAAGTAGGTGACCCTCACCTCTGCTCCCCCACTTCCCTGCTTAGTCCTGCCAACTCTTACTCCCCACCAGCCCCCCCACACCAAAACAAAAATGACAAGAGATATCAAGAGAGGTAAAAGTTCCTAGTAGCAATAAGTAATTGAGGAGAAGGGGAACATTATGAGGTTATTTAAGACCCAGTTTCTGACCTCCATGTATTGCTGCCTACCAAGAAAGATGAAAATATAAATATGACTGATAAATGCCAGTACTGTTCTATGTCCAGAATGCCTTGGGCCAACATGGAAGAGAGAAGCCCGGTCAACTGGGGAGTCAGGGAGGTTGGGTGTATAAATGTTTACAAATGTTACATCCTCTTGTTGGATTGACCACTTTATCACTATGTAAGGCCCTTCTTTCTGTCTTTTGTTACAGTCTGTTTTAAAGTCTATTTTGTGTGAGATGCACATTGCTATCCTAGCTTTCTCTTCATTTCCATTTTCAGGGCCTATCTTTTTTCATCATTTCACTTTCAGTCTGTGAGTGTCCTAGGTTTGAAGTGAGTATCTTGTAGGCAGCAGGTAGGAAGATCTTGTTGTCTTTTAAAATTAACCCAGCCACCCTATGTATTTTGATTAGAGTATTTAGTGGTTCATTTAAAGTAATTATTGAAGGCAATTTTATTCATTCATTCATTCATTCATTCATTCATTCATTGCCATTTTATTCATTGCTTTCTGACTATTCCGTAGTTTCTCTGTTTTCTTTCCCTCTCTTCCCTTATGGTTTGGTTGTTGTATTTAGTGTTATGTTTAGATTACTTTCTCTTTTTCTTCTGTGCATTTACTCTGAGTTTTTAGGAAGTTAATTTTGAACACATTCCAAAGCTTTTATTTTTACTCCCCCCAACCATGTTTTATATTTTTGATGAAAAGTGTTTCATCTTTCAAGTATCCCTTAACTAATTATATTTTAAATTAATTTTACTACTTTTGCCCTTTACCCTTCATAGTTGCTTTATAAGTGACTGATTCACTACCTTTATTATTTATTTACCTTTCCTGGTGAGATTTTCTTATGTTTTCTTATTAGTAGAACCTTCTTTTTTTTGGCTTAGAAAAGTCCCTTTAATATTTCTTGTATGGTTGATTTAGTGATATTGAACTCCTTTATCTTTTATTTATCTGGAAAGTTTCTCATCTCTGTTGATTCTGAATGATAACCTTGCTGGGTAAAGAATTCTTAGTTGGCAGTTCTTTCCTTTCAATACTTTGAATAGGTCATGCCACTCTCTTCTGTCCTGTAAAGTTCCTGCTGACAAATCTTGTAGCTTTATGGGATTTCTCTTATAGAGAATAAATTGCTTTTCCCTTGCTACTTTTAAGATTCTCTTCATCCTTGACTTTTACCATTTTAATTATATATCAGTGCATTTGTCTTTGGGTTCATCTTACTTGGGACTATCTGGGTCTCCTGGTCCTGAATGTCTGTTTCCTTTTGCAGATTAGGAAAGTTTTCAGCCATTATTTCTTCAAATATTGTTTTTCCTCTTTTCTCTTTCTGGGACCCCTATCATACAAATGCTATTCTGCTTAATGTTGTCTCAGAGATCCCTAAAGGTATCTCACTTCTTTTAATTCTTTTTTTTTTTTTCATTTTACTGCTCTGTCTGGATGTTTTCCATTGCCTTGTCTTTCAGCTTGCTGATTTGTGCTTCTATTTAATCCATTCTGCCATTGAACCATCTTTAGTTTATTTTTCAGCTTTGTTATAACTTCTGTATGGTACTTTATTATATTTTCTCTCTGTTGAAGTTCTTACTGTATTTGTCCATTCTTCTCCAAAGATTGCTGAACTTTCTTATGACCATGACTTTGAAGTCTTTGTTGGGTAGGTTGCTTATCTCTACTTCATTAAGGTCCTTTAGGGGGATTTGTCTTATTCTTTGGTTTTTAACATATTCCTCTGTCTCCTCATTTTGTTCCTCTTTCTGTGTTTATCTATATGTATGAGGTTAAATGGCCACCTTCCTCTCTTGAAGAAGTGGTCTTGTATAAGAGCTGTAGCCAATGGCCCAGAAGTGCAATCTCCCCTGGTCACCTCTCTATATGTACCCCTCATGTGGCTGCATGTGCCTGCCAGCTCTTATAGTGTCATGTCTACTGCATGGGAAGGTTTAGGCCTGGTATAGCTTGGCCATTGAGGGTAGAACAGGGTTCAAGCCACTTGCCCATCTTGGTTGCAGCTCAGCTTCTGTGCAGATTGAGTGGGACTCATTTTCTGTATGTGTTGGGTGGGGCTCAGGATGTGTACCCCGTCTAGTCGTGTGTTGACTGCTATGTGGGGAGGGCAGGGCTGGTGGTATTTACCTGTCCTGGTTGTGGGGCACTCACCCAGTTTTGGCTTTGCTGCTGCCTGGGGTGGTTGGGGCTCAGGATGCTTGCCTGTCCCCATTACAGTTCAGTCTCTGTGTTGGTGGGGTGGGGCTCTGAGCTTGCATGGCCCTATTGTGAGGTAGGTGGGGTGCATAAATCTTGGGGCACTTGTCCATCCTGGTTATAGTGTAGGGTGGGGAGAGCATGCCCTCTGGTGCTAGCAGGTCAGAGGGAGGGCACCAAACATGGTGCCTATGGGCTTGGTCACCAGCAAATTAGGATGAGATTATAAAAATGGCCTCTGATAGTGCTTTCTCACTGGATAAAATCCCTGCAGTTCCCTACCTCTCTAGCAGTTGGCTTAAAAATACTAAGTGGGTCTTCCTTGCCTATGATCTAGATGCTTTTAAATCTGTTGCTTTTTCCCTTGTTCTCAGGGTAAGTCAATTTTCTCTTAAGCCCTTTAAGAGTGGGATCTCTGTTCCCTATACATCTATGATTCTCCTGTTTTAATCTCTATTGATTTGCAAAAATAGACATTTCAAAGGGGTTATCTTTCCAGGGCTGGGTCCCCGGGTAAGAGTACCTGATATGGGGCACAATCCCTTCAGTCCTCAAAGATGAGTTCCATATTTTTGGAATCACTTCTGATTGTGGGATTACCACATCTGTGTTAGGGCCCTGGGGAGGCTGTGTCTTTGTTGGGCACCAACATAGGGAGGGTAGGTACCCATTTATATAAAGCAGATATTAAAAGAAATAAAATGAGAAATAAAAAATAATACAACAATAGCAGGGTACTTTAATACCACACTAACATAAACAGATAGATTATTCAGACAGAAAATCAATAAGGAAGCATCAGCCCTAAATGACACATTAAACCACATGGATTTAATAGATACATACAGAACACTGCATCCATAGACAGAAGAATACACATTCTTTTCCAGTGCACATGAAACATTCTCCAGCATAGATCAAATATTATGCCATAAAACAAGTCTCAATAAGCTCAAAAAGACTGAAATCATATCAAGCATCTTTTTTGACCACAAGAGTGTGAAACAGAAATCAAATAAAAGAAGAAAACTGGAAAAAACACAAATACAAAGAAACTAAATAAATTGCTATTAAACAATCAATGAATCAATGAAGAAATCAGAGAAAATTAAAAAGTACCTTAAGGGGTGCCTGGGTGACTCAGTTGGTTGAGCAGCATCTAACTCTTGATTTCAGTGCAGGTCATGATCTCATGGTTTGTGAGTCAAGCCCTGCATTGGCTCAATACAGACAGTGAGGATCCTGCATGGGATTTTCTCTCTCCCTCTTTCTCTGCCCCTCCCTGAACGCGCACTCTCTCTCAATATAAATAAACTTAAAAAATAAATTAAATTAATAATACCTTGAGTAAAATTAAAATGGAAATACAAAGTTCCAAAAATCTTTGAGATACTGCAAAAGCAGTTCTAAGAGGAAAATCCATAACAACACAGGCCAACTTCCAGAAACAGAAACCTCAAATAAGTAATTTAACTTCGCATTTAAAGGGTTTACAAAAAAAATCAAAGCCTAAAGTTAGTAAAAAGAAGGAAACATAAAGATCAAGGAAGAAATAAATGAAACAGAGTCTAAAAAGACAGGGGAAAAGGGGCCCCTGGGTGGCTCAGTCGGTTAAGCATCCGACTTCTGCTCAGGTCATGATCTCGTGGTTTGTGAGTTCGAGCCCCACGTCGGCCTCTGTGCTGACAACTCAGAGCCTGGAGCCTACTTTGGATTCTGTGTCTCCCTCTCTCTCTGCCCCTCTCCTGCTCATGCTCTGTCTCTCTCTGTCTCAAAAATAAATAAAACATTTAAAAAAATGTTTTAAGACAATGGAAAAGATCATTGAAACTAAGAGCTGATTCTTTGAAAAATAAAACATGGATAAAACTTTACCCAGGCTCATCAAGAAAAAGAGAGCCAAAATAAATAAAATCAGAAAGAGGAGAAATTACCATTGATACCACAAGAAAAAAAAAATCATAAGAGAATACTGTAAACAATTATATGCCAACAATTAGACAGCTTAGAAGAAATGAATAAATTCCAAAAAAATATAATCTTCCATGACTGAATAATGAAGAAACAGAAAATCTGAACAGGCCAATTACTATTAATGAAAGAATCAGTAATCTAAAATCTGCCAACAAACGAATGTCCAACTCCCTTCACAGGTGAATTCAACAGACATTTAAAGAAGGGTTGGTAACTATTCTCCTAAAATTATTCCAAAAAATTGAAGAGTAAGCAACACTTTCGAATTCATTTTCTGAGGCCAGCATTATGCTGATACCAAAACCAGACAAAAACACTAACAAAACAGGAAAATTAAAGGCTAATATCCTTAATGAACATAATGTAAAAACCCTCAACAAAAGATTATCAAACCACATTCAACATTACATTAAAAGGATCATACATCTTGACCAAGTGAGATTCATTTTATGAATGCAAGGACAGTTTAACATTTGCAAACCAACAACATGATAGAGCACATTAAACAAAACAAAGCATAAAAATCATATAATTATTTCAACATATGAAGAACAAGCATTTGACAAAATTCAACATTCATTTATGATAAAAAAAAATCTCAACAAAGTGGGTACAAAGAAATGTACCTAAACATAATAGAGGCCATATATGAAAAATCAACAGCTAACATCATATTCATTGGTGAAAAACATAAAGCTTTTCTTCTAAGATCAGGAACAAGACCAGAATGCTCACTTCTACGTTTTTTGTTCAATATAGTATTGAAAATCCTATACAGAGCAATTAGACAAGAAAAAGAAATAAAAGGTATCCAAATTGGAAAGGAAGAAGTAAAACTGTCACTATTTGCAGATGACATGATGTTATATAGAGAAAATCCTGAAGATTCTACCAAAAAATGTTAGAACTAATACATGAATTCAGTAAAGTTGGAGGATACAAATTTAATATACATATTGGTTGCATTTCTATATACTAATTACAATCAACCAGAAAGAGAAATTAAGAAAATAATGCCATTTACAGTTGCACTTAAAAAGAATAAAATGTCTAGGAATAAATTTAACTAAAGAGGTGAAAGACCTATATGTGGAAAACTCTAAGACACTGGTGAAAGAAATTGAAGATTACACAAATAAATGAAAGATACACTGTGCTTATGGATTGGAAGAAATAATATTATTAAAATGTCCATACTACCCAAAGGACCTATAGACTCAATGCAATCCCTATCCAAATAGTAATGGCATTTTTCACAAAACTAGAACAAAATAACCTCAGATTTGCATGGAATCACACAAGACCCTGAATAGCCAAAGTAAACTTGAAAAAGAAGAAGGTTGGAGGCACCACAATCCCAGATATAAAGATATACTACAAAGATATAGCAGTCAAACAGTATGCCATGAGCACAAAAAGAGACATGTAGATCAATGGGGGAAAAAATAGAGTGCCCAGAAATATATATGCTTCTTTCTAAGGTCAATTAATCTGTGACAAAGGAGGCAAGAATATTCAATGGGGAAAAGATAGTCTCTTCAATAAATGGTGCTGGGAAAACTGGATATATACAAAAGAATGAAACTAGACCACTTTCTTACTCTATACACAAAAATTTCTAAGTCTGAATAGACTTAAGAATTAAATGTAAGACCTGCCATTAAATTGTTGGAATAAAACATAGTATACATGCTCTTTGACAGTAGTCTTATCAGTATCTTTTTGGATCTGTTCCCCAGGGAAGGGCAACAAAAACAAAACTAAACAAATGAAGCTACATCAAACTAAAAAGCTTCTACACAGCAAAGGAAACCATCAAAAAACTGAAAGACAATGATATATTTGATAAGGGGTTAACATCCAAAAAATACAAAGAACTCATACAACTCAATAACAACAACAGAAAAAAAGTAACCCAATAAAAAATATGTGGAAGACCTGAACAGACATTTTCCAAAGATGACATAAAAAATGGCAACAAGCACATGAAAAGGTATTCAACATCATCAGGGAAATGCAAATCAAAACCACAGTGAGATATCACTTCATAATTATCAGAATGGTTATTTAAAAAATACAAGAAATAACGTGTCAGCAAGGCTGGGGAAAAAAAGGGAACCCTGGTACACTGACAGTGGGCATATATTGGTGCAGCCACCATGGGAAACAGTATGAAGGTTCCTCAAAAAAATTAAAAGAAAACTACCATACAACCCAGCAATTTTACCCCTGGGTATTTATCTGAAGAAAATAAAAACACTAATTCAAAAAAATATACATACCCCTGTGTTGACTGCAGCAGTATTTACAATAGCAAGATATGGAAGCAATCTCAGTGCATTGAAAGATGAATGGATGAAGATGTGACACACACACACACACACACCACACACCGCACACACCGGAACATTGCATTACTCAGCCATAAAAATATAAAATCTTGCCATTTGTGACAACATGGACAAATACACAGAGTATTATGCTAAGTGAAATAAATAAGACAAAGAAACACAAATACCTTATGATTTTACTTGTATCTGGAACCTAAAAACCAAAAACAGAGTCACAGATACAGAGAGGAAGTGGGCAGAAGGATGCGTAAAATAAGTAAAGGAGATTAAGAGGTACAAATTTCCAGTTAGAATAAATAAGCCATGGGGATGTACCGTACAGCATAGGGAATACAGTTAATAATATTATAATGACTTTGAATGGTGACAAATGGTAACTAGACCTTTCTTTTAATTTTTTTTTTAAGTTTATTTATTTAGAGAGACAGAGTCAGAGACAGAGAGAGGGGCAGAGAGAGGGACAGAGAGAAAGGAAGAAAGAGAATCCCAAGCAGGCTCTGAACTGTCAGCACTAAAGCCGATGCAGGCCTCAAACTCACAAACCGTGAGATCATGACCTGAGCCAAAACCACGAGTAGGACACTTAACCAACTAAGCCACTGAGGTGCTCCAGTAACTAGACTTTTTCAAGTAATCATTTCATAATGTATAAAAATATCGAATCAGTATGTTGTATACCTGAAACATAATATTGTATGACAATTATAGTTCAATAAAAAATCGTTTTTGCTATAAAAAAAAAAGAGCATTCTGATATTCACTTTAAAAAATCTTATTTACTTTAGCCATAGGGATTAAAAGAATTCAATTACTCTTTTATGTTTCTCAGTTCCCTTTTGGGTTTTCCTTGTCATTATTTGTGATTATTTTTCATAAGACCTGAACTCTATGGAAAGAATCTAAGTACATTTACTGTGCACAAATGTACTTACTGTCAAAATTTCTTGCTGTGAGAAGTACTACAAAGTGGAAGGATCTGGTTAAAGAGAAATTAATTCTGGATTCATGGGGCTAATTATATATTTATATTTTGAAAGACTTTAATGAAATGCTCTGATTTCCTTTATTCTGATGGGGTTTCCACTATTTTTTTAATAAAGGTATCAATATTTATAACTAACTCCTGACTGTTAGTTAAATATAATGGCATGGACATCAGGTCTTGTATATCAAGTTGGTCCTAGTTTTTGAGAAGTCAGTTAATTATGAGATTTAGCACTCCCAAACTACTACCTGCTCCGATCCAATGAATTCTTTTTTGTTATTATTGTTCCCACTGATGCTGTAAAATTCCAATGAAAGCATAATCTTTAACAAACACATAGCTAGAATGCTTTATTCCTTAGCTGCATGAACATTTAGCTTATGAAAAAGAATGATACTCATAGTAATGTGAGGAACTTCCGGAGGGGTCTCTATGAGCCTAGATTTCCATATTAGTCCTTTTTGGGGGGGGAAAAACAAGTCTCGGGTGCATACTTGAAATGTTTTCAATCTGCAGCTTCACATGCCAAGCTAAATCCGCTTTATACTTCCCTGGTCAAATCTCTGAGATTTGTAAGGACAGTAGCCTTTTTCAACCGGTCAGCCCCTTCATGGAGTCAGATGTTTTTATCCTAAGCTCTAAGTCAGTTCACTTGTACAAAACTGGCCACCTAAACTGTGGACAGCTTTCTGTCTGGTGGGTTCACGTGGGCTCAATCTCCATCATATAAGTTTAGACTGGGGTGTTTGAAAAATCATGCAAGGGTCTTTTATGGAAAACCAAGTCCACTTCTCATATTTAAGACCTGTACTACTAAAATTCTTAGGAAAGTTAAAGATAAATACTAAGTAAAACAGTTGCTATTATTTGTAGAAGCAGCATTGCATTTTGAGTGGGAAAAATAAACAGATTTCTATTAAGTAGTGGCACAACTGAGAAAACATAGTATGCAGGTGAGAAGGAACACAGAGCAGATAGATCTCAAAGCCCAGACTTTGCCCAGATACCAGCAGAAATTCTGTGCCCATGTTCTGGAAAGTCTATATCCTTCCCTGGAAATGCAAAGAACTGTTGAAATGACACACTAAGAATGATCTTCGGTTGAAGATGGGATGAGTAGCATGCAAGTGCACACCTTTGGCTTAAATTTGATTGAGTGCAACTACAGCTTTTCACTGAATAAGAGAGAGGAGTCTTCCTCTATTTAGTGATGGAGAGTGTGATGGCTCATCAGGGCTGGAGAAAGTCCATGGCAGAAAACACAGCAGCACTCACACTCCAGACTACATTGAAAACCACAAGTCAGGTCCCATAAGAGCAATGTTTTGGAAGGATAGTTGCCATCTTGTTAGTTAACCAATATTTTGTTTTTATTCATGCTGATTTTTAAAGCAACCTTCCTACTTTACTCTTAATTCTTCTGCTTATTGATCTTCACAAGTATTTCTGTAAATAACAGTTTTTCTGTAAACAAGTTACTTGCATAGTCCTGGGCTGTGTCTATTAGACAAAGATTGTAAGTAAAGGAAACAAGTACAAAAGTTCTATGAGATCCTTGCTCCTTTGGCTCTTCTGACAACTGTGCATATCTTCAAATAGCTTTCCCAGGCACATGGCTCTGAACTCGGTTTAAACTCAATAAAAGTTTCTGGAACCTCTGCTGAAATTAAGGACCCACTCTGCCCTTTTCGAACTGTCAGCATTACAATTTTTTGGAAAGAGGATTATATTACTTTCCAGGCATTAAAGCTTCCCATTATTACAGACCAACATTTCTGGTGTAGACTAACAAATACTAGAATTACCCTTCAGCTCCCCGTGTAGGTTCAGGTTTGAACATTGTACGTACAGCAGCTTACAATTTGTAGGCAGTAGAAATGACACCGCTGAGAGAAGTGACCATAGACCACAAACAAAACAGTAAATTATTTCTCCAGATGCAGCTTCTGAATTTTCAAGTTTTAAATGAGTCACTCACCAAGGTTGTAAGGTTTATTACAACTGCAGAGGTTTCATTATTAATATGTAATCACAAAATTTATTAACTCTATCAAACCTATAGTTTCCTCCAGATGACCCTGAATCACAGTTTCAAATGTGTGTGGGCTTTCTGCCACATGAACTATGGCATTTACCGAGCCAATTTCTATCCTATACCAGGGAAGGGAGGGGAATTGAAATAGAGATGAAAAAGCCATCAAAATGTCAAACTGAAAATATACTGGCCAGAGTGAAAAGCATTCGGGTAGAATATTTCTAGCTATATGGTAAAGATCAGTTCAGTATGTCAGATATCTACAGAGTAGTTCAGGTCTAAAAACTATGGGTAGAAATTCAGGGCCAAGAAGTGTCTATTTATAAATAATGTGAGCACTTAATTACACTTAGAAAACTTGGGGCCAACTGTAAAATGAGCTAGCTTAATCTTGAGTAAAACTGAATGGATATTTTAGGAAAAAAATGAACAAAGCTGTCCCTACTAAGTCACTACCTATAAACATTCACTGAACATTCAGAAGTCTTTACACAGCAATATCACCAAACATATACTTATTTCCATTCTGACATAAAGAATTTAACAAAATTCCAAGTGACATGACATTCGTGACTTGGGACTCAAATTTGTTTCCTATTATGTAAGCCCAGAGATGACTCTACTATTAAATAAGTAGCTTAGACCTGGAGTTCTAGAAGTGTGATCCAAGGTCTTGAAGCATCAGCATAACTGGGAACTAGTTAGAAATGCATACTCTAGGGCCCCACACTGGACCCACTGTAGCAGAAACTCTGGGGTTGGGCTCCACAATCTGTGTTACCAGACTGTTACAAGACTGCAAAGTAAGGGTGCTTCTACCTCTATTCTCTTCTCTGAAACTGGCTGAAAAGAACAGTAAGGAACAAAAAGAAGGAAATTCCATCTTAAATGATAATAGCTACTATAATACCAAACCAAAAACTATGAGGAATATAGTAAGATTTGAATTCAATTAAGCATAATAGATGCATACCTTAACAGATCTCAGGCAGGGCATGGAATTCTACAAAGGAAGGAGACACAGCCCTAAGGCACCTGACCAGTGATTTCTTATTTGAAATAGCAAGTTGTAGAGAATGACAGGCAATGTGAGACCAAATAAAGAATGAGGTAGACACACAATCTTTGCACCTAGTAGGCTGGCAATATAGCAAAGAGATAGGGGTTGACAATCAGTTGCTATTTGAGTTGCTATTCAAAACTGGCAAAGTAAAATTAATAAATTTTATAGGAATTCAAATTAAAACAAATAAAATTTACACAAAATCCCACCTGCTTGACTGCAAGATAAACAAACTAAATGAGCACATCCCTAAGAGAAGTACACAAAACTCTGTCCCCTAGCAGAAATTTTAGAAAGAGAACTGAAGCAGTATAAATATAATAAAGCTACCTTCTACCCCAGCTTACTTCCCTAGCCCTTTGTCAGACTGCTGTTCAGCAAATAGCCCTAAAAGAATGGCCCCATTTAAAGATGAGAACAATATCACAAAGAAACCAGCATAAAACCAACAGGTGTAGATATAGCAAGAAAAATTTAAAAATATATTTAAAAAGCACACAAAAAATCAGACATAGCAATTATAGAAATAGAGATCATCCCCCCAATAGTTTTCTGTGATATTAAAAAAAAATAAAGAAAACAAAGTCTTTTTGAAAAAAAAGTATCTAGAACAAGAAAGAATGGTTCCAAATAGAAAAGATAAGCCAAGAGAAGGATACTCAAAGTGAGCTGGAAGAATTCAACAAGGAAATAGAAGAAATAAATGTGACTTTCAGGCATAAAGTCCATTTTTGAAGAGAAATTTTTATAATGGATACCACCAAAAATACAGACTGGTCAGCCTTCAGAAAATTAAATAAAATGAATAGTACAAGAATAAAGAATTACAAAGCATTAGAGAAAACTATTAAAGAGCCATTAAAAGGGATATGGAAGACAAATACATTCCCACATGTACATAAATGATATTCTCTGTGAAGAAAACAAAACAAATTGCAAACAAAATTTAAAGTTATATTAGAAGAAAACATTCCCAAGTCATGTTAATAAAGAATGAAATTTGAATTTAGGGCAAAATGTGTGAAATTAGTCTAAGACAAGGATTTCATTATGAAGAAGTATATGCTCTATAATGAAGATCTAATTATCCTGAACCTCTAAGCACTAAATAATGTATTAAAAAACACATAAAGCAAAATCTTTTAAAAATGCAAGAAGTGTACATAAATGAACAGTAATAGAAAATACATCCACAATCATTGACAGATGGTATAAATTAAAAATAAGTATCAATAAAAAATAACTAAAAACCGTAATTAATAATGTTAATGTGATATACATATGTACACATAAATAAAAATTTTAAAAAGCAATACTTAGGGTTACAAGGAAAATATACTAAAGTTAGCAGTTTAATAGCCCCTAAATAAAGTCTCAAGTTCTCCAAAGTGAAATAGCATAGGCAATATTTTCTAACCAAAATGTCATGACATTAGAAACGCATAATAAAAACTAATCAATATGTTGTACACCTATGCCTTATACAATATATATGTAAATTATATTTCAATAAAATAATAAAACTAAAGTTAACACATCCATAAATGATACATTCTCCAACAACTCTTGAGTCAAACAGGAAATCAAAACAGAAAAAGCCAGATAAGGAGACTGAGACCTTGAGGATTCTTGGTTCCATTTCCCAGGAAAGGCCACCAGGTAAAATCCTTTAGAAATAGTTTCAAAAAGAAAATAAGGAAACAAATAAGATTAGAAATAATAACATTCATATATAAAATTAATTCCTGTCCTATAATAGTAACGGACTTGAAGATACAGGAAAATTTCATTTTCAAAAGCAAGTTTGTCAGGGCCTAACCAGCAAAATAGAATTCTGACATAATTAAATACAGAGAATAGAACTAGTTGTGAAGGTTTTAGAAGAGCTGAAAGAGCAACACGGGAAGGGTTGCCAAAACATCAGTAATAGCACAAAGCTGCTAATGTCCCTAGGCTGGAATGACAAGGGGAGGGGATGGCATGTTTGGAGTCCAGGACCTGCACCCCCAAAGAAAGAGGAACTCTGATAGGACTGCCTGTTGGAAGCTGAGAATATAGAAGGAGCTAGAGTCACAGAAGAAACTCAACCAGAGAAACCACCAGGAACATATGGGTGGGAAGAGCTACTCTAGCTTTTTCCCTGCTTCTTCCTTCTGCTATCTTTCCTATGCCTTTCACTCACCAAACTTAAATGGAAGTCAAATGTCAAGCATTCATGGGAATGTAATGTACATGGCGTCCTACCCCATAAATGCAAATTCAGCATAAGGGAGAGAAATGGATCTGAAGGCAATAGACAAAAAACTAAGCACAGCAACCAAAACAAAAAGAAGATTAGGAGAAAAAGTGAAAATTAGCTCTATTTCCAATACTTCACTTAGAGGCCCTCAATAAGAAATATGTTTGTTATAGGCAAAGCATGTGATTATTTAGTTATTTTTAAATTTGGAAAAGGCACATTATATAAAAATGAAAAATAATAAGAAATGAGTTTCTCTGTCACCCCATACTTGCAGTATCTCTCCACAGAGGTGTCAATGTTAATTATTGTGTGCATACTTATGGGAAATTTCCACACACATACATGAATATTTTTAACTGTCCTCAAGCACAATATACATATTATTTTTCCTCTGGTTTCATTTTCACTTAACAATATACATTGGAAAGCTTGTCACAATTCATTTTTCAAAGTCTCCATTTGATGAATAAATGGGCTGTTTCCAGGTTTTTGTTGTTATGAACAATACAGTATAAAGGTGAGGGAATGCTGATAAAACTGCTTAGCTTTTGTCTTTACACGTCTGGTATCTGAATGGATTCAGTTAGCATGTGTTGGGCCAGAGGCAATACAGCTAAAAGTAGAACATAAGTGGGACATGGGATTTAAAATTAAGTCACTGAAACATGGAACTCATTTCATATATATCTCACAATCAATGTTACTTGTGATTCATACCCATATGTATGGGAGTGTTTTGAAGGACATGCAGATGTAACCAATATGTGCATCTTTATACCCAAGGCAATTACACATACCAATGCTTTTATGCTCCCAAAACTAAATAAAACCTGATCCTCTCTGTTTGGGCCAGGCCAAAGCACTTGCCTCTAAAAACTTTCAGGTTTTTGAGATAGTTTGGCTGGATGACCTTGGACAAGGCCTTAACCTCTGTGGTTCTTAGTTTTCTCATTATTAAAACAAGGGTGTCTATCCCACTCCTAAAATTTCAACAATTCTGCTTTGCTCAGCTCTCACTGTTATTGCTCAGCTCTCACTGTTGTAAAGGAAAAATGAAATGCCCTCTTCTCTCTCTCTCTTTCTTTTTTTTAATGAGTTAAGTTTTAAGGTTGAGGGGAAGAAATCTTGGGAACTGATTCCCTAATATTTTAGGACTTTTACACTGGCCTCTATCTGTAATCCCTGTATTCTCCCCTTGATCCTTGTGAAGCATTAGAGGTTCTTTAAATCTCCTCCCAGGAAGGAAATTAAAAGAATAAAATGTTGGAGAGGGAGTATGAGGGTGAAACTGTTGAACATTACCATAATTTTAGGTTGCTCTTGCTTTTATGGTCTTCAAAAAGAAATAAATTATAATGCAGCCTTAAAATAAAAGTTCTATATGCAGTCAACTGAAGTCACGACAGGTCATACAGAATTGGCAGAAATTGTCAGATTTCAGAAAATATCATAAAAGTTTCAAAGTTAAGAGTTTAAGGGAGTACATAGATCTCAACATATTATCAGGCAAATTCTGAACCACTTAAAGCTTTCAGGAGGCTATTTAATTTTCAGTGACATGTAATTCAATTAAGAAAAAAAAACAAAAATTTGAGTTTAATCAAATAGGAAATTAAGATACAATTCTAGTATCCTTCAACACATTTCAAAATCATTCTATCAATTCTAAAGGTATACTTGCTTAAATTACCAGCATGGCTTATGAAAAACAATGTTGTCAGGACTTTAAACACTACCTCCAAAGATAATCCAGAAGAATATTTAGGAATGTGCAAAATGCAACTAAACTTTGGGATGTTAAGGAAAGTGATATGTAGATTTGCTTTTAATATTAAAATACTCTTGGTTTAAAAATTGTATGTACATTAACTACAGTGTTTTCCCTAGAAAGATTGCATTAAATAATCATTTACAGAAACGGGAAAATATGACAATTCGCTGAGATTCTAGTGTTCTAGTGGCATATTACTGAGCTAGAAAAGCCAAGGAAATACAGTGAGGACATAGAGTTGGCAATCCCAAACGAGTGATTCATTAATTCATCCCAAGAGAGTCAAGAAAGGTTATACATAATATGCCAAATTTTAAATAAATTTTGAAGCATAATATGTAGATTCCCAGTCATAGAAGAAGGGAAGGGCATTTTAAGAAGAGAAAGTGGCAGGTACAAAGGCACTGAGGACTGTTTGGAGGAAAAGGGGTAAGTTTAGTATAATTTCTAAAACATAGTATATGCGTGTAGTAGGAGACAAGGAAGGAATGTGGGATGGGCCCATGATGGACAGTGGAGTTTGAGGCATGCTCAAACACCCTGGCTTCTTTAATAACAAGCAAACATGCTAAACTATAGAGCCATGTGTTTTATCATAGCACATTAATGACCACATGTTAGAAAGAAAACTGGAAAATAACCATCGGCTTTGGCAATGACTCAAACATTCACTTTTTATTTCAGTCTTCAGAACACCAGCATGCAAGGTAACACTTGGGAGTATACTTTCTTTACATCGTATTAAAAGAAGGAAAAGCTCAGATATTCTAGCATTTAAAAAAAACACACACTAGATCTTGTATGAAAACTAGTGGGACAAAAGTTACTAAACCCATCTTGTAGATTTCTATATCTTTACAATGGCCAATGCATCCATGAAATATGTAGATAAGACAGAACTAGAGGACCCCAGAACTCTCAAGTTCTTAGGGCTTCTGAGCTTCTGAAACCAAAAAGTAGCTTTGACCTTTTTTAAGACTGTGTATATTTTCTCCAGCTATACTTCCCCCTTTCCCTAACCTACTGGTGTATTTACTCTTACCCACATATATCCTGGGTTTTGCCAAATTCTTTTCTCATACCATTCTCAATATCCTCTTTATCTAATGTGTCTGTTCAAATTCTACCCATCCCTCTCCCCTTAGCTTGAGCATTACTGAGCATGTGTAAGAAGCAGAAAGTGTGTTTGATGGTATGTGGTGATGGTAAAACAAGAGGAATGGAGCAAATATATACTGAACACCTAGAACATACCAATCACTGGGAAAAGTTTCAGATGGTTAATCTTAAGCAATCCTGTGCCAAGAACTATCAGTGCTCTAGAGTCTAGAACAACATGCCTACCACTTTTCTCTTCACTGCTTTCAGTTTTATGCAGCCCTGTCCTCTTCCTCCTGTATTCCTTCTATTATGCTTTCACTGGATTGATTGATTGATTGATTTAATTTAAGTCCAAGTTAGTTAATAGATACTGTAATAATTGTTTCAGGAGTAGAATTCAATGATTCATCACTTACATATAACACCCAGTACTCATCCCAACAAGTGCCCCCCTTAAAATGCCCGTCACCCATCCACTGAATTTATTAATATCTTTATGCCTCCTTATTTCCTTAATAGAAATTTTTTTCTTTTTTTTTCTTTTTTTTTTAAGTTTTTTTTTTTTTTAACGTTTATTTATTTTTGAGACAGAGAGAGACAGAGCATGAATGGGGGAGGGTCAGAGAGAGGGAGACACAGAATCTGAAACAGGCTCCAGGCTCTGAGCTGTCAGCACAGAGCCCGACGCGGGGCTCGAACTCACGGACCGCGAGATCATGACCTGAGCCGAAGTTGGCCGCTTAACCGACTGAGCCACCCAGGCGCCCCAGAAATTTTTTTTTTCAAACACTCCTTAACCCTTAGTGAACTCAAACTTTTCCCTGGTAATCTCAAAGTCCTAAATATATATATATATATATATATAATATGTATATATATTATATATATTATATATATTATATATTAATATAATATATAAATAATAATTACTATATTAATATATTATATATATATATATTAATGCTTAGTGAACTCAAACTTCTCCCTGGTAATCTCAAAGTCCTAAATATTTATATATATATATATATATATATATAGAGAGAGAGAGAGAGAGAGAGAGAGAGAGAGAGATACAGATTTTTTTTTAAAAAAGCATTATTGTTACATTATACAAACGTCCTATGATTCACTTTTCTCACCTAAAAAAAGAAGAAGTTCTCAGGATCATTTCACTAGTCTTTCTCATATATTTGGCAATAAATGAGAATTTTTGTGAAGACAAAGAAATAAAAGACATCCAAATCAGAAAGAAGTTGTCACTATTTGCAAATATTATGGTTTTGTATATAGAAAATCCCAAAGACTCAACCAAAAACTGTTGGAGCTTATCAATAACTTCAAAAAAGTTTCAGGATACAAAATCAACATATAGAAATCAGCTGCATAGCTATACACTAACAATGAAACTTCTGAAAAAGAAATGAAGAAAACTAGCTCATTCACAATGGCATCAAAAACAATAAAATATCCAGGAATAAATTTAACAAAGTGAAAAATGTGTACAATAAAAACTATAAGACTTTGCTGAAAGAAATCAAAGGCACAAGCAAATGGAAAGATATCTAATATTTATGAATCATAAATGATGTCATTAAAATGTCCAAACTACCCAAAGCCATCTATAGATTCAATGCAATCCCCTTAAAGTACTAATTGCCTTCTTCACATAAATAGAAAAAAAAAAAATCCTAAAATTTGTACGGAACAAAAGAAAAACAACCCAAATAGCCAAAGCAATCCTGAGGACAAAAAACAAAGCTGGAAGTATCATAATTCCTGATTTCAAACTATGCTACAAAGCTATAGAAATAAAAAACAGTACGGTATTGGCATAAAAGTAGATACATAGACCAGTGGAACAGTATAGAAAGCCCAGAATTAAATCCCAGAATATATAATCAACTAATATCTGATAAGAGAGCCAAGAATGCCCAATGAGAAAAAGATCGTGAACAAATGGTGCTGGAAAAACTTGAGAAACACAAGGAGAATACAAATGGATCTCTATCTCATACCACTCACCAAAATAACTTGAAATGGATTAAAGACTTAAACATAAGGCCTGGAGATGAGTTTGCAGGAGATAGCAAAGATATTGTTTAAGGATACAAAATTGCAATGTGTAGCACATAAGCACTAGAGATCTAATGCAGTGTGTGGTGACTATAGGGAACAATATTATGTTATAATCATCCAACACACTAAGAGACCTCTCCATTCCAAACATTAAAAAGAAAGGATACTATGTTATGTAACATGACAGAGGTGCTCATTATCACTACAATGGCAATTATATTAATATATATAAGTTGTATCATATTGACATGTTTTGTACCTTAAATTTACATGTGATGTGTCAAGGATATTTAATTAAAAATATTAAAAGAGTTTCCCTAAAGCTCAGTGTAATCAATACATTATGGTCCTGATTTCTCAGAAATGATGACTTAGTCATTTCTTAATTCAGGAAGAGAACAGTAGGTATCTAAAGGGTAAGGTCACTCAAATCATGATATTATACTCCTAAGGCCAAGACAATCATTAGTTCAAGTTTTTCAGACTCCACGTATTTTCCTTGCTGGGTAAGTTGACAAGCCACAGGGATTCACTCAAGTGACGAGTGGGACCCAAAAGTATTAAAAATGACATAAAATATCAGATGGTTAGGGTCAAGGGCTTGTTGAGTATGAACTTCTGCATTTTGATGATGAAACTGGGCCATTTTGAACTTTATAAATATAGCAAGTTAGGTCTTTAGAACGCCACTGTTTGTCAGAGAAAATTTGTTTTAAGGACTTGATTATAAAATCTTGCCAGAAACCAGAATCTGGCCTCTAGAGAAATATTAAATTCTGTTTATTCTAGAATCACATGAAAGCATATTCCAGTGGGGAAAAAATTAGTGTTAGTAAAATCATGTAACAAATGGTTCTTTGGAGACTCTGGTGTGAATCACTTGAGTCTGTGACATGTTGGTTGGTGGAGACTCGTTGCCTCATTTTGGTCATTGTCATCATGCCTCCTTCACTTTTCCATCTTCTTAGAGACTAAAAGATAGCTATGGGAATTCTTCCATGAGAAAACCCCAAACCAGGGAAATACTGAAGTTTGACTTGAATTTTATGTAAAGTTTGAGGGTTATTGGGCAACACAAAGGTAAAGCTGATAAAAGCATGCATTGGAAGAGAAGCAAAAATGAAAAGCAAAGTCATTTCCACACTCTCCACAGACTCAAGAAATGAAAGCAGCTGAAATGAGAACAATTCTCCCTGCTTACCCTTCAGAGACAAAGCGGCAGGAAATTGTGAGATTCCTCCCAGAGCCCCACTTGCGAGGAAGCCCATTTAGCAAATGGTATGAGTTGTGGGATCTGTTGTTATTGGTTTTCTTCCCTGGGAACACAGCACACTGGGGATTCAGCCGTACCACAAAATGGTCTTCTAAACCCTCAGACTTGTCAAGTGCAGACTCAGAACTACTCCTTATGGGTTTGCAAAGAGCCATAACTCTCCTTTTTGGCTCACTCATTCTTGGCACTCTCAAATTGCTAGAAGAAAGCTTTTGAACCCAACTTGGTGTTATGGGCCACCATTAGCTCAGCCTCCTAACATCTGTTCTGTGTTTTTGTTGCACAGGGAATCTGAAGCCCTCAGAATGAAAGTGGCCAGGAACTAAGCCATGGAGAGTCTTCAGGGAAAGAAGCACCCAAAATATAACCTCCATCTTACTACTTACCAAATTAAGGCATGGTTTTCATCCTTCACAAAAGTTCTTCTAAACACCAAAGGAAAAAAAAAAGACTCCAAAATAATTTACTATAATAGAAATATAAATAAAACAATTCCCAAATGTATGTATCTCCTAGGGGAAGGGGTAGATTTCATCATGTATAATATGTAACATTTATTATTAGTGCCTGCTATGTGCCAAGGACCACTCTAAGTATTTTATGGGTATGAATTTATGTAATCCCCACAATAAGCCACAATGAATCAGTTGGGTATATATCAGCATCCTCTCTGCTTTATAGGTGAGAGAACTGAGATATGTCTCATGTCTAAGGTCCCAGAACTAAAAGTAGCAAAGCTGTGACTTGAACCCATGTAAGCTTGGTTCCAGCATCCAGATTCTTAGCTATTTGATCATATTGCCTTTTATGCTACAAAAGCATAGAAAGCCAAAGAAATAACAATCAAGTTCAGAGGTTTAAACTCCTCCTAATTTTTACATACTGGTAATTATTCCAACAGGAATGTGTGACTATCCAATTTTTTTTTTCTGGACTCCATAGGTTAGGTACACAAGCCAACTAAAAAGTACAGAAAACATCTTTAGATTCCTTCTCTTTTACAGCCTCAGCATTGCTGGTCCACAGCAGGCAGAGGAAATTTTCACTGTGCTTCCCAGGGTTGTGTGAGAGTCACAAGGAAGGGAAGAGGTTAATACGCAGCTGGAGCAATCATTCTCCTGTTGATAATAAGTCATGTAAGTTAGGAACTGTGTCTCTTTGGCTCACTCTTTGTATGTCAGGGTTCTCCAGAGAAACAGAACCAATAAGATGTATATATCCTAGTAAAAGATGAATGGATGGATGGATGGATAGGTAGAGGGATAATGAGGAACTGGGTCATGCAACTGCAGAGACTGTTCAGCCCTACAATCTGCTTTCTTCATGCTGAAGATCTAGGAAAATCAGTGGTATAATTCTAGTCTCCAAAGACCTGAGAACCAGGGATGCCGGTGGTGCAAATCCCAGCCCAGCGGCAGGGGAAGATCGATATCCCAGCCCAAGCAAACAGGCTAGAAGCAAAAGGGGTAAATTCCTCCTTCTTCCATTTTTTTTTTTTGTTTTGTTTTGTTCTATTCAGGTTCTCAGCATATTGGATGATGCCCACCCACACTGGGGAGGGCAAACTCTTTACCGAGTCCACCAATTCAAATGCTAAGCTCATCAAGAAACATCTTCACAGATACACCAGAAGTAATGTTTAATCTAGGCACCCTGTGGCACAGTCCAGGTGACACATAAAATTAACCACCATAACCGCTGTATCTCCAGTGCATAATACAGTGCTCAACATACAGCAGACATTCAGTCACTATTTAAGTGAGTGGCTAGTTACCACATGGATGCCATGTATGATTATCTCTGTGACTATATCATGCACCTATACCTTTATTTTATTATGGAGAGAGTTTTAGATGATTGTGAGTTCACAAAAAACATGAACATTACACTTGGTGAAATGCCCACATAGGAGCAGACAAGACTGTGAAGACAGTATTTTTAAAGAAGGAATGTCTGCTTAAATCTAACTGAAATGAGCCTGACGGAGATAGATGGAAAACGGTAAAATATACATTATATACTTTAAAGCATTTTTAATAAATTAGGGACCCAAAATAAATTAGTCTCACATTATAATTTGTATCTGCCAACTGTTTATTAGAAAGATTTAACTTGGTAGTTATCATTTTTGTACCATTTTTACTGCCAACACAGTTTTGAAAAAATATAGTCTATTAAAGAGGATAATGATTCCTATTGAAGATTGCACCAAAATAGTAAAAAAAATATATCAGTTGTATCCCATCCAGAACAAAAGGAGATTAAATTTACCTCATCCCTGGATGTGGTATTTGGCCCCAACTGCATTTTTGCAGCAGGGTGGAGTTTGAGATCAAAAACACCAGAAATATTATGCATTTAATGAAAGCCAATCTTCTGGCAACTAGGCTGAGCACTGTTTTGTCCTATTTCTGTGGAATTTTGGTTGCATCCAAGATATCATAGAATATTCTTTATTCCTACAGAACTATAGCCTGAAGAAAGATGGACACCATGTCTGTAGTAACGCTTAAAGGACAATTATGTTTCTGCCTTGCTGAAAGAAAAGTACGTATGAATAAACCAACAGAAAACATTATACATTTAACTCCTTCACTTTAAAAATGAACATAGATGTTTTTCCTGGAAAAAAAAAAAAAGAGGGTAATGATTGTCTGTCAAAGCTAGAAGTCATTAACATTAAAAATAAATGTTAATGTTTATTTATTTTTGACAGAGACAGAGACAGAGCACGAGCAGGGGAGACACAGACAGAGAGGGAGACACAGAATCCAAAGCAGGCTTCAGGCTTTAAGCTGCCAGCACAGAGCCCAATGCAGGGCTCAAACTCATGAGCCTTAGAGCCATGAGATCATGACCTGAGATGAAGTCAGCCACTTAACCAACTAAGCCACCCAGGTGCCCCTAGCCATTAACATTTTTAGAGCTAAAAGAGGACCTTGGAAATAATCTAGTCTCATCTCCTGGTTTCTCAAGCAAAGAAACTGGAGTACTAAAAAAATGTAAGGATTTATCCATAATCTCAGAGCTACTGAAGGACAAACTAAGTCCCAGGTCTTCTATGTACAGTCCAGATATTTTCTATTTTGTCCTATGCTGTCTAGCTGCAGTGCTGCATTGTTCCATCTTCACAAGATCTCGTTCAGTGGCTTGTATACCCATCGCCTAGTGAGAGCTCCTGGACTGGTTTTCACCTCAAGATACAAGGCAGTGTGCTAGAAACCTGGCACCAAGGTCTCTTGGGTCTCTTTACAGCTGTTGCCAGCACCATCACCTGGACCTCGATGGGTATGTAGAAGTTTGATTTCCTTATATTTTACTTATAGTTATGTCATTCACTTGTGACATCCTGGGTCAGACACATGGCACGGCCACATTTAATTTGTGCTATTGTATAAAAGAAAGAGTTATTTAAGACACTGATCTTTCAATTAAAATAATTTCAACTTTTTGTGCATTGTTTTTCCTGAGTAGCCAAATTTACTGTATTTTCCCACTGCCTGAAAGGAAACCTGTTAACAAACTCCCCTCCATATACTTCATCCATATCTTTTTTTTTCTTTTTTAATAATATCTCACCTGCTTTTCATCGAGGTCATCAAATCTATGATAGAGCAGCACATATTAGAGTCAGAAAGACAAAACTCTAGTGTAACAAGGGAGCTGTAAAGGCTTGAGGTGATTTTCCTGGTGCTCCTCATCAGATGATCCAAACTGAACCATCAAGTCCGTCAGATGGGTTGATCGCCATGGTGTCAGGCCACTAAGATAAGCTTTGTCTCCACATATATTCCTGCCCATCTGGCCTACAGATGTCTGGTGTTCCTCAGTGATGGTCAGATATTAGATATGGTCATGCCAATGTGTATTATCCAAAGACATTCCCATCTAGAAAACAAATTCCCTCTAGAATAAAGAATAACTAGGACTCCTTTATTCTACAATAACTGAAGATTAATAACAAGTCACAACAACATATGTGATTATAATGAGGAAAGGCCCCCTAGAGTTAAATCTGAATCCCAACCCTGTTTTATAATTGTTCATTTTCCTAGAGCCAATGGGCGTACCATTTAGAGATGCAAGAAGCTGGGCAGCTGAAGTAATCATCAACCTGCCTCAACCTTGGTCTTGTTTGAGCTCCAGGGCTCCAATTCTGAGAACTGAGGGATTTAGATTATGATACCAGCCTGGTTTCTCATGTGCTTTCACACAGTAAGCCTCTTCATGGTCACAAGCATTTGATATCCACCAAGAGAACATAACATCTGCTTTCTCTCAAAAATCCCATGTAAATTTTGAAGATCAATGGGAAAAAAGTCTCTGAAGCATGGAGATATCAAGATTATTGTAAATTCCCAGTTCTACACATTGCATTTTAATAGAAATTCCAGTTTCACAAATAAAAGTTATTGGTAAGGGAGACTACAGTGACATTTATAAGTCCTTTATGTAACACTTTATAGTTTCACACATTATAATTCAGTAATAAGAGAAAGAAGGAACACTGCATATTTTCTCTCATAAATATTCAGAATAGCACATTTTCTTAACAAAATTCCTATGAGACATTACTAATTTCTGTTTTTATGAAATAACTTTAGCCATAGCCCATTCTATAAAAGTAGTATTTAATTACATATATTTCCAGATTATGATTATTGTCAACAATGACAAATAATTCTCCAGAATATTTTAGCAGAAAACTGTGGAACTTCATTCTCTTTTTCATATATTCAGATCTTCATCCACTTAGTTTTGCTCTTAGAATTTACAACCCAGATCTTGCACTGTTGGTGAGAATGCAAATTGGTGCAGCCGCTCTGGAAAGCAGTGTGGAGGTTCCTCAGAAAATTAAAAATAGACCTACCCTATGACCCAGCAATAGCACTGCTAGGAATTTATCCAAGGGATACAGGAGTACTGATGCATAGGGGCACTTGTACCCCAATGTTTATAGCAGCACTCTCAACAATAGCCAAATTATGGAAAGAGCCTAAATGTCCATCAACTGATGAATGGATAAAGAAATTGTGGTTTATATACACAATGGAATACTACATGGCAATGAGAAAAAATGAAATATGGCCTTTTGTAGCAACGTGGATGGAACTGGAGAGTGTGATGCTAAGTGAAATAAGCCATACAGAGAAAGACAGATACCATATGGTTTCACTCTTCTGTGGATCCTGAGAAACTTAACAGAAACCCATGGGGGAGGGGAAGGAAAAAAAAAAAAAGAGGTTAGAGTGGAAGAGAGCCAAAGCATAAGAGACTGTTAAAAACTGAGAACAAACTGAGGGTTGATGGGGGGTGGGAGGGAGGGCAGGGTGGGTGATGGGTATTGAGGAGGGCACCTTTTGGGATGAGCACTGGGTGTTGTATGGAAACCAATTTGACAGTAAATTTCAAATATTAAAAAATAAATAAAAAATAAAATAAAATAAAATAAAATAAAATAAAATAAAATAAAAAGAATTTACAACCCAGAATAGTTATTGTGATGCATTTAGTTCTGTGCTTTGCTTCAGTCAAGGTCCACACAGCAACAATCCTCACCTTTCAACTTGACAGTAATTTTCAAGTCTTTAAACTGTTTACAAGAGGTCATTCATAGGTGTGAAGGGAGCACTTCTCTTAATGTGCAGAAATATCTCAAAAGAAATTGCAGCTAACTCAGCTATCTCAAAATAGAACTCCCAGAGTATCTAAACCTGATGTGCATTTGAGGTTGAAGAGGTAGAATCATATTGATTGGGGTAGAGGAGTGGGGCTGGTCTTTATAATTAAATGTATGGGGGCACTTGGGTGGCTCAGTTGGTTAAGCATTTGACTTCAGCTCAGGTCATGATCTTATGGTTCATGAGTTCAAGCCCCACATCAGGCTCTGTGCTGACAGCTCAGAGCCTGGAGCCTGCTTCAGATTCTGTGTCTCCCTCTCTCTCTGCCCCTCCCCGCTCATACTCTGTCTCTCTCTCACACACACAAATAAATAAACATTAAAAAAAATAACTGTAAGGAATTTCCTCTTATTAACCATTGTCACTCTCATTCATATTATATGCAAAATTCTGTACTACATGGAACTTATTAAAGGAAAAAATTCTGTTCTTTACATAGACCTTCATCACTTAATTTTCACAGTAACTCTATGGACTAGATTCCCATTTTACTGAATGTGTGCTTAAAGATCTGAGAGGTAAATCACCCACCAAAAAGCAGAGCCAAGAACTGAACCCAGGCTCTCTGAATCCAAGATCAAGATCTTGACCTCTCAGAACAGCTACATCAAGTCAAAAAAGATAGCCTATTCTATCCTATGATAAAACTTAATTCTCAGGAACTGACTGATACATAACACAGTGAAAACTTAAATGCCAGCTTCAAATAGGCAAGTTCAAAAGGTGGTCAAATGACCCTGAACATGAAAAAAGATGTTGAATCTCTACTAATCAGGAAAATGCAAACCGAAACAGTAATGTATTATCTGTTTTTTCAGCCATTACTTTCAGATGCAAGACTTAAAAAACATCAACAATATCTGGTTTAGGTGAAGATGCTGGTAAATGGGCTTTTCTACCATGTGCTATTAATTGTGACTGACACTAGGTAAGGCTTTTTTAGGGGGAACTCAACAGTTTCCATTTAGAAAAACATTTGACATTTTGGATGAAAAGAAAAAAAATGAAATGGTTATAAAGGATAACATTTTTTAATGTTTACTTATTTTCCCTGTGTTTTCTTTTACATTTTTACTCCATGTATTTCTGGTTATCTTAATCTTTTACAATAAGAATATAGTCATATTATCCTTGTGTAATTTAAGACATTTAGAGTAAAGAGTAGATCATGAGGATCCCATTGGTTAAATTGTACCTACTTCTCATTTACCATAATCATTAATCCCTCCGTTTCCTGTTATTCTTAGGATATTTGGAGAGATGCCAGCTTCCCCTTGTCCTGCCAGTCAGGGGTGTTGGTATCACAGTTCCTTCATTGTGCAAGCACACAGACTCCATAGCTAGCCTGTCCGTGTGTGTTCTAAATTGAAAGAAGTTACTGAAATTGAACCTGAGTTGATTTTCTACAGAAACATAGACTTACAGCAGGAGCCCCTAGTGAGTGACAGACTCACTTCTTCACCATTATTGCAAGAAATTGTGGGATTTCAAGCTTTGTATCTACATGGCATCTGTTCAGGGCCCAGGGTGACTAACATGCTCCAGGGAAAGAGCCCTACACCCTTACTAGTATACCCTTCTGCTGTGACTCTGCCTCAAAGGTTGCTTCTTTTCCACTTGCAATGCTCTGGGTTTTTTAAGGCCCATTCCTTCAAGCCTCATTACATTTCCTCTGACTTAACCTCCTTCCTGTCAATTATCTGCTTGTTCCTTCCTTTCTTTGACACTCAGTACCCCTATCTACCTTATCTACAGTGTCTGCAAGATCCTCCTTCTTCCACAAATGTTCCTGGCCACCCCTGACCCTAAGGGCCCACACATCCTGGTATTCCAGACTTTGGGACTTCGAGAACCTGTGAATTAAACACAAAAACAATGCGGAAAATTGGCAGAAGGCTGCCAAAGCACCAATTTTGCCAAGTGGACAATCAAAACAAGTCATAGTACCCACTATCACCATCATTTTATGAAAGGAAGGTATTTTAATACTAAAAATGGGGAAAGGTCATAATCTCAGTATAAAAATGAAGTGTTTTTTTTTTTAATTTTTTTAACGTTTATTATTTTTGAGACAGAGACAGAGCATGAACAGGGGAGGGGCAGAGAGAGAGGGAGACACAGAATCCAAAACAGGCTCCAGGCTCTGAGCTGTCAGCACAGAGCCCGACGCGGGGCTCGAACTCACGGACCGTGAGATCATGACCTGAGCCGAAGTCAGACGCTTAACCGACCAAGCCACCCAGGTGCCCCAAAAATGAAGTGTTTCTTAAAGAAGAGCAATAATCAACCTTGGGAAGAGAACTGAGGTGGGACACATAATGAAAAATCAGCTGGCACACTGGAAAACAGCCCAGCCTGTTTGTCTAGCTCAGGGGACTCTCTTAGAACCTAGAGCAAAGCCACTTTTGCAGGTTACCCCCTGCCCCAAAACCTCCCCTCACATCTGAAGGTGGTAAGAGTGAGTTCCCCAAGCTAAGCTAAGGAGTCATGCTAGCTGCTCTCCTCTTTCAGGAAACTCCATCCGTCCACAGCTGCCTGCAGGTCACACTGGAAATGCCCAACAAAGTGAAGCTCACTTATGCCCAGAGTTTGCCACTCCCTTCTCCAATTCAAAGGCAGCTGACAGACTCGTCTCTGTCTTATATAGCCTGGGATACTTTAAGCTCTCCTTGAAGGCTCTTGTACAGTTCTTGTCCCACAAAGATTCTGTAGAGTATGGAGCAAAAGCCGCAGGGGGAGTACTCTTGAACCCACGAACTGCGAGAGAGTACTTGGCTGAAATTAGACAGGGGCACCCTGCAGTGCTCACTTTCATCAGGGACACGTTTCTGTCCGTGGAAAAGTATTTAAGGTAACCACTGATACATGCCTCGTTGTGAGATTCAAAAACCCAGAAGGTACTTACTACGGATGCTTTCTTTTTAGGTGAACACAGTTCTTGAAATGCAGCTCTTTTACATTTAACAAAATCCATTTTAATATTCACCTTGATTACTTACCATGTATTTGCTCTAAAGTCAAAGGCTAAGTGGCTAAATGACTTTTTTTTTTTTAAACCAAAAGCCTAGGTTCCAACTATGTTGACCTAGATTGCCAGGAGTAGAAATATCCTAACCCTCTCAGGCCTCAGGGAGCCGAATCCCACACTTATTATCAGTAAGCTATGAAAGGGAAGGGAGGAAACCCGGTTAGGCCCATGGCCAAAAAGGAGTTTTAGTTATGAGAAAGAATTGGTCGATTTCAGTCCATACGAGGGCATCCAGAAAAGACAGATTGCACAGATGCCCCACTTCCTCATACAGTAAGGAAAGATTAACAGTCAATTTTTACAGTGGTATGGTTGATTTGCTCCAGTAACATTTGGTAGCAGGGGCATTGCCTTCTACCCAGGCTTATTGCTAAATAATACAGGAGCTAGAAGGAAATGCAACAAGAAAGTTGGGAATGGGAAACATGTGGTGAGGTCAGGACACACACTCCCACGTGCCCACACAACACATGACTTTGCACTTTCCTCTATCGTTGTGAACACGAATGCCACCGTCATTAATCAGAATAAAAATTCTTAAAACTTGCTGCACCATTCATCTCTAGAGCTAAGTAGGATTATTCCAGGCTTTCGGCCCATGTTTTCTAAAAGCCTAGCTGATTAAAAGGCATTAACATTTATGTTTTGCCAACACTGATTATACTGACTGCTGGCAAGTGTTTATGTGATAACCTAGACCCAAGAGAGATGCAGAGAGATGCAGAAGAGAGAGATGCAGAAGAGCACAGTAGAAGAACATAACATGCATAGATGAGGGGCACCTGGCAGCGACTGAACTGACTCCTCCTTGGCAAAGGAAGGAGGTTAACTTACGGACTTCAAGGCTAACTAACATTTTATGACTCTGAAATTTTTTTAGGTTTATTTATTTTTGAGAAAGAGAGAGACAGAGGGTGAGCAGGGGAGAGGCAGAGAGAGAGGGAGACACAGAATCCGAAGCAGGCTCCAGGCTCCGAGCTGTCAGCACAGAGCCTGATGCATGACACAGGGCTCGAACTCACAAACCGCGAGATCATGACCTGAGCTGAAGTCGGATGCTCAAACACCCCAGGCACCCCACCATTTTATGACTTTGATTAGCAAACAACTTTTCAGAAAGCATCTACCAAATAACAGGAGTTTCAAAATCCTGTTTATCAATTCTCAGTACTCCATATTCTTATTTTTTTTTAATCTTTTTTCTTCCTGCCTTTTTATCATGTACTCATTTCTCTGGAATGCTGCTAATTAAAGAGGAAAGGAAGAGTTCTGATAAGTCAAATTTAATGAAGGAGAAAGTTGAAGCTCTGAGATTATCCACACAGTTGTCCACATTCTTAAATTCTCTGAGATATCTCCTTCTGTGGCAATTCAACAGAAAGAATTAGCTGAGGTTAGAACTCTAGCATGCCTAAAGATTTCTTGCAAAAGCACCTCTGAAGGAAAAATCTGGTAGAGAATACAATCCACTTCTGCTAGAGACCCCAACACAGCTGGCAATCGGGAAATTCATGCTGTTTGTGATAAGAATGAAAGCAACCAATAGTCTTTCCTCTAAAAAACAAAACAAAACCAGAAGCAATGACTTGCAAATTTCTAGCAAGCTTATCGCCCTCAATTCAGGACTATTTGTTTGCCAATTAAGTGTTACTTTTCACAAATACAAGGTTAAATCAACAACCTTCTTGGCATTCATGAGGCTATATAGGTAAAGGAGCCTGTGAAATGTGGAATTAACTTTTTTGGTTCTGAAATTGACACATCAAGTTGATGAGGGTTTTGTCAGCTCATTTAAATTCCATTCCCAGTCATAACCATTGATTCCCCAAGCAAGGAAACAGAAAGAAAGAGTGTGTTATGTTCAGAACAGAATTGAGTGCTACTTGGAATAGGGGCTAAATATACACACATTTATTTTTACCATTATTTACTACTACCATTGTTACTATTAGTAATGTTGTGTCTAAATAGTTTACCAAGTGCTTTCACATATTTTTTCCCCATTTTTACATGACCTTCCTAATTCTGTGATGGATATAAAATAGCAAATATTTTATAGATACGTTAAACGATTCAACATCTATCATCATCACCACCATCATTTCGTGAGCACTTACTATTTGCCAAGCTGTACACTATGTTTAATGTGGATCATCTCATTTAATCCTCACAAAAACCTTAAGCAACTGGTATTATTATCTCTGTTTTCAAGATGAAAAAACATGATTGATTGGGGCCTGGACTCTGGGGCTTATCAGTTCAAGTCCAGTGTTCTTTCCACATTGTTTTAATAATAGAGTTAAAAAAGAACAAAGAAAATGCTAAAGTTTCCAGTTCATTTCATATCAGTTCCCTTCAGACAGAAATAAAGCAAGAAAGGGACCATGAAAAGAAAGTTAAATTTGCAGCCTCTTCCCAAAATTAAAAAAAAAATTAAAATTAAAAAAAATGCAGAAGGCAACAATATTCACCAAATCTCCTGGAGCTTTTATAAATTGCAGTAATGTTGCAATGCTACTTACTATACTAGCAGCTAAAAGCACAATTCTACTTTTAGCTCTCCTGCCCACCAAAAAACCAACCAACCAATCGAAAAAAGTTATTAAAAAATAAAATAAAGAAGACTTTGTTTAAAAGCCTGACAGTGTGGGGTGGCCTACCATAACTGATAAAGCTCTTGGGTTTCCAAACCACCCTAGTTGCAGCCTGGTTGGTCTTTGGTTACAACAGACTTCAATTTCTACTCAGCAAGTATTTAACAAATACCTACTGCATGTTTGGAGCTGTATATACATTTTGCGTGTATAGAGCTGAATGGGACACTTATTGTTCCTGCCCTTCTGGAGATTCTTATGAACTAAAGGCAAAGACAAATATGGGATTAATTACAGTGTAGTGAATTCCACAACAAGGTATTTATCCCAGTATTGGGAATTAGAGGAAGCTTCCCTGAAAAAAATAGTATTTAGATGAAGCCTGAAGGAATGCCAGAAGTTAATCTGATGAAGAGGGGCATGAGGACTCAGGGAAGAGAAAAGCTGAGGAGCAGAAACAGGGTCACCCACAAATCTGGAAGAATATCTACATCTTCCATGAGGCAGATGAGGTTTCCATAATCTACTCCAGAGTGGAGGTTCAGGTTTAGAGGGAGTCCACCTTTAAAATATTTCTCTTACTTGCCCAAGAATTCCCACACTCTTAAGAAACTAGCATATAACTCCCCTACTCTGGAAGGACAGTGAAGGAAAAACACTGATAGATTCTCAGCTAATTACAACAGCAATGTCAGAAAAAGTTGGTGGGGGGAGATATTCATTTAAAAGGACATGAGAAAATAAAATGGGGATAGGGAAAGAAAAATGATTGAGGTAGGGATGTAAATAAGGAAGGTATACCCTAAATGAAACAGACCACTGTAAGTTTAAAAATGTAATATGATGAGAGGCACCTGGGTGGCTCAGCTGGATAAGCGTCTGACTTTGGTTCAGGTCATGATCTCATGGTCCATGAGTTTGAGCCCTGTGTCAGGCAATATGCTCACAGCTCAGAGCCTGGAATCTGCTTCAAATTCTGTGTCTCCCTCTCTGTCTGCTCCTCCCTGCTCGCTTGCTCTCTCTCTCAAAAATAAACATTAAGAAAAAGGAATATGATGAGTTCTCTTTACCTACCTCTTAAAGAATTTATAACACACTATTCCAGATTCATTTTTACTGTACTTCAGACCACAAGAAAAGGCAATACAGTGTCGCAGATTTACATTCTTAAGTTCTGCTTAGGTTTGTTAAGTCTGTGGGTGAGAAGCAAATACACTAAAAGCCTTTATTTTGTTCCTTTAATTGGTATGTCAGTTCCTTAATTCATTTTAACACTCATACAAGTATTATCTTTGAATTGCTATAGACACAAAGTGACAGAATAAGAAAGCAGCCCAAAGAGTGCTAGGAAAGGAGGAAAATAATAGTTTTCCAAAAGTAATTCATGTGCTAAATATTCTCTATCTTTCCATCTTGATATATACACTAATCTTTTCCACCCTGTCCTGTGCTTCAGAAGTTGACCTACATCAAGGAGTTCCCTTGAGTTTTCAGTCAGGTGTGGTCAATGGGAGGCACTGGTAGGAGATCAGAAAACGAAGGACCAATGAGTTTTTGGTGCCTCACTATCCCTTATTGGTTTCCGTTAACTTTGCCCACAAACTTGAAAATAGCCCCTTCATTAATTGTTCCTTACTGGCCTAAGTTGAATGTGCCACCACTTTCCACACCACCCACCCCCCACTAAAAAATGGAAAAAAACACAGAAGTGCAATGCAAGCTTAGGGAAGGCATGCTTGACAAGGAAAAAGTATATTTATGAGATAGTATGTTAGAACACGAAACCCATTTGAAAACACGTTTGGAGTATATCCATGGATTCCCCCACATACCCCACCCCACCATATCAAGGAGAGTGAGAAACAAAAATGCATTGGGGGAAGATAAGAAAAGAGATGGTCAGAAACATTTTAGACAATGATTCATTCAGGATAACCACCAAGAGATGGGACACCCAGAGGAACTATTTGGGAGGAGTTGATAAGTGCATTGGACTTTTCTGCAGTCCCCCAAAAGAATAAAACCTTCTATGCAAATATCCAGGGCTCATTTCCTCCTTTATCCAGGCTAATGTAACCCCAGCCAGGATGACCTCAGTGGCTTCACTCTAGACCTTCTTTCCAAAAATGAAAACTTTATAAGAATACCAACCACTTTGGCTACAATTTTGTTAAGTTACAGACATCAGGTTGCTAGCAGTACAGGGAAAAAGAAGAAATTCTTATCTCTTTACCACAACTATGGTAAAGTTCTATTGGCTTCCTCTTAGCTATATGCATGAAGGAATACAAATTCAACTAAATGTCAAGTACTAGCCAGTAAGTGAATCCCTCTCTAATGGGTTAGACCAATCACAAAATGTTTAATCATTTCTGCTTCTTAGATGAAAAAATATATATTACAGTATTCAAAGTAAAGCTGCTCATTTTAATTTTTGCCATCTTCCTGTGTCGTTCCTTAAGTAACAATGACAGCTAAATTATTTTTTCTCAGCCCAAGAGTAATGTGTTGGGCTTCCTTTTTAATGACAACAATCTTTTTGTTGCCAAATGCTTCACGTCTTAAATAATGGCTTGAATCTTGGCTGCAATTACAAGATAAGCTTGTTCTCATAACCTTTTCACAATGGATTTTCATCAGCTCCTTTATAAAGGAAATTAAAATTTGCATTTAACTTCAAGCTCATGTGTCTGAAATTGGACACACCATCAGCACACTCAGACATGGTATTTATAAATGAATAACATTTGGTCTATATGGTTTTGACTAATATTTCATCTCTAAAGGAAAAGAGAAGGAAAATCTAACTGAAATTAATGAAGAATCAACAGAGGTTGGATGACAAGGTGACTCAAAACTAAAGACAATGTTTCTGTTAATATAATGTGCTAGCTTCTAAATATGCCCCAAAGAAAATCTATGTACTTTCCAAAATTTCTCAGTAACATCTGAGACCTTAGACAATATAGCCATAAGCAGGTTTATGTATTACAGAATGTAAATTCCAGACAATAAAGGCCATGTTAGGTATCAGTTTGATAGAGTGAGTGATATCCTCATTGCTCAGGATAGACAACACAACAATAGCTATGGTCTAATAAAAGCAAGATGTCCCCAGGAATTAACAAGAAACTCCTTTCAGACAATGCTGTCAGATCATTTTTTCCAGAACCCAAGCTGAGCTTTCGCATAACCTGAGAATAAACATCCTTGATGCCAGGACTTGAGAAATACCAAACTCCAAATTTGTGGAGAAGCATCTATCCCTGATCCAGGATTCCAGCTCCCTGGCTTGCCCCAAATGTCTCCTTCCTTTAATGTTGACCAAGGACCGCCAGCTTTGATAGTAGGTTGGGATTTGCCCATGATACAGTCTCAAATAGGAGAAAACATTCACAACTAAATGGGACAATGGTTAATTCAAAGGCAACATCTGTGGGAAATATGATTGCAAACTAGGAAAGCAAGTTGTCTATCAGGAGACGAGTGATTCATAAATGTTTCTGGCAGGGTCTCACACAGATGGAGTTGTGCACCACATGCTATTTTTTTCCTGCTAGGATTTTTGCCTAACAGAGTAAGTGATTGCAGACCTGAGTGAGGATGCATTGTGTCAAAAGCAAATGTAATGAACTTTCTGATCAAAGCATCATTGAGTCTCTTCCCTTGTGATAGTCCCTACTCTGGCTCCTTCCCTTAAGTAGGCAACTTGGGGAAGTTCTTGACTGGAATGTTTGTGCAGATGCAAATGCTGTGACTTCCTTCTGGCAGGAATTTCAACCCTGACAGGATACAGAGAAAAGAAAAATCCCAGTATCTACTTCCCAGCAGCTCTAGAAAAAATGCCGTCAGTTGTGTTTAGGCCAAATGAGGCATATGAGTTGGTCTCTAGGGTGAAGATGGTAGACACACAGAATCTGAGAATATTAGAATTGGGATCTTAAGGCTCCCAGTTCAAACTTCTCACTGGACAGTGACTGACTCCCAAGGAGGTCAAAATGACTTGCCAAGTGTCTCATAACTGCTCAATGACAGAATTCATTGAGGATTATAGGATTATAACCCACTTCGTATGATTCCAAGTTTAGTGTCCTTTTCCCCTATGATGACATAGAAAATTTTTCCCTCATTAATTCATTTATACATCAAATATTTATTCAATACCCACCATATGGCAATCACTGTTCTGAGTGCTAGAAAAAGAACAAGGAGTGAGGGAAAGAAAAATCTTTTACCTCAATTAGCTTACTTTCTAGCAAGAGAGAATAACAAATTCAGATAAATAAATATATAATATTATGTCAGGTAGTGGTAAATGCCTCAGAGTAAGCAAACAAAGGTCAAAAGATAGTGGGGGGCCAGCTATTTAAGAGAGAGGGTGATTGGGGAAACTCTGGGGTGATATTTGAGCAGAGTCCAAATGCAGTGAGGGTGTAAGCCACACAAACAGCTGAGAGAAGAACTTTCCAGGCAGAAAGAACAGTGTGTACAAAGCCCAGAAAGCTGGAATGAGTTTAGTGTGCTTGGGGGGTTGGATGGGGAAGGGGCATTTGCCTGGACTAAATGAAAGGGAACAGTGGGGGTGAAGTCAGAGAGGCCAATAGAGGGCTTTCAGAAGGGGAACAACTTGATTTTAGATTTTTAACAGGTTATTCTGGTTGTTAGGTAAACAGATTAAACAGAGGGGAGAGAGAAGAAGACCAGGGAGCCCAATAAGGAGGCACTTCTCTAAGACAGAATTTAAGTTCCTCGAGATCAGGCATTTTTATGTAGCTTGTTCATTGTTCCAAAATCAGCACCAAGAAGAGTGCCTGACACATTGTTGAGGTCTTAGAGGTGTTTACTAAATGAATGGCTACCTGAGAAGTGAGACAGAGGGGAAAAGTGACAGTGGCTTGTATTAGGATAACAGTACTAGAGACAGTGAGAAATGGGTAGATTTGGGTGATGTTTTGAAAACAGAAGTAACATTGGGGCACCAGAGTGGCTCAGTTGGTTGAGCGTCTGATCCTTGATTTTAGCTCAGGTCATGATCCCAGGGAGTCACGTGTCAGGGTGGATCCCACTGAAGATTCTCTCTCTCTCTGTGTGTGTCTGTCTCCCTCTGCCACTGTCCCCAACTCGCTCTCTCTTTCTCTCTCCCTAAACAACAATAACAACAACAACAAGAAAGAAAATAGAAGTAACAAAAAGTTTCAAGTTTGGATATGTATACTTAGTAAGAAAGAAACCAAAAATTGCTCCTAGGTTTTTAGCTTCAACTCTCCAGATAAATAGTGGTGAATTCTCAGAGAGAAACAGATTCAGTGGGGAGAATTCTGTCTTGATCATGTTACATGTGAGCTGTTTATTAGCCTTTCAGATGGAAATACTGTGTTGGGTAAGCAGTAGAAGTGTCTGGAGAAGTGTCAGGGAAGATATTAAGATTGGAGATATAAGGGATACTATTTAAAACCAATGAACACTACAATGTCACCCAAATAATAAGTATTGACAGGGAACTGATGGGGTCCAAGGAGCCCCCGGGACATTCCAGTGTTTCCAGAGGGTAGTAGAAGAAGAACCAGCAAAGGACTCTGGCCTAAGATGAAGCAGTACAGGCAAAAAAGCTCGACAAGAGGAAAACCAGAAATTGAGGTATCCTAGAAGCCAAGCAAAGAAAGTGTGTTTCAAAAGGAAGGAGTGACAAACTTTTTCAGTTTTTCCTGAAAGGTCAGGTGAGGCCTGAAAATTAACCATGGTATTTGGCCCCACAGGTCATTGGTGACACTAACACATGTAGTTTCAGTGGCATGATGGAGACAAAATCCTCACTGGAATGAGTTCAAGAGGAAAGGAGAAAAAAGGACGGGGAGGGTACAAGAATCGACCACATCTTTCTGGGTAATTTGCTATAAAGGGTGTAAAGACATGGGGAATGATTTGAAGAAGATAAGGGAATCAAGGAAGGGTTTGGGGTTATTTTTTTAGGAGAGGGTCATTACAACAAGCTTGTATGCTAATAGGCAGATCCATTAGAAGTGGAGGAATTCATGGAAAGAAACAGGACACCTATAAGAGAAAAGTCACAGTTAGACTAAAGAAAATGGAATCCACTGCACAAGTGGAGACCTTAGCTTTGGAACAAAGCAGGCGTCATTAATCTGAAAGGGAGGAAAGGCAGAATACTGGTGAAGATATAATTTGGTGGCATAAAAGACAGCAAGCCCAATCTGATTGCTTTTTTTCCAGTAATATAACAAGGTCATCCACTGAGAACATGGGGAAGGAAAGGGTGTCTGAAATTTAAAGAAAGAGGAGGAGATGAGGTTACAGATGTGGAAGACTGATTCCCAGAAAGGCACTCTGTGCAGCACCAGAATCGAATGGAATAACACTAGATAATATGAACACTCATCCAGTTGCAAAAAAAAAAATAATAATAATAAAGTTAACACTGGTAGACCAGGTGTGGGCAGTTAGGGGGAGAGTGGCTCCCTGAAAAAATAATGTGCAGAAAGAAGCCACAGGAGGTGTTTTAAACAATGTTATAGCAGCGCTATAAATTTGAAAGAGAACATCAACAAGAATTATATCAATGTTGCCTTTCATGTTTAAAATACTTAAAAGTAATAAATTATTTTTTTTTCTGAATTTAGGAGGAAAACACTTGTTATGCAAAAGCATTAGTTCTTTCATTTATTAACTTATAATGAAATAATATAGAGCCACACTTTGAACCAGCAACCATGAACACATATTAGGACATTTAATTATACAGTAATACATCCTGTACAGAACAGAAAATTAATAACTTGTTAAGTTGAAGCAATTATCTAACAATAATAATAGCAACAATGACAGAATTATATGTTCCTTCAGAGTGCTTTAGAGTGTAGGAACTGGAAACACTCATTTAATCTGAAGAGTTCTGTTGTTTATTTTCTAAGGTAGTTTTTATTTTTAGCTGCCTGATTTTTCATGGAAGGTTTTAATTAATTCCTTTTACTGTTTTATAAATCTTTCTCTTAAGTACAGTTTTAGATAACACTGCAATTCAAATCTCTGAGTACTTTGAAGGTTTCCTTTTTCCTTCAACACTTTTAAAACACATAAGTTCCACTGTGAGAGATCCAAAAAAAGCAATATAAATAGCTTAGCAATTTTGGACCTTCTTTGGGTTAAAAGAACCACAACATTGCCAGTTTCAAAGCGGCTTCTCACCCCACTTTGTGAGGTAGGGGATTAAAAAACAAACCACACACACACACATCTACTATCTTAGTTTTTTCAGGCTGCTATAACAAAAACACCATAAATTAGGTGGCTTAAACAACAGACAGTGATTTCTCACAGTTCTGGAGGCTAGGAAGTGTCAGGGCAGGGTGCCAGCATGGCTGGATGTCTGGTTCAGTTGCTGACTTCTTACTGGGTCCTCACATGGTCTTTCCACATGGTAGAGGGGTGAGGGAGCTCTCTGGGCATCTCTTTTAAAAGGTACTAATCATGAAGACTCCACCTTCCTGACATAATCACTAATCCTAATTACCTGCCAAAGGTCACATCTGCTAGTATCACTTTGGAGGGTCGGATTTCAACATATGAATTTGGGGAGACACAAACATTCAATCCATATAACACACACACACACACGCACGCACACCTTATAGCTTTTTTCAAACTCAATGAGATTTAGAGCAATTCACTGCCTATTCTTTAGATTTCATTGCAATAAAATGCCCTCATAATTTACTTTCATTTTTATTCTGAATTAAAAACAAGCTTTCTATCTGAAACATCTTGCATTGTGCTAACCCAGGTCTTGATAGAATATTTTCAAAGGGGTTCAATATATTCTAAGCTGAAATTCTTTTCTGACTTTCAAAAGGAAATATTTCCTTCATTTCCACTATTAAATTTCTCCTACCTTTTTTGCTGATCCACAATCACATTGGGTTTTGGGAAGAACATCACTACACACACAAGATAGCACCTTGTTATATCCATCTGGATTTCCTTGGGTGAAGTAGAAGCCCTCTTGTCCCACACAACCAAGACCGCAGCTAGGTGAACTGAACTTTGAATGAGCTGAGCTCAACAGGACAAAAAAGACAAAAGGATTATTGTTCTACACTGTTCACTATGATCAATGCCCTCTATCGACACTGTAATCAAGTAAACTGCACAATTTCAGGGCTGACCAGGAATCTGAGAGGATGAGGGTTAGGTGAGATAAAGGCTTAGAAATCCAACTGAGTTGCAGAAATAGGCCTGGAATGGGTAATTAGCTAATAATCCAATGTCATATAATGTTAAAAGCTTAGTCTTTGACGTCAAGCCTATATTCAAGTCCTAGCCATACATGTTGGTGGGTGTTTAATCTTCAAAATGTTATTAATTTTTTCTGACATTGTCAAGTGGGGATAATGGCCTTATGTTAGAGAGTTGTAAGGATAAAAAAAAAAACAACTTTAATGTAAGGTATTTAGCATAAGGGACTGGATTATGCTTTTGTTGGCCCACTTTGTAGAGAATGGATCTCAGTTAATACTCAAAACAGTCCTGTGAGGAAGGCTCTATTATTACCACCTCTGTGTTATGAACAGATAAATGGAAGCACAGAGAGTGAGAGCAAATTGCTCAAGGGCCCAGAGCTAGTCAGAGTCAGAGACAAAATTTAAACCCAAGCACAATGTGGCTCTGGAGTCCGTCCTAACCACTACATTAAACTTTGCTCATAGTTCTTTGTCCTGAAATGTCTGTTGAAATAGAAGTTAAAGCTGTGATTAGAATCAGTCTGTAGGTAGGGGATCTGGGTGGCTCAGTCAGTTAATGATCTGACTTCAGTTCAGGTCATGATCTCACAGTTTGTGGGTTCGAGTCCTGTGTCAGGCTATGTGCTGACAGCTCAGAGCCTGGAGCCTGCTTCAGATTCTGCGTCTCACTCTCCCTCTGCCCCTCCCAAGCTTGCACTCTGTCTGTCTCTGTCTCTCAAAAATAAATAAACATTAAAAAAAAAAGAATCAGTCTGTAGGTAGAAAAGAGGAGGACATAGCAATAGTGGTACCAGGCAGAAGTCAACTTTAGCACCCAAATAGGCAATATGTGCTGTTCTGGGTGATGTATCCATACAAGAATGGACATCAGACAATGGGCCAAGAGCTAGCAGGAAAGGCTAGAAGAATCTTTGGGTCAGCCAACATCTACCCAATATCCAGCTCTCAAAAAATAAGACTTCAAACCAGTGTACGGACATGAACAATGCTTCAACTATAGGATATGAAGGAAGAGACCTTCCCTTCATTGCCCTAAATCCTAAGTCCAATTGGTGGGGGAAATGACTTGGTGCACATAAGATAGCTATAGACTTCAAAGAAAGAGAATCAAAGCAAGGACTGGCACCATCAATTCCAGGGCATCATCCTGGCAAGAATTATTGCAACCTTTCCCAACAGCAGCAGGAGATTTTATACTTTCCACTGGTTAGCACTTGATAGTTACAGATGTAGGATATTAGTCTGGATATGCTTGGCTGAGTTTGCTTAATAGCAATACAACCAGAGGCTCCAAATGAGACACAAAATATTATGCTTTCTTTGTCTTCTTTTTTCTAAACCTCTGAGTGCCTATACCCTTTTACACAACCCCCACCTTCTCTTCTTAAATTGTACAACAGCTTGAAACTATAAAGTTATAACTAAACTTCCTTTTACTACAGTTCTGACCTCTCACAAGGTTGTTTCTTTCAATAGCTTATTGGATATATGGCAAAACAATTCCAGGATCAGGTTGTGTCTGGTTTCCCTCATATAGTCAAGCTGATATTGAGATTCTCCCTTGATTACCTGGAAAGGGGCTAGAAAAACAGCCGCCAAACTGGACATCTTTACCCAATTTAGATTTAGATCTATGCTATTCGTCTCCATTCCTTTCTTCTCCCTTCATCTCGTATTCTTTTCTCTCCCCAGATTCCTCGAGATAGGACTCACCAACACTACCAGCTGATTAACACACACTTTTTCCTGTTCCCTGTAGGGCAAACAAGCTGTGGGCAGTCAGCACCAAAACTGAGGACAGCTCCTTTCCCTGGGGCTTCCTAGCGTGGTTCCCAGTTGTGGTTTTACTGCAGGACTTTAGTTGGTAGCTAGGAGGTTCTCCAAATCTCCCACCCTCACCGTGGCTTTTAATATCAGAGTCTGACTGAACTATTAAGTTTATCTGCTATAATATTTTCAGAGCTCTCAAGGTCTAGTGGTAGATAAATAGAGTCAGTAGAGGCTCACAGGAAATGTTTCATCCAGTCTTAAGTTAGCACTTACAAATCAAAGACTCTCCACTGCTGTTTTCTAATCTAATAAATCTCAGATGGTTGCTTAGGTACACTTACAATAATGGAAGGGGGTGGGAAAAGAATAATAACCTCTGCATCAGTATGAGTCCATCCCGGTCTGAGTTGAATATGCTAGGTTGAGCTCCTGGAATACCTACCTCACTGCCTCTAGGGCCTCACTAGGTTTTGTTGATACTATAAACTTCCAAAATGTCAGGATATATACTTCCAGTACTGTTTGGACATACCTTAGAAGCTTAAACTAGAAATTCTAGAGTTATTTGAGCATGTATCATGACATACCCCACTTTTTTTGGTATATTTTAGACAGTCTCTGGCATTCCCATCTCAGGCTTATATGTCCTCTGTGGGCAACCACAAGTGACTGAGTTGTAATGTGGTTCAGAAGCAAGGGATGCTACATTTGGGGGAGTACATATTCCCTGGGGAAGCTTAAGGAGCCAGTTAAGACTCCTCAGGTAAAAAGAGACACTAGAAGATACTTTGGTTTGGGAACACTAGCTATAACACAGAGTATTGGGTTGTTGCTGAGTGATCACTAGATTATCCAACCTACCTGCCCTAGCTCATGGAAAAATTTGGGACCAGAAATACCACCTAGGTATAAATCTCAGGTAATCTAGGTAAAATAAGTTTCTCCTATGTGAATTGTACTAATCATGTCAATATTCTCCATACATGCAATGATAACTCCTGTATGTGTCAAAATTACTTGAAGTAATGATGTCTTGAATGTTCTACCAACTCAGCTGGGTTTCCAACATGAAACCTTCTATAATATCAGGCATGGGGAGGGAGGGCAGGAACTAGTGAAAGTATATTCATGGGAACTGACTGACTACAGACAAAGTCTTGGCCAGAGTAGCTGAACACATTTATTTTGGAATTATAAGTGTATAGATGTCAAGTGATACTCCGCCAGACTTGATCTCTATTTGAAGTCCCTGTGAACCCCAGAAAGAGTAGACACATGGATTTAGAGCTCAAGACCAAAGCCAGAGCTCCAATTCAATCCCTCATAACATCCACAAAACAAAGATAACTTTCCAAAATCTGACAGGGCCAAGAAATTTCTTGAAAATCCTAAGTGGATTTGTAGAATCTGTCAGTCAACTAATACTATAATAATACTACATAACAAATATCCACAAAACATCACTGACATACAACAATAAGCACTTATTTAGCTCATGCAATGCAAATTTACTGGAGGTTAGCTAATTCAGATTGGACTTGGCTGGACAGTTCTGTTCCACACGTCTCTCAACATTCTCCTGAGACTAGCAATAGTCTGGGAATGTTCTCATAAATATAGCAGAAGCACAAAAAAGCAAGTGGATACATACAAATACTCTTAAGGCCTAAGCCTGCAACTGGCACATGGCACTTACACCTGATGCTATTGACCAAAACAAGCCTCAGAACCAATCCTAGAGTCAGGAGATGGGGAAATAAACTGTAGGCCTTTAACAAGAGAAACAGAATAGTTACATGGCAAAGAAGAGAAGTACAGGGAATGTGATCTGCCACAAAGGTGATCAACGAGCACACCAAATGAGAAGCTGACCATAATGAGACTTCTGCAGAGATGTGACAATTACTAGCAGACCTGTTGTCCTAGGTCAGGGTTGCTTCTGCAAAATGCATTCCTTTCATATGACACCAGTACTTTGTTACTACTGACTCCAGAGCAAGAAGAATTAATATTTAATCAAATATCATCTGGTCAAGGCATATCTTCCAAAATAGCTCTTTAAGAATGAAATGGTGTTCATCCTTCCCCTGAAACATTAGTCTTTAAATTCACTTAGCATACCACTAATATATGTGAATGAGTAAAAATATCCCAAATGCCTTATGAATCTTTTATTACCTGAACACAGAGTGTACTCACTAGTTATTATACAATAATTACATGGAAAATAAACAAGCTCTCTGTCTTTGCCAGGCTTTGACAATCTGAGCATCTGGGTGTGGATAGAATGAACTTTGAAATTTCTCTTCAGGGATTTCCAAATGCATTAAATTCTCAGTAGGTTTGGCAGTAATTGTAGAAGTGATTGTGTTATGACTACCAAGTGAGAAATCTAGGTCTATCATTTGGCTACATAGAAATTATTATAAAATTAAAAGCAATTCAGTAGGGTCTTGGCAACTTAATATCATATCCTTGAATTTTGAAAAGGGTATGAATCCATTTAAACTGGCTTTCTTGAGTATGATTTTCTAGAATCATAGAGGAATTAAGACAACCCTTGCCATTTCTTTGATTTTTGGATCATACCTTAAAGATTGTTCTGTGTCTTCACAAACTTTCTTACTTGTTTTTCTCTTTTATGTGTCTTGCCAGAATATTTTATCTCAGAATATTTAACCAAGTGCAACTCAACAGCTGTTCTCAGTTAATATCTTCAGGTTAAATCAGTACACATACTACAAACTAAAACCTGCTTGGGGTGTTTGTTTTTAAAGTCAGTAAGTGCATGCACAGCTTTGAGACTTATATTCTCACCCCCCCCCCACCCCAGCATTCTCCAAATAATCAGGATGTTCCAAGGAGATCAGGCAGATCATTGTACTTGGAAGAGAGTATAGATTTCAAAGACATAATCATCATTAAGGAAAATTATGTTGCATATTGTGTTGATTACCTGGATTACCAATGATTGTTACTAGAAAATGGGTCTGCCTGTGTAACTGTAAACACATCTAGACATCATTAAATTTCATTCACTGGTAACCCCCTTTATTTTTCTAAACAAGGCCATGTCACTTAGTTTTAAGGACATATTTCAAAATATTTTCTCTATCATGGCAGCTAACAAATATAATCTGACCCTATATGGCTAAACTATATGAAGGCTATTGTGACATTTTAATATTTGCTAAAGTAAGGAGATAGGCCATCAAAAAATTCCACAGGACATTTGTGACAGTGCAACCAGAAGGCACAGTCATCACATGAACTCATGAACTCTGTTCCCACTGGCCTAGACCAGTGGCCTTCACACTTTTTTTGACCAGGACATACTGTAAAACACACATTTAACATCACAACTCAATATACATACTCACATCCTCAAACATACACACATAACTGAAATAACAGTTTCAGGAAATGGTACTTGACCTCACTACATATGATACACTCTGATATGTTGCCTCTCTTATATTTCATTATGTTTCCAAATGCTAATGGCAGTGTACTGAAAATGATTTCATAGCCTACTAATAGATGGGGACACCTGTTAGAATATTGGAAGAGTTGAGCCTTTGTGGATGTCAAAGTCCAGGTTCCCTGGAAATCAGACCCCAAGGCAAAGCTTTAGCGCTTTGGAAGTTTTATCTCAGGAAAGCAAGAGTGAGAGGAAAAGGAAGTGAGTCAGGGAAAAAGGAAGAACACATACGAAATGGTGCATTGCCAAGCTGGCCACAGCTCCATAGGAAAGCACAGCTGGTTACTCAGTCACAAAGGACGGACATCTCCAGCATGTCTGTATGGAGCCCTTTGTGGAGAGTGGAGGAGGAAGGCAAGCTCTTTCCCATGGGTATTCTCCTCTTGGTCAAAATTTGCCCCTCAAACTCCCTCTCCCCACATTTCTGGATTGTGTCGCCCAGTTCTTGCAGGCAGAATCTCTTCTAGTAAGGTCAGACCCCATGCCAATGCTTCTGGGGAAGAGATGGAAGAGATGCTGACACCCAGATCTTACCCATAAGGGAGCCTGAAATAACCTGAGATGAAGGGATGATTATGGCAGCTGGTTTTTAAGACCCTGGAGATGACACAAGTTGGCACTGTTCTCTAGACAGGAAGTGGAAGGAGCAGCCGAGGCCCAGGAGTCATGTAGAGCTGAGCACATCTGGGAAGCCCCCAAATCAGGCCACTATTTTGGGGAAAACAGATTGTAGAGTTAGGAAGCCTAAGTTCATATCCCTTTACCTCCACTTCCCATATATGTGGTATCTGTGTAAATTGCTTTACCTCTTTGATGGATGATATTAATAACCTTGCAGAGCTGCTATAAAAACTAGAGATAATACAGAATTCATTCCAAAAAGGACTTTTATATCTTTTGTTAGACTTATTAATAGATAGCTTATATTTTATGCTACTATAAATGGTATCTTTTTTCTTTTTGTTAATACAATTAAATTTATGTACAGCAAACTTGCTAAGCTTTTGTTAATTTTAATATTTTATCTCTAATTTTTTATTCTCTATGCAAAGAATCATTATCTGTTAACGATACTTTTGCTTAGTACTTTCCAATCTTAGTGCTTTTTCCCCTCTCTATTTTACTTTCTGTGCTAGCTAGAGCCTTCAGTACAACATTGAATACAATTATAAAAACAGGCACACTTGTCTTATTCCTAATATTGAAAGGAAAACTTTCAGTGTTTCATTATTTAGTTTATTTGGCTTATGTGTTGCAGGCTTTTTAAAAATTCAATTTAATTTTAAAAAATAAATAAAATTTAATTTAATTAAAGAATGACAAACACCTTTTTATTTCTAGTTTTTTTCATGAATGGATGCTGAGTTCTATCAATTCATTTTTTTCAGTATGTGTTGACACATTATTTGTTTTATCTGTTAATGTGGAGAATGACATTGATTTTTCTATTTTTTTTAATCTTGCATTTATAGGATAAACACAACTAAATATCTATGATGGATTATTTTTTTAACATAGCTGAATTGGCTTTGCTAATTATTGTATCTATGCTCCTGAATGATATTCACCAGCAATTTTTCTTTCTTCCACTGCCCACATCAGATTTGGGGGGTCAAAGTTACACTAGCACCATAAAATGAGTTGGGAAATATTTCCTCTTTTACTCTATTTTGAAATAGTTCGTGTAAGATTGAAAATATTTGTTCCTTGAATGTTTGGTTGGGCTCCACGATATAACCATCAAAAGCCTGGAGTTTTCTCTGTGGGAAGATCTTCAACTACCTGTCAATTTCCTTAGTGGTCAGATAACTTATCATGTGTTCCTTTTCTTCTTGACTCCATTTCATTAAGTTACGTTTTCCTAGGATTTTATCCATTTCATATAAATTTTCAAATTAACTGGCATAAAGTTGTTCATACTATCCTTTTATTATCTCCTTAATTCTGGCAGTTACAGCCCCTTTTATGTTCTTCAAATTGTTTAGTCGGAACAGTTCTTTTTTCTTCATCAATCTTGTCAAAACTTGTCAATTTTATTAGACTTTCCAAACAACTAAGATTTTGTTAGTCCATGTTTATTTTCCATTACATTAATTTTGGCCCAAGTCTTCGTCATTTCCTTTCTTCCAGATTCTTTGCATTTATTCTGCTCTTCTTTGCTGATCCTCTTAATACATCACTCATTAGTTTTCAATCTTTGTTTTTGTTTTGATATAATCATTAAAAGCTAAAATTTCTTTCTAACTGCTGCTTTATCTCCATCTCATAAGTTGTGATAGCAGTATTTTCACTATCACTCCATTCTAAATGTGTTCTAAATAAATATTTTCTTTTATTGTGATTTAATGTATTTTTTAATTTCTCTCTATATGGGGTTTCATTGATTATCTTTTGGTTATTGATTTCTAACTTAACTTCACTGTGTTCAAAGAACAATACAGAACATTGAAGATTACTGAAATTTTAGTATATGGCCAATTTTTGCAAATGTCCTTTTTGTTCTTATACATAATGTATATTAAGCATTGCATGTGCATGTTTTTATACATGCCCATTAGGACATGATTTTTAATCATATTGCTTAAATCTTCATTTTTCTTACTGTATTCCTGTCTGTACCACCACTCAGTTTCTGAAAAATATATTAAAATCTTCTACAATTGTGAACTTATTTCTTTATTAGGTCTGTCAATTTGTTTTATTCATTTTGATGTATGTCATCAGGTACACACAGATTTTAAATTATTATATTTTCCTAGTGAATTAAATATTCTATTACTAAGAAGAGATTAATTATGCTTTATACTTTAAAGTACATTTTGTGTGACATAAAAATAGCTATAGCATCTTTCTTTTGGCTAGACTTTGCCTGATACATTTTTCCAACTTCTTTTGTTTTATTATCCAGTCTAATAACCTTCATATTTTAGGTAAAGCATTTCCTTTACATGTATATTTTTTGTAACTGACATTTTTACTTATATATGCTATCTTAATTGGTGTTTTCTATGCATTCTGCTTTTTCCATATTCCCTTTCCCTCTCATTTCTTATCTTTTAAAAATTGATTATTTTTTCTCACTTCTATTTTCCTTTAGCAGTTTAAGTTGTGTACTGCTTCTATTCCTTTACTGGTCTTCCTAGAAATTACAGCATATATGCCATAAAGATAAATGTCTTTACCTCCCCACACAACACAATTTTAACTTCATTCATTTCCCTTCCAACTTAAGTTTGGTTGTTTTCTAGTATTTTAGCTTTGCTATTTCAGCATTTTGGTTTTAACCTACTTCTCATCCCTATCTCTAAATTTACCAATATCTTTGCTCACTATTTCTTACGAAATCTCAGATTCTCCATCTAGAATCATTTACATCATTGCCTAAATATATCCTTTAGAAATTATCTTAATGATAATCTTTTGGAAGTAATATTGATACAGGTTTGCCTGAAAATGTTATTTTGCCTTTGTTTTCATAGGATATTTTTACTGAGTTAAGAATTTCTAATTTTTGTTACATTCACACAGTGAAATACTAGTGAGCAATAAAAAGGAACAAACTACTGATTCATGCAAGAACCTGGGTAACTCTATAGAGAATTATTCTTAGTGAAAAAGTCAACTGCAGAATGTTAAATACTGCATTATTCCATTTACATAATACTCTTAAAATGACAAAAGTATAGAAATGGAGAACATACTAGTGGTTGCTAGGGCTTAAATAGTAAGTGGAGGGTGGGAGGAAGTGGATGTGACTATAAAAGGGCAATATGAGGTGTCCTTGCAGAGATAGAAATGTTCTCTACCTTGACTTCAATGTCAACATCATGGTTGTTGCTATTGTACATAGTTGTACAGATTTATAATATGTCATCATTGAGATAAACAAAGTAAAATGTACAAGGGATCTCTCTGTAGCATTTCTCACAACTGCATGTGAATCTACAATTATGTCAAAATTAAAGTTTAATTTAAAACTGACTTTAAAATATATTATGCATGCATTACGTATGATTCCATTTATATAAAGTTAAATACAGCTGCACATTAAATTAAATTCTTCATTGGCAATTATTTTCACTGGCTTCTGGCTTCCATTATTGCCATAAGAAATCAGCTATCAACCATCAACCATCTCTTACTAGTGACCCATTTGCTACTTCTGACTACCTTACAGATACTTTCTTTGTCTTTTGTGTTCTCTGGTTTCAAGCTAACGTGTTTCAGTGAACATTTCTTTTTTAAATATCTGCTTTGGATTCATTGGCTTTATGTATCTGAGTAATTATGTCTTTTAACAATTCTGGAAAAATTTCCCATTCTCTGTATTATCTTTTTATAAAATGCCAATTAATCTTGTGGTAGATATCTCACTCTCTCCTTTGTGTCTCTTACTCTTTTCCATATGTTCCATATATTTGTCTCTAAGTGGGGCAGGCAGCATTTTCCAGTTCACCTTTATACTGAGGGCAAAGTGCTCTTGTCCCAGCTTTCTAAAAGAGGCTCGTTTATTAGACTTCACACCTGAGTTTTGTGTCCTGTCTCATAACTCTGTGAGAAAGCTGAAGGTTACTAGGTTCATTAAATATCCTCCAGACAGAATGAAAATCTAGAGGTAGCCTAGCTCTCTGGATTTTTATCTTCACCTGTCTTGATTTGAGCCTGATAATTCCTTACTTCTGCATACCTGGCCCACCATATTATAAGAAACAAAAGGTAAAATTATTCATGTAAATTTTCAGGTACAGATAAGGCATTCTATAAAGAGTACCTGTTCCTATTGTTCAATGTCATTCTCCTAGCCTAACTAGCCTGTTACCTTCTTTTCCTCATGGAATCATCATGTATTTTAATCAAATTAGATATTTTTAAATCAGTTTTTAAACCAATTCTTCATTGGTTTTTCTATTAATAGAATGCCAAGGCTTTCTGAATTCTAGTAATTTGAACCAGAAAAGCAAAAAGCCATAGTCACTTCGAAACAGCACACTGTATTCCGTGAACATAAGGGAAGGGAAACAAAAATAATATAAAAACAGGGAGGGGGACAAAATAGAAAAGACTCATAAATATAGAGAACTAACTGAGGGTTGCCGGAGGCATTGTGGGAGGGGGGATGGGCTAAATGGGTAAGGGGCATTAAGGAATCTACTCCTGAAATCATTGTTTCACTATATGCTAACTAATTTGGATGTAAATTTTAAAAAATAAAAACATTAAAAAAAAGCCATAGTCATACATGTGTTCCAAGGCTCTCTAATAGGACAGGAAAAAGGAACCAGCTCCACTGACTTTAGATTTGAAAACAATACCTTTTATCATGCAAAATACAGTGAAGAGTTGAAAAAACAAAGACAAAACAAAAAACTAAACACAGATCAAATTATGCAGCAAATTTCCTCAGGAAAAGAAAATAAAAGACCTATTTTTCAAGTCATAAATTTTATTTGATTAATATAAAATAAAATCAGTTTCATGGCTGTGTACCTGTATCTGATCAAAACTCCAATGTTGGTGAATGTTGCTGTCTCTGGAGGAATGGGAAAGAGGTTTGATGCTGGAATTTCAGAAGTTCTAAACCAGACAGGGTCACTGTAAGGATACATGAAAGTCGTCATAATTCTAAATCACAAAAGTAAATATGAACATGCCTAAATGCCAATATCTCCTTACTATCATCTCTTGCCAAGTTTCTACTGACAGAACTAATTAAAGGAAAAGTGACATTTTTCCACATTTATCTCATTGGCAAAATATCAACCATATGACTTGCTTTCGAACTGTCAAGAATGGCAACATTTAACACTTCTCAAGGGAATATGTCAAAGACCCAAACTGCTACTTAATGCTATTGCCCCTTTTCAGATGTGAAGCTATGATTCCAAGGACAGCAGTACGTTAAGAATGGCACATCTGTAAAAACAGAATCAATCATGATAGAATAGTTTTTTTTTTATTTATTTGTTTGGTTTTGACCAGATATGTTATATGGATCAAAGTTACTGAAACCCTAAACTCTTAACAGCTCTGAATTATGAAACAGTAGTTAACTACCCTATGGAAAGATATAAACATTTATGAGCACTTGGATATTTCCTCACAAGTACAAGAATCATAAGGAAAGAGAGCTTGGGGTCATGTAAGGTGCATCCCCATTCTCAACTGAGAGATAGGTGGTAAAAGGAGGGGAAATAAGCCAGTCAGGAGACAGTTTGGAGTTAGTGCAAAGTGTACAGGACCAGTTGTTTGCAAGTTCCCAAAACCAGCCCCAGGAGAGGAACTGATAACTGAACTAGTGGAGATCAAAAGAATGAGGAGGCAGGCTTCAGACACCTGCCTGGCATATGTGTGAACTTTATTCTAGAGTATCAAAATGCAAAGGCAGGACCAGGACACCCTGTACAATCTGGAATAGTTACAGGGGGATAAATATTGGTAACTGGATTGGACACTAATATGAGTCACACTAAGGCAAGAGCACTAATTATGCATAATTATATTAAAATTTTGAGCAGATATAATTGCTGAGTTTGCTTTACACCTGAATCATATGCTGATGTTTAGAGAATTTGAATCATGAGCCATAAAGACTCACAGTTAATCTTAGTTCCAGAACCAAAGTAGAAATAATGTATTTTACGAGAGAGAAAAAACCCATTGCATTTAAAAGATTTTTCTCATCTTTACCTAAATTGAAAGCCAAACCAGGAACCAGAAAGTATTCTCTAAAGCATGATTTTCAACATACAATGAAGTCTTTAGCTTTTTACTCTCTAGCACTGTGTACTGTTGAGCCAACAGTATTATAAAACCATTCAGCTTAATAGAACAAATAGGAGCTGATACCTATTGTGTGCCAGGAAGTTTTCACCAAACAGACGAATAAAACATGGAACTTAGTATTGGAGCAAACATTCTTTATCAAGAGGCCATAAAGCCTCGAAGAGGAGCCTTATAAAATTTCTTACTTTTAGTATTGAGTGCGTGTGTCCATGTGGCTCTAGACATTTAGACACCAGGCAGGGGCTCCATAAATGTTGCTGAATGAAAAAGTACCACTTATTTGGCCCATATATTAGTTTTCTATTGCTGCTGTAACAAATAACCACAAATTCACAGTCTTAAAATGATACTCACTACCTTGAAATTCTGTGGGTCAGAGGTGCAGGCATAACATCTCTCAAAATATCTCTACTCAGAGATCATAAAGCAGACATCAAGGTATTAGCTGGGCTGGGACTTTATCTAGAAGTTCTGAGGAAGGTTCCACTTTGAGGTAGAATTCATTTCCTTGTTAATGTAGGACTAAGATTCTCATTTCCTTGACATGTGGTTCATCTTCAACCCGCCAATAGCACCTCAAATCTCTGACTTACTCTTCTGCTACAAGGCAGAAAGATCTCTGCATTTTTAGGCTTTGTGTGATTAGATCAGGCCAGCCCCAGATAATTCAGGATAGTCTCCCTATTTTAAGACTAGCTGATTAAGCAACCTTAATTACATTTGTAAAATCCCTTTTTCTATGTAGCATAACATTCACAGGAGCAGCATCAGAGGGCCAAAATGTTCTGCCTACTGCAAATCATTTGATTCCAAGTGGTATAAATGGTAGTTTAAACCAAAAGGGACTTACTAACTGGGAAGTTAAGGAATGATGCTGCCTTTATCATGGATGAAACCATGCCTGAAGATTTAGATCTTAGACTCCGTCTCTAAGCTTTGTCCCCTTCTAGGTATGGGGAGAATGGCCTCATTTTCTCCTACTACAGATTGATTTACTTCAATTCCTATTTTGTATCCTCCCAGATTAGTGACCCACAGAAAAGAGGAACTTCTTTATTCTAATGTCCAATCAGAGTTTCATGTTTTGGAATCTGAATTTAAGCAGATGAATGGATAAAGAAGATGTGGTATATATATATATATATATATATATATATATATATATATATATATATATATACGTATATATATATATATATATATATATATATATATGCAATGGAGTATTACTCAGCAATAAAAAATAATGAAATCTTGCCATTTGCAACTACATGGATGGAACTAGAGGGTATTATGCTAAATGAAATTAGGGAAAGACAAATATCATATGATTCACTCATATGAGGAATTTAAGATACAAAACAGATGAACATAAGGTAAGGGAAGGAAAATAATATAAAAACAAGAAGGGGGACAAAACATAAGAGACTCTTAAACACAGAGAACAAAATGAGGATTGCTGGAGGGATTGTGGGTGGGGGGGAGATGGGCTAAATAAGTAAGGGGAATTAGGGAAGACACTTGTTGGGATGAGCAGTAGGTGTTACACATAGGGGATGAATCACTAGAATCTATTCCTGAAATCATAGCACTATATGCTAACTAAATTGGACGGAAGGAAGGAAGGAAGGAAGGAAGGAAGGAAGGAAAGAAAGAAAGAAAGAAAGAAAGAAAGAAAGAAAGAAAGAAAGAAAATGAAAGATTTAAATCCACAAAAGACACACTCTTAGATTTAGTGGTGTTGAAACCCAGTGGTGAGAACCACATCTGCATCAGATGTGATATCAGAGTCAATGTTTAAGAATGATGGCACAGTGAAGAGCAGCACCAGAAGTAATGTAAGGTGGTGGAAAGTGCATGGGTCTGCAAGGCAGACTTGCCTCAGGGCTTGGATCTGCCACTGCTGACTGCTGACTTTGGGCAAACAATATGATTCAGCTGGACTGTAATTTTTTCAATGTATAATTAAGTCAGAAGGACCTATAGTGACCATTCGACCTCCAATTCCCTCTGTATCCCTAATTTAAAAGTCACTGAAGGGACACATGCACCCCAACGTTTATAGCAGCACTATCAACAATAGCCAAATTATGGAAAGAGCCCAAATGTCCATCAACTGATGAATGGATAAAGATGTGTTGTGTACACATATATACACACACAAACATACACATACATACAGTGGATAACTACTCAGTGATGAAATGGAATGAAATCTTGCCATTTGCAACAACATGGATGGAACTGGAGGGTATTGTGCTAAGCCAAATAAGTCGATCAGAGAAAGACAGATATCACATGATTTCACTCATATGTGGGATTTGAGAAATTTAACAGATGATCATAGGGGAAGGGAAGGAAAAATAAGATAAAAAAAGAAAGAGGGAGGCAAACTATAAGAGACTCTTAAATACAGAGAACAAACTGAGGGTTGATGGGGAAGGGGGAAGGAAATGGGTGATGGGCATTAAAGTGGGCACTTGTTGAGATGAACACTGAGTGTTTATGTAAGTGATGAATCACTGACTTCTACTCCTGAAGCCAAGACTACACAGTGTGTTATCTAATGTGAGAGAGAAAGAAAGAAAGAAAGAAAGAAAGAAAGAAAGAAAGAAAGAAAGAGAGAAAGAGGAGTTAATGGGAAGGTGGTTGGTTCTCATTCATGCTAATACCATAATAACTCATTCTGATACTGAGACCCACTATATCCCTCAAAGCACTCTGGGTCTTGACCTCTCCTGACTCTTAACTTCTTGCTCCTCTATAGTAGTTCTGTGGTACCCCATCTATAACCCCTTTATCAGCTAGTGTATCTACTACCCAGCCTCTGTGTGTGCTGCATCTAACAGCTTATACCTGCAACTTTCCCTAGCACATTGCCCTTGGCTGACTGGGATATCTCATTCGGAGATGCCTGGGAGGTTTCAGTGTCCCCCACTTGAAGGTAGCCAATGATTGACTGATAGGGAGGTATATATACACCTCCAAGCCAAATGTAGACTTTACCTAAGACCACATCTTTGCATAGCTCTTTGCTCTTAGCTATACCACTCCCCTCAGTTCCTTACAAGTTTTCCTGAAGAGCAACCCCTCAATAAACCATGGGCACTTCAATCCTTGTGTCAGGCTCTGCTTTTAGAGAACTTACCTAAAACACTTTCTAACTCTACCTGCCTTACTGTCCCACCCAAATTCTCATTTTTGCTTACCTCAGCCAGAGTTCATTTCTGTTGCCTAACAATCAAAGAACTCCAGCTAATACCCTTAAAAACAGGAAAGGAGAGAAAAGGAGAGAGTGCTTCATGATCACAACACCACTAGGGCCACATAAAGTGGAAAAAACAGGTTGTGGTGAGAAAACTAGTTATTTTTGAGTGTCTTAAATCCCTGACTAGTTTGTATGATCCAAGACAGCAAGAACCATGCTTGCTAGCTAGTCACCTTTTTTTAATCTTCCATAGCATGTAGCACAGGTCCTTGAACAAAGCAGATGTTTAATAAATATGAATCAATCAATTTCACAAAGGTAAATTCCCCAAAGTGCTTATTCCATCAAAAGACAATGTGAAAACAGATCAATTGGAAAGGAATGAGAGTGTTTTTCTTACATGGATCATATTAATTACAACTAATATTTACCTAGTAAACTATAGTTTGCAAAGCATGTCAACATACATTGTTCAATTTACTCATTTCAGCAATCATGTAAGGTGAGTTTTAATAACAGCCTCACTTTACAGATGAGCCTCAGAGAGGCAGAGATTTGTCCAAATGGCATAGATAGTAAACATTTAACAAGAACATCTGCTCCAAATCCTATATTTCTTCTTCTGAGTTAAGATCTCCCTGGCAAAGGGGGACACACACACACACACACACACACACACACACACACACGCGCACACCTGGTCTTGTATTTTTCCGGAAAGGACCTTATGCTTGGTGTTCTTGGAACCTGAGATTGAAAAGAGTGACCAGGCTGTGGAAACAACAAAGTGTGTGGTGTCTGCAGTCTGTCACTTCTTTCAAAAAAAGAGATTAATAGCAGCATAAAGAAAAGCCACAAGATGCCTGAATGATGTGTGAAAGACAGCAGGATGAGGCAATCAGAGGTATATGAAGAAGCAAGGAAGACTTTGCCCCATTCACAGATCTGAGTCAGATGTTATTGTTATTCTCCTCTAATTCCTGGCATCTATTGTTTCAAGTGTTGAGCACTTTGAGTTTCTTCTCCTAGAAAAAAGCAAAGCCCATCCAGTTTCTCTTCAATTAGAAAGTTTCACTCACATCCTTTAAAACATAATTAATCAGGGTGGTGTGTGGCCACTTCTAAACCAGGAACCAAAACTTTTCCTTTAACCATTAGGAAAACCTCTCCCACCCAGGGAGAGAGCTCTCCTTGCTCATTCTCAATGCCAAAAAGCAGAGAGTGAGAACAGGTCGTCTGTCTAAAGTCTACAGGTATCATGTGTTCTAGATACAGATATCTAGTCCTCGAGGTCCGAGAAAACACAGGTCATCTGTCTAAAGTCTACAGGTATCGGGGCGCCCGGGTGGCTCAGTAGGTTAAGCGTCCGACTTCGGCTCAGGTCATGATCTCGCGGTCCATGAGTTCGAGCCCCGTGTCGGGCTCTGTGCTGACAGCTCAGAGCCTGGAGCCTGTTTCAGATTCTGTGTCTTCCTCTCTCTCTGACCCTCCCCTGTTCATGCTCTGTCTCTCTCTGTCTCAAAAATAAACGTTAAAAAAAGTAAAATAAAAATAAAGTCTACAGGTATCATGTGTACTAGATACAGGTGTCTAGTCCTCGAGGTCCAAGAAAACACAGAATCCATCTGAATAGCTCCTGAAAACGTCTCTGCAAAGCTGTTTGAAATTGTCTGCTGGCTAGAGCTTTCACATTCACACTGATGGTGTCTGATTTTCCATTCTTTTCTTTAATAATATTCTTCTACCTAGGACCACTTATTTCAGGCTATTTTATTCTAGGGCTGTTAGGCTTCATTCCAGCTGGAAAAACAGGCAAACGTTTCCCAGGCACATTCCCCTGCCGGTCTACCACCCACCTAAGTACTCACCAGGAGTCACTCTGATCTTGCCTGGCAATGTCCTCAATGTCAGCCAGAAGATCCTTCCAAGTGGATTCCAAGCACTCACAGATGACAAAATTATCTGCCTTGATCTATTTGTCCTTTGACCAAGAATTTTAAAGCACCTCTCCAAGAACCCAAAAATGAAACCTCCCTCCATAGATAGCATTTTGTTGGCCAGCACTATTACAGCCAAAAGGGTCTCAGCCACACATCTGCCTACATTATGATTTAAGGGTGAGAGAAGTTAGGGGATGCACCCTAAATCAACCAGGGGTTAAGCAGTCAAGGGTAGAGTTTCTTGTCCACACTACTCTTCCTAAGTCTCAGCATGGTTGTTTACAAATACTATTTTCTGTAAGTTTTTTCATAAGTCAAACCAGTTATCTTGGTAACAGATTCCAAGTATAGGACCACTTCACTACTCTTTTTGTCTTTCATCTTCATTGTTTAAAATGTTTTCTTTTTAACTAAAAGAACATCTAATGCTCATATATTTCATGGAGAGAGGATGTAGGGCTGAGGAGAAAGGAAGTAAAATCCATTGGTGGTCCCAAAAAGAAAGTGAAGACCTACTCTAAGTAAGATGATTCAGAGAGAGGTATTTCAGCAAGATGATTCACTAATGTGTGGATTTAGGGGAGCTACAAAGGTGAGTGCAATAACCTAGAGACAGTGGCAGTTGAGGTCTTACCACTGGTGTACCTGAAGAGAAACGTGAGAGAGTTATCGGAATTCAGCAGGAGAGAGAGTTGGGTGCAGTCTGCTAGCTTGTGAAGAATTGTGACTTTTGGTAAACGGACACAGAGCCAGGTCTCACAGGGAAGAGGGCAAAGGAATATACCCCTGAGCTCGCTGTCATCCCCTTCCCACAGCTTCCTGTAAGGGCTTCCCTTTGGCCAAACCTGAAATAAAGCTTGTGGGCTTGGAGAACCCTGGTGATGTAGTCTATACAGGTCAGCCTCTCAAGGCTGACAATTTTACTAGGTTCTTGAGATACTTAGAAATGATAATACCAAAAACCTGATAGGTACCAGGTACTTGTACTTTATTTCTTCTTTACCATCTTCTATTATAGGCATTTTATATCTGTCTTACAGATGTGGAAACTGAGGCTCAGACACTTTCAGTAACCCAATATGGTCACAAAACTGGTAAGTGTCCCATCCTGGTTTTGAACTTCATTCTGTCTACCACCAAAACAAGTATTCTTTCTGATTTGTCCCATTGCATATCAAGTAGCCATCATTGTGTTTAGTAAATAATAACGTTCAATAAATGGTAGCTTGACAAGTATGTGCTATGTACTGTGCTAAGCCCTTTATATATATAATATATTATATAATATATGTTATATATTATATATATAATATATTATATATGTTATATATTATATATATTATATATATATATGATTATATATATATATATATATATATATATATATATTATATATATAATTATCTCAGTTAATCTTTAAAACCACCAATAGATCTTATCCAAAAGAAAAGCTTCAATTATCACTGAAGAGATGCACACATTTTTACCAAGGACTATGTGTTGGCCATAAAAAAAAAAAAAAATGCCTCACAGAACTCCTTCTTCAGGGAGTATAATTTTTTTTTTTTCTGTCAAACCTACTTTATTTTTTTTTTTTAATATATGAAAATTTACTGTCAAATTGGTTTCCATACAACACCCAGTGCTCATCCCAAAAGGTGCCCTCCTCAATACCCATCACCCACCCTGCCCTCCCTCCCACCCTGCCCTCCCTCCCACCCCCCATCAACCCTCAGTTTGTTCTCAGTTTTTAACAGTCTCTTATGCTTTGGCTCTCTCCCACTCTAACCTCTTTTTTTTTTTTCCTTCCCCTCCCCCATGGGTTTCTGTTATGTTTCTCAGGATCCACAGAAGAGTGAAACCATATGGTATCTGTCTTTCTCTGTATAGCTTATTTCACTTAGCATCACACTCTCCAGTTCCATCCATGTTGCTACAAAAGGCCATATTTCATTTTTTCTCATTGCCACGTAGTATTCCATTGTGTATATAAACCACAATTTCTTTATCCATTCATCAGTTGATGGACATTTAGGCTCTTTCCATAATTTGGCTATTGTTGAGAGTGCCGCTATAAACATTGGGGTACAAGTGCCCCTATGCATCAGTACTCCTGTATCCCTTGGGTAAATTCCTAGCAGTGCTATTGCTGGGTCATAGGGTAGGTCTATTTTTAATTTTCTGAGGAACCTCCACACTGCTTTCCAGAGCGGCTGCACCAATTTGCATTCCCACCAACAGTGCAAGAGGGTTCCCGTTTCTCCACATCCTCTCCAGCATCTATAGTCTCCTGATTTCTTCATTTTGGCCACTCTGACTGGCGTGAGGTGATATCTGAGTGTGGTTTTGATTTGTATTTCTTCAGGGAGTATAATTAAGAGTCCTAGGGTCTGTATTCTGAAATTTCATCATTCCCTTTACTCTGAGGTCACAATTTCCACCAGCTACTCCCAATTAATGACTGAGTGCAAAAGGGACACTAAGTGAGATTCATTTGATAAGAAACTTTGGCTTGAGGACTCCTCAGTGGCTTCACCAAACTCTTCTTAGAATCAGTCTAAGATGTTTCTGCCCAAACTTCCTTCCCTCTTTCCCTCATTTGGTATCAGACCTGCATTAGTCTGAAGTCTCTCCCAGACTTTCCCAGTTTCCTCTCCTTTTTTGCTCACAGGCATTTCTCCTAAAATTTTCTTGCAAGTTTAATTCTGTCTTGGTATCTATTTTTTTTTAGCCTATCTGATTCTTAGCAGACCCTGCTAACACAGGAGTCTCACTGAAATTGTAGTCTTAAATATAGCATTTTATAGATAATTGCTGAGTATCTGTTACTCACAGAGCTGTATAAAAGGTAAAAGAGAAATCAAGCCAGCACCTATCCACAAGTAGCTTACAATCTAGCAATAAATTTGTTATATACAAAGATACGCTATTAGATGGTTACCTGATATGCCAGAAGGAGAAACCATCGTGGGCGGTCAGATTCCATCCTTTTGTGTTTTATGCTATTATCAGTGGGAATTCCATGCATGTTCCCTGGCAGTGTGTTTCTTTGAAAACTTGGTTCTAAATCCAATATCAAACTGTGGTTTTTTGAATTGTAAGTGGAAATGGCTTGGCAGGAAGAAAAAAATGAACCAGCTGTCTTTGTCCAACTGTTTGAAATATGTATTTTCCAAGTATCCATTCTTTCCACTATTTTTTTTCCAACAAAGACCCCACAAAATATGTTTGCACTCAGGAAGTCCTCCTCTCCTCTGAGGTAGATGAAGGTAGAAACAAAGTCATTGACCTAAAGCATTCCTTTTTGTTTATAATAGACTACTTTCTGCATCCCCCAACCCAAATAAAAAAAGAAAAAACTTTCCATGAAATTTTCTTATGTAGATATTTGACCAGTATTCTTTTCTTTCCTCATAAAGAATGTTTGGGGTATTTGTAAAGTACACACACACACACACACACACACACACACACACACTGAGAGAAAGATAATTCTAGTTGCCTTTTTTGTTGAGTCTGAGAATTAAGAAATGAAAGACAATTCCAATTTTCTATCATTTTCTTGCTTGAGGGAAGTCATGGACTTTTATTTTAAAAAATAGCTATTTTCTTTTTGTGAAGTCCTGAAAAATAACAACCACCTTTTGACTGGCATGGAATCTATAACGACTGATTAATCATTCTGGAGAAAGGATGAAGGATGAATATAGATCATTTCAGTAACTTCTAGTTATGCTAAATTAGTTTAATGACAAGTGATTTCTCACCTTTGATATGTTATTTTAAAAACAAACACATAAAAATTTAGTCAAACTATTGTCTGAAGGGACATGATGCCTCGAAAACTTTAAGATGTCTTCTCAACTGCTAGTATGCCTCTGTTTATACAGAAAACAGCCTACCAAATATAAGTAGGAGGTTAATGGGAAAAGCCTCTGCTTTTTTAGAGGCCTATTAATGATCTGGCTAGAGGTCTTTAGTTATTACACTTGTGGATCTAGCTGATTCTGAGAATCCCAGCATGAGTTCTGACAAGAACTCAATGGAACATGGGTCCCAAGCTGGGATGACAAAGATCATCAACTAGGATGACAAGTGATACCTCACCAGCTTGACCTACCAAAGGTCTCTGTCAGCTGCCTGGCATCCAGGACACCAATCTAGCTGAAGGAGCAAATCTGTTCTATCTTATGTTTCACTCCAAACAATTACCCTTATTTGAAAATAATTCTTGACAGAAGTAGAAGAAAAATAAGAAAGTGTTGAAAACTCAATAAAATGAGTAAAATTTCATGAACGTTATTACATCTCAAGAAAAGCCTATTCCTTTTACAGAACCTTGTCTCCCTTCTCTGTGGTCTAAACTTTCACGGTCTTAACACATACAGCAGCTCCCCCACACCTGTGGGGGATAATTTCCAAGACCCCTAGTGGATGCCTGAAGCTCCAAATAGTATTAAACTCCATATATACTATGATGTTTCCTATACATACGTACATATGATAAACTTTAAAATATAAATTTAGTAACAGATTACTAAAAATAACTAATAATAAAAGAAGACAATATACTATAATAAAATTTATGATGAGTAGCGTGAAGAAGAGGTGAGAAGAACCCCTGAACTGACCAAGTCCACGTGCCCGTGTCCAGTGCCAACGTCCCACTGCTGTCACCACCAAGCCCAAGTGAAAGTCTGAAAAGGGGATGCTAAAGGAAATAAAGCCACGGTGAAAGATGAACCACAGAGAAAATCCTCAAGGTTATTCACTAAAACTGCTCCTCCAAAGCCAGAGCCCAAGCCTAAAAAGGCCCCTGCAAAGAAGGGAGAGAAGGTACCCAAAGGGAAAAAGGAAAAACCTGATGCTGGTAAGGATGGGAATGATCCTGCAGAAAACAGAGATGTCAAAACAGATCAGGCACAGAAAGCTGAAAGTGCTGGAGAGGCCGAGTGAAGTGTGTGCATTTTTGATAACTGTGCATTTCTGGTAACTGGACAGTTTGAAACACTATTTTTTATCAAGTGCTATAAAAGTGCAGAATTTTTTTACTTTTTTAAAGCTATGTTGTTAGCACACATAATACTTTATTGTTGTTTGGAGGGAAGGGCATATGTCACTAATTAAGTATCTCTGAAGCTAGACTGATAACAGGTTTGCAGGGTGGACACCTTTCCTTGCTAGTTTTGAGAAACTTCCTCTTGGTTCCCAGGAGGAAGGATTCCTTGATGTCAACAGACATTAGCCACCTTGGCACAAATGCCTTGTGGTGTGGAAAAACTAAAGTTCATTTTTTTTATGTCTTCTTCTCCCTCTCTGTTGGAACCTGACTCCAAGAAATGGTTCCCAGTATATTAGGCAATCTGGACTTTAGTGTCACTATTGAGATGGCATTCCTCAAAAGAGTTCTTTAGCTTATGGATCTTCAAATTGATAATTCTGCCATTTTCATGTTATTTCCTGAAAGTCAGGGTTGGCTTGTGAAAAGTTGTTGAACAACGTGCTAAATGTGAATGTCAACCCTCATTCCTTTTTTTTTTTCAATATATGAAATTTATTGTCAAATTGGCTTCCATACAACACCCAGTGCTCATCCCAAAAGGTGCCCTCCTCAGTACCCACCACCCACCCTCCCTCCCTCCTACCCCCCATCAACCCTCAGTTTGTTCTCAGTTTTTAAGAGTCTCTTATGCTTTGGCTCTCTTCCACTCTAACCTCTTTTTTTTTCCTTCCCCTCCCCCGTGGGTTTCTGTTAAGTTTCTCAGGATCCACAGAAGAGTGAAACCATATGGTATCTGTCTTTCTCTGTATGGCTTATTTCACTTAGCATAACACTCTCCAGTTCCATCCATGTTGCTACAAAGGGCCATATTTCATTCTTTCTCATTGCCACGTAGTACTCCATTGTGTATATAAACCACAATTTTTTTATCCATTCATCAGTTGATGGACATTTAGGCTCTTTCCATAATTTGGCCATTGTTGAGAGTGCTGCTATAAACATTGGGGTACAAGTGCCCCTATGCATCAGTACTCCTGTATCCCTTGGGTAAATTCCTAGCAGTGCTATTGCTGGGTCATAGGGTAGGTCTATTTTTAATTTTTTGAGGAACCTCCACACTGTTTTCCAGAGGTCAACCCTCATTCCAAACTTTCCCTCTTGAGAGCATCAAATGAAGACTTCATTGGGGTTTATAGTGGCTTTCTGATTTTGGTAGTCCAGTGAAGACGGGAGTTTGAAAACTGTACACTCTTAACGATTGTCTCCCATGTCCTGCCTGAAATACCATGATTGTTTGCGAAAAGTATCTTTAAAAAGCTGGATACGGTTTGGGGAAAAAAGTTATGTGAACATGTCTCTTTTTCTTAAAATATCTTCTTGTACTGTACTCGCCCTTCCTGTGATGATATGCAATGAGAAAATGCCGAAGTGATGAGATGAAGCAAGGTGAATGACTTAGCATTGTGCTACTAATTACCTTCTGAAAGAAAGTCAGAAGGTGATCGCAAGTAACTGAGACGGTGGGGGGAAATAGTCCCAATCTGCTTTAAGTGAGCAATTCTTAGCTTCCTTTAATGTAGCTCCTTGAGGGTAAGAATCAGCATGTATCCTCCTGCCCTCTTAACCACCCCACCCAGAAAAGTACACAGTGATTTGCACATAGGCCAATAAATAGGAAATGAAAATTGGATGTCCTAGGAAAAATAAATCAATTATTTTTGCCTTCACATATATTTTAACTTTCTGGACTACTGATTGATGAGCAAATTATTAAAAGAGAAATACTTCAAAAATCCACAAATATCTTTTCTTTAAAAAATATAGACAGACATTTGTAAATTGAACAATATTTATCTTTAAATTTCTATAACCAAAATTATCTGTGTGACCACAGAATTGTTAACTGGTTACTTTTGTCATTTAGAGTCATTTTTTAATCACTTTCTCTTTCAAGAGAAAGTCTCTTTCAAGACTTTCTGGGAAATTGCCCTTTCAGATTGGGTCAAAGTCGGTGGATTTCCTACTTTCTGTGAGACAGCCCACTGGAGGAAAACACTAACTGACCAGGATGGGTAGAGATAAAATTCCTGTGAGGAACAGTTGAGCTTGAAGAGGCATTCCCAGGGTTATATTGGAATGACATTTCGAGGTGGTTAAGTCAGAATTGTAGTGGTTGGAAGAAATCAAGATTACAGCAGGAAGGTTAAAGCATTTAAAAGCTGAGGCAGCACTGATCAAGATTTAAGGAGCCATCTGGGAAGCAATTCTGACTCCACAAGCAGCATTTGCCAGTCTACCCCTTTTGTTTCATGCCCAGAATTTTTGGAGAGGAGTTGATAAGAGGAGAAGCAGTGCAGGAAGAGAGAAAGTGCTTGCCATGCTAGTGGCTTTTCTCTTCCTTTCATGTTCCTTAACTCAGCAACAAACTATAATCCCTATTAAACACAGATACAACGGGGGCCTTTTTCACCTGAGAGGAATTGCACTCTATAACTGAAAGCTATCATATGCTTTTGCTAGCACATTTGGTGTTACTAATGACTTGGAATACTGGAAGATTTTTCCAGTCCCTCACACAAAAACAGAAGTGGCCACATCAGTAAGGCAGCACTAAAGAGAATTTTGAGCATCTGGATATTTAAGTAATTAAGATGGCCCAGAATACTTCAGTCTATTATTTAGCACAAACCAAAAAAGAAGTTGTTTCCACAATTCACAGCTATATTCCCAGACTTATCGTACTTGTGTCTTCTATAGGCTGAACACTGGACTCAGAGTCCCAAGAACTGCAAATGAGCCTGATACCACTTACTATCTTGTAACTTGGGCAAGTTACTTAGTCTCTTCAAGCCTGAATTTCCCCACCTATGAAACTGGAATATTTTTATCTGTCGTACTTAGACAAGAGAGACCTTGTAAAGCTCAAAAGAGGAAATGGATATGAAAGCATTTTAAAATTCTAAATCACTATGCAAGAGATGGTGTTAAATGAATTAGTGGGGGTCCTTTGCTGATCTTTGATTAAGTTCCACTAACCATCCAACATTTGGGTGGTCCTGGCCTGACCATTATCCAGTCCTCAGGCAGACCTTTCATTGTCTGAATCTAGTATTGGGTGGAGCATGAATTAACTGAAACCAAATCAAATCTCTGTCCTGCTTGTTCCTGACAGACCTCCTAGTAATTAGCATTCCAGAGTTGCTTTCAAAGATGAGAACTGCAAGAGAAATAATAATTGCATGTTTTTTTAAACTATAGGGAATTGTCCATCTCATGTATTCTATTATCTGGGAGCATCCAAATTAAATGATATCAGTTCATGTATTCCATAAGAATGTACATAAATATTCATGTTCTTTGCTCGAGTTCTAAAAAAAAAAAAAAAAACTGTAGTGAAAAGTATTCCTTTGCCCCTTGGATTTCAGTAAAGATGTTTTATTCTTCCTACTAAATCATTTCAAATTATGTTCCATGCCCGTAGTATCCTGCCAGTCAATAGCTAGACTGCAATGGCATTCATCCAGATACTCATTTTTACATAAATGGTTTTAAAACACGTTCTCTATATTACATCCTAATCTCATGCTGGCCCAGCAAAATATACATGATTCAATATAATGCAAATATTATTATGATGAGAAAAAGTTACCAAGGAGTCAAAATGGTGTTATAAAGACTTACTATAAAATCCATATGCTCACTCTGAAAATGTTCCAAATAAGCACTAGAAACTGACAGTTTAATGTGGTACTGAAAAGGTCAGATCAAGAAGCAGGAAGGCTCATGAAACCAAAGCACATGCAAAAGAAATAGCCAAACGAGTATCATGACTCCTGTAAAGAATTCCATATAACACAGGACCTGAATTTCTAGTCCCAAACTTAATTTACTTCTGTTCATATCAGAGACAAAATATCTTTATTAGAAATACTGGAAAAGCAGAGTAATGTAACTATTGTGTGTTTGCATTAATCCAAATCAACGGAAAATTTAGCCACAAAATACCTTCCTTAGAATAAATGTGAACACCTACACTCTAAATCTCCCCACATACCAAGATTTTACATGTCCATCTGCCATTTAATTCAGTTGTCTGATGAGAATTCTCCATGTGCATCACACTTGACTATGTTTTCTGTACAGTTTGCAGCTGGCTTTCTAGAATAATGTTTCAGGCATGGTTATTGGCTTATATATTCCTATGGTGCTTTCTCAGAGTGAATATCTTAAATAATTTTCGCTTAACTAAGTGTAGCTTCAAATATGCTTTTAAAAGGGACCCTGAAGGATTTGCCAAGACCTTGTATTTTAAATTTATGGCCTGTTATGACACAATCCCTATATTTTATTGTGTTTCCACATTCCTGATGGAGAAACTGAGGCAGAAAGGGGAGACTCTGATTCAAAATACTCAGTGATTGAGTCCAGCAACGGAACTCAAGTTTCCAAATTCCTTTTATTATAATAGTTTTCTCAAGTTGCCTTAGAAGATCTTCCTCCAGGCATGATCAGAACTCTGACAAACAACTAACTGCTTTGAAAAACAAGAAATTATCTGCTGGAACTCCCTTAAACTGGCATATGTGAAATCAAAAGCCAAAAGGACCAAATAATCTTGGCTCAGGCTGCATGATAATTCCGACAGTAAAACTCTGAAACGCAAACATGCAACCGTTCAGAAAATAAAATAAAATAAAAGCTTCAACATTTCTCTCAATCCAACATAAATCAAAACAAACAATAATGGTCATGAGAGATTTCCAAACTGGCCTGGATAGAGCAAATCCCTAAGCTCCAATGTAAAATAATTGAGGAGAAGCTCTCTTCTCTGAATCAGGCAGCAAACCCCAGGGTAACAGGCCCTCTTCTCTTCTACTTTCCCACCAATAAGTACAGCCACCTGATCAGTGGGAATCAGGGTGTACCTGCTCCAAAGGGAAGTGGCAGCCAGCCCCCAAACTCCATTTAAATGAAAATAGGGGTCAACAAAGTAGTCAATCAATCACGTATTTTTTGTATGGAGGGAAAGCACAAGAAAAATAAAAAGGAACATAGAAATCATAAGCAGAAAGCAGTCTAACCCAGCTTTCTCCTAACTCTAGAATGAGAACTTGGAATTATGACAAGAAAAGATTGAATTTTGAGGATTCTTTGGTTTGTGGCTACTGCTAAGTACCCTTATATTTTGATTCAAGTTATTTATTGACTTTTACAGCAATACTGGTAGCAATGTGCACTTAGGAATTCGACCTTTTTTAATTCTAAAATTGATAGACCTTTTCTGCCTCAAAAATATAGAATGAGAATCAGTAAAAGACAAACAACAATGTCACAGCAATCAGTTGTAAGTCAGCAAAAATAATAGCAATAGAAACAAAAATCCTAACTTGCTAGCTCAGAGACACCACTCCCTCCCTTCAATTAGGTTTATTACAGTACAGGTATAATTTTATGTGTACTTTGTGATTATTTCATGACAAATTCTGCCTCCACGTAGGAGTTATTTTGAAAGTGTTTTGAATGGCAAAGTGTGTTTTGAATCATTCAAGAATTCATAGCAAATTAAACTATGCAAAACCAAATTTCATACATCTCCTAGAACTATTTCTAAACTGAGAGCCATTCAAAGAAATTTTGTGTTCATGTATATTCCATCTGTTACAAATTCATGACTTTTTAAAGAAACTGTTTATAACGAGCATAGAATCATAAGCTTGTAAACGAAGTCTTTGGAGACCACCTACTACAACCCGCTCAACAGAAGAGGAGACTGGGTTAATAGGCCAAACCCTTACCTTCAACATGACAGTTTCAAATAGAAAATAAATCTATTAAGGCATTGCTAATGGCTTTTTAAAACATATTGCAAGCTATTACTCTTCCATTAAAGGCTTGTTCTGATTCTTTCTAACTCCAAAAGAGAAGTTTGCAACTTGCTTCCTAAACATAAGAAGCCATGTGTACACTTAGCAAACTGTTTATAATTCTGATTTTCATACATTATTTGTATTTTATTATCCCTTAAGGTGTCATTTTCTAAATCGTAAATGGGAAATGTGTATGTACATGTGTGTATATGTACATGTGTGTGCGTGCGCACCTTTAAGAACTATCATAGGCACAGAGGAAACTTGAGTAGTTGCCTCTTTGTGGCCTCTGGAAGACAGCAAGAATTAATATTCATGGCTGCATGTAATGAATTTTCACTGTCAAAATCATTGTGACATTTCAAGGGGAAAAGCCCCACAGTTTCTGAGTAGCTATAGTGAATGTAACATAAATTATACCAACTGGTTCTACTTTCTTCCTGCAAAGAGAATGAACTGAATTGGTGGGTGTAAGCCAACATCTTAGAATGTGCCAGTTCGTGGATCTCCTTTCACCCAAATAAGAGACTCCATTTGATAACTATTCTTTTATGCCAAATAAATCCAGATCTTAAAAGCCCTTATTTCAGTAAAGTTGAAGGGCAGAGACAAAACAGCACGATTCCTGCAAATCCTTGGAAAATCCTGTCAAAGAACTGCAGAACTCTAAACTTGAGACCATCTTGTTCAACATCCTCATTTCAAAGATAAGAAATCTCCAGCTAGAGAGGTGAAGGGCCGCTTCAATGCCCCCCAGACAATAAAGTGTGGCTCATAACTAGAACTCTGAAGACCCATCTACCTGAGTGGTTTTTCTGACTGACAAATGCAATGAGAGAAGTGTCTAATTGTGGTTCTTCCTGAAATCAGAATGTGACCTCCACATATACTCACATCTTTTCATCTGTGATTTTCATATTGATATTCACATGTTTATAAAATAAACCTACACTCAACTCCTTTAGACTCTTCCTATTTAAAACAAATATTTTGATTCCTTAAACTCAGTAACCTTGCTCTTAAAACTTCCACATAAAAGTCCCCTCTATAATTTAAAGATCTCCTACATCCATCTCCTCCATGATGATTTCCTACAGGCTTCAGCTAGAAAAGGAACCTTCTAAGCCCTAGGATATCCCATTCACATCTCTTATTTAGCATCTGTCACGTGCTTCGTCATAGTAATGTTATTCTATGTGCATTTCATCTGCCTCACCATGTCTAAAACACCTGGAGGTTAATTCAGAATAGTATTTCTCCTTCAGTTACATTTGCAAAGCACAACATTTGTCTTTTGGGGAAGCCTGTCAGCCCCTGTGAAGTCACAATCTGATTTGTATCATAGTGAATTATTTATGAATCTGGATCCTGCAACAAATTAAGAAGCCCTCGCTATCTAGGATTATGTTTGCTTTTAAGATTTTTTTTGTTGTCCTTTTTTTTTCTTTTTTTTTTAGAGAGGGAGAGAGAAAGGCAGAGAGGCAGAGAGAAGGGGAAAGAGATTCTCAAGCAGGTTCCATGCTGTCAGCACAGTGCCTGAGGTGGGGCTCCAACTCATGAACCGTGAAGACCTGAGCCACAATCGAGAGTTGGACACTCATTTGTTTGTTTTCAAAACCTCCTATTGCACATAATTTAATTAATTTTATATATTCTTACCCTAAAAAAATCACCTGGCTATGCATAATTGTGCAATAAAAATGATAGGGCTTGTCAAGGTAGGGTCAGGGGCGCAACATACAAAAAAAAAAGAAAACATTAAAAAAAAGATAAACTAAAAACAATGGTAGCACAATTTTAAATATGATTAGTGTTTAAGAAATACATAAATATTACAATAGATATTTAGATATAGCACTCCACCTGGAATTTCCTTGAGGAAGTGGGCATCAGAAGCACTGTACCTTGTGAGTTACTGTAAAGTGGTAGAAGGAGGGTTATCTGGAATCAAATGGAAAGTTTAACACCAGATGTGGATGGGTGTGGCTCCCGACACACACAGAGAACTGAGGTAGCTGGAGATGTATGAGGTGTCCGTGTTTTGTGTTTTCCCAGGCCACTTGGTTCAGCTGGGTGCAGTTTCCTGCCATCCCTTAGTATTTCTTTCAGAGGAAATTGTACATAAGCCCAAGCAAAATTCATGTTATGCTCAAAGTGTTCCCTAATATATCAATTGCACTGGAAGAAACTCACATTTTTAAAGTAAAGCGTTACAGCAGAAGTGACTGCATGTGTATCTTTAGATGCCAACGCTTTCATTCCTATGGATTCGATTTCCAGGACAGAGATTGATGGGTTGAAGGAATTACGTCTGTGGTTTTTGTTTTGTTTTGTCTCAGATATTGCTAGATTGCATCTTGGTTTTAACATTTTAAGATATTTTCTCTTTTCACATCCTTAAAGAAAACAATTCAGTCCCATACTGTACACCTCACATTTTTCCCAATTTGAGATAACAAGTGTGAGACTGGATGAGATTTTCAAGACGGGATCCTAGATCTTGCTTTGCACTAGCCAAAGCAGCCAAACGGTGAATTTAAAGAACAAGGCTTTTTCTAGGACATCTAGGGAATGAGCCGCTCTTACTCATCTGCCCTTCGCTTCCATCTGGGTAGCTCAGGACCAGAAAAGAAGATTCTTACAATATTCTTCAGACCCCAAGGTACTTTTTAAAATAAATTTTCTTCAGATTATAAAAATTTTCTTCAGATTATAAAAATTTAAAAAATTCTCTTTGGGACAGGGCTAAAACAGATTTTAAAAAGAAAGGGAAATAACATTTACTTATGACTCCACCAAGTGGAGATAACCATTTTTAATATATTGGTGAAGTCTATCACATGTTGACATCATATGATATTTAGTTCTATCTTGACTATTTTCATGTCAAGAATGAAATTAATATAAATATAATTTTATATTTATGTTAATATATATTATTAATACTATATTTATAGTATTTAATTATATTTTATATAATTATTTATTGATTATATTAATATATTATATTAATTTATATTTATATTAATACTATATACTTTACATGAACACTAACACCCCATTTTATAATATATCATAATTTAGACATTTTTCTACTGTTAAAAATTCGATTTTTCAAATGTATTCTATTATAAAAATCTCTTCCATTGATGCTGTATGTATATAAATATAATTGTTATATATATTTGTATATATACATGTATCCTATATATATATCATATACATATAATTATTAGTATACTTTACAAGAAGGATTTCTGGATAAACATAAAAATATGTTTAAGGCTACTGACATACTTTGCAAAATTCCTTTTCCAAAAAGGTACACCATTTACAATTCTACAAATCCGGCTTTAACTAGATTTTAATATTTTTTGTAAGCCTATCCTAATTTGATGTTTGAAATGTTTCATTTCCTTCTAATTTGTATTTCTGTTACTTGTAAGGATAAAATGGTTTACTATTTTTAATAGCCACTGTCTTTCCTCTTCTGAGAATTCTCAGGTTCTATCTCTTGCCTCTTAATTGAGATATAATCAGTCTTGACATATTAATTATATCAATCCTTTGTCTATTGTATTTACTGCAAATATTTTAAGTTTGTTGTTCATCTTTTTATTTTTGAGGGTTTCTTTTATATTACAGATGTTTTACTAACAGTTTAAACTTTTATCTCATTAAACTTATCAAAGTTCTCCTTTGATCAGGGGCACCTGAGTGGTTCAGCTGGTTAAGCGTCCAACTCTTGATTTTGGCTTAGGTCATGATCTCATGGTTCATGAGATTGAGCTGCATATTAGGCTCTGTGCTGACAGAGTGGAGCCTGCTTGGGATTGTCTCTCTTTCTCTCTCTCTGTTCCTCCCCTGCATATGCACTCTCTCAAAATAAATAAATAAACTTAAAAAAAAAAAAAGTTTCCCTTTGGTCACCTCACCGCCACAGTTGAGACAGAAAACAGTTTCATCACAGCAGAAATTCCCTCATGCTCCCCCTCCACCCCTGAGCCCTAATTCCTGGCAATCACTGATGTTTTCCATGCATATAGTGTTCCCAGGACGTCATATGATGAACTCAAAACATGTAACCTTTGGGGTCTGGCTGCCTTCATTTAGCAAAGCAAATTTGAGATTCATCCTTGTCGTGTTAGTCATAGTTCATTTTTGTCATCGCCGGGTAGTAATTCATGGTACAAATGTACCACAGTTTATCTGTTAACTACCTGAAGGACATCTTAGTTGTTCCTGGTTTGAGGCAAATATGAATGAAAGTGCTATACATTTCCAGACAGGTTCTGTGTGAACACAAGTTTTCATTTCTCTTGGATAAATACCTAGAAGGATTTCTGGAGCATATGGTAAGTTCATGTTAAACTTTGTAAGAAACTGAAAAACTATTTGCCAAGTGACTATAGATTTTTTAATATCTTCTAGCAGTTCTAGCTGCTCCAAACCCTGTCAGGACCTAGTATTCTCAGTTACTTTTTTTAACCATTCCTATATATATATATACATACATACATACATATATGTATGTATGTATGTATATATATATATGGAGAGAGAGAGAGAGGGCTGTCAGCACAGAGCCTGAAGTGGGGATCAAAGCCACGAACCAGGAGATCATGACCTCAGCCAAAATCAGACGCTTAACTGACTGAGCCACCCAGGCGCCTCGCAAAGGCTTTTTAATGTTGCCCTTCCCTACACAGAGATTAAGCCTTTGTTTCACAGACGATACAGGAAAGAAGTGTCCTGGTGGGCTTTTGGACATTCTTCAGTCATAGCAGCTCTATTACAATTAATGAGTGAGATCCCATACTATCGGGCTTATGCATAACCTCCATCCCTGCCACCATAGCTCATTGTGTCAGCACTGGAGAAACCAACCAAAGGCTAACTGACAATAACTGGCCAAGACACTGTCCACTGGGGTTTAGTGCTTATTCCACGGGTGATGCCCTCTGGTAAGAGATAACATTTCATAAAGACTTTCATATTTTCCCACCTCGTAGGTCTATCCATGCACCTCTTTCCCAGATGTCCTTTACTCCATTCAGCATACCCACTTCCACCCTGGCCCAGCCACCAAACCATTAGTTACAACTCAGGAGTCCATGTATATTCTTATTTTGGACTGCTTTTCTTTCCACACAAAGTGTAATGACCAAAGCTCTGCTTATTGGGAGAATATTCCTTCCCTACTCCCTTTCAGCACTATCACAGGTGAGATAGCAGGAATCCTTTTATAGCTTGCCCCTATATATCAAGCCTACACATATGTGAAACAAACTCTGCTTTTATTCTCCGTCCATTGGCTGATTTTAAGGAACTCCTCATGACTGTAAAACGAAGGAGAGAGGCTCTGGTACATGGTTTCAGATGGCAAGTGTCTATGGACCACCACTTCAGGCTTGACCCCAGATGTGCTACTCCCTTCTTACAAAGGATTACTGTTCTCCATCTGACCTTACAGCTTCATGAGTCTGACAATATTCTGCTAATGATAAGCAGCTCTAGCTGCAAGATCACACTGTGTCTCAAGGTGAGACATTCCACCTCCACTCACACCCAGCAGAAAACCAAGAGCTGTTTCCAGCCTGTTTGTATAGTTCTCTACTGCAGATACATTACAACATCTACTGCATTACAATAATTACAGATGGTATTCCCCTGTTTCAAAACCACAATCGACATTGTGATTCTCCTACTGGAGTTTTTCATAATCTCCACAGGACATCTTGCCCCACCACACACACATTATTACCAAAAGGTCTCCTAAACTGCAGGCCCAACTGGCAGGGCTTATCCTATAGCTGAGCTGCCACCAAAACCTTTCCTGCTCTGGGCCTCACTCAAAGCCAGCAGGCTTCTGTGTTCCTGGGACATATTATCAGAGTAGTATATCCAAGTATAAAGTGTGCTGTCTCTGAACCAGAGAGGCCCTCAAAGCACTGTGCTTTATTCTTAATGGTAGGAGTTTCCTTTACATTGGAGGGATATCCTAGTCACCTCACTAATGTGCTGGGAAAATGAATCTGCAGAGTTTATTTCCTACCATGTTTTGTACCAAGGCCTCCAACATACTTATTTGTCTAGTCCAAATAACATGCTATCATCAATAAATCAATGTGATGTTTTACGGGACATCCAGGTGGTCCAGGTCCTGTTGGGATCACATTGTGACAGAAAGTGAAAGTTAATAGGGCCCTGATTTAAGACCATAAATGTATACTGTTGTTTCACTCATGTGAATGAGACCTGCTTCTATCTTCCTAATAGGTATCGAAAATAATGCATTTTTCAGATCAGTGGTTGCATGCTTTGTACCTGAGGTTCTTCTCTGGCAAAAATACAGCAGCTATAATTGAAACTACCCTTTGGTTGAATTTACTCTCCTCTAGGATCCAATCTGGTTTTTGTAGGGGCCAGATAGGTGAATTAAATGAAGATGTGATAAGGAACCCTTCCCCTGACACTAAATCTGTCACCACCCCCTCTACTCGAGATATATATTGTTTTAAATTCACTGGTTTGACAGTGGAGTGGGGGCCATTTTCAGATGCATCCCCTAAATCCTTCCCAGTGGAAATTATAACAACAATTACCCAACATGCTTAGAAACCAGTATGTATATTCTTCCAACTACCGAGTATGTATATTCCAATTATACATTCAGGGACTGGGGAAATAACAGTGGGGTGAGTCTATGGTTCTAGTGAATCCATGTGACCTAGTCTTGGGCCAGGACTCCATCTCTCACCTGGCTCCCACATATCTCCACTCTGATAAGGATACCATGATGATATTTAGTACCAAGGTATCAATGTCAACTCAGACACTGTACCCACTAGCCCTCAAAATGTCTAGGTATTACCTTTTTCCCAATGGACAGTTACCTGAGTAAATATTCTAAGTCCCTTTGGGAAAGGGCTGAGTAAATCATTGCTGTATATACTTGCCACGGTGTTGTGGGCTCCTTCCTCATGGAGACCAGGCTTCTCCCCGTGTCAGTGGGTCCAGGAAGCACAACTTTCCTTTGGGTGTCTGTTTTGACATCTCGATCAACCACTCTTGATTTCTTTTGTTAGCATAAGTTAGGTAATACTCTTAGTGGCTGCCATCTATCCTGCCCCTGGAAACATTGATTTTTTTTTTTTTAAACCATCGCCAGAGATCTATGCAAGTCAGGTCCCCTGGCTGCCAAGCCAACCATGCTATTCATTATGATAACTGCACCTGCCTTGTTTATGGTTAATTACTACCACGTGGTGTTTTTACCATCCCCAACTTAAACAGGACAGCAATAAGCTTCTCAGCCATGCAGGTGCATGTCTCCAAAATTCTTTACCACTTTGGTAAATAGCATGTCCATAAGGCCTTCCTATGGGGCATAGTCAGCTGGTAGATGTTCCAGCCTTATTTAGATATCTACTTGAGCAGGCCCTGATCCCTCAGTCTTTTGATCCCTGCCTCTACCATCTGGAACAGGAGTCCCAACATTTCTATTTCACTTAATGTGGTCTGTCATTTCTCTGAAGATTCTGAGCAGCATATTAGCTCTATCTCCTGGGTTCTTGATAGGGTGTCAAATCTTACAACCTGGAAGAATGCTCTCATGCAGATAAATTCTCCCTTATCCAACTTGATGTTCTACCTCCACTCCTTGATCCAGCACCTTCATGATATAAGTACATCATACACACCCTCCTGGCTCCTGCCAGTGCATATTAGCCGGGCCCAGTAGTTCCTCGGGCATATATTCTCTTTGCTCCCTTAGCAGGCCCAGCCCTCTCTGGCTGGGTTATGTTGTGAATTAGCCCTAGTTTTCGGTCTGGTGTCCAGGGTTAAGGATGGTTCCTAAAAAGAGTGTGTATTGTCTCTCAAACCCTGTGTGTCATCTTCAAGCAGCAAGGAGGACTAGCATTTAAAATGTGGAGTGGGCCACTTCTGTGGGTCCACAGCTTAAGAAGATCTGAAGATTCAAGGTTTTTAAAGACATAAACACAGGTGTTCCCATTTCAAGCCTCAAAGTTCTGCATTCTAACCAGGGCCCTAATCTTGTTAAAGTAGACTTGTGGGGGTTGAAAATTAACCTTCTCTGAAATTCCACTAAGCTCATAATCAAGTCTTGGGCTCGATCCTCAAATTCTTCTTCCTCCGCTTGTAGGAGATAAAATTCTTTTTGTATGCTTCCAAGGCAGCCCTCTGGCCTGCACACTTCACCTTAAATTTTTGATTAGCCATCCTTAACTTTTAATTGCTTTTCTCCAACGCAGTGCTTATGCACAGCAAAAGCCAGCTGATTCCATTGGCTTAATAATCACTTATTTACTGCAACTTCTCAAAGGTGTGGGATATTGCTCCTACCAGAATATTCCCTTCCACTGTATCCCATCTTAATTCACCACTTGAGAATGTTCTAACTGCACTGCCACACATGCCAGAGGCTCAGTGTCCAAGCCACCATCAGGGACAGGGTTCTCACCGCCCTCCAGCTAGCAGGTGATCCAGCTCTAAAATTCCACTGTAGAGGCTCAGACCACCACTGACCAACTAGTATTTAAGCTGGGTTCCCTAGACAACAGACTTACAGGCTGAACAATACCCAGAAAGGAGGAAGTTGAACTGCAGTACAGTTGCAACAGGGGCCTCAGCCAATCCTGCAAGAAGCCCTGGAACTAAAATAGCTTTTTAGAGTTTTCTAGAATTAAGCCAAGGAGGCAGGGTCTCTGTACCCCCACATATTTCAATTATTTAATACGAGCGGTCTCCAGGAAGAGAGGTACCCTTGAACAAGACAGCTCCCTTTATTCTAGAGCAATGTCCAGAGATACTCAGCTATGAGTTGTTTACAGCCATTATTCCCCACAGGTGTGGGAATGGGTGCCACAGACCTGTAGGGCGAATCTGGATGGTACATCACTGTGCTCATTACTCATTTGCACAACACCAACATTACACACTTTTCCAAATATCTTAGAAAAGCTATTTATAAAAGTCAGTATGATGATCAGGTAGGAGAAAAAAATGACATCCTAAATGGGGAATTCAACATGCTCAAGCAAAAGTGGAGTTTGAATATTACAACTATCAGGAAAGATGTTCACAGAAGTCCACATAATGAACACAAGTGAGAATAAACTGTTATAAATGGAAAGATATCATCATATAGTCAAGTAGTAAGTAAAAATAGGAAGGACCAAACAAACTCTGGCTGAGAGATGAGCTCTCATGGCACCAGATGCGGTGTTAGTCACACAGTCTCCCCAGGCCAACCACCTTCCAGTTGTTACAGTGTATCTAAACAGATGTTCTCTGCTTACCTTCTGTCCACTCACTGTTCTGCCTCAGGGGCAGGGACAGCAGTAATGATGGAGGTCTGATTCTAAAATGCATACTGTTCTGTGCAATTACATCAACTAATACTATTCAGTCATCTCTCTATTTTAACTGGGAAAAACTAGCAAAGAGAAGAGATGGGAATGGGACTCTAGTTGCTGGTTCATCATGCAAGGAGATTGGAAGCCACCACTCTGTCCCAACAACAAGCTACAAGTTGAACAGACTAAAAAAATCAACAACTCATCATTTATCCGTAACAGAGGAGAGGACACAGGGAAAACCACTGCCCCCAAGATTAGAGAGAGGCAAATACAGGGAGTCACGGCCCCCTGGAACAGAGACTTACCTTGGGAACCAGGTGCAGGGTAGGAAACAGGGAACTGTAATTGACAGATTTCTGGAGGCTCCACACAGACAAGTTTGAGAGTTAAACACTCCACAGGGACCCCGTCACAGAGGACCCCTACAATATTGTGAGATTTACTTCCACAAGCACCAACCAGACTCCCTCAGAAAACAAGAGGAGAAAACACTCTCTTCTGCTTCCACTGGAGGGAGGAAGAAAGGAACCATTTTGAAATATCCCAGAGAGCTCTGTTCTTCTCTGACATTGGGGAAGAGAAATACCCAACTCCAGCCCTCTCTAGCCATCCTGTACCACCTAAGGGGAGGAGAAAACAAACAAAAACAAAAACAAAACAAACCTGAAAAACACTTGTGAGTTCACAGTTGAGAGGCACAGGCTTACCAAAAGACTGAGACCTAATCATGAGACTGTAGAATGCTTCTAGTCCCCCAGCACCTCACCACCACATTACTAAAGACTGATTATATAGCAATTCCTTTTACCTGGTACGTCATGTCCAGCCACCAAGAAAAAATTATAAGGCACAAGAAACAGCAAAAAAACAATTTCAAGAAGCAGAGCAAGCATCAGAACCAGACATGGCAGGGATATTAGGTTTATTTTTCAAGTTTTGTTTGAAGTTTATTTATTTATTTTCAGTGGGTGAAGAGGGGCAGAAAGAAAAAGAATCTCAGGCAGGTTCCATGCTGTGAACGCAGAGCCCCACGCAGGGCTTGAAACCACGAACCCTGAGGTCATGACCTGAGCAGAAGTCAGACCTTAACAGGCTGAGCCACCCAGGCGCCCCTGATGGGTTTATGAGTAAACTAGACACAGTTGAGGAAAGAATCTCTGAGCTTGAGGATATCTCAAAAGAAACTCTCAAAACTGGGGCGCATGGGTGGCTCAGTCAATTGAGCATCTGACTTTGGCTCGGCTCAGGTCATGATCTCACGGTTCATGAGTTCAAGCCCCGCGTTGGGCTCCGTGCTGACAGCTCAGAGCCTGGAGCCTACTTCAAGTGCTATTTCTCCCTCCCTTTGCCCCTCCCTCTCTCACGCTCTCTCTCTAAAAAATAAAATAAATAAAAATTTTAAAAAAAGGAAACTCTCAAAACTGAAGAACAAAGACTAAAAAAACAGAACAGGATATCCAAGGACTATGTGACAATTATGAAAGGTGTAGCATTTGTGTAATGGGAATACCAGACAGAGAAGAAAGGAATAGAAGAAATGTTGGAAACAATGACTGAGAACTTCCCCCAATTAATATCAGATACCAAACCACCAAACGCAGCAAGCTCAGAAAACACCAAGCAAGATAAATACCCAAGAAAAGAGATTGAAATTACCTGAGTCCAATCTAATATCTCCTCCCAATCTGAGGATTATTAGCACAGATTATAGGAAGCATGCATCTCAAAATTCTGGCCAGTTATCTAGATCAGTCTTCTTTCAATTTGGTGTGTCAACTATTATAGTCAAAAACTCTTGAGATCCACCAACCCCACCTTAACTCTGTTTGCCATGCCAAAGAAAATTCTTAACCCCATTAATGGTAGGAAGAGTGCAATTTTAAATAAAGAGAGCTGAATGAGGTATTTTCTGAACTTTAAGAAAGTCATAAATATCATGCTACAAAAAGTAAAGAAGTTATCATATTGTAAATATAAATATTCTACTAACCCACCCAAGGCCAACTTTAAACTCTGTGAACTGGCAATACAGATCAGCATGATCCTTAGATTTAAATAAACCTAGGTTCAAATCCTGGCTCCACTTCCTTGTAGCTTTGTTTTCATGGGCAAATTCAACCGCTCTAAGCTTCAGTTGCCTCTTACATAAAACAGATACACTGATGCCTATTTCCATTGAGTGCAGTAAGGATCATTTTGCAAAAGCATATGCAAATAGCACTGGATTTGGCACTTAGAAAGTCTTTCATTAACAATACATACACTAATTTATTAGTGGTAGTGTTAATATTAGTTACTGTGTAAGCAGTCTCCTTTCTCTGTGTTCCTGGTTTGTCAGAACACAGCCTAACAGAAGCAAGAGTTCGTTTCTTAGCGTTTTAAATTGTGGCCCTCCAGAGGACCAGCAACCCAACTGTGCTTGTTTAATGTGGTTTTTTCTGCACCATATGCGTGTGGGCTTTTAATAAATGCTATTTGATGATGATGATGAGTTCCTGGAGACAGAGCTGTGTTCAGTAGTCACTACATTATGCTTGGCCTAACTTTCTGCTACTCAACTCCAGGAATGCTCTTGTGAACAGTACAGAAACTTCTGAAATTTCCATTTGAGGTGAAGTACCACTGCCAGGAAGCCTCACAAAGGGAGTCATTAACCCTCACCCTTTTTTCTGGTGGCCCCTTCCAAACTGACCCTCAGAAGGGTCAGCAGGCTGCCCTGGAGCTCGCAGAGTTCGGTGCATTCCACAGCACGCTATCTGCCGTGCTTCCCAGGAAAGCAAGGGGCTCATGGCCGCTGAGCTCAGTGGGCCAACTCCCAAAGCCCAAACGATGGAGAATAGTTTATTACAACTCCACCAAAAGGAAAAACACGACCAAGGCCTCACAGACCTCAGCCCCTAATCGATACAAAAGGAGCTTACAGATCCAGGGATTCAGACAAGGCTTAAACTTTTAAAAAATATTTGCATTAAAAACAGTGATGTATTAAAACACCAAGCCTGACAACTAAGATCAAAAGCAAAGACTTTTTCTCCTCATAACTTACATGAAAGTGACTGGGAGGTATGAAGGGCTTTTCATCCCATGGGATTAGGCTGCTCAAAAGAGCACAGGCTCTTTTCATAGGTAGTTTGCTTTCCAAGCCAAGAGGGCCTGGGTTTTCTGTTGGTAAGTTCTCCTCACTGCTATAAAACTATATTTGCCAAATACATTTGAATTAAAAGTCTGTTTGTTTCAGATGTGCACCCTTATTTTCAGAAGATAAAGAATTTCTTCTTGGGTGAAATGTAAACTTTCTTACCTACGAAAACTTCTACCCTCCTGCCCAAGACTCGTAGTTGGAAGAGGTCTAGTGACCCCTGGTACAACCTTTCCAAGTAGGATGCTTTGAACAGAGTGCTGTAAATGAACAATGCTTCCTTTCAGACAACCTGGCTTCTCCAAACACAGAGATAGCTGTGATGCTTTGCCAGACCAAGAAAGAGCCCTGAGTTTAACAGTGATGACCGGGACTTGCAGCAAAGTTATGAGCTTTGCAGACAGTCTGTCTATGCAGGCTTAGACCTGGTTTCCAAGGTTCACTGAGACTACTGCCTGAAATAGCAGGGAAGAGTGAAAAGTGATTCAAGAGAGTAGAAGGACATCAAATTACATTTGAGGGCAAAAAAGACACAGGGAGAGGCCCGAGACCACTGTGCCTCTCCTTGGAAAACAACAACAAGATTATAAATTTAATATTGCAAAAGTCATAGAAATGAGAAATTTTGACTTATTGCACCTAAGTTTATGTTAGCTGTTACACTCCAAGCCATTTAATCAAATTTTACAGTCACTTGATCAATCATTTCATCAAGTTTTAAAATTCATCCACAGAGATTTTGCAACAATATCCTGGAGATTTTTTTTTTGTATTGTGGACTAGTCTGTTGTTACTGGCAATGCATGTAGGAACTAGTCCTGGTGACCTCTCTGTGAACCCACCAGAAAGTCAAAATTTGCAATTTCTTGTTCAGTGTAAAGCTGAGCTTTGACCTTGAGGACTTTGTTGTGGTGGCTTTCCCCAGGAAATCAAAGAGACTGGTCATTTCCCAAGTCCCCAGAAGCAGTTCTGTTGTGAGAATCTATCAGAGGCCTCTGAGTGAGCATCTCTCAACTTAATGGTTCAAGTACAAATTTTCATTGGTATATAGAGGCTATCATCTAAATCTCAAGTCTTGTAAGAGGTAACAGGAAGACAAAAGGATGAGGGAAAAAAAGGAAACTTTTTGAGAAAAGAAGGGGTGAGATGTTATAAACTGTAATAGGAGAGTGTCTGTGCTGCATGACAGTATCAGTCTTTCTATCTTTTTGGAATGTCTCACTTCTTTTGTCCAGTACCTTCCATTGTTCTAGCTGGCTCTTCTCATGTTGAGAGCAAATACTTTCTCTGCCAATTACAATTGAATGTCTTACACCTCTGCTGAGAACATTCTGTAGATTGGACTTCATTCCAATTGACTTGGATGCCCTTCCTGTTGACCTTATTTTCCTTGTGTCTCACTTATCAGCCCTCCCTAAGAAGTCGGGGACTGCTAATCTACACCTCAGATGTTGACATAACTTTTGTCACCAGCAATTCGACTTGTCAAGGGCAGTTATGCATGCAATCAGATATCCAGAGCCCAGAGGTTCATCCTTATGATAAACTTCAGTGAGATGTTCAATTTGTAGATTTATTCACTCCCATCTTCACATCCTCTTCCTTTTTTTACCCAACCCATGGGATGACTTCTCTCTCCTAGAAGCACAAGGCTTTGTGAGGGCCAGCATCAGTAAGACAGTATTAATTGAATGAGCATCCGTTATTTGCTAAAACTTTGTGAGAAAAACAAAATATACATCATGAACAGAGCTGAAAGGGACCCTACAGTTTCAGTCTAAAAGTGTTATGTTTCCGACAAAGAAATTGGGATCCACAGAAGTAATTTTTTCAAATCATCCTGCAGTATTGTGGTGGGACTAAACAAGAAAACGGTTCTTATCGCAACTGCTGAGCTCCCTCTCACAGGATCATGAGGCTTCCCATTTAGTTGTGATGACACCTTAAATTCTGTAACATTATAACCCAGAAAAATTTCCATATAAACTTACACGGTGTCCTCCAGTTAAAACAAAAGTCTATGCTGTTTGAAAATGTTTATTGATGGCTCATCTTCCTGATCAGATTCTCTACAAAAGCGAACTCTAAAGAGCTAATGCATTATTTTATTCTTTTCGTTGTTCAAATTCTCACTGACCTCAGAGGACCCAGGGAATCTTTTCTATCAACAGTCCTAAGAGAGTCATAAAAGAATACACAAGTCAGCAGTGACCTCAGTGAATACAGAGCTGCATATGACAGGAGATCTGAGTGGGAAGCTACATGTAATAATTGAAAGATGGTAACTCTTATTCTGAGCAGCAAAAATTATGGCAAATTAGGCTTAGTAAAGCATGTAGTTATATCCAAAATTTTAATCCAACTAACCCATTCACTACTAAACACATGTGTCTCAAGTTCAGTCCAGAGTTCCTTTGAAGGAAGCATGTGTGTGTGCATGCATGTGCATGCATTTCATCCATACAACTTTCACTTAGTGAGAATTTGTGGAATAACCACAATGTGAGGAATAGAAGGACTTAGAGAAGAAACAAGAGAGCAGAGTCCCTGTATAGAAGCCATCTTGCTCAGCCATCAGTGCACTTGCCTTCATCCAAGTGTCTCATCTTTTGACTTGAACTAGATATAGCCCAGATGCTGGGGAGGAAACATAAAAAGAACAGTCTTTACTTCAAATTTTCCCTACCAATACTTCATCTCTGCTAAAGCTCATTCTTGCTCCTGGTGTGTGTGGTCCTACTTTTTCAGATCTTTTCAGTCAAATCCTTAGCCCCTTGTTGTACAGACTCACGGTTGGTATTACTAAGGCTATATTTTCTGATACTGCCTGGACCCTTGAGTCTTTAAGGGTCTCTCTGTTTCCTGGTCTGAGCTCACTGTCTCTGCAGCCCTCATTTCTTACTGACTCTAACTCAAGATACCTACTTGTGTTATCTCTGGACTTCACCAATTGTGCCTTTGATACTGTCATTGCTAGACCCTCTTGACATTCCAGTATCTTCTATTCCTGATATTCTAGAAAGAAATCAATGTTGACAGATAAGACATGTGAACGAGGTCTTAAAAACAATATCAGGGTGTAGATAAAAACCCTCTGGATACCAGCATGATCAAAAGTCATTCATTAACATTTAGAACTGCTCATAAATTAGCAGAACCTACATAACTCTGACTTCTAAACAATCCAAACATTTTTATAACATTTTCAACATTTTGTCCGAAAAATTAAAAGGCATTAAAACAGACTTACATAAAGAATTTTGTCTAAAAATTTTCTCCTAGATATATATTCTGGGGTCAGGACATATTCAGAAAGATCTCTTGCATTCTATCTAGTCAATTTCAGAATCTCACACCAATGATCCTGGAGCAATGATCCTCTTTTCTTCATTTATTTAAGATTAAAATGGCCCTGTGGCCTTGTACAAACACACGGTAGTAGCAGATATCAATGTATGCTGAAATAATTTTCAATTATTTGATTCAATTGTTTGATCTCTTAATCTTTCAGGAAAAAAATTAATTAAACAGACAACATTAACTTCTAATATTCCAGTTAACTGAAATGTTTAAATATTGAATACAGTGGAAATCTATTATAACTTGCTTTGCTAAATGACTTCTATGTCATTTAACTGACTTGTAAGTGTCAGTTCCCTAAAATATGCCTGAACTGAGAAGACCTCACCAATTCTGCATCTACCAGTAACTATATTTAATCAAGTAAATTGAAGCCTTTAAGCCTCAATTCTCTTACGTGTAAAATAGGGTGGTAGACATTCGACTGAATGAAATTTAAAGTCCCTTCCCAATGAGAAGTTGTTTGATTATGTGGATTTTATAACACTATTTGTGTATCACCCAAATATTAATCCTGTTCTTTGGCAAAAAAAAAAAAATTTAAATTAAAAAAAAACATAAGCACAACATAAAGGCTCACGACATCTCAGTGTGCTAAAAGCCTGCAATTCTCATTGACTCTGAAAGGAGTTCTGCAGATGTGGAAGAACATAAATACTGGGGCTCTGTGAAGTGAAACTGAATGACTATGAACCACCCAGCTGCACCAAGACTGACTTCACTTGAGCTGTGCTTTGGTGCCTTGTACTCACACCAGCTGTGCCCCAATCTCTGATCCAATTTTAGTTGGAACAAGAAAATGTTAGGAGAGGCAAGAGAGATTATTTACCTGTAGGAGATTAGACATTGCAAAATACCACAACTAACTTGCAAGTCATTGGTGATTAGGAAATTTCTCAGAGATATCTGCTAGGTTTCAAACTAATATCCAGTTGAATATCGACTATATACCCGACTCTGTGGGACTGGAAGGATAAATAAGGCATAGCTCTTGCCTTCAACTCTGTAAAAGAGACAAGACTTACACAAATAGATACAGCAAAATGCAATAGGGATTGACCCACAAATAACTGATATGACATTCTCCAAGAACTCCAAATAGGTTTTTGGCTTATCATGATCAGATCGCTGTGATATATATCACATACACATAAATGATATGTATATACACACACATATATTGCAAGTCAAGAAATATGACCATGGTAATTAAATATTTTTAAAAGAGCAATACATAACTGAGTAAACATGGGGAAAATTCAGTGTGGCATGTAATTATAACTCTAATGACTTTGTCTTACGTCACTAATAAAAGTGTTGGCATTTGTTGCCTTAACAGAGATCAATAAACATGTCCAAGGTAGACAGACATTTCATATATGTCCCTGTATTAAATTAAATGTTTCTTGGAAGCACTTAAACTAAAAGCAAAATAGATGACTCCACCCCTAACACATTGTTCGTTGGGATTCCTGACAATCTTGTTAAAAATTAAAGGATTACAATTTCTAATTTTCATTATTTTCATGTAAATAGTTTTTAATGGAACCTACAATATCTTTAATGGAAATGGCATATTAAGTAGAAAATCCAGAATAAACCTGAATGTCTGTAACAGTTTAAACTTCCTTATAAGATTGGCCACATGCATATATCTCCTCTCTTCAAAAATGTGCTAAATGTCAGCAAAGAAACTAAAAAATGTACATCTTGGAAGGACAAAAAAATGCGAAAGAAAACAACAGAGTTTGAGAGAGTTCAACAACTTTTTGGAACACTGATGGAGCATGGTAATTAACACCTGATGAAGGAGTAGTAACTAAATTAACTACAATCTGGAATGCTTAAAAAATGAGGGCCTTAAGTCAAGTTCCTTAGAAGCAGAGACTGAAATAGGAATTCCTGCATATATGATTTACTGATAGATTGCTCTCAGGAGAAACTTGTAAGGGCAATGAGGGAATCAGGCCAGAGCAGAAGAAAAAGTGAGTCAAACATGTGATTTTAGAGGAAGTCTAGCCCAGCCTCATCCCACAGAGAGCTCTGGAGGATAAAGTGTATTAAAAAGCTATCCCATCCAGACAGTAGAAGGCTGAGCTCTTATACCCCTGCATAGTTACTCCATGGCCTAGGAGCTGCCCCAGGCAGAGAAAGAAAAGTGTCATCTCCCTTAGTCCAAGACCATCATGCAAAGAACTATGTGCAGCCAGTATCTGCAGCAGCAGGGGGCTGGTGTATACCTCTAGTAAAAGGGATTTGAGCAGGGTACCACCAGCATCTTCTATAGTACACCCTTGCCCAGCTGAGTCCGCTTGTTTCTTATATTAAATTTACCCCATCTGGTCCCTGCTTCTCCAGAATTCTGGAAGTTCTACAATTTCCAGTACAACTTACAGGAGGAGAGTTAGTGACATGAGCTATTATCTCCCTGCTGAAGTTGTTCCTAAAACCATATTGACATACATTTCCCTCCACTGTTGATATATGCAACAACACAAACAGCATGGCTGAATCTCAACATAATTATACCAAGTGAAAGAAGTCATACAAAAAAGTGTACATCCCGTATGATTCCGTTTATATAAAATTCTAGAAAATAAAATCTAATTGATAATAAGATTAGGGGTTGCCTGTGGAGAAATTATGTGGACAGGAGAAAGTGATTACAAGGAAGCAAGAGGAAACTTTTCGGGGCAATATATATGCTCACCATCTTGGTTGTGATGATAGTTTCATGAGTGTACATGCCCAAATTGTATACTATAAATATGTGCAGATTACTGTAGTCAGTTATAACTCAATAGAACTCTCAAAAAATACACTCAAAAATGAATAATTTTCAAATAAATATAGGAAATAAGTAACCCATATTATGCAGATAATGTCATTAATTAATTAATTCAATAGTTACCATATGGCTACTGAGTGTGAGACACTGCATTAGATGTTGGGATCAGAAATATTTGTAGAATATGACACGCTTTCCCAAGGATTTCACAGATTTGTGAAATAGTCACCTACCAGTTGAGAAAGATAATCTATGATATTTATTTCAAAGATGATAGTTAATGTTCCCTATATTTCCTTTATACCAAAATATTGAATAAATCTAATAATGTTTGCAGTTCCTTTCACATAAAGCCTTCTTTTATTAGTAACTGTTTCTGTGTTATCGGCACTTTGCTAACCATTGCTCCTTGGATGGCCATAGTATCTTCACCTTTCAACACTAGTGTATTAATATTCCAAAATCATCATTACTTATTGACCATCACCAATAACGCAGTCACCTCTTAATCCATATTTTGACAGTGGATTTTCCAGAAACCTAGCTTTGGTCCTTGCACCCTTCTGCTACTTGCATTTGGGAGCATTTCATTGCTTGTTAGCCTCTCTATAAAGTAGGAAAAAGGAGGTAAAAAAATCCATCCAAAATTCTGCTGAGAATAATAAAATCTTAATATTGGAAGTAATCTCCAAAGCTATCTATTCCAACAACTACCCAGTACTAGAATCTCCTCTAGCCGGTCACTGACATATTCACTCAAACCAGATCCTGCTTGAACATTCTGAATAATAACAGAGCCAATACTTAGCTACTACAATAATAAAATTTATGATGCCCTAGTTTAGTTCTTTTCCATGTTGGCGGTTCAAATAGAAGCTCTGAGGGGTTATTGGAAACAATATTTAAACTTTGGTTAGGAAATAGTAATATGTATCTTAGTTATTATATATGTACACACACACAATGTTTGGCAGAGAAAGAAAGAAAGAAAGAAAGAAAGAAAGAAAGAAAGAAAGAGAGACAGGGAGAGAGGGAGACAGGGAGGAAAAGAGAAAAAGGAGAAGGAGGAGGGTGGGAGAGAGGGAGGGAAGAAGGAAGGAAGGAAGGATGGAAGAAAGACAAGCATTCCTCCAAAATATGTTATAAAATACCTCACCCCCAGTATTCCCTGTAAGAAGAGGATGAAGGGTGAAAGAAAGGGAGAAAGGGAGGGAGGGAGGGAGGGAGGGAGAGAAGGAGGGAAGAAAATGTTAAACTAAAAGAATGAGTCCATTCGTGCTCCAAATTCCTCCAAATTCTTTTGTTGAAGCCCTAACCCTCAATGTGACTGAACTTGGAAATAAGGCTTTGGGGTTAAATGGGTTCATAAGGGAGGGTTCCTGATCTGATAGGATTAGTGGCTTATAAGGAGAGGAAGAAGAAAGAGATCTCTCTCTTCACCACTTGAGGACACAGTAAAAAAGCAGCCATCTGCAAGTCAGGAAGAGAGCCCTCACCAGAACCTGACCATGACTCAGATTTCCAGCCCCCAGAAATGTGAGAAAATAAATTTCTGTTATCAGAGCAAACCAGTCTATGGTATTTTGTTATTGCAGTCCTAGCCGACTAACATATTTAGTCTTAGTAAGACTTTTTTGAAGTCTATCAAGGCATTTGAGAGCTCAAAATATTTTTTGTAAACCTCAACTCAATTTAAAAAATGTTAAAGACTCATTTTTGTTCAGACCACTTATTTAGTCTTAACCTGATTTTTTTTAATAAAGCAAAAAGAGTATGGATGAGAAAGGAGCCCGCTAAAGGGGAGACTGGATGCCAGGATCTTGGACAGTATCATCTGACATAATTGATGCTCAGTTACTCTTCAGTAAAATGAACAACTGAAATTTAAAGTGACCCCAAAGTTTCCCTCCATTTACAAACTCTCTAAACATTTAAATTCAAAAGAATCTTGCAATATTGGAGGAAAAGGAACAGATTTGTAGTCAGTTTGGCTAAATGTATAAAGCACTTTGTAAAGATAATAGGGAATGATAACTACTTGCTAACAATGAACATTATGGAATTCTCCACAAGGAAGCTGAATTTTTCCTATTAAGGATTAAAGTACCCTAAAAGTGAATCTTACTATTATTTGGAGCTCAAGTGAAAAGAAAAATTATAGTTGAGGCCTCCAAAACTTTAGTCTGTAATTTTCTCCTCTATCTGAAATGATTCATTCATCCAACATACACTGAAGACTGAAGTACGAAGACAAAGCCTCCCAAAACTGGGAGTCAGGAACTGGAGAGCACACTATTATTAGTCAGTTTTTCTAATGAACTCAATAAACATTAATAAGTGGAAGTGTATATTTTTTATGTACAATATAGTCTCCCCATTTAATACAACAAAATATGCACACTGAAAGAGACAGATATCCTAGATTCAGGGAATTTTAATGTGGGAGACACTTTAGATATGCTTGTTCTTGAAGTCACTTCAGATGGCCTCAGGGACAGCAAGCTGCCCCCTTGTAGGAGCTTCCACAGTATTTGATTCTCTTCCTTGTGACTGCATCTTGTTACATTATAATATCCTTTTTTTTTTTTAAGTTTATTTATTTGTGAGAGAGAGTGTGCGTGCAGGGGAAGGGCAGAGACAGAGGGAGAGGGAGAATCCCAAGCAGGCTCTGCACTGTCAGTGCAGACCCTGATGTGGGGCTCGATCTCATGAACTGTGAGATCATGACCTGAGCCAAATTCAAAACTCGGATGCTTAACCTCCTGAGCCACCCAGACAGACCCATTATAATATTCATCTAAATATGTCTACATATCAGGAGGCATCAGGCACAGGAACCAAACCTTATTCATCTTTGTTTCCCAGGACTTTGCACCACATCTGACACATAGCTGGTGCTAAATACCACATTACTGGAGTAAAGAATAAACCTGGCTGAACTGCATGAGGAGGCTGAGGTTCACAAATACTTGTCCAAGGTCTCACAAACAGGTATGGTAAAGCCAGATTTAGGCCCCAGATCTCAGGCTCACAGTTCAGTGTTCTTGCCTTCAAAATAGCTTGCAGGTCAAAAAAAATGGTACCTCACCCAAACCCCACTTCTGTGTTCATTTGGGGATAACCAGAAAGACCAGCAGTATAAAAAACAACAACAAAATTTAAAACAAGAGGAGATGTGTAAAAAGAAAAGAAACTGATTTGAATAGAAACCTCTCTAAAGAAGATATTCAAAAGGCCAATAAGCACATGAAAAGATGTTTAACATCATTAGTCACTGGGAAAATGCAAATAAAAACCATAACAAAAACCACTTCATACCCACTAGGATGTCTGTGATCAGAAAGACAAACAATAAGGCTATAATAAAAAAACACAGGCAATAACAAATGTTGGCAAAAATTTGGAGAAATTGGAAACTTATACATTGATGGTGGAAATATAAAATAGTGCAGCCACTTGGAAAACAGTCCAGCAGTTCCTCAAACGGTGAACAAAGAGTTACAATATAACTCAGAAACTCTACTTCTAGGATACTCGAAAGAAGTGAAAACATATGACCACACAAAACTTGCACATCAATGTTCACAGCAGCATTATTCACAACAGCCAAATAGTGGAAATAATCCAAATGTCCGTCAACTGATAAATGGATAAACAAAAATGTGGTATATCCATGCAATGGAAAAGTAGTATGGCAATAAAAAGGTAATTGGAAGTACTGATATTACATGTATACATGCTACAACATGAATGAACCTTGAAAACATCATGCTAAGTGAAAGAATCCAGACCTAAGAGACCACATATTGCGCGATTCCATTTATATAAAGTGTGTAAGACAAGAAAATCCTTAGAAAAAGAAAGTAAATTAGTGGTTGCCAGGAGCTTGAAGAAGGACAGAATGAAGGATAACTTCTAATGGTCTTTGGGAGTGATGAAATGCTATGGAATTAAATGGTCTGCACGATTTTGTTAACATGACAATCATTAAATCATACACCTCAAAAACATGAATTTTATGGCATGTGAATTATATCTCAATAAAAAATGCAAGGAAACTACCTAAAATGGCTGAATTATGTGAAATAAGTGTCTTTATAAAACAATTTTTTAAAGGTACAGTCTAGAACCTGTACAAAGTAAAATGAAACATTAGTACCCATGGGGCACCTCGGTGGCTCATTTGGTTAAGCATCTGATTCTTGATTTCAGCTCAAATCATGACCTCATGATTGGTGAGATCAGGCCCCATGTCAGGCTCTGTGCTGACAGCATGGAGCCTGCTTGGGATTCATTCTCTCTCCCTCTCTCTCTCTCTCTCCCTCTCTCTCTCTCTCTGCTCTTCCTCAACTGACACACGCACATGTGTGTGCTTTCTCTCTCAAAAAAAATTAAATAAACATTAAAAAAAGAAATAATAGTACCTATTATGTCTCATGAAGGAAACTGAAGGAACCTAGTGTTTATTTAGAGCCTAGTTGTGTCAGGTCCCAGAATAAATGCATTTTCTATATTTTCTCATTAATCTCTCAAGCAATCTACTACTCATTTTACAAATGAGAAAACAAAGTCACAAAAAGGTTAACTAATTTTCTCAATATCACACAATAATGTAGGGCAGACATGGAAATCCAGTTCAGATATACCTAACCCCAAAGCATATATTCTTTCCATTCTGGCATAGTTTCCTTAGGTAGTTTTCAAACTCCATAAAATTCAGTTTCTTGCAAGTTCCTCTCGAACTTGTGAAGAAAACTAGAACAAACCTATCTTCAAAGGCTTATGCAAATGCTGGGCAAAATTGATAAGCTCAGTGGACTCCTTTATTTTTCCCACCTGCCTTCTTGATCACCTTCTTCATGATTGTCAGAGTTGGGGAGAACAGTTTACCCCAAAGCCCCTGACTATAGCTGGTGGACACTGTATCTCTGTAGGATGTCTGGTTCATCATTATAGTTCAAAGAACTTGGTTGTACTTTACATTCAGTAGAAGTTCAGTGAATAATTGTGGAATCTGAGTGAACACACATTTTCTTACCCTTAAAGTACTCATAATCTACTGGGGAGAAAAGTATTGAGGATATAGTAAAGTTAGCCATTTTACCATTTTATGACTAGATGCACCCCAAGGAACTTTCTTTGCAGGAGATTATCACTGTGGACAGACTTGGTTGATGGAAAGCCATTCCCCGATCCTTCTTATAGAGGGTTAGAGACTGACAGAAATGACCAACCTTTACATAATTGATAGGGTTATATCCTTTAGTCCTCTCCAGTGGGACCATGTGGCCAGTTCCGGAAAACAGGTTGAAAGTCAAAAGAACAGATATTACTTGTGGATTGAACATAATTGCTGATCTCATACACACCTCTCTTTTCTGCTGCATAGAGACCAGCAGTTGCTGAGATAATAGCTGCTGAGATAATAGCTTACAGGAAGAACTGTGGAACAGAGCCCCCCAACTGGCCCACATGGAGATTTCACTAATCACTGAAATTTTGAGATAGTTTTTGTTTCTACAGCATGACCTAGCCTGTCCTGACTGATTCAAGTCTCTGGAGTCAAGATTATGTGTTAGAAGCAGTGCAATTTAACTAAAATGTGCTTGACCATGATAGGATCAGAAAGATAGTTTGGGGTCAAATAATACTAAGCCTTGAAATTCACACTAATGTAAAAGGTATATTGAAGGAGGCAAGTACTACAAGAAGGAAGAGTAATTGCATTAAATCCATAGAAACTATTAGAAGGAAAAAACTAAAAGCAGAGGAATGCACATTAGTAGCAGACACTGAGACATGGATGATGCCTTTGCTTTGAGAGCCAAGAAGGACTAAAGGTAGATAGCTGAAGACAGGAAGTGGCCACTAGGCAGGAGATGCTAAAAGTCAGTCTGAGAAGTACAAAAGCCCATGGCTAGGAAGGGAACTGCATTAACTGTCTATTTCCATCATGTCAAGTTACCACAAGTGTAGTACCTTACAACCACACAAACATTATCTTACAGATCTGACCTGGTCTCACTGACTAAAATCAAGGGATCAGCAGGTCTCCATTCCTTTCTAGAGGCTCTAGGGCCTCACCTAACTTCTAGCCACCACTTGCATTGCTTGGCACTGTCTTCCAAGTCAGCAAGGTAGCATTTCTCTGACCTTTCTTCATCTGTTTACATCTTTCTCTCTTAACACACTTGGGAAAATGTTCTCTGTTTGTGAGGACTCATGTGATTAGATTGGGCCCACTCAAATAATCCAAGATAACCCCATCTCAATGTCCTTAACTTAATTTTATCTGCAAAATCCCTTGTGCCACATAAGGCAACATACTCGCGGGATCTGGGGATTAGGACCTGGCCATCTTTGAGAAGCCATTATTCTATCTACCCCAGTAATCAAGTATTAAGAGTGAGGAAGAGTCAAGATATCAAGAAACTAGAGTGTGGTACAAGATGGGAGAATGGCTCCATTTTGATGTACTCTGAACTACAGCAGGCCAGCCCACTATGCACAGTGGCTCTTGTTCTGAGGCCCCAAAAGGGTAAGTTCAATGGTAAGAATGAGAAGTGATTAGGCCTTTACTTTGTTAGTGATAGGGAATGCATACTGCAGATAGCAGTGCCCATAATGCCCTGAGATTAACCTGTGGCATGCACAACACACAAGTTTAATAAATAAGGCTGAATGAATGGATATGTAAATGAAATGCTGACCAAATAAACAGGACTCAAAAATAGTCTGGATACAGAAGGCACAAGAAAGAGAAGAATAAAAATATTTGACAACCAATGAAGCATCTAGGAGCAGTACGAGGCTAAACCTTTAAAAAACATGGGAGAGAATTACACAGAATTTCTTCCCCACTGTGCTCTGAAAATTTTATTGTTTTTCAGAATTTAATTTCTTTTACATAGCTGAAGGCATAAATATGCTGGCAGATAGATGTAAGCTAGAGAAATGTAAGAAATCATATTCATTATATGTTTAGAAAAGGATTATTGGGCACATGCTTTTCAGGAAACCAAACTAGACATAATATTCGTGAGAAAGAATTGGGGAAACTTCTAATTTGAAGAGTGTGATCACTTTTAAAGGAGATTTTATCTTTAAAGAAATCTGAAGAGACAGGACCATGTTTTAATTATGAAACAGTGTTTCTGAATGTGTGGGCCTTAGATCTCTCCAGTCGAGGTATTCCACATCTGGATCGATTGAGTCAGTAACATGTAGAGAAAACTGAAAACTATAATAAATCACAACCCCTGTGGGCAACACCCGATTAGATTTCTTTTTGGCTTTTGCACAATGGTGGCAATGGCTGTAATCCAAAACATAAACAAAAACTCACATGGAAGCAACAAACACATTTTTTTTAATTATATTATTCCCCAGTCCAAAGAACTTTTTGTCTAAGACTTTGTCTGTCGTTTATTTATATTACTGAGTAACTCCACCCAGTGAACATAAAGCACAGATGACTCCAAAAAGGCAGCATTTACATAGTCTAATGACTCCCATGTATGGATGATAGATGTGGACGCCAAGAAGTTTGGCAATTCCTTTTGGGAAATTGACTTAATAAGATGGTGACAAGTGAAGTGTGTGCATGGTCAGTCCCATGGTAACCCAGACATTTCTATTCTCATCGCAGGAAAAACAAGCCATTCATTCTCCATTACCAATGTGCTCTAAAGCAACATGTAAATAATGGGCAAACTGCCACAAGTTGGATTTGCTAAAAACAGTCCCATGGTATAAATAGAATCCAGAGCTATAAGCATTCCTAATGCAATATGATAGTTGATGAGAATGACACAAGTCTTAAACCTCTTGTTTCTTGAAACTTAATCTAGAGAACTGACAAACATCGATAAAACAAGAACCAGAAAGAATCAATTTGGCCTGTCGCTTGAATTATGAGTTCTTCCAGATATCCACATACATTATCCTAGATTGTCTCTGGTTAAACTTTAACCTTATGCTGGTTTTCCCTACCACTCAATACATTCTTGTTTACCGGGAATCTGTGGATGAGAGTCCTGCCTTACCTAGGAGCACTACCTACACAGGAAGTGAAATAAGATTTGAAATTCCCATTGGGTCTTTCTACTACTTTATCAATATCTAATGGGACCTGCATAATTGGGGATTTTATAAAGATTAGTTGAGAAGAGCTGACCCCCCTACTATGGAATAGTTAACAAGCTCATGCAGGTATACATACATATGACTTACAAACATGAGAGTGTTTATCTGGAGTTTACCACCAATCCATAGGCCTTTAATAAGGGAAGCTACAGTCATACTCTTAACACGCTCTTGGGTTTCTTCTGTTTCTATTTCCAACACTATGTCACTTAATCCAGACAACTTGGTACAATGAGCTTTCATCTTTTAATCTTTGATGCCCTCTTAGACTGGTAGCACAACACCCTGATTTCCATCTTCTTACTTACTTGGTGCCTGTGTCATTTTAATTTGTTGATCCATATTTTCCCATAAATGTTTTTTGAAATAACTCTGTGTACAGACACCATGGCAGGCACTAGAAATGTACTGGAGAATAAGACAGATGTTTGACTCTCAACTTTTCTTGGCAGATCAAATCTTAGACTGATTCTTCCAGCTATGCCCCCTCCATCTTGAATAGTTCAATGCCCCAAGAGAATCTTAAGGCCCACTGTCATGGGATTGGCAATGATCATCAGGCAAGCATACCAACCAAGCTGCCCCTGAGCCTTCAATGGGGGCATAGAGAAAATCTATACAATGTTAGACCTCTGCCCTATGTTGGCACTTCAACGTCCCATGCTATATGGTCTCTTTTTGGTGCCAAGGCAGATGCTACAAAGCATTTGTAGCCACTCACCCTGCAATTTCTCAAAGGTCAATGCCTAAACTATGTTGAAGAACTCCATTGCACTTACTTATTTTTTACATTGGTTATTTTTAAATTTCTGTCTTTAGTAGCTTTGTGTAAATCTGTGCCATTCTGGGGTATCAGGAGATGAATCTCTTTGGTACTACTCACTCCCTTTACACAATACCGCTGCCTTTTGTTTCTGGGATGTACATGGAAAAAATGGATTAGGTGGGTAGAAAGGAATGTGTTTTTAGATAAATGCTGTCTAGAAGACTCGCAAGCCGTTTCCTCGCTGTCTTTCCAAATGTCCCTTCAAGAGGAAACAAAAACAAAAACTCTGGTTACTAAACTAAGTATACAGATAGATAATTGCTGTTTAACTTTTGCTTGCCCACAACATGTTATTTATACCCACCCAGAGAAAGTAGCCTCATGTTAGTATTAAATGAAAAACAAATCATAAACATTAATGGAAATTTAGCACAAACTATACACATCAAAAATATATGGATATCCAAATACAAATTAGGGACAGAGGGAAGATTCTAAACCATCCCAATGAATTGTCTATGTTAAGAATTTCTAACAAATCTGCACAAAATTTCCTGTTATAAATAAAACGCTTTTGTCAAATTTCAAACTTTTTCTCCAATTTTCTCCCAATTATATTATGGTCTAATATTGAATTAGTCTGTTTTACACAGACAAATGGATTTGGCACATTGACACTGAGTCATATCTCCCTCCACATGGGACAGTATCCGAAATTATGCATCACCACACACAGTAGAACAGTTTTCTCTGGGAAGAGTCTTTAAAGGGAACAAAATGTTTGCAAAATAAAAAAAGAGAAAACTCTATCCTTTACAATTCCAAGAATTCTCTAGCCATGGACCTGTGTTCTCTTTACTTCTACCCAACCCAATAATTTTCTGACACACTAACGCAACAACTATTAGAATAATGTCTCTCTTTTCTCATCTACTAAGGTGCCCTAAATTAATCACAGCTAATGAAAATGAAATGAGATTATATATGTGGAAATGTTTCGAAAAGCTTCAAGTGCCATCCATACTTATGAGGGAGGAGTGACAGTGGTGGTCCCAGTGGTGGGGATGTGGCAATTTCTTTGACAGTGTTTCCCCATTTAGGGCATACAGAGAACTAGTTCTGTGAAAAGTCCCTTAAAGAGTCAACTCAGTGTGGGCTTGACTCTGTAACTCGAATAATCTTAGAAAACACTTTGTATAATACGTCTACCTTTCAGAATTTGAAAGAGCACATTAGCCACTGAAGGCTTGGAATAGCCCTACAATGAGGAAATTTTATTAATAATAAAAATCATTAATTTTAATAATCCAGAATTTCTGAAACATAAATGCTTTGAACATATCCTTTCTATACAACAGCTATTAATATTCCTAGGCACTAGAGTCCCACAGAGTGTTGTTGTTATTGTTATTATTATTATTATTCAGAAGGAACTTCTGAACAGCCAATTTCTTTCCCTCGTGAGACCCCAACCTCTTGCCTGTACTAACAACACGACAGGTGAAATTCTTAATTTATGAGTAAAACTAGTGATACGGACATCCCCTTCAAAAATTAAGCCCCGGATTGGAACCTAAAAAGAATGTTCCAAATACCCATAATTTATCATTTTTTATGTGTATGCCTATACATACTTTTGTCATAAAGAGGAATATTCAGATGAAAATATATCCATAGATTTTAAAGATGGCAGTCTTCATAGTCTCAAAATGGAGATAAAGCAACAAGAGTTTACTAGTGCAGTCAGTCCTACACCAGTGCTTTGAGCAACATGATTTCCTGCTTTGAAGGAGCTTGCAGTCTTTTTGACTTCTCAGTTTGAGGAGTTTATAATCCAGAAGGCAGAAGTTAGCGCAAGATAACACAAATTAAAATAGCAAATAATATTCATTTGTGTTGATACAAACACGCATTATCATCAGAAATGTCCAGTAAGAAATAGTCTTGGTTTAGTTGTTGAAAGTGGGAAAGGAGGAAACCCATCTGATCCTGAACAATGCTCTTCCTTGCCACATAGTCAGATGCGATACCAGTATCCCCCTGGAACTCTCTGACAGTAGGTCTAACACAGAAAGTCTAATAAAAACCAAGGTTCCAGAAAGGATGCAAAATATACACAAGATAAAAGTAAATTGAAAAACTAAGAGAATAAAGAATTAGAACACGGGAGAAATGAGGATGTGAAAAATAATATGAGACTAAAAGAGGGTGGCACAGACTCTTCTCTAAAGTCCAATGGAAACAAAGCTATAAGTAACAACTTACAAGAGTTTCAAGAGATCTGGCCACTTTTTGTACAGAAATTTAAGTCTCACTTCTTAACAGGTCATTTCTCTTCCTACCCCCTTACATAGTAATCTAAAGCCCATTTAACCACATGTCGATAGCAGTGATGTTTTTAAGGTTTCTTGCAGATAGACTTAACTATTTCCTTATGCATGGAGTGAAACTCCAAGACTGTGACTCTCCTTCTAGGAAAACAAGTAGGCTGCCAGAGATGAAAAGATCTGGTATTGGCACACTGAGTATATTCACAAAACCATATGGCAGTTCTAAGCAGAAGTGACAAGGGCTAACCATTATACATCCACATTTGAGAAATAAATTCATGAATAACATAGAAGCCAAGGTATGGAGAACTCTAAATTGTTCTCCTTTTTGTCATGGAAGCTCTATAAGGACATCTTGTAAAATGTTTCCCTTAAAAGGAAATAGATGGGAACGAGACACCATGAGATGGTATCCAGCCATCACAGAGGGTCCAAAAATAAGTGGCCACAGTTCTTAAGGCCATTTAGCATTAGCTGCAGACTGTTGTTTACTCATTCAGTCAATCAAAAGTCTTAGATTGTGAGGGTGTATACCAGGAGAGTGCACTGGGGCCCTCTATTTCAAAGCAATATTGAAACACATCTGCTCAAATAACCTTTGTACTTCAGCGGACTTACTTACCAAGCAGGAAGACTCGGTTTGCAGGCCAAATGCAGACTGACCCTCCTGATCCCCGACCAAAAACCATAAAGTATATTATTATATTTTCACCCAAACAAATACCAAGAACTAAGCTCTTCTTTTTTGTATGTTTCTTGATTCCATCTTCTGACTTACATTTAGCATTCTGAGTAACCATTTCAAAACTCTCCTAAATGAGCAAAGGCCTCCTCTGAGCCCTGTCATAGACCCCAGTACTTATTTCGCCCATAGAATTGGCCCTGTTGAATAAAAATGGTGTATTTATCTGTCTCCCTACAAGACTGTTTAAATCCTCAAAAATGGGAACCAAACCATATTGGTCTCTGGAACTTCAGCTTCTATAATGCTGCCAGAAATATACCAGCAGCTCTAAGTGTTTTGTTGTTGTTGTTGTTGTTGTTGTTGTTGTTGTTTGGTTGGTTTTTGAGCTAAATGTAAGGGGTACAAATAGAGAAAGATAGGGAAGATTTAATTTTTTTTTAAAGTTCTACAATCCACAATACATATTGACCACCTATTCTATGCTGGGCCTAGCTTCAAGAAAAGGGGTTAAACCTTCAGGGAGAAAGCAGTAAAGTTAAGGAGAAAAGAGGTGAGCATATGTATAAACTAGTAGATAGTGGAAAATGTCATAAGAGATGTACCAACCTCCCTTGGAGCTTCAGTAAAAGAGAAAACATTTCCTGAAGAAGGTGGTATTGAAGTAAATGGATAAAGGATGTGAGCACGTGTTCATGGGCGAATCTGGCAATAGGAGCTACCACCATATAAAAGATGAAGAGTCGACGGCACAGACATTGCAAAAAGCAAATGGTCTCCCCTGACAGAATCACAGGGTATGTGAGTGAAATTAGAAATGAAAACTGGGCTTGAATCATGGAGGAGAGACTTAAATACCAGAATACGAATTCAGATTTTTTTTTTTTTTTTTTTTTTTTTTACAAATCGGGTAATGTGCTGCCATCAAAGGTGTCTGCAAGAAAAAAAGAAAAAAGAAAAAAAAATTTTTTTTAAAGGTGGGGGGGGGCATCTGGGTGGCTCAGTCGGTTAAATATCTGACTTCGGCTCAGGTCACGATATCATGGTTTATGAGTTCAAGCCCTGCGTTGGGCTCTGTGCTGACAGCTCAGAGCCTGGAGCCTGCTTCGGATTCTGTGTCTCCCTCTCTCTCTCTGCCCCTCCCCAACTTGCACTCTGTCTCTCAAAAATAAATAAACACTAAAAAAAATTTTTTTTAAAAAAGGTGTCTGCAAGAAGGCATGATGTAATCACTGCTGGATGTAGGGAGACTCATTTTGGGGCAACATGCAAGGTGATCTGCGGATAGGATGTGGTAGTCTAAGGTCAGGACACGTGTTAGATCTCTCATCTCAGATAAATATTTTTGTCGGTCAAACTGGAATTTCTCATGAAAATCTTAAGTTGTGTAAGACAAAACTCAGAGCAGGAAATATAGGATTTATTACAACTGAACAGGAGGTAAATATTAACAAGGACCTAAGAGAGTAAACCACAATGAGAAAGAACGGAGGGTAGAAGATAAAGCAGAGTTAAGAATTAGTTAGCGAGGGAATCCTGGGATCAAGACAATTCCCAGACTATAGACAGAGTCTAAGGTGCATAAATAAGGGTGAACTATATTTTACTAGCACCCTGGAAGGCCTTTACTTTTCCACTCCTGAGTAAGAAAAAAATCCCTTGACTATATTACCCCTTCTTCATTGCACTGCCCCCATGAGAGAATTCCTACAGTGAATTTTTTTTTAATTTTCAATTTTTATTTATTTTTGAGAGAGGGAGAGAGTCACAAGCTGATGTCAGATGCTTAACCAACTGAACCACCCAGGTGCCCACAAATTTTTTAAAGTATAAAAAAAGAACAGAATGGGCCATCTGGGTGCTCAGTCTGTTAAGCGCCTGACTCTTGATTTCGGCTCAGGTCATGATCTCCTGGTTTGTGGGTTTGAGCCCCGCATTGGGCTCGCTGCTGTCAGCGTGGAGCCTGCTTCTGATCCTCTGAATCCCTCTCCCTCTGTCCCTCCCCTGCTTGCTCTCACTCTCTCTCTCTCTCTTTCTCCCTTTCTCAAAAATAAACACTTAAAAATTAATAATTTAAAAGAAAAGAACAGAGTGACTCTAGTTGTCACTGGTTATGGGGAAGGTGAGGGTCAGAAAAAGGCTCAGAGACCCTAGAAAAATCTAATAGTTTGGGAAACTAAAGGAGCTATAACAATTTAGACTATATTGAAAAGGGCATTCAAACTTTTCCTCATTAAAGTAATAAAGGGGTGAGGCACTGGGGAGATGAAGGAATTTACAATGGGAGAAGATAGCCTCTTAGGAAATCAAACTGATCAATTTGGATATCAAGTAAATCTGGCACCACGGATAGAATTTTCAGAAGCTAGGAATAGGTGTGGTGTGGTCCCACTTCCACCAGGCGAAACGAGGATTACTACTCGATTCAGAGAAAGAGAGTTAAAGGGCTTCCAGGTTTAGACGCTGACAGCTAAACCCAGGGGACTTCTGGGTGACTTAAGGTCACTGTAAGTAGTGCTTACAGTTAAGAGCCAGCTGAGTGACAGAAGTACACCCCACTTCGGGATTCTATACCTAGAACACAGACAAGGTTTGATATTGGGGTGTAATCCCCTTGTAGCAAACACTGGACTAATGCGTTCTGATCTCTTAGTCCCATGCCCAAAGTTGAGCATGTGCATCTCTGAATGTTGGGCTGACTTCATGGGGGAAGAGTAGGAGAATCATCTACCGACTGGCACAAAGTAGACATCGGAAGGGTAGAAAGAAGTTTAGAGAATGTCTGGTTAAGCCTTCTTATTTTATGCACGGACACTAAATCCTAAAAGGATAAAACATCAGCCCCGAGTCTTCACAGGTAGTTAGTGACCTAGCTGGGACTAAACCCCAGATTTCCTGACTCTGTGCAGTGCTCTTTATAAAGCCAGCAGGAGCTATGAGGCAGTCGTCCGTAGGATCACCCAAGTCAGCTCTCTACCATCTGGGCCAACAAGGAAAACGGTGACTCACAGAATCCAGCCTTCCTTTGGAATGCAGGAGAGGTGTGCCTTTCTCCTGTGCTATGAGCCTTTTCAATTTTTGTAAATAAAACCCTATTTTAAATGCCCTGGGAGAGCTGGCAATTGTGAGTGCCTTGCAGGCCAAGATCATATCTAGTGATACTTAGAACAAGCTTAGGCTGACTGACCGATGGATCATTTGGTAGATAGAGAGCAAACGTCTATACATCAAACTTACTTCATGTTGTCCGTGATTATTGCTTAGACTAAAAGTCATGTTCATTTGCATTCTAAAGTACTTAGGAGTGTCAGAAAGAATCAGAGGCTGAAATTTGCCAAGGGTAACACATATAAAACAATTGAAAGTTAGCTGTTTAAAAGCATACATGTGAAGGTATAGCTTTTAATGCCAGGTTCCATCGCTTTCTAATCCAGGAGCCCTTGAAAACTCAGTGATCTCGTTCATCAGACCTACTCAATCTGGGAGTAGATACTTTTTGAGAAACTCAAAGCTACCACAGGGAAAGAAGAGTCAGGCTTCCTTGACACAGAGCAGACACCACCCTTCACACGAATCCCATCTGTCATCCGGGCCATACCCGGGGAGGGCGGGGGGTGGGGGGGGTCCTGTCTTTCTCTCTCCTTACAACCACATAGGGCACCGACAGAGACAATGTCACCACTCTTTCTGCCACCTCACACAGACAGGCCTCCAAGTCCGCAGGACAAAGACACTCCCTTTTCTCTAAGTATGCTAATGGCCTTAGACATACCATACACATTTATCTGCAAAGCTACCAGAAAGATCCTTTTCAAAGAAAAGCGAAATCTTAGTAATATGCCATTTCCATCATGCCATTGTACTGCTCAGAAGTGTTCAATGACTTCTCACAGCCCACAGCTATGACGACAACAACAACAACAACTACTATTACTATTACTACAGTTCAGACTACTGAGGTGACGTAGAAGGCCTTCCATAGGCAGATCCCACCTCTCCTGCCCTGTTTCTTAGCCTCATGATTTTCCTACATAGACCCTTCCCTTTAGTCATGCTGGCCAATTCACTATCCTCCAAATATTCCTGTGTCTTCCTCAGCTGAACACATTCCCTTCCTTGCCCTCCAGTTCATCACGCATGTATCCAAACACTACTTTCCATGGCCGAGCTCAATGCCAGCTCCTCCTCAAAGTCTCTCTGCTACCCAGCTAACAGGATTTCATGCTTTTTTTTTTTTTTTCCTTCTATGAGAACAGATCTACATTCTTATTTTCCTCTGCTTTGAATACTCAACACTGTCTGGTATCCATTCTTAATAAATATTTGTTAATTATTACTTCTAAATGAGCAAAAAGAAAAAGGGGGGCATTCCATATTCAAAGCTGTTTAAAATAAGGTAATAATCTGGAGCTGTTATTATATTATCCACACAATGGAAACTTCAGAGCATCTAGTGTGTTGTCATTGGATTTCTTTCTTTCCACAGAAGACCAAACTAGGTCATTTCAAACCTCAGTCACCTTCAGAGAGATTCTAGAAGGGCACGCTAAGAACCAGCAAAGGAATCACATTCCTGGATTCCTTACTTGTTGTCCAGATCTGCTACTGAATCAGATTCAGGCAAGTGTGAACTAGAGAAATGAACTAACCATTAGCACCATCCAAACAAAATGAAAGGAGCTCTTTTGTTATCTTGGCTGCATATTCGGGTTTGAAAGGAGGGAGGGAGTAAAGGAAGGGAAAGGAGAAGAAAAATACAACCATCAGTTGCCTTCCCTTCCAACGTGCTTTTCTTGCCTTTTGTTTCTATTTTTCACAACTCTGTGATGAAACTGGAATATTTGGAAGGCATAAAATTGGGACTGAAAGGATGATTTGCTGTAACCTAATGAGGATGTTTACTAATATGTTAACCACACAGATGCTCCTCTAACTGGGTCCTGTGTGGTTTGTCCAGAAAACATTTCTTTCCTAAGTTGGAAAGTGCCAGAAGTGGTACCCTGCCTATAAAATCACATCTGATTTCAGGGGTCCGCCCCAGCAGCATCAGGCAGTTCTCTTTCTAGGACCAGTAACAAGGGTTATTCATTTCATAGACTTAATTTAATGGGTTTGGCCACATCCTCAAAAGACAAACATACTATTTGGAAAGAGGAAAACTGAATTATGGAGGATGTGAAAACAGTAAAACCAAACAGCAAGTGGGCATGAAAGTTAATGTGAAAATTCTACCTTTCTAAGTATTCATTCTTTTTTTCAATCATTAAGCCAATAAATATTATCCACTCTCTATGTGTCAGTGCTCCATAGTGTCATTTATTCAATTACATGATATGTATCCAGTGAGTACTTATTTTCTGCTAGCTAGTTAACCACTAGATACAATTTCTTTGCAGCCAAAAAATTTACTATCATGTAAAATAGCAGGGATACACAGATATGAAAAATTATAAATATTAAAACAAATAAGCAATGTCTAAAAAATCATAATATTTGGAATAATTATTCCAATGTCAAATTTGTTTATGATAAACTTTAAATTTTTCATCTAATCCTCCTTTATACCCAGGCACATGGCGTTCTACTTTGTTGATTTTCACATGTATCCAACGGAGAATAAGCTTAGTTACAAATAAAGCAATCAAAGCTTTGGGCTCTAGAGGCAGACAGATGGGAGTATGAATATGTAAAAAAACTAAGTCTAGTGTAAACTTAGCACATGTGACAACTAGTAGTATTGTTACCCAAATGCCACTATTGGGTATTTCCCTAATGGATTTCTTTCAATCCTTTTTTATAGGTGTGACCTTTAGACCAATGTTTCTTACAGGGAGGAGAGCATTTTGCACACACACAGACCCCCACCACCACCACAGGGACATTTAACTAAGTATAGACATATTTTTGGTATTCACCCCTTAGGAAGGAGAGTGATACTGGCATCTGGTGGGTAGAGACCAGAGAGGCTGCTCAATATTGTGAGGTGCACAGAAGAGGTCCCCACCACAAAGAATTACCCTGCCTGGGATGTCATAGAACCTAGTTTAAGAAACCCAGCTCTTGGCCGTCATTTTTCCTTCTCTCGGAGCCTGGGAATCCACAGACATCAGGATCTAACCTGAGACCAGGCTAGGTGTTTTACAGGACAGCCTCCTGCACAGAGTGCACGAGTTTTGCAAGCTCACTAGCTGTGACTCTCCATTCATCTTGTTGGTTTGAGCTAACTGCTTCACCCCTGTAAGATTAACTTCTTTAAAAACAAACAAACAACCAAAACTACACAATACTTACTTCATAAGGTTGTGGTGAACCCTGAATCACATTGTATCTCTCTCTCTCTATATATAGATACATTCATGTAGAGAGCTGTTCAGTGAAAGTCCTTTTATTCTTCCCAGCCCACTTACCCCACTCCTCCCTTTTTCCCCTCAGTAACCCCCCCCCCCCACCCCACCACCACCCATTCTTCAGGTTCAGGTTCTCTCTTTTTAAATGTTTTAGTTCCTTTGGTGGCAAAAAATCGAGCTTGGACTGGGAAGTGAGTCACCACTCAGCAGCTAAAGGAGCTTGTTTTTCTTTCTCTGAATGTATTTCTTAAGAATTTCAGCCTGATCCTTCTGCCGTTTGCTGGTTGAATCCTCTCTGAATGTTTAAGACACACAGAGAGTGAGCTGTGGCACCAAGACGTTTTCCAATTGTTAGGAATGAGAGTTTTTTAAATACCGAAAATAACCAGAGGGCAGAGTCCTGAAATCCCGTTACATAAGCAGATGTTGGAGGACCGAGGCTGGGTTTGAGGTTCCTTTCCCCACAAGCCAATCTCAGCTGATCCTCCCGAACCTTTGCTGGATTTACCTTAATGCTGCAGAAGTCTCAAAGGGGCCTCGGGATGCTGCACAGTACCGGCAGCACAGGGAGACCTTTCTTGTCAAATAAGCACTGGTGGGAGTGAGGAGTGGAGGGCGGGTTTCACCCTTGGGCAGGCGGGACGCACGGGGGCTGCGGGCGCCGGGGGCGCGGGGGGCGCCTGCTGCGCACACTGCGCTCCGCTCCGCGCCCGCCGCTGCCGGGTGGGTGTCCGCCAGCGCTCGGGCCGTGCTCCTCGGACGCCCCGCTTCCCCTCCGTGGCTCGCTCAGGAACCCTTCCGTTTCCCTGAACCGTTATTTAGTGTTTCAAATTCACAGAAAACACCTTTAGTCATCACAGTCACCTACAACTCCCCTCTCAAAAAAAAAAAAAAAAAGTCATACAAAAACAAAATAATTCAATTCCCTTTTCCTTCCAGATCTTGCTGGTCTCTCTGTCTCCTGTTCATTTTCTCCCCAACCTTTTTTCCCTCTGTGATCTACATCCTTTCTCTATTTCTCTTCGTTCTCTCTCTCTCTCTTTCTTTCTGTTTCTCCCTCCCTCTCCCGTTTCCATTCCTTCCACCGCTTCTACACCCCCCCCCCTCCGTCTCTCCTCCCTCCTTCGGGCTCCTGCTCTGCCCTCTCCGCCCCTCCCCAGAGAAGAGTGTCCAGCTCCACCCAGGGCTGCCCGCCCGCCGCTCCTTTCCTGCCCACCTACTATGAGGAGCAGCCCCTCCCACCTGCCCATAAAAGCCAAGTGCATGTTACCAGCCGAGGATCAGAGCACTCTCCCGGTCCTCTCCTGTGGGAGCCCCCAGCCTCTCTCCCGGATCTTACGTGCTCAAGGTAAGAGAACACTTCTGCAGGCATCTGACCTAATGGGGGTTGCTGCGGGGGTGGGAAATACGTCTCCTCTGGTCAACATGCTTACCGTTTGGTTCGGCCTGATTCTTATGGATGCCAGATCAGCTGCTCCTTTAACTAGCAACTGGTTGGAAAACAAACTTCTGTTTGAACGGTAAAATAAAAGTTCATTTTGGGCAAGAAACAGCAGCATAAATACTGCAAAAAACCTCCTCTCTTTTTAAATCACTTTTCCCCATTTGCTGACTGTTGCTGAAGTTAAAATGTATCTGTTTGGGGTGTTTTACGCTTTTCATTGTAACTATCTCATATATCAGTGGGGGCAAGGAAAACTTTGTCCCATTGTCAAAAACGTACTTTAGAAGAACACAATTAGTTTCCTAAAAATAGCAGTCAAAAGGTCTGCTAACAATTTTGCGATGTTTTCCAAACCCCCTAAGACAGCTTCTGTGAGTCCTTTAAAAAGTATCTTTCCAGGTTTAAGTGCTTGGAAAAAATGATGTGAACGGGTGCCCTTTGCACAGGGACAGTAATCAGGTGGCTGGTAGATAGGAAAGAACAAACCCAAATTTACAAGCTGGGGCAAAATGTGCTCTCACAAAGCTATCTTTTCAAGACTTTCTAAAATGAGAACGGTGTCAGAACCCAGAAAGTGTATAAAGGAACTTCATGAATTTCTATACATACACCTAAACATAAAGCGTTTCAATATGTTTCACAGCAAGAGAAAAATACAGGCCAGATTATACAATTCTTCTGTGTACACCAGACGGTTGTAAAAAAAAAAAAAAAAAAAAAAAAAAAAAAAAAAATCAACTTGAAGGCTTTGGAAGTTTGAACCCTGCTTGCCACCCTCCTTTCCCTCATCTAGTAAATTAACATCGACCTGATTAGGACTGGATTCTAGAGCTACCCAGTAGTTAAGCTAGCATCGTATTTAAAGACTGCCATACCTTCCTGTTTCTGAGGTCGGCGAATGAGTACCGTGCACCTGTGAGAGCTTCTGTGAGTAGCTCCACGGCTACTCCTGTAAAACCAGACGCTTGGTCCATGAAGTTTGCCATCGAAATCTGTGGGCTGTGTGGGATGAAACTCTCTCATGTGGGAGAAAAACCCTCTTCAAATATTTCCTCTGGGGAATTAATTGCACAAGACTGCTTAGAGACGGCAAACCAAAGGTTTGGTCAGGAAACCAACCCACTATTTCAGCCCTTAAAATTCTTAAAGTAAAAGAGGAAAAGCTTCATTTTTTTTTTTTTCTTTTTTGGTTTGTGTATATTGTTTCACTTAAAAAGGGAAAAGTCACCAGAGCTGTAAATAATTCTTCACTATTAAAGAAGGTAGAATCAACAGAAGTTTAACTGAGGGTCTTTCAAAGCTTTTCTCCGTATCAGTTGCATATCAAAGGAAATAATAAAGATGTATTAAAATTCTGCTTGGCAGGGAAGGAATTCAATGCTGTGATTCAAATGAAAGAGTTACATATAAAGGTTTCTGTCATGTAAAATTTTGCTTCATTGGAAAAAATTATTGCAAGGAGTGTGGTTTCCTCTAAGAAAATGATATAAAATTACTATTGGCTGAGATAATATGTGACCTGAGCATATTAAAATACCTTTCATCTTCAGCCACAGTGCAGACTGCTTGCTTCATATCTGATGTAAGTGGTTAATCAACCATGACAAGAGCACAGGTATGGGACAAGGCCAAACCAAGTGTGTGGTATGTCCAAGTTAATTCTTTTTTATGGTTATGCCGGACTCAAACCCATCATCACAATAGTGAAAATGCATTTCATTCACCAGATTTCCCTTGAGGGAAGTTATCTCTTCTGGGAGAAGAAAAAAAAAAGTGTTTCCAATGTAAAAGAGCTCCTGTTATTCCTAAATTTGGGGATGAAAAGTGTTCTCCCAGAGTTTGCTTCTGCTTTTCCTGGCAGCTAATCCACTCTACCAGCTACGAACCATTTAACAGTAACTGCCTTCCCCATGTGGCATCAAGTTCAACACCCTAAATAACTGGGTGAGATCATGTAGATGGCTCATGACCTAACTTTCCCAGGGCCCTTTACTGGACTCCTAAAGTGAGTCTTTCCCTAGAGGGCACATATCAGGCAAGATGAGACTTCTTAAGTCTTTAGAAAAATCAGTGCTGGGTTTCATGTAGTAGCCATCCCAATGTCTCTCCTTTGCACAGAATGTGGAGACTTCACATGAGTCTTTTCTCTCTGCCGTTATATAGCTGCTCCTGAATTGGGTTCATGACCATACCTATCTAACACCAATCGAGCTGGCTTGACCAACTCCTTTAATGTTTCTCAAAAAAGAAAAAATGAGCAGCTTCCTTTCACTAGAGACACAGAGAAGGTGTTCTGCTCACTTCAAGGGCCTGCTAAACCTAGGGAAACACACATTTGGATTGTTTTCCTATTGTCACAATTACAAAACAGTATTATTCTTCCAATGACCAGAAAGTGTATCCCAGTATATGTCCATTGATACCCATGAAAATCAAAGAGGAGAATGGGGATGAAACCAAGTGGGAAGCCAAGAGGAATGTCTCCTAGGAAGTGCCCTGGGAGAAGAGAAAGAGCAGAATGTGTTACAAACGCAACTTCTTTTTGCCTTTATTTGTATGAAATATGAAGAGGTGCAGAAGAGCAAATAGTCATATCTGCTCTTGGTTTTTGTCTTAAATCAATAAGTATATTTCCACCAATACACTAAGGTCCATCTCTTCTGTGCCCTACTCTAACAGAGGAGAATAGCCCAGTTCTAAAGACCAAAACGATTTCAGGTCTACCTCACATTAAAACCCCTAGGACTTTGCCAGTTACAGCTTTTTTAAAACTATATTATGAGTATAAAAACCCTCAGAACATTAATGGGTGGTTCACATCAACAAACCCACCCCTAACAGTCCGAAAGGTCCCAAAGTTGGGTGATTATTTGCAAGTGAGAAGTTAGAAGCAGCAAATTACTCCTTCTTATCTATGGTCACCCTCTTTGGTATGGCAACTTGCAGAGTGATTGAGATAAACACTTATTTCCCAACCTCTGGTCCTCCCAGTAATCCTCTGAAAACCAAGCCTTTTTTCATGCCTTGACTTCCTTCTCATCCATCAAGTCTTCATAAACACACATAAGCATAATTTAAAGAAGGTACAGATCTTGAGACTAGAATCCAGTCTTCTGAGAGGTGCATTGTTCTAATTATGAGTGAAAAGAAAAAAAAAAAGGAGAGGAGAGGAGAGGAGAGGAGAAGGTTAAGGGGAGAACGAATGCTCTTTGGAATTTAGAGAATGTTTTACTTTAGCATTTTGTGAAATGGACCTTTTGCTAACCAAAGCATGTAGAACTTAAAAAATAATAATAATAAAAAGATCAGCTCACAAATGGTTACAAAATGCTAAGGATATAATGAAAAAGATCTTCCAATGACCTGGCAGTCATTAACACCAGTTTATACCCCACAATACTAAATGAGAGCTCTGCTAAACTTGCCCTTTCCAGAGAGGCAAGGAGTGAAGAGCGGGAAAGAAAATTAACCACACTTCAGCACCAACAAACAGAGAAGGCACTAATCAGACATTCCACTATCACTTTGGCAACTGTGTTCCCCGTTTGAGGAAGGAGGTTCTTTAGAATCTATCCTTAAGCAAATAGATTTGTGGCATGGGGGTTAAAGGGAGTCACACAAGGTCAGAATGTATAATCTGGGGGCCCTGTGTATGCAAATCCACAAAGCCATTGAAATTGCATGGAATCAAACTGAGGTGACTGAAACAAAAATGTTTCCCAAAACTGATTATAGAGTAATCAGCTAAAATAATAATGAATTCTAACTGCTCAGTGTAGCATAATGGCAAAAGCAACTCACAGCACCTATAGCTGATTATATAAAATATTAAAAGACATCTGATGGTTCACCTTCAATCTCCCCTATTAATTTTGGGTCCACTTCCATGGTTCTTCCTAGAAAACGAAAACTGCCCTTTTCTCCTTCATCATGGGATTTGCAAATGCATACATGTCCCTTCTCCCCCCCTGCCCCGTGCTACCCCATTTTTCTTTCAGTGGAAGAAATCTCTTTTCAATGATTACAGATCAAGTTTCTAGAGTACCACTCATATTTGTGGCTTTTCTCATTACCCAAAGTCTCATACTTCTCTTAAACAGACTGTAAATTTTTACTCCGACAAATAAAAAGTCTTTACATTTTTGTCAAGCTTCATTCATCTATCTAGAAGAAATCTAATTTAAAATTGCTACTTGCCTCCAACAGGCCCTCTGCAGTGACGTTTCTAAACACTTTATCTAGTCCTTATTCCCCTTTCTTGGGTATTAAACTTATTGAGAGAAACACAGAATATAAATGCTGGAAGGATCTTTGGGGCTAATTTTAACTAATGTTAATTTTACAGCAAAAGTCAGAGAGGTCGATGTCATGCCCAGGGTCACCCAGACGTGTGTAGCAGAACCAGGAATACACTTCGTGCAGTCAAACTCTTCAAACAGTGGTCTGTCTTAGATAACTATAGTGTGTCTTTCCCACACAGTATGTATCTAAGATCTCTTAAAATCTGGTTCCAACATTTATGTGACAGAACAAATGTTTTCTTGTATAATAACCTTCTTCTTCTCCCACTCAATAGACAATGTGTTGCCAATATAACCACCTTACTCCTTCCCAGGTCTTTAATGAGAAAAAAGACAAAATATGCATAAAGAACAATCAGAGGAGACTTTGAGGGACATATGGTTGGAGGGGTGTAGGCATGAAATGTGTCACGTCAGAGGAGAGGGGTTAAGGGGCCAAGAGTGTAGAGACAGGATACTGTAGCTAAGAGGGCTCATTCCCTTAGACAGAGGAGAGAGAAACTCCATAGAGTTGAGGTGCTAAAGAAGAGATTTTTAATGTGTCTGATCCAAGAGCCTGTCAAATGTTTGGGAGATAAAATCCTATTTGGGTCAGCCTCCTTTCAGTATAACGCCAGTTGAGGACTGACTCACATGGGTAAAAGCTTTACAAGTATTACATCTTATTAAAACTCTTCTGAACCCTTGACTGAACTTCTGCTGGGAAAAGAGCCTTATCTGATCCCTGACTTGACTGACCCAGCAATACTAACTCCATGGAAGTCATGCCATCACAATGCTCTCTGCTAAGATACAAATACAGTTTTTGGTGATACACAAAGCTAATCCAACATAGAAAATGATGAAGGTAAAAGGAATATTCTTGTATCATTTCTGGAAACAATTTGCCCTGAATAAGTAGACAGATGTTACCCCAGATGCTTCTTCACTTTCCCCTAAAGCCTGACAATTGTTTGCGTATCTTTGAAATAGTACTTTTGTTTCTGAAATTGATTTATTGTATGTTAAAATTTACATAGTCTACGACTAAGCATCATCGTGAAAACATTCTTTTAAGTAAATTTCTTGAAGACTGCGTCTCTTAAGCTCTCTATTGATGTGTTTACATCACAGGATATTTAGGCATTGGCATCACTTGATGTGCCGAGATTAAAGACAATCACTTCATGTGCTACTTTTCCAACTCAAACTGAATAGGCCTGGGTGTGGGTGTCAGCTGTTGGCTTCTCTGGGAAATAAAATGTGTCCAGCCTGTTGGGGCGCCTCTCCAGTCCTCTCTGTTAGCTAGATAAAACAGCTGTTTTTCTGAAAGACTGGGCCAATGACCTCCGTAATTCAGGTTTCATGTACTAGGGCAACTATGGCTGGCTTATGCAGAAATTATGCTACCCTGCAGCCGAGTGGGTAAGTCACAACTGCCTTCAGTTCCATAGGAGGACACTGAATCCTAACATCTGGCTCAAGAGCATTGTCCTGGGGCAGCAGGAAGACATCTTGGCAGCAGTTGATCCATTTCATATGTTCCTCCAACTATCATGCCATGTGAACTCTAAAAAGATAAATCTAAACTTGGTTCATAAATTGAAACTGATGACCGTACACCATTATATTTCTTTAACGATCTTTACTTAGCGATTAACTAGTCTTCAGATCCAGAGGTCATGGTGTTCATCAGTGCTATAAATCCAAACAAGTGGCCTCTTGTTAAAAGGCAGATGAAAGATAAGGCCAAGACCTACATGAAGGGAGATGCTAGGTAGAGCTAAGACTTTGTGGCTTAGGTGGCCAAAATTGAGGTTGGAAGAAGAAGAGATAAAAGGAGATCTTTAGCAAAAATATGCTATTGGATCCATAATTCCTAATCTAACGACATGTCTAGTTCCCCTTCTAGCTCCCAGTTTATTCCAATCCCCTCAGATTGGAAAGAGTGGGGAGAGAAGTCATTGACCAGTAGAGGGAGCCACGGGGCTGAGTGTCTCAAAATAAAAACTGACTTGTTCCTAGAGGGGGCCTTTTAGATTTGAATTCTTCTGATAAAAGACAGAGCCAGGTGTCCTTTGTTACCAGTGGCTAAAGTGTACAATAGGAGCATATCACATTGTTGGTTTTCTTTTTGAGAAAAAAAAAAATACCAATTTAAGCCTCTAGGAATAAATCACCTGCGCTTCAACAATGCCAGAAATGTCCAGGCTTGTAGAGGTTTATTTGAAAGAAAACCAAAGCAATCTTAGAAAATGTTCTTTCCAAGGCCACCACCAGCCAAGACTAAATGCTCCAGACTAAATGCTCAACTCAGTGAGAAAGAAACTCTGGAAGCTGGGGGTGGGGTCAGGGAGAGAAGAGCAGAGAGGCTCAAGCACTGAGAAGATTTCATGAGTTTTAAAGGGGAAGTCCTGGTGTCCTGCCATGACCAGACCCTCCTGTCAACAAGAGCAGGAAGGGAGCCTAGAGAAAGAAGGAGGCAGAAATGGGCCCAACAGGTTTCTCTGAGATGGCCTAGAATCTGCACTCCTGGATCCGGGTCTCTCCAGGGAGCAGCCAGAGCCTTGCCTAGACTGAAGTGAATACCTTTCCGTTGAACATTTCCATTGCACAGCTGTGTTGGGGATGGCTTGTTAAGACTTGAGACACTTGCATAATTCAGAACCCTTTGGGGGATAGAGCTCAATTAGGACCATAAAAGAAAAATCCCTGGCACACCAGAGAAGGGCTGCTTGCTTTTTAAAACTTATGACATCCACAGGAATACAGAGCAGTCCTCTTTCTATTTCTGAGGTCAGTGGAGACGAACCTATAAAGTTTGTGTGCACGTAGCCTAAGAAGTCCCCATTTGAGAAAATCTTGCGTTTTAATCTCAGAAACACCTTGACTCTTTCTGGGATCTTTGGAAAGCCACTGATCATCTCTGTGCCTTAATTTATTTATCTTAAATAGAAGAGCAATTTTCAAATAACCACTGTCTTTGTCATTTAGAGACACTTGAGGTGTTGCCAATTATTTTGCAGACTGATACTCCTTAAACATACATGGTTGCTGTTACTTATATAGTGAATAGATTATACTCACAACACCTGGTAATGGCTCATGGTATTTATGCAGAATCAGGTCAAAATGGAATAAAATTCCAAATAAGCACATAACCTTCCAAGATGTAGCAAGAACATTTTTGTTTCTTAAAATACGAAAGACAATTCCTCATGTGTCCAGAATCCAGACAAGGTCAAGGGTAAGTAGAAGAGGGAAAAGAAACAATTAATTTATGGCTTAAGAATCTCAAAAGGCCTATATGCTCACTTGTCCATATTTTGATATCAATTAAAAGCTAATTCCCCACACACGGAAGAGTTTTTGTGGTTTTAAAATTCTACTTTAGCTAAAGAAAGATGATATTTTCAACAATGATGTTATATTATGTAAAACCCAAATGTTGCTTCTTCAACGTTTTCCAAAGTGTGCTTCAGAAACAGTAGTACCTGAGATATTACTATGTGTTTATACAGAAAAAGCTTCTATGGTCTATTACATTTCAGAAACACTCAGTAAAACAACGTGATCAGTTTTGTTCACTGCTAGACTTCACAAAGACCTTAATATGCTAATTATATTTTCATTTTTTGAAAATGTTACAGTCAGTAGTGTGCCATAAACTTATTTGCTGACACCTTCCCACCATGAGAGCATCTCTTGGAACCAGTATTCTATGGAAAAATTTGGGAACAGTTTAGGAATCACTGTCCCACGTCATTGTTTCAAGATCTACTGGGACATAGTAAAGTCAGTATTGCTAGTCATTATGTAATACACATTGAGTATCACAGATATAACACAAATTATGTGCTATGTCAAACCATAAAGTAAGAAACAATCCCAGTGTAATTTCCAAGCCCAGCTGAAAAAGGAACAAAAGAAGATGATGAACCTGTCTTGGTTCAATGGCTCAGTTCTTCATAGTAAAAGCAATAGCAGAAATGCCAGAATAATTTAAGATTTTGAAAAGCTAGGAAGATAGATGATGGGAAGGAAGGCAGGAAGGGAGGGAGCGAGGGAGGGAGGAAGACTGGATAGATTGAAATGATCTCTTCCTTCCTTCTTCTTTCTCATTGTCTAGATATTGTAATGATCATCAATAAGCAACAAGTTTGGTAAACAAGGAGCCTATGTAATTTCATGAATTAGCTCAACAGTCTCTGATCTGATCATTGTTTCACCTTAACTACTATTAATGACCAAGATCATTAGCCAAACTTCTTCCTTGAGCATTTACTTTCTCACTATAAATAGGGAGCTAACTCCTATAATAAGATCACACTTACTGATATTCTAGTATATCATGCTATATCAGGGATTCTTTGGTTTATTGATAACACTCAGACCTCCGACCCCTATCAAATTCCCTGTTTCTCTTAGAGCCTTACTCTAGTAATTCTCTTTCCCCTTCACAAAGATTATACCTGGAGGCCAGTGTCCTAAAAGTGTCAGAATGGAGCATCCTCTCCTTTAAGAAAAGGAGTAGTTCATAGTCACTCAAAGGAGAACTCAAGCTCATCATTTGTAATTACAGTAATAGATACTATTTATTAAGTGTCTAATAGGATCAGACCTTGTACTGGTATCTTTATCTCTATTCCTTAAATCAACCCTACAAGAGCAATATTATCATTCTCAATTTAAAGAGGAAAGAAACGGAGCCTCTACTTGGTCAAGCAACTTGCCCAGGGTCACACAGCTAGGAAGTGGCATAGCCAGTATTCCCATCGAGGTCACATTCCAAACTTCAGCCTTCCTGCTCCTCCACACTGCCTTTCATGGTGTCTTCTAGTGTTAATAAAAGGGAGAAAAAACATCAATTCCCTGTGACAATGCTTCTGACTCATAAAGAAAGTGAGAGAATTCCAGTGGCTCTGTTCCTAGACACTGCCGACTGGCTCTGTTTCTTGTTTAATACTGTGATTTTAATTTCTTTTTCTTTTCTGTATTTTTTCCTAAAAGCATGCTGTCATTTTGGAGCCAAAAAAGTAAGGGCTGTGTAACTAGAAAAACCAAAAAAAAAAAAAAAAGCTATCATTTCTCCCTAGAGTAATTTTTAAGGGCTAAAGTTTCTCCATAAATTCTCCCCAAGTGGTCCCAAGTTGCTTGGCATCAGTCTGGGAGAGAGAGTGACAACCTAGCATGTCATTCCTAAGGCAGTAGGAATTCCCATGATTATATGAGAAACAGACAGAACAAAGACATTACGGCACGTTAAACAAACTTGAATCTGGCTCATCAGATCATTCTCTTTGGCGTTACTTTTATTAGCATCCATAGCCAGCTGACGAGAGTCAAGACAACTTAAATGATTCCCTCAGCGATGTGAGTCACCTAGAAAAGTGTCTATATTGTCTACACCTGCTCCTTAACCTGCTGTGAGGGTCTATATAGAAATAAGTATACCTCAAGCCCTTCCTTTGTGTTATGCCAAAGACAAAAGAAGAAACAAGGGCTGGTTCTTTCCATGTGATCACATTCTGCATACTTTTTTGCTTTTGTCCTTGATCTTCCCTCTCTGCATGTAGTATTTCCCACTAAATCTATGGAATTAATTTGTACTCCTCCTCCAAGGTTCAGATCAGGTATCTTCTGCTTGGAGAAGACATGCCTACAACCTGCCTTCCCCAGGCTGCATTGCACACCTCCACCACGCTCCCTAGTACTATGTGCACAGTCCTGTCATGGCCATGTCCACTCTGTAATAGCACGGGCTTGTTCTCTGTGCAGAGCGGTGAGCTCCTTGAAGAAGGATTCAGGTCTTGTTTACCTCTGCACCCTCAATACTTAACACATAATAGGAGCATAATAAATATGAACAAGAGGAAAGAAAAAAGGGACAGGGGAATAAAATACAGTGATGGTGAATGAGAAGCCTCTTACTTTGCTTTTCTCTATCCCTGTAGATGGTTCCAAGAAAACATAGTTTCACCGAAGTTCATTAACACCAGTGCACACACATATAGTGTTACTAGTGTCACACATTGACGTACAGTGTTACTCCACTGGAGCTAACCATGGGGCACAAGATGAAGTCCCATTTGTAAGCGACTATTAAATATTGGCCTTCCATATACGAAATTATGTAAGGAAAAATTACTTGTTAGGTGGTGCCACTGTCCCAAGACTGTCAGTACTCTGCTCAAAAATAGGAGTGACATTGTGAAACATAGAACAAAAACCTTAATTTGCCAGTCAAGTATCTCAGTCTCTCTCAACCTAACCCATGCTTCCATCTTCACCTGTCTCCAGTCTACAGCAGGAATTTGACCTAAGCCACAAGGGCTATTATTCGCCCAGACATTCTCTTTCCTTTTCTCTACTGAGTGTCCCCCACTTGCCCAAGGAACTATAAACTCAAGGTCTTCTTAAAGTCATCCCAAATGTTGCAGTCTGCATCGATCCTTCTCACTTCTCAACTGACAAGCACTTACTATAAATGTCACTTAATGTGTTGCCTGTACACTGCATTGAAGACATCGGAGCTGTCTGCTAGAATTTTCTGTAGTGATGAAAAAGTGCGATATCTGAGCCACCCAACACGATAGCCACCAACCACATAATGGCAACTGAGCATGTGAAGTGTTTCTAGTGGAACTGACGTACAAAATTTTAAATTTTTATTTTATTATAATCTATTTTTTTAACTTTATTTATTTTGAGAGAGAGAGAGAGCATGTGTGTGTGTGTGTGTGTGTGTACACAGACACGTGGAGGAGGGGCAGAGAGGGAGAGAGAGAATCCCAAGCAGGCTCCATGCTGTCAGCGCAGAGCCCAACGGGGGGCTCAGACTCACAAACTCTGAGATCATGAGCTGAGCTGAAATCAAGAATTGGACACTTAACTGATTGAGCCATCCAGGTGCCCCTTATTATAATCTCTTTAAATTTAAAATCAAATAGCCACATGTGGATAGTGCCTACTGTATTGGACAACACAGAATATTTACATTTCGATGTGCTATGTCTTGTATCCCTTGATGAGCATATAAGCTACCAAAAAAATTGAATAAGAAGCTTTTATGTATCCCAGGGGAATGCCATGACCACAGCAGTGCTCTTTAAATTTCGTGTTCAGTGCATTGCTTGACTACATGCCTGCCTCTAATTGTTCTATTATCTTAAAGAAGTCCTCTTCCCTACATATATAATTTTAACAAAATACTACAGATGGTATTTCCTTTTTTTTTTTTTTTAGTGGCTTAAACTCACACAGAATGGCAGTGTACTGCAATCTGGGTCCTTTATCACTAGACAAATAAAATAAAATATAGACTGATTTCAACTGAATCTCTCCAAGAGAAATCTCCATTATTCATTTCCACCTCTTCTCTTTTCCCTTTTGTCGGAAAAACATGTTTTAAATACCTGCACGTAGAAATGCTTCAATTTTATGTGTGACTGTTCTACAGAGAAAGACTATCTCAGGTTATCTGAAACAAGTTCAGTAATAGATTTTTCTTTTATCTCCCCCCTGAAACCCCAAGACCTTCTGAAGGAAGGTAGTCCTATATCGTAGATTTTCCCAGAGAATTTTTGTCTCTATTTCTAGTGAACACCCTGAGGTTCTTTGAAGAAGGCTCAACCCTCTACTAGAAGGTCAAGGGAGGTCACATGTCTTTGGAATTTAACAATGATGTGCCCCTGGCACTTGCTGGCTTACCAATGGCCCTTCAGGAATCATCATGCCAACAGGCCAACCATGCAATAAAATCCTGTGGCTGGCAAAGCCAAGAGCAAAGTGATCAAACAGTCTGGCTGCAGATTAGATTCTAACTTATTAATAAGGCTTCAGAAAATAAACCAGATTGAGTCTTTAACAGCAACAGTTTACAGGAGATGTTTAATGATTTCGGAGGTCGGCCACACCGCATGCCTTCCTTCTGACTCAGTGAAGAGCAGGACAAGGGCAGAAGACACACTCAAGAAGCCAGAGCAATCAGCTGTATCTTTTCCATTTACAGCTAAGTTTATTTGGAGTGACTGGAAAAACTTTCAATGAAATCTTTTTTTTTAAATAATAAAATAAAAGAATTTACCCAACTATCATGAGCCAGAAAACATCGAGAAATAATTATGGGTGTGTATTTTCCCCTGCCTTGTAAAGTATTTACAAATTGTAGCATGAGCAAGCTCTAAAGTAAATGGTAAAGATAGCAATAACATTTAACTTGTAAATTTTTTATATTTAGCCATAAAAGAATCACCATGTGTTTAAATCACATTTGAATACATATAAATAAAATTCTCATCTGCAGACGTGAGCCAGTGGCTAAAGAAAGAATCCGTGACTCCTTCTCAACAGAGCAAAAACACTGGAGAGGCTTAGTACCTTATTTCTATAAAATAGAATTCATTGCCACCACATCAGCAAAAGTGTTGGTATCTTAATTTGGGAACTTATAAAAATGAAGACATTGATAGTGACAATAATAAACTTTGTAGAGAAATTTACAGTTTATGGTGTGTTTTATATACCTTCCTTCATTTGTATTAGATAGAGGATGACTTTATCTACATTTACACATGAGACAGTGGAGGCTTAGAAAGATTAAGTAAATTTCCCATCATTCAGATAGTGAATGTTGGAGCTAGAATATGAACCTGGCTCATCCCACTCCTGAAGTCCTCTTCATTCTACTAATTCAGGCTGAGCCTTAACAGTATCACATCCAGATCATCCTGGCAGCATAAAGCAGAAACTGCAGCAAAGGAAAGCAGAATGATCTGAAAGAGTTAGTTAGCAAAAAAGGATTCAATGACTGAGAATGTGCTTTTCAAGAAGATAGAATTCAAATAAGATATTATTCAACAGTAATAGCATTAATGTGTATTGAGGATTTACTCCATGCCAAACAGAATGCTAAAGCTTTTTTTTATATACATATATAGTATTGCATTTTATCCTAATCATTTTCCTTATAGATAAGAAACTATGTAGGAGAGTTAACTAACTTCCTCAAAGTCACATAGCTGTGGGTAAAGGACCAAGAATGTAAAACCAGTAGATGAGATTCCTGAGTTCTCCTCTTTAACTGCTACATCAGTGACATTTTATCCCCAGAGAATCACTCATAGCATCCCATTACTAATCTTTAGCAAACAGATTCGCAGTGGTGATAGGACAAGGGACATAAGAAACGCCACTGATAATCAACAGGAATCATTTTATAGGTTGTCTTCTGTACAGTTTATGATTTTAAAGGACACACAATCCACTTTAAACCTGACTCTAATTTTTAAAGGGTATTTTTAAAACCCCCTTTTGATTAATACCAAAATGCATGTCATTTATGGGGGCAAAAAACCAAAAGATCTTAAATCACCTATGAGAAGCCATTGTAGTGTCATGTATAAAAGCACTGAGTTAGACATAAGAAGTCATGGGATCAAGTCCCATGATTTCTGAGGGAATTACTGAATCATGGCTGAATGTAATTATTGACGTATTTAGTGGTGTCTTTTAAGAATTAAAGAAATTTCATATTTTAAGTAGATGTTATCAAAACAAACATATTTTGATCCTCACAGTTGTAAAATATCAGCTTTGGGAAATTTTTAATTATCTAACATGTCTCATTCTCTAAAAGATTTGGGAAGGTTGAGGCTATTCTAATATATATGAGTGTGTAAACACATACACGCACACTTATGCATATAAATTATATGAAGTAGAATTTATGTTAAGCTAGAAAACCTCATGTCCCTAACATGCAGTATAACAGATTATTAACTTTTTGGTTGTCAGCTTCCAATAAAAGCATGATCAAAGTAGTTACCTGGAATCCAAAGCCTTGAGTTCATGCTTACTTTTCATCTAATGCAGCCGAGATCAGGGAAATTACCTCACTGCTCAGTGACTCAATTTATCTATTTGTGTAATGAGAAAAACAAAGGGTCTGGGGGACTTTGTTCCTGTTTCAAAATTTGAAAATGCTTAATATAAGTCCCAATAATAGTCTGATTTGGGGTTATTATTTTTTAAGCAAACATCCCTCAAGGAAAAGATGCAAGCTAGTCTTTCCCTGCTTTTCTTTCCTTACAATCTTTCCTTTCCAAAGATCACCACAAAGAAACAAAGAGCCAAACACACTGACTCACGTCTTTTTCTAATAGTGTTGTGGTCAATTTGCTCCCGCATAAAAAAGTAGTAGTGAAGCTTTGAACTCTGGGTTTTGGAAGGCCAAGAGTGGAAAAACGTCTTTAGCAGAAAGAACAGCACATTCCAAATCTGTCCAGTGTTAGAAAAGTCTGCTTAGGCATGCAGTTCCCATTGAAGCCCTTTTCTGTTATCAACTTTCTGACAGAAGAAGAGGCTGAACTTTGCCTTTCAATGATATCTTGAGTTTGCTGGGGGTTTTTTTGTTGTTTTTTATTTTGCTTTGTTTTGTTGTTTGTTTTGTCAGACCTTACTCATACAAGCCTTAAGATGGTTTCTCGGTTTGAACTTGCCTTTAGGACGAATGGGAAAATGGTGTAGCTTTGCTCCTAGAAAAGCTGGTTCCATCCTTTTTTTGGGAGGAAAAGTTGTACATGGTACAGAAAGTTGAAGATACACTGAGAGTCTTCACTGAGAGATTTCTGATACTGAAGTTGGTTATTACATTCTATCATTGATCAGATGTCATGATTTTTGCTTTCTTAGATGCTGCTTTCTCAAAGTCTGTTGCTATCTAATATAGTCATACAACTTTGTAGTGTACAAAAGTACTTTCACAATCTGAAATATATATGTATGTAAGTCTTGGTACATTTCTAAGTCACTAGTGTCATTCTTTGACTACTAAGATTGAGCAGCTGGCTTATCCTACATATCACCCAATTGAAGAAATTATCTCAGTACTAAAACCCTATCAACTAAAGTGCTGGAAGGACGTTTCAAAGGTCTTCACTCTTTTCTCCCTGGGAGGAAGTTTCCATAAAACCACTCTCACCATACTGTTACTCATCACACATCTTACCTGCAGGCCATCCTGGCCTTGGCTCCTTCCCTCCTGTCAGTGGAAGAGACATTTCTCACATATTTTCTGGGTGCACCTCTCCACCCCTCCTGCCTTCTGGGGCCTTGACTCTGAATCATCTGCACCATTGGTCTATTGCAGCTGTAGTGTTCTTCAGTGCAGCCCAGGTTGTGACTCACCCCTGTTGAAAATCTTTCAGAGCTATTACTTGGCCCTCAAATTAGAGTCCAAACTCTATCACAAGATTTATAAGGCCTCTCGTGGTCTGGGCCTGCCCAACTTTGCAGATGCCTTCCTTGTTATACCTCCTGCTGTCACCAGGCCCACTCTATAGTCACAGTTCTCTCTCTCTCTCTCTCTCTCTCTCTTTATATATACATCTCTTTTTTTTTAATTAATTAATTAGTTTATTTTTTTTTTTTTTAGAGAAAGAGCAAGAGCAGAGGAGGGACAGAGAAAGAGGGAAAGAGAGAATCTTAAGCAGCCCAACGTGGAGCACCATGAGGGGGGCTTGGTCTCACAACAGTGAGATTATGACCTGAGTGGAAACCAAGAGTGGGATATTTAACCGATTGAGCCACCCAGGTGCCCCCACAGTTTTCTCTTAAAGTGTCATAGCTCTCATCTTTTAGGGCTTTTATCCACACTGTTCTGTCTTTCTCCCTGGAATACTCTGCCTTCTCATCACCTCCCAGCTCCCTAATCATTCCCAGAAGCCTTCTGTGTGGCCAGGACTGGATTAGCTTACCCTGCTGTTTGCTCTTACATTGCCCCAACCTCTCTCTATTGCATCCGACACTCTCACTATGCCTATTTCATTAATTGACTGTCTCTTCTGCTGGTCTATAAATACCATTATGGCCTGAATTGAGTCTGCCTTACTAAGCAGTGTGTCCCCAGCACAGACTCTGAAACTGGTATATATATATATATATATATATATATATATATATACCCACCCAATATTTGTTGAGTGAAGGAATAAATGAAGGATATCTGAATGATAATTAGAGAAACACAGATAAGAGACGAAGCAGCAGATTCAAGGATCAACCAGAGTTTTAGAAAAGGAGAGTGGTCAAAGTCTGGCCAAAGAAGTCAGAAATCAAGAAGTCTTTAGCAACCAACAGGGCAAGGTAGGAATAAAAGGTCTAAGACAGGCCCATAGCCATAATATATTGTTTAACCGACTGAGCCACCCAGGTGCCCCTAATCATAATATATTGTAAGCAAAAACTGATCATCACAATCCCCAGCCAGTCTCTCTCGTCATCATCTTGGACACAGTTTCCCAAGAATATGTCATAGCATAGACCAAGGAACATCTGTGTCATGATTGCACACCCCCAGCCAGGCTTACTGACTCAGGATCTCATGGGGTGGGCCAGAAATGGGCATTTTTAACCAACATCCCAGTTATACAACTTACAGCTCTAGGTGTGAAGTGGGGACAACTACAATAGCTGGCCGAGTAGGGAGAACAAGAAGAGGAAGCAAGTACCCTTCCCCAGTGGTGGCCAACTCAGTATTGTGAGCCCCCAGTTGCTTTACGTGTGATAAATGACTCATGTAGAAGGACAACTTTGGCCTGGTTTATCCACAATGAGCTAATGCATAGCTGTCCATGGTTGGCCCTTAGACTCCCAATGGGAGTCTTATGTCTGGGGGGAGGGGGTGCTTTCATGGCACTTTAATCATAATTCCCACTTAACTTGTCACTGTGACCTCCATTCTCCTGTTTGAGGCATAGCCCAGCATAATCCATCTATGCCTTCTGTCTGGACTAATGCATATTTAATCAACATTCAATAAAACGATATTCCCTTGTCTGTGACCTGCACAAAGGGCTAATAATAAATAACTATGAAAAATTCATTGTAAGCTATTACTCCTGTGAGAAAAACAAAAATGTCCCCTTTATCCCCACTGAGCCTGTGGTTTTAAAGCCCTTTCCAATTTTGTATTATTGTCAAAGAAAAATAATTAGATATGGCTGACTGGAAAAAAAAAAAAAAATCTCGAAAGTTCTATCTGAGGAAAAGAGGCTCACCTCAAACCAACATTTCCTGTTTTGATCTTATGTTCCAAGCAGTCTCATTTTTTCCTTTGGGTTTTACATATAGTTTTGTCGTTTATGGGCATGCCTGTAATCTGTCATGCTCACAATGAGTCCAGAATAAATACTGATTTTTGTTACTGTTCTATTATTTATAGCTTAAGCTTGCTCTTCACCTTTCTCCCAAGACTCTGCTCTATCACTAGCCATTTGACGTCAGTACACTGCACCTTAAGTCCATGATAAACCAGAACGTATGTGATGTGGGCAGAAAAAATACTACATCTTGACTTTACCAAAGTCGTTTGAATCAAATGTTTTAAATGTAATTGAAAACATATTTTTTACAAGCAAATAGAGCCAATAAACTAGAAAAGCCGTATGGAAGCACCAGGCCCTGCTTCTCTGGTTTTTAATAAACTGCAGTAGAGGACCTTGGGAACAGTGGGACGCTTGTGTTGCATCACAGACTCATACAGGAGGACAAGTGCTCCCCCACAAGTATGGCTCATCTGTCACATGTGCTCTGTAAGAAAAGTGTAGTAGGGAAAGAAGAGGAATACATAAGGGCACCATGGCTCTCTATAACCTTCCTAATGTCAGTGTGGGAATCTCATATGGTCTTACACAGGTAGTATGATTAAAGGGGGAGAACCTCACTGCCTTTGTCCCCCTCTGATCCCTGGATGGAAAGCCATTATTATCTTCCTATAATTATTATTTTTAAAAACATATCTACAAAGGAAATATCCTTCTGGGCCAGGTCCTCATCTCCATAGCAGTGACACAGCTCTCACCAAATCTATGGGACACTGTTGCCCTTCATCCCAGTGTCAGATATTTCTGTTGGCTTGGCCTTTCCAGACCCTGAAACTGGAAGTCTATGGTGCTGCAGTGGGGCTGGCAAGCAGGAAAGGATTCTGGGCTAAGAGATTAAATCCTTGGCATACACTGAATCATCTGGCATACTGGCTTCTCCTATAATTTCTCTCGCTATGAACTGGAGTGGGTTTATTTACTCAATTTTTAAATGGCACCATTCATTGAGGTAAATCACTTGACGTAAAAGAACTAATTATAGAGCTTTTAGTAAAAGGAAAGTAAAAACTTTTCAATCTAGGTTTAGGGGCAGAACCAATTTCTGAGTTTTAGGTTTTTCCTGTATGTATGTGTTAAAGTTCCAAGGGACATGATTTGACCCAAATTTGTTGAATTGCTAACCATGATGCAAGCAGAGTAGCTATGTATAAAAATAAACTTTTCAATGTGTATGCCAATTTTTAAACTCTATCTCTTATACATGCTGACAAGGGAATGGATATGGGGGAATGATTCTACATTTATTGGTAAGAGTCTAACTTGGTACAACTTTTAAAAGTTGAAATAGTAATTATACCCAAGAGTCTATCCTATAGAAATACTCACATGTTTGTCTTAGGACATAAGGATGATGATGTTCACCAAAAGATGAAATCTACAGAGTGAAAAGGCAACCTGTAGAATGGGAGAAAATATTTTTAAATCGTATATTTGATGAAGGCTTAATTGCCAGAGAACTACTACACCTGAACAGCAACAAACATTTTAATGGGCAAAGGACTTGAACAGACATTTCTCTAAAGAAGATACACAAATAGGCAACAAGCACATGCATGACAAGAAGCTCAACATTACTAATCATCAAGGAAATGCAAATCAAAACCACAGTGAGATACCAGCTCACACCCATTAGCATATCTAGTTCCAAAATTGTTGGAATGCTTTTCAGATATCAGTGTGCAGAGCACGATATTTTATATGTTCACCAAGAAAAGGGCTTGTGAGTCAGTGGCAGGGTGGTCACAGCAGTGCACTAGAGGTCCAGAGAGCCAGATGGAGTTCCGTGTCAGGCACTAGCTGGCCGTGTGACCTTAGGTTCTTTGCCACACCAGCATTTGCATTTTTATCTTTAAATATCTATGTACATTTCAGATATGCAGTACCTTGTTCTGTGTTTCTTGAGATCTGGCTGATATATGTATGTTGTGTACCCCTACAAAATTTGACTGGGCCTGAAAATAGCCAACCCATCACTTCTCCTAGGCAGTGATCTGAACTCGGGAGGCCATGCGTGCTTAAGGGTCCGCATTTAGATGTTACATGATCAGGCATTCTGATTCTTCCACTCAGTCTCCACTGTCGCTAAAGAAAGGGCAAGTACCACCACAGACTCATAGGACACGCAGAGCTGAACTCTTCAAACCCATGTCAGTCCTTCAGAGCTTCTCTTCATTCCTCCGTTCAATCAAGAAATAATTATTCAGTGCCTACTATAATAAGCCAGGGCTCTACCAAGCCCTGGATATTCAATGATCAGAAAAATAAACAAGACCCTTATTCAGTTCAATTAAGGTCAAGAAAACAATGTGAAATGTGTTTTTGGTAATGGAATTACAGAGTACCAGGTGGGGGCGGAGGGACATGGGGTGGGCAGCACTCTGAATTAGGGGCTCCTAACGCAGACTTCAAAGGTTTCCTAAAGGCTTCTCATCACAGAATGGCATCAACTCAGCTTTGAAACCATGAGTTAGGTCATTTTGCCTACTAGCCATTAGCTTTCCAAGAAGTCTGTCTTCCAGTCGTCTCTGGCTGCTGGAGAAGGGCATGCATGGCTCAGGCAGGAAGTAACCAAGCCACTGTGGTTCAGCTGCTCAAAGAGAAACAATGGCATCTCTGACTGATGTGTTGTAGCTGATTTTCACTCTAGGTAGGAGAATCCACTCTGCTGGATCCAGGTGTAAAGGGCTTCAGATATATGACCACCAGAGCTGAGAATAATGAGGAATACTGATTCTTTCCTCACCGAAGGCAATATCTACCATAGATCACTCGTCATTTTTACTAACCATCCCATCAAGCACAGAGCATCCGTTTGAAAGTCTTCAGAGTGCATGTGTATCCGTTTCTTCAGGCACAGCACAGGCCAAGGTGATAGGGCTCACATCCCTCTTCTGTTTTCTCCAAGTCCCCTCAGAATTCTTGTTTCCTGTCCTCATAATGTTTTTTTAACATTGGGTTGCAGAGCTGAAGTAAATACACAGTTGTTGTTGTTGATTTTTAAAGGAGTCCTGATCAAACAGGTGGTGGCAGTATTGTGTTTTGCCTTTTCCCTGCAATAGGCTCTACAAATTTATCAAATCCCAATTAAGCCGAGTCTGAGTCTTTGACCTATAATTCTTACTTTCCAGCAATGACCATTGTTATTTTGTTTTCTGTAACTGATTTCTAAACTCATGAAAAACTTATACTAGAGGAAACAAGCTTGATGAGAAAGAGATGAAGATCATTAAGATTGTTTTTTCCCACAGAAAGGGATATACCTGGATCTGTCACAGGAGCCAGGTTTCTTTGGAACTTTTAAAAATTTAGAATATGTTCAAAATTTGCCCCACACACATTTAAAAAAAATAATTAGTTTCAGCTTTTTCCTAATCTTGCTTCCATTCCGTAAATTTTTCTACCTCTGTTTTCTGCATACAGTGGAAATTACATCACAAGTCATTGATTTGGAGCCTGCAGGCCCCCCTTTCTGCAGGAATTCTCAACCTTCCTATGAGGTTCTTGGAGCCCCTCACTCTTTGGCACCCACTCTGGACTTTGGGGAGTGGAAAGCATCCACCATCTCCCTCCCTCTCATAGGAAAAGCTTCTCACCAGAAACACTGACTCCCCCACAATTGATGTTCTCAGTTCCTAACTCTCCCCATCTCACACTTCCTCAGATAGAAGGGGATTAGGGCAAGGGATAATGGAGACGAGAAGAAACATTAAGTTTGATTATCCCACAGCTGGTCCTTCTGGGATCTCCTTAGTAAGGCCACATTGGGGTATGAGGAACAATTGGGGGATCTTTTTAGATTTACCACTTCTCTGTTTTCAACTGGGACCCTACACATCAATTTCAGTGCCAGAGGACAAGTTCCATCAACATCTTGTTATTTGTTATTTACAAAAAAGATTTTCTGTCTCTTACTCACATCTCTCAGGGCCTAGCATAGTGCCTTTTTTTTTTTTTTTTTTTTTTTTTTGTAAAACACTCACTAAATACTTATTAAATTCTGAATATAGAATTAGGTACTTGAGATATTGATCAGAAACTCTAGATTTCAATCTGAAACCTGCTGAAATAAGCTTGTGGATATCACGTCACAAATCCTGATGAAATCATAGAGACCTCACACCCAGAATTCCTAAACTCCACTCTGAACCTTCACAGCATTCTCTAAATGCTCCAATCATCAGAAAATCCACCATATGGGCGAAGAGCAGGGACAGTGTTTTAAAAATGACATGCATTCCTGGTGAGAAATTAAAAACAGAAACATTTGATGAGACCATCTTTTATGTCTGTTTGAGAAAGCTCCTTGGGCTTCAACATGTTTCATTAGCTCCTGGAGTCTAATGTCACCAGAGTCCCAAATTGGAAACATTTTGCCACAACTCACAATTCACAAGTAAGAACCCTGCTTGGGATTTGATTCATTTTGTGGGCCTCCTCACTGGGTTTTCTCCCCTTCACAACTCAGATAAATAAAGTGTGGCAGTCCGTGTGGTTTTGCTTTCACATCCATAGCTTCAACTAACTTTTTTGGATCCTCACATTAGATACATCCCTCTGTAATATATGCATTCAGAGAACAAAAATTCAGATTAGTGTGGAAGGTTTGGGGGAGGCATGGCTTCATTTAATTTTGTTGGTTTCAGTTTTCTGTTGAAACTTGTTTCACATCCTTATATAACCCAGTTTCCCTCTCTGTATTTCCCTCACACTCTCACAAATAAGGGACATGTCTACTTTTCTCAAACAGGTGCTACAGCAATTGAAAAGAAAAATAGTTTTAAAACAAAACTTTGAGTTTGTGGACGAAATCCCCTTTGTGCCATCAAAAATTTTGTAATTAACCACATGTCCCTGGCATGCCTTAACCTCCAGTCTTCATTTCCCTCATCTGACAATGTAAGGCCAGGCTAATGTATTGTCCATTCATTGCTTATTCTGTACCATGTACCGTGGAGAGCATTTATCATATGTGATGATTTTGTTTTGTATTCATGACCATTCTATACAAAAGGAATCCTAATCTGCATTTTGTAGATGAAGGAAAAGATGCAGGAATGTTAGGTAGCTTGCACAGCACGTGCTGTGGCTAGTCAGTGACAGAACCTGAACTCAAGCCCTCCTTCACTTAATTCCAAAGCCCTAGTTTTACCTGCTGTAATATGCTGTCACCTAATGGAGCTCTGTACTCCCTAAACTGTTCCTTTAGGTTCCGTTCTGAGCTCACTTCATTGCAAGAGACATCATTGGTAAACTATTATTGCTGGTTTTATGCATAATAAAAATCATATACCCGATGTTGTGAATAGTGGAGAAAAAAGAAATATCAGGAAGCTTCATCTCCTTTGACCTTTTCTTCCAAAACTATTCTACCTAAACGAATGGTTTTCTTCTTATTTTGTAGGTGCCCCCAAATAGTGTGCAGCCTCCCTTCAGAAGACCATCCCTACTGTTGGGAGGAAGAATTTTTCTCTGTCTGTGGCTCCCTTCTATTCTAATTTACTGCCAGTACTTTAGGGTGAATGTGATCATTGTTTCCTGTCCCTCTCTTATGATAGGAAATAATGGAACAGGATGCTCTTAAGGGAAGATATAAAAATATTGTATTGGGACACCATGAGGAATGTTAATTCCTTCTTTCAATCAGTGTTTCAGGGGTTGTCTGTAAAGATTAAAAACAGAAGGAATGAAATGTCCATAGATGGACATATGAGGAACCTAAGTCTTACATAAAAGTGTTCTTCACCATCTACTCTTCTAGTTTTTTTTTTTCAATTTTTTTCTTGTGATGAGGGCTTGTGAAATCAACTCTTTTTAACAACTTTCAAATATGCAGTATGGTATTAGTAATTATAGTCACCCTGATATACATTACATCCCATGACATATTTATTTTATAACTTGAAGTTTGTACCTTTCAACCTATTTAGCCCACCTCCACCTCCCACCCCCACCTCTGGAAACCACCAATCTGTTCTCTGTAGCTTTGCCTTCTCTTCTTGTAAATAACAAAAATTCAGTATCACCTGTGCCTGCTTGGTTGTCCTTGGGAAAATAACACTTAAGGAAGAGGGTGGAGAGGAAGGAAAGGTAGCTCCATCTGAAAATTAACTGATTTAATCACAAATTATCTAATGTGTTTAATAAGAATTATCTTCTCCGTATGTGCTGGCCCAGAAAATGAAAAATGTCTTGCCCATCAGGCTTAAGGCGTGAATCATGATTTTCCTATCAGCTAAACACTCAGTGAAAGGGAAGAAACATTTGAAAAGATAATGCAGCAGCAATTTTTTTTTAAATTAAAAATGAATGAGAATTTGTAGACCTCTTTTTTAACTTTGGCAAAGCTATTATAAATAGCATTTTTTAAAACAGTCTCGCTAAAACAAAACAAATGTTTCCTGTCAGTATGGAAAAATAAATTCCTGTCTAAAATTGTGTTATCGTGTTATCTGGTTTTTAGTCCACTTAATTAAGAAAGCTGTTGAATGTTATGCTACATGTCATCAAATGCCATTTTTAAAACTGATTTCAATTTTTCATGAGTTATTTCCAGTTTTGTGTTTTCACTATTTAATCCTTTAGGGTTTTTTTTTTAAGTAATCGTTTTTCAAAGTCAAAGATACACTATTCTTGGTGTCATTCAGTTTAAAAGATACCCTAATATAGAAATGCATTGAAAGCCAAGTCATCTACTAAATTATAACACAGCCTCACACACATCATTAATACTTACTTTTAAACCAAAAAACTGAGCTATGGAAAGTGCTTAAACTGAGTTGAGGTACATTAAGTCTAATATACTTCTAATTTTTCACATAAAAAAACATGAGGTTCAGAATTTGAATGAAATGAAGTTATAAAGTTGGTGGCAGAAAGCTGAGTTCCTTTTTACAAAGTCAGTGTACTTGTTTCACAACCGCACTCTTCAAAAAATATTTATTAAGCAGCTACTATGTGCCAGGTATTGTGTTAGGGTATGAGGATACAAAAGTAAATAACACAGGGCATCCATTCTGAAGAATCTTATAATCCAATGGAAAAGTAATAAATAAATAGGTGATGTGCAAGTTTTTATGTAACAAGTAACTTACAACCTTAGCAGCTTAATACAATCTACAATATACATTTATTATCTTATAGCTCTAGTGGATCAGGGATGGGCATGGTTTAGCTAGTCCTCTGCTTCAGTATTTCTCTCACAAGGCTGCAATCAAGGTGTCAGCCAGGGCTGAGGTCTCATCTGAAAGCTCAACTGGGGAAGGATTCACTTTCAATCTCATGTGGTTGTTGGCAGGATTCAGTTCCTATGGCCTACTAGACTGAGGTCCTCAGTTTCTTACTGGCTATTATCCAAAGGCTACTTTAAAAAATCTTGCTACACGCATCTCCCCAACATGGCTGCTTCTTTTATCAAAGCATGCAAGTAAAAAAGGCAATAGGGAAATTTCTGCTAACAGGATGGATTCAGGGATTATTAGGGACCATTTTAAAGTTTATCTGCTGCAGAATTCTATAGTAAAACATTAATAAATGCTGTGAAAGAGAAAGGCAAGGGAGCAGTGGGAGCACAGGGGATAGGCTCTGCACCAGATTAAGGAGGCTGGGCTATCATTTGAGTTGAATTTAAAGGATGAGGAGTTATCAGATCAATGAAAAAGGAATGAAAGTGATTCTGAGCAGGAGCAAGGTCTGTTAAAGCATAGTATAGACTCCAGATGGAGACTATCTTAAGGCTAGCATATGTTGAATGAATGAATAATATGCCTTTGTAGCACTAAAAGTGGGATTCCACTCTGATATGCCACATAATAACCATGTAAGTCATTCTCCATCTCTTTAATGAAGGTAGGAGAGAGAAAATTACAAGTGTTCAGAGTTAGAAGGAAGATGTGTTTTATAATAAGAATTCTAGAGAAAGCCAGAAATGTCACTCCATTCCAAGAGGAAAAAAAGTTTCCCAGAGCCTTTTTGAGTTCACCAAAATCCTGTACAATGTCTGACTTGAAAACATATGTAGTATATCACCTCTAGGACCCAAGACAAAAGATGGTTTATAGTTCACATGTTTATTTCAGACTTGGCATTTTTGCCTTGATTTGCAATATATACATATTTTGTACTTCAGCTGAAGAGCTCATTTTTCAAATAAGGTAAAATAATAAAAAGTGATATCACTTGCATTAGCAGTAATTACGTAAAAGACAAATATTTTTAAGTTGTAACCGTTATAGGAAGTTTTTTGTGCCAAAAATTGAGTAATAATGACCATATCTCCTCTTGCATATCAAATATGATTATATGAAATATATTGAATGGGACTACACATTTATTACTCTTCCATTCATAGAAAGTCAGACCTAATATTAATCAGAGTTAGTCATCCTGTTGTCCAATGGTGATAGGTAATCACATTTGGTGCCAGCTTTCAGAGAGAAAGCAGAGGATTCTCACAGTCTATTAGTAAAGGCACCCTCTTTTTACTGCCTCTTGGGATGCTGGATTGTTTGTCTTCTTTCCTTCACCAGTTGTGACATATGCAATTTCTTCTGGGGTGGGTGTATGTGTATATGGGAGAGAGAGAGGGAGGAAAGAAGGGGGAGAGAGAGAAGGAGAAATACTGTGTAAAGAGGTGTAGAGAGAAGTTTCAAAAGTGTAATTCCTTTGTAACAATTTTCTACAAATCTACAACAGAACCAAAATCCTTGAAGAAAAAAATATTTTTAAGAATAGGAACATGGACCAGTGGAAAGGAAAATAATTTCAAAGGAATAGGAATAACATTATTTTTTAAATATAAAAAAATAAAGGTAATAATTAAGATATATGTAATATCAAAACATTCTTTGAGAGTATTGTAGAAAAAGCAATTCTCAAGGGGCTCCTGGGTGGCTGAGTCTGTTAAGTGTCTGACTTCAGCTCAGGTCATGATCTCCCAGTCCGTGGGTTCGAGACTCACCTTGTCAGGGTCTGTCCTGACAACTCATAGCCTGGAGCCTGCTTCTGATTCTGTGTCTCCCTCTCTCTCTGCACCCTCCCCCACCCCCACTCACACCCTGTCTCTCTCAAAAATGAATAAACATTTTTTATAATTTTTAATAAAAAAAGAAAAGACAATTCTTCAGATGATTTAAGGAACATAAACATTTTAAAATTTCATTGATGAGAGGATGTTCCAAAGTAGAAAACTTAAAGCTCTTAATTATGTACACCCAAGTTTGAAATAACTAAGTATTCGATTATCTAGACTGTCTCTCCTAAACCTGCTACAAAAGAAAGAAGCAGGACTTTGGGAACTTAGTTATTCTGTTGATTATCTATAGAACACACCAATTGAATTATATGGAACTTACCCACTTTAGAGCCTTACAACTTTTAACAGAGAAAAGACACAAGTAATCTAGAAATGGTAAAACCTAGAAGGCTCTGGATATCCCAACACAAAACTAACAAATCCACAGGGAGTCTCCACAGCTCAGAGCAGTAAAATTTAATTAGTAACTTCTGCATTTTCAAAGCTATTGAAAACCTCTTCACTATGTCAGTATCTAAATTTCCTAGACGACATCATTTGTTTCATGTAAAAATAACCATTACTTTGATTCATAAGGCAGATTTTGGTACTTCCATTAAATGTGTATGGAAACTACTCATCCCTGACTTCTATGCTTTCTTAACTTCTATTTTCCCTCTCTTTATGTCTTCAGATTGCATTTTTTAGTGCTTTCCTCATGCCTTCAGTTTATCCAGTGCTTTATTTAACTCATCTCTTGGGGTCTTATTTTAATAACATATATTCATTTTTAATGAACATGTCTTTTCTATAATTAGTATTTGATTCTTTTTTTAAAAATCTGTCCTTTTGTTCAACATGCCCTTCATTTTTCCCATGAATTTATTCAATCTTTTATCATTAATCATTTTTTTATGTAGTATATGTGCTTTTTTTGTTTTAAAATGTTACTTCTAATGTTTCTGCTGCTGTGCATTCATCATTTACAATATTACCTGTGTTTTTTAAGGCTTTAATTTTATTATTTTTTTATTGGGTACTAAATATACTTTAAAAAGCTATAACATGTGTAAGGTTTAAAGAATAACAATACCATGAACATTCCTATATTAGTTTTATATCTAGTTTTAACATGGACTGTTACCAGTGCACGTAACACTGCCCTGGTAAGATTTGGAGCCAAATCCATGCTGTGTGCCTCTTTGGTCTCTTCCCTCTCTCTTCTTCCCAAAAGTAACTGTGATCCTGAGTTTTATGTTTATCATTTTCTTTTTCTTTATGATTTTATCACTCCTAATACACTTATTTTTACACTTATTTTAAGCCTCTTTTAGATAGTTATACCATCAAGAATTTAATTTATCTAATAAAATTCTTGCATTAGTTGCATCAACTAACTCTCTCTTAATCAGTAAGTTCCTGCTTGTGCTTTGTAATTTCCAACTGCAAGCTCAACCTCAGTGAAAACTGCCTCTCACCTCCATACTGATTACACCCTGATGTGTGGAGCTTCCTCTAGGAATAGCATTGCATTTCCTCTGCTGTAGCTCTACAAGTTTCACCAGTTTTACTCCAGCTTTACCTTAAACTCTGAAGTTTTGTTTCTACACTACTTGGGTTATTCAAATTCAGGTCTCACAGCAAGTGTAGATTGTACTTTCAGTTTCCACAAATCTCTCCACCCATGACTCAGAGCAGATGATGTTTCCATGCCACATCCCCATACCAGGCCTGTCTCTGGAGCAGAGTTTCCTAGTTCCCTTCATGAATTGGACAAACTATTCCGGATATATTTATCCATTGCACAAAGAGCTTTAGATATTAGCTTCTAAGGCCTATATCCATTCTACTACCTTTAACCTTCTTGGCATCAGCCACTGCTCATTACAATGACTTAAGTTCTCTCCATTTCCTGCTACTCAGAGATTTCCCTTTCTGGCATTTGAACTCATCTATGTAGCTAATATTTTTAAATCTATTTTATAGCTGGCATTACTATGAATTTCAACTTAGAAGATACATTTCTTACTTCTACTTATCCAACCAACCTTTCCAGAAATCAATATTATAGCTGAAAAAGTAAATCTGGGGATTTTTATAGGACTTTGTTCAATGCCTTATTGAAGTAATGCTTTGTGAGTAAGACATAGACTTACTTCTTTGAAATATCAAACTTTCTCTTGACTCTTCCATTGTTTGTGAAATTTTTTAACATTTAAGAAACACTTTGTTGTGAAAAATGGTACAAAATCATAAGTCTACATTACTACATGTAATTAGTAAATGGGCAACACATAGTTTAGTATCACTTTGGCAGACAAGTATGAGAGAGAAGGGCTTGGTTGCCCTCCTTGATTAAGAGTTAAAATCTTTACATTTTCTACTAAAAAGGAATCTGAGTGAGTTTTCAGACTCAGATATTAGGGACATCTTTCTTCCTTTCAAAAGCCATTGTGAAACTACCACCCACGAATTTGTCTAAATCATTTGATAGATCCTTATATATTAAAACAGTTCTTGCCTTTCGTGTGACTAATATGTTTTTCATTCACTATATTGATCAATTTCCCTATTATTAGTTCTTAACATAAATATGTGAAAGTAAATCTTGACGAACAATATTTGGAAAGAAATTTTTTTTCCTGTTTTTTTTATTATTATTTTATTTTCCCACCTTTGTTTCACTCTGATTTTGAGGTAATTGTTGATTTGGGGGTATTTTTTCAAACCTCATTTTATATGCCATTTTTAAAGAAGTAGCAGAACATATATGCTAAGATTCCCAGTTCTGGAGTCAGACTGCCTGAGTTTCAAATCAGACTTCACCACTTACTATGAATCATGTTACCACAGGCAAGTTTTTTACCCTCGATGTACCTCAGTTTCTACATCTGAACAATAGGGATGCTGCTGCTGACAATGGTGCCTACCACACAGGGCTGTCATAAGGACTGAATGAATTAATACATATAAAGCACTTAGAAGAGCCCTTAATATATGTTATTATTATTATATTTAAATTTTCCATGAGAATTTTACACAGGCATCTCTAACAAAGTGTTCCTAGCCATAACCTAGCCTAATGATTTCATGGTTTTATGGAAAAATCTCAGGGCACAATATTTTGAAGCATATAGAAATAATCTTGTGCTATCAGTTTTCATGATCTCTTGCGTTTTTCATGAATGGACATCCTAAAAGTAATGAATCCAAATAAGCCTTATTTTTTTCAATCAAAACCCTTTGTTGGGACTGTTTACAGGAAATCTCTTGGGAATGGAGGGAGTTGAGGCAACAGAAGAACCCTTCAGCTCTGTGGCCCGAGAGGGCCCTCACCCCCACCCCTGCTGGTCCTGTGGGCCAAGATAAACATGTTTGGCAAGGAGTGCCTTGCTCACTCCACCCTGGCAACTCGGAGGTGAAGGTTTTGGACTGTGGTATTGCTACTCCACCCAACTCTGTTCTATTTTTAATATACCTTTGTGATAAAATGTATTGTATCCATTTAAAAAGAAAAGTCTGGAAGGTGTGGCTGACAAGAAGGAAAGCAATATCCTGCCACTGCCTCAGACATGAAAGCTTCAGCTCATGGCCCACCCTCTCTGTACAGCTCAGGCTCCACATTTTGTTCAATAAAAGCAACAACATTCACATACCTCACCATCAGGGAAAATGCCATAAATTGTCCCAGTCATGTGTGCCCTGGTAAACACCCAAGTATATGACTGAGCTCTCAGTACACCTTGCTTTCCTTAAAAAATGTGTTGCTAAAACTGCATGAAAATAAAATGTAAGTTAAATCAATTCTTAAATGCATTAAGAATGTGCTGCTTAATAAATACTGGAGGACTGAATAATGAAATCCCTTTGTAAAGTAATAATGACCCTAGTTTATCTGTTTTCATGTCTAGAATTTTGGAATCTGATTTTCCTTAAAGAATGGCATACCAATAACATTAGTTTCTCAACTAAAGGTGTTGCTTAAACTTTGGGCACTCAGTTTTCTTTAGGGGAATACTAGGGCACAAGATTCAGTGACCTCTGCAAGTCCTCTCAAGCTCAAAATTCACTGTCTTCTTAGGGCAGTCTAGTAGTAATTAGAGGAATGTCCTCTTGTTTGGTTGTTCTTTCTACCTATCATTCCCTCTGTAGTCTGGGGGAATATGTACTTTCCACTATCAGTTTCTCAGACAGCCCCATGACACTTCACGAGAGGGCTGGACTGAATGCCTTGCAGATGTAGCAGAAAGAGCCAGAACTATGGTACACTGAGGTTCTGAAGCTCCCCCTGAAATCTCTTTCTATAATGATCTTTCCTGCTTTGTTTTTGACCCAGAGTGGGGGAAAAAAAAATCAAGAGTGCCTCTAACAATTTCATGGATTAGGACCTTCTTTCTGGATGACCCCAAGAACAGAAGGTACTACATACAATATTCCATTATTTGCCATGAGCACCAGAGATGCACAAAGGGAAAATTATATTAACTCCCCATCAAATACTGGGAAAAAGTACCATAAGGTAGTTAGGTTATTTGTCCAAGTTACCCATGGGTTACTAATAAAGCTAAAGATGCTGAATTCTGTGACAGAATTACTAAGTTATGCTGTTTGATGTTGAAATATCTGACACCAGAAGTATTTTAGTTAATAACATTGCCTATCATCTTCACTGAACATCACATTCTTCATCCAGGGTGTTCATACATTTAACAACTCACCCTTGGAATAATCTCAAGAACAAAAGGCAGCTGGAAGGTAATATTTTAAACATTAATGAGATATTGGTGGTGTACCTCAGTTCACCCAAGCCTCCAAACACAAACATAACTAGTTTTTGACTCCCCCTGTGGCTAAAGAAATACTTCCATTAGTGGAAATATTTGAAATCACAGAGATAAAAAGAATGTGTGATTCACATCAGTGTTATTTCGTCTCATCTAATGACATAAATAAATGTGATAATCAATATGAAATGGGTTGGCAAGCTTCAAAGAATGAAGAATCATTTTTGGCGTTACTACTGGTTGTAAGAATAATAGCATTGTAAACTATCAGCTGACATTAAAAAGATCATTAGAAGATATTACAAAACACTTTATGCCAGTAAATATGACAACTTATATGAAAGTGTTGCCAAACAGACACAGAAAAAGACAGGAAAACTGAACGGGTCAATATCATTAAAGAAATTGGACCTATTTTTATAACCTTTCCACAAAGAAAACTACATCCAGGTAGTTCACCTATAAATTACCACAGAACTTAAAGAATAAATAACTCCAATCTAAAACAAACACTTCCAGGGATAGGAAAAAAGAATAAGAGACACTTCTGTATTATTTATCAGCCCAGCATAATCTTGATGCCAAAACTTGAAAGGGATGTTACAAAAAAGAAAAATAGCAGACACATAGGTACAGAAATTATAAACAATATTAGCCTGACCTAATTGGCTTTATTTCAGAAAAGCAAGGTGGTTTATGATTCAGAAACCAATCATTGTAATTTACCACATTACCATTAAAAAGAAGAAAGCTACATAATAAATTCAATAAATTTAGAAAAAAGCATTTGGTAAAATTCAACACCCATTGATGATAAAAGTGCCCAGCAAACTATCTTAAGCTGAGAGCATACTTAGCAAAAAGTTCTACAAATATTAACCTTACTTGTGGCTTTTGGGACAAAACAAGAATGCCTACTCTCACCATCTTTTGTTCAAATTATATTGGAGGGATGCCTGGGTGGCTCAGTCAGTAGAGCCTCCAACTTCAGCTCAGGTCATGATCTCACTGTATGTGAGTTTGAGCCCCGCCTGGGGCTCACTGCTGTCAGCACAGAGCCTGCTTCAGGTCTTCTGTCCCTCTCTCTCTCTGCCCCTCCCCAGCTTGTTCTCTTCTCTCAAAAATAAAGAAAACATTTAAAAATAAATAAATAAATTATATTAGGGGTCCTAGTCAGTACAATACATCAAGAAATAGGACTAAAAGGTATAATAATTGCCAAGTAAAAAGATAATATTTTCATTAGTTATTATTGGAATGAAGAGGTGCATTTATCAAACCCATTGGATGCAAGGTCTCATATTCAAAAAGCAATTCGCTTCTGTATACTATAAACATGAAACAAATAGAAAATAAAACCTTTTAAAAGATACCATTACAATAGCATTGGAAACATCAGTTTAGCAGCTATGTGCAAAGGAATTTAAGGAGTAAGCATCAAGAAATGACTATTCTAAGAGTAACAATAATGTGATCGGATTGTGCTTCAAAATCCAAAATTCATGTAAACATAACCAATTTTTAATAATTATTTTCTAAAACCCATACCCAAATCTTTCCTCCTTCTCCTCCATTTTGTTATCTGCTATATTTCTTAAAAACAAGATATCACAATTATTTAGAAATTCACCAGCATTCCCTAATGACAGCAGAAAATAGAAATGTGCTTCAGGAAACTTTTCATGGAAGCCACTGGTTTTAAATTGGCTTCATGTCTTACAGGGAGAGTACCAAAAAGGACTGAATTAATACATGACAGTCACAGGTCACTGTGGATCACTTAGAAGTATAATCCTCCATTTACTCAGATAGCTTCTTCATATAGGACATCTTATAGTATATCTCATGAAAATATACAAGGTGTCTAAAAGCAATTTTGAACTAATAAATACCTAGTAGTGCAATTGCTTGTTCATAGGGTAGGACTATTTTTAATTTTTTGAGGAACCTCCATACTGTTTTCCAGAGTGGCTGCACCATTTCGCATTGTGCACCAACAGTGCAAAAGGGTTCCCCTTTCTGCACATGCTTGCCAACATCTGTTGTTGGCTGAGTTGTTAATTTTAGCCATTCTGACAGGTGCGAGGTGGTATCTCATTGTGGTTTTGATTTGTATTTCCCTGATGATGATGAGTGATATTGAGCATCTTTTCATGTGTCTGTTAGTCATCTGGATGTCTTCTTTGGAAAAGTGTCTGTTCATGCCCTCTGCCAATTTATTTCTCCACTGGATTATTTGTTTTTTTGGATGTTGAGTTTGACAAGTTCTTTACAGATTTTGGATACTAACGCTTTATCTGATATGTCATTTGCAAATATCTTCTCCCTCTCCATGGGTTGCCTTTTAGTTTTGCTGATTGTTTCCTTCACTGTGCAGAAGCTTTTTATTTTGATGAGGTCCGAATGGTTCATTTTTGCTTGTATTTCCCTTGCCTCTGGAGACATGTCTAGTAAGAAGTTGCTGCAGCGGAGGTCTAAGAGGTTGTTGCCTGTTTTCTCCTCTAGGATTTTGATGGTTTCCTGTCTTACATTTAGGTCTTTCATCCATTTTGAGTGTATTTTTGTGTATGGTGTAAGAAAGTGGTCCATGTCACTGATCTATTACTTTGGCTATTCAAGGTCTTTTCTGGTTCCATACAAATTTAAATTTTTTTCTATCTCTGTGAGGAATGTTAGTGTTATTTTCATAGGAATTGCATTGAATGTGTAGATTGCTTTGGGTAGTACAGACATTTTAACAATGTTTGTTCTTCCAATCCATGAGCTTGGAATGTTTTTCCATTTCTTTGTGTCTTTTTCAATTTCTTTCATAAGCTTTTTATAGTTTTCAGCATACAGATCTTATACCTCTTTGGTTAGGTTTATTCCTAGGTATTTTATGGTGTTGGTGCAATTGTAAATAGGATCAATTCCTTGCTTTCTCTGTCTGCTGTTTCATTATTGGTGTATAGAAATACAACTGATTTCTATACATTGATTTTATATCCTGCGAGTTTGCTGAATTCATGTATCAGTTCTAGCAGTTTTTTGGTGGAGTCTTTCAGGTTTTCCGCGTAGAGTATCGTGTGATCTGCGAAGAGCAGAAGTTTGACTTCTTTCTTGCCAATTTGGATGCTTTTTATTTCTTTTTGTTGTCTGATTACTGAGGCTAAGACTTCCAGTACTATGTTGAGCTAATAGAGAACTTCTGAATACCATCCCAGGCAAGCTGTAGAGTACCCAAATATTATATGACTTTAGGATGAATATGCTAGACACTGGGCCCCTCTGTACTTTTCCATACAGTTCCGCACTCAGAACAGCTCCAGCTGTCTATGGGAAGGTTCTGAAAGACAAAGAGCTAGGGTTTGGCTATTTACACACAGACCATAAATGAATTACCACGAGTGTGTTGGCAGAGAGATTTGAACCTAAGGACATGGGACAATCTGCACAGGTTGCCAATGGTTTGTGACTTGTGAGAAAATAAAGGGGAAATTAAAAAAAAAATCTTGCTGGCATAATTTACATTGGACCACATGAGCACATTCCAATCAATCCACTTCATAGACATGATCTCACTGGTCTCCCCAACATCCCTACAAGGAAATGAGGGGGACAAATGTGACTCCACCCTTTAAGCCAAAAGCCCCATCCTTCACTCCCACTTGTGGCTAGGAGTGGGTGGAACATATTTATACAGAGGAACAAATTACCATCTTCCTTGCTTTCTGGCCCCTCAACATGTGGGTGAACAAGTTTGCCTTTCAGTGCTTGAGGCCATACAATTCCCAAAACACCCAGTCTGAAATGTTGGGGACTGAGTCACTGGCCAGTGATAATTCTCAAACAAGTGCTGGTTTGTTTCTCAATCATTGTTTGGCCTTGCTAACTTGGACTCAATAACACCATGGAATATAAGCGGCTGGGATGAAATTTTCCTCATTGGCCTTGAGGAGGCTTTTTTCCTGAAAAGTAGCTTCTTAATGGTGTTGTTGTTGCTGTTGTTGTTGTTGTTTGAGTATAGTTGATGCACAATGATACATTAGTTTCAGATACACAACATAGAGATTCAAGATCTCTATACATTATGCTATGCTCACCACAAGTGTAGCCATCATCTGTCACCATGTAAAGCTATTACAATATCATTGACTATATTCCCTGTGCTGCACCTTTTATTCCCATGACTTATTCATTCCATGGAAAAGGGAGACAATAGTGAATATGGAAGCTAAAGCATTTTACACCTTTGCACTAGAGGATATGTTGATAGGACTATGCTCATCTAGAAGATAAAATTTGAAACCAGGAAAGTAAATACTTTGGGCATCCAGAAGTTCTCCCAAATAGTAAACTAGATCATCGTTTTTCTATTGTTGTTGTGGGGTGTTTTTGGTAATTATATTGCCATTCCAAACTTCACTCCTCCCTATGTGTGATTAAAAAAACAAAATCTGTGGCAGAATTATTCAAATTCTCCATCAAAATAGTTACTAGTACGTATAATGTTGTTGAAAGGTCATTTAGAAAAATAACAGTATACCAACAAAAATTTATTGGATGGTATTTTTCACATTAGGAAATACAAAATAATTTATTCATAAACCTACTCCTCAGGATTCATGTTTGATTCTCCTATACTGAAAGACATGTTTGGATTTTCTTTCTCCCACTACAAATAAAAATGTCCCAAATATTGAGAGATGAAAAGCACAGAAGATCATTCTCCATATAAATGTTGACACACATACATACTCACTCTACCAGCATATGGATACATACTACAGATATAGAACTCAGCAGCTTACAGCAGTATTCTGAGATGAGCACCATATGTGACATAATAATGCATTATTTCACTAAAGCTTTCAGAGCTTAAGAAAATAGCCTGAGGAATAAGACTGCTCTTTTCTGAGCCAAGGTTGCAATCTTCTAAGTCCAAGACGTGCTTGAAAACAGTCATTAGGTAATTGTAAAAGCCAAGGGAAATCAGTTTAAGAATATTAAATAATATTACTACTGACTGCCCTTTTCCATGTTCAATCCAGATGGAAGCTGGACACATGGGAAGTGACATTTTATAATAGCAAAGAAAAGGAGAAGGAGCGAGCAACCTTCCTGCCTATGTTCTCTCTGCAGGATTTTATAACTATCTGCTCTTTCTAGTCCCCAGAAAATGGGGATATTACATCTGTTCAATATTTTATGGAAAGTTTCCCCTTGTCTTTTTATAACATAGTTTCATTTTATTGTTAGGCAATTTCATTTCATATGTCAATAATAGCCTATTAATTTATTCAAATCAACAACATGAAAAGCAGTTCTTGATATCAAATAAATATCCTTAAGGGAAGTCAGAATATTTCACTGTCGTGAACTTGGTGTATGATCTGGAGGAAGTTACTTAACCTCTCTAAGCCTTGCTTGACTGTCCGTCAAATGAGAAAGAGGAGATAAATTGTCTTCGTAAGTCTTTCCAGAATTCTTCTATTCTTTTTGCGAATTGGTTTCTGCTTGCAGAAAAGGTTCAATCTGTTTCTGGCATGGCAGTGACCAAGTCACAGTCTCTATTTGGGATAATGAGAAAAATAGGCCAACACATTTACAAGATGAATTACTGTGGCCAAAAGATACATAAATATGGATTGAGTGTATTTTTAATATTCAGAGAAGTTTCCATCTCTGAGTTACTTCATTAGCAACTGTTACTTCGCCTACCCCTGGCTGAGATTTTCCAGTAACACTAGGTCAGCAATTGTAGACTCCATTTTCTAAGAAAAATCTCTGCATTTTCCATCTGCAAAATTTTCACACCCAACGGCCATGTTCCTTAAGGGTCCAATGGAGACTGGAAGATTAGAGGGAGGGAAAAAAAGGTTTATGTAGAAAGAGTTTCTGACTTGGGAGTAATTTAGTTCAGAAACAAAAACTCTGAAGTGTGGCTGGCTTAGTAAAAGCCATCAAGAATATGAAGGACCAGCTGCTCCATATTTCCTCAGAGACTAGAACCTGAGGAAACTGCTTGCAATTATAGCAGAAGGCGGCACTTTGAGTTAGACCCAAAGAATTTCCTGGTTAGGTCTCTGAAACAAGTCACTGAGGGAGAGTTTCGCCACCCTCAAGGATATCTTGAGACTTGGGACAGCTACAATCGAATATTAGCCCATGTGTGTTCAGGGCTTCTATATTCAGACTCTACACTAAGGACATTGCATGTGCTACCTATTTTTATCAGCAGAACAGCCCCATGAGAGAAGTGTTATTGTTATTGTCACTTTATTGATGAGAAGACTACAGGGTTTGTTTTTGTTTTCATTTTTGCTTTGGTAGCTAGCAAGCAGAGGAGCCTGGATTTGAACCCAGAGCCAGTTCTCTTCATCGTTAGGCTCTAAGGCCTCTCTGCAATGGATTGACTGTCAACTAATTAATTGCAGTTTTATAGGGAATAACACAAGGAAGCTACTGGATTTGACCAAGTGTAGGAGGACCTTTTATACAAAGAAATATAATCTGATGTTCATCTCCACCAATTCCAAAAGCATTGGAAAAGGCTTTAGTGGCTTAGAGTTGTGTAAAGACCACAGAATATATGAGAATTTACTAGCTTTGTGACTTCAGATGTGTCACTTAACCTCTCTGATGTTCAGTTTCCTCTTTCACCCATTCAGCACTATTCACTGAGTACCTCCTTACATCAGAAATTCAATGGTGAATAAAATCTGGAAGATGAGAAAAATAATACCTATCTCACAACATTTCTGTGCTTACCACTCAGTCAGCGTGAGTTCCCTTCCCACTTTCCCTCCTGCACAAGGGACTTGTGTTACAGAAGGAAGAACTTTCTGACTTTAAGGGTTGTGATATATGCTTCTACGTACATAAAGGAGAATAAAGAATTGTTATCTTCTGAATGAAAGATGCTTTTTCCAGAAAAAATCCAGAGAGAAAAGCACCAGCAAGTTTGTTACTTCCTTTCTCCTTTGTACTCTCAGAATTTTTTCATACCTCTATTATAATGTTTATCATATTTAAGTTATTCTTTTACATATCTTTCCCCCCATGAGACTCTGGATTAGAAGACAACGTGTATCCTTTTCTCCTTTCTGTATTTGCCAAAATCATACCAAGCCCTAGGCCTGGTGCATCGTGGACACTCATAATTTGTTGAATGAATGAATAGGTAGGTAGGTTAGGTATGCGGGTGGATGGGTAGGTGGATAGATAGGTAGATAGATAGATAGAGGTTCCTGGTTGGAAAAATTAGAATAAAATCACAAGAGAGAAAATACAAATTGAAACTTACTTCACATACTAAGACAAGTAGACCATTCAGTTTTTGCTTTATTTTGACGTAGGAAGAGCTGTAACTAGGAACAATATGTACGTATCTTTCATGAGTGTTTGAAACTTCCAGAAGTTCCTTCTCAGCAGCAGCACTTGGGGGGACAGGATAAATTCTAGTTTGTGAAAGGAGTGGGTGGTCCTGCCAGGAAGCAGGTGGATAGGACTACATGATTTCTTCCAGCCTGAGCTTCAGTGACTCAGTAATTCCAAATGAACCCTCAGGAATCCTTCCAATCGAATGATTCTTTCCAGTTACTCGGACTGGGCCTCAAACAGGCTCACATTAAAAGAACCCAAATATTTAACCCAATATTGTCATGTTGCAAAGATTATTTTCACATCAGTGAATGCCCTCAGCCAAGCAAAAGTACTGTGTATGTGGGCGAGGAGAGACTCTAACGTGGTCTCTATCAGACCAAAACAGGCTGAAAACTCAAACGTTTCATGAAAGCAGGTTTGGGGGCTTAATCTGAAATGAGCTAATTTTTTTTAAGTGAATTGATGAAGTAAACTCTTCAGGAAAGTCAACTAGGTTGGGGTCCTGGGACTGCACCTCAGTGACATCAGATCTGAAATCCTACAGTGCTCCTGCATTCACGCAGGCCTTTCAGTAGCAGATGGTGCAAGCCAGCCACACCACAGGGACCACACGCAGAGTGTGAATTTTTAAGAACTCTCTTCTCGAGTTGAATCACTGGGTATCGAGAGCCTCCATGGTGTCTGGAACTGTACTAGACATTTTACATCTATTGTCTATAACCCTAAAAACAATCCTAGAAAACAGGGGTCATTATTCTCATTTTGTATCTGGAGAAATGGGGCTTCAGAGAGGTTGTACAAACTGCCCAATGCCGTCCAACTACTAAGTAGAGTCAGGATTCAGATCCAATGTATCTCTCGGCTTCCCTTCCTAAAGTAAGAGGGTCAGAAGATTGCTGGATTATTTACAAGCATTTGAGCCTAAATGCTGCGACCAGGAGACACAAAGCCTTATTTCATGAGAAGTTGCTATTCTTTAATAAGAGTTTGTCATTTGGTTCAAACCAGTTGCCCATCTTTTTCCTACTGAAATGGAGAATTGTCAAACCTCAAGAACCCATTTCCTGTTGCTATTTGCAAATTGTCAGTATTATTTTATGATAGAATCATTTCTTACGGTAGAGTTGTATGTTTGCTTTATAATGTCTGAGTTTGGCACCTTGCAGAATAATTTTCTGAACGGGAATTGTGCTTCCATTACCTAATTGCAAAAAGCTGCCAAAATTTTAAAAGGCTCTGGGAAGGGGAGGCAGTACAAGAATTCAAGTGACCTCAAGGTCTCACTCTTAAAAGAAATGGAAATATTCTTGGACTGGATCGTCATCCTATTTGTTGGTGTAACTACAGCTGGAAGGGGAGAATAAAAGGCAACACTTCACTCCCCACTTTCTCCAGTAACACGTGCAACTGAATTATGCTCTTCATGAAGAAAATATTTCTGAGCAATTTGCAAGTTTTACCATCGTCTAAAAAAAAATGTGCATGTACCAGTTTAATGCCTCACTCTGAGGAAAAAAGTAAATTTATTTTTAATATAACAAAGACTCTAAGGGAAAATGTCAATCAACTAAAGTGAAAGCTCAGGCAGTGAGAAGACAAATGTGAATAATGCAGAGAATGCATCAAAAGCTGATGGAAAGGGATACTGTTTAACACAGTTGTACTATCATCCAAAGCGCTGAGAGGAAAGAATAAGAATTTGCATATTCCTGGTGTGTTCAAAACATGAATATCTTCCAAATGCCACACCTTTCAGTCTTTTATTTTGGATTTTATTTTACACATAGAGCATAGCCATGAAGTAATATTCATTTAATCACACTCTAATAAAAGTTACTCTGCCGTTATTTCCATCCTTGCTAATCTTTCTTTCTCAGTTTCCTCATGAACTTAAAGCTTTTCCAAATACAAACGTATCAGTGTGAAGAAAGGATATGAAGCTAACCCTTCCCTACATGTTCTACACCACACCTTATGCCAATATTACATTTTTCTCCCCTTTCCTCTGTGTTGTAGAATTTGAGTCTTCTTAAAAATTCCCCTACATTGGTTTTCTATTTCTAATTCTTCTGATGGCTTCCCACCTGGAATAAAAGATTTTACTTTCAATTCAAACATGGAGAATTTACCTCTGGATATGAAAAACCTATGGCCACGTCATGTTGATTTTGCTTATTTAAGTCGGAAGTATGGTAATAAATTGAATAGGTTCTTAGTAAGAGTGCTAATTCATCTACCATGGCAGTTTTCTGTGATTAAAAAAAACATGGCTCTAATAGTCAGTCTACCTTACCCACGTGAGGTACTCAACTGGGGACTTAGCAACCTTTACAACAATACAAGTGTTTTTATTTTTGTCTTTTTTGTTTTCAATATTACATAAAAGAATTTTGCCTCTAATAAACACCCTAATATCCTTCTTTATCAAATGCTGGAACGGAAATCTCCAAAAGGTAGCTACTTTTAAAAACTTCACAACCTCGCTTTATTGGAACTAACCATGTAGCCCTAAATTGATCCTACAAATTCCCAGAAAAGGCAAAATGAATTTAAAGAACATGTTGCATCTTTAAAACAATAGTAGAATGAAGGGTTACGTTTTTTTTACCAAAGACCTGCATTGAGCTTTTTGTAGAATTTACCACAATACCATATAATTTTAGTGATACATATTTAGCATTTAGTATAAGCCTTTTTACAATATATGAAAATGAAGCAAGAGAACAATTAAGTAGCTAATCACTTATTTCACTTCATATTGGTTTATTTAATAGATTTCAGAGAGCGTAAGTTCATAAAAGGGTCCACAAAGTAAGAACCAGAGGACCCTGGGGAGAGGGCTGTATACTAAAGCCAGAAGCCAGAGAAATAACTTACTTTCCCAAGACTAAGAACTGTGAAGATCTCCAAGAGGAGATCTCCCAAGGTCCAAAGGCAGAGACAGAAAGTCTTAAAAGCAGGAGAACATTAGAGGGCAGCTGACAGGGCCACATGGTAAAACTCCCCTGCTCTAAGTTCTCAGTGTGATCACCACGATGACTGTGGCTGAGCTCTACACCTGTCACGTGTCTCAAAGTCCACATGCAGTGGGGCCACCTAACAGCAGGTGGACCCGTGATGGCTAAGTCAGAGAAAGAAAATTCAAGGCCCGCCTGTCTCCACTGCCTTTTTGACATTAGACATATCACTGGGGTTCTTTTAGTCCCATTTCCTGATCTGTGAAATATGGGTAACAACAATGTGCTAAGGGTTGTAGAATGGAGGTGAAGAGCCCTTGGTGGGCTATTAGGCACTATGCAAATGTTAGTTATGCTCATCTGCTCCTGTGTGTGTGTGTGTGTGTGTGTGTGTGTGTGTGTGTGTGTAGTAGTAGTAGTAGTAGTAGTGTGGACTATATGATTCTAAACTGTGACATTTCACAAATGGGGAGAGGTAGATGAGGCAGTTGCACTCCATGAGCTGAGGGGTATGGGGAGCTGTGACTGGGCAGGAGGCTGCTGCTGTGCATGCTGGCACACCAATGAATACATATACTGTGTGTTACAGTTGTAAGACTCCATGCTGCACTCTGGATGCCATCTAATTGCTTACAGACATACTTGATATGGACCAGAAAAAACCTGATACCATCATTATTCGGGATTCAAACTGAAAAGCAGCACTACAGTGAGGCTTCGGTAAGAAACTTATAATAATCATCTTAACAAGTAACTTAATATGGTTGTTGTAAAAATCAATGAAATCGTTTTAAGTGAGAGCACAGCAAAGGTTTGTCATTTTGGAGATTTCATGAATAACTGTACAGCCGCTGCCACAATGTTCTGCATTTTCTGACATACCTGATGAATTCTTTTGCCCAAAAACTGCCTGTGAAAGTGGCACAGAGAAAGTTAGCTTGAGTCTCTCAACCAGCCGCTAGGCCCACCGGCGTCTTCAACAGTATGCTCATTGATGTTCATGCAAAACCCCAAAGTGCCTCCCATGCCCTTAGAGAAAAATGTTCCAAATAACTATAGGTTTAACTGCATATTGTGTTCTCATACACTAAAAATCTGAAATCTGACCTTCCCGCCTCCCTCTTATAAGAATGCTTGTAATTAATTGGGCCCATCCAAACGATTCAAGATAATCTTCCCATCTCAAGATCCTTAACTTAATCACATCTGCACAATCCTCTTTGCTATGTGAAGTAATATATTCACAGGCCCCAGGGATTAAGTCATGGACATTTTGGGGGTCCAGTATCCAGCATACCACAGACGGTTTATTGTGTTATCATTACTTTTTCTCTGAAGGAAAATAATGCATTGGGAGCATAAAGAATTTGGTCAAATACATCCAAAGAGCCTGTGATGGAGTTCTGCAATCATTATGTCCAATTCTTCCTGCCCACATCAGTCTGGCATAAGGTTTCTCACCCTTGGCACTGTTGACATTTAGGGCCAGATATTTCTTTATTGTGGGGTGCTGTCCTGTACAGTGTGGGAATTTTAGAAACACCCATGGCCTTTTCCCACTAGATGCCAGTAGCACTGCCCCCACAGTTGTGACAACCAAAAATGTGTCCATACCTAGCGATGTGCGTCCTGGGTGGAAAAAAATCAACCTCAGGAGAGGAGTATTCATCTAACAGAAAGCAACCAGATTATTGTCATTAGCTCCTTAAAGGCAATAACACACAGAATGCAAAAGATCTAGTGGTATTAACTGATGGCTAATCTTAAGTGGCCCCGATAGTCTAAAAACCTTTGCTAGAGCTGATCTCCTGAAGTGCATTAACAGACAGCTGTCAAAATTCATGGAATCAGAAAACAGGCATTGTCCTTAGTGGACTCTTACTTTCTCTCCATGCACAGAACATAAACCTCCAAGGCTCGTTCTATCCGAGATTAAGGCAATGAATTGAAAATTAGTTTATCTGCCAAATTTAGTTTTTCTAGCAACTACTGCATATGATTTGACATAAAACTGTGAGAGTGAATGAGATAGTATGGCCAAAATACTGAGTCCAGAGTGACTCCAGAGAAATGTGAAGCCACAAAGTATTATCACCCAAAGTTTTAGCATTGGAAAGGATAGAAGAGACGTAGAAAGTGACATTGTCATCAAACTGCTAGTGATAATACCAGAAATTCTTATATGGGGTGAACCACTCGATTATTGTCTAAGTTTGGGAAAATCACTTTGCCTGTGTAGGACCCACTTTCATCTGTTGAATGAGAAGGCTGGGGTGGGGGTGGGGGTGGGGAGAAAATCACCTAGCTCCTCACTACCGAAAGTGTGGCACATGGACCAGTAGCATCGGTATTACCTGGGATCTTATTGGAAGTGTAGAAACTTGGGCCTCACCCCAGACCTACTGAGTCAGAATCTGCATTTTAACAAGATGCGCAGACGACTAATGCACTGGTTTTCTAAGTTTGTTCCGAGTACTTCAAACCACCTCCCTACATTCCCTTACGGCCACCCAACCACCCTTGTGGACAGGGAACCTAAGGGCAGAATTAGCAGTAGGGATTAATTTTTTAAAAGCTCTGGTAATCCAACCTTTCCTTTGACAGATAAGGAAATGGAGGCCCAAAGAAGTAAAGCAGGTTTCCTGAAGCCACCCAGCCAATTAGTAGCAGAACACAGATTTTATTATTAGCTTTTCCAGTGTAGTTGACGGTACTGTTTCAGAAAAATGTTACCAAAATGGTGGGCTTAAATTGCCAAGTGTTACTCTTACAACTAATGAACAGGAATGCTTTTTGTCTCTGGGAAAAAAAAAGGCTTTTTCCCCCCAAGTTTAAAAATGACTGCTTTTTAATGAAATTATGTTATTCCTGGAGGTACTTAGAGAAGAATCAAGTTACAGGGTGTCTCGCTCCTGATCCAGGCAGTAGGAAGGCCTCTATACTCAGGCCAGACACTTCCTCTCCCCTTTCCTCCCTCTCTCAACACCCACTCACTCCTCCCGCACACGCACGCTCACTCCTCCATGATGGTGTGTAATTCAATTACAAATAACTGTAGAAACCACATAAGTCCGTGATCGAGGATACTCACAAGTCCAGTTTTAGCCAATAACCCCTTTGCAAACAGCAGCCTTGACTGAGACAACGGAAGCCTTCTGTGGCTTGAAAATCAAATATATCTCAAATAACCGCAAAGAAATGGATGGATGTACAGGTTAAGAGAATATTATGGTTTACATTTAAACAAATTTCACTAATCCAACACTGGGTTTACAGTGGTCCCCCCTTACCCATGAGGGATATGTTCCAAGACCCTCAGTGCCTGCCCGAAACCACAGATAGGACTGATTCCTATATATATACTATGTTTCTTCTTCTACATACACACCTATGATAAAGTCAAATCTATTAATTAGGCACAGAAAGAGATTAGCAATAATAACTAATAATAAAATAGAACAGTCATAACAATACACTATAATAAAAGCTATGTGAATGTGGTTTCTCTCTCAAAATAGTTTATTGTACTGTCTTCCTCCTTCTTGTGAGGACATGAGATGATAAAATGCCCGTGCGATGAGATGAACGGAGGTGAATGACATAGGCATTGTGACAGAGTGTTAGGCTACTACCAATTTCTGATGATATGTCAAAAGGGGGATCATTTGCTTCTGGAGGGTGGATAACTCAAAGTGCCAGAAGAGAAACCATGGACAAGGGGGAAGGGACTACTGTAATGGGCATTTGTATGTTCCCCAGTGACAAGTGTCTCTTCATTGGGGCAATCTTCTCCATTTTGTTTCTACTCTTCTTCTCCCTGTTGTCATTGAGTAATGACCTAGAAACAAGAGATCTCAGTATGACCATAGCCAGAAAGAATAACAAACTATTTGAATAATTGAGCATACTGTATTTGGCCTCAGTAATACTGTCAGATACTTTCTTTAATTTGCCTCCAGACTACTCTGGGTTTTGCCTGCAATAAAAGTCCCAGGAACTATATTTAAAACAAAGGGAAAGAAATAATTGCATGGCGCCATGTTTACTCTTTGAAAATGATCTTTTTATCTCTTTCTTCCTCATACCTTTATATCACCTGAGAAATGTCAAACCAAATGTGTCAAACCAGAAGTGCATTTCACATTTCTTTTATGCTTGATAAATCTAATCTATCTTTCTCATTCTTCAACTCTTTCCTATCTATAAATCTTTGTAAATGTGGGGGGTTCTTAATCTTTTTCTCTTATACAAAATTGTGAGGCTTCTTGATAGACCAGCAGGATTGTGACAAGATTAGCTAATTTACAACATTTAGCCAAATAATACAACTATCTAGCATATGGATAGGAAGCAAAGAATAGATCAAAATGCATACCCCCTTTTTTGAAGACATTTTTGACTACTGGCAGAAGTAAACACTGCAGTGGATTTTTATAAAAAGATGTTGGGATATAATTAACATCCTTTCCAGCCAAATTATATATTTTCTCTTTTTTTAGTAATAATTATCAAGGGTGTACATCTTAAGCCACAATCCATCCAAATAATGAACAGATTTTCATATGAAGATTCTATAGCAGCCAACTCAGTAGAAATATACTGAGTCACATTTAAATTTTTCTGGCAGTCACATTTAAAAAGTCAAGTGAGGGGCGCCTGGGTGGCTCAGTCAGTTAAGCGTCTGGCTTCGGCTCAAGTCATGATCTCACAGTTCATGAGTTCGAGCTCCACATCGGGCTCTGTGCTGACAGCTCAGAGCCTGGAACCTTCTACGGATTCTGTGTCCCTGGCCCTCCCCTGCTCGTGCTCTGTCTCTCTCTCTCTCTCAAAAATAAACCTATATTAAAAAAAATTTAAAAAGTCAAGTGAAACAGGTAAAATTAATTTCAGCAATATATTTTATATAACCCAATATGTCTAAGATATTATCATTTAAACATGTAATCTAAATTAAAAATGACTGGGGCACCTGAGTGGCTTAGTCAGTTAGGCATCCGACTCTTGATTTTAACTCAGGTCATGATCTTACGGTTTGTGAGATCAAGTCCTGCATCAGGCTTTGCACTGGGAATGCAGAGCCTGCTTGGAATTTTTTTTCTCACTCGCTCTCTCTGCCCCTCCCCTTCTCATGCTGGTACATACACACACACTCTGTCTCTCAAAATAAATAAATAAACATTTTTTTAAAAATTAAAAGTTACTAATGAGGTATTTCACATTAGTGACGGTAGCCTCCACAAAGCATATTAGTCTTAAAAGATTAGGAGGAGAAAATGGTTATAATTAAGAGAAAAGTATGAATTATTTTTAAGCAATTAAAAAAAATTCTCAATAATAAACTAGCATAAGCCCTAAGATAATTGAATTGTAATGACCTCTTGTTTGTTTTGGGGGTTTTTGTATCGATTTCTCAAAACAAACAAACGAACAAAAAACTACTTATTCTATGAATGAGATTTGCAGTTAGTTGTCCTCCATTAAAAAAATTAAAAATAAAACATAATTTACAATCATAAGACAACTTGGATGTTCTCTCTCTTCCTGCTTCCCCCATCTTCTCATTCTTGTGTTTGTTCCCATCAGATCAAGACTACAATTATTAATCATTTCACATATTCTTCGGTTTCCTTTCTCAACTGTGTCCCATAGAACGCTTTGTTAGGGTACCTGCCCTCCTGCCTGGCACATGAGAATCACTCAATATTTGTTAAAAGAATTTAAATAACAAATTAAGGAGCATCAGCTAGGTCAGTAAAAGGCAAAGGGTTTTTTTTTTTTATTAATAACATACCTAGAATTCTAAATATTACTTATCCTAATACCTGAATTGAAAAAAAGCAGAGAGTCAATTTGGTATCACAATTTTCAACTTCTATAACACATTCCTGGATATTTAAAAATAACTTCTTCCTCCAAATGTCAAGATTAATGAGAGTTAAAGCTTGTCTGGGTCTCATCCCCAGGGTTAGGAAGGATCTGCTAGGGACACCTACATGAAAAGCCTGGACCAAGGAGTAAGGTTCTGAGGGTTCAGATACTTTCACCCAGAGCAGCCAGCAGCAGCCAGTCAGGGGAAAACCTTGAAACAAGGTCAAAGGTGGAACCAGAGCAGGGCTGAGGGACCCTCTGAATATCCATCTGAGGGGACAGGCAGAGGGCAGTGTCTGGAAGGATTGGGGTCCTGTTTGCATGTGGCCAGTGGCTCACCAGAGACTAGACCTGCCAGGCCCCTCTGCAGGGACACCCAGAAGTCTCCTCAGGCCCTGCACCATCATACCAGAATCTAACACCAATCATGCTCTCCCCAGATTATGACTATCAGACCTTCAGGTGGTAACTCAGGTAGAAACAGGGGTATTTATTTTGGAATTCGTGTGACAGATTTCAGCATAACACATTCAGATCTCTTTTGCCTTACTTTCACCATCCTCCTCTCTGACCCACTTTCTTAAGTTGGTTTTGTGTGGTTTTTTTTTTTTAATTTAAAAAACTTTCTGTGCAGTAATTTAGTCAGTTTGCTATAATCCTCCACCCAAAATATATGAAAATGTGCAATCACACACAAAAATCTGCAGGCTTATTTGAGGTATGAAATGTTTCCTGTCAACTCCATGAGAAATTAAAAGAGTAGCTGCTCTAAAGAAACTTTTGGGATGATTAGATCTGCTAATAAACTTTATAGGTTTATGACTCAGAATTAAATTCATCAGATTAGAAAGTTAAAAGGGAAGCAACCAAATTGTTTAAAATGCTGGCATTACCTAAAAAGATCAAGGAAGCTGAGATAAAAGCATGTTTCAGGGAGTTAACTGGAAATACTTTGGCACAAGAGAAGTAGTTTGAGAATCTTTCAGCACCTAGGAGTGACTCTAGCTTGAAAAATACACAATTTTAACAATGAGGGTTATAAATTCTCACTGACAACAGACAAAGGAGCCTTGAGATACTCAAGAGTCATGCAGCTGTTTACATCTAGAAGACCAATTCCTTTGGGAAGATTTGTGAAGACGCATCTGTGCATTTCTTCTTCACTTCCTAACACATGACCCTCTTCATACCAAACCGTATTTTTCCTCCATACTGATAGCCCTACTGCTATCTGGCCAGCAAAGAACACAGATATTGTATAAAGGAAATACCTGAGTCAATGATAGAAAAGGATCTAGAGTAAAGCATTCAACACTCATTTATTTATTCAAAAAAGAAATTTCATAAGCTCTTACTCTGTCATCAGTAGGCTTCTCTGTGTTATGAAGGATGCCAAAGTAACATAAAACTGGCCTACCCTTGAGGAACTTACGGTCTAGTTGGATACAGAAATAGTGACAAGCTACAGCACTCCATTAAAAAAAAATTCAGCAGTATCTCCCAGTCTCTATCATCACTCTGTTTTATTGTCACTATCTGAAATTGCTTTGTATGTTTATTTATTGTATCTTTATTTGTCGCTTATGATGTGTCTCTCCCATCAGAATCTAAGCTTCATGTAGAGAGGGATTCAGTCTGTCCTCCCAGAACCTAGAAACACAACATTAGTTGAATGAGTATATCAATAATGAATAAAACAGATCACTTGCAGCTGTATATCATCAAGGACTTGATGAGTGATAAGTGATAAGGACAGTAAGAGCTCCAAGCATTCAGTGGAAGAGCAGAGTGAGATTTTATTGCCAAGGAAAGCTCCATAAAAGAGGGGAAGCCACTGAAGATGAGTCAAATTTGAAGTAGTGGAGGACCATTGCCAAAGTGAGGTAGGAAGTTAAAAACAAGTACCACTGGTAGGACAGTTACAGGTAAGCTCCCAAATTTTTCCATGGGATCAGTGTTCAGAGCTAAAACTTCCCCTTGCCACGTTCCTCTGATCTTTAAAAATGCTTTTCTTTCCATCACTTATGCTCACAACTCTATGGCCACCTACAACTCCTGTCCACCCTTTACTACTGTCCTAAAGGCAAGGAGTGTCCAACCTCTAAAGACTGTACTCAAGCTATTTCTCTTTCATCTCTACCCTGTCCTCCACTCACACTGCCAACATCTTGACCAAGCCCTCATTAGCGTTCTTTGAACTAGTCTTCAAAGCCCCCAATCTACTTTCCAAGACCTGATTTTTTGTTTTGTCCTAGCTCTGCTTTTAGGTTACCTGTGTGACATTGGGAAGAGATCACAAATCTGTCTATGCCTTAGTCTTTTCATCTGTACAGAGAGGACCTGGGATGGACTAGACCATCCCCACAGTCATCTCCTATCCTCAAACCTTAGAATCTTACAATCCTTGGATATCTGTCCTCTACAGACCTTGCACTGTGCTTTGGACAGAGGGAATGTACAAAGCTTATTTAACTTAATGTAATTGTGTTGTATTTTCAAATACTGTTGAAAAATTATCTTAGAATTTCAAATAAAAAAATCCTTTAAACATTTCTTTCCTAGGCTTTATTTTACTTTCTCAAATACATTTTTACTCTAAGCATAGAACTATCTTCATTCTAAGAAAAACATAGTTAATTTTCCATTCTAAGCAAAAAAGTCAAGTTAAGTTTAAAAATCTCATTTTTGGGGCACCTGGGTGGCTCAGTTGGTTGCGCGTCCGGCTTCGGCTCAGGTCATGATCTTTCAGTCTGTGAGTTCGAGCACTGCGTCCGGCTCTGTGCTGACAGCTCAGAGCCTGAAGCCTGCTTCGGATTCTGTGTCCCCCTCTCTCTCTGCCCTTCCCCCACTCATGCTCTGTCTCTCTCTGTCTCAGAAATAAATAAACATTAAAAAAAAAGTCTTAAAAAAAATCTCATTTTTAAAAACCTGGTTAATTCTCCATTCTACCCAAAAATCTCTCCCCCATTCCATGTTACACACATATACAAACACACATTGTTTCTTACTCATTTTAAGTGTAGATTAAATAGTCTAGTCATGATCAGTATAGAGTCATGTTTATAATGTGTTGAAATTAATGATTGTTGGGGCACCTGGGTGGCTTGGTCAGTTAAGCATCCAACTTTGGCTCAGGTCATGATCTCCTGGTTCTTGAGTTCAAGCCGTGCATCAGGCTCTGTGCTGACAGCTCAGAGCCTGGAGCCTGCTTTAGATTTTGTGTCTCCCTCCCTCTGCCCCTCCCCGACTCATGCTCTGACTCTCTCTCTCTCAAAAATAAACATTAAGAAAAATTTTTTAAAGAAATTGATTGTTGATGAAATAATTATATGAATAAAAAAGAACATTTGAGCAATCAATGCATTTTAAACATTAAGGTGCACATGAACCATCTAGGGGTGTTGTAAAAAGACAAATTCTGATGTGCTTAGTCTGCAGTGAGGCCCCAAATGGCATTTCTTTTTTTTAAAATTTTTTCAAATGCTTATTTTTGAGAGAGAGAGAGAGACAGAGCATGAGCAGGGGAGGGGCAGAGAGAGACAAAGACAGAATCCAAAGCAGGCTCCAGGTTACAAGCTGTCAGCACAGAGCCCCACACAGTGCTCAAACTCATGAACCACTAGACCATGACCTAAGCCAAACTCAGTCACTTAACCAACTGAGCCACCCAGGCGCCCCTCAAATGGCTCTTCTAATGAGCTCCCAAGTGATGTAGATGCTGCTGCTCTAAGAACCAAGGTGGCAGTGACAAGGTGTGAGAACACAAGGGAACCTGAGAGATTGTCACATTAAGCTTCCTCATGTCCACAGGAAAATTGAGGCCTAGATTGGGAACTGTGCCCCAGTCCCTCCAACTAGTACTGGCAGAAGTGAGACCAGTACAGATGCACAGACCTCTCACTAGGGCTGGCAGCCTGCCCAGTGCCATGCTATTGGTGCAGAGTGCAGCCCTACACCCTTCTCCCATGTGACCTACATGGTGTGAGAGGTCACACTTTTGCAAGAGCAACATGTTTCTTATCACCTTCTACTGCGAGAGGAGCTTAAGTCTTCAAATCTCATCTTCGTCACTTACTATCGTTAACCTCCAACCCACCAATGACAGAATCAGGAGGAATATTCTTAGTTCTGCCAAATCAGCTGGGCTCCCTTTTCTCTATTTTTGCCACAACATTACCAAAACCTTGAGAGAAAATATGACTTTTCATTAAACCAGTTGATGGTAAAATCTGAGAGGCCCAGACTTAGACACACTGTCACCACCAAGCCGCATTGCTGAGGCATCCTTTGAGTTGTGTGTACATGTGCCTGAATACACACACACACACGCACACACACACACACACACACACACACCCCTATGTACCCCTGGCAGTGTGTGTACTTGACCACATTTGGTTTACTTGGTGGAAGCTCCATGTTTACAGACAGGCAGGTTGTCTGACTTACACTTAGAAAGTTCTAACAGTTTCCCATGCATAGGCCCCCACTCTTCTCACCATAGATTCATAATTTTGTATCTGGTTCCTAAGTGCAGAAAGAGCTTTATTATACAAAGAAAGGAAAAACAAGAGGAATGTTCAGACAATAGTATAAGTTTCTTTTCCTGTGATAAGGACCAGTGGACAAGCTCACTGGAGAGGACCAGTGAGGACCTGGGTGAAGGGTCTGGGAAACAGAGTGCTCATTTTCAGTTAGTCTAGTAAGCAAAATATCAGCTTTGAATTCATTTGGTTTCAATTTACTTTCACAAAACACATATATAGTGAAAGATCTTGTTGTTTCTGCTTTCCTTTCTCCTTGCAGATTTTACCTCATTTAAAACATAAAAGGAGAAAAATAAAGGTGCTGACCAAAGCCAAACATAACATGATATGGGTGGACACACTACAAACTCTCCCTTAGAAACCTTTACCCCCAGACTTCCTGGGTAAGACTTTTTCCTAATGGAAAAAGAAAAGTATGTCCTCTGGCAGTGGAGTGTTTCAGTGTCTATAGGATACAACATATACCTGAAAGGATCTTCATTCTCCTTCACTGTTGGGAACCCCATCCTCTATTGTACAGAAAAGAAAATTAGGTACACTGAGGAAGCAGTTTCACGAAGTGAGACATATCATCCTCCAAAATTTGTCCTCTTGAAAATAGAAGTTTAATGATTTTTCTTGAATTGCCAGATTCCTTCTCAGGCTGCTTCTGAATGCCCCCATGGCATTTACAAAAACTTATGCCCACTCTCTCTTATCCTCCCATTAAAAAAAAAATCAGCTATCCTTACCCATTTAGCCCATCACCCCCCCACAACCCCTCCAGAAACCCTCAGTTTGTTCTCCATATTTATGAGTCTCTTCTGTTTTGTCCCCCTCCCTGTTTTTATATTATTTTTGTTTCCCTTCCCTTATATTCATCTATTTTGTCTCTTAAAGTCCTCACATGAGTGAAGTCATATGATTTTTGTCTTTCTCTGACTAATTTCACTTAGCATAATACCCTCCTGTTCCATCCACGTAGTTGCAAATGGCAAGATTTCATTCTTTTTGATTGCCGAGTAATACTCCATTGTATCTACTCCTGAAATCATTGTTTCACTATATGCTAACTAATTTGGATGTAAATTTTAAAAAATAAAAAATAAAAAAAATCAGCTATCAACTTTCATTTAATTATGGAATTCTAGAAATCATTAATTTTAAATCTTATCTGGAAGATCATCAGCCACCATATCCCATGCATGTGTGACTGAGGCCCTTAGCAGTGAAATATTAACATTTCTTTTTTTAATTTTTTTTTACATTTATTTATTTATTTTGAGAGAGACAGAGACAGTGCAAGGAGGGAGGGGAAGAGAGAGAGAGGGAGAGAGAGAATCTCAAGAAGGCTCTGGGCTGCCAGCACAGAGCCTGACATGAGGCTTGAACTCACGAAACTGTGAGATCATGACCTGAGCCAAAACCAAAAGTCAGATGCTGAACCGACTGAGCCACCTAGGCACCCCAGAAATATTACTATTTCTCAAGTAGAGGCAGGGCCAGAACTTGTAACTCACAATTTTATGCTCTTTTCACCACATCAGTTTCAAAACAGAAAATGAAAGCATTCACTGGAGAGTTCTTCGGTGTTATTGGAGTCCATTTTTGTCCTCTGCCCTCCCATACCTGTTATTCAGAAGGAGTAAGCTTGTAAGTGAAGAATAAAGTAATCAAGGCCACCAACTATGCATAAGCCAAAGAAATCTCCCTGATTATGTCACTTAAACTGCAGTGGGAAGATTTTCCTGTCTGCCTCGCAATTCCACCATACTTCAACAGCCTCCACCCTTAGGGATTCTGAGCATCAGGGTACATATTACCTTATCCCTACTCTCCTATCTTAAAATTCAAAAATTCTGAGAGAGATGATATTTTAAATAACTAACAGCTAACTTTGAAATTTGTTTATAAGATAACTTCTCTCCAGGATAGGAGAAATAACCATTGATCTAAGTGACAGAAAACTCAGAAAAGAGAGAAAAGTTCAGAAAGCAGAGATGAAATATGCCAAACTTAATCTGCTTCCATCTTGCATAAGCCAGGCCTTGGCCATATTAAAAACATTGTTGACATGTCATAATATACAAGGCACAAAATCCACAGAACTTCTATTTGTCTCTATAACTGTAGCTAAGGATTGACTAGTGCCCAAAGAGAATATAAAGACCTGTTGTCATTTCCAATTGAATCAAGATATTTTTTTTGGCAACTAACATTCCAGAGAAAGCCAGGGGTGATTGCAGTTCATGTGAGATAGAAATAAAGATGATGAGGACAACAGGCAACATCAGGTGTGGCAGATACTATTCTGAGTGTATTTATTCATGCATTCATTCATTCAATAAATGCTCACTCAGTACTACTTCCTATGTGTAAGAATGCTGGGGATTCAGTGGCAAAAGAAAAAGAAAGCTGTCACCTTGATGAAGCTTGCATTCTAGTGGGGAGGCAGATAAGAAGTTAGCAAGTAGATGGCTAACATGTCAGGTGGTATAAAGTCCTATGAAGAAAGGAAAGGTAACAAGTGTTGTCAGGTAGAATTGCTTTATCTTTCTTTTTTAATTAATTTGTTGGATAGCTATGGGAAAGGAACTGACAATGGGCACATATCCCAAGATCCCTAAATTTGGTTAGGTGCTTTTTTTTGGATATTTTTTTACTATCAAAAAAATTTTTTATTCGACTTATTTAAACATAAGAAATTCACCCATTTCTCCCACCCCCACCTCTTACAAACCACAGTCTGTTCTCTGTATCTATGAGCTCGGTTTTTGCTTGGTTTTTGGATTCCACATTTAAGAGAGATAATATGGTATTTGTCTTTCTCTGACTTACTTCACTTAGCATAATGCCCTCAAGGTCCAATTGTGTTGTCACAAATGGATTTGTGACATTTCAACATTTTTTCACATGTATATATATGCATATGTGTATGTGTATCTATATACGTGTATATAAAAATATATATGACACACACACACACACACACACACACACACACACCACAATTTCTTTATCCATTCATTGATGAACACTAACATTAGTTCCATATCTTGGCTATTATGAATAATGCTGCAACAAACATGGGAGTGCACATATCTTTTTGAATTAGTGTTTTCATTTTCTTCAATAAATACTCAAAAGTGAAATTGCTGAATCATATGGTAGTTCTATTTTAAACTTTTTGGAGAAACTCCATACTCTTTTGCATAGTGATTTTACTAATTTACATTCCCATCAATAATGCAAAAATTCCCTTTCTCCACATCCTCACCAACACTTGTTATTTATTGTCTTTCCAATTATAGCCATTCTAACTGGTATAAGATGATATTGCATTGTGGTTTTGATTTGCATTTCTCTGATGATTAATGATGTTGAGTGTCTTTTCATGTACTTGTTGGCCATTTGTATGTCTTGGAAAAATATCTATTCAAATCTTCTGCCCATTTTTAAATCAGATTGTTTTCTGGCTATTAATTTATATGAGTTTTTAAAATATATTTTGGATATTAGCCCCTTATCAGATATATGACTTGCAAATATTTTCTCCTGTACAGTAGGTTGCCTTTTCATTTTATTGATGGTTTCCTTTGCTATGCAGAAGCTTTTTAGTTTGATATCCCACTTGTTAGTTTTTGCTTTTGTTCCTTTTGCTTTTTGTGTGAGATTAAAAAAATCTGTGTCAAGGAACTTACTGCCTATGTTTTCTTCTAAGAGTTTTATGGTTTCAAGTCTTACTTTCAACTTTTTAATTTTTGTGTATGGGGTCAGATAGTGGTCCAGTTTTCCCATTTATTGAAGAGACTGTCCTGTCACTATTGTGTATGCTTGGCTTTTTTTCTCATAAATTAATTGACAACATACGTGTGGGTTCATTTCTGGTCTCTCCGTTCTATTCCATCAATCTATGTCTATTTTTATACCAATACCATACTGTTTTAATTACTAGCTTTGTTAATATAGTTTGAAATCAGAGTGAGATGCCTCTAGTTTTGTTATTCTCTCTAAAGTTTGCTTTGGCTGTGCAGGATCTTTTGTGATTCCACACAAATTTTAGGATTGTTTGTTTTATTTCTGTGAAAAATACTGTTGGAATTTTGATAGGCATTGCATTGAATCTCTAGATTACTTTGGTAGTACAGATATTTTGACAGTGTTAATTCTTCCAGTCCATGAACACAGAATATCTTCTCATTTATTTGTGTCGTCTTCAATTTCTTTCATCAATATCTTGTAGTTTTCAATATACAGATCTTTCACATTCTTGGTTAAATTTATTCCTCGGTCTTTTGTTCATTTTGATGCAGTTGTGAATGAGATTACTTTATTAATTTCTTTTTCAAATTTCTAGTTTGTTATTAACATAAAGAAACAACAAATTTTTGTGTATTGATTTTGTATTTTGCAACTTTACTGAATTTATTAGTTCTAATGGTTTTTTGATGGAGTCCTTAGGGTTTTCTATATATAATATCATGTCATCTGCAAATAGTGACAGTTTTACAGCTTCCTTTTCAATTTGGATGCCTTTTCTTTTTCTTGCTGAATTGATCTGGCTAGGACTTTCAATACTATGTTGAATAAAAGTGATGAGAGTGGACTTGTTCCTAATTTTAGAAGTAAAGCTTTCAGGTTTTCACTACTGAGTGTCATGTTAACTCTAGGCTTGTCATATATGGCCTTTATTATGTTGAGGTACATTCACTCTATACCCGCTTTGTTGAGAGTTTTTATCCTAAATGGACATGGAATATTGTCAAATGCTTTTTCTGCACCTATTGAGATGATCACATGATTTTTATCCTTCATTTCATTAATATGGTGTAACACATTTACTGGTTTATAGATGTTCAACCATCCTTGCATCCCCGAAATAAATTTTACTTGATTATGGTGTATGATCCTTTTAATATATTGGTGAATTTGGGTTGCTGATATTTTGTTGAAGATTTTTGCATCTATGTTCATCAGACATACTGGCTTGTAATTTCTGTGTGTATGTGTGTGTGTGATCTGTGTCTGATTTTGGTATCAGGATAATGCTAGCTTCATACAATGTGTTTGGAAGAGTCCCCACCCCACTTTGTTCTATTTGGAAGACATTAAAAAGGATTGGTATTAATTTATTGAATGTTTGATAGAATTCACCTTTGAAGCTGTCTGGTTCTGCTCCTGTACTTTTGTTTATTGGGAAGTTTTTGATTACTGATTCAATCTCCCTGCTAGTTCAGATTTTCTGTTCATCATGACTCAGTCTTGGTAGGTTGTATGTTTCTAGAAATTTATCCATTTCTTCTAGGTTGTCCAATGTGTTGGCATACAAATGTTTATAGTAGTCTCCTGATCCTTTGTATTTGGGGGATATCAGTTGTAATGTCTCCCCTTTTGTTTATGATTTTATTTGAGTCCTCTATTTTTCTTGATGAGTCTAGCTAAGGGTTTATCAGTTGTATCTATCTTTTCAAAGAAACAGTTCTTAGTTTTATCGATATTTTCTACTGTCTTTTAGAATTTATTTCATTTATTTCTGCTCTAATCATTATTTCCTTCCTTCCAACCTTGGGCTTTGTTCTTTTTTTTTAGTTCCTTGAGGTATAAAGTTTGTTAGTTTATTTGAGATTTTTCTTATATCTTGAGTTAGGCATTTGTCACTATGAACTTCCCTCTTAAAACTGCTTTTGTTACATCACGTAAGTTTTGATATGTTACATTTCTATTTTTGTTTGTCTTAAGGTATTTTCTGATTTTGCTTTTGATTTCTTCTTTGACCCACTGGTTGTCTTTAGCACGTGGTTTAATCTCCACGTATTTGTGAACTTCTCAGTTTTCTTCATTTAATTAATTTCTAATTTCATAACACTGTGGTTGGAAAGATGCATAGTATGATTCCAGCCTCTTAAATTTATTTAGACTTAATTTTGTGACCTAACATATGACCTATCTTGGAAAATGTTCCTTGTGCGCTTGAGGAAGATGTGTATTCTGTTGCTTTGGGATGGAATGTTCTGTAAATATATGTTAAGCCCATCTGGTCCAACATGGCATTTAAAGCTGATGTTTCCTTATTAATTTTCTGTCTGATCTATCCATTGATATAAATGGGATATTGAAGTCCCCAACTAATATTATATTTCTGTGTATTTTTCCCTTCAGGTCTGTTAATATTTGCTTTATATATTTAGGTGGTCCTATATTAGGTGTATAAAAACTTACAAATGTTATATCCTTTTCTTGGATTGACCCCATTATCATTATGTAAAGTCCCTCTTTGTCTATTACACAGTTTTTGTCTTAAAGTCTATTTTGTCTGACATAAGTATAGCTATTCCAGCTTTATTTTTGTTTCATTTGCATGGAATATCTTTTTCCATACCTTCACTTTCAGTCTGTGCATGTCTTTACATCTAAATTGTGTTTCTTCTGGGCAGCATATAGATGGGTCTTGTTTTTTTAACCCACTCATCAATTTTATGTCTTTTGATTGGAGAATTTAGTCCATTTACATTTAAAGTAATTATTGATAGGTATGTGCTTACTTCCATTTTGTTAACTATTTTCTGGCTGTTTTTGTAGTTCCTCTGTCCCTTTCTTCTTTTGCTCTTTTCCTTTGTGGTTTGATAATTTGTATTCCTTTCTCTTTCTCTTTTGTGCATTTGCTATAGGTTTCACTTTGTGGTTACCATAAGGCTTATATGTAACAACTTATATTTATAACAATCTATTTTAAGTTGATAACAACTTAAGTCTGATCCCATTCTATAATTCAGTATTTTTATTCTCCTCCACTTCTTGTTTTATGTTTATGTTGTCACATTTACATCTTTTTATCTTGTGCATTCTGTAACTAATTATTGTAGTTATAGTTATTTTTACTATTTTTGTCTTTTAACCTTCATACTAGTTTAATAAGTAATTTTACTTATAAGTATATTTACTTTTCTATTGAGATTTACTCTTTCATCTGTATTCTTGTTACTAATTAGCACCCTTTCCTATCAGATTATTTCTTATAAGCCCAGTTTAGTGGTGATAAACTCCTTTAGCTTTTGTTTGTCTGGAAAACTCTCTCTCTCCTGTAATTCTGAATGTAAACTTTTCCAGGTAGAGCATTGTTGGTTGGAAGTTTTTTCTTTTAGCACTTTGAATATATTGTACCACTCCCTTGTGACATACAAAATTTCTGCCAAAAAAATGCTGATCATCTTATGGGAGTTCCGTTGTATGTAACAAGTTGTTTCTTTCTTGCTGCTTTTAAGTTTCTCTCCTTGTCATTAACTTTAGACATTTTACTTATAATTTGTCTTGGTATGGTTCATCTTATTTGGTTGGAACACTAACAGGATTCCTGGATCTGGATGCCTGTTTCCTTCCCCAAGTTAGATAGTTTCAACCATTATTTTTTCAAACAAGATTTCCACTGCTCTCTCTCTTCTCCTTCTGGGGGTCCTATAATGCAAATGTCAGTCTATTTGATGTTATCCCATGACTCCTTAATCTATCTTCACTTTTTTTTCTTTTTGATGCTCTGATTACGTTCTACTGCTCTGTCTTTAAGTTTACTAATTCTTTCTTTTGTTTTTCCTAAGCTGCTGTTAAAACCCTCTAGTGTATTTTTCAGTTCAGTTGTTGTGTTCTTTCCTGTGACTTCTGTTTGGTACTTTCTTACGTCTTCCACCTCTTTGTTGAAGTTCTCACCATATTCAGCCATTCTTTTCCCTAGTTCTGTGATCATTTTTGTGGTGATTTTTTTCATTAAATCATTTCATTTCATTAAGATTTTTTTTCTGAAGTTTTATCTTGTTCTTTCATTTGGAACATATTCCTGTTTCTTCATTGTGCTTAATGCTCTGTTGTATTTTTTACACACTAGATGAAACAACTTCTCTCAGTCTCGAAGGAATGACCTCATTTAGGAGATGAACCTTTTGTTGAGCCCTGCTCCAACCTTGGTCATTTCTGAAACCTTTGTACTTTTTTAAGCAGCCTAATAAATTTTTAATAGTTGCTAGTGGTTGAGAATGTGCCAAGACCTACCTATCAGGGTCTTAAAGGAGACAGGCTCAGCACATAGGTTCAGGCTGACTGGAAGCCAGACCTGCAGACAGCAGGTTTAAAGTATGCAAATATATAGTCGTGAGGGGCTGCAAGCATAAGCCCTGGCAATCTGGAGGTGTTCTGTGGGCAACATCCACAAATATTTGGAGTCTAGGTGAGTGTATAAGCTCCTTTATGGGAGATACTAGAGAATTAGAGCAAAGCAGAGGGAGAGTGCCAAGGTGGCATCTACAGCCTACATTTCTTGAAAGTAGCTCCACTAAATGTGTGCCAAATCTGAAGCCTGCCTCTCAATCCAAAGCCCCAGGATAAAGCCACCTCTTTCACAGAAAGACTGGAAGGTGTGCCTCAGTCCACTATCGGTGCAGTGCCCTGGAAGTGGTAGCCTGCCCTGCCAAGAACTGTCCCTCTGATTGCCACAGTCTTTTGGGACCCAGGAACACAAGCCCTTCTGGTCACCAGAGCCACGTGATTAAGGAGCATCCCCTAGGTATCAGCCACAAAAAAAAAAAAAAAAAAAAACAAAAACAGGTACCAGATGCATGTAAAGATCCCTCCAGGAGACAGCGGTTCTCTGGAGCATGGTAGAGAGTGAGCATGAAGCTATCACTCACCCTTAAAGGTCTCTGGAAAGGACTGCTGTCAGCCTCTCTGTGTGTGTTTAATTAGAAGCCTGCCCCTTATCTACCACTTATCAAGAAAGATGTCAAAGGCTGAGGCAGGGAAAATTTATGCAAATATCATTGGATGGAGACCACTAGGGGTAGTTCTAATTGACAGAAAAGCTTCCTTTTGCCTCATTCCACTTCCATTATTTTATGGACTGTATTGCACTTTCTAGGAAATGAGTCAGAAATACATGCCTGTGTCACATTGTCTTTTTACAAAAAAAGTCTATTACAAGTTGGGAACATAGGTGTTATTAGCAGAACCTAATAATAATTTTGTAGCAGGTACCTAACCCATCAACTGCAAGAGTGGAAAGGGACTTGTACATTTCTTTGCCTGCACAGTGCAAAGTTAAGGGAAACATAGAAAGGGCTGAAATTCCTTTTCAGTGATCATTCTGTTGATATTACTCATAAGTGACTCTCAGCCCTTATTCCCAGATAACTCAGATTTCTCCAACTATTTAAAACTTACAAAGAAATTCTTTACAAAATTTGTATTGTAGCCATGTCAAGTCTCCCCTTCAATTCTTTTATTTATTTTTAAAAGGGCAATTTGTTTTAATGTTTATTTATTTTGAGAGACAGAGCACGCACATGCGTGTGTGCAAGGGAGAGGCAGAGAAGGAGAGAGAATCCCAAGTAGGCTCCATTGCTGTCAGCACAAAGCTGGATGCAGGGCTCAATCCCATGAACTGTGAGATCATGACCTGAGCCAAAATCAAAAGTTGGCTGATTAACCCACTGAGCCACCCAGCCACCCCTCCCCTATAATTCTTTTAAAGATTAAACACCTGATTGTCAAAAGTTTGAAGAGAAAGTTATCTGCATTAAATCTTTTAACCACCATCTTTGAACACAAAGAAACATAACTTAAATAACTCTTTCTATGATATGCCAGAATTTTAGATCTCTCAAAATTAGAATTCATAATATTAGTAAAATGCCATCTTTTTTACATAAATAATTATGTAAAAATGCTTACCTGAATAATTAGGTGGCATATAACATTAATAATTATGTAATCAAGATTGTACTTCAAGAATGGTGGGGGTTTTTTCTCATTTTTTAGACATTGCCAAGTCAATTAAATGAATTCCACCAGAGAACCGAAACTCAATTCAACTGAAAGAGAATCTGTTGAATGCCTTAACACTTTGAAGGGGAAGCTAAACAAATATTACACATGGGGTTTTTTTTTATACTCAAGGAATTTACAACCTGGTAACAACAAAAGGTTTATATATCTTATATCCAAAGGAGGGGGAAAATGCAAAGAAAGCAGTTAATAACAGTGCTGCATATGTAGGGCATCTGCCTCTGTTCTTCAGCCTCCAGGCAGTTCTGACCTGCCTCAGTATTCACTTCTTCCTTCCAGTCAGGTAATTTCCACTCTCTCCCCAAACTCTCCAGATTGCGAACAATCTGGGTCATTTTACATTGTATTATTACACTTCTGCACTACTCTCCTGAATCTTGTAAATTACTTATGCACACCTCTAGGAGTATGAAGGGGCTTCCCTCCTCTTATAGTCAGAAGGCCCCTCCACTGATAGAGTAAGAGTTTTGATTGACTTGAGAGAAGAAAGACTGAGCCAGGCAATTTTGAACATGGATACCATAAATAGGTATCCATGACAGTCTGAGACAAGGTACCCAGGAGGCAGCTTAGGACAACAAGAAGGTAGGTACTAGGCATCAGGAGTTTGGGAAAGAAGATGTTAAATGGTGGAAGAGTTGCCCAGTAACCCATGTAGGGGGTTCTCTTTCAGATTTGACAGGCAGGACCATATACCTAGGAAACATACGACAACTTTACATGTTATTCTGCTCCTGGCCCCCATAAAATAAGTTAATGATAAGAGTTATTTGATTCCCAAACCTCATTTCCCGCTATAATCCTCAGGTAGTTCTAATGTACTGACTCACTGTGAGCGTTTATTTATTCATTTAACAAATTTATGGAGCCTCTGTTATGAATTAAGTGTGCCTCTGAGAACCAGATTGGAGCCCAACCTCCATCGTTTCTATAGGCAATCTATGTTCTGAATTCCCAACTACTGATTTACACCTTTGGGAGCTCTTCTCAGTAGTAAATAGAAGGTTATTTATATTCTTTCTCTATGAGAATTTGCATGCTGACTGCTCCTTAGTTTAAAAACAGTATGAAAGTCCAGAAGAAGGATACACACCACTTTATTTTATTTATTTCTCTCCCTTTCTTTGTATTTGAATTATTTGCATGCTGGGAGAAGCTCATGTGACAGCATTTTTTTAAAGTTCCCAAGAGACATATCTATCACAGTGGGGGTTGAGAAAACTATACTACAAGACAGAATATTTGATTTATATAACAGTCTGCACATAACAAATATGGTTTATTTTTCAAAAATTGGAAGAAGTCAAAAGTTCACTTTTTCTTAAGAAGTAGGGGGACTTCATTCTGATTTGCAGGGGTGAATAAACTCCTCCCCCAGGTATATTCCTTTTAATAATTTTTATTTATTCGTTTCACCCAATTTTAGCATCTTTCCAGCATAGAACAAATATTATGATAACTAAATACTTATTTCAAAATGTCAATATATTTTTTTACAGTACACATTATATTTTTGTACCTCTTTCTGTGTTTTTAGAAATATCTTAGGCATTTTAGGAAAAAGTCCAAATTGTATGGTTCTTAATCATAATTACATTGAACTGAGTAACAGGTAAGTAAATTATTATTAGGTCAGGAAAAATCTGTAGGCTGTGTACACATTGCAGAAGAGCAAAGGGCAACCTAGTCTGTCCTCTCTACAACTCCCCCTCCCCCCCCAAAAAAACCACAAAGACATTTATGTTTGCAGTTGCAAACTGGAAAAATAGAAAATAGTGACAGCATGAACTCTTGACAGAAACACCAGAAAAGAAGTTAATCTCCAGTTCAAGTCTTCTATTTTCCTGACATAATCTTATTTGGAAGAGCAAGGGAATTTTTCTCAATGAAAACAAGCTTTGTTTCCAGAGTGGTTTTCCTCTCTTCTTCTTTTTTTTTTTTTCCTCCTTAGTTAGAACCCAGCTAACGAGAGTTGCAAGTTCAGGGTCATTTTCTAAAACATAGGAGCTCAACCATACTTGATATGGTCATTCTCCCAAGGAAACATGGAGAAAAAATGCTGAACTCTAGACGGAATTCCAGAGTTAGAATTGCAAAACTCTAAACACATTTTCAGACTGATGGCCTTGTGTTCTTACCAAATGACCTTTCTGTTTGGTCTTGATGAACAGTTCTGACTCCTTGGCTGGTTAAGGCAGTTAAGTTTGGAGTTTGTCAGCAGTCTTCTCAACAGAGCACAAGTTACATCAATTCAGTCACCTAAATGTTCATATTCTCATGTCATATCTAAATAATTAACTCAGACCTAACCTTTACATCTCTGCAATAGTAGATTCAGTAACTACTTAAGAAAAGTATATAAACTTGGCTGTTCATGAGTAATACCTGGGCTTTCTTGGAATCACTGCAAAAGGGACAAACCATATATAGGCAAACCATAAGAGACACTTAACTATAGAGAACAAACTGAGGGTAGCTGGAGGGGAGGTGGGTGCAGGATAGGCTAAATGGGGTGATGGGGATTAAGGAAGGCACTTATGATGAGAACTGGGTGTTATTTGTAAGTGATGAATCATTAAATTCTAATCCTGAAACAATTATTTCACTAACTTGACTCTAAATTTAAAAAAACTAATTGAAGTAATAAAACATAATTATAGGAAAATATATATACATAAATAAATAAATAATAGAAAAAGTTAAAAAATAAAGTGTCAAGAAAGAGAATGAAATGTATGTAAGGGAGTTGCCAGGATCTGCACCGATCTCATTGAATGACCAATGCCTTGGATTGATGTACAGAATATGTGTTTTTTAAATGTTTAACTTTCCTTGCTCCTTGGGTCAGCTTATAATGATGCAGACAATGCAGTAAGATTACATAGATTACAGATAAGTGAAAAAGATGGATCAAAGAGGAACTAAAGGTAGAAAAGTAAAATAGAGTATGGAGAAAGAAGGGACATCGAACGTGCATCGTGACAGGCTGTACAGTTGCAAGAGGCAGGCCACCTATTGGGCCCGGATCTTTCTAGCAGGCCATATGTAAATGGCAAACAGGATTGGTTATGAAAATTTACACACATGAAAATACACACATGAAATTAACCCTCTGCTCACACCATGGCTGCCATGAAGGGGTAGAGCTGTGCTGGTCTGATGAGAAGGGTTACAGCACACCAGTCTGGATGGGATAACCAGGCCCTCATGCCCTGAGATGATGTCAGGTACTGGTTCAATTTCACATGCAACAGGGGGGCACCGTCCTCTTCATACTACAGGTGAAACCGAAAATCTTCAAAATTTCAGGGAGCTGAACATTATCCTCCTTATCCATCCTATAATGACCCGTTATTTCTTAGGGAGGGCAGGGGCATAACTACCTCCCCAATAAGCAAGTGTGTTCAGGAAGAGGTCACTGCCCTATCCCGTGCTTCCATTTTATTTTGGTCCTGATGCATTAGACCTGGGTGTGGGAAAGTCAGACTCTGATCTACAGGATTCAGCCCAGGCCCTGGCTAACTTGGGGCACTATTCTGAGAGAGAAATTTGGAGAAAGTGCCATCAAGTAAGAAAAATATAAAATAGGGGCACCCGGGTGGCTCAGTCAGTTGAGCACCTGACTCTTGATTTCAGCTCAGGTCATGATTCCAGGGTCATGGGATTGAGCCCCATGTCAGGCTCTAACTCAGTGTGGAGCCTGCTTAAGTTTCTCTCTATCTTTCCCTCTTCCCCTCTTTTCCGCGTGTGTTCTCTCTCTCTAAAATAGAAAGAAAGAAAAATATAAAATAAATAAAAACATAATTAAATTAAATGCCTGCTAGTCTACATCAATGTATATATGTTTAATAAGTTTATAGTTAGCATCTATTAAGCACTTACTATGTGCAGATACTTGTCTAAGATCTTTACATTCATTCATTTAATCTTCCCAACAACCCTGTGAGATGGATACTATTGCATGTATTGTAGATGTAGAAACTGAAGCACAGAGAGGTTAGGCCATCTCCACAAATCACATAGCTGGAAAGAGATGCAGTCAGGATTGGAATCCTAAGGGTCTCACTCCAGAGCTGCTCTCCCATCTGTGAACTCCAAAATCCACTTCTCATCCTTCACCCTTTAACACACATTTCTGGGACTACCACTTTGGACTTCCTTTCTCCTTGGATTAGCCTCCTGATTTCCCCTCCATTTAAAAAAGGGGGGGGGGTGTTAAGAGAAACCCTGGAGTATTCTCTGTGCTGCCCATACATTATCCCCATATCTCACAGATATGGCTGCTGGTGATATGTGGTGAGCGGGCATCTGAGGAAGCACTGAGCAAGTTCTGTTCTAGAATTGGAAACTGAAAAAGATGCCAGAGGCCTCAAGACAGTCTGTGGTCAGGGATATAACTCAGGATGAGTGACTATGCCTAATTCCTCATTTCTCCTTCATCCCTAGGTCTCCGTTCCTCTTTGCCTCACATCAGAAACTTAGGATATTCACTTCTCTCTTGGCCCAATGACTTACCTTGCCAGAAACTCACCAGCCTGAATTATTCTGATGATAAAACCTTCCTCCTCAGGCTAGAGCCCACTTCTTCCACCCTTCTTTGATCTCTGTAGAATTTTTCTTTTTTGGAAAAACCATGCTGGCAAACACACCAAACTCCTTCCACATACTTGAGATTTTACAGTGGCTTTTTTGGAACTCCACTGTATTTTACATGTCAGTCGATCTCTGCTGGAGAGAGACCCACAAAGACCTGTTGACACCTCGCGGCAGAATTTCACAGAATGTTCTAGGAAGAGATAATTTTCTAATTATACCACCAAATTCTGCTTATGAAGGCATTTTCCAACCACTCCATTTCCAGTGGTGGGAATGTCTGAGGGTGAGGGTGAAATTAGACCCCGGGTGCATACTTTCCTTTTCTTTCTCCCTTTTTTTTCCTCTTTCTTTCTTTCTTTTCTTTTCTTTTTTCTTTTCTTTTCTTTTCTTTCTTTTTTTTTTTTTTTTTTTTTTTTTAGCATTTTGGTGTTAGGAAGTATTGCCTGAAAAAGTAGGCCTTGCTTTCCAAGTGCTCACCTAAGAAGGCAACCCTACAAAAATGCTATTTTCCTCAGACTAACACCTAGAAGCAATGGAACTGGACACACTGGGTTTAGGGTCCTCCAGGAAGGAAGCCCATCATTCTTTGTCCCTCTTTCCCATCTCTAATACATTTTTTTCTGCTCTTGTCTGACAGAATAGCTCTTCTCCAGCCGCCAGTTAGAGACCACTCTTTCTCATCCTTTAGATCTTAGCTGAGCTTCAATTCTCAAGGCAGCCTTTCCTGAGCCACTTTACCAGTGTTCCCAAAGTGTGGCCCATGGACCACTACATCAGAATGACCAGGTCCTAGAAAACCAAATTGTAACAAATTCCAAACAGATTCATATGCACATGAAAGTTTAAGAATCTCTGCTCTACCTGGAGCCTGCTTCAGATTCTGTGTCTCCCCTCTCTGTCCCTCCCATGCTCACTCTGTCTGTCTCTGTCTCTCAATAATAAATAAATGTTAAAAAAAATTAAAAAAAAAGAATCTCTGCTCTATACTGGGTGCATTCCTATGCTCTACCCTCCCATAATCCTTATCTACTCCCTTATCATACTAGTAATTGACTTGTTTAGCATCTGTATTTTACATCAGACCATAAGCTCCATCAGGACAGGGAACACTCCTGAATTTTAATACCTGTCACTTTGTGGCTTATAGTAGATGCTTAATAAATACTTGTAGAACTAAATTGAAGCAAATCACTTTCTTAGAACTGTTTTTTTTTTAACTAATCCTCAATTTCAGAAATTAATCTTTCATTTTTAACAAAAGTCATAAAATAAATAAAACAACTTGATAAGAATAATTTAGTCAGACACCAGAACCCACAGAGTGATCATGAATCTTTCTGTATTGAATCAGACCTCATATCCATTCTGTTTGACCTGTGCAGTCACCACCAATGTTCTGAATAGCAACAGGGGTATTATCTGGTGATTAAAAAATAATTTTTGCCCAGAAGATGAGCCTTTTGTTGTAATGTCTTTTAAAAGATATTCAAGGACAAAGCTTTAAAAAAGTATTTTTAAAATCAAAATCCAGTTAGAGAATGACAATGATACATAAGGAAACTCCTGTTAATCACACACTCAAATCCCTTCTCTTGTGTGAGGAGAGCCTGGCTATTTAACTCACTAAAAATGTCATACCCAAGAAATTCTGGGTTATATGTTAAACTAGAGAGAGATGACTGAGGAATCCTGGAGCAAAGCACTGTCATCAATGAATCTGGGGTATTTCCCACATCTTGACCAGGCTACTCCGCAATTCTCTCTCCTTACCCCTCCCAAAAGAGAAATGGCATCCATGGAGGAAGAGCAGGTGTTGACAGATGGAAAGCCACACTACATATAAAATAAACCAGCTCTGTTATCTCCATATATTCCCCAAGTACCACACACTTTAATACAGATGATTATAAAATTATAACTATTTTTTAAATGCCAGTTATGTCCAAATGCAAGGGACATTGTCAAACTAAGTTTCCAGTGCCCCATAAATAAAATTCCAAAAAGCACACTGAATGAGCCAAAGTTGAAGAAATGCAAGCATAGAGGAAGAGGTTTCCACTGATCTTCCAAGAGGTTAATCCACTTGGTAGCTACTGTCAGGAAGGAATGACCAGTCTGCTGACTTATAATGCTTGTACTAGGCACAGGTATTATTATTATCATCACCATCATTATTACCATTACTATTACAATTATTATTTTATAGGTGAATTACAAATGCTAAGTAACTAGCCCACGGTCACACAAATGGAAAGAACTAAAGTTAACATCCTGGCTATATGAGGCCAGGGCCCCTGCTGCCTGCACTGTTAAAGATTTGGGAAACCTTTGCTGTTAAATCATAATTTTTTGATGAACTGGGGAAACGTGAGGTAGAAAAAAAATACAATATTCTATTGTATGACGTCTGGCCCCACTCCAAGGCCTCACTTATAGAATTCCATTCCATATAGAAATTTTATTTTGGAATTCTATCTGAGTACTAACAGGCAAACCTGTCCTCAAATCAGAAATGGGGAAGGAAGGGTCCTGAGAAACCTTGGTTGCCCAGGCAACTTATTATGACAATTCTAAGAATCTTTTCTAGACTTTTTTTTTTTCTAATTGCAGATCTTTGCAGGGGCTCAGGCCTTGATTGAACACTGCTTTTTCACTTCATTATCTCACATATGAAATCACTTCCTTTTCTTGTTCAGGATTAAGAAGGCAATTTGAAACTCTTCTTTTTGACTTTGAGAAACAACAATAATAAAAGAGAGAAACAAAGAAAAGAATTGTGATAGTCATTCAGTAGTTACATAAAAATAGAATTGAAGTTTAGTCTAAAAATGCAGAGAAAGTGAGTCACCTTAATAGAAACAAGGGTAATAGTCACCATATGATTAATTGTTTTGTTTTTAGCCCTCTAAAAACCCTTTGTCTTGTCTTCTCAAAAACCCTTTCCCCTTTCTTTTTTTCAAAACTCCTGGGAATTTTTTGCACATCTGCAAAACCAATGTCAGTTCCAGGTTCCTATTCTGGTGATGAACCAATCTGGCTTCCAGCCTCAGAAAAGGAAGCCAGTTCTCACCAGACAAACAAATGGAGGTGACCTAATACCTGAGGGAGGTGAGGGTGGGGCCCCTTATTGATAAATGGCAAAGTATTTAAGGCCTGTCTGGTCCTCAGACTAGTGACAAACTGAACCACACTAGGGCTTAGAGGCAGTTTATGGAGTCATGTAAAAACAGGTGAATTTTATTTTCAAAGTAAAGGGAGAGAATATGAGCTAGAGAGAATTATAAGATTAAGCTAAGGAGAATGGTTCCTTTTTTTCAAGTTTTTATTTAAATTCCAGTTAATTACCATATAATGTAATATTAGTTTCAGGTGTACAATATAGTGATTTAATGCTTCCATACATCACCCAGTGCTTATCACAACAAGTGTACTCCTTAATCCCCATCACCTATTTAACCCATCCATCCACCTGCTGCCCCTCCAGTCAGTTTGTTCTCTATAGTTAAGAGTCTGTTTTCTGGTTTGCCTCTCCTCCTCCCTCCCGCTCCCACTCTATGTTCATTGGTTTTGTAAGAATCAATCTTTTTTAACAGAATTTTTTTAGGGAAAAAATAAGCAAAATAGGAATAACATTTTCTATATATCTTTCTCTCTAATAATGATTTATGCCTTGAAACTAAGTCTGGCTTTAAAAAAATTAACAAAAACAGCATTTGATGCTATCAATACATAGAAGTAATGTTCTTGGTTTGTGATTTCTTTTTCCACTAATAAAAATACTTGAGCTTGTCAGGTTTTTGTTGACCTCTATTAAATTCAGGTAACTTGGAAGTGAACAAGACAGAAAATCTGTACTCTTTGGAAGGGGACAAAGTTATACTTTGGAATAAGAAATTTTAAAAGGTTAGGAGAGAATGCTCTTAGGACCATTTGGGGCAGAAACCAAAATCAGATTTTATTATCCCCACCAAGAACCATGAAGAAATACTGAGTTATTTGTGACTATTGGAGTGGTACTTTCTTTGAGGAAAAAGATTCCAAACAATTCCTGGAAACTCTACCTCTCTAAGAAGATGGCATTTTTGTGAATTGAGGGAAAAGGCGTGAGCAACATATGGAGTACATTTCCCCTTATAACACTGATCTGTTTAAAATTGAGGGAAAAACCTCTTGGCAAGGTGTACTGGCCAAGCCAATGGCAAAAGTCATTTCAGTTTATCCTGATCCCTTTCCATGGTCCACCTCCCAGCCTGCCGGACGTCCGGGCCCATGATTTATAAGCCCTGAATTGAAAAACAAGCTGCTGAAGATGCCTAGAGAACCCCGCTTTCCCTTGGCATGTGAAACACAGCACTGTCTTTTGCCCCATGTCTGCAGACATGATATAAGGGAAAGATCTAAAGATTTTCCAGAAACAAGGTAGATTTCAAAGAGCATCAGAAGTGACTATTTCTTGAAGGATTGCCTAGCCTAAGGAAGACCTCACAGAACTGGGAATCTGGCATGGGACCTTTCCAAAGGTAGAGTGACTGCCCAGCCCAGTTTGCCCTGGTCTCTCCTGGTTTTGGCACTAAAGGTCTGGTGTCCATAGGAACCTCTCAGTCCCAGGCAAACTGAGACCATCAGTCACCCCAGCAGGAGACTCTGGATGACTTTGTGTCTCAGATGTTGAGAAAGAAATTCATAGCAATACTGAGAACAACTTGTCCAACCTGAGCAAGGGAGGAAATAGAAATAAAAACTCTGATAATAGCTGTCAACATTTATAGAGTCCTTGTTTTGTGCTAGGCTTCTGCCATGTGCTTTGCAAATGTTATTTCAGTTAGTTCTGATTACATCCTTGAGAGTTACTTGTTACTATACCCATGTTGCAGATTAAGAAAACTGAGGAACAGAGAAATTCAATTAACTTGCCCAAGTTAACACAAACAGTAAGGATAGAGCCAGAATGAATATCATGAAGTACATTGAACTTAATAACCAAGAGTTATCCCTCCCACCTTCCAAGACTCAAAATCTCCTCACACCCACATGCAACCTGTTTAACCTTTGAGATGGAATTAGAACAGACACATTTTTTTTTTTTTTTTTTTTTTTGCTATCCCAGGAACTTGCTAAATGCCAGATGCTCCCTCAGGAACAGAATCCACAAGTTTTTATGGAAGAAAGTGGTAAACTCTTACAACAAGGTTACTTGGGTCCTGAATTAGTCAAGACCTCCAGTACCTTCTCTCTAAAGCATTCTTTCAGTCGTTGATCCTGGGCACTGGGCAACCTCTCTAAGAGCTAAGTACCCTGTCAGACAGCTGCCTGGGGGCCCTATTTAATCTCTCTTTCAAGGAGCAATAGTATTGTTTGAATTAAGTTGCCACTATAATCCCTTGGCTTACCTTTTAAGAGTATTACAGACTCTTGGAATAGATTTGTGGAGAAAATACAATTAAAAGAAATGTTAACAGTGTTCTATTCAAATACAGAGTGTGTAGTTCCACAGGAGGAGACAGCTTGCCCCAGACTGGCCACCAGAGCATTTGTCTTATGGAGAGAAGCCGTTTTACTTAACCTGGTTTCCTGTATAAAAACAGAATGCCAAGAGCCTGTGTCTTTGATAGGAGGGAGGAGAAAAGGCAGTCTGGACGTCTTTCCAGGTTAACACTTAGAATCCAGCAAATGGAAAACACATCCAATTGGGAGTCTAACCATAGACATGTTTGAATGACAAATTCAGACTTTCTCATTTTAAATGAGAGACCTTGACATATCTCTGTCTCATCCAGTCTAAAAACACATGCATTTATGACTAGTGGACTAGAGACCACCACCACACAATTGTGGCTGTAATACAAGTAGCTATATTCCTTTTTGTATCCAGACCATCTGTTTTTGACTTAGTGCTCTACTTGACTTCCTAAAACTTGACCCACCTCAACGTCATGACATTCTATTTTCCCCAAGAGTACCCTCTGCTGTGAAAGTAAAGCACAAGCATTAGGACCCGCTGGCTAAAAGGAAGCACTTTCTAAAGCCAATCTCATAAAGTTTCCAGGTTCTCAAGGAAACAAATGACTCATGGAGCTCTTGGTGTAGGTATCTAGTGCTTCCCAAAGTTTCCACAGACGTAATGATGAAATGGAATCTATCTGAGGAACTGACCTTTGTTCTGGGGCTATTACAACTTAAATACACTTCTGCATCCTACTGACCACCTGTGAGCAGCTCCCTTTATGTTTGTTGGCCATAGTCCCAGGGATCTATTTCCATCCATCTGTCCATCATTCATCTCTCCATCCATCTACCCATTCATTCATTCAACAAATATTTCAGGAATGATTTTAGGCTCTGGGAGTACAACAAAGAACCAGACAGACAAAGTTTGTTCTTTAAAGTAGCTCATAGTCTAGTAGAGAGACAATAAATAAGAAGAAAACAATTAAATAAGCAAAATATCTTCAGATAACAAGTGCCATAAAGAATAAATAGGTGAATGCTATAGAGAATTATGTGGGGGAGAAGGAGCCTCTTTACGTAGGGGATGCCCTTTAAGGCAGTGACATTTGGGTTCAGACCTGCATCATTTAAAATTTTGAAAGAAGAATATTCCAGGCCAAAGGAATTATAAATTCAAAGTTCTTGGGGACAGTAATAAGCTTGGTGAGTTACAGGAATAGCAAGAAAGTCGCTGTGGTTATAGGTAAATGAGCACAGTTGAGTAGGGTATAAGAAAGAGTTGGAGGTTCATATAGGGCTTTTTCAGCTAAGGGGAGTTGGTTTTTCATTCTAAGTGCATCAAAATGCCATTGGAAGGTTTGAGGGTAGACGAGTGATATTCTCTGACTTATCATTTTAATGAATCTATACAGCTGCCAAGTGGAGAATGAGTTGTCAGGTGGGATGGGGATGAGAGAATGGTCTCAGGCAGAACATTTAAGAGACTCTTAGAGTAAACAAATAAGAAATGATAGTGGTTTGGACTACTAGTAGAGACAGTGAGAGGTGAATATATTAGTGATGTATATAAAGATAGAGCTGACAGGTCTTACCATGGTTTAGATATGGGAGATGAGGCAAGAAGAGAATCAAGAATGACTCGGAAGTACTGAGATTATGCCATTGGGGAGGGGGTAATGCCATTTCATGGCTCTCCATGAAAAATTCTACACCAGGTAGAGATAATGAATCCTGTTAACTTTTCTCCACTTTATTCCATGTTTTCTTGAGACGCAAGAGGCTATTTATGCTTCCAGAACTTAGTATCTGTAATGAAAGACTTCCAGTGCAACCCTTTTTCTGCATGTGTTTCAGAACAAGCAAAAAGTTGTTGGGGCCAGGGATGCATAAATGGTCAGCAAAAAGAAAATTCTTTCTCTTAGGATCTGAAAAAAAATGAAGGAATAAACAAAGGCAGGCATTCTGATTTTGCAGCCTCCTTTGCTCCCTGAAAGGGGAAATTTGATTGAGTCATTAGTCAGTGGGAATGCAAAAAGTGGCACTGGGTGAGGATTTGAAATGTTTACTCTCTAGAACAATCTGCAAAGCCTAAGGGACTCCCAGAGATTGCTTCTCTGAACAGTGTCTTCTTTTTCCATATTTCATGTAGTCTAAGACAGAATATAAAAGGTCTTATGTATTCACTCTGGGGCACTTCTCAGATTGCCTTTATTAATATAATGACCCTTTACAGTAGTATAACCCCTTTCTTCTAAAGGCAGAAGAAATTGTATTCAGCAAACTCCTTACTATGTGGTACCCATTTGAATCTAAATTAAACCCTAGTGTGCCACCACTCAGTTTCCATACTCTGCCATACATAGGTTGGTGACTACAGGGCCAGAAGTAACCTGGTACAGAGTAGGGCGATAGTTCTGTTAGTAGACATAAACTGCAACCATTTGACACATGAACATATGCAAAAGACTTCTCTGAGAATTCCCAATTCTCATGTTGGTTGGGAGCACCCTGTTTATCTGAATTCCTTCAGCCAGCAAAAGTTCATCCATCAGACCAGCATCTTGAACAAGCACCCAGGGAGTTGCACTGGAAAAAATTACTTCTAAGACAAACATTCCATCAGAATGATTAGAACCAAAATGCAAAATCATTCACTCTATGAAGATAATACCTAGATTCATTGAATAATACTGACAGTAAAATTTTTCTATGCACACTCGAAAATGTGCCACAAAAAGAAAGCTTATTAAATAGAATTTAAATAAGCATACCTTTTCAACAATTTTGGAAAAAATAGAAACCCATATAGAAAAATGTAGTAGGTAGCCTTTCTGTCATATCAGACAATTCATGACTCCCCTCCTCAGAAGACTTCTTAATAGTGTAAGCCATAATTATAGTCAGTCCTCAGCATTGCTTTGCATGACATTTGAATTTAGGAAAAAGAGTATTTTGCTAACCCCTTAGTGCTGAGTGTTTGACCTTAAAGCTTGCTGTTGCTCCTTTTTTGTCTCAATCCTCGTGACTACAAATGCTATTAGTCATAAGATTGTTCAGTCACTTTTAAATTCCAGCCATGGTATTTGACTCTCTGGCCTAAATATAAAGGGAATTCAAACTCCTAATGATTTCTGAAAGGCCTAATTCTTTCATCTTTCCTACATACTTTGAATTTTCCCAGCTCCACGTGGAACCAGGACCTGTGTTAGCTTTTAGCAATGTATGCCCCTTAATCCTTCGCCAAGAAAAGAGACATTTCCTAGTGAAAAATGCAGAGGTTTGTGTGTGGACATCCCCGGAAATGAATCTCAGCATTGCTACTGATGAGTTAAGTTACTTTGGGAGAGTCGTCAAACCTCTACGTGGTGTAATAAATAGATCATATTTACATGAAGGGATATTATATCAATGATATATATTACATGTAAAATGCTTGGCACAAAGTAAGCATTCAGTATATAGAATATATTATTCATTATCACAACATCACTCCATTTATATAAAGGTAAGAGCTGACTGAACATGGTTTTCCATTTCAACCTATGCCTGGCAAGGCTTACTTTAGCCTTAAAATCTTTGATACTATGATTTTATTTTTCACGGCCACACACAGTCCTAACACATCCAATATGTTACCTGGAACAATCAATTTAAGAGAAATTCAAGCTATTTTTTTTCATGTTTATTTATTTTGAGAGAGAGAAAGAACATAAGCAGGGGAGGGTCAGAGAGGGAGAGAGAGAATCCCAAGCAGGCTCGACGCTGTCAGCACAAAGCGTGGTGCGGGGCTTGATCTCATGAACCGTGAGATCATGACCTGAGCTGAAATCAAGAGTCAGCCGCTTAACTGACTAGGCCACCCAGGTGCTCCAAGAAACTAGAGCTATTAATTGAGTTTAGTCTGGGGCGCCTGGGTGGCGCAGTCGGTTAAGCGTCCGACTTCAGCCAGGTCACGATCTCGCGGTCCGTGAGTTTGAGCCCCGCGTCAGGCTCTGGGCTGATGGCTCGGAGCCTGGAGCCTGTTTCCGATTCTGTGTCTCCCTCTCTCTCTGCCCCTCCCCCGTTCATGCTCTGTCTCTCTCTGTCCCAAAAATAAATAAAAAACGTTGAAAAAAAAATTTTTTTAAAAAAATTGAGTTTAGTCTGAAAATCTATCCCAGTACATCCATTGTAAGTGCAAAAATGCAAAAGGAATCATGAAGTCCAAAATCTTAGAGTTCAAAGTGTCATTAGAAATTAAATGCAGCAACATGGATGGAACTGGATGGAAGGTATTAAGCTGAGTGAAATAAGTCAGTCAGAGAAAGACAGATATCATGTTTTCACTCATATGTGGATCTTGAGAAACTTAACAGAAGACCACGGGGGAAGGGAAAGGGAAAAAAATAGTTACAAACAGAGAAGGAGGGAGGCAAACCATAAGAGACTCTAAAATACAGAGAACAAACTGAGGGTAGATGGGGGGGGTTGGGCGGAGGAGAAAATGGGGGATGGGCATTGAGGAGGACACTTGTTGGGATGAGCACTGGGTGTTGTGTATAAGCGATGAACCACGGAAATCTACCCCAAAAACCAAGAGCACACTTTACACACTATGTGTTAGCCAATTTGACAATAAATTATATTATATAAAAAAAGAAATCAAATGGTTCAACAACTACTATTTACAGATGTAGAAACTGAGGCCCCACTTAAATAAGTAACTTTAACAAGATCATACAACTTAGTGGTGAGCTAATATCAGAAGACCAAGTCGCAGTTAGCTTTGTAACTCAAAAACCTCTCCTAATCTTTTTTTTTTACCATTTTACTTAATTTATTTTTTTTATTTTACATCCAAGTTAGCTAGCATGTAATGCAACAATGATTTCAGGAGTGGATTCCTTAATGGCCCTTACCCATTTAGTCCATCCCTCCTCCCACAACCCCTCCAGTAACCCTCTGTTTGTTCTCCGTATTTAAGAGTCTCTTAGGTTTTCCCCTTCCCTGTTTTTATATTATTTTTGCTTCCTTCCCTTATGTTCATCTGTTTTGTATCTTAAAGTCCTCATATGAGTGAAGTCATGATATTTGTCTTTCTCTAATTTCGCTTAGCATAATACCCTCTAGTTCCATCCTACTCTTTTAAACTAATGGTAATGTACTCTGGAAAACAGTAGGGAGGTTAATTAAAAAGTTAAAAATAAAACTACCCTATAACCAAGAAATTGTACTACTAGGTATTTATCCAAAGGATACAAAAATTCAAAGGGGAACATGCACCCCAATGTTTATAGCAGCACTATCAACAATAGCCAAATTATGGAAAGAGCCCAAATGTCCATCAACTGATGGATGAAGAAGATGAAATGGAATATTACTCAGCTATTAAAAAGAATGAAATTTTGCCATTTGCAACAATGTGGTTGGACCTAGAGGGTATTATGCTAAGCAAAATATATCGGTTAGACAGAGACAAATACCATATGATTTCACTCATAGGTGTGATTTAAGAAACAAATCAGATGAACATAGGGGAAGGGAAAGAAAAATAAGATAACAGAGAGGAGAGCAAACCATAAGAGACTCTTAACTATAGAGAACAAGCTGAAGATTGCTGGAGGGTTGGGCTAAATGGGTGATTGGCATTAAGAAGGGCATTTATTGTGATGAGCACAGGGTGTTATATGTAAGTAATGAATCCCTGGGTTCTACTCCTGAAACCAATACTACACTATATGTTAACTAACTTGAATTTAAATAAAATATTGGGAAAAAAGTAAACTAGTGGTAATCTTTCAGAGAACTTGACTTTCCCAGTATTACAAACCAATAATAAATTTGGGGCTAGATCATCTGTTATCAGTGGGATTGCCCAATTCAGAGACTCTCCAAGGACTCACCTAGCTCTAAATATTTTATTTTTCATCTTCTTGTTATTCAAGGATACCCTTCACTACATGGACACATGTTGTTCATCAATCTCCAAAATATTTCTTCTCTTCTAGCCAGACCACTGTGTTTATGATCCTACAAATATTTATTCCATTGCCAAATCTTTCCCCATATGCACAATCTCCCCTTTCTTCTGTGTTTATACAACTCCTATTCACTCTACAAGACCCAATTTCCACCTCCTCCCCAATATCTTTCCTCATTTCTGTGGCTTTCATGAATCTTCCTCTCTTCCGAGCTCCTACAGTGTTCAAGGTGAGTCTGCACAACTGAGAACACACTTATCTGCTGTGTATGATGTTCTCCCTCATTGCTTCTTGTGCACATCTTATCTTCCCAATTATATTGACAGCCCCTTGAAGACCAGCACCATAGCTTAGACTTCTCTAAGTGCAGTGGGACAGAACACTGTGATGAATGCTCATCATAGGTACTCAGTTAATATTCAGTGGATTGGACAAGAGGGCAGAGAGAAGAACATTTTCTTGATTCTGTAACCACTCTTGATTAACTTCTGAAAATCCACAAAAGTGAATACAAAAACTTAAAACTGCTAAAGTTGATTGAGGTTTTGAAGTAATTACAATCAATGAGGGAGGACAGGGAAAGAAAGGAGATAGGCTACTTGTAATCCAATCCTACAATCTTTTCTTTGAAATGTAGAGAAAATCCCACTTGAGACTGCGCAGGAGATTTACAGTTGTATCTAAATGAGGTGTCTACTTCTGTATCATCAGTTTCTGGCAATAAGTCTTGTCTTTAGAAGTGTACTTTTTTGTCTGGGGTAAGAAAAAATTTATTGAATCCATGTGATGAAAGACGAATAATATAGAGCTCTATGAGCCAAAATTAGTAAAAAAAGAAAAAATTCATACTTATTCATACCAGAGTGCCACAGTTTCTTCATTATATAAGCATGAAGTAGCATCAGGCACATTTTAGGAAAAGGTTTCTTATTCCAGCTTCTTTTTATTTGGTATGTATTTATTTAGTGCCTGGTGATAATGATAATGATACTAATAGTAGAATATTAAGTATTAAATAAATATAATTAAAAATTAAGAGCCAAAGTGCAAGAGTCAAACAGTCTAAGTTTGAATTTGGTTCTGTAACTCAGTAACTGTGTGGGCATGTTACTTAACATTTCTCTGCTTAATTTTCCTCACCTATTAGGTGGGGATAATAATAGTGGTAGCTCAGAGATTTGCTGTAAGGATTAAAGTGAGATAATACATGAAAAAAAAACACTTGAGTAAGTGTATAATATATAGCAAGTACTCAGTAAATTTTATTGATTATTAGTGTTAAATACACTATCAGACACTGTGCTGAGCAGCTTCTGTATACTTTAGCAGATACAGAGTTTGTAAAAGTTTACAAGTGTGTTCATTGTTATATTTCAGACATCAAGAGGACTTCCTTGCTCATGGTAGGCACTGAGTAAATAATCCCTAAATGGATGAGTGGTTTCATTTACTCCTTATAACAGCCTTACAATGTGGTGGTCTCTCAAAATATAATATTGAGCAAGACAGAGTTCTAACCTTCAGGTCTTGTGCAGACAAAGGGGGGACATGCAAGGAAGGCAGAGAAGTCCACAGACAATCCCAATACAGTGTGATTGTTCTGATAAGGTAGTAGAGGGCATTTGGTTGAAGGTATAAGGAATACCACACTTAAACTCAAGGGAACATACAAGGTTTTCTGGAGGAAATGACATCAATACTGATGACTAAGAGTTAGTCTGATAAATTAGAAGTTCAGTAGTGCCCCCTTATCCAAGGCGGATACGTTCCAAGACCCTCAGTGGACACCTGAAACCGCAGATAGTCTTGAACCCATGTTCTCACTACACATACATATCTATGATAAAGTTTAATTAATACATTAGGCACAGCAAGAGATTAACAATAATAGCTAATCATAAAATAGAGCAATTATAACAATATACTAAAATCAAAATTACATGAATGTGGTGTCTCTCTCAAAATAGCATATTGTATTGTACTCACCCTTCTTCTTGTGATGATGTGAGATGATGGAATGCCTGCATGATAAAACGAAGGGAGGTGAGTGGTGCAGGTGTTGTGACGTAGGGTTAGGCTACTCTTGACCTTCTGACAATATACGTCAGGAGGATCATCTCCTTCTGTGCCACAGTTGACCTTGGGTAAACTGAGGCAAGTAAAACCACCGAGGGGAGGGAAACTACTGCAGCTGCGTATGGTATACCCAGAAGGTGAGAGTATGTTACTTTCTTTAACTGTATGTAGTTCAGTGTGGACAAAGTGATAAGGGAGAGAGTAGAAATGATGCTGCAGAGGCCAGCAGAGCTCTGAGCACAGTACCAGGGATGTGGACTTGGTTCTAATGGCAATGGGCCAGTTAAATGGGCTTCAGAATGGTCACCACTGATGGCTTCCTCCATCTCTCTGGGTTTTCAGAGTTCTAACAGTTGCTTTGAACTAGATTAATTGAGGTATTCCTTTACATATTTGCACATGTGTGAGTTCATATTGCTAGAATTATAATCATTTATGGTTTTCAGATCCAGGCCTGTATTTTACCATCTTTGTGACAGAGGTCTCTAAGACCAGCACTGTCTTGAGTCTTATGGAGGTTGGCAGTTCTTGATATATCAACAGTAGATCCAACTGTGTCACAGAACTTGTCACTTGGCTAACTCACTATTACCATGTTATGATTCAGTCAGTTGATCTTACTCTGCTAAAGTTACAGCAAAGGTGGCAAGCTAACTTATTGTTCGTGACTGGCCGAGCCTCAGAACGAGCATATTTTATATTATTTTGTAGTATTAAATGACAGGTGGAGAAATATCAGAGAAGACAGTGAGTGGCAAGATGTGGAACAAAAAAGCTCCAGAATCCTATATACTTTTCATTTAATGTATTCTTGATGCCAAGTTTTAATGGGCACGAATACTGTATTACTCTGGATGACTTCCTAAGTAGTCCTCCAGCCAACCTGAATTTCTCTTTATCAACATTCAAGTAGACAACATTACACAAGGAAAACAATGATATATAGATCTTCAGCGTGGGATTTCAAGGGAATTATATTCACCTCGAAGCAGCCTTTCATGTAAATGTATCATGGAAATTAGCATAAATATCTAAGAGAACCTAAATTAAAACAATCTTTTCCATCACCCTGAGGTATGTGTCAATTGGCTTATCACTGAAGAACGAGCTGCTTACTGGTTAGTGTCTCAGGGAAATTAAAGAACAGGTCATGTGTTCAAAATTGGAAACTAGTACTAGACTACGAGCTAAGAAAAGGTAAGCTTTGTTTCTGGAATTAAAATCCGGGTGGAGGGAACATCATTTAAGTCATGACCTTAGAAGGACAGTGAGGAGCTTCAGAGAAGAAAAACAAATGAGGGAAAAGACCTGCTGACGATTCTCTCCCCATTTCCCTCTCACTGCTTCATTTTGATTCCAGTGTGGGGAGAAGAATGACTGGTGGGAGACACAGGAAACAAAGGGCAGGAGAGGAGGAGTGGGGAACTGGAGGTAAAGAAAAGGATGACAAGATTAAAGGACTAGTGGAGAGCATTCTCTAAACCATCCATAATTTAAGGGGTAGTGCTGAAGATAGGGGAATGCAATCTGCCATCCCCCTTGCTCACCACCAACACCAAGCCAGGAGGCATGCCTATTGGTCAAAAGTCCAAATGTCACTCGGGGCATATGCACCCCAATGTTTATAGCAGTGCTATCAACAATAGCCAAAATTTGAAAACAGCCCACATGTCCACCGACGGATGAATGGATAAAGAAAATGTATATATATACAATGGAATATTATTCAGTGATCAAAAAGAATGAAATCTTGACATTTGCAATGTGGATGGAGCTAGAATGTATTATGTGAAGCGAAATAGTCAGAGAAAGATAAATACATGATTTCACACATAATGTGGAATTTAAGAAACAAAGCAGATGAACATAGGGAAAGGGAAGGAAAAATAAGATAAAAACAGAGAGGGAGGCAAACCATGAGAGATGATTAAATACAAAGAACAAATTGAGCATTGCTGGAGGGGAGGTGGGGGAGATGGGCTAAATGGGTGATGAGCATTAAGGAGGGCACTTGTTGGGATGAGTAATGGGTGTTATATGTAAGTGATGAATCACTGGGTTCTACTCCTGAAACCATTATTACTCTAGATGTTAACTGACTTGGGTTTAAATAAAAACTTTCTGGGGCGCCTGGGTGGCTCGGTCAGTTAAGTGTCCGACTTCAACTCAGCTCAGGATCTCGCGGTCTGTGAGTTCGAGCCCCGCGTCGGGCTCTGGGCTGATGGCTCAGAGCCTGAAGCCTGCTTCTGATTCTGTGTCTCCCTCTCTCTCTGCCCCTCCCCCGTTCATGCTCTGTCTCTCTCTGCCTCAAAAATAAATAAACGTTAAAAAAAATTTTTTTTAAATAATAAATAAAAAATAAATAAATAAATAAAAACTTTTTTTAACTGTCACTCAGGGACAAGTAGCGTGACCTGTGGGGTACAAGACAGGACAAAATGTGAAAAGTACCATGAGAAATGTCAGTTGATTGCTAAGCAGACCAGTCAGCCAGCCAGTGATTCCAGTGATTCCAGAGCACTTACTTTGTGCTCGGTTGCTACAAAAGCCACCAGGCCTGAGAGGGGCCTGAGGAGAGGAGCATGGTAGTGGCCACAGGGGGGGTGAAGGCAGTGGCTTAAACCTCAGGTAGATTGGGGCCCCTGGGTGGCTCAGTCGGTTGAGCGGCCGACTTCGGCTCAGGTCACGATCTCGCGGTCCATGAGTTCGAGCCCTGCGTCGGGCTCTGGGCTGATGGCTCAGAGCCTGGAGCCTGCTTCCGATTCTGTGTCTCCCTCTCTCTCTGCCCCTCCCCTGCTCATGCTGTGTCTCTCTCTGTCTCAAAAATTAATAAACATTTAAAAAAAAAATTAAAAAAAAAAACCTCAGGTAGATGTGTTGTTTGAAGCAGACAATAGAGTGTTGGCAACCTTGTAATAGAAAGAGTGGCTCAGATTCATACAATTTGATTCGATATCTGGAATATGATTAAATTCAGACTTCCCCTGTTGAATTAGCCATTAGATTTGACGAAGAACATTTTTCAAGACACATAGAAAATGATGTGAAATAAGGTTATACCTGCCAGAGAAGGGACAAGGGAAGGCCAGGCTATGCATGAAAAGACAAAAAAGCAGAAGAAAATATCCACCTTTAGTATAAAATCCCTGAGCACATTTCAGCAGACACTGGGTTCTTTAACTGAGGGAGGGGGTGTGGCTAACCTGATGTGCCTGTTGATGTTTAATTCAAAGTTCAGTAAAAGTTTAAAAGGAAATGAAGTGAAAATTGATCACTCAATATATTATAACTGGAGAAAGAGATCCACCCCGAAAATATTTCTGCCATGGAATTTTTTCAATGTCCTACTTTTGAGAATTCTTTCAATAATATAATTTTTTTAATTCCATACTACTGAAGCATTTGAAATAAATGAATTATCTTTTAAAGGGAACTCTATGTGTCATCACATTCTCAAAATGCTCATTTTGGACTTTAAAAGACCACAGGGAATATAATGTGGGGAATATAACCAGGTGGATAAAGATAGAGACAGACTCCTTTCCAGTGGACTAAAAGCTATTTAAAAAAACAAAAAAACAAAAAAACATTCATCTGTAGTATCAATAATGATGTTGCAAAAATATTTAGGTCATAATAAACTGAAAAATGGTTTATCGTAAGCAAAAACTTGTACCCTTTGACATTAGTGTATCATATAAGCAGAAGTAGGTACCCAAGAAGGCTTATATTAAGATATGTAAGTAATACCTTAATCAAATTTTTTTGAATAGAACTTAGAGGTTTTTACTTGAGAGATCCATAAGAGGATGACACACACTGGCCATTGTGAGTAAAAAGAATGGTAATTAAGAGGAAATAGCATTCTTTGTTGACAAAAGAACTACTTAGAATGTACTCAGAATTTTTTAACATTAAAAGTGATTAAAACTTTGAAATTATCTTGTTCCTGTCCTCACTTTATAGTTGTGAAAAGCAAGGCATTTCCACATTGTGATATCTAGCCGTAAATTGCTTGCCTGAGGTGGGAAGGGCTAAGACCCCGCCATTAATACATTGAGACTATCATCTCACCGTTTCCAAGAAAGCATGCAACATAAATTCCAATGTTCTTTTAGATTTTTATGACCTAATACATAAGATCTTACTGGAACTTCAGAAATGAGACATCTTAACACGTCAATATTTGTAGAACGAACCTTGCAAAATCAACAATGGAAATTCACAATGTTAAGGGATCATAGCAGATTATCTTACCTTGAGAAAAAGGCAGTAACCAATGTAAAAAAAAAAGTTATAGGTAGATGACATCTGGGACAGAACTCCTTTGTGTCCAGGAAGGAAGCCTGAGGTGTGTGTTTAACAGCTGTATTTGGAGGAATGGCTATGGGCGGAGTGGGGTGGGGGTTGGGAGAGAGGTGGTACTCTCCTCCCTAATGAGGAAAGAAGAGGAGGAAATGAATTTAAATTACAACCAAAGGAACTTAAGTTAGATGGAAAGATCTTATTGGCATTGACAGTTTTATGAACCCTGGAAAAGATTCCTAGGGAAGTTTTCAAATTCCCTGTCTGGATGTATTTAAGAGATGAGAGATACCTATCAGCCCAGGGTGGTTGAGGTAGAAACCTGCCTGGAATTCACTTTCAGCTGAATTCAGTAAGTCCAGATAAACTCCTGACAATGTTTAAGGGTTGATGGGAGGTGGGAGGGAGGGGAAAGTGGGTGATGGGCATTGAGGAGGGCACCTGTTGGGATAAGCACTGGGTGTTGTATGGAAACCAATTTGCCAATCAATTTCAATTTAAAAAAAAAAAAAGATGTCAAAGACAGTAAATGCTAGACAATGGTAAGAAATGTGGTTCCTTAGAAAACAAAAAACTCACCCAAAGTAATCATTTCCTCAGAAAATCAATTGGCGTATGATAGTTGGTTATAAGTGGAATGTAGAATTATAATACATTCTGGCTTTTGTTTTCTTTTTGATCTGGTTTCCAGGGAAGAGAAGGCTTATGAAATCTCTCTGGCAGTCCATGCCCTGCTTAATAGATTTTTATTTTTCTTCTTTACGCTGGTCACAACCAAATCTCTTAGAAGAAACTAGGCTTAAGTAGCAATACATGTGCCCTCAGAGTAAACACCTCTGCAGGAGAAAACCTTTCCCCACACTCCAAAAGAAAACTTCTTTGCCTCCTAACTGAAAGAAACAGATGATTCTGTTACAGATGAACAGATGATTCCATCACTACTGCCACCCTCTCCTTCCTTGCCCTCACGCGGACTCCAGCACTCTCTCGGCCATTTGCAGTACTTATTTCCAGCTCACGAACAGCAGTTGCACTCACAATTCATACCCAAATTCTCTAATTTGTTGTACTTCTCTGTTTATACAGCTGTGCATCTGTTTGCCCCATTGTGTTAACCACATCTATTGTCTGGTTTCTATTGTGAGCTCCTGGAGGCAAGGAATGAAGTCTGTTTAATTTGCTTCGCACAATGCTGCGTATACACACGCAGGTGGACACCGTGTGACTGTGCTTGACGGTGATGGCTCCTGGCATGACTAGACGCTCCAAAAAATAATAATATATTTAAAACTTCATGGATTAATCGAAGTCGGAGAGAGAGGACTCAATTCAAAGAGGCTGTGTAGAGTCACCTGGGTGTCTCAGTCAGCGAAGCTCTGACTTCAGCTCAGGTTGTGATCTCACGGTTTGTGAGTTCGAGGCTGGCATCAGACTCTGTGCAGACAGCTCAGAGCCTGGAGCCTGCTTTGGATTTTGTGTCTTCCTCTCTCTCTTCCTCTCTCTCTCTCTCAGAAATAAATACACATTAAAAAAATAAAAATAAAGTATATTCTGTTGCTTTGGGATGCAGAGTTCTAAATATATCTGTCCAGTCCATCTGACACAATGTATCATTCAGGGCCCTTGTTTCTTTATTGATCTTGTGTCTAGATGATCTATCCATTGCTGTAGATGGGATATTAAAGTCCCCTGCAATTACCACATTCTTATCAATAAGGTTGCTTATGTTTGTGATTGTTTTATATATTTGGGGGCTCCCATATTTGGCACATAGACATTTATAATTGTTAGCTCTTCCTGATGGATAGACCCTGTAATTATTATATAATGCCCTTCTTCATCTTCAGCCTTTAATTTAAAGTCTAGTTTGTCTGATATAAGTATGGCTACTCCAACTTTCTTTTGACTTCCAGTAGCATGATAGATAGTTCTCCATCCCCTCACTTTCAATCTGAAGGTGTCCTCAGGTCTAAAATGAGTCTCTTGTAGACAGCAAATAGATGGGTCTTGTTTTTTTATCATTCTGATACCCTATGTCTTTTGGTTGGAGCATTTAGTCCATTTATATTCAGTGTTATTATTGAAAGATATGGGTTTAGACAGCAAATAGATGGGTCCTGTTTTTTTATCATTCTGATACCCTATGTCTTTTGGTTGGAGCATTTAGTCCATTTATATTCAGTGTTATTATTGAAAGATATGGGTTTAGAGTCATTGTGATGTCTGTAGGTTTCATGCTTGTAGTGATGTCTCTGGTACTTTGTGGTCCTTGCAACATTTCACTCATAGAATCCTCCTTAGGATCTCTTGTAGGGCTGGTTTAGTGGTGATGAATTCCTTCGGTTTTTGTTTGTTTGGGAAAACTTCTAAAAATAAAAAAAAAATTCTGTGTCATCCCAATGTCCTCCCATATGCAGCACCCTAAAATCATAATGGGTGCCCGGAACCATTAGAAACTGAGCGGTGTGGACAAAGGTCCAGTCAACAACTGGAAAATCTGATAATTCACTGTCTGAAAGGCACAGAAAGCATGATAGCAATTATTTTGGAGATTGTCCTCCACTATGGCCTTCTTTTCTCTTGGTGTATAAGCCCAACTTTGCTGGGGTTCTCAACTCAGAGCATCATCTGTCAGTGCCCGCCGCCCCAGGAGGTTGTTATGTTTGACACTCCATGCAAGACTATCAAGTTCGTAGTGTCTTTGCCTTATTTCTTTGTTTACAGCCCAGAAAGAACCAAAGTCATATTCACCAGAATTAATAATTGTTCCTTCTTACCAATCCCTGCACAGCACCCCCAACCTTTTTTTAAATCAGTCTTCCTCACTGACCCAAGAGGACAGAGATGAGTCAATCCACGTTTCTTAGTATTGGGTTAAAATTTTCCAATGTCTAGGGGTGGCTCAGTCAGTTAAGTGTTCGACTTTGGCTCAGGTCTTTAACTCACGGTTTGTGGGTTCAAGCCCCGCATTGGGCTCTGTGCTGACAGCTCAGATTCTGAAGCCTGTTTCAGATTCTGTGTCTCCTTCTCTCTCTGTTCCTCCCTTGCTCACACTCTGTCTCTCTCTCTCAAAAATAAATACACATTAAAAAAATTTTTTTCCAATGTCTATTCATTCCTAAGAGTCTCAAAGTTACATCAAAGGACAAAATGATTGATGAAAATCCTTCCCTCAGGGGAAGCACAGGAAATGACATTTCATTTAATTCAACAAATATTTTCTAGGCACCAATTATTTTTAGACACACTTGTTGTGGGCTAGGGAGGGAGAAGAGAGCAAAACATTATCTTCAAAATGTGTGTGTATGTGTGTGTGTGTGTGTAATGAGTTCATTTAAAGTTTGAACAATCTTAAATATAAGAAGATTGCTTTAATATAGGCTCATGGTGAAGATTAAATGATGTAATATATAAGTAAAATATACTTAGCACAGAGCCTGACTCATAAGACATTGTCAATAATTAATAGCTATTACTATACTTAACTGAGTTATGGCTTACTTTAGAGCAAGTTTTTGAGAGCCTCCCCCCTTGGAAACCAAATTTGACCTTAGATTATGAACAATATAGTTTGGTTGTTATAGGGTTAAGGGAACCATCACATTCAAGTGCAAAAATAACCTATCATCTAGAACATTGAAGTAAGTAGCTTTCCACCAGAAATGGAGCTCAGCCATGTCCTGATGTCCTGAGAGAGTCTGGTTCTCATCCCGCTTTTCCTATGAAGGTTCTGGAGTGTTTCAGAACCTTGATCATATCCCAAACACACACAGCATGTATTTTTCCTTCCTGCTTCCTCCTACCATGATTTGGGTCATAGTTATTCCATAAGACAAGTGACTAAAAAGATACACTTGAGTTTTTTCGCATATACTTAAAAGGTACATCAAATGATTATTTTAAGGCATCATTTTAATTAGTTGGCTGCTACTGAATTGGTATCATCCATTAGTCTTACATAAGAATAAATCACCTTTTAACTGGAGGTAAAGCCAAGTCAAATTTTACTTACCCAAGGCATTAAAAAAACAAAAACAAAAACAAAAACAAAAAACTTGCCCAAAACAAATAGATTTGTAGGTCATCTTAGATGAGGTATATTTAATTTATCAATTACTCAATTAATTGCATAGATAAGTATATGAATGGATTATAATGCAAATGGAAATATGATTAAATCCAATGATGTCATAATAAAGTTAGCCCAAAGGAATCCATTTACTTTGCATTTTTTGGTTCAGTTTAAGTAGTGCTCCACAATGCCAAATATTTGAAGAGAGCTATAATCTCTGGGAAAAGATGAGGAACTTCTGGGAAATATTTGATATATTTCTATCTGTTGCAAAAGTATCAGCAAGATGCACCTAGAATGAAAATATCAGACTATTTTCTGTCAATTATCACCTCTTAAGTTGCACGATGAGGGCCTAATTTTAGGTTTCAACTCATGAAACTTCAGCTCTCCAGTTCTCTGAACTAAAGTCACTATTTCTCAAATTTTTCACACCTTAAAGTGTTAATTTCTCACTTCTACTTTCCTGATTCCAAACTAACGGAATCCAAAGATTTCAGATATACTTTAGCTGTTTAGATCTTTCCAGTCTTTTCCTCTACCAGATCATTTAGATTTAGCATTTTTGAACTGTGTGACATAATGTGTATCTTAAAATAAAGGAAAATTAATGTCTCTACAACCATAATGTACTTAAAAGAAGGCCAGTGATCCAGCAGGCCAGACCTTTAATACTGACTTAGAACAACCTCAAGGAGATTGTATTTTCTCTCTTCTAATTTATCAGGACTTTGTTGATAATTAAGAATTGATCCTGTTTTAGGGGCCCCTGGGTGGCTCCGTTGGTTAAATTTCTGACTCTTGATTTCAGCTTAGGCACAATTCCAGGGTCTTGGGATCAAGCCCTGAGTCAGGCTCAGTATGGAGCCTGCTTGGGGTTCTGTCTCTCCCTCTCTCTCTCTGCCCCTCCCCCACTCACGCCCTCTCTCTCTCTCAAAACAAAAAAAAACAAAAAAAAAAAAAAAAAAAGAATTGATCCTGTTTTAGTAGAAATAGAATTCTCAATCCTAGTTTTATCTTAAGTTTTTGTAAAAATCAACTGAAGGATAAAGTCGTTCTTTGGATGGGGAGAGAAAAGGAAATGGGTCCTTCAGTTCTCCAAACATTATTAATGAAACCAAATTAGAGGTACTACTCTGTGAGAAGATAAAACCTTTTCCAGAAACCTCAGATTGCCTCACCCAATTGTCTTTTTCAAAATCCCGCCATTTTTAAATAACTCAGATGCTCAATTTAATAGTATTATTAATCAATGAACATTTACCATGCTCCGTACAACTGCCTAAATGAGTAAAGTGGAATATTGTGTTGAAAAACTTGAAACTAAACCCCGGGATAATGTCAATGGGATAAGAATAGGTTGTTCCTTCATCTTGCTGATTCCTGATTCACCAATTTTGTTCCCCATTGTGTGAAAGAATAGATTCTGTCTTCTTCTTGCCTTTACTCATTTGTTACACAGTCATAAGGATTAAGTGAAACTGTACAGATAACACAATTAGCAAGACTAGCCCAAAGGACATGTTTAATAAACATGTATTTCCTTTCTCTTCAAGAATCATAAGAATGTGGCCAGCCTGCTTTGTGGAGGAAATTCAAAACTGGTGAGGACAGACTATGTTGAAACACTTCTCCAAACTTGCGCCTGAGTGTCTGAATGTTATATAATTTCTGAAATGGTATGGCATATCTATAAATAGCAATTCAGATTTTTCTCATGGATTTTATAGAAATGGATCTCACTACTATAGAGTCTTGTGATCATCCCTGGACATTGAGGCCCAACTGCTAAGGGCTTGCAATCCCCAGAGTGAGTGACAAGAGGAACAGCTTTAACTCCCATCCACCCAGCGGGGTAATTAGGACATGTCCTCATTCTAGAGGCTTGTGTTAAACCATCCTCAAAACAGAAATCCTGTTTTCAACACTTTCAGTGCCAAAAGGGGAGTCTTTTACTAATACTTGTTCCCTATCCAGTAAATAAATCACATGTTCTGCAGCAGGAAAAATACTGGTGGGAGGTGTGTATTTTTCATTTCAAAGCAAGGAGCTTGTTGAGTGGTGGTATACTTTTAAAAGCATCTGGTTTGACAGGGGAGCTCTCATCACACTCCTGAAATAATTTTACACTGTTATGATTTTGTTTGTGGTTTTTTTCTTTATTCAAAATTGGAGCAATGTACTTAACTTTAATCAGAACCATCAAAGCTTTAAAAAATGCCCATATAATTTAAAATTTCTGTGTTTTTTTTAAATGTCAAATGCTGTTTCTGTTGCACTGCTAAGCTATGTTTCAGAAGTACAGGGAGTATTTCCAGTGCATCCAATGTACGGAACACCTACCATGTGTCAGACCAGTTCTCATTGCAAGGGATGCTACAGTAAACAAATGAAACAAGTTCCCTGCTCTCAAGGAGGGGTGGGGGGAGAGGAAGCATTGGTGTGGAGGCAGATTATAAATGAATAAAATATATAATTAAGTCAGGAAGATATAGCTGCTACTGTGCAATTAAAGAGGATTAGATTAGGGATACATGAAGATGAGTGACTGACTTTGGACTGGATGGTCAAGAGAAACCTCTCTGAGGAAATGATATTCACACTGAGATTTAAATGGTGAAAACCTCAACCATGCACTATTCTTGGGAAGAGCATTCCAGACAGAACAGAAAAGGCCTGAAGGTGGGGATCAGCATGGTGTTTTCCACTGGGGGAAGGCCAGTGTGGCTGGAGAATAAAGGGCAAGGGGAAGAAGGGGTAGAATCGGGGGAGGTAGGGTAGGCAAAGTAGGAATCATATGGGGCACAGAAACCAAAGAACAAGGTTAGGTCTGTTCTAAGTACTATGAAGAGCTATCAAGTACAAGGGATGGGGGTGGGGGGGGTAAGCGGAAGCATACCACAATCTGATTCACTGTTTCAAAGTTCACCCAGCTGCTGTGCGGAGAGTGGGGCAAGAGTAGATACACTTTTTTAATGTTTATTTTTGAGAGAGACAGAGCTTGAGCGGGGGAGGGGCAGATGGAGAGGGAGACACAGAATTAAACAGGCTCCAGGCTCTGAGCTGTCAGCACAGAGCCCAACTGGAACTCACAAACTGCCAGATCGTGACCTGAGCCAAAGTCAGACGCTTAACCGACTAAGCCACCAGGTGCCCCAAAAGTAGATAGATTTTTAATGCAATTGGAACCATTGAAGAATTGTATGCAAGAAAATGGACTCATTTGTGTTTGCTTTTGTGTTTGAGATATCTCTAAGGTGTAAGGATTGGACAATGGTACAAAGGGAAATATAGAGGGAGCTAGAGTGGAAGAGATTTCAGTGAATTTGGAAAATGATGTGAATTTGGATATGGAGCTCAGATAGTGTCCTTGGATTATAAGAAAAGAAACAACACTTATTGAGAAACTATTATGCTTACTTTTATATATGTAATCTCTTTTAATTATCACTACCACCAATGGAATAGTTACTTATCCCCATTTTTCATATATGAAAATGGAAACTCAGAGAGATAAATAAAATTCCAAATATCCAGCAAAAGTAAATGGCAAATCCAGGATTCAAAGCTTGGTCTATGTGACTTAAAGCCCTGGTTTTTCCTATTATACTATGGTTTCCCTATGGAAACAGAATTAACAAATTATCTTTGAAATTGTATTCTAAATTTTAAATAACATTCTGTAATATAAAATACGTATATAGTTTATTTTATGGTACTGATTGACACTTAGCTTGTTTCTATTTTTACTCCTAAAAAATAAAACTGTGATAAATATTTTATATATTATTATACCTCATTTCTCATTACTTTGTCACCTGAATTCCTAGATTCTTAGCTGTATCAAAGAATATGATTTTTTTAATGTTTGTTTATTTATTTTTAGAGAGAGAGAGTGTGTATGGGGGAGGGGCAGAGAGAGAGAGAGAGAGAGAGAGAGAGAGAATCCCAAGCAGGCTCTGGGCTATCAGTGCAGATCCCAACACAGGACTCCATCTCATGAACCATGAGATCATGGAGCTAAAGAGTCAGACACTTAACCAACTGAGCCACTCAGGCACTCCAAATAATAGGATATTTTCAAAACCTTACTCTTGTAATATCAATTTATTTTCCGAAAGATTTGTGCCATCTGTACCCTCACTTAACCCAAACCAACATTAAATATAATTTTTTACCTTTGCCAATTTGATAACCAAACTTTTAACTCTATTGTTTAATTCACATTTCCTTTACTTACTAATGAGATTGAACATTTTTTGCATATTTTTTAGTCTTTTCATTTTTCTTTTGTGAATTTTATGTTCACTTAATCGCCCATTTTCCTACATGGTATTACTACATTTTTCTTGATGATTTTTAAAATTTTTTTTAATGTTTATTTTTGAGAGAGAGAGGCAGAGCGTGAGTGGAGGAGGGACAAAGAGAGAGGGAGACATAGACTCCAAAGCAGGCTCCAGGCTCTGAGCTGTCAGCACAGAGCCTGACGCAGGGTTTGAACCCTTGAACCATGAGATCACGAACTGAGCCAAAGTCGGCCACTTAACTGACTGAGCCACCCAGCCACCCCTTTCTTGGTGATTTGTAAGAGCTCTGTATATAAGACAACTATTAACATGGTCCTAAAAAAAAAAAAAAAGACTGTCTTTACCAATTTTTGCAAATAACTTTCCAGAAGGTATTTCACTTTCAAATTTTAAATTTTCATTGTAAAAACATCATACATTCAGGAGGGCATGCTCCACTCATCTGTTGCTGCATAACAAGCCACCTCATAATGTAGTGGCTTAAAACAACAAACATTTTATTTTATCACATAATTGTATGGGTCTGGGCTGGTTGCTTTTTCTGCTCTTACTCCTCACTTGCCTGGCAGATTGGCTGCTCTAAAGGACCCCAAAAGGCTTTACTCACATGTTTAGTGAGCTGGCAAGAATAGAAGAAAGTCTAAGCTCTGCCAACATTGCCACCTGGCCCACCAACATGTGTCTGCTCCTGCACAGTGGTCTCAGGGTAGTCTCACTTCTTACTTGGAGGCTCAGGACTCTAAAAGGCAGTATTTTAGAAACAAGGAAGCAACTTTGTGGCCTTTTATGACCCAAGCTCAGAAGTTACATAGTGACATCTCCACTGTGCACCATTGGTCAAAGCAGACACAAATCCTCCCAGATTAAATGGGAGGAAACACAGAAGAGGATCAAAGAACTTGTGGCCGAGTTTTCAATCCTCCATAGAGGCTGGAACTGTTCAAAGAATAAAGCAAACTCCGCTTTACCTTTTAATTTTGTTCATGATTTTTAATATGCAACTGGTTTTTCAGTATTTATATAACTTTATCTCTTTTTTTTTCTTTGTGAGTTCTGCATTGTTTTGTGAGGCATTTTTTAAAATTATTTTCAATGTGCCTGTCCACAAAATCAGGGACATTATCAAATAATATATTTGGAGGAATGATTTTAAGGTCTTTAGATACTTTGAGTATTATGTATTGTAGTCGAATTCACTTAATTTTTTAATCCTTTTCATCCTTAAATTTCCATCAGTGACACATTTGAAAGTTCATCTAAAAATGCAGGTTGAACCATACATTTAATTACATAATTGCTGTAGAGGCAAAAGAAAAAAAGAAAAAAAAGAGAAGTCTAACTAAATTGTTCTTGCTTAATACTTTGCCACATTTCTGGCTCAGTTTTTCAAAATGAACTAAAATACAATGATCTACTTTAGGCCTATGGAGCTAATCGTCCTTTTCAGGTCTTGCAATCATGTTTAAATATTGAATAATTTCATTCATTTTTATTTATTATTATTTTTTTAATGTATATTTATTTTTGAAAGAGAAAGAGAGTGCAAGCAGGGGAGAGGCAAAGAGAGAAGGAAACACAGAATCTGTAGCAGGCTCCAGGCTCTGAGCTGTCAGCACAGAGCCCCACATGGGACTCAAACTCACAAACCATGAGATCATGACCTGAGCCGAAGTCAGATGCTTAACCAACTGAGCCCCTAGGTCCCCCAGAATTTGATTCATTTTTAAATGGTAATTGTAGCACTCTTTCTTACAGTGTTTCAACTGGCAAAGAAAAAAGTGTCATCCCATAACAGCAACAAAAAACTAGTAAAGGACATTCTTCTGGCTAATAGGAAAGAACTCATATTAAACATATGTTGTAAACACTCAGTAAATGCTAAATGACAATACTCATCTCACGTTCTAAAAATGCCATTGAGGTCTTTTGGGCTATTTTCTCTGCTTCCAGTATTGCATTTCAAAAACTGATTTTGTCATCTCACTGGGTGCAGGGCTGTGAAAGCTGCAGAGAGAAATAAAACGAGTAAGATGTATGATACACATGTAACAGTGATCAGCATTTCTATCTCTTCTGTGTATCTGTCTCCTATTTTATTTTCACCATATCCTGGAAAAAAATGAATTTTGGAAGAAGACCTTGGAAGAAATCGTATTATCTAATACAGTTAACCACCATGAGGGGAGGGGGCTGTGTTTTTTTTTTTTTTTTTCAACATTTTGTTTCCAACACAAAGCACTGTGCCCTGCACATAGCAGTGCTCAATGAATATGTATTAAAGAATACTTTGGGCAAAGGTACAGAAGTGTGTATCAGCCTTTTCCTCCTACCCAATCTGATTGTGAAGAGTTTCATTTTCATGGAAGCTGCTGTTTGTGCAGAATCTCCCTCATATTTCTCTTTATTAACTGCCAATCACACCATACAAGGAATGAACTAGAAAAGTCAAGCCCTTGAGTCCATTTACCATCATTGAACTTTATTATTAGAGATAATTTGAGATCCCATGGCCTTCTAGAGACAAAGCATTCTCAAATCACATATGGCTAACCCAGACTTTATTTATGTCTGAATATCCACCCGTTGAACCAAAGTTCAGAATGTTGCTATATCCAGCCATCAGGCCTGTGCGCATACATCAGAGCCCAAGCCTTGTGTTTTGGGGACACATGTTTTATAGACATTCAACAGCTAGAAGACATTCAGGTACTTCTTCACTTCATGTTAAATAGAGAATACAGAAAAACTCTAGACCTATATCCTTCACTAGCCACATTCAAGTACACATTCAAGTACACATTCAAATAATATTAAAGTGAAATAAAACTAAACATTCGGTTCCTCAATCATACTAGCCACCTTTCAAGAACTCAGCAGCCGTATGTGCCTAGTGGCTACCGTCTTGAGTAGTGAAGTATGTAACATTTCCATGATCACAGAAAGTTTTACTGAATATTACTACTCCAGAATATATCATTTATATCACATTGCAGAAATTTTGAACTGGATACCCAGTTCTGCACTTATTTCTTGACCAACCAATCTTATTATTGATCTAAATGTCTGAAGTTGCTCCTGTTTAAATCTTATTTGAGCAACAAGTGTAGAGAATATTTCCTAACCAAGTCCTTATGAAATATACCAAAATAAAATAAAGAGTACCTATTATCCAAAACACAGAGTTAAATATCTGAAAATTGATTTTAAGTGGAGAGAAGTCCCACGTGATTTGAAAAGTTGAAATTACAGATGATTTCTAAAGTATATCCAGCTAATTAAATTACAGCAAAAGGTCAAATGGAAACCCAAAAGTGTTGCCAAACTCTATCAGATCTGACTTGATAAATAACAAAGAATAATTTCTAACTCAAATACTGTTCTATGCAAATTAGATAGAAATGTGTTGCTGGAAAAGTTTAATTTTCTTAAGTAAATCTAACTTTTCTCCCTCAGGCATTACTTCCTCATAAATTTTCTTCCTCTATAGCAAATGCCATATCCTTTCTAAATTATCTCAAATGTGTATCAATGGGAATTAAATTAATGAGAACTTAACACATAATATAACCATGAAAAGCAATAAAAATGTACAATAGATTGCTTATCTGGACAAAAATTCTATATACTGTATGTGTTAAAATAAATAAGTGCATATTTGCATACACAGAAACACAAAAAATTATTCTCTTCTAGTCTGTATACAAGGATCCTTAATATCTCCTAACAGTTCACTTACATTCTGGTAAATAATAGCAATTTTTTATTGAAGTGTGTATTTATACATTCCTATTATATAGTTTCACCTTTGATCCCAAAACAATATACTTTGATAATGATTCAGCTTCTTGTTGTCTCCCATTTGAGTAAAAGCATCCTCTTTTCTCTACCTCAGAAGCTGTTCAGGAAGTGAAGCAGCATCTAGTAAAGAGACAGAAATCAGCCCCAGGAGTGCCACAGGAAGGAACAAGCAAGGACACTGGTTCTCGGTTCCTCAGGCCGGCCAAGTCTCAATGTAAGTGTGAGAAGCAATGGAGGGCAGTGCAGTGGCCCATCGCTGGGTGGTCCATGGGCCAAGTGCAGACGGAAGGATGTTGCTGTCTGGGAGCACAGGGGCGGTTGGCAGAACTGGGGTGTATCCGGCCTGCCTGCAGGTCCTGTGTCCCATCCCCGTCTTCACTGTTGCAAGAGCCTTGAGACCACGGCTACTAATGCCAGCCTTTAAAATCCCCCAGGGTAAAATACATGTGCAGAGTCTGATTCTAGCTGATTTTTAAGCCCAGGCATGTTGAATACAGTCTTAAAATAATTATTTCCATAGGACCTGACTGGGTATCCAAGTGTTCACCAGATGCTAGCAGCTAGATTTTGCAGAGGAAAATTGCTAACTTAAGCTTCTTTTCATGATTCAGCAGAGGGTTTTAAGTAATAAAAGATCTGGAGATTTGTAAAATAAATAATTCCAGTGCAAATGGGAAAATTAAAATAATCTTATCATCTCCCATCATGTCTGTATGTGCTTTCCTACCATTATCGAATTACTCTTAATTGGGCCAAGTTTGTTTTTGTGTTTTTTTTTTTTCTGGCTGATACTTTATAGTTTTAAGTTATGAGCTGTAATGAAGAAATGATTCCTTTCAGATGACTGAAGTGACATATACTAAATTTTCCTAACAACAATCTAGGATCTATGAAACAGAGCATGATATATCAAGTACAGTTTTATTCATATTCAGTATTGATATATCCACAATTTAAAAACAACAGCATGCCAGTATTTCTTATCCCTTAATTCATCTCTTAGTAGAAGCAATTAAAATATAAAGCACATCATTAACTTTTGAACTTCAGTTGGAAAGAAAAATACCATTCATTTCTGAAGAGTAGACATTATCTCATAGTATCCCCAGCCATCCTATGCTTATTACCATTGCCTGGTCTTAAGTGTGACTTTTGGACACCCAACGCATTATTTCCTAATATTCAATGGTACAATGACTTTTCATAGTCTATTTAATTTTATTTAGTCATTTAAAGAGTAAATAGTTGAGATTCCTCAGATTCTTACATTGTGCTCAAGGTGTACTTGAACAAAAAGAAAAAGCACAGCATCTGGCCTTAATGCCACATGACCACATCCTGTCTAGAATGAATTCATTCAGAATTTTTGAAGAAATGCAAGTACGTTAATGATTTTCCTTAGGTATCATATTTTTACTACAGGTACCTTTAATTATTTTGGCTGGATTCCATCAAAGCCAGATGTTAATCAAATGAAATATTTATAATGCAAAACCATTGAATAAAAAATATATGTTCGTTTAAGCAACAGCTTATAGGACTGAAACCAATCGTGTATGTTGGAAAAGCTGATGAAGGAGGTATGACTCTGTTACATTCATAATGTCAGGGTAAGGCTCTGAACTCAATTCAGAGAAATTTTATAATTGTTGCAATCAACTACAGGCTCAGCTTCTGGATTTCTTGTAACAAAATCTTGCTGCCAAGGACATTGATGGGCTCACCCAGTAAAAAATTACAATAATAATGTTAAACTAAATCATAAAAATGCAGGAGGTGGTTATTATAGGGCAGAGGAGAGGAATTGCTTATAAAGTTATAGTGGAAATATCAAAAATACACTTTATTGAACTTTTTAAAAATTAAGCTTTGTTTTTAAACTAGGGTGCAAAAGCAATAAAATGTAAAGGTTACGCAAAAAATGATTTCATTCAATCGTCAACAGCAATGATTCAGCAAATGAAAATAGAAATTACATTTATTCAGCACAGTCATCAAGTCAGCAGACTTGAAGCTTATATATGATAGTTTTCTAATAAAAATAACCAGTTGAAACTCATTTTTAAGAAGGAATTTTGACAGAAAAAAGAATAAAGAACTTTCTGAATGTGTCTCTTCTTAGTGAAAATGAACTTGGTTTGTGCCTAATTTCACATAGTGTAAAGCTCTAAATATTTTGTGTGGTTTTAAAGTTCTATGAAGAAATTCATTTGAAAGGAATGTAGAAAATAACCAAAAAAGTGTAAATATGAAAACCACGATTGACTTACAGTTAGAAAAATGGAAATAGTGAGAGCTAATCTGCTGTGTGCCCTTCAAAGGTAAAGAATGTCACTTTTAAAAATATTTTTGTGTCTGTTTTTTTTTAATTTGTTTAAGTTTGCTTATTTGGAGAGAGACAGAGAGAGCACGAGCAGGGGAGGGGCAGAGAGAGAAAGAGAGAGAGTCCCAAGCAGGCTCTGCAGGGTCAGCTCAGAGCCCAGTAGAAACTGTGAGATTATGACCTGAGCCAAAATCACGTTGGACGCCTAACCGACTAAGCCATCCAGGCGTCCCTTAAAATTATTTTAAAGTAATCAGGATTTATCCTTCAGATCATCTTTTTACTTTCTGAAAATACAGATTACTGAATCATATGTCATAGACATTTTGGTAGGTAATTTCCATACTTTCTTCAATTTAAATAATAAATATCTCTAAGTGACAATTATCATAGAAATAAACTCCTTTCACTCATTGAAATACCTGATGTGCCTTACACACAGCAAGCACTTTAATAGTATGAAGTGAACTGAATTAGTCACACTTTTGTTTAGAGATTAATGTGTCTCTTGGATTCACACTAGCAAGGTGTCTCACACATGGGAATTAATGAGCTACATCTGTAACCAAAAATATCCATGGAAAACGTGCTGAATTGATCCATATCTGGTTTATTAATCAGGCCCACTACAGAAAGGCTTTCTTGTGGTTGTACTATATTTGGGAGATAAATCGAGTGGGGAAACCACAGTTCAATTTAGAAGTTGTTTGAAACATTGAAGAATGTGGGGGTTTATGTTATATGACAGCAATAAAGTCCAATCCTTAACGGTCGTAATTCTGATTTATAAGTATATAAATATCCTGTATGTTTAATTTTAACTTCAGAGCATTATAACAGTGGTCAATAAGACCCTATTTAATATGGATTTACTTCTTACTGACACCCTCTTCCTTATTTTTTTTTTTTAATAAAAAGGTTTGGGGTTTGTTTTGTTTTGTTTTGTTTCTTAAAGTTAGCTTGGTACAAACAGCCTTTAGTTGAAGCAGATGGCTGGAAGTCGGAAGCCCCAGATTCTATCCTTGATTCTCCTACCAACTGGGAATGTGGCCTTGGGCAAGTCATGAGAGTAAATCTACAATAATAGGAGTAATAATGCCTTACATATGTATGGTGCTTTATGATCTAACAGAGCACTTTCACATACAATATCTTATTTAATCTCCACCCAGCCTCCTATGAGGAGTATGGCAATTATTAACAACCTCCATTACAGAAAGTAGAAATTTGAGACCCAGAGACACTAAATCACTTGTTCACAGTCACTTCAATATCCAATGTCACAGCCAGGAACAGGCACACATGATTCCAAGCTGGTCCTTGTCTTTTTACCTCTGCACCACACTGCCGCCCTCTGGTGCCTCCAAAGCTGAAATTACAAGAGCAGCACTGCCCACTATGGTAGCCATGAGCCACATGTGGTGATTGAGTGCTTGAAATGTGGCTAATCCCAGTTGGGATGTATTATGAGTGTAAGATACATGTGGGATTTCTAAAACTTTGAATGAAAAAAGAAAAAAAGAATGGAAAATCTCAATACTTTTTATATTGAGTACACATTAAAATGATAATATTTGGGATATCTTGAGTTAAATAAAACATTAAATTAATCTCACCTGTTTCTTTTAAAATTTTTTAATGTGGCTACTAGAAAATGTGAAGTAATACATGTTTCTCATTGTTTCTGATGTTTGAATGGCTCGCATTGTTTCTGTTGGACAGAGCTGGACTAGAGAATTCCATTGTTCAGAGTTTTCACAGTACTAGGCTTGTTTTTGCACCTGTCTTGTTGTGGTTGAGACAAATTTCCAAATATTCTGTCAGACTTAGAGCAATGCAGATTCACTTCAATAATTTGGTCATTTTCATATATCTTCCACATACAGGGGAAAATCCAGACTTCATTAGTTGATGCCTCAAATTGCTCATTCATTGAAAAGGGTCATGTTAGACTTGCTGGATGCTTGAAAGGCTTGGAGTAAAAGTACCATGGAAAGAACTATAAATTATATTTATGACTCTGTAACACACTTTATTTTAAAATATGTTCCCATTAAACATTATGAGTGAATGAGACATTGGAGTATTAGGTGATATAGGCAATGTAAAATAGTAATTATATATAAATTTAGCATAAAATACAGTATATTTTATTCCCCCTACCAACTCTTTAAGACATTTTATATATAATCCCTAAAGAAGTAGCTTATTCCCATTTTGAAAAATCCAACAGAAAGTCCTCAGGAAAAAACGGGTTCTTATTAGGGAGAAAAGTATATATTACAGTAAAAAATAGCCCAAATCACTGAAAGTTAACATCTACTTGGCATTGATTATGTGCACTCAGCACAATGCTGAGAGTTAAACCAAGATTATCTCATTTGGGGATTTGAAAATTAGCAAAAGGGAGCAGAAGCTAAACTCTTAACCATTGCTGCCTTTTACTGCAATGCTATTTGAAATCACAATGCAACCTATCACAAAAGTATTAAAATATTTGGAATTGATTCCATTTAATTCATTTCAACCCCACAAATGTTTATCCAGCAAACACAATGGATCAGGAACAGTTTTAGACATTGAAGGAGTATGGGATAATAAGACCAGAGCTCTGCCCTCAAAGAGTACACAAGTTGGTAGGCTTGTGAACATGTTTTTGAAAAATACATACTTATAAATAAGATGATATGAAGGAGGAGTTACTGTTCACTTTCTAAAGGCAGCAATAAAATTGTTACCTTACTTATGTTACAATATGTTCCTATATATTGTAACAGAAATGTTTATGGCTCTGCTGGCAGGTATTGAAGCTTGTCTGTTGTTTATAATGCAAAGGTTTCATGTTAGAAACAAAAAACAGGGGCTCCTGAATGGCTCAGTCAGTTAACGAATTCATGAGTTCATGAGTTCATGCAGAGTCAGGCTCCACGATGGCAATGAGGAGTCTGCTTGGGATTCTCTTTCTCTCCCTCTCTCTCTCTGCCCCTCCCTCACCTGCACTCACTCTCTTGTGCTCTCTCTCTCAAAATACATACATGCACACATACAAACATACATACATACATACATACATACATACATAAACTTTAAAAACAAAACAAAAAATAACAAAACCCTCCAAAACAATGTGATATGAATTTCAGAGGTATGCTTTCTTCTATATATTATACCCATTTAGAGGAAAGTGGGTTGAAACTACCTTAAATGCATTCTAGAAAAAGGAGGATGAAAACAAACAGAAAGGGATTGAAATCAAAATGGCACTGAAAATGACAAAACTGAAAACTAAAGAATTTTATAACTTTTAATACAATGATAGTAATATGTTACCTTTGAGGGTAGAGATTAAAAATTGTGTAACTTAGCTAATTATATATTAATTTTTAAAAGAAGGTTTCAAAATATAATGTAGAACTTGTTGCCAATTTCTTAATGTTCTTGCTTATCTACAAGAAAAGAAAAAGAAAAAAGAAATAGCCAACTGTGTGTGGCAGAATTTTAGGTGTCTCTATGTCTTTATTTACACTTTTCTGTAATAATTCCAGAATAAACACGCATTGCTTTTATAATAAGTAAAAAGAAAAACTTTTGTAATCCACTCCAAATTGACTGCAATCAAGACAGGCAAAAATCATATCAGAGGAGTGAAATGCAAATTTTCTTCTCAATCACAAAATTTCAAAATAATAACACATTTCATAGGTTCTCCTTTCAGGGATTATTGCACTTCCTTTGATTCAAGGTAAAGCAAACTGTGGACTATTCAAGTTCTCTAGACAAGAAAGGTGAAAACTGAGTTAGGTTTTCTCGATTTTCTTGAGAAAGTGGTTTAGCCTCCACTGTGAACGCAACTGTAAAGATCAAGGTTATAAAATGAACTCTAAATTGTTATTGCAGCAATCAGAAAAGCAGAGCATCATATAAGATGCACCTCTTCCACCTTGAAACAAATTGGCCATCCATCATTTTCAGTGGCATCTGCTTCAAACTGGCCTTTAGTTCTTAGCCTGGAGATGTATAAAACGCCATATGGGAATATATCGTATAATCACCTCTTTGAGCTGGATAAGGTCTTAGTGATCCTAAAAAGGGAAATATAGAGCTATTCTAAGCATCCCAATTAAAAATTCGGGGAGAAATATTTGGTTTGATAACTTCTTTCATGGAAACAACATGAAAACTTTACTACAAAGAAAACTCAGAAATGTGCTTTGTGTGCCATTTAATCATTAAATCATAAATCCACAGACCATTAGAGCTGAAAGGAGACTTCTAGATTATCTCATCCAATACCAATATTTTGTAGATGAGAAAACTAAGGAGCAGAAAAATTAATTTCTCAGGAAAAAAGATGAAATCACTGAAAAATATCACAAAGAATCCAAGAATTTCTGGAAGCTTACCTAGGAACAGCTAGGTATTCCAAATCCTACGAGAACTTTAAAACGTGAGTTTTTGGTTTGGTGGTGGGTACTCGTATACAAGGAAGGAGAGATACTAGTATCGACTAATATCCATATAATATGTGAAAAGCACATTCATAGTGAATGCTTATACAGCAAAAATAAAAAATATAACAAAGCCAATGATAGCAGACCAGATCATTCACTCGTTACTTAGCTTCCTTTCTTCAGTGAGTCAAATAATTGAAATGAGCTTTTCTTTGCCGCTTTTCTGACACAAATAGTCTATTATCATGAGAAACTGGCTACTTCCACAGTTTCTGATAGACCAGAAAGTAATGCGACATTCAATCCTTGAGTTAAAAAAGACAGGCTGTCAAAAGCCTCCTGATTTTATGCATTTATGAAAAATATGCTTATAATAAAATTGTATTATTAAAAACATATTCCTCTCATCTTCAAATTATATACTTACTATACGTTATATACATTCTGGAACAAGTAAATATCAAGGCTCTTTTTCCAAGTTCAATATCTGGCCAAGAAATAGAAATAGTAACCCTTGATTTTAAGGAAAATAGAACAGTGCATGTGTTTCTATTGTCATCTATAAAATAGGAATAGGAGTAGATTCTCATAAAATTGTTTGATGATTAAATTAATAGTATATGTAAAATGTTTAGTGCAGTACTTGGTACACAGTTAATATTCAGTAAATGTCAGCTATTGCTAATAGTAGTAATATTATTATTATTTCTGACATGACAATTCCTCCACATACATACTTCCCTCAATCAGACCAATCTCTTGTGATTCCCCACAGTTTCATGGCCCCATGCCCTTGCTTATGCTGATCTCTCTTTTTGAATGTCCTTTCCTTGCTTCTCCTGCTGAACTCCAACCCATCACCCAAAGTTTAGCTCTGGAGGCTCCTCCTCTTAGGCATCTTCCCTAATCGCTTCACCTGTGTTAGTTGCACTCTTCTGTTACCCAGGGTACCCTGCACATATGCTTCTCCTGGCCATTGAGAATGTGGCTTTTTTTTTACTTGATCCTCCCTCACTTCCAACACACACACACACACACACACACACACACACACATGCACGCACGCACACATACGCACACACTGACACATAGAACTGAAAATGCGTCACACTCCATTTTTTTTTTTTATCCCTGTAGACATGTCAATTGAATGAACCCACTCCTGTATAAAAAGATAAGTTATTTTTCCTTCATGAGTAGGGATTGGTCTAGAATGTGTACCTAGTGACCTTAGTTTTGAGGGGAAAATTGGGTAAGGGTGGGAATAGCTGGGAGATGGACCTTGGAAACCCTGGGACCTGGGTCTGCCACAAACCTAACCCTGTGGTCTTCAGCTCATGTAACTTCTCTGGACTCAGTTACCTTCTCGGCAAAATGAACAGGCTGTGCAAAATATTCTCTGAGGATCCGCCCAATGCCAACATTTATATGATGCTAAACATTGGTTCATCTCAGTGGTTCTCAAGCTTTAGCAGATATCAGAATCATCAGGAGGGGCTTGTTAAAACACAGATTCCTGGTCAGCAGGTCTGAGATGGGGTACTAGTTATTTGCATTTTAACAAGTTCCCAGTTGATGCTGAAGCTGCAGGTGGAAGGACAACATTTTGAGAACCACTAATTAAGCTTCTAATCTTGTGACACTGTCCCATAGTCACCTTGGTGACAGCACTCCTGATAATGCAAATTCACAGTAGGATGGAGGCAAGTGAACCCAGGCTTCTGTGAGGCTACCATCAGGAGGACTGAGAGCCTGTGAGTGAGTCCTGGGAGAGGACTCAGAAGGCAAACGTTGCTAACCGTAACAGTTTTGTTTAAGGCCCATCTTGTGGGGAAGAGGCAGCCTGAGTTCACAGTGCTGCATGCGAGGCACAGAAAATAGATTGTGGGTTTTGACCCATCCACTGAATCCTGCTGCTGCTCAAGTCACAATGGATTACAATTGCCATCTAGTGATGGTTTTGAATTACTGCATCTAGAAACAACAATGAAATGCTGCTTTCATTTGGACACTGCTTTTTTGTTATGAAACTATATTCAAGATGAGAACCCCTAAGAATAAGCTCTAATGTACTCTGGCATCATTTACATTTATATCTAGATACTATGCGAATAAACATGTATATAGCACTTACTGTGTACTAAGCACTGCTCTAATACTTTATATATGTTGTTACACACAGCAACCCAATGAGACAGATACAATTATTATCCCCATTTTTCCAGAAAGGAAATATAACTACAATGTACAAAAAAATTAAGAAACTTGCCTGAAGCTGCCCAACCAGTAACGTGTACAGCTGGAATTGAACCTAGACAGCTCCTGGAGAGAGATTACTCTAGCCAGCCTCTCTTATGTTGGCAGTTTAAAATAGTTACCAAAACAATTGTTACCTGTAAATAGTTATCAGGCCCAAGTCAATTATCTGGGGAAAAAACTCATAAAATACATACTGAAGCAATGAGTTTTTTCTGATTCTTCCAAATGAAATCAACTGATGTAAATAAAGAAATGCTTCTACCCACCCAAAGACATTGTCATGCAACAAAAAGAGCAACAATTTAGAATCAACTTCCAACTTGTTATGCAGTCTTGGACAACTTGCTCAACCTCTCTGGGCTCCACTTTCTTCATCTATAAAGTACAAAAAAAAATGTAGTTTACATTCTTTGGGGATTCTTTAAAATCAGATTGGATTTTAGAGTTAAGAGTTATCCAGTGTGTGTGATCACAAGAGGAAATGTGGAAGCAATGGGCAGTGACCAGTTTGGTTTTTCTTAAATGGTCCTACATGTGGGAAAGGAGCCAGGACAGAAGATTTGATCTTCTGATCTACTGTCCGGCAGTGCTAGCAGTAAATAATAACACTCATGGCATTTGCAGTGAAGTAGATCAATGCTTCACTTCTCTTCCCGGATGCACTTGCCTGTGTGCCCGAACTCTGCATCCCTGCCTGTTCCAGCCTCCCGAGTCCTCACCAAAGGGCAGGAAACTCACATCTTTGCTGGTGGATTGAAGTTCAACCCCCTTCACTTCAAATTCTGTGATCAGAGATTTGCTTGGATTTAAAAACCTGGTCCCTGCTAATCCTTTTAGCTTCTTATCTAACACTTCCATTACTAAACCATTTCTTACCTCAATAGGCCAAACAGTACAGAATGGTTACCAAAACAAAGTACTAACGGTTTCTTTGTATTGTGTATGTATAATATGCTAAGATATGCTGACATAAAGATTCTTGATCATGAAGGAAAATAAACATGTAGACAGAGCTCAAGGAATAAAGGGTAATAATTAAAATATAGTGAAGTAAAATATCACTATCTCACTGTAATAGATTTTTATCTCATTCCAAGTACAGTAAAACTTGGATTGTGGGTAACTTGTTCTGCGAGTGAGTGTTCTGCAAGACAAGCAAACACTTCGAATAAATTTTAACTTGATAAATGAGCAATGTCTTGCAACACAAGTAGTATGTGATGCTGAACACCACATGATCACAACTGAGCCAATGGTTCTCTCTCTCTCTCTCTCTCTCTCTCTGTCTCTCTCACTGCGGGATTGTGGGTGATTGTTTCCTATGTTCGGATGCTTGGTCTCAGGCCATGGTATTTGGCAGAAATCAGTGATTTTTCAGGAAGTTAGAAAATACCCACAACTAGCACTAGTGTATTTTTCATTGCTTCAAAGCACCTATGGACAGTCCTTTGCTTTTCCATTCAAGGGTAAGCTTAGGAATGCTTGCTTCATTCTAGGTCAGGCTGCCTGCAGATAGAGACCCTTTCCTCTGCTGCCTTATTGTCAGTTACATTAAATACAGTATATGATAACAGTTGTTAATACTGTAGTCAACATCCGTGTGAGCATATACAATGGCCCCCATGCAGAAAAAGACTCCTTTGAGCCAATAAATAACAGTGAGTCTGTTAGTGATAGTGAAAGTCATCCAACACAATAATCCTCCTCTCTCGTCTCCCTCACACCAGCCATGAAGGTTTTCAAAAGTAAGTGCAGATTAATTTATTTTTGCTTATATTTTGTATTTTCTTCATTATTTCTATTATATTACAGTATTGTAATCATTTTTATATTAATATTTTTGAGCTGTGGAACAAATCATCTGAGTTTTCATTATTTTTTATGGGGAAATTCGCCTTGATACACAAGTGCTTTGGATTACTAGCATATTTCCGGAACGAATTATGCTTGCAAACCAAGGGTTGCAAATATATTTGCATATATTTAATGCTCATAGCAAACTCAGAATTAGGCTAGGTAAGTGTTATTATCAACTTTATTTGCAATAAAGCAATGAAGGAAATTTAAACAGAAATTTTAAAAAGCTTCAAAAAATAAGTAAATAATTGAGGGTCCATATATCCCAATTTTTAGTCTATGCTTGCCCCATAATTATAGTTTCTTTTAACAATAAAACCTTGACACAAAATGACTACCTTGTGATACTTTGAATTAAAAAGATTAATTAGAAGATTAATTAGATCCTAAGCATAGTAGAAAGTCTACATTAATTCACTCAACAAACATGTGTTGAGAATCTACTGTGTGCCTGGCACTGTTTTAAGTGTAGGGGATTTAAGGGTGAAGGAGGTCAGAAATGACATTCCACCTTCAGAGCTTACATTCTATCTTGTTGAAGAGAAGACAATAAACTAGAAAACAAATAAATATGTAATACTGTGTCTAGTAATAAAGAAAAACCACAACCAAGAGAGTTGAGAGCATTGTTTTAAATCAGATGATCAGGGCAGACCTCTCTGAAGAGGTGACATTTGTTCACACGTCTGAAGGAGGCCAATTCATGTAGAGATCTGAAAGGGAGTTCAAGCAAAGAGAAATGAGTGGAAAGTCCCAGGGCTGGGAGCCAGATGGGCTTGTTCCAGAATAGCAAGGGACCACTGGCCTGAGCACATTGACTAACAAGATGGTGCTGGGAAGAGGGCAAGGCCATAGTATGCATGCCTTGCAGGCTGTGCAGGCAACTCAGAGTTCATAGGAACTTCAGTAGGGAGGCACAGGAGGGTATTGACAGGATGTCTTTATTGGTCTGCATCTTTAAATCATCATTCTGGTTTCTCTGGGCAGATTAGACTCAGGCCAAGTGTGGAGGCAGACACTCTAGTTAAACTACTGTAACAACAGTCCAGGAAAAATATGCTGGTGCCTTAATAATAATGGCTCAGGATGTATCTTTATGGAGAGGTCCTAAAACTTGTTGATATATTGGCTAAGTGAGAAAAGGATAAATCAAGAACATCTCCTAGGCATCTTAAATAGTCCAGTTCATAGAAGCAGAAACAGAATGGTGATTGCCAGGTATTGGGGGGAGAAGGAAATGGAAAGTTGCTGTCAAATGCATATAAAGTGTCAGTTATGCAAGATTAATAAATTCTAGAGATCTACTGTATCACATTGTACTCAAAAACTGCAGTAACTCTGAGAAACTATTTTCTAGGGAAATAAAATTAGTTTTCTACATTATCTTGTGAATCATGCAATGTCATTTAATCATAGATTACGTCAAAACTTAAATTTAAAATGTTATTATGCATTTACCAAAAACACTTTTTTTTAATTTAAAAAAGGGCTACATAAACTCTCAGAATTTTTGATGGGGGAAAAAAAAAAAGAATTTCTCCTAAGCTTTGAGCCTGAGCAACTAGATAAGTAGTAATATCATTTTCCAAAATAGGGGAGCCTGAGGTAGAATTAGTTTCCTAAACCTTGTAACCTTCTAATTACACTAGTTAATCTGATTTCAGAATTTTAAATTCAAGAATCGTTAAGCTACGTTACCACTTTTGAAAGAATGAGCCATGTATAGCAACAATGATACTCTGCTATCACATGGAGTCCCACTCTGAGATAGAATTCTAAACTAGACAAAGCAGCCTAAGCTGGTGTGATGTTTCTAAATGTTCTTTTGTAAAAGAGTTTCAAAAACCCATAACTAGAGAATTATGAAATCATGCCTTCTGTTTAGGACATGTTTTATAAATATGAGTAATGGAAGCATAGCTCTCCCCGCTCTCAAGAAGTACAAGGTACAAGTCCACGGTTCATTTCAAAGGAATGTTAAATATCGGCCTGAGATTTATACTCTTGAGAAAGAAATGTTACAGTGGAATCAGGGAAGAAATGTGCTGGGTTTGAGCCAGTGGCTCTTTTGTGGGAACCACAGTCTTGAACACGCAGGCAGCTGTGTTGTACTGAGCCCGGCCTCAAAAGTTTGGGGACAGTGTCATCACATCACCCATGCATGATTGATAAGAGCAAGAAAACACTTTTGGAGTACAAAGACTTAGCCAAAGTCACCAGTAAATCTGAGATGGAGCCAAAACTGAGTAAACAGTAGTTTTTAAATGGACACAGAAATTTTTTGATTCATATGCAGAAAAAACAAAAGGGACACCAAAGTCCAAGGAAATGTAGTTCCTTTATCAGGCCCCACTTATACAGAGAGAACAGCTCCTTTTCAACATTTTGGCTTGTCTGATGGATACTAATGAGCTCTGATCATTTGTGTAGAAGAAGAAGCAGTGAAATTTAATAGTGTATAAACTATATAAAGACAGGGGCCTGTCTTCATTATTGTTGTGTCCCCGGCAATTGCCACTGTACTTGGCACATACTTAGCACTGAACAAATCCTCGCTGAATGAATGAATGAATACACAAAAGCCTGAATAAATGATTAAAGCTAAGGAAGGAAAGGAATCTCTTCCTTCTATTTGTATATATATATGTATATATTTGTGTATATACATATATATATTTATATATATACATACATATATACACATATATGTATATATATGTATATGTATATATGTATGTATATATATTTATTTATATACATATATATATATACATATATATATATATATATATATATATATATATATATATATAAAACCATGGTATCAGGTGAAACGTAACCAAAATGACAAGAGGGAACCATTCTTTTTTTTTTTTTAATGTTTATTTATTTTTGAGACAGAGAGAGACAGAGCATGAACGGGGGAGGGTCAGAGAGAGAGGGAGACACAGAATCTGAAGCAGGCTCCAGGCTCTGAGCTGTCAGCACAGAGCCCAACACAGGGCTCGAACTCACAGACCGTGAGATCATGACCTGAGCCGAAGTCAGACGCTTAACCGACTGAGCCACCCAGGCACCCCAAAAGGGAACCATTCTTGTCTAACACACTCTTTTCCTCTGATGTAGCAATTCAGTTCTCACTGCCTACATAGTTATATCATTCACTGACATTGACTGAGTATTAACAGATCTTTATCTCTATCTTTCAATGGTTTTTATGTGGTCTACATTTCCCACCTATTCTCTGTACTCTTTGGTGAGGGGATTACCAGCCTGAAGAGTTAAACAAAAGGTTGAATAATTGACAGGCTGCAGCTCCAGAACTTGATTTTTGGACCACCCTCTCAATTCTAAGATTCTTAGCTCCATGTCCAAGACTCAAGTTTGCCTTAAGCTTACATCAGTTTAATCACCCTTACCACTTCTGACCTCCTGCTCAAGGGCAGCCTTTTTTCCATTGTCATCATTCTATCTGGCCATAGCTGTTGAGTAGCTATGGATGGAAATGAGTAAAGGGAGAAAAATAAGAACTTAAAACGGAATTAAATGGGATTCATCCATTCCCAGACCAAACCCTCTATAGGAGAGTATTGGAAATCTCATCTACAGCATAGACTGGCCTAGGATCCAGTCTGGGTGTTAGAGGCTGTTGGCACTCCGCCTTGAGTAAATGAGCATGAACCTGTCCTTGTATCAAATGTTCTTCGAGATCCTTGCACCTAAGCTTTTTTAGAAGTGTACATAAGTCATTCTAAAGTGAGAAAATGAACAGGATACACTCTAGTAGAAATCCAATGACAGATAATAAAATAAGTCTTTCCCATCTCCCTTTTTGATGACATTACACTTTAAAAATAGGTACATGGAGGAGCCCAAGGGAGGAATTTCAGTAAGGCAAATTTACTTACAAGTAGAATTTCTTCCAGAATACAAGAGCCTTTGGCAAACATTGGTTGGCACATTCTTCCTAAAAGGTAAAAGCCATTTTTTTTGGCAGGTTTTAAGTGACACTTAAGAGTGTCAGGCAAACCTTCCAAACCGTAGCCAAAATGCAAGTTTATCCAAAACACACAGCATCCCCAGCCAGCTCAAGATCAACAAAAAAAGTTAGGCCTAACCATTACAGAATGTTAATTGTGAAACATAATTCCTTGATATTTATGGCTCCATAAACTGGGCAAAGCTACTGAGTATTAAGAAGTATTCTGCAGTGGAGCAATTGCTTATCCTTGATGCTATAACATGTGCTATATTAAAGAGAACCACAAGTTGGTCACACTCTCTCCATTAGGACATGGTTCTCTACTTTTAGTGTGCCTAAAAATCAACTGGAAGCAAGCTTGTAGAAAAATGTGGGTTTCTGATCTGGTCCCCAAGCCTATCTAGTTAGACTCTGTTGGGGGAGGGGATTGGGACAAAGGAAGGCCAGTGAGTAAGATGCACATGGTCTGTAAACCATACACGGATTGAGAATAACTTGCACCAGAGTCTGAAGTGAACACCCGAAAGTTGGGACTCTCCATGCAACTCTTTAATCCTTGCACCCAGCACTGACACTGGAATCTGGAAGATACTCAATGAATTTTTAATGAATGAAAAGCAGTTAACATTTATGAATGCCAGGCACTGTTCTAAGTATTCTACACATATTAACTCATTTAATCCTCACAAGAAGGAACTATTATTAGCCTTGACACTTGCTTGGCACTCTGCCTGCACACTGTCCAGAGTGTCATGTGGCTGGCTCTTTTGTTACATTCAACTGCTGCCTCCTCAGAAGAGTCCCCACCCGGACTGCCTGTCTAAAGTTGCATCAATGCCACTCCCGTCCAGTCGCAAGATCCTGTTCCTTTTCTCTATAGCCCTTGCCTCCATCTAAAACTATCTGGTTTGGTTTATTGCCTGGGTCCCTCCACTAAGATATAAACACCATGAAAACAAGAGTCTTGCACCATGAAAACAAAATCTGTCACCGTATCTCCAAAGCCTAAATCACAGTAGACACCAAAGAAATATCTGTTAAATGAATACATTTGACAAAACCATAATAAATGCAAAGTAAAGGAGTTGTGTTTGCTATATAATTTTTTAGTTCTCTCAGAGCTTCCAGAATTTATTAGGCTACACGTAAAAAGCAAACCCCAAAATGTCCTCAAAATTATTCCCTAATCCACCTTGCCCCAGGTCATAGCATGGACATGTGGGAAAGGGAAAACTAAGTAAAGGTGAAAATGGACAGTCTGGATAGATTTCTCACTCTATAGCTTCGATATATTTTTTTAATTTTTTAATGTTTATTTCTGAGAGAGAGAGAGAGAGAGAGACAGAGCATGAGCAGGGGAGGGGCAGAGAGAAAGGGAGACACAGAATCCAAAGCAGCCTCCAGGCTCTGAGCTGTCAGTACAGAGCCCGGCACAAGCCTTGAACTCGTGAACTGTGAGATCATGACCTGAGCCAAAGTTAGACGCCCAACCAACTGAGCCACCCAGGCTCCCCTATGGCTTCAATATTTTGTTTGAAATGAACTCTTAGGACATCACACAGCCCCATTTTCAAACATAAGTAGAAAACACATTCCAAGATCAAATGTACATGATTTTCTTAGATTAATCTGTTTTTCTTGGCCACACAACGACTCTGCTTTACTAGTTCAGAAAGCTGTATCTGCATGACACCAAAAGAGCTAGTTAAATCAATGAAACTCATACCAGTCATCTCAATAGTAAAAAGAACGGATATACCAGTTCACTCCAAGTGGCAAATGTGTCAGAATCATTGATTTTACCCTGTGCCTACAGATCAAAATCAGAAACTGACGGTAGACTAAGGAGAGAGAAAGAAACTCCTTTTAAATGGGTTTCTCATACAGTACGGCTCAAACCCATGGTTCCTTTGAAAGAAGCCACTTGCCAATTGACCTCATATCAATGCTAGCCACGTCCCTGCAGATTCTGACCATGGAGGAGCTAAATGATCTCCTCTTTGTGTATGGTGTGGGTCTCAGACAAACAAGAGCTAGGACTGAGGGGTAGCTGCTGAATGAAGCGTTTTGTTCCAAGCAATTTTTACCATTTCTACTAAAATGCCAGACAGTGAACGTTGTCGGTAATGTTGTTGGATAGAACATACTCAAAAGCAACTACAAACTTAAAAAAAAAAAAAAAGGAAAACTGTTTTTTGGGGAAAGACATTTTAGGAATATTTTTTCACTATGATCATGTACGGAGTTAGCCAGACCTGAGTTGGCTTCATTAGTCATCTCAGAGAATGTGGATAGATCTTGGGGAGATCGTTCCATATCTGAAGAATTGCTGATCCCGAATCTCATTCATTTCAGTCAGTCACTGGGGCTTAGTATGAAACTTGGAAGTACCAGAGTAGATGCGGGAAGGGGTGGAGGAAGCGATGCAACCGAGAGTGAGATCCATTCTTACTACAGGAAGGCCAAGATCCTTTGCAAAGACTTCACCTAGGAAAAGTCTTGCTGCCACAACCCTCCTCCCCCACAATCGACAAAGATTTAATCAGAATATTTTAAAAGATAAAGAGGAATTTCTTTTCATTCTAAAAATTTCCAAGTGCAATCTAGTCAAAAACAAAGATGTTCACTACCCAAGCCCTCAAAACCATCTGGGTTAACTCAAAGCCTGGTTTAGCACTTTTTGTTTTCCATTTTGTGAGGAAAACATGATTTGGATTACAAATTTCTCCGAGGTTCATACATATAGCTGAGAGACTCTGTCATTTCCTTATCAGAAGCAACAGGAGAAATTCCAAGTATGAGGAATCACAGAGATTTATTGCCTCAATTCCTAGCTTGACACTTGGCTCAGCACAAAGTTTAAGCAGCCAAAAAGAAGTCCTTTACTAAGGTACGAAAGGAGCTGGCTGCTTGTGAAGTCCAGACTTGGGAGTGACACAAACGGGGGTTTGGGTTTTTACACAGCCAGCAAAACCTAGTCTGTTTGAAGTCGGATCAATTGATTTCTTGAACATTTCAAATAAGCAAAATTCTGCAGGAAATGGAAGCCAGATGCATTTTTAACTCAGGAGATCCTTGGAAGACAGGCAGAAAATAATCAAACAACATCCTCTAGTTTCATTTTGGCCCTCCTCCTAGACTTACTCTCCAGAACTATACATCCCTACATGATGTAGAGACAGTGAATGAATAAACTTGGGGAAGGGGAAGAGTAGAAGTTTACTTTTTAAATAATTTAAATTTATTTAAATAATAATTTTAAATTTAGTCACATGCTGATATTATTAAACTAAAAAAGACACAGTATGTGTTTGATATAAATGTATATCAATTTTAAAATACTGCGTTATTTGAAAGAAGATCCGAAACATTTTAGGAAGCATCTGTTGTAAAGCAGGCACTGTGCTGGCAACTTTCACAATAACCCTCTGAGGTAAGTTTTTTTTCTCACAGTACACACAAAGAAACTGAGGCTTACTGAGATTTACTGATTTGCCAGATGCCACAATGATTGTGAACAGAGAGGCTGAGGTAGATTTTTTTAATGGTTTTTTTAAATCTGTTTATTTGTTTTTGGGAGAGAGAAAGAGACAGATGCGAGCGGGAGGGGGCAGAAAGCGAGGGAGACACAGAATCTGAAGCAGGCTCCGGGCTGGAGCTGTCAGCACAGAGCCCTGTGAGGGGCTTGGGGCTCGAACTCAGGAACCGCAAGATCATGACCTGAGCCGAAGTCGGATGCTTAACTGACTAGCCACTCCCCTAGATGGACTTACCAAAGGAGTCCCCAGCTGATCCTCAGGATTGAAATACACATGGAAAGAATCTGATGTCTGAGACTAAGTTTCTTCTACACTAACTGTTGCTAGTTTCCACCTCCTGGTGAATGGTACAGAAATAAGTTGGCAGCTGGTATTGAAGTTGGATCTACTAGGTCAGGAGTACTTGGCAGTTGAATGCATGCCAGAAGTACCACCATGCCAAGTAGGCGCATGCAACTTTCCCCCAGGAACTCTAAGGGAAGAAGGAAGGGGTACTCTCTTCTCTCCAATAAGCTTTGGCATCAGACATTTAAAGAAAATATAAGGAACAGGAGAAGAAGAAAACAGACTCCTCCTGCCACACCTAGCTGCTACCTTGTTAACACCTTGTTCTTTGTACTTGTGACTTTCACAGAAGATGAAATATTTCTTTCCTCTTGACTTCACATATGCTGTCCAGAAGCCCCCAGGTTTCCTGGAACTTTTGTTAAGAATTCCAGATATCCCAGCAATAATTTTCAGACACCAAGCTTTGGCTGACAGAGAGCAGATACAACCAATGTCTAGGGATTTTCCCCCTGCTTTCCTCTACTTTTTCTTCCAGTGAAACTGTCCCATTATTGGTTTTGATTTATTAATTATGATCATACTTTCCTTTCTAGAAATCTCATTTGCAAAACAAAGAAAGAATAAAAATAGTAATGAATAGTCATCCACGGTATTTTGTTAGTTCTTCTCGGCTCTTCCTTTTGAACTGTCTGCTGTTTCTTGGCCACTTCTGTGTCAGTAAAGAACATCATGAACATAGGATATTTTATGTGTATCTATGTTAATGAGGCCCACCTCTCATATTTGTGATAATTTGGGCAAAAGTACAAATGGAGGCCCACTTTCCATACATCTAAATCTTTAAAAGTTATGAATCAAGCCAACTGCTAGTTTATGTTTTATTCCTCTGCTTTGGCAAATATACATTTCTAATAACCCTCAGAATCCTTGAAGTGCAACACCAGAATGCAGAGGCTTAGGGAGATCAGCCTACCACCAGTTCATTTGTTCCCACCTCCAGCTCTGGTAATAGACTATGGACCATAGGCCATCCAGGTTTCACAACCATGCATGTGAACACCCTATCGTACAGCCAGCTCCATCCACAGTCCCTAACAAAAAGCTACTTCTTGGCCTTATGTTGGACCCAGAGGTTGCACACCCAAGGGATAGTCCATCTTAGGAGGGTGAACCCTAAGAAAAAGCCTCTGCAGTCACTGGAAAAAGCTCAAGATCATCTGGGTAGAGAATTCTTAGGTCTTGCAAATCCAGAGCAGGTCTAGAAGAGTGTGAGCTCTGGACAGCACAATCCCTTGGCTCCTTACTCCTGGCAGTTGGAGGAGGCACATTTTCAGGAAGGTCAGAGCAGAGGCACCTGTTGGCCCTATCTGAGTGATACTTAGTGTCTGCTCATTGTAATGGCTAAGTGAGAATTAACTTCATTTACTGGATGTTTTCATCCATAGCTTCCAAGTAAGAGTGAAAGGCATCTCAGAAGAAGATTTAAAACTAGATGCTCAAGAGCCATAGTTTCACATATGGCAAAGCATTTGTACCTCAATATCACTGAAGATTATGCAATTTGCTCTTTGAATTGCAAGTGCAGTCATCTGATTTCCTGCTCCAGTTTCCATGGTCCAAGGCCAATGAAGAAACAGAATCTGTTAAATATTTGAAAGGTGACATCATTAACCATGAATTATCATCTAACATGGAAATAACTTCAATTAAGAGGAGGGAGTATACACACATATTTCATTGTCATACATTTCTTTAGAAGATGAAACAAGCAAGAATCAGAGAAATGTACTCTGGGAAATGGGAGGGAGAGAAGAATTGGTTCCTTGGGTTTACATTTGTTCCAAGTGAGGTAGGCTATGCTCCTCCTGCCCATCTGATCCCCTGGACTGGCTCCTACCTCTATCAGTGATGATAGCAAAATAAAAACAGCTAATACTTATATCCTACTTACCCTGTGCTAGATACCTTTCTAAGCCCCTAATCAGTCTTATTTAACCTGCACAAAAACCCTGTGAGGTTGGCATTTTTATTATTATTCTCACTTTATAGATGAGGAAATTGAGGCATAAGAAGATTAAGAAAAAAACAAAACCTTGACTAAGGTCTTGTAGGAGGTTCAGAGCTTAGATCTGAACACAGAGGGATCCTAGAGTCTGCATTCATCAACATGTTCTACTGCTCCTTGAGATGATCTACCATCCAGAGACTCACCAGCTCAGTCACTGGTCACCTTCCACTCTGCCTTGCTTCTCCAAATAAATGTGCTTTTGCCCCTAGTAGTTGAAGGTTTGACCTGGAAAATCAGTTATCTCTTTGGCTGACCTGAACTTTTCATTTCCTGTGGGATAAGGACAGTTTCCCTCTTCTAAGTTCCAATGGGTGTTACCCACCAGAGGCTACAGAAACCATAACATCCCCCAAATTCTCTCAACATCTCACTGAGCTTTTTATTTTTATTTTTTAAATGTTTATTTATTTGTTTTGAGAGATAGTACAAGTTGGGGAGGGGCAGAGAGAGAGGGAGAATCCCCAGCAGGCTCCCTACTGTCAGCACAGAGCCCCATGATGTGGGGCTCAATACCACAAACTGCGAGATCATCACCTGAGCCAAGATCGTGACCTGAGCAAAAATCAAGAGTCAGATGCTCAGCCGACCAACCCACCCAGGTGCCCCTCTAACTGGACTTTTTAAAGAGGAACTTTAGGGGCGCCTGGATGGCTCAGTCGGTTGAGTGTCTGACTTAGGCTCAGGTCATGATCTCCTGGTTTGTGAGTTCCAGCCCCACATCAGGTTCTGTGCTGACAGCTCAGAGCCTGGAGCCTGCTTCGGATTCTGTGTCTCCCTCTCTCTCGACCCCTCCTCCACTTGTGCTCTGTCTCTCTCTCTCTCTCTCTCTCAAAAATAAATAACATTTAAAAAATAAAAAAAATGAAAAGGAACTTTATATATGAGAATTTACTTATTCTCTTGCCTTTAAGGTTCCCAAATGATTAGGGGTTGTGTCTTATTTTTCTTTATTTCCAGTTCCTATTAGAGTTCTTTACATGAGAGAGGTGTTCAGAAACTTTGGGAAAAAATGAGGTTTTATTCTATTCTTCAATAACCCTGAATTTAATCTGGCAGGCCAATGAATATATAAAGAGCAGAACAACAATTGTATAAAAATTCCAAATTCAGTCATTGCAGGTGAGAATGAATATGGAAAGTGTATATATATGCCAGAATCTATTCTATATTCAAAATTCTGATTCAAAGAGGTGATATGGTGTAGTAGTTAAGTGCCTAGACCCTGGAGGCAACCTCCCTGAATTCAAATTCCATTCTTGCTACTTGCTGGCTATGGGACTGTTGACATGTTATTTAAACCCACTGTGCCTCAGTTTCCTCATAGGTAAATAGGAATAATTATGATAACAGCCTCCTTTTCAGGGGGATTTTTCTGAAGATTAAGTAACTCAATCAACACAAGGTGATTAAATGAATTAATCAATATAATGTGCTTTCAGTACTCCCTGGCATGTGGTAAGTCCTCCATGAATGCTAGCTGTTATACCAAGTCATTCCATAATTTAAACACAAATATATCTTTTAACAGGTAAAATAGTTGTATTTTAAAGGGATTGATAAAGCAGTTAAAGATATTTTCTCTTTATGGTTATTAGAGAACAGTTATTATTAATAACAATGAATAGAATTCAACCAGGAATAACAGAATCTAATTCCTGCTGCCTTACACCGAGTGTAGGCAATGTAATAAATTATGCCATGAAACTATGGCTCACAGAAGCACCTGGCTCATTATCCTCCTCTCTCCTGTGAGCAGGCTGCACCTTTATGAGAATACAAGGAGCAGGGACGTCAATCTTAGCTTCAGTCAGCTACAAGTGCTCGAACACACACCAACAAACACACCACTATTGCCAGACCAACATCCCGTTTAGCAAAAGGTAGCTAGGGGGACAAACAATGCAATGGGAATCCACAAGCATGTACTGTTTTGTTGACATTCTCCGCAATGAAGCCAGAGGGAATTGTAGCAGGGCAGTAATATCCAAGATGTTCCAAAGCATACACACCAGTTTAAATCCTTTTTGGAGCCCAAATTCCTTCCCTCTTAATTTTAACCTTTGCTGTACAAATTCTTCCTAAACTCCTTCCGAGGCCATTATTCAAGATGAAGCTTGGAGCACTTATTGTACTACATCTAGTTGTTGTTTACTTCACTGGCATGTGGGTTTCTTTATTAAATAACATCATTAGCATGAGTCAGGGGGTTCCTGCTGACCATGTAACCAGAGTAACGTACAGTTGATACTTTAAATCCTTTCAGTCATATCTATGTTCTTGGATTCCACTCTAAGAATGTTAACATTTCATAGCTTCCTCCTATTTCTTTGTATATTTCTCCATGTAGTCTCACTGGCCTATTATAGTTTTTCCTAAATTATTAACATTTCATTTTATTTCTACTAGATATCCTCAATACCTTTCTCTTCTCCAACACAACAGATTTCTCTTCTGAAGCCTACTCAAAAGCATCAAGATCAAATGTTTCTTTCAGGAGAGTGTTCCAAACATCATTCAACTCAAGCATTTATATATCAGATGCTAGTTCAGCAAACCCAGATCAGATTATTTCTTTTAAGGATGGTTTTGTTTATGAATATGTCTAAGGTACCAGAATTGGTTGGTAAAAAAATATATTAATATCCTATTGGTTCCTGGAATTATAGTAATAGCAAGAATGTAGCTATATAATGTCTATTATAATAGCTACCCTTTATTGAGTTTCTGCTAGTTTTCAGTTAACTATCAGTCATTTGTTATCAAATAATATCCTGATAAAGATGATTAGTCTCATTTTCTAAGCTAGGAAATGGAGGTTCCAAAGGTTACACATCTCATAAATGGCAGAGCCAGGATCCAAATTCGGGTAGCCCGGGCTTCCCAGCCCACAGACTGTCTCTACTTCGCAGGCTGCTTGTCAGCACATGTTCCCCAATTAATGCAAGTCATTTAATAAGGAAAAACTGAAACTCAAACAGCTCAACCAGTCCGTGAATTCAAGGCTAGGAAGCAAAGGATCACTAGAATTAACCTAGAAATGAAAATTAAACTTTTTTATATTCCCGGTTCATTGTATAATCCTTAAACAGTATTTCATTTTTCTCTAGTGTTTTTCTTGAGAAAGATAATGAATCTCAAGGGAAAATGTGCTGCTATTAAAATTAATACTCACCATAATAATTGGATTCAACTTTTGGAAGCCAGTGCTACTGATGGTTAAAGATGATGTCCTCTAGGGGAGGAAAACCCTCTTATAGCACTGCATTGCATGTTTATGCAAACATTAACTGCTTTGGCTCTTTCAAATATTTGTGTGTGTGTGTGTGTGTGTGTGTGTGTGCACTAGCTTAACAATAAGTGTAGTACCACGAAGCCCTTAAAGAGATGCTGCATCCTCCAAGCCTAAAACAATCCACAGTCCATCTTTTTCCTGGGAGTTTTATCTCATAGCTCAGAATGTGACACTTAAGATACAACCTCATTTCTTTCGGAGATGTTTTTCTCTGATGATTTGGGAACTTACCTATTTTGCCACAGTTTATTAATCCTGGAGTTGTTCAGACACAAGGTTTTCATTTAATATTTGACTTTGGCACAGAGACATTTTCAAGTTTCTCCAGCCCAAAACTTGGAAAAGAGCTAAGGAAAAGTAGCCAGGAGAACTCTACAACAATATTTTTTAAGCCTTCATATGTCCAGATTTAAAAATACATACATTTATCTTTTCTTTAGGAATAGCAATAACTGTGAGCTGACAAGATTTTTAATAATTCTCTTGGTAACAGTTGGTAGACCCAACATGTTTTTTTGAAAGGGAAGAAAAGGGAAAGAAAGAAAGAGAGAGAGAGAAAGAAAGAAAGAGAAAGAGAAGGAAAGAAAGATGGACCTCAAATACCCCCCACTGACCCATGATGACCTGGCTCAATCCTGGAGAGGATTAGGAGTGTTCCTTTTATAAGGTCACATTTCATTAGGATGAACATTTTGCTCCAATCCAACTGTATTGCAGCCCATCATTGCCATTTCAGTTGATCATCACAAAGCAAATCAACACATAATGCATTCTGCCACTGGGCCTTAAATCATGATGTGCAAAGTAATAGAGTACATGATCTTTCAAAAGACAAAGGAAATGTCCCAAAATAAAGGAGTGAAAAGTAAAGATAATACTAATGGTAATCATAAGATACATTTCTCAGAATCAGTAAGCATGAGAAACCAACACTACAAACATGATTTAAATTCTAGGACCTGTGAAAAGAATATTGCCACATTCTTCTTTTGAATGTGATGTAAGGAAATTGTCATAAACTGTAAAATGCTGTGAAACTCATTAGCACATGATGAAAATTTGGTTGAGATGGGCACATAACCAATCTCATTTCAAATGAGATAAGCTATTACAAATAGTTTAAAATCTTACTTTTTTCAAACTAAAAAAATGATTGGTGACATTAAGGTAAATTAATTGAGTTGTAAGAGCAACTTAAAGTTGCTTTTGCAAGGAACTTGAAGTTTCTTTCACCCAAAAAGTCCTTCAGTCCTGGATATGGGGACCTCACAAACCCAAACTACAAAAGCTGAACTTCAAAAGAGACTTTCTTTTGTGTGTGTGTAACTGTCCCCACAGTCAAGCACCAAAACACCTGGTCTGATTCTACATGTTCCTAAGTGAACATATGAGACTTAGTGCTTGTAATCTGCTGATGGCAGAGGGGGACCTTCTGCTGGTATGGGCAGTCGCTCACCAAGGGCTGACATTTACAGATCACTAGCTACCAGACAATGCTTAGAGCACTGTACAGAGAAAAATTTCATGTACTCCTCACAACACCCAAGTGTAATACACAGAGAGAGAAATTAACTTGCCCAAGGTCACACAGACCATGAAAGGCAGATTCTGTACAGGTAACTGCCCTGTTCCCTACCAAGCTGCGCCTCACACCATCCCGCCAGTCAGCCTGCCAGTCAGATTTCCCAGTAAACTGCCTTCTGAATATCTGATACGAAATGTTAGTGTAGACCTAGCCTGGTGCAGTCTCCAGACCACTGTCCTTACCTTTCTCATTGCTTAGAGCCTCTTACTGCCCATAGGTGTTCCCCCTGAAGGGCCACACCTTCAGAAACTTTAAATCTTCCCAGCCATCCATTCCTACCCATAGTTTCCTCATAGGATAATAACTTCTTTTAGAGAATATAGCAGCACTATCAACAATAGCCAAATTATGGAAAGAGCCCAAATGTCCATGAACTGATGAATGGATAAAGAAGAGGTATATATATATATATATATATATATATATATATATATATATATATATATATATATACATGTGTGTGTGTGTGTGTGTGTATATATATATATATATATATATATATATATGTCATCAAAAAGAATGAAATCTTGCCATTTGAAACAACATGGATGAAACTAGAGTGTATTACGCTAAGCAAAATAAGTCATTCAGAGAAAGATAAATATCATATCATTTCAGGTGTATGTGGAATTTAAGAAACAAAACAGATGAACATAGGGGAAGGGAAGCAAAAATAAGGTAAAAACAGAGAGGAAGACAAACCATAAAGAGACTCTTACATATAGTGAACAAACGGAGGGTTGCTGGAGGGGTGTTGGGTGGGGGGATGGGCTAATAAATGGGTGAGGGCATTAAGGAGGACACTTGTTGGGATGAGCACTGGGTGTTATATGTAAGTGATGAATCACTAAATTCTACTCCTGAAATCATTATTACACTATATATTAACTAACTTGGATTTAAATAAAAGTTAAAAATCTTGGGGGCGCCTGGGTGGCTCAGTCAGTTAAGCGTCCAACTTCAGCTCAGGTCATAATCTCACGGCTGGTGATTTCAAGCCCCAGTCGGGCTCTGTGCTGACAGTTCAGAGCCTGGAGCCTGCTTTGGATTCTGCATCTCCCTCTCTCTCTGCCCATCTCCCGATCACACTCTGTCTCTCTCTCCTTCAAAAATAAAGAAGAAAATTTTAAGTTAAAATTTTTTAAAAAGAGAGAATAACTTAATCTTATCAAAATTATTATTTTTTTAAGTTTATTTTGAGAGAGAGGTAGGGAGAGAGAGTAAGGGGGTGAGGGGCAGAGGGAGGGAGAGAGAGAATCCCAAGCAGGCTCTGCACTGTCAGCACAAAGCCTAGCTGGGGGCTCAAACTCATGAACCCTGAGATAATGACCTGCACTTAACCGACTGAGCCACCCAGGTGCTCCTAATCTGACCAAAACTATTAACACTAACATGTGGATGACTTAGAAGGATAACTCTGTCAGAGAGTATTTGCATTTCAGAAGAGGGTTTTATTAACCCAAATGAATCGTACTGGAGGGTATTCCATCATTTGGTTGCTTTATGGTGTCTATGGCATAAAGAACACAGGATTTGGAGTCAGAAAGAAGTTGAAATCCTAGTTCTGCCAATATCAGCTATGTAAAGTTAGGCAAGTAAATCAATCTTCTGAGTCTTTGGTTTCTTATCCACTTAAAAAAAAAAGAGGGCAATAACTCTTTACAGCAATATTGTAACAATTAAATAAGATGCTGTATGTCTAGCACCTAACGTACTACCTAGTACATGACAGGCATTTAATCAGTGTCAGTCCTTATAATATTCTCCCAGCACTTTACAGAACATTAGAAGTGGGAGGCTAACCCGTGCCATAGACTGCCATCATTTTACAGGGGAAACCAGATTAACAAGGCTTCTTGTTGTTGGTACGGGCAGACTTTCTGCTATCCGCCTTGTTGGCAGCCTGCCCTACATTCTTGCGCCTTCTGGAAAAGGAAAATGAGTCAGCAGGGACTTTGGAAGGCTGGTGAGACTACAGCTTTGCTAGAGACCAGTGTTCATGATATTGGCATTGTGTTGGATTATATGTCAACAGGGCATAACCTGTTTTTTAAAGAGATTCATCAACATTGCCTACAAACTTATCCATGCACTCAACAACATGTGTTCACCAATGACTATGTGCTAAATGTTGTGCTAAGCCCTCAGGAATGCAGAAATAAAAGCGGTCGATGAACTGCCTTGTGCTACCTGATAGCAGAAGTGACAACAGAAGAGAGAACAGAAAAGAAGGACTTCCCTCTAGAGGCGGGTACATGCAGGCACACACAACCACAAAACAATCGTACTCGGAACATGGATTACCATCCACGGAGTCATGCATTCAATTATTCATTCTCCAAATTTTTACTGAGTACGTACTATGTGCCAGCACCCGTGGAAACACCATGGTGAACAAGACAGGCCAGCCCCCTTCTCTGATAGAGTTTACAGTTGGGATAACAGTGATTTGGGGATACTTTTAACTTAGTTGAACTGCCTTCCTTAAGCATTGATGGCATGGATTCTTCTCCTAGCTTTAATCCAGAGTAATCCTAAAGAGTGAAGACACTGAAGCTAGGCCATCAGATTTGAATACTGGTATGCTACCTACTAGCTGTGTGACAATCTCAAGCAAGTTATTTAAACTCTTTGGGTCCTCATTTCCTTGTCTGTAAAATGAATATAATAGTTGTTGGGTTGTATTAAATGACGTCATTTTGGTAAAGCGCTTAATACAGTGTCTGGTACTTGTATACACTTATTCAAAGTTTATTACTCTTAATATTGTTTTTATTAATAGGGCCAAACAGTGCTTAAAACATTCTAAGCCCCTATGGGATATGTGTTCAATGAATTAATAATAACATGACTTCAATTAACCCCTTCAATTAGCCAGTGGCAGGGGCAAAGGATAATACCTGGTTTCCATGTCCCAGTGAGCAAGCTATTCCAGATGTTAAGGGCAGTGGTAGCCAAGAGTGAGTCAAATCCTCCTTTAACAAGATTCTGCTGCACTTTGCATGATGCTTCTGCTCTCATTGTCATCTATACCTAAATGTTTCATGAACATGACAGGACACAAAATAAATGAAAATCCGGGCTATTATAATTACTATTCACAAAAGATCTTTTTTTGAGGATCTATAAAGTAACTTTGAAGGAACTTGAGCTCCTTGAAGGAACAGCCTTCTATAAATTGTAACACATAACCATGTTTTATGTGTTTAATCCAAAAGATCCTTTAATAGATGCTAGAAATACCCATTTCCATATGCAATCGGAGCTCAGAACTAAGCAAGTAGCCAACCTTTGTGTCTCTCTATCACTATGCCCACATTGATAACTACAGGTAGATGGGAAAGGAAATGATAGACTGGAAGATAAATAGGTGGTGGAATTTTCTTCACAAGTTACGTCATAATTTGATTTTGAAGATAGAACGTGTAAAGTTCAGCAGTATGAATCTAGTATGGTTCTTCTAAAAAAATCCAGAGTGTCATTATATGCTAAATAATATGTAGGTTTAGTCCTTCCTTGCCTGCCTCAGACTTCTTGTGTATAATTCATGCTTTAATGTGCTTCTGTATAACACCAGATGCTCACAGAGATAATTCAAAAGTTATTTATGTTTGCTATCCGATGTCTTCTATTTGCATTCTTTGCAAGTCTTGTTGAGACTGATATTAAAATAAGTTTGTTTTTTGTGGATACACATCAAGGACTAGAGTGCAGAAAAGGCCTTAATCACATGCTGGAAGATGGAGGGAAGCCAGCTTGAGATTGTAAAAATGCTGGCAATTGTCATGCAAGTGAGTCGGTCAGCCTAACACACATGAACAGGAGTTGAATGTTTCCCTGTGACTAATTTCTCAGAGATGGAAAGGAGTCTGAGCAGTCAGTTCCTCAGCTAGCCAACTCCTCTAGCCTGTAAGTCATTCCAGGACAGGGACCTCATTTTCCACTCATTGTTGTATCTGTAGCACCTGGCATTTGCTAGTACTGAACAATGTTGAGTGAATGGATCAATGAATTAATCAATTAATTGGTGAGAGCATTTCTCTTCATTCTTTATATCTTAGAACTCCAATCTCCCAGTAGAACACTGGGTTAGGATCTGGAGGTTGTTGTGCAAACAAAGGCAATGGTCAAGCAGTGTTTATCAGGGAAAATTTATATAGAGAGAAGCAATAGCAGTTACGGGGTTCCCTGTTGTGCTTAGCACATTCCAGGCTAGCACCATGCACAAATATATAGCAGGCCTGGAAGTCAGACTCCAGGAGAAGGAGCTTTCCACTTGGCCTTGAGGCATTTAAACTGTATGACGAAGGAAGCACCAGCCCTTCCCCTGGCATAATCAGAGGCTAAGATAAAAGACAACTATGATATGGCAGAACATTGGCTCCATCCCTCTCCAGGCCACTCATCCATCATGGCTGAAGAGAGTGCCAGCCCTTCTCCTATCTGGGAGAGAGGGTCCAAGCTTTGGAGATGATTATGTTTGTCATCTTAAGCACAAACATAGAGCTAGGCTGCAGCCAGTTTCCATGGAGCTTTTCTGGAGGTGAACTCCTTTCCTGAGAGTCCAACCTGCAGGGGGTCCCTCTTGAATGCATAAACTCTTGCCTCTCAGTGGTAATGTGGTAGGCACAAATCAATCATACCATCATGATCAGCCATTCTCTTTAGGAGCTACTAGCCTGGTGACAGGTGATGGCATGGAAGCAGGTGAGGCTTCCTGCTTCCTCCTATGCCTCCGACTTCCCTAAGATACCTGTTACCTTGCATCTCCATGTTACTGTCTACTCATTCCCAGCTAGGCCAACCCACTCAGACCACCTAGACTTCCCCCGGCCGCATTCCCCTAAAATCCCTGAGTCCTAGGTCCTTGGACCCTGTTTTCCATTATCAATCACTCATTTGTCAAAAAAACAAAAAACAAAAATCGAAACAAAAAAACAAACAAACAAACATTGGAATGTATTAAATTTCCCAGATTCGGAAACTTTAACAGGAAGTTCAGGCACTTAGCAGAACTGTGGAGGAGATATTTTGGTTCTAGGTAAGGATGGGTGCTTTTTAATGCCACCCTAATGATGCTACATTGACATTTCTTCTTTGCTTATAAGAAGTCTGCCCTTGAATCAAGAGAGGAAGGAAGATGATTTGACCCATGTGCCCCACTGTGGCCTTTGAGGGCATTAGCTTTTATTTGGGCTCAGGTTCAAAATGGGCTGAAGAGGTTGTAAACTCAAAGTGAGATTCAAAAACGTGGAAGAGAGCAAGGGAGTTATGGATAGAGTTGGGAAAGAACAAGGAACAGATATGAAAGAAAAGGGGAAACAAAGCCAGATTAAGAAAGGAAGCAGGACCAGTGTGTCTCTTTTTCACACATTTGTCTTTGCCTTGGATTGCATTTGAGGCAGAATTAGCATCTTGAATCCTTCATAGTTGCTAGCATGGGGGTTCAAAAATTGTTTGTGAATGGGATGAATAAGAAAACTGAAGGGGTGCCTGGGTGGCTCAGTGGGTTAAGCGTCCAACTTTGGCTCAGGTCATGATCTCTGGGTTTGTGAGTTCGAGCCCCATGTTGGGCTCTGTGCTGACAGCTCAGAGCCTGGAGCCTGCTTCAGATTCTGTGTCTCCCTCTGTCTGCCCCTCCCCTGCTCACACTCTATCTCTCTCTCTCTCTCAAAAAACAAATAAACTTTAAAAATATATTAAAAAAAAAAAAAGAAAAGAAAACTGAAGTGGTTTGTGATAAGGAGCTCAGTGGAATCAGTAGAATGGGTCATAGTGACACTACCCCAATCCTTACTGAGTGTCATCTGGTTAGCTTCACCTTTTAAACAAACAAAAGAGAGAACAAATGAAAATAGCTTATTCTAGTGGTAATCTCCATGACAGTAGCCGAACACCGCTCCCCCCACCCTGCCCCCCCCCCAAGTCTCTGGGAATTTTCTTTTTTCCCTCAATATCCAGATTCTATTGCTCTTACAGCAGAGAAGCCTGAAGCCTGGAGAAGCTGAGTGGCTTATCCAAGGCCACACAAAGGCAAGTGTCAAGCTCAGGACAGACACTCATATTTTCCAGCTCTCAGGGCTAGGACTGTGAGAAGAGAAAACTGAACCTCTTAGGATGTTCTGCTCAGAGCAGACACAGATTAAATATAAGATTCAGATGAATTAATAAAATATAAAATGTGGTGAAATTAAAAATAAATTGTAGACTACACAAAGTTGAAATGGGATCATGACACCCGATCCTTAATCTGTTTGCTATTAGGGTGGAGAACAAGATCATGTTCTGCTCTTCTGGAATTCAGACACATTTTTTATTTATTATTTATAAATTTAAAGATTTAAAGGAGTACGAGGAAAGCTCACACAGGCTGGGCAGGGCCTCTTTATAATGTAAATACCTTTCCAATGGGGAAAAAATACTGAAAGATGGTAGTTTGTCTTCAGACAACATTTCCCAGACATTTTTTTATTGTTAGCAAAGCTGTCTTGGAGCATAACTAAGAGTTTCTGAGGAATGGTAACTTTAAAGCAAAGGGAAGGAAAATTTCAATAAGAACCAAGCTGCCCAACTCCCCCTTTATTTTTAAACAGAACCATCAAAGGGCAGCTAATGGAAATATACTTAAGTGGCATTAATTCATCCCTAAGAGGACTCTCCAAGAGTTTTATTGCTACATAAGGGAAAGCCATAAACCAGCAGGAGGAGAAAGCAAAGAAAATAAGTCTGGGGAGTGGTCTTGTGTAAGAAAGTGAGCAGGTGGTCAATAATGTGTCCTTGGCTGGCTTCCACAGCAAGGAGACAGAAACTCATGGCAAGGATGTGGCCCACAAAACAGGCAGTCACAGGGAAAGGAACCGTCGAACTTCACAAAGTGTTAATGAAGAGTTCACATGAACGTGAAATAGTACAATGCCCATCTCTCCTCCCCCTCTCCCTGCCCATCCAATTTCATGTTATACTTGACTTCAGAACCTATTGTCTGCCTCTTTCCAGTCTCTCATATGATTAGGACAGAGCAAGAAAGGACTAGGTTGGATACGCACCAGGAGAGTGAGTTTTTGGACTGAAAAGTAATATTAATGATCATTTAGTCCAACACTCTCAGTTTTACAAACAAGGAAATGGATTCTCAGAGCTTGCTTTCATGGATGGATTTTTGCTTGAGGTCTGTGGTCCTCAATGTTAAGACTGGGGATTTAGAAAACACTTCCACAATGTAGCCGTTCAGCTCAAACCAAATCTAAGACCTTCAGAGTAGCGGCAGAGAGGCTGACAAGCATCTTGCAATGAGTGAAAATTATCACCAATCTCAAGGTCATTTTACCTTCAACCAAACCCTTCCTTGTTCTTGACTAGGTTGTGGGGTTTTTAAATCAAGAAGAGCATTCTTTATTAATTTCCAAAGAAGAATGGCTATTATGTAGGATTCTCTATTCTTGTGAGCTGGCAGTGGACACCAGAACACACAATCAGGAGCATGAGAACGAAAATAGTAGGCAGAGAGAACAGTCACATTGATTTGGTGTTTGGAAACCGTGATGTTTTTCTCTCAACCTTCCCATCACCCAAGATCTAATTGCATTAGGAAAGAGGGGAGGGACAGGATGGAAATATGGTACCACTCATATATTCATTTGACAAGTATTTATAAAGCCTACTTTGTACACAGTTATGAACTGGGTGCAGAAAGAATTTGCAGAGATAAGTCTGATTGGAGTTCTCTGGACCCTTGAGAGAGCTTTTATATGGAGCTTTCTTCCTCATAACCAGCTCCCAGAATTTATGACCAAAATTCATTGTTCAAAATAAAATACATTAGAGATTTGCTGCATTATCTGGGAAATTAATATTTTCTATTTCAGTAAGTTCTTGCTGCTAAACATGGTTTGAGGTTACCTTTGCACTAACAACTAATGAAGTGTATGTTAAACTGAATCTGTAGTCTTTTAGATACAAAACTCAATGTAGTTTTGAATTAAGCTAAGGTCTGTGGCTAACTGGGTCTCCGGTGAGGGGCTGGGTGCTCAAATCTTTCAGACACAAGTCTTGGAATATGGTAAACACTAAATAAGTGTTAACTATAGCAGTATTGCTATTATCATCATTCGAGTCTCCAAAAATACCATGGAAAAGCTTCTAAAAAAGTGATCATAAAGGGCGCCTGGGTGGCTTAGTTGGTTAAGCGTCTGACTTCAGCTCAGGTCATGATCTCACGGCTTGTGAGTTCGAGCCCCATGTGGGGCTCTGTGCTGACAGGTCGGAGCCTGGAGCCTGCTTTGGATTCTGTGTCTGCCCCTCTCCTGCTCATGCTCTATCTCTTTCTCTCTCAAAAATAAATAAACATTAAAAAAATAGAAAAATGATTGTAAGCTGCCAATTTTTCTGACCTAAAAGTCCATAACAATTACACTTGCAAATTTTACTTCCTTCAGCAATAAAATATAGCTTGGTCCTGAAGCCACTTCCACAAGGCCAACCTGCAAGAAATGTCTTAGGCTCTCTGAATTTCAAAGCTAAAGCCTTTTGAGCTGCTCAGTAGTCAGTTCACTGAAAGAAGGGAAGTGGGAAGGCATCCAACATTTGAACTAGTGTCCTCATATGGGGGTGGGCAGGCTGTACTAACAGGTGGGAATGCAGACACAATACTTGTTACCCACTTATGAGGAACTGTCTTTACTTTAAGTGTCTTCAGAATCTCAACTGATTTTCATAATAAGTCTGGAAAAGAATGAGGACAAAAATCATCACCTTTCAAATTCTTCAAAAACGGGACAGCAGTAAAGCAGTGTTGTGGGATATGTGCTCATGACGCCCTCTGCTATTACTACTTTTCCTCCGCCTTCTCCTTTAAGTAATATCTAACACATACAAAGTGCTTATAGACCTAGGCACTCTCCTAAGCATTTTATGTTAGTCCTTCCCTTAATGTCCTTAACAACCTCAGGAAACAGGTAATGTTATCAACCTCCCCAATTTAGTGTGAGGAAATAGACGCACAGAGTATTTAAGTAAATTTCCCTAACATCACAGTGCTAGGAAGTAATAGAATCGGGACTTAATTCAGACAGATTAGCTCAGAGTTGCTACTCAAGCATTTCCCCTGACAGCTGCTCTTTAACTATTCCAGTAGCCAATGTGTATTTTTAGATAATTTTGAGGAAGGGGCACAAAATGGCCTCCACTTGTCTCCTTCCTCTGCTGGACAATTCCTATTTATCTTCAACCCTTAGCTCTAGACAGTGTCCCTCAAGGATCCTGTGTCTGACCAACACTACCCATCCAACCACCCCATCTAGGTTAAGGTCTGTTTTGTCTTTAGTGGGAAACTTATACTAGATCAAGATTTAATTTTCAACGATAGAGTAGAAACTTCTTGAGGATAGATCCTTGTTTTACTTTCACTTATGTTTATATATTTCCAGCTTCTGACACAGTAGCTTACAATTTCAATATACGTTGAATTTAGGGTGCCTGGCTGGCACAGTTGGTTAAGCGTCTGACTCTTGATTTCGGCTCAGGTCATGATTTATGATTGTTGGATCAAGCCCTGCTTGGAATTCTCTCTCTCTCCTTCTCTGTCTCCCCGAATACATAAAGAAACATTAAAAAAAAAATATTTTTAAAAAAGATTGTTGAATTTAGTAATTAAACTAAGCAACAAATATTGAGTAGAGAAACAATGCCAGGACTTAGAAATTTAAGCAAATAAAAGCATGGGACACCCCCATACAGCCTTTTAGAGCAAGAGAGATATTGAGACCATCCCGTATAAAAGTACCCAGCAGCCTAAAGGCTGGATCCTGCCCACAGAGTGATTTTTTTTCCCCTACCAGTCAGTGTTTAAAAGAAAAAAAAGAATTGAGGGGTGCCTGGGTGGCTCAGTCAGTTGAGTGCCTGACTCTTGATTCTTGATTTCAGCTCAAGTCATGATCTCATGGTTCCTGGGATCAAGTCCCATGTCAGGCTCCAAGCTGAGTGGAGCCTGCTTGAGATTCTCTCTCTCCCTCTGCCCCTCTCCCTCTCTTCTGTATGCTCTCTCTCTAAAATAAAATAAAATAAAATAAAATAAAATAAAATAATTAAATTAAATTAAATTAAATTAAAAATAAATTCAAAAATAAAAAAAAAGAAAAGAAAGAATTGGGCCCAAATTTTTAAACAAAGAGGTTTTTTCCCAATGTGTGGTTTCTCCTGAAAAATTTGAAGACCTGCCCAAACTAGGTACACAATGAGTAGTTCAAAAGCTGGATGGAGCAGTGCTCCCTAGTTCACCATGAACTCTGCCTAGCCAACTCCCTCACTCCCCTATCTCCCTGCTTTTCCAGGTACTTGGGCTTCCCCCACTCCTTCTGATTCATCTTCCTTATTTTATAGTTTAGGAAGAGGAGGCCCTGAAGAGGAGGCCACACACAAGGGTATCGTGTCGGAGAAGTGACTACACCCCAAGCCTCTCACCTCCCATTCAGTTTCCTACTCACGCTCTAGGCCCTCAAAAGAACATTTGTGAAACATGTTTATCAGTGAATTTCCATGTTTCTGTGAATTCTTGTGCCTTGTAGTGAATTTTGGTCATAAAAAGAAAAGTCTCTTACCCACTCTAAGCCTCCTTACCAGATGTATCTTCAGGAACTGGCGTTGATTACATAATTCTTTGTCCTTTCCTCTCTCCACTGCCATTTTCTCTGAAAAATGTTTAGTGAATTAACTGTGAAAACCTTATGATTTTTCCTCCCAGACAGCACATCCATCTCTCTCTCCTTCAAAATAAATTCCACCCTTAGAAAAAATGGAACTTTCAATACCAAGATAGCTGTGGTTTGGTTGCTTTCAGGGCTTTGCCTGTGTTCAAAGGGCAGGATGTTACCACGTGGGCTAATTACTTAGATGGAGCTGTGGTAGAAAAGTGGTGGATTTCAGAGACGGCCCTCTCTGTGGCTGACAATTTATCACAACTTGGTGTTTTAGGCTGAGCCCCAGCTTGAGAACTAAAATTTTTTTTTAATTTAAATTCACTTTTGGGAAGAGTCTTGTGGAATTATCTCTGCTACTCTTGAAATGTGTAACAGAGAAAGAACAAATTCACATTTACTGACCAAGAAATTGTCGAGATTTTTTTTAGCTCTTTTATAATTCGGAAATTTCCGGGGCTAAAAATCACAACTCCAGTAGGATTACTGTTATGACTAGAGATTAGCTTGGAGTGGGGGCTGGAGGGGCAATTTTGGAAGAAACTGATTAATTATTTTTATTTCCAAGTGCTGTTGATTTGATTTAATGTTTTGACCATGTGGGATAGAAATTCTAGGGCTTGACTTTTAATATTAAGTCATTCAAGGTTATGTGGCTCAGAGTAATTTTAGTTAAATAAAACTTCGACAATTGAACCCCAAAAATTACGAGATCAAAAGTGAAAAAAGGTCAACAATTTGGGGCCTCATGCACTGTACCTGTCATCTTTAAACCCGCAAAGACATATATGCACCATACAGTAATTTAATTAATAAATATTTTAGTATTAATGAAATATGGGAAAGGCTTGGATGTCTTCCTTGGTTCAAGGAATTTTGTTTGTTTCACAGTTTCTTATAAAAATACCAAAATGAACAATCTATTGCTGTAATAGTCTGCTAATAAAAAGAATATGCTAACACGGGAAGTTGGCTTGCTCACTTCATCTTCTGGATATACTGATAGAGAAGTACTAAGTGCCAATCAGAGTGGGGCAGAAAAAAAAAAGATCTTCCCATGCTTTTCAGTCCTTCCTTGCCACCATCCTAGGAAAGTATTGGGAGAAACATCTATAGTGGTTAAGGGCTCTCTCTCCTGCTTCCAGGAAATGCCCATGCTGGCTAGGAACTGAGCACAGTGTTCTTTATATTTCAATCTTCTCAATTTTCAAAACTTTCACCAGAACTTTTAATTGTAAGAACAACCACTAACTCATTTGAGTTTCACCTGATCTCTCAATCTTTCTTGAGTAAGATGCTGACCGATAATGAAGCATCTAAAAGGTCAGAATTGCAGAAAAGGAGAAAAGGCAAGAGCTTCTAATATGACAGACTTCCTCAGAAAGTTGGAGTCCATAAGCAAGCTATCTTCTCCTCTCTGTCTCTCCCTCCCACATCTAGAGGTTGCCCTAGAACCCTGACTTCTTAAACTTCAGGACCTAGATGAAGGCCATTCAGGGAACATGGTTACGTGCTCTTGTCTTTTTACCTAATTTGGTTTAAACTTTTTATTCTCTGTGACCTTAGATATTTTGGGAATGAGTATAATTTTATCACTTTATTCATTTGTTACTTACAAAGGACTACTTCAAACACAACTAGTGAGTTTTAACTGTCTGTGTGACAAGGATACTGCTGAATTCTGTTGGTTGAAATTCACTTGTAATCCTATTGGTCTGAATAAGAGTTCAGGGTGAGATAAAAGTGTTTACAGTAAGCAAATGTTCCATGAAATTTATATTTTACAGAACAGATTATGGCTATTTGCTCTAAATAAGTGATTTTACAACAACCAGTTCATTGGATTACATTAAATGAAACTTCTCCACACATTCTCCCTTGCAAAGGTCTAAAAACAGCTTTAGTTCACATTGTGTAACTTACATAAATTATATTAGTGAAGAGAAGGAGAAAGATGCTCTCCAGAGGACTTTCCAGTCCTTCTCTGGACACACCAGGAAATAATTGACCTTGCTACATGTCACCAGACCCATAGAACTGGGAGAACCTTACTCTTGGGATGCCCACATCAAAGCATACTTTACTATAGAACTGCCTTTAAATTTTGGATCTTTAATTTTTCTTACAAAATGAACATTATTCTTTCTAAAAAAACATGACTATGTCACTCACACCTATTCACTACCCACTTCTCCTTCCTTAGAGCCATACTCTGTATTCATTTGTCATTTCCCTGCCAGGAAGTTATACATCAATACTTGCTAAATGACTCTGAGGGAATTTTTGAGCTTACATATTATGAGAAGTTTTCTTTTAATCATTTGTAGCCACTTCTTAAAGATTTCTCTAAGTAAGCTTCAATTTTTATTTAATCTTTCAATATGATTTTAAAAATTATAAATGGCAATTTTTTTTGTCCCTAAACTTTGTTTTATTATTTAGGTTCTTCCTTTTGTTTCTGGTCAGGTGCAGCTTATTTCATCAGAGGAATACTTAGGGGGAGGGAGGAGCTATTCAAACTCTTCCTGTTCCATCTCCAGCCGTAAGAAGGAAGATGTGAGATTAATTTAACTTGATAACATCCAAAAGGCTTGAACATGTACATTCATGAAATGATGTATCTATGAAGTGTGGGTATGTTATTCATGTTCACAGCTACCATAGAATTTTAGAACTGGAGGGGACCTTTGAGTCACCTAGTCAATGTCCTCATTCTGCCAATGAGAAAACTGTTGCCTTGACAGGATAGGAGACCTGCTTAGGTCAGAACTAGAATTTAGGTGCTCTATGCTCTGAGAACAATGATGTGTTCATGTTATGGGGAGAAATCAAAACAAAGCAAAAACAGGATTCCACTTTAGAACTTTCTCTTTTAAGGGTCCTTTCAAGTATTTTTTTTGGGGGGGGGGTCCTCTCAAGTATTTGATAAACTATTTCACAGCTGACATGCTTCTATTTAGAGAGACAAAAGGAGCTAATTGTAGACCTCAAGTATGTGAACTATCATTTTAAGAAAAATATTCTCCAGATGTTTCCCACCTCCTTTGAGAATGGAAAAGGGGAAATGAGTTTAAAGTTCAGCAGGAAAGATCCAGATTAGATATTAAGAAATGTAGGTCTGTGAAATCCTGCAGTTGGTTACTGGAGAATATTGTGAAATCTCCTCTTTTGGAGAACTTGTGGAATGTGGGGGTTGGTCATTTGCTTCAGAGGGGTTATGTGGGTGGCCCATTTCTAGACCTGGGGACACAACCTAATTGAGATCTCAAGTTCTGTAGGACCTGTGAGGTCATGCTCTGCTGATAGCTATTAGTGAGGTTGTTTGCTGCTCTTGGTTATAGCAGATTCATCTGTGAAGCATATAATTTTCAAGCTGCTTTGTACTTATATCAGTCTTGGTAGATGTAAATAAGCAGATTGATTAAAACTAATGAGTGCTTATGATGATCTTGCCCACTGCCTTCATTGAAGTGATTGACCAACATCTGATAGGTTTTTTTTCTTTGGGCTTCATCTCAGCATATTCACCTTGCCAGTGGCTATCTGACTTCATGAATGCCTCCCAGCTTGTGTCCCTAGTCCAAAAAGCAGAAAGTAAGGGATCCAGTCCAAGATCTCATCCTAAATAACAGAGAATTTCTTTTCTTTCAGCTAAAAAGGCAGCCTTGGTATTTGGAGGACAAGATGGAGAAAAGTGACAGTATAGTTAGATCTCTGCCTTGTAAAACAAAGTAGAAAGATTTGTTAGCTAATGTATTGGAGGTCAGCTCCTAAAAGTAATCAAAGAATAATTTAAAGATTTTAAGTTGGAATCTAACAGTCTTGAATTTCAGTAAAATAATCAATTTTATAAATATAGGATGGGGAGATATCATTTGAGTTTAACATTAAATAAAACTTAGTAAGTAGATATAAGATTAATGATATAATGTATTTGAAGTATGTTCATGGTGGTGGCATAAAGTAAGTACTCAAAAACATAGCTAATATTATTATAACTTTTATGTTCATTGCCTCTCCTTCCCCAACCATCCTCTAGTTCTGGTTTTCTCATATACAGTCACCAATTTTGCCCCTTGCCACCCTGGAGCATTGAACCATTCTTCCATCTAACTCCCTCAAAATCAGTCCTGACAAAAGAATTAGGTTTTCTTCGGAAGGATTAGGATTTCTTCCTCTCTAAGGAGATGAAAAAGGGGATTTACAATACATTCTATAATAAACTTAAAAAGCCCATCTGAAATGAGTTTTTTTCTTTTCTTGAGTGTTCCTCCACTGGAGGTCTCCTTTTCTGGGACTCTCCTCCATGCAGCAATCAACTCTGCTCACACTTAATCTCCTCCAGAATCCCCCAGAATTTCTCTATCCTCTGTGATTTAGAGTTGCTTCTCTTTTCCTTTAAACCCTAGGTACCAGCCCATCCAAGCACAGAAGGCTCAATTTTTTTAGTAAAAGGGGTTTCAGAGAACATCATCTCCACAAATGATAACCATCTATCTCCTTACCTACCCTCTCCTGCTTGGTTTTTCTCCATGTTTTCCAAAACTGCCTATATTTATGTATTTGGCTATTTTTTTGTGTGTCCCCATCAAAGCATAATTCTCAAAATGCTAAAACCACAATCCTCATTCATAAGTGAACATGCCAAAGTTTTATTTAACATGGTGACAAAGTTGGTTTGAAACAAAATATTAAAAACTTGGGGCTTTAGGGGTGCCTGGGTGGCTCATTCAGTTAAGTGACGGACTTTGGCTCAGGTCATGATCTCACTGGGTTCAGGCCCCGCATTGGGCTCTGTGCTGACAGCTCGGAGCCTGGAGCCTCCTTCAGATTCTGTGTCTCCTCTCTCTGACCCTTCCCCACACATGCTCTGTCTCTGTCTCTCTCTGTCTCTCTCAAATAAAAAAAAAATTTTTTTTTAATTAAAAAAAAATAAACCTTGGGGTTTTTATTATAATGAGCTGATAGAAAAAAATCCTGAGTTACATACAGTTACATACAAAACTGGTAACATAGCAAAGAGCAATAAAACCATATCCTTTTCAACATAGTTGACTTGTTATATCTGTAAAACTAATCAATTATGCAATAAAGTTACATATCCCTAGTTAGATGATCCTAAGGTAGTTTTATTTGCATCACAGTAAAAGATCATGTAACCATCTATCTTTTGCCTTATCCAATTTTGTGATATATTTTTAATGTCCACTTCCCACCTCCCGCTAAAAGTAAGCTACATGTACCCTGCCATATGAATCAAAAAAGGTGGCCTCTCCTACTAGCTGCTCCTACCAGGTAATAAAAATAACAATAGTTGTACAACTAGATAATAGGTTGCTTTATGAATGTTTCCATCATGATTAATATTCAAATAGGAAATATGAAGGCTTTCATATTTCAACTGGTGTAGGTAGGATTCTAAATGTAGAGTGAGGCTGAAATAGATATTTTCTAAAGCCCCATCAGCACTAAGAGTTTTGACTGTGAAGATCTATCTAGAAATAGATATTGAGAAAATGGAAAGAATATCACATAGTTGCCTTGTCCTCAGTTTACAATCATGTTGAAGTATAATGGACCAAACAAAAAACAAAAAACAAAAAAACAAAAAGCAACAGGAAAAAACATAAGGTTGATGAGCTGCATTTAACTTTGTGTTAAACTTTCAATAGGAAGAGGAAGATAATGATGGCTGAAAAGGTAGGGAAGACTGCAGAAGTAGGAATTGAGTTGGTCTAGAGGAATTGTCTAGGTGATATGAGCTGAGTTGTATCCACCAAAATTCCTGTGTTGAAGTCCTAATCCCTAGTACCTCCAAATGTGACTGTATTTGGAAGGGGTTTTTTAAAGAGGAAATCAAGTTAAAATGAGGTCAGTAGGATAGGCCCTTATCTAACATGACTAGCATCCTTATAAAGGACACAAACACACAGAGGAAAGCCATGTGAAGACATAGAGAAAGGGTGGCCTCTACAAGCCAAGGAGAGAGGTCTCAGAAGAAACCCACTGTGCCAACATCTCAATCTCTAACTTCTGGTCTTCACGATTGGGAGAAAATAAGTTTCTGTTGTTAAACCACTTGGTCTAAGATACTTGGTTATGGCAGCCCTAGCAAACTAATACAGTAGGGTTAAAATGTGGAGGATCAAAAAGAAGAAACCCTTAGAATAAAAAGAATACAATGAAGATGTGAAAATGAAGATAGACACAGATGAGTAAAGTTCTGAAACAATGGTTTACATTAGTGAAAGGCACCCATAACTACCAGTGTGATAAGAAAGACTTTGTGTGTGTGTGTGTGTGTGTGTGTGTGTGTGTGTATGTTGTGTCTTAAGAGAGACAAGTAAGCCTTTCAACTTTCACATCTCTATCCAAAATTTATTTCCCCAGAGATGTTTTACCCACCACTCTTTCCAGAACAGTGTCTTCCACCCCAAGGCATTCTCAGGCTCTTCACCCTGCTTGCAGGCTCTTCACCCTGCTTGGTTTTCTTCATGGTAGTCAAATCTGAAATTATAAAATTTATTTTTAACTTGTTTATTATTGCCTGCCTCCCACACTAGAAAGTGGGTTCAATAAGATCTAGAACCTCATTTGATTCACTCCTCTCTCCAGTACCCAGTTTGTAACATTTAGTAGGCACTCCTTAAATAACTATACTTAATGAATGAATTTCTCTGAGAAATGTAATCAGAAGAGAACCTTCTTTGAGAGGCATTGGAAAGCCAAGAAGACAATTCTGGTAAATATCACAGGAGTAGGATTCTGCCTGACTTCCCCTTGCTTCAGGGGTGATATATCTGAGGCCTTGAGAAACTATAGCTCCTGTGGGAGGGACTACCCAGGAGGAGATGGAAGAGGCTTGACCACCACCACCACCACCACCACTACCACACACACACACACACACACACACACACACTTGCATGTGTTGTGTTAGCCTCATGTGAAAGGGAAAGTTGGATTTAGGACAAGGACTGAAGGTTTAAATACTTAAACATTCTTTTGCACAGCAAACCAAAATCTCACGGGGATAAATACAAAGAGAAAATGCTGAGGAGCATTTAAAATAATATATATCACATTATTCTGTTATATACATCACAGGTCACATGAGGAAACTGAAATTGTCTGCAGCCCTTCCCAAATATAGGGAACCATTTAGAGCTATACAAAATGATTAGGATTGGCAACTCTGACACCAAAATGAATAACTGCCTTGGTTCAGCTGTTCTTTTCTTTTCTTTTTTTTTTTTTTTTGCCCTTTTTTAACAAGTATATTTTAATGGCCATTATTGTTTTATTCATGTTAGGTTTATCATTACTGCAGTTAACCTCACATTTATTTTGGCTAGTATCTTTCTTTGAAACTCTTTGACATTTCAGTTGGTTTTGATTTGTCTTTTTGGTCACACTCCATTAATAATAACTTAAATTTGAATGGTGCTTTTCAGCTTACAAAAAAATTCCTACTATCATTTGTGCCCTCAAACAGCTCTGTGGGAGAGGCCAAGATTATAATTTATTTTTTATAGTTGCTGTTTTATAGGTAAGGAAACTGAGACCTAGTGAAGATAAGGCACTTACCCAAAGTCATAGACATGGGGAATGGTATAGCTACAACTCAACTTGGTCTTCTACAGGGCATGAAACCCATCACTAAGTTGGTCTGACTGGCAAAGATCCACTGTCTGCACACATTATATATGTTGATGTTCACGTATACTTGTGCACACGTGCACACACACGAACACACACGTACCAGTTATCAAGTATAAATCTAAGAAAACATCAACTAGAATTCACAACATTATTGTCTCTTGCGTCCTCGGGGGGGGGGGGGTAAAAAAAAAGGGGGGGGGCAAGAAAATCCATTACCACCATTTTTTTCCCAGTAGAAACTCCAAGGCTCCTTCCTCCCACCAGGTGTTTGTATAGTGTTACACAAATCTGATGTTCTTTTGAGTGATTTGGGGAGAACCACTGCACCACTTTGACCACCAAAACTATCCTCAGGGACAAGAGGGAAATCAGTAAGGGTAAGTCAAGCAGTAAATTCTAACCAGGGCCCCTACATAAATATTCAGTTAAAACTGAACAAAGTTTATTTAAAAAAAGAGCCAGAGAAATGGCAGATGGCAGACCTAAGAAGGTGGTTTTCAGGAGAGAAAGGCCAATACTACAAGAGGAAATAATTGTAGTAAAGTAGGATCCCACTGGGCCTTTGGTATTCAACTGGTCTTCTTCCAGGCATTTTGCTTCCTTCCAGTTTTCCAATGTTTCGTTAGATTGTCCTGGTTTAAAAATTATTAAGTATAATCCAACACATTCACTGAATTGATGGAAGGGTGAAGGGCCAAGTATGCTAGCTTATTATTAAAGACATCACCACAAGTTTAGGGTTTAGTAATTAAATTCATTCATCCCCAAAGATAGAATTCAGTCTCAGCTCATACATTACCAGGTATTACCATGTATTTCTGGTATAGATTAATACTTCCAGCTCTCTGGTGACTGCCTTAAACCCTGAATGTTAAGGACTCTAGAGAACAATTGAGTCTTATTTTTAACAAATAAAGAACTTGAAGAGATCTGTTCAGATACACAAAACTGAGAAATAAGGTCTTAAGCTCTGGTCTTCTGAGTGAACAAAGTAAGGAATGGTGGTTTGTATAGTACGTTGTAATTTGTCTTAAAGGAATATGTATTATATGTGCATATTCTTAGAATACCTCTGGAAACATATGAGGAAAATGGGAAAAGTTGTTGCTTCAAGGGGAAAGGATTAAAGATACTGAAGAACAGAAGAGGATGGGAAAGTCACTTTTTCTGCTGTCAATCCCTACTAAAAAAAGTATAAGCTCTGTGGGGGCAGGGCCCATTGACCATATTATATTTATCTTTATAATCCCTAGCTGGGTCTAGCATTGTGTTTGATGAGTAGTTAATAAATTATCATTGAGTACTTACAACAGATGTTCTTTTCCCATCTAAGATAAAAATGGACCATAGGGGCACGTGGGTGGCTCAGTTAAGTGTCCCAACTCCTGATTTTGGCTCAGGTAATGATCTCACAGTGTGTTTGATCCCACATCAGGCTCTGAGCTGAGATTCTCTCCCTCTCTGCCACTCCCGTTCATGCGCGTGCTCTCTCTTTCTCTCTCTCAAAATAAATAAACTTTTCAAAAAAAATAAATAAAATGGACTATTGAGTATAAATCAATACCAATTTTGTGGCTCTTTCCAAATGGTTTATAATAATCCTTCTTAGACAGAAAATAACAGCATTCTATCTTCTCCCATTTACCAGCACATGTACTATGTAGAATACACTTGAATCAAATAGTTCTTGAGACTATTCTGATTTATGAAATGGAGAAAGTTTTAAAAATCATTTTACTGACAGATGTTTTGGGGGAAATATGGTTAGTATATTTAGAAAAATTATAAAGCAGTGAATTTTGTGGTAGAGATTCCATTAAATATTTTCTTAGGTGCTTTTTATTAACCAATTCTCCTGTAGCCTGTTCACACTCTTGGCATCCCTCTTGAATAGGATGTCACAAAGTCAACACATATTTTCTAAGTGGAAAACTGTGATCCAGAATTAAGGCAGAAGCAAAGAAAACAAACTCACAGGAGATTGGAAATTAAATTATTTAGAGATAGTTTATTCAAAGTTCTTCAGAATATTCTGACATTAAAAATTGTGAGAACCTTGCCACTTCTTTCTCCAGCATAATGATGACACTCCACTTAGGATTCAGATTTTCAAGTCCTTTAATAACGTGTGGGGAGCACCTTATTATGTCCTGTCAGTACCAGGGAGAACAGACTTCAGTGTGTACCACAGTTGTCCTCTAGTGGGCTTTTGTGAGCACTGCAGTTCCCTGGGCTTCTGGGTCTTCAGCCCTGGGCATTTCCAGAGGTCTTTTTGAGTTGGTTTTTATAAACCTATAAGCCCCATTTGCATTTTTTCTGTTAAATGTCAAATTGAAAAGGGTACTATTAAAGGGCTTGTACAGTTTAAGGGCTTGTACAGTTTATTCATGTGAGTAGTTACACAACCCTATTTTATGCAACTAATTTGCTTTGTAAACTCCTTTCCTTCATAATAGTACAAGATAAACTTCAATGGACTCCCGGTCCAAATGAGCAGATTCTAAACTAATGACTTTACGGTATTTAAATATTACAATGGCATTTTGGGACTGTCATATTGTACCTTCTTTCCAATTCAGAAGACTTCTGTGGTTTGCATTGCTGTTGTCTGCTTGCTCTTCAACTTTTACATTTATTTGTGACCACACCAAAGCAGCTAAAGGGCAGATGAAAAATCTCAGTCCCTGGCATAAAGCCTATCAATTACTTACCATTTCCACTTAGAATGGAATTTTGGCACATACTAACAAAGCCTGACTGGCCACCAAGTTTGCCTCCTTTTGGACAACCTACTCAATCCATTAGGATTAAGTTTAGTGCAAATGTGATACTCAAAAGAATAATGATTTAAAGAAGAGGATAAACCTTTAGCTCTTCCTTGTGTAAACAAATTCTAAATTTAAGGATTAATATGGGACCTTCTTGTTCAGCCAAGGCTGAGGTCTGTTCTAGCTTGTTGCTCCACCATGCTCAGTGCACGGATTTCACTTCTGGTCCCAGATGTCTGCTCTGCTTCCAGGCAAATGTATCCACATTTCAGCCAGCAGGAAGGAGGAAGAGGGACAGGGCCACTCTCTTTCAGGGTCCTTCTTGGAATTTGTACCCATTACAACCACATCCATTTGTCACATGGCCACACTTGGCTGAAATGTCTTTATTCTGGGCTGTTTTGTTCCAGCTAAAAATCAAGGGTTCCAATACCATGGAAGAAGGCAGAATTGATATTTCCCCATAGTTTATAATCCCACTAATTGCCTTCATTTGACAGTTCCTACTCTTTTCTGTTTTTTGCTTGTTTTCTCCTGAAAAGGCACCATCTTCTTCCTTTTCATTTATCTTCCACTGGTGATGTTCTGCTGATAAAGACTGTTTCCTTCTTCTCCCCCTTCTTTCTCTAAATAGACATGTCTAGTGGCCTGTAAGGCTTTCACCATGTTGGTGCATTCCTTCCTTCCACAGGTGATGGCTGTGCCACCTGGCCCTCTGCAGCTGCTGGGAGTGCTGCTTACCATTTCCCTGGGCTCCATCAGGCTCATTCAGGCTGGTGCTTACTATGGGATCAAGCCGCTGCCACCACAAATTCCTCCTCAGATCCCACCACAAATTCCACAATACCAGCCTCTGGGCCAGCAAGTACCTCACATGCCTTTGGGCAAAGATGGCCTTACCATGGGCAAGGAGCTGCCCCACATGCAGTATGGCAAAGAATATCCACATCTACCCCAATATATGAAGGAAATTCAGCCAGTGCCAAGAATGGGCAAGGAAGCAGCACCTAAGAAAGGCAAAGGTAACATCACATTCCTGTGCTGTTATGAAATGGCAGCTTTCCAAAATCCTCAGCTATGAGATCAGGGGAAAAGCTACATTTTATAAATTTTTATTCTTGAATGTATTACTGATATTCATTAAGTGTTCACTGTGTTCTAAACTCTATCCTCAAAAAGTTCAAGACCTAAAAATACAGACAAAATTAGTTTTCTGTTGTGCTTTATTTTAATAGCATTAAATGGCACAAAACACATTTAATAACAAATAATTTATTCTCTTACTCATTATCTGTTCAAACATTTGGCAACTATTTCATGAGCATCTATTTTTGTGTCAGACTCTGGGCCAGATGCTGGGGGGATTAAAGCAATGGGGGAAAAAAAGGTGACAAGTCAGTCTCATGAATTGGGACACCAATGTTGTAAGGACCTACTGTGTTAAAAATATATATATTTGAAAGCATTTTGTGATCTAGGAGCTGGATAAATGTCACTGTTTTTAAGAGTGCTTGAATTAAGCTACTACACCTGTTAATAAACTGATAAAAGGAGACTATAAAAGGTAAGGACTGCATGACAGATGAACATGTTTCCCATTGCTTTCCAGCCATATTCATTAGTTATTCAGCACCTACAACATGCTTAGCACTGCGAGAGACACTTTCTTAAAACTTCAGTTGTTTTATCTGGATTCTGAGGAAACCTAGCATTTATAGGAAAGGAACTGCATCGGCATAGCAATTCCCTTTGAGAAAGTGGAGGCCATTCCTACTGGTCCCTGCAAAAGCAGGAAGCTCTACTTCTGGGGTACGACTGGATTTGGTGCTAAGAGGCCTAGAGGCCAGAAATGAGAGACCTGAAAATAATATAATATTGTACGTCAACTATACCTCAATGAAAAAAAAAAAAAAAACCTTTCTGAAACTACTTTTCTTCATCTGTAAAGTTAAGATTTGTTGAGAAAAATCAGTGGCATAAGGTAAGTAAAATGCTAAGTAAATACTAAAGCAACATAGAAACTTCTGACTTGCTACAGCTGGTCATTCAAGAAACTCTAGGTAAGAAGAGTATGTTCAGGCACTGTGCCAGACATCAAGGATTCCTGATGAGTAAGACATGACCCTGTCCCAGAAGTTCTTGATACAGTAGCTACACACTGCTTGGAAATAATACGTCTTAATAGCACTAGAATATCTACCTAGCATAACAGAAGCATTCCCAATTTTCTTCTCTTTAGGAGCTGATAGCCCACTTAAGGGATTATCAGGATTGTTTTTCTTCCTTTCTTGAGTGGCCTGCCTGGATTGTGGCACTTCCTGTTCTTATTCTGATGGGTACCAGATTGCAATTGGGGAATTTGCTAAGAATATAAGTTCTATGGTTCTATTTTGTTCCCTGACAGTAGCTCAGTGAAAAATATGATGGTCAGGATTAAGATATGACTATTTGTTAAAATAAAACTTTGAGGCCATAAATTTCATTTCTTTGTGTTTCATTTCAGTAGCATAGAAGATCCAGAGTTGTATTGCCGTGTAAGGCACAGCATAATCATCCTAACAAACATGTGCTTTGTATTTTGATAACAATCTGAGAAAGCATAACATCTTTCATTATCTATTATCTAATCTTGTAGTGTGGCTATATTATCCTTGCTGCAGAGAGGCAAGCAGAAACAGTGAAGGCTTAAGTGGCCCAGTCCAGATCTCATTTCAAGTCCAAGAAGAGCTTCCTGCCCCTAATCCCAGCTCAATTCCTTCTCCACACTGCTTGTCAGCCTAAAGTACCTTACTTCTCCTGTTTGAAACCTAATTTGCAAATGAGGAATAATTTATTAAAGAATTCATATTTGAGGCTCAGGAAATCCTATAGCACATTAAAGGAATTAAGCAAATGTATTTGGCTCTAGAGACAGACGTGGAAGATGTTATTAAACCACATACAAGATAAAATGCTTCTATTCTTCCCTGAATCCACAAGATAATTACTTTCATTAAACACATCTATTGCTTTTCAGCACAAGAGGAAATATTATTTAGCCACAAAATATGTATTTAATATATAAGATACATTAAAATATTATTTAGCCAAAAATATTAATAGGAAATATTATTTAGCATAAAATATATATTTAAATATATATTAAATACATATAAATATAATTATATATAAATAAGTATATAAATATAAATATATTAATATCTATTTAATATATAAAATGTATTAAAAAATCAAGGACATGGAAAAATACATTAGGTAGAATAAATAATAAAAAAAATAAAAACGCCAACACTGTTTAACACATACACACACCTAGAATACATGAGATGAAAATACATATAAATGTCAAGTGATTATCTCTTGAGTAGTGGGCTTATAGGCAACTTTGATTTTTCTTCATCCTTCTTTGAATTTTCCAAAATCTTCATAGCAAACACACCATCTCAAAACTTTGGAGTTTTGTACTTGGAAAAATGTTTCCTCATTACTTTTTAGCTTTTTTATATAACCAATGCTGATAAAAGCAGCTACAGATATCAGTTCTCAACAGTATTTCAAACATGACAAAACAGTTATCAGCCTGATTGTCCTTTAAGTACGGATAACACAGTCCTGGAAGACGAGCACATTATTCCTAGTCTTTCCTTTCAGTAAGTAATAGGCTAAGGTGTCAAAATTAAATAATGATCGTCATGACTTCCTTAAGTAAGGAATAATAAATATTAATTTTTCTTTCTCTTTTTTTTTCCCTCCTTGCCCCCACTCCCATTCCCTCTCCCCCAATAGAAATACCATTAGCAAGTTTACGAGGGGAGCAAGGTCCGCGTGGAGAGCCTGGCCCAAGAGGACCACCTGGGCCCCCTGGCTTACCAGGTCATGGGATACCTGGAACCAAAGGAAAGCCAGGGCCACAGGGATATCCAGGAATTGGAAAACCAGGTATGCCCGGAATGCCAGGAAAGCCAGGAGCCATGGGAATGCCCGGAGCAAAAGGTGAAATTGGACCCAAAGGGGAGATCGGGCCTATGGGGATCCCAGGACCACAAGGACCTCCAGGGCCCCATGGACTTCCTGGCATTGGAAAACCAGGTGGGCCAGGGTTACCAGGGCAACCAGGTGCAAAGGGTGAGCGAGGACCCAAAGGACCACCAGGACCTCCAGGACTTCAGGGTCCTAAAGGAGAGAAGGGCTTCGGGATGCCAGGTCTGCCAGGCCTGAAGGGTCCTCCAGGGATGCATGGCCCTCCTGGCCCTGTTGGACTTCCAGGAGTCGGCAAACCAGGAGTTACAGGCTTCCCTGGGCCCCAGGGCCCCCTGGGAAAGCCAGGTCCTCCAGGTGAACCTGGTCCACAAGGCCCTATTGGAGTCCCAGGAGTTCAAGGGCCTCCTGGGATGCCTGGAGTTGGGAAACCAGGCCAGGATGGGATCCCTGGCCAGCCAGGATTTCCAGGCGGGAAAGGGGAACAAGGACTGCCAGGGCTGCCAGGACCCCCAGGCATTCCAGGGATTGGGAAACCTGGTTTCCCAGGACCCAAAGGTGACAAGGGCATAGGGGGTCTGCCTGGGGCTCTGGGACCAAGAGGGGAGAAAGGACCAGTAGGAGCCCCAGGAATGGGGGGTCCCCCAGGAGAGCCAGGCCTGCCTGGAATCCCAGGTCCTATGGGCCCTCCAGGTGCTATTGGTTTTCCCGGACCCAAAGGAGAAGGTGGGGTTGTAGGGCCACAGGGGCCACCAGGTCCCAAGGGTGAGCCAGGGCTTCAAGGCTTCCCAGGAAAGCCAGGTTTTCTTGGTGAAGTAGGGCCCCCTGGCATGAGGGGTTTGCCAGGTCCCATAGGGCCCAAGGGGGAAGCTGGACTCAAAGGTTTACCGGGGCTCCCTGGTGCTCCCGGGCTGCTTGGACCAAAGGGAGAGCCAGGAATCCCAGGGGATCAGGGTTTACAGGGTCCTCCAGGCATCCCAGGGATTGCGGGCCCCAGTGGGCCCATTGGACCACCTGGAATGCCAGGCCCCAAAGGGGAACCGGGCATCCCAGGGCCCCCTGGGTTCCCTGGAGTAGGGAAGCCTGGAGTAGCAGGACTTCATGGCCCCCCAGGGAAGCCTGGTGCCCTTGGTCCTCAAGGGCAGCCGGGCCTTCCAGGGCCCCCAGGCCCTCCAGGACCCCCAGGTCCCCCAGCTGTGATGCCCCCTACACCACCACCCCATGGAGAGTATCTGCCAGACATGGGGCTGGGAATTGATGGAGTGAAACCCCCCCATGCCTATGGGGCTAAGAAAGGCAAGAATGGAGGGCCAGCCTACGAGATGCCTGCCTTTACAGCTGAGCTGACTGCACCCTTCCCACCTGTGGGGGCCCCGGTAAAGTTTGACAAACTGCTCTATAATGGCAGACAGAACTACAACCCACAGACGGGCATCTTCACCTGCGAGGTCCCTGGGGTCTACTACTTTGCATACCATGTTCACTGCAAGGGGGGCAACGTGTGGGTTGCTCTGTTCAAGAACAATGAGCCCATGATGTACACGTATGATGAGTACAAAAAGGGCTTTCTGGACCAGGCATCTGGGAGTGCGGTGCTGCTGCTCAGGCCCGGAGACCGAGTGTTCCTCCAGATGCCCTCAGAACAGGCCGCAGGACTGTATGCTGGGCAGTACGTTCATTCCTCCTTTTCAGGATATTTATTGTATCCCATGTAAAAAAGAAAAGAAAGAGAGATTTAATAGAAGAAAAGAAAATGATGCACCGAAAAAATCCAAATGAAAAATGTAATTGCTTCAAAACATTTATATAGTTGGAAAGTTATATTTCAGTGAAAATTTGAACCATCGTGTACAAATAAAAACTAAGATGCATGTTTAATGCTCTGCACAGCAGCCTATAATTGAAAATGATGGGATAGATTTATGTATCAAGTACTGACACTTGTGTTGTACCCACTGGAATCATATTAGCTGTTGTATTGTTATATGCTTCCATAACCTGCTTATTCAGATCATTCAGAATATTTCAGTATGAAAGATCATAGCTAATGAAAGTCATTTGCTCATACTGTTTAAAGATTTATCAATATGGCTTAAAGAAATGTCATTGATAACAATTACATACCGTATTTACTTGCATAATTTCCTCTGTATTTGTGCAGATATTTTGCCATGGAATGTGGGTGAGGGGTTCTGCTGTGTTACAGCCCCAGCGGGAGAGAATAAGGGGGGACCAGTAGGGTTTTAGTCCAAGGGATATTTCCCTCCTGTCAGAGGCTGTATCTTTTCTCAGCACGAGTCCTACTCAGAATTGTCTATCTTGTCTCTCTAAAAGAACAAGTGAACCAATCGACCACCGTGTAATTTACTCAGTGCCTCCTCTGTGCCTTGCACTGGATGAGACGTTTGAGGGACATGAGACAGTGCCACGAAAGAAGCTAAACAACCAGCTGGGAGACAGGGGCAGTAGTTAATTCACTTCTTTCTCAAGGGTTCTTTTTGTTTTATTTTCTGTAATTTTTTTTTCTTTTTTCTTCCCTCCATGTAATTTCCACTATGATCCAACCAACATAAGCACGTGGAAGTCATAAGAAAAAAATAATAACTTTCCAGTTTTGTGGAATGTTCATTATCATCAGCAGTTTTCAATTGCTTACATGCCTATAAAAATCCCCCTTCCTTGCCTACCCATACAAATGACTACAATGAGGTTTCACCCATGAAGGAGCTTTAAGTGTTTCTCAGTAGCTGTTGAATTTTGAAGAAATTTCCCAGTGTTGTATATATGCAAATTGGTATGTCTGAGGTTCCAAAATCAATTTCCAAAACCCAAGTCATTTTTTACTTGGGGAGGAAAAGAAGTTTCAGAATTCCATAGGAAAATAATTTTTTTGAAAAATTATTTCTCAAGTTTTAAACTAAAAAAATGGATGTAGTATTTTCTACTGTAGATACTAGGAGGAAAAGGAAAGTTGTAGGAAAAGAACTGTTTCTTTAGAAGCAACCTGAGGAAGAGCTATATGAAATGTCAAACGGCAAATAAGAGTCCATGCTTCTTTTTCACCTCATACTCAGCACAAGTCAAGGGTCAATACAAGTTTAAAGAGAAAAATAAGTGTCTTTCCAGGTTTTCACTTAGGTACATATTAACTGCTTCGGGCATTCAAATCTGGTCTCAAAATGCAGACAAAATATTTCAGTCAGCTATGAGTCTGCCGCTGACACTATAAGGAATTGGGGATATAATGTGGGGTTATAGTGGTGGACTCTTGTATCTCTTCCTCAAAATTAAAAGTGAGAAGTTGAGGGGAAAGGTACAGATGGAAAAATACACAAATAAATACGGTATAAACACACATGGAAATGTGTCTATGTCAAATCTGAATCATTTTAACCATCAAGAAAATCCTCCCCAACCTAATAGGTGTCTTTTCCCTTATATGGTAAACGAGCACCATTTCTTCTCAATTTCTTAAAAAGAGAAATGAGTTCATTACCAGAGGGTTTCTTATTCACTGCTAATTATATGACAAACTTTTCCCATCAAAAGATATCCAACCCAACTTTCATTTTCAAAGCAGACAGCGTTTCTATGGCCAAATACCCTTCAGGTTGGTCTTGAGGATGCTGGTTTTGGACTGATGACTATGGAGGCAATAAGGACCCACTGGGCTCCTTCAGCTAAACAGATGCATTGAAATGGCTTGGAAGCAAGTCAAATCAGCTGATCTGTAAATCCGTATTTATCTGTACATGTATGGGCTTTTTCTTTCCACCAAGTAAGAAAGTACCTCTTTAGGTAAAACCAAATTTCACATTTTAAAATACCTTCCAACTTATTTATTGGTTGTTACTCAATTGCATATATATATATTATATATACATATATATAATATATACATATGAAATGTGTGTGAGTGTGTATATCATCAGGCATATGCTTCTAACTTTTAGATAGGGGAGGAGCAAAATTTATGCCAAATACTGTGTATTCTACAATGGTGCTAATCTCAGAACTAAATGAATTACTCCATTTAATTTAAAAAAGAGTTTTAAATAATTATCGTGTGTGTCTGTGTTTCCCTTTTAAGTGTTGCACATCCTGTTAACACATTAGTGTAAAAGCAGATGAAACAAACAACCACATGTTCGAAAATCTAGGGATAGAGCTATAATCCCTATTTAATTCAAATTCAACCAGAACTTTTCCATGTGAAATGAACAAAATTGGCATTGTTATTTAAACACAGAGTTTTAATGCAGTATGACATCCCGCAGAGGAAAAGAATGTCTGTAGTGGGTGACTGTTCTCAAATATTTTGCAGAACACCATGAAAGGTGAATAGACTGGTAACTTTTTTGAGTTTCCATGATAGATTTGAGACTTGTCAATAGCAAATCAATTTTGTATTTAAATTTTTGTACTGATTTGAAAAAAAGACTTATTAAATATCTTTAAAAGTATGTTTCTCATCTTGTTCATATCACTCAGCTGACACTGAACCTCATAATTTTTTTTATCTCCCATGTACTAATGAGCTGCTGAAACAGAGACCTAAATCATAGCTTAAACAAGACAATTATTTCTCTCTGACACAACAGGTCTGAGCATCAGCAGTCCAGTGCTCATGTAGTAGCTCCAGTCAGGGCCCCAGATTCTTTCTATCTTTCTGCTTTTCCACCCTAAAGTTGTTGCCCTCATCCCCAAGGTCCAGGACAGGTAACCATCACAGCCACATTCCAGGCAGTGGAAAGGTGAAAACATCAGGAACGGGAGAGCATGCTCCCTAATTGCTTACATTACTCCCTCCCACATCCTATTGCTCTGAATTTAGTCACATTGCCCAAAGCTGCCAAGAGAGTGTGGGAAATTGAATATTTATTCAGGGTAACCACATGCCCAGCTGAAAATCAGGGATTATCTTAACATGGAAGAAGGGAGAACAGATATTAGGGGACAATGAATGAGCTGCTGCATCTATCACCTCCATCATAAAAGGAAAAAAAAAAAACTGCCACAAACCTCTCTTCCCCCGCAAGAAACCAATCCTCAAATACTCTATTCTATTTTAGCCAGCCACACTAGAGCCGAATATTTTGAGGGGAGATAGTGGTGAGTAGAGCTACAGAGCAGAAGCAGACCTGTTTCAAGAATCTAAGCGTCTTAAGTATCACTGATGAAAGAATTCTGCTGTGATGATTTATCAAGCTCAGAATGATTGTAACTTACATCTATGATATTATGAAGATATCATTTAAAGCATTCCATAAACAAGTGTGTATCACCCATCTATGGGCTGATTAACTCACTTGCTTAAACCATAAGTCTGGAAGCTCAAGACCACAGTTTCCATTCCCAATCAGCCCAATTAGTTCTATTTCATTCCACAGCTCTTCCATAACATGAACCAATCATCTTGTATGCACACACTGTTGGTCACAAAGGTAAACAGAAGGGCGGATACAGGTGACACAGGCAGGGAGGAATAAATAGTTGGAATTCAGAATGCTGGACAAGCAAGGCGAATCCATCATCACAATGGGTCTGTAGCATCCCCTTGCCTTAAAACAAAACACAAAGTAGGCCTACTCTGCACTCGATACTACTAGTACTACGAGGCAATGTGAAGGATACAAAAGCAACGGAAAACATGACCCTTCCCCTGAAAAAAAAAATCATCTTCTGTTTGGAGGAAATTAAGATGTTTGTTAAGCAAAAGATTAGTTTCCAGGTGATATACAAACAAACAGATGTGGTGTGGTGCTGAGAGGATGCACACTAGTTAGATTCAGGAAGAGAAAGACCATTCCATGCTGCTGCCTTGCTAGAAATGCTCTGACATGTCTCCTGCATAATTCCTCCTCACCCCTCAAAACACAGCTCAAGCATCACCTCCTCTTCTGTACTGCTCAAACTCAGTCATCTTCTCCCCTGTGACCACCCTGCCTTGTATAGACTTCTGTCCCTTCACTTTCCCTACCTTGTAACTGACCTGTTACTGTCTCCCATATTTGACAGAGAGTAGCTTCTTGAAAGCAGGCACTATTTCATCTTTCATCCATAGCCCAACACAGAGTGCTGGTCCAGCACCAGGTCAGAAGGAAGAATGAAGAATGAATCTCTCAAGGCTGCTGTGGGAGGCAGTGACAAAGTCGGTATGAGTTGCTCTAGGATTCCAAGATTCTACAGAAGGTTATATATTCCAAGATTATTTAGAAGTTTAATATGGGATGAAACCTAATAACAGACAGTATTTTGGAGATGATTTTTAAAGAAATCACTTTTTTTTTTAAATTTTTTTTTCAACGTTTTTTATTTATTTTTGGGACAGAGAGAGACAGAGCATGAACGGGGAAGGGGCAGAGAGAGGGAGACACAGAATCGGAAACAGGCTCCAGGCTCCGAGCCATCAGCCCAGAGCCTGACGCGGGGCTCGAACTCACGGACCGCGAGATCGTGACCTGGCTGAAGTCGGACGCTCAACCGACTGTGCCACCCAGGCGCCCCTAAAGAAATCACTTTTAATGTGATGGGCTTTGAATAGCATAGGGACATCCCAAGAGGAAAAGGTTCTATTCCTCTAATAGAGAGGAGGAAACTGGTATTTTTGTGAGTGAGCGAGTGACTGTGTGTGTGTGTGTGTGTGTGTGTGTGTGTGTGTGTGTGTTTTGGGGCAGGTGGTGAACAAGGCAATTTGGGATAATGGAAATAGCCTCACTAGATTGGAGGATCTACCCAAGCACTAGTAAAGGAAACTAATAACCAAAGAAGGGTCAAATGATATCGGGCTTTACATATAGGAAAGAGGCATTTATACTTTATCAAATATGCAGTAAGAATACATTGTAGGTCCTTAAGTGGGAAAATGGTATGAAAATAAGTATTTTAGAAAAGTTACCTTGATGATTCTATGAAGAAGATGAATTACAAGTAGTAAAACTAATGAGGAAATCAGAACCGCTTCAATCCAGAAATGGGATGGTAGGTTGGTGGTGAATAGTCCCAAACAAGTCTCATGAGTAAAGGTCACATGTCAGGTCAGGTGTCAGGATTTAAGGAATACAAAACAATGGAGCTAGTTCAAGGGTGAGGAAATAAAACAAAGAAGAATTGAAAATTGAAGAAACAGTTGAAAGACTAAGGCGAACTTGGGGACAATCCTAGGATGGCTTTATGAAGGAAAAGGAAGCTTGTCCCAAAGGTGGTTTCTTCTCATCGATACACCTGGAAGACAGGGATGGTGCCCTATCATAGACAGACACAGGTTGTCCACTGGCAAAGCCCACTCCAAGCAGGGAAATGAGAAGACAACTCAGTTTATTTACAGGCTTGTGGGATTTCCCTGATAGTGGGATGAAAATGCATTTAGTAGGAAGATGAAAGGTAGATCCACGAGACTGGAGAGAGACCTATGGTCTATTGTAATAAGGGAGAAAAAGGCCAACTTGAAATTAGTAGCACCGTTTGCAGATAAAAAAAAGACATTAAATTGCTTTAAAATATCTTTCTTTACTTATTGCAGGAATTTATTTAACAAATCCTTCATAATAGAGACAGCAAAGATAGATATCATCCCAATCCATATGTAATTACAATGAATTCTAAGTACACAGGGCCAAAAAAAGAATGCAAATCAATCATATTTTACTGTATTTCAGAAAAGTTTTCTTCTTAATGGTTTGTGACTCTAAAAATACAAATGTTCATGTCATTCCCTATCATGAAGAAGAAAAATATCTATGGAGTAAGATTTAGGGTTATCCTTCTTTTAGCAAAGAGTTACAGAAAATTTCTGATGGTTTCTTTCACTTTCAAAACCAGTATTTATATCAGGGTAAATTTTATCTTCAAACAAGTTATTTTTTATGATATCAAATAGCTCTTAATGATTTTTATTATCAAAAAAAAATTTTTTTTTTGCTAATTCCTGGAGATAAATGTAACGGAATTTAAATCAAAAGTGGGGTATATCATTCCATTTTAACAAGGTATTCAGAAGTTTCTCATGTGTGTTACTGAAACACAGAACCATCTAATCAAATCTTCCATTGAGGCATCCAGAACCTTTCCAGAGATTTTTTTTTTTCTTTGCTATCTTACTGCAAGTAAAAATAGATTTTTATTAGAATCAAAAGCAGTTCTAAATTAAAGTTTATGAAGTCTGGGAGGCTTACATTTCACATGCCTTGAAAGACCTAAAAGTTAATTTTATAATGAGTATGGCCAAGTCACTTTTCATCTAACAAACTGGCAGCATGTGCACATCTGCACTTTATTCATGGGATGAGAGATACAAGAGGGAAAGTTGATGAATGCTTACTCTACCAGTCTCCAATTGTCTACTAGTAATAATAGTTGCCTTTTGACATCAAAGATGAATCTGTCCTTGTCATTTGCTTTACCAAACCAGAGTCATCAATATAGAACATGTTAGGAAAGGTCTCTGGGGTCAGACTCAGAGAACAAATCTCAACTCTTCTATTTACTGGATGGTCACCTTGAGTCAATTATTTAACCTCTCTAAACTTTAGCTTTTGCACCTGTAAAATAGTAAGTAATAATAATAACTATCTTTTACAATAGTTGGAAGAACGGATGAAGTAGTAGGGTATGGTACAGAGAGGTAAAAATTGTTATCATTGACTGAGTGCCAAACCATGTACCAAAAACCACTTTGTTTTTATGTATTAACTTAGTTACTCCTCATAGCTAAAGAAATTGTGCCATAGTAACTTGTCTGAGAGCTAATAAATGACAATGCCAGGATTTTAACCCAAGCATCTGGCTTCATAGTCCACATTCTGAGCTATTACACCATATTGCCTCAAGGCAGAAGATAAAACTTCTCAGCTATCTAAGTAACTACCATTGAAGGTTCAGAATAGTAGCTTGCCTCAGAAAAGAAAGAGAGATAACCAAGTTCTGAAGTTATTTCTTAGTTATTGGCATTACCAGAGACAGTAGAAATAGCCAACTACCAGAGGACTATATTGACAGATTCTGGTGAATCTTAGGAGATAAGAGTGCAGATATACGTGGCTTTATTTATTTATTTTTAATGTTTATTTATATATTTTGAGAGAGAGAGAGTGAGAGAGAGTACACATATGAGCAGGGGAGCAGCGGAGAGAGAGAAGAGAAAATCCCAAGCAGGCTCCACGTTGTCAGCACAGAACTGGGCTTGGGGCTCCATCTCATGATTGTGAGATCATGACCTGAGCTGAAATCAAGAGTCAGATGCTTAGCCAACTGAGCCACCCAGGCGCCCCTATATGTGGCTTTAAAAATTAAACCGCTGATGGGAATGTAAAATTAGGCAACCACTATGAAAAACAGTATGGTGGATCCTCAAAAAATAAGTAAAACCACCATATAATTGAGCATTTCCACTTCTGGGTATATACCCGAAAGAATTAAAAGGATTCAACAGATATTTGTCCATTCATGTTCATAGCAATGTTATTCATAATACCTAAAAGGTGGAAGTTATCCAAATGTCCATTAATGGACAAATGGATAAACACAATGTGGTATACATGTGCAATGGAATATTATTCAGCATTATAAAAGAAAAAAGGGGGGGGGGCGCCTGGGTGGCTCAGTCAGCTAAACATCTGACTCTTGCTTTAGGCTAGGTCATGACCTCATGGTTCATCAGTCTGAGCCCTGTGCAGGGCTTTGCGCTGACAGTGCAGAGCCTGCTTGGGATTCTCTTTCTGCCATCCCCCACCCAGCCATGCTCTTTCTCTCTGTCTCTCTCTCAAAATTAATAAACTTAAAAAAAAAAAAAAAAAAGAAAATAGGAACTGTGACATCTGCCACAACATGGATGAAACTAGAGGTCATTATGCTAAGAGAAATAAGCCAATCACAAAAGGACAAATATTGTATGATTCCACTTATATAAGGTACCTAGTCATATTTATAGACATAAAATAGAAGGATGGTTTCCAGGAGCTGGAGGAAGGTGGGAATGGGGAGTTATTGCTTAATTGATATAGAGATTCAATTTTGCAAGACAGAGTTCTGGTCATCAGTGGTGGTCATGGTTGCCTAACAATGTGTATGTATTTAATGCCACTAAACTGTACACTTTAAAAATGGTTAAGATGGTAAACATTATGTTATGTACATTTTACCACAATTTTAAAAATTAAAAAAAAAAAAACTAGAAGGAAAACTACCTGTTAATAGGAATAGTCCATGACGTAGAAGATAACTGGAAATGACTCCAGCAGCTTCCCTTACCACTCAGTTCACCACAGTGTTCACCAAATGGGTAAGGAATCTAAGCAGCACCACTGTGGTGGTCCAGAAGCTACAAGTCCCACCCTCTGCCATGGCAGGTCTGCAGACCGCTATGGGGACTGCCACTCACTGCACCCTCTCTACTTCAATGAATGTTACCTTCCCAGGACCTTCAGACCTGACTGCCAGACAGTCCACCTTCACCCAGTGGCCCCAAAATGCAAACTAGAATTGAGTTTCCTTTCTTCTTCAAGCATAAACATGAAATCTGCATGCCAATTTTATGATTCCAAAGGTGAAATTAAAGGTAGGGTTTTTCATCCTATAATAAGGGGATCTTTATAGAGCCTATATATACTCAAGATATGAGAGAAACAAAAGTAAGTTTTGCTTCAGCCACCTGACTTCACCAGAAGAAAGGGAAAACTCACTGCCACCATAGGCAGATACCTCGCTTCAGTTAGAAAGGAAGTGAGCATGGTTGAGCAATTTACAGGTCACCGAGGAACAAGAGCTCCCTCTCATGGCTGAAAGAGGAAAAGCAGCTCCACTCGCAGATATTTTTCTACCATGAATTCAGTGGGTCAGGAATTTGTAGAGAACATAGTGGGGATGGTTTCTCTCTGCTCTGTGATGTCTAGGACTACAGCAGAGGGTGAATCAACAACCAGGGCCTAAAATCACCAAGAGGTACCTTCATTTACGGGTCTGGCTATTGATACTGGTTGTCAGCAGAGACCTCAGCTGCACTATAGATAGGAACCTCCATATGTTATTTTCATGTTGCTTATCTGTGTGGGCTACTTTGGGCTTTCTCAAAGCATGACACCTGGGTTCCAAGTGAACCAAGGTAGGAGCCAAGGTAGGAGTGTCACATTGTAAGGAAAGGTCACACTATAAGCAAAGTACACAGGATGGGAAATATTAGTGGCTATCTCTAGAAAATACAATGTGCCATGTCTACCTGGTTGTCCAGTGTCTTGACTGTGGTAGATATGCTTTGGTGGACTTAGATTGGGACACAAAGACCCACACATTTTTGCCCACTCCCTTAGGTCCCTCCACCTGCCTCTTCCCAGCTCTCTCTGCTGAACTTCAAATATTGTATATCAGGCCCTTGACCCACTCAACCACACCAATCACTATTGCTCAAGACTGTTCATCCTTGGCGCCCAGGTGGCTCAGTCAGTTGAGCATCCAACTCTTGATCTCAGCTCAGGTCATGATTCCAGGGTCATGGGATCAAACCCTGCATTAGGCTCTGCGCTGAGCATGGAGCCTGCTTAAAATTCTCCCTCCCTCTCTCTGTCTCTCTCCCTCTATCCCCTCCCCATCTCACACACTCTCTCTCTCTAAAAATATAAAAAAAATAAAGACTGTTTATCTTGATCTCAGACACCTTCTCTTTCTATTCAAAGGAAATGATTAAATGTACATCTTGAAGCTCTGTCCATTGTCCTTACCACTGTTCTTTATGGCCCCTCCCCAAGGAGGATGGTAGTACAGTAGCAGTGCATTTTCAGTTCTACCAACATGCCAAGCTTGAACCAGTCTTGAATATTTTCCTCTAACATCAGCTGGTCATAGGGAAAACCCCATGAGGCCATAGGTGTGAGCTGAGGAATACAACTGACATGGAGACCTGGGCCATTTGTTCATGTATTTATTGATGACTTCTGGGCCTGCTTAAATGTGATCTCATGTAAACCATTTCTATTGTTCAGTGAATTACTGATGTGTGCACCCGACTTTATCAAACCCAGGTCCTGAAGGGCAGCTCTGTTCATAAAATAATTTATGTTCCATTTTCAAATGTTCAGTTTCTACTAGAGCTTCATATCATTCCAGTAGTTGCTTTTTGAATGGTCGAGCTATAGAAGGCATGGCCTTACTCTAGAACCTTCGGAGTCTGTGCTGTGATTCTCCTTTTAGGTCTAGCCAGATTCTACACAGCATCATTATCTTTCACCTAGCACCTTGGGATCAGCCACATCATTAGGATCTGAGTGGAAAAGCAGTTTGTATCACAGCTTGGAACTGCTGCTGAGCCCTCTCTTCTCAAAACGAGGAGCCTTCAGGGGTGCCTGGGTGGCTCAGTTGGTTAAGCAACTGACTTCGGCTCAGGTCATGATCAGGTCATGATCTCACATTTGGTGAGTTCAAGCCCTGTGTTGGGCTCTGTGCTGACAGCTTGGAGCTTTGGAGCCTGCTTCAGATTCTGTGTCTCCCTCTCTCTCTACCCTTCCCCCACTCACATTCTGTCTCTCTCTCAAGAATAAATAAACATTAAAAAAAATGTTTAAAAAAAACTGGTAGTATTTTGAGTCAGTTGACTTAACTGGCATCCAATAAATGCCTTTTGAGGTCACTTGATAAATGGGTTAGAGCAGTGTTTATAAGTGGCTACCTATAAAATCCAGAAGTGCATCAAATACCATTTCTATTCTTAGTGGTAGGAGATGAAAGATGCAAGAACTTTTCCTTTATCTTGAAGGAGATATCCAGGCATGGATCCAGATATCCAGATATCCATATATCATACCTCAGGTACCCACACTCCTAAAAATGTGATTGACCAATGTTGCAGGCTCTTAAACATCTGTAACTTATCTCAGCCTTGGGCATACATGTATTTTACTAGGGCACTTAGAATACTTGCCATTTCCTGCTCCCTAGATCCAACTAATATGATATCATCAATACAATGGATCAATGTGATACTCTGAGGAAAAATAAAGTCCTTTTGAATTATATTATGACAAAGAGCAAGAGAGCTGATCAACCTTGGGAGTGTATATAGGAAAGCATTCACAGTTTTGAGTAAATATGAACTCAATCTTCCCAAGTGAATGCAAATTGCTTTTGATTTTCTTTCCTGCTGAGGATTTTTTTTTTAATTTTTTAACATTTATTTATTTTTGAGAGAGAGAGAAAGAGAGAGAGCAAGCATGAGTGGGGGAGGGGCAGAGAGTGAGGGAGACAGAATCAAAGCAGGCTCCAGGCTCTGAGCTAAATCACATAGCAAGTACTAGAAGCTATGTTGATAGATTCAATCAAAGATAACAACACCTGGTATCTATACTCTATGATTACATATACCGTTTAATTTTGATAGCCCATCATTTCTCATGGTCCATCTGGCTTAGGATCATCAACCCCCTGCAGCCTTTAAGTCTTTTAGGCGGACATTAATCTCTGCATTTCCACTGGTGTGAGATAGGGTTTCCAATTTACTATCTTTGCTCAGGAGTCGGGTGGAGGGAGGCAGTTTCAGGGACTTCCACTTGGTTTTTCCTACACTAATGGTTCTTACTTCATAGATCTGAGAATCAGTGTGATGGTTCTACCAGTTGCTAAATATATCCATTTCACTTATGCACTCAGCAACTGGAGAGATGACCATAAGTTAATTGGAGTCACCATGGCACAGATTTGGGCCAGGATTTTATCACTTTGCAACTATATGCCTACTCTAATGGGAGGTTATAGGATTTCCTGCATCAATGCAGTTCACCCTGTATTCAACAGCCCTTTAAAGAGCTGGGTATTGGGGCGCCTGGGTGGCTCAGTCGGTTAAGCATCCGACTTTGGCTCAGGTCATGATCTCGCGGTCCGTGAGTTCGAGCCCCGTGTCAGGCTCTGTGCTGACAGCTCAGAGCCTGGAGCCTGTTTCAGATTCTGTGTCTCCCTCTCCCTCTGACCCTCCCCCGTTCATGCTGTCTCTCCCTGTCTCAAAAATAAATAAACGTTAAAAAAAATTTATAAAAAAAAATAAAGAGCTGGGTATTTTCCATTTTTTCAATGTACCATTACTCTGAAGAAAGGCCACAGGTTACCTTGGAAAACGTATGAGTACGCAGTGCATACACTGGTGGCATTGCAGAGAACTTCTTCAGAAGGACTCATATTTCCTTTAATCAATGGGTTCTGGATTTGAGAACTGGCTCATATCTGGAAACAGGTCCAGAGACCGTGTTTTTCCATTTTGGCAGTTGACATCTGCCTTGTGCTCACCAGTTCTTAATTGTGTTGTTTCCATTGTTGTTACATAGGTCAATCAAGACCTCATTAACTTCTGATCTATCTTGCCCTTAGGAATATCCATGGTCTATAGAATATCATAGATACCCTACATTTTAAGGATCCCTGACTGATAATTACATTTGCTTTTGATGGTTAAGTGTTGCCAACTACCTTTGCTGTTCTGAAACTCTATCACTCACTCACTGACATTATGGCATCTCCTACTGTCATCTCTGGCCTGCACAGGACAGTTACCATTGAGCCCGTCAACTATGTCAATACCTACTCACTATTGCAATCTTACTGCTTTAATGAAAGGATGTCCTCTAGGCTCTCTCAGGGAACAGTCAGCTGGTAGGTTCTCTGGTCATACAAAATAAAACCATTCTAAGAAGCCCACTACTCTGAGCCTCCTGACCCTATCCTTAATAATCTGCCAAAGTAATTCTGACATCTCCTTTACTATAGATTACCAGCATGTCTAAGCTTCATGCTGCCATTCTTAAAGGGTGTTAGGACTTACTGAGACATTAAATCATTAGTCACTGCAGAGTGTCCCTATATCAATAACCTCTCTTCTACCCAGCTTTACACACTGCTAGTCTAGTACTCTCAAGATCCATTACCTTATGAAATTCTTGGTTCCTATTGACACATATATTAATCTGTAGCTTTTCTTGTGAATAAATAATTTTCTTGTGAATAAATAGAGACTACACTTTTTACTGTCTGTGCTAAAATCTAATTGTAGTTATTGGTGAAGAAGCAATGAGGGGAGGTGAGGGCTCAAACATGATCTTGTGAGGCAACCAAGATGAGACCTTAAATGATCTCTAGGTAATGGAAGGCCACTTTCTTCCAGCAAGGGGGAAAAGACCCTTCTCTGAATTCCCAGAAGGCTCAGAAATTCAGAGGCTCAGAGATCTCAAGCACATCTGCCCAAATGTCCCCATCTCAATCTCAGAGTCTCTCTCCTTCCTTTTTTGGGACTTGACATTAGCACAGGAAACATGTCAACCTGAGCATTCAATCTCTTTATAATTCTGCCACCTTTGAATCAAATTTTTGGCTGAATGGTAAGTACAGTATGGCCTCTAATTACAGGAAGAAGAATTTCTGGCTTTCTTAACATGTTCAGAGTTGATAAGAACCTATCATTCTCTTTCCCCAAAGCTGTTAGAGCAGTTAACAACACCCAGCCAACTCCACAATCTTTATAATTACAATTGCCCCATACTTTTTAAGTGCTGAAGTTATTACACACGACACAAGTTTTCCCTTCAATCTGTACCTCATCCTAATCTGCCACAGGTAAAGTGACTGTGTCTTAGTAGATGTGATGCTACAGTACACCAGAGGTTTTTACCACTCTTTTTCACCACTACCAATCACATCTTTGCTGCCATCTAATCAGTGTAGTAAAAAGATACCAAAATTTTGTCTTGAGGGTCTGCTTTCTAGGGTATTTCTAATTCTAACTATCTTAGTTTAGGTTGTTTCCAAAGCAGACCCTATGACAGACTTGGGTGCAGGTAGATTATGTGGGAGATGATCTCAGGAAGCACAAGTAAGAGAGTTGGGAAAAGAGAAAGAGTTGGGAAATACAGAAATACAGAATACAGAAATACAGAAATACAGAAAAGGTGATAAAGTGTCCATCTTGGGACACTTTAAGAAGCTGTGTAAAGTGCATCTCAGAATTGTCCCACTGAAGGACAGAGAACCTGGAGCAATTATCTACTAGTGCCTGTTTCCCTTTAGTTGCCCTTGGGAGCCTTAACTTCTTTAAATCTTGGGCTCAGCAAGCTCCCATGGTGCCAGAGAAGCAGACAGTAGGGATGCTCAGGGGGAGAAGCTGTCAGCATGATGGAAATGGTCTACCATAATTGCAAGGAAGCTTAGACATGGGCCAAGGGAAAATGGAGCAGGGTATTCACAGTATTGCTTCAAAATAATAGTGAATAATGAAAAAAGAGTGTGGTTTGAATAAAAGGACAATGTCTCTGCCCCCCATTCCTGGTACTAACTTCTAAAACCCTAGGAATTTCCTAAGTGATAAGGGCATGAGGAGCATCTTTTGTTCTAAGATTTGGTTTTTGACCCGGGCTCCTGACCCACAGAACTTCTAAATTCCTTAGAATTTCCTGCATGATAGGAGAGTCTTTTTTTCTAATAAAATGTCACTTGATGGGCTCCTGGAGTGGGGCTGGTTACCAGAAAGACCAAGTCATAGTTCAAAGCTTGTAACTTTCAGCCCCACTCCCCACTCTTCCAGGAAGGGGAAAGGAGTTGGAAATTAAGTTAATGAGTCATGCCTATGTAATAAAGTCTCCGTAAATATCCCAAAAGTATGGCATTCAGAGAGATTCCGGGTTGGTGAACACATTCACACATGTGGAGGGTGGCATATCCCAACTCCTGCACTTGAGACCATTCTGGACCTTATGCATATTTTCATCTTCCTGTTTATCTGTATCCTTTATAGAATAAACTGATAACCATGAGTATTTCTCAGTTCTGTTCTAGCTGTTCTAGCAAACGATCAAACCCAACAAGGAGGTCATGGGAAGCTCTGATTATAGCCAGTATGTTGGAAGCACAGATGACAACCTGACAATACGAGGTGGAAGGTGGGCTGTCTTACAAGACTGAGCTCTTAATCTCTGGGGTCTGTGCTAACTCTGGTTAGTGTCAGAACTGAATTGCATTATAGGATACCTCACTGGTGTGGTGTCAGAGAATTGTTTGATATGTGGAAACCCACACACCTTGTATCAGATGCCCAGTGAGTGTGATATTAGTGTAAGAGCAAAGGAAAAATACAAGAGTGTTTTTCCCGGAATATATACAATCTATTCTGAATCTACTGGGTTTAGCACTGCATATTGTTATAACTGAAAAGACAGTTAGTGAACTAGCAATTTTACCCGGAAGGTAAAAACAGAGATGACAGTATGGAAAATATGAAAAGGCTAATGAACACACTGTGGCATCAGAATATTGATAGAAATGACCAGTAGAGCAGAACATGAGGTCCTAAAACTATCCCACAAACACACGGTCACTTGGGTCTATGACAGAGCTACATTGCAGGTTATGGAAGAAAGGAAAGACAGTTTAAATGAATGGTGCTAGGACTACTGCTTTTCCAGAAGAAAAAGTGAAATTGGATTCAACCCTAATACCATCTACACAAATCAAATCCAAATACCATGGTAAAGAATAAATTTCAAGGGAACCCCTGGTTTCACACAGATGTCAAAGATGGTGTGTGGTGGGGAAGAGAGAGGGTGTGTCAGTGGTTATTTATTGTGGACAAAATCACTGTAAAGGGTCACTTGATAAGAAAAACACACTAGCAGAAAGATATCATGGCAACCTACCTGATTCATTTCTCCCCTATCATTTTTGCCATTAAAATGTCACTTAATGCCAGAGATCTGTCATTCCCCAAACTGGCAACACATCAGATCTCCAGAGTATTCTTAAACTGAATTCTCAGGCCCCAACTAGGACTTATTCAATCAGAACCTCTGGGAGGCAGTACCTAGGAGTTTGAATTTTTAATAAATCTTTCCAGGAAATTCCACCATAGAGCCAGAATTGGGAACCACTGTCCCAGATCATTATTAGATCTCAGAATTCATTGAGAAAATAGAAGCTACAAGACAGGAATGCCATTGGGGCGCCTGGGTGGCTCAGTTGGTTAAGCATCCAACTCTTGATCTCTGCTCAGGTCATCATGATCTCTTGGTTTGTGACTTTAAGTCCCAAGTCGGACTCTGAGTGGCAGTGCGGAGCCTGCTCAGGATTCTCTCTCCCTTTCTCCCTAACCCTCCCCCACTCATGCTCTTGCACGCTCTCTCTCAAAATAAAAAATAAAATTACAAAAAATAAAAAACAAGACAGGAATGCCATCAAATCTGGTTGCAACCAAGTGGCCCTGCTCCCATCATATTGCATCTCTCCCTTGGCTCTGGATCTCCAACTGTTTCTCTCTGTAAGAACCTGATTCCTATAATTATCCCCTCTCTTTCTTGACTCTTAGTAGCACACGTTTGTTTGGGGACCACTCTTCTTCCTTGCTTCCATGACATCACATCTGCCTGGTTCTTCTCTTCCCTCTCTAGCCACCCCCCCCTGGGCTCTTAGGTTTCCTCTATCTGATGTCAGAATAGTGGACACTCAGTATCTTAGTCATTTCAGGCTGCCATATGCTTTACCATTGACTGGCTAGCTTTCTCACAATTCAGGAGGCTGGAAGTCCCAAGTTCATGGTGCTGGCATGGTCAGGTTCTTGGTGAGGGCCCTCTTCCTGATTTAGAGAGGGCCATTTTCTTGCTGTCCACACATGCTAGAAAAGAACTAGCTAGCTCCCTGGCCTCTTATAAGGGCACTAAATCCACTCACGAGGGTTCCACCCTCATCATCTAACTACCTCCTAAAGGCTCCATCTCCAAATACCATCACACTAGCATTAGGATTTCAACATGAATTTGGGGGTGGGGTAGGAGGTGGGATATAGTCAGTACACTGCACCCAGGAACCCTTTCCTCTTCTCCGCATTGTCTAAGTGATTTCATCCAGTCTCACTTCTCTTCCATTCTACATCTACCATCATATTGCAAACAACTGCTCTCTTACTTGGGTAACTGCCACAGTCTCCAACCTGGTCTTCTTGCTTCTACTGTTCCTGCACACTAGGCAGCTTTGAAAATTCAAGCACATCTCCCAGCCTAAAAGTCCCCCATGGCCTCCTCATTGAAATCCTTACCATGGCTAAGAAGCCTTTCCAGGTCTGGCCCTGCCTCCCTTTCCATCTTCCTGTCTTGCCATGTTCCTCCACTAACCTTTCCACCCAGGTCACAAGTGCAGCTTATTTCCCTTACAGTACTTTTATCATTTGAAATTACCTATTGATTTGTTTGTTGTCTGTTTCCACCTCCTCTAAGAGCAAATTCACCATTTCACCCCTAAAATGTTCCCTCATTTTTGTTGTGCTAGTTTCATCAAAGATGATATCATACTTTCATTTTTTAGGACTTGAAATGATTTCTTGGTTCTCTTTTCCTCACCATTTTATTTCCAAACCATAGTAACAAACTGATGGTGATGATCTTCAATTCAGTTCTTCCTTTTTTCTATACTGTTTTTTCCCTATTCCAGTGGACGTGGGTCATTTTTGTTATGAAAGCCATAGGCAAATGGGAAACCACCTACTGGATGGGTGACTAGAGCAAGTTAACTTAATTCCTTGTGCCTTAGTTTCACCATCTATAAAATAGAGAGAATAACAATACAAACATGGAGAAGATGCTTTTTGTGCCCCTCAGCCCACTTTGAAATCAGCCCAGCAATGGGACAAAGTTCTGGGAAGTTGCTAGCATTCCACCTCAAGCATGATGAGTTACGTAATTCTGCTCTTCTGCCTCAGGACTTTCTCCAGTGGCAGCATAGCCTGGGAAGTATCTGGAAATTCAAATTCCTGGTGACAACCCTTAACCAATGGTGGATGGCAGTCAGTGGATAAATGCCCTAGACTTCACCTTCCTGAAGATAATTCTGAGGCAGAGTCTACATTGTTTCTCAGAGGATTCTCAAGAGGATAAAAAACCAGTTATATAACCAGTTTAATATTCATCCTTCCTTCCTTATCTCCTTCTCCCTGCCTTTATTCCTGCCCCCTCCCTCCCCCTCACCCGATCACATCCCAAATAAACTACTTGCATCCATGCCTGTTTTTTAGGAGACCCTAAACTAAAGTAGTAAATCTATCAGTTAGGGTCCAGGCAGGGAAAAAAACAAAGAAACAAACAAAGAAACAAACAAAAACAAACCCTTTAAGTTGTACAATTTAAAAAAATTTAGTAAAAGTATTTATGAAGATGAGGTAGGGTTAGGTAAACAACAGATGGCATAGAACCCAAGAACTAGTAAGAGTGGGAACCTGTTACTACCCCTAAGTCTGAGGGAGCCTTGGCCTCCAGTGGAAGGATAAGTGCCAGGACGAGTATGAGGTAAGCAGGTACCTCCAGAAGAACGTTTAGGAGGCACTTGCTCTCACATTTATTCAAGTGCCAGCCTGTGAGTGAGTGCCCCTTTACATTTTGCATATTAGGTCTCTGCTTGCGGCACCCTAGTCCCAGCCTTGAAAAGAGGACAACATAGGGTGTCATTTTTCTCTCATCTTTTGATTTCTTCCTGATGCCTCCAACTTGCTGAACCTAAATATGAAATCAGAGCTTAGGGTAGATTTACATCAGCCTTCTAGGAAATGGAAATGTAGAGAATGGTAAATGGAAAATATCCAGTCCAGCATAGTATCTCATGGAGTTAAGATGATTAGATGATTAAGATATAAAGTACTTAGAAAAGTACCTGAAACATGCTGTTGTTGCTGTTATTATCATCCATATGATTCAAAAGTTTAAATACATTATGAGGGGTTCATGGACTCCCTAAAGTACATGTATAGACTGGGTTCAAAAACAAAGAACCTCAGCCTTCAATTAAGTTCTTTTCATCATATGGTGAGCCTTCACAAGCCAGTCTTTAAACTTTTTTCTTCCCTTCTAACTCAGTCTTTCCCAGCCTTTTTACATCATGGCACCCATAGAAAATGGCAATATTTTAAAAAAGAAGAAGAAGAAAAGAAAAGAAAACGGCTATATTCAACACTGGAATGAAGAGATGAGCTACCCTCAACCTGAAGCAAATGGATCAGAAAGCTGACTTGGGAAACAAACTTATCAGGTTGTTTGGTAAATAAAACAATCAGAGTAAAGGAAGTTCAAATTCAGTGAGGCAGTCTGTAGATTTTGAGTATCTATTAATGCCAGGTACTGTAGTGGTCCTAGGGCCACAGTGGTGAATAGGAGAGATGAAATTCTAATCCAGAGAGGTGATAGGGGAGTGGGTGTGTGGTAAGAGGTAACTAAGGCATTTAAGAGGAGTGAGATAATGATTCCACTCCTTTTGTGTGGAAGCAAGACTGAGGAAAGAGAAAAGGCAGGGGAATTGGTTACAAGACTATTACAGTGGCTCAGACCAAGGTTGAGTGGTGGAAGTGATGAGAAGGTTAGTTAAAGGGTTAGATTTAGGATATATTTTGAAGATTGATCCCAACAAACTTACCAATGAATCAGATGACAAAGCAACCAAGAGGGCGATGCTGCCACTTACTGAAGTGGAAAAGGTTAGGTGAAAGGGGTTAGAATCCAGGGCACAAGAGGAAGACTGATCCTGGGAAAAGATCAGGGACAGTGGGAAAGTGAACTCACATGGGAAAGGCAGCAGAACTGTCTGGAAGCTGTGTCATTTGAGATTTGGGGTCGTGAATTGGAATTCTTAGTGAGTTCTTAAATAGCACCTAATTTAACTCTACTGAAAATACCTATTTTGTATAAGTGGATTTTTCCCTTATCTTTTACCTGTGCCAATAACTTACATTTACTTTTGTTCTTCTTAATCCTATCTCCTGGCCACTCCACATCCTAAATTTTGTGTTTACCAGTTCCTTAAAATCACATATGTATTTTTTGGTCTCAACAGTTTTTGGTTTTCCCTGTATTTGAATGTCAAAATAGCATCTAAAACTTGGCATTTAACTCAGCATTATGTTTCCAAAAATATATCCATATAATTCCGTGCGTTAATTCATTTCCTATGCTTAATTGAATGATGATGCTATAATATAGCTATCCATTTTCCTATAGAAACACATTTGGGTTGTTTCTGCTTTTTTGCTATTACTAACAGTGCTGTTGTGAATATTCTATAGTGTTCAAAAGTTTCCCAAGTATATCTATTTAGCAGCGGAAACTGCTGAACCATCAGGTATGTAGGTTTACCTTTACAGGGTTGTGCCTAATTGCTTTTCCAAGTGGTTATTACCAATTCACACTCACAACAGTCAGGTCTAAGAATTCCCACTGATGCACATACTCTCTAGAATTTGGTAATGTCTGATTTTTAAAAGAAATTTTAATGTTTATTTTGGAGAGAGAGAGGGACAGAGCATGAATGGGGGAGGGGCAGAGGGAGACACAGAATCGGAAGCAGGCTCCAGGCTCTGAGCTGTCAGCACAGAGCCAGAGGCAGAGCTCCAACCGAGGAACCCCCAGATCATGACCTGAGCTGAAGTCAGATGCTTAACCCACTGAGTCACCCAGGAGCCCCAGTGTCTGACTTTTTTTAATTTTGTCAATTTCTGCATAAAAAAAAGTATCCTATTGTGGTCTCTTTTTTACTTCCCAGTGTCATTTCATAAGTTTATTGGTCACCACACTTCCTCTTCCACACTAGTATTTCTTATTTAACTTTCCTTTTCAATAACCCATCAATCATCGAAATCTTCTGCCATCTACATTTTCTCATTAAAGGCACATTACTTTTGATGATTACAGATTATTTTATATTCCCCACATTTATACCTAATATCTTCCCTTTCAGGGCATTTAAGGCATACTTAAGGCATACGGATAAAGTCTAATCAGTAACGCATTTATAAGCCACCTATTAGGTGGATTTGGGGTAATTTTTTCACGTATGGCTAACCCTATCCTTATGATTAAGATCCTCTGTCCTTGTCATTTCCAAGGATCTATCCAATCATTCCTTTAGATCTTTATTCTTACAAATTCTATCTCCTGTACTTTTGTTGGTGACATCTGGAAGGAGGCTCATAGCCTACTCATCTTTAAACCACTATTCCAAGCTCTGTGGGTGTATTTCACACAATTTCGAATGATTTTTGTGTACGCAGACCATTCTGAAAAAATATTGTCCACACTTCCTTTACAGGAGGCCTCAGCACTCAGCAGCTATTTCCTGTCCATCTCTGCCAGTTCACATCGGAGGTGAGTTAAGAAGTACTAGTCTCTTACCTGTAGTTAAACAGTAACGGACTCCCTTCTTTTGTTTCACAAAACGCGGTAACAAACTTAATGGAACAGGGCGTAAGGGAGACGGACGACTCAACTCTCCGGACCACTTGTGTCTTTTCGTGGGTGAGCCCTTCCGGACCAGTCAATATTTTCTTAACTCATATAGTAAAAAAAGAGCAGTACACCAATCTACAGCAAAGGCCCAACATTCATGATCATGAATGCTTGTGCACGTTTCCTAAGAGCAAACTATACAAACACAGGCGCCCAAACACAGACACACAAACGAAAACATACCCACGTGCTGATTTTTTTTCCCGCTGCACAAGTTCTTTGAAACGGAACAGGGAAAAATTGTCTTAGCATCCTGTTTCACACTTTCGTCAATAGATTTTCAAGAGGGGGAAAAAAAAAGAAAGAAAAAAAAACTAAGAAAGTTTTTTTAAAGTTATTTAAAAAGATAATAATCTATTTTGGAGTTATGTGCTTTCTTGTCTTTATGCTTTTCTGAGGGTGAGTTACCAGACAGATCTTGCCCATCAGTACTTGTGTGGAAACTGCGACAAGATGGGCGGGGAGGCCTGCCCTGGGGAGGCGGGGCGGTGTGTGACGTCATCGCCACGGGGCGGAGGCGACGGTGTCTGAAGAGACTCGGCGCGTGCTGCCAACGCTGGCCTCCCGGCTTGGAAGCTGCTAGAAGACCAGACGCTGTCCGCTTTCCCTTGGTGGTCCACCCACACCTAGTCCCGCCTGAAGATGGCAGACGATCTTGGAGACGAGTGGTGGGAGAACCAGCCTGCAGGAGCAGCCAGCAGCCCAGGTACCCGCTCTGCCCACCCTGCTGCGGGGCCTCCTCTGAGCTCCCTCCGCCCCACCCCAAGTGCTTCGATAAGCCTCTGCCCCCGTCCGCCTCTGGCGGTCAAAGCGTTTGTCCCCGCGGTGAGGTGCCTACCTGTGGGAGTGCAGGAGCACCGCAGAGGAAGTGGTGCGAGAGCTTTATTACAACGTGAAACCGTGTGACATTAACTCAGTTCTGCCCGCCAGTCAGGAAGGAAGGACCTTTTTCCCAAGCTCTTCCTTTTACATATTTAACACATAAGAGATTTTTCGTGAATACAGGGAGTTTGGGTGTATTGGTTAAGGGTAACTCCTAGATTCAGACTGCTTCTGTTCAAATCGCAACTCTAGCTCTCTTAGACTGTTTTGTCTCCTTTTCCTCATCTGTACGTGAAGGATAATAATGCTAATTGCAAAGATTGTTGTGAAGATTAAATAAAGATAATACAAATGGTGCACTTTAGCGCAGTACTTGGCACCTAATATGTGCGAGGTAAATATATACTGTGTTTTTTCTTGCTATCATCATCATGTTATTTGGACTGTTAGACCCTGAAGGAGGTTTAGATAGAGATCATCCTGTGAACTCAACCATTTTATAGAAGAGGAACATGAGACCTAAAGATGTCAGGTTACTGACTTTGCACTTTTCAGATTCCATAAGGGTTAATATACAGTTACCTTTTTTAATCATTCTCCAAAGTCTGCCTCTCTTCTCTACTAGATTCTAAGATTTTTTAGGACAAAACCAAAATCTGATTCATGTGTACAGTCCACTGGGCAGTGTACGTGATTGACACTTGATCCATATATGCTGCAAATATTAATTTTGAAATTATGTGTTGTGAAATATCCATTAAAAAATGCAAAGTTCTACAGCATTGTTTCCAGAAGGGCATCCCTCAGGTACAGACTGAGCAGATGTCATTCTTAAAAAGGTAGCCAGTGTAATACTTCATTAAACTTTCTCTTTTGCAACTTGTTTCTAGGAAATATCATTCTGTGCTTAAAGGTACAAACACTCTTCTTTGCAGGCTGTAGTGTTCCATATTTACTTTAATAACCCTTCCCCCCACCCCCTCAACTGAGGCGTTTAAAGCTATATTTTATGGTGTGATTTAAGTATAGAGGTCTGTTAAGAAATTGAATTCCTTTTGAGTGGTGAAGGGGATCCTATTTCTTGGTTCTAGCCTTGCCTCTTGCCCCTTACCAGCTGTATGTCTCTCAAGTTAGTCACCCTTTAGAAGGAAAGAAATTAATGTGTATTGAGTGTTTATTATGTGCCAGATATTTTCATAAATACAAATTAATTTAATCTTCATAATATGCTTAAAAGATAAGTGTTACTTTCAATTTTATGGATGAGAATCTAAGAAAAGTTCAGTAATGTTCTTGGAAACATACAGCAAGGAAGAGGTCTGGGATGAAGTTATGCAAGTGTGCCTGAGTTTCCAAGTCACACTTTATCCCCTATTACTATGTGGCTTTGCCAAGCCTCAGTATCATGATATGTAAATTGAGGGGTCCTTAGAGATCATGTTTTTAAGGGTTTTAATCAACCAACAGTTGTAAACATTGGATCTAGTTAGAATTATAAAGTGCTGCAGCCTCCGTCATCTAGGTTGCCAGAATTCCCATCAAGGTAGTAAGTTAGAATCACCCTGCACCTCAGATTCCTTCTAGTTGTATGATTAAGGTTTGAAAATTGTTGACTTGAAGCGTTTCAGGGGCATTTGCTTAGTTAACTGCTTTTAAGCATAGTGAGCATTTAAGCTTCCTTGAGATCTGCTTGATTTTTTACTGGTGATTTGCCTAAGTAATCTGTATTGTATTTCTAAATCAGAAGAAATCACAACTGAACCAACTCAGATTTCCTTATTCTACTACATTAATGGTGTCATCCTAAAATGTGTGAACTATATTTTGTTTTGAAGGTCAAAGGGGAAATAGTGCCTTAAGTCAGAGAAAGGAAAGATAGTTGCAATGATGCCTTTATTCCGTTGTGTGCTCTGCTACTTGCTTATAAAAGTAAACCTATTTCCTTATGATCTGTTTTCCATTCACACTGTGGTAGCAAGAAGCATTTAGTCATTCACTCAATAATCTACATCTAGAACAAAAGCTCAACATTCACAGACATGAATTCTTATGCATGTTTTCCAAGAGCCAACTATGCAGATTCCCAAACACTGACACACACTGTGGATGACATCTGTCTAACATATCCAGTTATCTGCTTATTGTCTAAGGAAATCTACTATTTTTGCTGGTCTCATGTCTTCTTAGATGTGGTAAGTGAGAGGCTTTTACTGAAGCTCTCGATCTGTTTATCACCCTTTTTGCATACATCTTAAGGCCTATTCAGGACCTTTTTGCTAGAATCCTGCATTGCACTGGAGACCAGCATGGGACCTAGCACCTGGTGTTAGGGAGATGTTAGCTGAATAAGTGCACACATGCCTGCTGGATGCTATAGAGTTCTTAGTGATCATGTATATAGATAGACGTATAGTTTCTCACCCAGTTAAACATTTTTGAGAACAACAGGCCATGCTATTAGAATTTTGCTGGGACTGTCCTAGTCCACCTGGGATGTCATCCTTTTGACATTATTGTTGGTGGTTGGAGTCATGGTCCAGAATAAGACAACCGAGAATTGCCTCTGCTGCAGAGTGTGCAGCCAGTCTGCTTCACACAACAGAACCTAAGAGTCATCTAATGGCATCTGACATTTCATTTTATTTCCTTGTACTTATTTCCTTCCTTCCTGTCCACCTTAAGAAATTATTTGAAGTGATTTATAGTATACAGTACATGTATTAGAATCATAATTTCCAAACATTAATGCTAAAGTGAACAGGTAAAACGCCTGAGGTTTCATGTAGTTGACCAAACTGCACTTTCTCAGTATGAAGCTGAAAACTGAGAATGTCATTCCCAGCATGGATCTGGGACTCAAGGAGCAGAGCCAAGAGTTTCTGCAGTTGGAATTGGTCATGTGATTGTTCAATTACTGAAGGGAACATTGATCGTTTTCCCTTTTTATCCCCAAAACTTGCCTATTAAATTACCAAGTCAAGTGTCCAGCAGGCATCTCAGTATACGAGTCTGGAGCTCCTGGGTTGGGTCAGGTCTAGAGTTAGAGATTTAGGAATGACTGGCACATGTATAGCTACTTTTAAAGAGGATATTTTAGCAATTTTCCAAATTCTCAGCCCCTATTTTTTTGAGGAGTGCTTTTCATATGCTTCCCTAGCTCATTCTGAATCTTCAGTGCTACTTTTTACCAAGCATCTAACTAGAAAACTCAAGTGTAAACACACTTCTATATACAGTATAGGGAGACTATAGATAATAATACTAACTTAATTTGTTGAGTGGTTTTTATGTGCCAGATACTGTGTTGACTGCTTTATGTGTACTAGCTCATTTAATCTTCACATGTATACCATGATGTAGTTACTATTATCCCTGTTTTATAGGTGAGGAAATTGAGGCACTAGGTGGTTAAGTGGTTTCTCCAATGTTGTTTATTTAGTTGGTTAAGTTGGAAGGCTGTGATTCATAGGCAGGCAATCTGAAACCAGTCTGTGCACTTAAATTTCTTATAATTATTCTAATTATCAGTGGTAAGAATCTCATCTCTAAAATAACAATCCTTTATCAATTACAAGAGGCTCATAGTTTACAAACCCTTTAGTTTATATGCATCATTATCAAATTGTGTCTATTAACTCCTACTCTCCCAAAGTTTATTCTTTTAAAGAACATTGACTTCTCAGAGATACAGATAAGTAGGTTGTATCATTGGGCTTTGAGAACAATCTTTGCCAGGAAGTCTAACTTGATCCTAGAGCTCAAGACTCACACACCTGGCTGTCTTCTTCAAGTCTTTGCTTATTTAATAGCAATGTCAAATGAAAATGAGAGCCATCTACTGAATTAGTTGCTTTTTCTTCAGACTTCTCTCTCAGTAAATTAAATTACCAATTACCCAATTTCACAAACAAAAGCCTAGAATATCCTGATTTATTCATTTATTTTTTTCTTTCACCCCTCATGTCTGATCTATCAAGTCTTGTCTTTGCCTCTAAGACATCATAAATCCCTTTTTTTCCATTTTTCTCCTAACTCCCTCAGAATACATGTTATCTATGGTCATCATGCGCCTTAACCACTGCAATAAACTAACAGGGCTCCCAGTTCTGTCTTGTCCTTCTATGGACTGTTCTGTAATTCGCGGCCAGAGTGACCAGAGTGATCAGATCTCATTCCTGCCTAAACCCTCCACTGGCTTCCCTCTGACCCACACAATACAACCCAGGTTACTTACATGACTGGTATCTGCCAAGGTATTCTACTACTTACTCCCCTCTAGTTTGTGCTCTTCTACCCACACCAGCCTTTATTTTGTGCCTCAGTAGGCCAAGCTCATTCTGTCTTGGCTCTTTGCAATAGCTATTCCTTTTTCTTTCTTCCTGTATTTCTGATGACTGGCCTTTTCTTAGAACATTAAGACCTCAGTTCAGACATCACCAAAAGAGAAACATTTCCTGGTCAGCCAGTCTAAAATAGCCATCTAGTTGTTCTATTACATTATCATGTTATGGTAATTCTCAGCAGAGCACTTACCACCAACTATTATTTTCCTTGTTAAATTATTACATTTGTTAGTATATTACATTTTCTTGTTAAATTATTACATTCTGGTGTGATCCCACACTAGAATATGAGCTCCCTGTGAGCAGGGATTTGTTTACCTTGTTCTTTGCTGTATCCTCAGTGCCTACATTACTATCTGGGTCCTAGAGTAGTATCTGGGTCCTGGTACCAGTAGTATCTGGTGCCTAGAGTAGCACTCATTTCATAGCCACATCTTGAAGACCTCAGCACGGGAGTTCCACATCTAAAGAAATTTAATCCACTGGAAGAATTATCAAAATCTTGCCCAGGCGTTTGACAGATTTGGTAGATTCTAGTTCTCTCTTTCTGAAAACACATTGAAAATCCTTGTGTATAGCCGTGTCTACTAACCTTTTATTCTAATCATATTTGTATTTAGTTTTATAAATTTTGTTTTGAAAGGAGAAAACAGAATTTTGCTTTATAATCTGATAATTTCAGGGCACTTGGGTGGCTCAGTCATTTAAGTCTGACCCTTGATTTTGGCTCAGGTCATGATCTCATGGTTTTGTGAGTTCAAGCCCCATGTCAAGCTCTGTGCACTGACAGTGTGGAGACTGCTTGAGATTCACCTTTTCTCTCTGCCACTCCTCCTCTCATGCTCTGTCTCTCTCAAAATAAATAAACAAACTTAAAAAGTAACAATAAACTGATAATTCCTTTTGTTACCTAGAATCAATGTTACTGTTCATTTTGTTTGAGAATGCTGAAACTAGCATTGTAATTTTTGTTGTTGTATTACCATTTTATAGCATTGCCTTCAAATCATTGCTTTATCTGTGAATTCCTCCAAGAGATGAAGAAGTAGGGGAACACCTTGGATCTTTTAAACCTGAATAATTCAAGTGTTTGATTTTTTTTTTCTTCTTCTCACACTGAAGTTAGACCTTTACAGTATTGATTTTATCTATAAGCAGCCATGCAGAGTAGATGTTGTAAAACATTGCTTCCACATGTAGAATTTAGACTTGGAATAATTGCAGTAGATTTTGATAACACACAACAGAGAATCAATGTCAAAATCATTTATTGAGCTCTCATGCTTGGCCCTATTTTAGACACTGTGGTGGAATTAGAGGGTAAAACATCTGCTTACATTATGGAATTTATACATTGATATGGTTCAACCAAAATACAAGTGTTATTATTTTAAGACAAATGTTCAAGGGCAAAAAACAGGGACAGGATACATTTTAAAAGCTGAGAGGAAGGAAAGAGAAGAGAGCATGTGCTACATTAACAATCAATGTTCTGTACTTAAAGATTATATAACAAATGGACCCACAGAGAACCTTCATGGGCTAGTTTTACTTTACTGTATACAATTTCCATGGTTCTTACAAGTGATTAAACAAGTGGTTCTTGACAACAATTGTGAGCATTTAAAGATACAAATTTATACATCTTTCTCCAATTACATGCATAGTAGTTCTATAATTTTGCAAACTATCTCTGAATCTCTTGAAAAATACCAGGAATTTGGAAGGCCTAAAAATACTTCCATTTCCCCTCTCAGATTCAAAACAACACCGTAAAGTATTTTGTGGCACAAATCCTTTGACCTGTTCTTATCTTATGTTCTTTAGTTGAACACTTTAATGCATTCATAGATTTTATACATTTTACTAAATATCACAAACAGCTTGAAATATAGTTTCCCTATTTTCATCAGCTTTCACAGAATTCTTAATTGAATTCTTAAATTACTAGTATTTCTTTTAAAAATTAGTTGATTAAATTATTTAAGCTCTTATTGAGTTCCTTGCTAGTTTAAATCACACTAGACCAGAGGTCAGAAACCCTCTTTGTAAAAAGCCAGATTGTAAATATTTTAGGCTTTGCTGTGCAGTCACTGTCACAACTACTCAACTCTGCCATTGTAGCATAAAAGCAGTCATACATAATAAATATGTAAACAGATGAGTGTGGCTGTGTTCCAGTAAAACTTTATCTATGGACAATGAAATTTGAATTTCACGTAATTTTCACGTCTTGTAAAATATTCATCTTCTTCTTTTTTTTTTTTTTACTATTTGAAAATGTAAAAACTATTCTTAACTTGCAGGGCATACATAAACAGATGTTTATGGCCACATTTGACTTGTGGGCTGCAGTTTGCATATCCCTGCCCCAAATTCAGTGTCAGAACCTGAGTTGTATGTCACATGTTCCTTAAAATAGGAATTTGAAACATATTCCAGAGAGGATTGCATTTTACATCAGTTACTCCATTACTTAGTCCATTATTATCAGTCATATATTAGATTAGTCACATTCTTATTAAAACAGATACTATATTCCAAATAATTAAAAGGGAATTAGTTCAGAAATCACTGAAGCTAAACAAATGAAGGGCTGAGGAAGGACTCCAGCACAAAAGTTTCAGGTTATTAAAATTCTTGTTACAAATTGGATTTGTTTTTATTCACTTCGGTTTTTATCTGCTTTCTTTTAAAAATTTAACTTAAAATTTATATTAGGATACATTCTTTTATTTTTATTGTTTTTCAGAGGGTCCACATTTCTGCAGAAATAGGATTATGTTCAGGAGACAAGATTCTTCATGTTTCAGTTGTGTTACAGATCAAACACCATTTTGTTGAACTCCAAATAGTATTCCCAGTTGTAAGCTGCTTATGCATTTTTATTGTGTCACGTATTGCTGTAAAATAAGCACGGTTTGGGGTGCCTGGGTGGCTCAGTCAGTTAGTGTCTGACTTCAGCTCAGGTCATGATCTCGCATTTCATGAGTTCGAGCCCCGCATCAGGCTCTGTGCTGACAGCTTGGAGCCTGGAGCCTGCTTCGGATTCTGTGTCTCCCTCTCCCTCTCTTTCTGCCCCTCCATCATTCACGCTCTGTCCCTCGCTCTCTCAAAAATAAATAAACATAAAAAAAAATTTTTTTTAATTAGCTTGGTTTTCGGTTTGTGATCCTTTTGTTGAAATAGACTTTGTTATTTTAAAGACTTTTGTCTTAATTGGATTAGAACTGTTACCATTTAAATAGAGGATTCTAGTGCTTGCCATAGAAGTGTCACTATTTTCCAACTCTTTTTTAGTACTTTGTACAGTATCTTGTCTTTCTTTTCTTGCTTCTCTTTAATTTATGGCAGGTTGGCATGGCACTTTAAGGAGTCTCCTAACCTACGAGAAAACCATTTAGAAATATCCAACATGCAACATATTTTGTGCTCCTCTACAAGGTAAAAACGTTCCCAGGGTCTTTTGCTTTTCTGGGAATATTTCTGGTGCTTGTTTTTCCTGTTTTATGCTTCTTTTCAATCTGTTCAGTTTCAATCTGTTTTTTTATTTCCTTTAGCATAATTATCAGTATTGAATGTCACCTGGCATAACTGCTTTTCCAGACCCTATCATATACCATTATCATCTCTTAGCACATTTTCTCACTTATATGTTGACTGAATGGCCCTTCTCTCCTTCATTCATTCATTCTCTGTTCACTTAACATTACCTGCATAATGCAGGCATGGCACTAAGCACTCTACACATTTTCCCATTGCAACATCCACCTGTTATTACTCTGCACTTCCTTTTGAACTGTTTCTCTCTTATTTTTATGTTAGAGCTTCATCACCTTCTTTTGTAGTCTACTCCCTTCCACTAGTCTCTTACGGCTTTTCAACTTAGGCTTTTCTGCTTTAGGCTTTTAATTCACCTGACCTCCTCTGCATTCTCCCTCTGCCACTTGCCTGCTGGGACTGCTGCACATCATCTCTCTCTCTAGCTTGCATAGCTCAATGCTACCCAAATTTCCTGTTCCTCCTCATTGAAATTGGAGTGGGCCAGGGGTGTTTGTACAGTGACATGAGCACATTGAAGCAGGCTTGGCTGGATGAGTGTGGAGAATGGTAGTTCCTTTGCTCCTGCTTTCCTGGCTCCATCTCAGGATAGAAGGTTAAAGCGCTGTCCTTCAGGATTTCTTCCAGGATCATGTCTCCAGTTCTTGGTGCAGAATCACAGAGATCCTTGCATCATGCTCTTCATAGAATTTTTTTTCCTGACTGCCGCTTAGTGCAATATACCTCTGTCTCTCATGTCAAAAATGCCTTATTTGTCTGGGCACCTGGGGGCTCAGTCGGTTGAGCTTCCAACTTCAGCTCAATTCATGATCTTGTGGTTCCTGAGTTCGAGCCCCACATCAGGCTCTCTGCTGTCAGTGCAGAGCCTCCTTCGGATCCTCTGTCTCCCTCTCTCTCTGCCCCTCCCCTCTCATTCTAGCTCCCTCTCTGTCTCTCTCAAAAATAAATATTTTTTAAAATGCCTTGTCTTGTAACATTATTGTGTTGCTCTGTCCACACTGAATTATACACACCTTTCTCTTAATTGAGTAAAGAGTTTTAAATGTGATGAAAGAATTACTTTAGCTTACTACTGCCAGGGGAGTGAGTCTCGCCTTGTAGATGACTGGTGGAATTCAACATTCTTAGTTGGACGTATTCATGGGTTATCAGAACTGCAAGGTACCTAAAGAATTATTCAGCTTTTTTGTTTTACATACAAGAAACTCAAGGCCTACAATGATGAATGCCAAGCTCATTGTCAAATGAGTAAAAAATTAGGATTGGAATTTGAGTCTTGCTGAGTTGACTGTGTTTTTCTATAGCACTGATTGGGGAAGTGATGTGATTGAAGAATGTCTGATGGGATGATAAATTGTTGCCTTTTTTTAAACACCCAGGACAGTGATTTGTATCTCCCTAAAAGATCTCAGTATTGGTGACCTTTGACTCTCAAATGTCCTGATTGCTTTAGAAAGCAGAAATGCCGATTTAAAATGGATTTCCTTATAAGTCTTGCAAAGTGATTCCATGGCCGGGCATATATAGAAAGGGCAACTTACTAGAAAAAATGGACAGAAGACTAACTGCCAGTAGTCAAGTGTGTGTATTACACCAGTGATTATCAGGTCCGACACAAAGGATGTATTCAATAGTTACTCATTTTTGTTGTTGCTTTCTTCTTTGTAACTAAGAATTACCACGTTTTTTTCTCCTCCTGGTTGTAAAGAAATCATAGTTCTAGACCTTAAAGTATGATTTTAATTGTGCTGCCATTTTGATGGAAATAATCTGACTTAGTTGAAGCAGATTAGGAATTCTTGCTAGCATATCCTCTTAGCAAAATATCCAGTAAAGTTCTGTGAAATGAAAGAGTTACTTCTGAGTTCACCAGAAAACTTTCGAACCATTCTAATGAAATCAGTCATACCCCATGGTAATGATAAAAGGTCCAACTTTGGAGTGGATTACAAATAGAATGAGGAATTGGAAGAATTTGGGCCATGTACTCCTGTTTGTGTGTATATAAAAATACACACTACTGGTAATACAATCGTAGATGCGCTGCTCTTTTAGGATCCTGTTTACCGGGTCCAGCAACCTGTGAATGCACTATTTGTCATTTTGCCGCTTCACCATTTCTTAGAGAGATGGCCTTTCCTCTTTGGCCTTCATACTGGTAATTTTAGCTTTCCAGATATTTCTGTAGATGGATGTATCCAGACAGTGCATTGGTATGACTTACCTTTTCCCTCCCATGTGGAGGAAAGTGTTAGAGGTGACAGTCCTTATGATGTGTAGCTTCCCACAGCCAGTGTGGTGAATGGACTTATCCATAGGCCCTGGGGGAGCTTTAGGGAAAAGCTTAGTGTTGCCTGTAGATTTTGGTTTGGGGATCCGTGTTGGGATTCTCTGCTTGCATACCTCCTTGATCTTGAATTAAACAGAAGAACAAAAGGTAGTTAATGGTACAGCTGGTGGAGAACCAGACATTGTACAGGACATAGAGTCAGCCTGGGATTTGACTTCTTTGGAAACACTAGATTCTGGGGACACATCAGATTAAAGACTGTCAAGTTGAAGAAAAATATTTACTAAAGCAATTCTGCCAGCATGTGTTGAGTGTGCTGTGTGCAAGGACCTCAATAGTAGATGGTACTAAATATAGAGATAAATTGGTTGTTTCTTGCTTTTTGGCAATCGTAGTGTAGTGGGAGATAAGCAAGAGTAGTGCCCAAATTAATCTCAAAGGGTCATGAGATTGTCAGGGAAATATTAATTTCAACCGACGGGTCTAAGAGAGCTTCATGAAGAAAGTAGCATTTGACTTGAGTCTCTAAAAGCAGGAATGGGAGGGTAATTTTAATAGCAGGAATTTTTAATAGCAGGAATGGGAGGGTATTCTAGAGTAAAGGAATACTTTTGGCACCGGGATGAGAGAATATTTTTGGCAGTGTCACTGAAGTAGGAAATTGGGCCCAGTTGAGAAATGGAGTGACTTCAAATTAGGTTGTATTCGACAGGCAAAATCGGACCGTAGACAGGCCTAGATAGGGAAAATTGTATGTGATTCTACAAACTCTATGTGTTGGGGGAGGGGGGTGGTATGGAGTGGATAGGAAGGACAAAGTCTGGGGGAAGACACATTGTGGAGGTAGAATTGTATTAATATTTGTTCTCTGTTAATATATAAGGAGTGAGGGAAGAGTCACAGATATGTTGAATGATCTTGAGTGGGAGAGTGAGTTGTGGAGTGTGAAAGAGTAAAGGCTTGATTGAGTTCATACTCAGAGATATACTCTTATTTTCATCTATTAGGGAAAAATACTCTTGGATAAAAATACTTGTAAAAAAGATGGGAAAAATATCTCAGCTAACTGTAGTTCTCCCATTGTAATCCATATTTGGTGATGATGATTATTTTCTCCCTCTTTGGTTGCATCATCCTTTCTTTACTATGAGCTGAAAAATATAAATCTTTTAGGGATGCCTGGGTGGCTCAGTTGGTTAAGCGTACGACTTCGCTCAGGTCATGATCGCATGGTTTGTGAGTTCAAACACCGCATCAGGCTTTCTGCTGTCAGCACAAACCTCATTTCAGATCCCCTGTCCCAGTCTCTCTCTGCCCCTTGCTTGCTCATGCACACTGTCTCTCTCTCTCTCTGTCTCTCTCAAAATAAATAAATATTTTTAAAAGTTAAAAAAATATATAAATCTTTTAAAATGCATTGCGGTTTCATCATAGATTTCTAATACTGATTGTATGAGAATCCTTCTTATATTGTTTTCCATTCTATAGAAATTTGTTTCCATGTTTTTATTATACTGGTAAAATACAGTAAAGTCTTTTTGTTTTGTATAAACACTTGAAATGCCATCTAACTTTTATAGCAACCATATTTAGATTTTCAAATAAACATTACATGGACTTAGCTAAAAATATGAATCCTTCAATTAAGCATAACTATATGGTGAATATGCTTCATATGCTTTCTTTTGGTACATTTAGTCAATCTTCTGTATGCCTAGCTGCTAGAAGAGTTTTTGCACCTTAGTGTTCTTACTAACATTTAAAAAAAATTACTTTTATGTTTTTTTAAGTTTATATATTTATTTTGAGAGAGAGTGAGCACACGAGAGAGTGCACAAGAAGTGGTGGAGCAGAAAGAGAAGGAGAGAATCCCAAGCAGGCTCTGCTCTGTCATTGCAGAGCCCGATGCCAGCCTTGATCCCATAAACCGGGAGATCATGACTTAAGCTGAAGTCAAGAGTCAGACACTTAAGCAACTTTGCCACCCAGGTGCCCCATCTTATTGACATTTTTTTTGATACTTAATCCTAAACATAGCAAAGATATGCTAATACTCTGATATCACTCTCCTCATTTTGTAAATGGTATTCGTATTCCTTCCTTTCATCCTGTCCTCATGGTCTCTGGTGCCAGAATACTCACTCAATATTTTTACCTCTCAAATAGGCAGAATCTTTTTTGTTTGTTTGTTTGTTTTTTAAATAATAAAACTCAGTGCCCAGTAAGGATTTGGTGAGATGGGTGGCCTCAGCAATGACTGGGATAGTAGTTTGGTAGCATGTATCAAGATCCCTAAAACTCACATCCTGTGACTCACTCATTTTATTGCTAGGAATCTTTTCTAGGAAATAATCAGAGATGAATTACAGATGCATTATAAATAGCAAGGCTATTCATTTGTGCATTATTTATAACAAAAGTTTACACTATTTATTACATTATAATCATGTGAAAGTATTATACTATCTTTAAATAATGATGCTTTTGAAGATATAGGAAAATGTTTATTCAGAAATGTTAAAAACAGGATTAATGTGGGGGAATAGGTTCTACTTACATACATAAGTAGAACTTTTCTAATCCAGAAAAAAGGCTTAGAAAAAAGTTTAGGGCGGAAAGCTGCCACCAAGGGGCAAAAGCTCTTGGGGTTAGCTAGCGAATTATTGTAATGGGATCACAAGTAACTTGTTATATCACCTGCAGGAAATTACTTTCCATCTGATGCCATTATACTATTGTACTTAGATCACAACCTCCACTTGCCCCTTAGACCCTTTGCTTATTACGCAAGTTAATGAGTACTGTCTGATTGTTTTCTCCATGTTCACATGTGTAAGATCTTGTTTTCTTTATGTTCACCACATAGGTAATATCTTTTGAGCTCAATAAATAAGGACATGAAAAACCCTTGTTCGTGGCTCTTATCTCCTCCCAGACATTAGCCTCTCTCATATTCAATTCTGCATCCACTGTCTTGCTAGACAAGAGAGAACTCCAGACTGATAGTTTTCGACAGATTAAAAACTATATACATGTTTGAACTCCGTATGTTTGAAGAGAAAATACTAGGAGAAAATATACCAGTGCTGTTAGGGGGTAATTCTGGTTAGTGGAGTTATAGGTGCTTTTTATTTTTCTTCTATTTTCTGTATTCTCTACGTTTTCCATAATAAGTGTGCAACTAGGAAAAAACAACACCAAGTTATATTAAGAGATAAAAAAGGAAGGAAACACTTCAGAAATCAGCATACTATGTGAACATCAACCATATTGTCCAAACCATGAACAAGCAGTGGCAGCTGCAACTGAAATGAGTGATGGACTAATTCAAGTTGGCTGATCTTGTTGCCATAGCATTAATAGTCTTTCCAAGATAGGTTTCTGTGATATCCTTTAGCTTTGTCAAGATTTAGATTGGTTCTCCTACTTAGTGTACAAAAATCTATGTTGGAATCCCATTTAAATTGTTGATTCCTGGGCCTTACCCCTAGAAATTGTAATTCATTTGTCTGTTGATGTGCCCAGACATCCACATTTTTTAAAATTATTTATTTATTTTGAGAGAATGAGAGAGTGTGTGCTTTTGTGCACGTGCATGCAGGCTCATGAATAGGGGGAGGGGCAAAGAGGGAGAGAGAGAATCCCAAGCAGGCTTTGCAGTGTGAGCTCAGAGCCCCATGCGGGGCTGCATCTGATGAACTGTGAGATCATGACCTGAGCCAAAATCAAGAGTTGGATGCTTAACCAACTGAGCCACCCAGGTGCCCCCAGACATCCACATTTTTAGTACACTCTCAGTGATTCATCTGATGCAGGTGGTCAGCCTGCTACACTTTGAAAAACACTGCCATAGTTGAACCTCCTTTAGAAGTAAGCTTTAAGTTTTAGGGTGCCTTGCTGGCTTGCTCAGTGGAGCATGTGACTCTTGATCTCAGGGTTGTAAGTTTGAGCCCCTCATTGGGTATCAATAGAGATTACTTAAAAATAAAAAAAGAAGTTTTTTTTTCACTGGAACCCTGTCTTGCCTGGATGTGGGAAGTTCAACACTGTGAAGGGCCAGGGCTTCATGGCCCCAGCATTTTCTAGGTGTTCATCAAAACCACCTGTAGGGTTTTTTTTAAAACACTGCAGATGTCTGCATCCCATTTTAGAACCTCCTGACTCCGATTGTCTAGGAGTAGGGTATGGGCATGTGAATTTTTAATGAGCACCACAGATTACTTAGAACTTAAATGTACCTGATAAACCAATTGGTATGGAACACAATATGGTACAGCTTCTTTTAAGCTATACTGGTATGCTTTGGTGAAGACAATGTGGCTTGGGATGATGGTCATTGTAGGCTTAGTTGCTGGAAAGTTACTGGGTTCCCATTGTTTCTAGGCCATGAATAGTGCGAGTTAATTTTGTTTTCTTAATAACTTAAATAACTCTCATTTTCACTACATAGTTTTTACCTCTAGATGGCAGCAAAGGATAGTTATTTTATTAGAACAGTCCTAGATGTAATAACCAAATCTTTAAAAAATGATGCTGTGGGTTTTTTTCCCTCCATATGAATTTTATTCTTGGATGTATTTCAGTAAATGAGGTATGGAACTTCAAAATGTGTCATCTCTTGGATAATTTTTATAGAACATTATGTCAAATAGTTCCAAGAAAGTTTTATCCAAATTTGGAGTGCATATTGCAAGAGGAATCCATGCATATGTCTGTTTTAAGACCACACAGTGAACATTCTACTCAGAGTTGTAGGCTCCTGGGTTTCATCAGAAAGCAGATGTCTTGGAGGAGATTAAGCAAGTTGGAAAACTCATTCACAGAAGAAAAGATGTTTTAATGTTTTAACTCAGTTCAACATGGAGATTGGGATTTGGAATAGATTACAGGTCTGAAGGATGCCAAGTTCAGTAAGGCAGCGGCATTGGTTTTATCTAGGGAGCAGTAGAAAGACAAGGAGTATATGTGTGGAATGTATTCACTAAATTCTTAAAATGTTGGCTTATTTGGTCCATGATTTCTTAAAAGAAACCAAGTGGTCTACAAGACACCCTAGTTACAGTAAGTCATCAAATGGCAGTGAGACTTTGTGACCAAAGGAAGTACAGAAGGGTGAAAATATTTTCTTTTATTTGAAGTCATAATTCAATAGCCCAATTTCTACCTGATCCTTGTGCTTTTTCATATTATCATAGAGGGCAAACATCTAAAAGTATACCAGGTCAGAATCAGCATTTATGGGGGAGCTATTAGATCCTTGTTAGACAGCTGGAGTCAGGATGTTTCCCTTTCTCTAAATGAAATTCTTTTGTAAGTGCTTTGAACTTTTTGGTGTTGCATTGGCAACATATTGTCTAAGAAAGCAGTGTTCTCTCAGGAGTGTTCCTGACTACAAGGACTGCAGACCTCTCATTACACCTTTAGCTGTGGAGGTTGAAAGGATGAAGGCTCCCAGAGACTTTCTATCATTTGTGGTTTTTGGGGTGACGCAGTGAGGGGCAGATTCAGGGCTGCCTGACTCCCTTGGGGACCCAGCTGTGTTATCAGAATGACAATATTTAGTATTTTGGTTTTTATCTCTTTTTAATGGGAAAGGACACAAGTATTTATGATATATGTGGTGATGAAAGGGAGGAAATGATAAACTAGAAAAAACATCTTTGAAATATTATTGCCTTTGTGTGTGTGTGTGTGTGTGTGTGTGTGTGTGTGTGTGTTTTGTATTGTTTGGTAAATCACTACTAATTTGTATAAAGAAAAAAAAGTGGAAATAATAGATAATGAATATGGCAGATAGCCCAGAGTTTCATATGCTGCTTTGGCTTTTTTTTTTTTTTTTTCTTGACTTTCTCCGAACTTTCTCATTATGCAATAAAACTTTATCACTAAACATTTTAAAGTTTTATATGGTAAGAGGTCTTTCAAAAGGAAATTCTGCAGTTGGATTAGCTCATTCCTGTTAACCTCCTGCAAGAGAGCACTTGGTTTTAAATAGAGTTGCAGCACTATGATTTACGTTAAAGAGTTGTCCGATTTCTGAGGAAGTTGGAGGAAATTGATGCCTTTATTTTATAATGTAACATGGTTTGTGGTTGTACCTAGTCACATCCCAATCTCTCTGTGGTAATTACACCATGGGCAGTGAGGGAGTCTGAGAATAAACATTGAAATATAGTTTTCAAAAATCCTTCCTAACCCAGTTGCTTCCATTTGGTGCCCAGACACATAGCATCTCATGTAGAAATAGTATGCTAAAATAAATACACTAACCTTGAACTTTTGTCTTCTTTGTTTGTCCCCTTTGTTGTTGTTGTTGTTGTTGTTGTTGTTTTAAGATTTTATTTTTAAGTAACCTCTATACCCAACATGGGGCTTGAACTTAGAGCCCCAAGATCAAGAGTTGCACACTCCATCAACTGATCCAGCCAGGCACATGTCCCCTTTCTTGTTATTCATTGTCAGATTTTTTACCTCAGATATTTTTTTCTTTTTTGGTACTCTTCCCACTCTCTCCTCCTCATATCTTCATTTGCAACCATTTAAGGTTTTTTTTGATCATTCACAGGCTGACAGTTTACAACAGCCTTGGGTTAGTGGCTAGAGCAGAGTCTCTGGTGCCAGATAGACTTGGGATTGCATTCCATTTCTGGCATCAACTAGCTGTGTGTCCTCAGGCAAGACTTCAGACTTGCAGACTTCAGCTTCCTCATCTGTAATCCTTATCTGGAGATTAGAGTACCTACTTGCACGTTCTTGGGGGGGGGGGGGGTGGGATGGGAGAGACCTATGGCACATCAAAGTTCCAGATAAGTGTTTGCTGTTAACAATGTTAATGTTATGAAGTTTGTCTTCTTCCTTATATCTCTTAAGATGCCTATTTCTTGATAATCATCATAACTTATTTTCTTTGGTTATTTTAACTTTCCTACTTTTCTGCTTTACCCCTTGTTTTCCCCCTCTCTAATTAATTATTGGAGACATGTTCCCAAACATAGGAGTTGAGGCAGCTGACAAGCAATGATGTTTACTGGGCCATGTTTCTAACCAATCTGACCCACAATTGTCCCTTCACACAATCTGCCCCTTCACACATTCTTTTCCTTCTTTATCCTACTTGGTGTGATTGTTATGAGTCTTTCTTTTTTAGAGTTTACCTGAAAAGATACTATTTTCTACTCTTTCTTCTTTTCTTATCTCTTAATTGAAAAAATGAAGCAGTTACAGCACCTGTAAAGTCCTTTGGCCCTGACATTCTGTGAGTCTATGAAAAGAACAAATGCAAGCCCGCTGTGCCCACCTGGTATGTTGTTAGCCACATGAGCCTTTGTTGAACACCTAACCACCAGCAGTATTTACATTCTGGGTAATGTAGTACAGTGGCTTTTAAACTTTATAAGCCCAAGAATAAAGCAGGCAGGTTGTTTAAATGCAGATTTCCAGCATTGGTTTCCAGAGGTCTAGGCACATGGAAATCTGTGGAGTCCTGAGTGATTCTTATAAGGGCGATCAGTGACTGCATTTGAGAAACATTGATATGAGTTTTAAAAATAAATGATAGCAGATTCTTCCTCTCAAGAGATTATGGTATAGGAGGGATAACACATAAGCATAAAAAGAGGCAAAATGAAGTGCTATAATAGAGGTACAAACAGAAGCATTTTGGAAACTTGGAGGAAGACTGTGAAGAATAGGAAGGTTTTCCAGAGGTATTGGCCTTGAGATAGGAGTAAGATTTCAATAGAATGAACAAAGAGACAAGAGTATTCTATCCTTAGGAACAGCGTGAACAAGGTGTGAGGTAAGAAAGCTCAGTTGTATGTGGGAGGATGGTCAGTACTGTGTTCTGGTGAGGAGGATACAGTTCGTCCAGTTTCAAAAGGAGATGAGGCAAGAGATGGAGGACTAATCTAGAAGGTTTGGACTTTGTGATATACTCAGTGTTGTAAGTGCGAAGTAAGTGCTCTTTTGGGTGGGTGGGGGGTGGAGAGGACTGGAGAATTGCCATGATCAGGACAGTATTGTAGAAAGATCACCAGCAACATGAGCAAAGGTTGGATTAGAGAGGTGAGGGGTTAAATGTAATAGATTAACTATTTTATAGTACCATCTGTACTGAGGTCTGGATGTGGGGAGTAGTAGCACAAATAAAAGAGGGAGGGCAGAGAAAGAAATACCAGGGCAGAGTGGCTGACTAAATCTGGGGCATGAACAGAAAAGTGGAGAATGGCTCCCAGATATTGAACCCTGGCAACAAGGAAGGTGGTGGACCATCACCAGAAGTGAGACAAAAAGGAACCCAAAAGCAGCAGTGCACTGGGGTGTGGGCACATGCCAAGTATGAAGTGTAACTGGACCTTCCATGTGGAACTGTTTGGTAGGCATTGAAAACTTGGAGATCTGGCTTTGAGAATCATCATAGAGAAATAGTTGATACCATTCAAGTGACTGAGATCACAAGGGGAAAATATAGTTCCTCTTCATCTTCCACTCTCTTCTTCTGTGATAGATACTTCTAGATTCCTTTCCCATAGTTTGAGAGGTGAGTTTTGTTGGGCCCTATTCTTTGCCCACATGCACCTCTCCATCCCCCACACCCACCCTGCCACAAGTCCACCAATCTTACTGATAAGAGTGTAACTAGTTCTGAAAGGAGCCCCCAAGGAGATATTTCTTCCCAGTACTTGAACAATGCTTAGTGTTGAATCATTATCCAAGCACTGATTGGCTAGCAGGGAGGAAAGGAAATCCTGCCCCTCTCCTCCAGTGACCACACTGGCCCCTCTGCCATTGTGTCTGGGCTGAACAGACAGATTACATCAACTTGTACTCTGTGTGTGTGTGTGTGGGGGGGGGGGGGGGTCTGCCACTCCTTGGCACAGGGGCATTCGGTAATTACAGGATAACCCCCCCAGAGCACATTTCCTTCCACATTGGCAGTCTGAGAAAACCTGGAATAGGGCCATAGTTGATAAGTTGGCCTAAAAAAATAGTAATAATTGTCCATTGTTCTCCCTAGTCCTCTCATTACTCTTCATAGAAGCTAAAGTCAGTGGCTCTGGCATTTGTATCTTCCAAAATTTGTGTTATAAATAGGTATTACTCTTATAATCAGAAAAAAGTTTTATATAAAAAAAACTGTGCTGCTTATGCCTGTCACTGTGAGAGATGCCATCCTTCTTCACTGAGATCCCTACCCATTTACCCCCTCCTTGTTGCCCTGAAGTTGTTTAAATTTTTCTAATGTTTTATGGACCTTTTGGGGATCTGTTGAAATTTTTAGTTAACCCCTCTCTCTATAAACTGTAATTTTCTGCAGCCTCAAAACTAATATCCATGAATTCAGTCAAGAACACCATTAAAAGGCAAAGAATGGAAAAGGAATAGCTCTTTTCTTTTTTTTTTTTTTTTAAGAGAAGAAGGAGAAAAGCAGCCAACTTACTAATAGTGAATGATAGCAATTTACTCTTGAGGAATTGCTGTGAATTGTTTGAAGAGTGGCTGCATTGAAGCAAGTTTTTTTATGCATTTAATTGTTTCTGAGAGATATATTGGAGACCAACTTGAAGATTTTCCTCTGAAGTGTCAGTTTTATTTGTGATGCTTAATTCTGAATTGGAAGCAGAATTTAGAGACTGACAAAGCTGAACGCTAACACTTTCCCCCTGAGCTGGGAAAATACACAACGCTTTTTTTTCTTTCTTTCTTTCTTTCTTTCTTTCTTTCTTTCTTTCTTTCTTTTTCTTTTTCTTTTTCTTTAAGGTGATTTTGGGACCATCATTCTTTCCTAATAAGTTATGGTGTTGCTTGAGAAATGGAAACTCTAAATTAGGGTATATCATCCAGGAAGATTTTCTAGTCTTCTGCAAAGGCTGAAGTGCCACTACCCATGGGCTAAGTTGGTGGTTTTTGTCTTTATGGTGGCTACACCTTGATCCTTTGATTGCCTTTTCTGGAGGTGTTGGATGACTATCAGGACTGTCAAGGCAGCTGCTATTTATAAGTTTTGATGTGCATGGTCATGATGTTCTTTTTGTGGATCATTTTTACTCACTTCTGATGCCTTTCCTCCAGCCACCTCTGAGGCCCATCAGGTATCTCCTCCAAGCTCATTCTGCATGCCCTGCATTTGTGCCTTTGCTTATAGAACCCTGCTTTAGGATAGAGTGGACTTTAACCACCACCCCAGTGCTCCCTGAGAACAGTCTCCTGATGATGAGGAATTGCGCTTCTCCTTGGTCTTGCTTTCTCCCATGTCCTATCCACAGCACCATCCTGTCAGTCTTCCCCATGCCTCCCCATTTATATGAGGCTCAGCCTCTCACATTCATGATCTTTTGTTCCCCAAACAATAACCTCAGGGAGATGGGAGGAGTTGGAAGGGGAGCCAGATCACTCTGGACTGTGGTGATCATGGAAGTTTTCAGAAAAGGTAAGGCTTGAGCCAGATCTTTCAGTGTGGATCACGTGATGAGAGAAGAGAAAATTATCCATGTGGAACAGCTGGGAAGGGGTAGGAGAAAGCCCTGTGTATCTTTAGGGGAATTCTGAGTGTTCTGGATAAAGTGGCAGACTTGTGAGACAGAGTGCAAGAATGTAATGTTAGACATCCCGTCTATGCTCTTAAGTAATGGAGAGGATCAAAGGCAATTTATTATGCTTCCCACTTGCACTGAGGTAGCTTCTCAGTATGTTGCCATGGAAAGAGAATGGGACAACAGAATTAAATTTGTGTTATACCTTTCTCATGTCACATACTAATACAACAACCTGAAGCAATTTTCCTTGCATCTCAGAATTAAACATTTTTTATCTTTAAAATTGTGGTGATATATAGGGTTGTTGTGAAATGAAATGATAGTGTATAAAGGATTAGTTATTTCCATTATCTCACTACCCAGAAGTCTTCACTGAAGACACAGAGTGCTCCCTGCCATTGTATTCAAGGCTCTTCACAGTCTGACAGGACTAGGCCCTTCAAGCCTACCCCTACCCCAACCATCTGAGCTGAAGCCACACTACCCTGCTCATTGTTCCTTGAACTCTGGTTTTCTCCTCTCTTGCTTGGCCTCACATCTCTGCTTTTGTCTCATTCTTGTCTCATTGGTGTCACTTGACAGTACCCTGGAACACCTTTTGTCCTCTGTTTATCTTAGTCTTCCTCATCTCCCAGCCCCTGCTCAAATCTCATCTATGTCTGAAACCTAACCCCTGAACCTTGTCCCCGGAGTAACCTGCTCCTCTTCCAAATTCCTGTAGTATTTACTCTCTATAGAATTCCTTCTCTGTGTTGTGCTCTTAATTACCTTTTAAGGTAGTCCTCAGCTCCCACCCTAGATTCTAAATCTTATACTTCCATAACTGCCTCACATAGCACTGGGTAAAATTAGGTGCTTCATAAATATATTTGTTGGTTCATTCTTATAGGTGATTTGTTGAAGAATGAAGAAAGCTTGTATTCTAATAGACATTTGTGCCTCTGGTGGTTATAAGCTACTACAGAAGGAGTTGAAATTTCTGAAAGAGGACTCTTTGGAAAGGTCTAAACAGTAAAGGGTTATCTCTTAAGTTCTTAGGAATCCTCCTGAAACCCATTTTTTCCCACTAAGGCAAATGTGGTTGGTTGTCTAGACTTTTATTTCTCCTGAAGGCATGTGAGAAATGGAAGCTTATCTGAAAACATTAGTTTATATCTGGTATTGAAACAAAGGTACAGGGTATTAACACAAATACAAATATTCAAATACACATATGCCTTGAGCCAATCTGTCAGGTTAGTGGAAACAATCCTTATGCAACTAAACTCTTCAGTGCAGATTTTTAAAGTTGTTTTGAGGCTTATAGTTAGTCAGATTCAAGATTTTCATCTCTACATACCAGACACAAGAGTTTTCAAATGAGCTGTCAGATTTTTCCCACAGCAAGTCATGTAAAAGAGGAACTGGCTTATAGAGGTAGTCCATCTCTCTCATGCAGTGGTTCTCAAATGGAGGTGATTTTACACTGCAGAGAACATTTAGCCATGTCAGGAGCCATTTTTGTTTGTCACAGTTGGGAGATGCTACTTGGCATCTAGTGGAAGCCAGGAATGCTCCTAGAGGTCCTACAGTGCGCAGGACATCCTTCCACAACAAAGAATCACCAGACCCATACTGTTAATAGTCCTGAGGTTGCAAAACTTTGCTCTAATGAGAAAAGAGCTGATGTGTTGAGGATTAAAAGGCTAATTCATAGAATCTTAAAGAAGAAAACAAATCTAGTAGTTAGGACACCTATAAGTGGGAAAATGAGGAAGGAGAAATTTAATGGCTGAAAGGAAACTCATGTAGATAATTGGTTTGTTTATTTATGCTCAAACTTATTTCTCAAAGGAATTTTAAGTGGTTAAAAGAGGGTGTTGAGACTTGGAAAGAATTCAGAAATCATTGGAAGTTAGAACTAGATATGATCATAGAGATCACCAAGTCCAGTTGTCTTTATTTCACAAAAACTAAATGACTTTTTTAGAGCTGCATTGCTGACTGGGAAAGGCATGAACTAACCTGATCTTCTGTTTGCCAGCCTCAAATGCTCCCTCCCAACCAGTTACTCCACTTATCTAAATCTTTCCTTGACCAGTTTCAAGTCTCATTTGCTCTGTGAAGTCTTGTCTACTGTAGTCCTGCTTAATCTCTAGTTTATTGAGTGTATTTAGTTTGCCACTTGATTAAATGTTGTCTCATACTCTTGTTTCTTGTCTCCTTTCCTTGCTCAGAATAATAAGCTCTTCAGGGACAGTGAATCTTTTATCTTCATATCTGCCCCAATGTTGGATAGAAGGTAGGCAGTTCAGTGTGTCATGATCAGTGTATTAACCAGTTGTATCCATGTGGTGCTTTGAAGAGAAGATATCCTGCATGTCACTGAGACATATGAGTGGTTTGTCAGTGAACCCATTCCACCTTTCCAGAGTCCTAAGGAATAGCACAGAGTGAGACAGCCTTTGTAGGTCTAGGGCCTGTATACATTGTTAGTTATGCAAAGATGACAAGGCTTTCAAAAGCAAAACAAAACTCAGAGGCAAAAAAAAAAAAAAAATCCTAGGTAATGTTACAGAAATATCATATAGGACCATTTGGCTATAAGGGAGAAAGGAACTTACTAAAATAAAAGTAAAAAAGCTTTCAAAAACTTCCTCAATTAATCAAATTTTATTTCTCTGATAATAATTTCATTAAAAAATAAGTGAAATTTTAAAATGAAGCCACAAGTAAAGAAAAGAAGATTATCCCTAGGATAGCTGATTGCTATGCCAAAGGTTAGCCCAGAGTACATTTTTATAGCCCTATTTTAAGTATAAAAACTGGTATCCTGATAGAATGTTGACAGATTTAAATGTGCTGCCATATGAACCGTGTTAATTCATTATCAAATGATAAAGTACTTAGAAATGTTGGCCGGTTAACTGGCTAGACTCCCCAAGGATTCCTTACCCCTAGTGTGTTGCCCTTGGGGGATATATTTCACTGCACAGTGGAAGTTCCATCAGTTGGAAAGGAAAGGATTTGGAGTGTAATCTAAATGAAAATGAATTTAAGGCGGTTTAGGGTTGGGGACTTTATTGAACCACTTATCTTCCTTGCTCTTTCTTGGCATTTGCCTCACTGTGCTCTAAGGTGAATGGAGTCCTTTGTTTTGGTTCATCCAAACAGCTCTCTTTAATGTGTGTTCTGGACAATTCCCAAGAAATGCCGTAGGGTTATTGAGGGCCTGGGATCTCAGGGAGAAACAGCTTGTAGGTGTCAGACAGCCTGCTACTGCTCAACTGAAGATTCAGGCATCTATGCTTTGCTACAGTTATAAACCTAAGAACCTTCCCACCTTATAAAATGGTAGTTTTTATTAAGCTTTTTTCTGAATAAAAAGAAAACCTGAGGAATGAGCTGTTTGTCATGCTAGCCACCAGAGGGCGGAACAGTCACACTTCCTTGGACAGGGGTAATTTATTTTGACTGAACAGGACTATAGTCAGAACACATTTGCTAATGTTTATCAATATAGGAATTTCTAAAATAATGAATTACTACTTTAGGATGCATACTAATCAGCAGAGTAATTTGTTAAAAGTGTAGCTTCCTGGGCCATACCCTCACAGATTCCAATTTGAATCTCTGGGTGGGACACTGGGAGTCTCAAACATGTATCTTGTATTTACTTTGAGAAACACAGATCTTAATGTTTTGGGCATGCATTTTTGCCTGATTATGTTTTCTCTTAGGATTACAAAGCAAAATGATTTTTGGCGAAAAAACAATAATAGAAACCAGGTATAGGTAAACTAGAATGTTGTTAAAGATCTTTTCTTGCCTTTGTCAAACAAGTTTCAAAAGAAACTCACTTTATAAAGGTTCAGAATCAAAGAAGCTACCAAAACCATGCTTTTGTCTGGAGTTCTACCTCAGTCAATAAAGATCATCAAATCCTTAGGCTTCAAGCCTAATAATTTTTAATGAAATATCCCCTTTATGACCATCTTACAATGCAACCTAATTTTATCCTTTGAGTGTCATGAAGACCTATGCCTGATGTCTTGGCAATGTGAGATGTAATTGCAGAGACCTCTTGAGTAGATTTAGGTAATCCTTTCATCATCTTGAACATATATAGAGAGATCTTCCTTTATATGTAAAGATCCAGTTACAGTGATGCACATTGTCCTAGTAAGGGTGATGATTTTATTTTTGCCAGTGCCCCCAGAGAACGGAGGCATCCTAAAGGAAAGTTTTGCCACTGTTCTTAAAAGGACAGAAGAATATGGCGAAGTCTTTTAAATCTATGATAGGATGCTGCAGCTTAAAAGGTTAAAGAATTGGAGGTACTGAGTAAAATGAAAATTGGTTCTGAAGCTGGGACTTTAGATGAAATGAAATGAAAGGAAGATATGATTTTATCAGATGTTTATAAAAACTATCTTCTGTGAGATTCCCATGGACCTATTCTAAGAATACAAACCTTCACTCTCACATATTTCATATGAAGATTTTCCAATGTCACTTCCTTTCTCCTACTTTTCAAGGTTCTTCTGTGAGTATATATGAGTTAAAAAGAAAGTTCTGTAACCTTTCAAACATACACATGGATAGAAAAATTTAATTTTGAAATTAAGGACAAAAGATCTAGAACGTATGAATGGGAAGATGCTTTTTTTAAATGTGAGATTTTATGGAAAAAGGAAGATGTTTTCTATCAGAAATGATGCTGTCTTTACCATAAATTTTAATTAGTAACACTTTTAATTATATATGTTATGAGTATGACAGTATTTCTAAATTTTGATGCTGATATGAATTATTATACTAAAATAATCCTCCCAGTAGAGGAACCTCTAAGAGAAGTTCGGTTCCTTGAGGTCTAGTAAACTTCTGGTAATGTTACATTTCAGATGCCTATTAATAGTTAATATGTAGAGCATGTGATGAAATGAGAATTTGTTCATTATAATCATGAAGCACAGATCCTGTGGTGTTAACATTATTGTAGAGAATTGTTCTGGCTCACATAAGAAATTGAATCCTTACCAAATGGATGAACTATTGAATAGCCCAGAGTTGTCAAACTCTGTTAGTTATAGGTGTGCCAGAAATGGATCTTTCCCCTCAGCACTTAGGGCAGCCAACAGGAACCTATAGGTTGCTCATTTCTACCTCTCCATTATATCCAGTGCTGCGGAAGCATATTTTCTTTTTGTGCCATTATCTGACAAAGGTTGGGAAGTACTGCAAAGACTTTGTTCTTTAATTCTTCCTAGTTTTTGTCACCCTCCAAAATGTTACATGTACCCTCTCTTGATTATTATCTAGAAAAACATCTTATGCAGCAGGATTATCAATGTCTACTTTGAAAGATGTAAAATTAAGTATGTCATTCCTTCTAAAGTTCTAGCCCAAGGTGACTTAAAAATAAAAGTAGTTTTGAAAACCATTTAGACCATCATGTATTTTGTAATATAGTTGGGTCACTGCCGATTCCCAAGATAAATGTGTTTAAACAGAAGCTTTCTCATTCATCACCAGTCTCAGCTTTCATCCAAATTTATTTAATGATGATGCAAGCCCACAGCATTGGTGTTGCAGTTCATCACCATGGAAGTGTTTCTGTCAACAAATCCTCGCTTTGCTATCATGAAATTGATTTTGCAGGGAAACGGATGATAATCATGGAAGATTTCTTTTACTTCTAAAGAACTTCACAGTTTGCCTGGGTGTCTAAATGGATTGTGTTTAAAATCAGTAACTGGCAATAAAATTGACCAAAGTAAATTAGACCATTATGAGGTTGGAAAAGGGAAAATGGTAACGAGCTACCTTGTCTGAAACATTTTTTTTTTTTTTTTTTTTTTGGAATGTGACATAGAGACCAGATTTATAATTTAAAACATTCCTCTGAAAACTGTTGTTCTCTACTATGGAAATACAGAACATGCTCAAAGAGTCCTATAAGGTAGGTATCAGAATTCTTAGGATGCTTTGGCTGAGTTTTTCTCACTTACCTTGTGAATGGCATAACAATAATCATAGAGGAAACTTTCCTTAACTAACATAATGTATGATTTTTTTAAAAATATGCCTTTTCTATAACTTGTGTTTGTAGCTGTCTTTGGCTTTTATTTGCTTGTTTAGAGGTTGGGGAGAAATGCAATTACATTGTAAGCTTCTGAGTATAGCTGACTTACAAACAAGGTAGGAAGCACATATCTTAAATAATCCAAACTATTTTAGGAACAGAAAGATGGGAAAAGATGGGATGGGAAAGAAGGACAAGAATGACACTTTTGCTTTGAAGCAGTGTTCAAGAGTATATATCATAGTGGCTGATTTCAGATGTGGATGCAAATATATATATATATATATATATATATGTTTTATGGGGGTTTTCATATGTAGAAGAAATACAGTCAACTCTTGATTGTCAAGGTAACTTGTATTTTCCAATGTGCTTTTTCTGGTTTTCTATCACATTTCAAAGCTTTTTTACTTTCACTATCAGCTCATATGTGCTTATAAAAGCAAATTAATATTATATAATTCACTTACTGTCAGTAAACATTTATCAAGTTCTTAATATGTGCTAAGCACTTTACTGGTCATCATGGATATTGAGATACATCTCAAGAAGGAAGTTAAGTTTGCTCCTGAGAGATCTTATAGTTCACTTTTCAATGAAAGAGACATAAACTTTATTTATTTGAACCACTTCCTCTTCCTCTAATAACATGTGATCAGAAGTTGACTGTAAATGGGAAGTAGGTGCTGTTTGTTTTTAAGGAAGAATGAATAAACCTTTTGAACAGAAAATAAAATACTATACATGCAAAAATATAACACAAAATGACCAAAAAAAAAAAAAAATCAGCAAGCAATGGTAAAAATAACAAATTATTTACTGCTTTAAAATGTTAAAGTATTTCATCAAGACAAGTTGCAGTCAAATTAATGTGAGTTATGGAAAATGAAATACATAAAGATGTATTTATACAAGTGCAGAGTAAATATTTTCCATACAGGTATGTAAATGAAAAGATATACAGTAAGTGCACACTTGATAGGACTATGCAGGCAACACTTAGTTAGTTTCAGATACTCTTGGATAGTTCATGCACAAACCTTCCCAAAGTACAAGTTCAGTCAGTCTTTTGGGGGATGTGGAGGGATAATTAAAAAGGACTGAGTTCCTTGCAATAATATCACTATGGACTGGATGAGGGTGAGAGTCGTCAGTTATATATATTACTTACTGTAATTTGTGATTGTCGAGGAAGAGTTGTGGCTGTTGGTGTGATAGTAATACTGCTGGTGACTTTATTGCTTGTTTTGTTTAGTGCCCCATTAGTTAAGCCTTGAGTTCGGTTATCCTGTGGTGGTGTTGAAGGGCTGGCAGGTCTCACGGGGCTGGCCACAGCTTGCATGTAAGGACTTCCTAAGTGAATGTGGATTTTATTATCCTCAGTAGTTATCACACTTGAACTGTTGCTGTTTGAACGTTGAAACTGCCATGATGACTGCCGGTCAGGAGAGACTCTGAAAATCGCATGCTTGGCACTGATTTCTATCGGCTCTGGGGAACGTCCCTGCTCAGGAGAGCCTGCTGAACCAGTCACGGCCAAAACCTGAATAGGTGACATTGTCCTTTCTGGAGTTATAGAACCACAAGACTCTGGGGTCTGCGCTCTGGCAAAGGTTGCCATGGTAATTGGGGACATGCTTTGCTCTAAGTTCATGAGGCCTTCAGCAGAAGTTTTGGATTTCACCGGTGTTATGGAGGCATTTTGGAGGATGGTTATCCTTTGCTTTGGGGTGCCACAGTTTGGAATCACTGCAGTGCTTGTGTAAGAATGAGGACTCTCTGTGGTTGGACTTGTGATTTCAAGAGTGGCTGTGTTTTGGACATGGTCTGGAGTAACCTTTATATGAAGTGGCTGCCCAGGTGTGTGGCTTAGGACTAGATCTCCAGGTTGCATGAAGTTGCCATTGGGTTTAGTTTGTATTTTTCCATTCTGAGGATGGCCCTCCTTAGATTTCATCCAAGGAATCCATAGTTTCCTGTTAACAGGACAGGGGGTAGATGAATTGCATTTGAAGGACAGCACTGATTCCTCATCATTAGGGTCCTCATCCTGGTCCTCATTCTCCTCATATAACTGACCATTGATGACTGCTCGTTCCAGAGGAATGAGACTCTTGTAATCGGGTGGCTCATTGTCTACTACTTCTGTCTGAACTTCTTTAGAAAATACTTGCGGGTCAGAGATGATTCTTCCATTGAGGCTAGGCCGGAGGCTCTTACTGAAATGCCGATACCTCTCTAACTCTTTAGTGAGGTTTTCAATCTCTCTTCCTAAATCTCTGTTCCTGTTTTCTTGTTGATGGAGTTTCTTTTGCAGAACTGAATGATCTCCCTGGAGATGACATATCAGGTCCTCAGTTGCCATGTATTCATGAATTTTCTCTTTCAATGCATCTACTTCTCTTGAGAGGTGTCCCGATTTAGCTTCTTCTTCTTGAAGCCTTTTGAAAAGCCATTGTTCATGGCTGGACTCTGTCTTTTCTGCTAACTTGTACTTGTCAAGTTCCATTTTAACTCGTTCCAGCTCTTCAGATAAAAATTGAGCTTTATCTCGTTCAGTAGCATACCTACGTTCTAGAGTCTCGTACTCATCTTCTGTTTTCATAAGGTCATCCTCAATGGCTTTCATATCCTTTAACTTCAGTCTCAGTCTTTCCACTTCTTGAGAGAGCTCTTTAATCTTATTGTTTTCTTGGTGTAATGCTGTGGTGGACTTACTAGAATCTTGATTTAATTTGTTTTTTAGGAAATCTTTCTCAATTGCTTCCAATGATTGAAGCCTGTTTTTCAACATATTAACTTTGGACAGGAGATCATTTCCTTTCTCTTCTTCTGCTTTCAGTTTGTTTTTTAGATCATCTCTCTCCTTGGTGACACTGTACATTTTTTCTTCCACGTCAGTTTTGGACTTTAGTGCCCTTTTTGTTTCCTCAATTAACTTCTCGGTAACCGTCGTCACTTTATTTTGCTCCATTTGAAGCTGAGAAGAAGCAGCTTGCAACTTATCTTCAGTTTGCTTTAATTTTTCACTCATTGTTTTTCTTTCATCTACCAGCATCACAGTTAACGTTTTCAATTTAGTTAAGTCCTCTTTTAGGGTAAATTCTGTCTTTTCCAGCCGACTTTCAATGACTTCTAGCTCTTTGATCCTTACTTTTAAACTCTCCAGTTCTTGTGACAACTGCTTTGTGGTCATCCTTTCTTTTTCTAAATTGCATTTCAGGGAGTAACATTCTTGTTTGCTCTTGTTGAAGGCATCTTCTAATCTTTCCAAAGCCATAATCCTTTTATTGAGTTTTTCAACCTCAAGTTTAAAGTCTTTACTCTGTGATGTTTCCTTTTCGAGCCTCTTATTGAGATCTCTGCACTGCTCCTCCATTTTTATGAGTTCTTCATCCTTCCCTTCCATTTCTAGCACACGTTTTCTGAGCTCCTCTACCTCAGCCATGATACCACAGTTTCCATATTCTCCCTTGTTGATTTTTTCTTTTATATCTTGTAGCTCCTCTTCTGCTTTTCGTAAAGACCTGTTTGTCTCCTCTAATTCATCAATTTGCCGGCTGAGTGCTGCCAATTTTTGTCGAAGCTGGCGATTTTGGCTGTCCTCATTGGTGAGCTTTGCCATAATTGTTTCTTGGTTCTGGTGAAACCTTGTGGTTTGTGTTTGCAGTTCTTTCTCTAGTCTGGTCGCCTTCTGCTCTTCTTCCTGAACTCTGGTTTCAGTGAGGGCTAGTTTAGCATGTGTTTCCTTCGCACTTGTGGTTAGGTCTTGGATTTTCTGTCTTTGAAGGGCAAGCTGTGCCGTCAGCCTTTGTTGTTCGTCCACCACCATCAAAGCAAAAGACTTCAGTTTGGTCAGCTCCACTTTCAGGGCGGTGACCTTCTTTTCCTTTTCTTGCTCCTTCTTCTCCTGGGACTCAGTTTCTTGGTCAATTAGCTTCTTTAATCTGCAAAATACAAGAGTGCGTTCTGTTTTGTGATTGGTACTTCAGCAACTTCCCAGCTGTGACTAAACATTTATGTAATTTAGAAAGATTTATCAGCTATACAGAATATGGAAAGGAATTCCTGTACTTGACTGGCAAGGAGAATCTTGATAAACAGCTCTGTTTTGCTTTTACAAGGTGGTTTGCCCCCACCCCCTTGCTGATTGGTAACAGTTGTAGCTCACCAGGAGCCTTGGTGGAAGAGTAAAGGCAAAAATAGTTGGTTTAAATTGCGTGTATGGAGCACCTGGGTGGCTCAGTCACTTAAGCATCAGACTTCGGCTCACGTCATGATCTCACGGTTCATGAGCCTGCATGGGGCTCTGTGCTGACAGTGCAGAGACTGCTTGGGAACTCCTCTCTCTCTCTCTCTCTCTCTCTCTCTCTCTCTCTCTCTCTCTCAAAATAAACATACATACATACATACATAGCTAGCTAGCTTGTGGAACAGAACTAGTAGACCGTCTAGCCTGAAAGCTGTAAAAATAGATACAAGTTTGAGGTTCAAGTTGACCTGGATTCAATATTGGCCCTCCTCTACCAGCTAATTAACCTGAGCTGTTATTTAGCATCCTTGATCATCAGTTTCCCCATCTGGAAAATGGAGGCAATAATTGTATTATCTCAGCAGCCATTTGTGAAAATTTAATGAGATAATTCATCTAAGAGTCTCATAGTGCTGGTGCATAATAATAAGCATTTGGTAGTGTTATTGATGTTCTTTTTTATTAATGTGGTTATTGTTATATTGATAAAATGGTTTGCTTGAACCATTATAGTATGTATACATTATATTTGGTGTTCAATTTCTTGATAAAGAGAGATAAAATTGAGATAAAATTTTATTCACATTGCCTAGAAGTTATGTGCTTCACTGATGGACCTCTCTGCCAATTAAAACTTGGTTTACACTAGCATGACATTTTGCCAGGAATCACCCACTTCATATATATCTTTATCCCCATAGTGGCTGGTAGTTGAATGAGGGGAATTGAGAGGCATCTGAAGGGGTTTAGAATTTTTGTAACGTGGGAAGAACATACAGTGTGATAGGAAAGAGTTTATCAATTAGAGTCAGATGGTAGAAATGATGGAGGAAAAACTCTACAATCAGGAACATAATAACTCCCTCTTAAATGATGACTATTATAATGTTACTTTTTTCTTTTACTTTTTAAATTTGTTGGCATAACAGGATGTCATTTTACATGCAATATAAATTATCTCTTCCACACACCTTTCTCCTCAGCAGTGAGGTCACAGTTTTAAATTTGTGGCACTCTTAATTACATTGGGAATGGGCTGATTATAGAGGATGTCATTACAGCTTTGCAGTATTGTTATACAGAAGCTAATACAGAATGGAATCCCTGAAGAATTGAACTAAAGGACTTGTCGTGGATGAAAAGTTATAAATATTTGTTTTCTGATCAAGCATAAAGAGTTCATAATTTACTATATCTTTTCTGTTAAGAATGAGTTAATTATCCAATGCAGGTCTTTAATCCTTGCCATAAAACTTTCTTTTTTAAAGCTGTTTAAGGGTTTGAAAGGACATTTTAAAAGGAAATTAATTTGGAAGAGTCTTTGTGGAAAAGTCTTTCTTAAGATCCTAATCTACTCTTTAATTAAACTACACAAGAAGAACATGTTTAAAGTAATTGTATAATGTAAGGATTCCCAACTGTTTTGTGGGGAGGATCCACTTTTATTTTTTCTGTTTTGAGAACCTAACAGGAGGCTGGCTCGAGGGCTGTAGCCTGTGAAATTCTGAAGAAGCTGAGCTGGATGCTGGGGTGGAGTTGATGATGATTTCATCCACAGTCTTGGCAAGGAGGCTTGCCCATGGCTTCTCGCCCTTTCCCACTCTCTATTTGAGACACCTGGGAACCTGAGAAACATGGCGTCTCCTTCCTGAATGGTCATGGTACTTCACAACCCGGTAGTAAAGTCCATGGGCAAACTGCTTTGGTGGTGAAATAGTTACAGAAACTTGGGCAAAGCACTTCTTCCTCCCACCCTTAGCATTAGAATCATATTTAACAATGCTCTGAGCATAATTGCAGTGAAGTATTTTCCCCTCTTTACATCACAGTTCTTAGAGTTTTATTAAAGAATAGTTTCACAAAAAAAACTTTTCAGGATTTGTTTTAACTTATTAAATAATACCATGTGTGATATAATTTTCATGAGAAGGGCATGTATTTTCTTAGTATATAAAAGAGGGAAGATTATTTTGCAGTGCAGTGAAAAAAGCATTAAAACTGGTGATTAGTGAATCTTGGCAGAGCTGTAACTGGCAAAAAAAAGATTTTGAAGAAATTTAAATTGTTTCCATTGTGTTCATTGTTTTTGACAGTAAGCATGATGCATCTTTTTCATCATGGTTGCAAGGTCATGTATCTTTTTCATGCTTTCTGGAAATCAATTGGCATCCCCTTCTGTTCCCAAGCCTTACCTTACAAGGTAGGCACATAAAACTGATAATTTGAATACATTTGCTTTCAGTAATTCCTTACTACTTGTTTCCTAACAACCTGCTATTTCCCTCGGCCAATCCCATGAGCACATATAAGACAGTCAACAGGCTGGTCAGGTAAGACCTGTCAGGGAGAGAAATAGGAGTTTATATGCAGAAGGAATTATACCCCCAACCATCAACTCAGGCAGGAGCGTAGGGCCAGCAACCAGTGAGAATTGAGGATAGAAGAGAGGCCCTGATGGAACCTTCTCAGAGCCAGTTGGGTGCCAGTACTGCTATTGCACATTGTGTGTGTGTGTGTGTGTGTGTGTGTGTGTGTGTGTGTGTGTGTGAAAGAGAGAGAGAGAGATTGAGAGATTGAGAGAGGTTGATTATACTACTGAATTGGAATTAGCACTTTTGGTAGAGTGAAAGGGCTTACCCTAAATCATTCACTATTTCTTGTCGTATATCCAGAAGTATTTGAAGGTTGAGATTGAGGTTAGTTTATGGACTTGAAGAAAGATGTTTCTGTGCAAAGTTAGCGAGTCCTTATAGGATTTGAAGCTGCAAGTCCGGCTGGTTGTACACAGTGCCCTAAATAAGAAAGCTAATTTTTATACTGCTAATTACTAATGCAGGGTGTGTGTGTGTGTGTGTGTGTGTGTGTGTGTGTGTGTGTGTGTGTATCTTTTTTCTTTCAAATATATATGAAAACTTTTAGCAGATATTTGCTATTGACCGTAGTTTAGTCATTTGAGGTCTACAATTACATATCCAAAACTTTTGAAGCCAAATATTTTCGAAGTTGTAGTTTTTCAAATTTTAGAAAGGCACTAAAGAACATCTGTCATATAGAACAGCTCCCACCAAGCCTGTGGCACCACCTCCTAATACTTCTGTGGTGAACCATGCGATAACTGAGATAATAAATAGCCTTACATCTCTTCAGGCTTTGCTGCCAGAGGAGTTCAGATAAGAAATTCTGCCACAATTTAGGAAAAAAAAAAAAGTGTTCTTATATTTTTAAAATTGCAGACAAGGGATTGTGGATGTTTGAAAATGAAGGTATAGACTGTTAGTGTCTTTGGGTTAAGGAAGGTGTGGAGTTGAGGGTCCTCAAGAAAGTTGAGCCTGCTTTCTTCTTCAGTTGGATTGGGTTTGAAATGAAATAGTACCTTAATTTTCTATTTCCATTATTTTTCTTTGCTTCATAATGGGTTTTAGGCATTGATGCTGACTGACTTTATATGCTGATACAGATTATCACTGACTCTGGGTTTGCTGGCAAAAGCAGATAAATGATTCTGAGAGCTTTTAACCAGGGTACTCACAGTGTTGAAAGCAGCACAGACTTTGTGATGCAGAATGCCCAGATACAAAATTCACACCCTCAGAGCTGTGTAGTCAAATTATTGCTCCTTTTTTCATGAATAGTTCCAATTAAGACACCTGTATGCAGGGATGTTTGTATAATCTATGCTAGGGTTTCTCTAACCTCAGAACTATTGGCATTTTGAGCCAAATGATTCTTTGTTGTGGGGGGCTGTGCTGTGCATTGTAAGATGTTTAGCAGCATCTGTGGCTTGCCTCGCTAGATGCCAGTAGCAGCCCTTCCCAGTTGTGACAACAAAAAATATCTCTAGACATTATTTGCCCAATGTCTCCTGGCAGGGTGGGGGGTGCAGGGCACAAAATCACCCCTAGATGAGAACCAGTTATCAGTGAATGTGTGTCCTTATGGACATTTATATATGTCAGTCTGTCATTAGAGTTAGATTCTCCATCATTCCACCTTACTCAGCTTTAATTAAGCAGGTGCAACAGAAAGTTCCCACCTGAGATATATATATACCTGGTGATTATATCTTCCCTGCAAATGGCCTGTTCTTTACCAGTGCTTGTCATAGTTTAAGATGCATGTGAATCATCTAAGAATTTTGTTAAATTGCAGCTTCCCATTTAGTAGATGAGGATAGGCCTCAAATTTTGCATTATATGAAGCTCCCAGGTGATGCCAGGATTGACTATGGGTAGGAAGGCTTTACTATTTACACGTTAGATGTTTTGCAAAAATGGTACTCTGATGAATATTAACTCAGCCAGTTGTTTGTTATCGATCATACCCCAATCTGTGAACATTGCCTGTATTCCTGACCTACAAGGCCATCCATTTTTTTCACAGAGAACACCAGGTAGGAGACCATGACTAAAATCGCTGAATATCATCCAAACTACTAGAAAAAATGACTCAATATACATATCATAGGTGGTGGTTCAGTAGCTCAGTTTTCACCTAAAGAAGGCAGTAAATAATTCCAGTTCCAATTTGTGATTCTCCTCACCCAGCCCAAAGACTTAAAAAACAGGAGACTGTATAGTAGCTACCATTCTTTATTTAGTGCCAATGAGGTTCTGCCAAGCACTGAAATAAGTCTATGCATGTGTTGGTTCTAATTCTCATGGTAAGCTTATAGGGTTTGGGATTATTATCTCTGTTTTACAGCAATGAAAATTTAAGCTGAGATAGGTCAGGAAGGTGCAAAGCCCAGTATCACATTGCCTCTCCAACAAAGAACACAGACTTATTACCTCAACCTGCTCCACATACAGTGTCTTTCCCAAAAAAATTCTGTGTGTTGGAGAAACTATTAACCTAAGGAAAAATTCTCTTTGTCATTGTGCTTGTATTCTTTTTAGTTCATATCTCATAGAGCAGTGGTTTTTAAATGTTTACTCTTCTGTCTCCTAAAATAATTTTTTATTATGTACAACTAGTTTGTTCATATAAAGAATAGTCATAGAACTTCCCTTAGCAAGTATCATCTACCTTTTTTCAGCTTGTTTTGAGGCATAATTAACAAATAAAACTGTAAGATATATAAACTATATGACCTGATGATTTGGTATATATACATTGTGAAAGGACTCCCACCAAGTTAACATGTCCATCACCTCACATATTCACCTTTTGTGTGTGTGAGAATGCTGAAGTTCTACTTGCTTAGCAAATATACAGTATTATCAACTGTAGTCACCATGGTGTATATTAGATCCACAGACCTTATTTCATCTTTATAACTAAAAATTTGTACCCTTTTACTTCCTGTTTCCTGCTCCCACCTTCCACTCCCAACCCCTAGCCGTCTCCACTCTACTTTCTGTTTATAAAATTCAACTTTTTATTTTTTTAAGACTCCACATATAAATGGTCTGGCTTATTTCATTTACTGTAATGCCCTCCAGGTTCATCTATGTTTTTGCAAACACCAGGATTTCCTTCTTTTTTAAGGCTGAATAATATTCCATCACATATATCACATCACATTTTCTTTATCTGTTCATCTGTTGTCAGACACGTAGGTTATTTCCATACCTTGACTATTGTGAATAACGCTGCAGTGAACATGAGAGTTCAGATATCTCTTCAAGATAGTGATTTCATTACCTTTGGGCATACACTCAGAAATGGGATTGCTAGATCATGTGGTAGTTTTTAAAAAATTTTCTGAAGAACCTCTATATTATGTTGCATAGTGACTGAACCTGTTTACATTCTCACCAACAGTGTACAGGAGTTTCCCTTTTCTTCATATGTTTGCTAGCATTTGTTATCGCTTCTCTTTTTGATAGTAGACATCCTAACAGGTGTGAGATTTCATTGTGGTTTTCCTTTGCATTTCATTTTCCTGATGACTAGCAATATCAAGTACCTTTTTCATGTACCTGTTAGCCATATGTGTGTCTTCTTTGTTTTTGTTTGTTTGAAGATATTTTTAATGTTTATTTTTTATTTTTAAGAGAGAAAGAGACAGAGCACAAGCAGGGGAGGGACAGAGAGGGAGGGACAGAGAGAGAGGGACATATGGAATCCAAAGCAGGCTTCAGGCTCTGAGCTGTGAGCACAGCGCCCAATGTGGGGCTTGAACCCACAAACTGTGGAGATCATGACCTGAGCCGAAGTCAGATGCTTAAGTGACTGAGCCAACCAGACGCCCCTATGTATGTCTTCTTTGGAAAAATGTCTATTCAGGTTCCTTGTCCATTTTTTAATTTATTTGTTTTTTTGGGTTTTTTTTGTGTTTTTTTTGTGTTTTTTTTTGCTATTGAGTTTTAGGAGTTCCTTATATATTTTGGATATTAACCCCTTATTGAATGTATATATCATTTGCAAGTCTCTTCTCCCATCCCATAGATTACCTTTTCATTTTGTTGATAGTTTCCTTGCTATGTAGAAAAAAGGTTTTCAGTTTGATGGAGTTTCATTGTTTATTTTTGCTTTTGTTTCCCTTGCCTGTGGAGACTATCTAGAAAAATGTTTCATGGCTGATGTCAAAGAAATTACTGCCTATGTTTTCTTCTAGGAGTTTTATGGTTTCATGGCTTACATTTAGGTCTTTAATCCATTTTGTTTATTTTTGTGTATGGTATAAGAAAGCAGTCCAGTTTCATTCTTTTGCATGTAGCTATCCAGTTTTCCTAGCACCATTTATTGAAGAAACTGTCTTTCCCCCATTGTATATTGTTGCTTCTTTTGTCACAGATTAATTGACCATATAAGCCTGGGTTTATTTCTGGTCTATTCTGTTCCACTGATCTGCATGTCTATTTTTGTGTCTGTATCATACTGTTTTGATTACTACAGGTTTGCAGTATATCTTGGAATCTGGGATTGTGATACCTCCAGCTCTATTGTTCTTTCTCAAGACTGCTTTGGCTTTTCAGGGCCTTTTGTGGTTCCATACAAATTTTAGTATTATTTGTTCTAGTTCTGTGAAAAATGTTGTTTGATAGGTATTGCATTAAATCTGTAGATTGCTTTGGGTAGTATGGACATTTTAACAATATTTCTTCTAATCCATAAGCATGAAATATCTTTCCATTTTTTGTATCATCTTCTATTTCTTTCATTAATGTTATATAATTTTGGAGTACAGGTCTTTCAACTCCTTTGCTATTGACATAAAATCCAAAAAGACATTGTTAAGACAAATACTGAGGAGCTTAGCCCCTATATTTTCTTCTAGGAGTTTTGTAGTTTCAGGTCTTATGTTCAAATCTTTAATCCATTCCCAGTTGATTTTTGTGTGTAAAATAGTGATCCAGTTTATTCTTTTTCATGTGTATATTCAGTTTTCCCAGAACCATTTACTGAAGAGACCATCCTTTCCTACTGTATATTCTTGGCTCCTTTGTTGAAAATTAATTGGACATATTAGGATGTCCACCCCACCCACCCCCCGCTGGGCTCTCTTTTTTCTTCCACTGGTCTATGTGTCTGTTTTTTATGCAAATACCATACTGTTTTGACTACTACAGCTTTGTAATATAGTGTGAAATCAAGGATCATGATGCCCCCCCAGCTGTGTTCTTTCTCAAGATTGTTTTGGATAGTCAGGGGTTTTTGTGCTTACATATACATTTTAGGACTGCTTTTTGTATTTCTATGAAAAATGCCATTAGGATTTTGATAGGGATCACATTGAATTTATAGGTTGTTTTGAAAAGTAATATTAATTGTTACAATCTGAACATTGAATATCTTTCCATTTATTTGTGTCTTCCTCAGTTTATTTCATTAGTGTTTCACAGTTTTCACTGTGTAGATCTTCCTTGGTTAAATTTATTTCTAAGTATTTTATTCATTTTCTTGGTATTATAAATGGGATTATTTCCTAGTTCATCTTTCTAATCCAATAATCTAATAGTTCGAAAAGGATTTTTAGGAGCACCTGGGTGGCTCAGTCAGTTAAGTGTCTGAGTCTTGATTCCAGCTCAGGTCATGATCTTGTGGTTCGTGAGATCAAGCCCCATGCTGGGCTCTGTGCTGACAGTGCAGTGCGGAGCCTGGTTGGGATTCTCTCTCTCTCCTCGCTCTGTGACCCTCCCCTGCTTCTGCATTCTCTCAAAATGAATAAACTTAAAAAAACAAAAACAAAAACAGGGGCGCCTGGGTGGCTCAGTCAGTCAGACAACCAAGTGTCTGAGTCTTGGTTTTAGCTCAGGTCATGGTCTCACAGCTGCATGGGTTCGAGCCTTGCATTGGACTCTGTGCTGGCAGTGCAGAGCTTGCTTGGGACTCTCTTTCTCCCTCTCTCTGTGCCCCTCTCCCACTCGCACTGTCTCTTTCTCTAAATAAATAAATAAACTTAAAAAAATAAAAAAAAATAAAAGGATTTTTAAAAACTAAGTACCTCTTCACACATTTTAAAGCCGCCATCCAAAAATTCTTACTCAAGGTTTAAATAACCGCAAACGATATATATTAACATTTGCCATATAATCTAAAAGTCCCCATTGGCAAACCAGTCACCCAAATCAGACATTCAAGGAAAGTCTGACTTCATTTTTCAACTTAGGTAAATGTGTAAATATCCATCTCTTTGGCAACCATTTTACTTCTAAAAGAGATGAGGCATAGCAGCTTGCCCCGAGTTGTTCCTAGATGAAGACACAAGCACTGCTTCCGCCAGTGGTTCTGAAGTTCTTGCTGCTCTGCGCTCATAGGACTCTCTCGGGTGTCTTTCTATAGTTGTACCTTTGTTCTGTGTCCCAGAGAATTTTCCAGCCCAGGAAGATGCATTTGGTAAAATTTTGTTAAATTAGAAGACTGTTTTGAAAGGATTGCTGGAGAACTCAGTGCAAGCCCTTTTTCTGGTAGATCGGTTTTAGAAAGCATATGTGTGTGGATTGCGGATGTAGACATTGACTCCTTTAATGTTTTCCATGCTTATAACTCTGGAAACTTTTTGTGTACCCTCAGGGGTATGTGTACCCCAGTCTGAAGACTGCCATCTTGGAGAGTACTCATATTCATGTTCAAGTACTGATAGCACAGGATTATAGGATTATACACTGAATCCTGTCCAATAAAAACAGGTTGTGGAAGCTGGTTTCATGGACACAAACTGAGGTAGTTAAATCCAAACTGGCTTAAAGCAGTGTCTTGTTACAGCTTTTTCTTTAGAGTTTCTATTATGGCTTAGAATTGTTGTAACTTACTGTGGTTTATCACTATTATGTGCAATACTAGTTCCTTGTTTTTTCAAAAATATCACATCTGTCATCTTGAATGTTCTTTGGTACTAACCATGAAGCTGGTTCTTTACTACAAATTATACATTCAGAGGGTCTTTTTAGTTTTTATTTACACATACATATGTCAGCACACATGTGTGACTATATTTTATCTCCTCTTTGTGAGACAGTTAGTAATATTCATCATATAACACATATGAAACAGATGGTTTGTCTAAATGTTCTAATGCCAGTCATACCCATAGTAATTCATAATTTTCACCACTTTTTATTATGTCTTATTTATGTGCATTACAATCAACCCCACTAAAATACAAGCTTCTTAAGAATCGGGCACATGTCTGACTCATTTGTTTCTTCTACAAATATGTCTACTACATACCCTTACATGTGGAGAGTATCAAATGTTTTTTTATTTGTTTACCAAAATGAATGTTTTTTGAAGGAATGAACAAATATGCCTTCCTGTGGAAAATACCGTAGCACTGACCTGAATAATTTTATTCAGCTTTAAAAGAAGATGCTCTCATGTTTACTATGTACACAGTTTTAAGTATTTTTAAAAAATGAGGTGTAAATGGCTTTCCCATTGGTGTTCTCCAAGTACATTGTTGGATTTTTGAAAGAATCAAGACTGTTGCAATATTTCTTTTTCCTTCTTCAGATTCCTGCATTAAATTATATGTGCTTGCTTGTTTGAGAAGGGAGATTGGTGGTAAATGTCCACATCCTAGGCCCTTAGTCTCTTTTGGTTATTTCATCTCTGCAAACAAAGGAGTGATTCTTTTATTTTTTTCCTTACAGTCCAGAGCTCTATTGGACAAATATGTTCATTACACAAGTAACATTAATCAACAGCAAATGAAATTGAAAAGGAATATTCATCTATAATCTGACCACCCTAATACATCAATTATGTTTCTACTTTTCCAGATTTTTTTCCACTCTATTTGACACCTAGCCCATATAAATAAATGTAGGGTAATTATCAAGCAGTAAAACCAATTCCACAAACCATTAATGGCACTGTGTTGTTTCTCTTAGCTGTAGAAATCAATCTGTATGTAGGGAACTTCAGAGTCAGCTTACCTTCTCATCTGTCATTTTTAGGAGACACCTACTCCATTGTATCTATTATATGGATCCTGAATCTAAGTTTTTGTTGTTATGAATATGGCAAGACTTGTTCATTTAATTTGCAAACAACAAAAGAATTACTTAGTACTGGGGCTATACTGAGATGAACAGGGGGAGCGTTCCTGTTCTCAAAGCATCCGTAGGCTTTTGGGAAAGAATGAGCAGATAGTTCCAATGCAATTCAGTAAAGATTCTAGAGCATTGATTCTCAAACTTTTTGGTCTGATGACTCATTTATACTCTTAAAAATTATTGAGGATTCTAAAGAGCTTTTTATTATATTTATATCTATCAGTATTTACCATATTAGAAACTCAAGACAAAAATTTTTAAATGTTTAAGTATTTATTAAAAATAATAAGCCATTGTATATCAACACATTGTATGAAAAATAACTTTTTCAAACCAAAAAAGTAAGTGGGAAGATTTGCATTGTTTCCTGTTTCTGCAAATTCCAATGTCTGGCTTTGTCAGAGCAGTGACATCACAACACCTCATGTAGCCTCTGGAAAACTCCATGTATAGTTTTAAGAGAATGAGAGTGAAAAAGATAGTGTTACTATGAAAATAACTTTGAACTTGCAGAGCTCTTGAAAGGGACTACACTTTGAGAACCACTTCTCTCAAGGATAGACAGTCTGAAGCATAAATGACAAATATGTCCTTCTCTGAAAAAGCCTCTAGTTTGGGCTGTCACCTTCTGCACGCTATCACTGAGTGAGCCCTTTCCTTCATCCAAAGCAGCTTCATCCACTGACCTAGTCACTGCTCCAGTGTTTCCATCATTAATAAAACTAGTTTTTTGTTCCCCATCTCAGAAAGGTGGAAGATTCTCTGCCTTTAATACCTGTCTTCCAGTTCTCAGAAAAATCCTAAATGACAAAACTGTCTCCATTAGACACTGTGTTTTATTTGAAACCATAATTTGAAATAAGGTCATGGAAATAACAAAGCTGCCTCATTTTTAAAATGCATCCATCCACAGTGCTGTGCATATCAGCTGACATTTGATTCATTTCATATTTTTTTGAAGCAGTTACAGTGAACACCTACCATGTACAAGATACTGTGCTTGTTATTTGTCAGTTTACCTTTTTCTGTCAAAACCAGCCTATATACTTGCATAGCTCTGATCATAACTTATAATAGTTTCCCATCAACAAGTACATAGTGCGATCATACCAAATTGTTTGTTCTTAAGATACATGAAATATTATATCTCTCATTCTAAGTGTGAAACTTCATTTTGAAGGGCCTCAATTTCTACATTTGCTTTTATTCTTCCAGAGCTAGTTAATACATTACTTTTTCTTCCTGATTTAAAATGTTAATCACTAAGCAGAAACTACACACATTACACTGCTTTATTCATTTTCATATCTCTTCCCATGGCTAGACTTTGATAGTGTGGTTATTACATTCCACCATATCTTTTAGCAATTCTTATCTAATATATAATTCTAATTGTTGCACTGCATTGATAGCAGCTACATTCATAGTTAAATAACCACAGAACTCTAAGCAGTTTGCAGAGTAATTACAAGCAATTTTTGGAAAGTTTCCTTAGTTTGAGATAGTTCTTGATGATCAGGCCTGTAATTAGTGTTTTTTTGCTCTACTCCCTTATTCAATGGGACTTTTCACTGTTTAGTCTGATTTTTAGGAGCACTCATAAAAATAGCTATGACCAGTCTTTTTTATTCAATGTGTGCTGCTTCCTTTTATTTCTCTCACAAGTCAAAGGTTTTTTAAAATTACAGCTACAGCATACCATAGTCATAATGTAATGCTCAATTCATTTGACTTGGTCAGCAAGATCTAGAAGAACAGTAACACTTTTTTTGGCATCTGCTAGCTGAATATGAGTGTACATCTGTGTCTGCTTTATGTCCTTGTTATTGAAGATCCTGTCATCATCACTGAGATCATTTAGACACACCATAAATGGGTCCATATCCGGCAAGCTGAGTTACTACTTTTCCTTCACTGTGAAACAAGAATTGGGGCATGAAGTGACAGAGGAGGTTTTGGTTGGTGTCAGAAGGAATATATTATAAAAATGGGGCACCTTGAGTTAGGACTTTTCATTATCTGAACAATTTTGTTTGGGTCCCCAGGGATTAGGGGAAGTGAAATTATAAGATACGCAAATAGTCAATGACCTATTAATTTTAAGGAGCTTGGAAACTTTTAGCATAAAAATAGGATCCTTACAGGAGCCTATAAAAACCCTCAAATTGAACAGAGGGACAGGGGTTGGGGCAAATCTCTTTCTTAAAAGCAAAACAAAAAACAACTGAATGGAAAAAAGAAAACAAACTGACTGAGACTAAGGGTCTCCTGGGAAGAAAAACTGCTGAAAAGTGTGGTTTTAGAACCAGAAAAAGACCACTCTGAGAGCTCACAGGCACAGAGTTTGGGGAGTAAGGCTACAAGGAGAATATTCTCATTATAAGACCATGGAATCTGGGCTAGAAGAGACTCTCCATTACTGATCAAAGGGCTAAGTGGAAACTGGAAAAGGTGCACAGTTAAGGCCTAGGAAAGGAAACAGGAACTGATACAGAAGTGACAATAAGAATAGTACATGTAAATCTAGGATAATTACTTAAAGCTTGAATTATGTGTTATCTCTTCAGTGCTATAGTCAGTTAAGGAGCTTTCTAGAAAGAACCACAGGATGATGGATGTTCATTATCACTAAGCTTATGCCTCTCCATCCCCCATTTTAATTATTCATGTTAAAAAATATCTACTCAAATAGATTTTTTTCCCCATTTACTCAGATGGGTTTTTTTTTTTTTTTTGGCTTGTTTTGAATATATTATAGCTACAAAGGAGGAGTTTAAAAAAAATTACTGCGAATACACTGCTTTGCTAAAGAGCCTACTCTTTTGTGTTTTTAGCCTCTCACACACTCTGAATGAGGTTTTTAATTACTTGAAAAAGATCTTTCATATGAACATTTTAACATTTTCTCTTTTCCAGACTTTCTTTTTGAATGCTACTATGCCAAAAACAAAACAAAACAAAAAAACCCTAGCCTGTCTTTCATCAGATTGAGGCTTCAGGTCCTTGGCTGACTGGGAGTTTTAGGTGGACATCTCCCTGATTTTTTAAGGTCTACTTGGGCCAATCACAGTTATGATGCCTTTCTTTCCCTTACTGCCTTGTCTCTCTCTAGGGAGAAGCATTCAGAAAGCTACCCAGCATGTGATGTCTTGGATTGTCAGAGAGATGTGTGTGCTCCTGTATTCATTCCTGAGAGCGCCTTGCCTTGGGACAGAGCATGCGGAGCTGTCTTTGAGTTGGTGATGGTGGTGGTAATGGGCTTGTCCCCAGGTTCCCAGCACTTTAATAGTTTATCATTCTTTCCATTCCTTCCTCCTCCTTTCTCTAGTTGATTTTGTACTCTGTAATTTGTGGATTTGTGTTCTTCTGTATCTTATCCATTTGCCCCAAGGTAGCCTTCTTAGGGAAAGGGCTGATGTTCTCCCTACTGCCCATCCCATACTGACTCAGCAGTAGATGGCAGAAAACACTGCAGGCATATGAGTGGCAAGGGGCAGGCAGGATAAACAGACAGGATGTAAGTACACTCACTGCAGCACCAATGGAAAAAAGGCAATAAAACACTATAGGAGGTAGGGTAGTGCTAGGGGAGAAATTCAGATCCTGGATATCAATTTTCAGAGCTGAGTCATGGCTTCCCCACTTCTACCTAGTGTGACCGAGTGAGCAGTTTTAACCTCTATGGGTCTCACTGTCTTCATTTGTATAATGGGGATAATACTGGCGACTCCCTTATAATAGGGCTGTTCTAAGGATTAGGCCAAACAATCCACATTAAAGCTCCTAACATATTTATTACCTGGCACAGGACGTATCAATTACTATTAGAAGTGGGAAACTGAAGGTGAAGCAACACAGAAGAGCACCTCAGCCACAATGGGCTGGCCTAAAGTAGGGGTCACCTATGAGACAGAGTCAGAGTGAACACTAGAAGGAAAGATATGATTACATAATTTGTTTACTGTTTCAGGCCATTCATGCATCTTTTCAGCCGTGCACATGGTTAGCCATGTTGATTGTCATTTTAGGCCAGAGATTCTCAGCCTTGACACCATTGACGTTTGGTGCTGAATAATTCTTTGTTTTGGGACTGTCCTGTGCATTGTAGGATGTTTAGCAGCATCCCTGGCCTCTTCCTAGTGAATGCCAGAAGTAACCCAGTAACCCCCAATTCCGGTGTCACAACCAAACTATCTCCCAACATTGCAAAAACCCTGGGGACAAAAATCATCTTTAGGGAGAACCACCATTTTAGGGCATAGGTAATTTTTTGGAAAACTTCTATTAGACCTCTTTGTGTTAGTTGTCTCTAATATTCATAGCTCTTTTTCATTATCTGCTGCTCCACTGTATTTGGGATTAGCCATTATTTTCCATTTCTCTTTGATTTATAGATCTATACCACAGCTCTTCTCCCTTTCTGGAAAAGAATAATGTTGTGAATGTGCATTATTCAGTGAAATGCCAGCATATCACAATGGATGCTAATAGTGACCTTCCCAAAGCCTCTCCAATGATCTGCTCATCTTACCCCTATTCTTCATTCCTTAAGTGTGAACATGTATTTTCTTTGCTGGGATCAGATGCTCTTAGATTTGTCTACTTGGGTATTCAGAGGCAGCATGGGCTGACTGATTTGGTGTAGACCTGGAGGGAACAGTCTTTTTCTGTATATGCTGCTTACTGCCACGTGTGGTTTCCCCAGTGAAAAATATGGAGAAGACTACTGAGGATGTTTTAGAATGTTTTTCACTGAGCACTTCAGAAAAAAATATAAAGTAACAGGTTGAAGAATACCCACATTGTCTGAGAAACCAGTCATTTGAGGTTTTCATATTGTTGTATAATTAATTTTGTAATTATTTTGCTCAATTTTAACTCTTCAAGCAAGTCAGTTTTGGATTGTAGATTAGCATTCCTTTTTTTGTGGGGGGGGGCGGATTGATGACATCTTTATTTGAAAAGCAAAGGATGTTACAAAGTAGAAAAAGCAGAAAAGGCAATCAAATGTCATTGATGTGCTTTGATGGACGGGGGCTCCCTCAGGTACCAGGTTCCTGGGTGTCCCCGGTCAGGCTCCTGACTTAGCCCTCATCTGTGGCTAGAGCGATTAGCACTCCTAAATATATAATACATGTTTAAAAATATGTATATTAAAAGGTAAACTGCGAGTGTCTTTCTTCCGCCTCATCCTTCATCTACCCATTCTCCTTTCCGAACCAGTAACCACTGTACATATTATTTCACATATACACTTCTAGAATGTCTTAATGAGTAAGTAGGCAAATACAAATAAAGATTCTTATTATCTCCCTTCTTTATGTAAAATATAGCTTACTGTAACTGTTCATCTGTCACCTTGATTTTTGCAGTTAAACATTGTCTTGGAGATCTTTCCAAGCAGGGGTAGGAAAAAGGAATAAAAATCAGCATGACTGCTAAATAAAATCTTTACAACTTCATGCTAAAGAAATTAAAATTTGTAGGACTTTTTTAATCAATATAGAGGGAGCATATACTTTTGCTGTTTTAAAACTTTTAAGATAAATTTTACATAAAAGACAATTTTAAGATAAGTTGTAATAGTAATATTATTTGATTATAATTTTTATAACAGCACCATGATTATTGTATAACTGTCTTTAAAATGTCTGCATGTAGCATCTGCAATTTCTTACTTGAGAAACTGAAGCCCAGGCAGATTAAATAACATTCAAAGCCACTGTTACAGTAACCCTGGATCTGGAACAGACTCCAGTTCCCAGCTATGATCCAGTGCAGGATTTAGCTTATAGAAAGAGACAAGCATATTGAAGGTCTACTCTTTGCCACTTGATCTAATTTAATCCTTATAACAATGTTATGAGGTATTATTTCCATTTTATAGATAAGGGTAAGAATCAAAAAAACTAAAATATAGACAGGTCAAATAATTACCAAACAGCACAAATAACCGAACCAGAATAAAAATTCACTGACTGCCAAGTGTGTGTTCTTCCCACTTAACCAGAGTACATGCTAGAAAGCCCAGAGTACTGACCTCAAAAGAATTTCCTCTTTCTCCCATCCCATGTTTTTAGTGTTCATTTGTTCATTTCTATACTCTCCGCCCCCACCCCCTTGACTCCCTGATTCCTTCTACCTTTGCTCATTCTGCCAGCCATACCACCTTCCTAAAGCTAAACACTCACAGTTTACCTTTTAATATACATATGTTTTTCTCTGACCACAACAGGGTCTGTGTCTTTTGTACTGGTTCCCTTCCCAGGGAGCCCCTCATCCCCTCATGTCATAGTACCATCTGGTATACTGTATTTTACTTATTTGATCATTGTCTTTCCTACTAGAACATAAACTTAATGCGAGTGGGTAGGGGTGTGTGTGTGTATTTTATTTACTGAATGGTCAATTACTGGCCAGTTTTATTCCATGCTGTATTTTTAGCTTGGTACTTAATTGGTATTCAATAAATATTTGAACAAACACCTATTCTACTTTTGAACTATGTTATTCTACTTAAGTACTATGTTAAGGATTAAGGGTGTAACTGTAAGCAGCAGACACATGATAAGTAGTTCGTTCCTTCCCTCTATAGTCTGTGAATAACAGTTAACATTTACTAAGCAATTATTATATGCCATGTACCATTGCTAGTCCTGGAAACAGTCATTGGAGGCAAGTAGTGTCCTCATTTCACAAAAAAGCAACTGAGGCTCAGAGAAGTTAGATTATTTGCCAAAGTTTCTACTGGATAATGGACAGAACCAGAATGCCAATACAGTTCTTACTCCAAATCCTGTTTCTCACCACTATGACATACATCCACACCTCCTATCTTATGTATCTCATGTACCAGGCTCTCCAGTGAATAAATGTGTTGTAATATTCTGCCTGTCAAAGGCACAGAAATCACTACCACTTACAATCCTCTGTTTTGTCATAGTTTTTTGTAGGTTTGTGATTACTTTGAGCCTTGATGATGAGACATTAACAGATATTCTCTTCTCTTAATCACTGTAATAATAAAGCAAGTTTAGTCATTTGGCATAAATTCATAAACATTTTTGGATGGTTTAAAAAACTGACTTTGCCAGTAATAACATCTCATGTTCCCCAGAGGAGGTGGGTTTGTCATAAATACCATTTCCGTTGAACATTTCAAGGAACTTAAAGTTCTCGGAAAATATTTTTAACAGGCAGCCTTTTCTCAGGGAGACTTCAAGGGCATACTACTACATACCCTTAAGAGTGTGGGTGTATGTGCTTTATCTTGTTAAGAATATTTATATGTATTTCTCTTATTGCTCAAAATCCGTTTATATTTAGATGCTTCTTTTGTGTCTTAATGGATTGAGGTAAACAGACATGGATTCTTTAGAAGAGCATTCTAAGGTAGCTGCAGAATTTTCTTTGTTTTTAATCTCCATTAGTCCCTTTTTTCTCTTCCCAGATCACAGGTTATTTTCATTCAGATATTGTAAATAGGTATTTTGGAGGATTAGTTTAATTCCTTTCTCTTAACACTCTTTGGTAGGTCACTTTTCTTTCTTGTATTTTCTCCTCTTTAAAAAGTTACAAAGAGTATATCCTCTTCCAAATCTTATTCTGAGCCCTCCCCCCCCCAAAAAAATTTTTAAGCCCCTAGTTCCTGTTAACTCTTAAAGAAAGAAGAAAAAAAAAAAGCCTTTCCTCTTTTATTTGGCTTTCTTACGTTAATTCACTGGTTTTCAGTTTGTCAGATTTAACATAAAAGGCCAAAGCAGGGAGCAGTCATGCGCCAGAGTGGATAAGTTCACTGGTTTTCACCTCCTTGTATTCTGGCTGCCTTTACAGAGGCAGTGGCTACCGTGGTATGCTTGGGAAACCAAACGTTTCCTAACTTGTTAGTGGGAAATTAAAACTTCGGAAATTTAGAAACCACAACAGAGGCTTATGTTTTATCGTGACTCTTGAAGTCACACAGTTTGCCACAAGAAACAGGCTAAATAGGAGCCATCAGAATGTAAAATGTGAAACATTTTGACCTCTAGAGAATCCTCCTCCCCCCTCCATTTTAGCTATAGCAAATCTGTAAAAAAGAGGCAAAGGAACTAGTAACATTTAATAGCACTGAATAGGATTCACTGCAGGATGAAGGTTGTTGCTTGGCTTGGCTTCCTGCTGATTAACAATCAGATCATGAACCACTGTGAACATCTTCCATCTACCCTTATCCACTTTTCCTAGTTCCTGAGGATGACTGGTTTCTGTCTTCCTCCAGGATGTTTTAGAGAGCTGGAGTATGAGCCTTATGTAAAGTTTAATTAGGTGGGAATGTTTTAATCTAGAATCCCTTAGAATGTGAGTGACCATTTTTCTTGTAGTCTGCATTTGTGTCCCCTTGTGTGCATTATAAAAATTAAAATTTTGGGGCGCCTGGGTGGCTCAGTCGGTTAAGCGGCCGACTTCGGCTCAGGTCACGATCTCACGGTCCGTGAGTTCGAGCCCCATGTCGGGCTCTGTGCTGACAGCTCAGAGCCTGGAGCCTGTTTCAGATTCTGTGTCTCCCTCTCTCTGACCCTCCCCCATTCATGCTCTGTCTCTCTCTGTCTTAAAAATAAATAAACGTTTAAAAAAAAATTTTTTTTTTTTAATTTAAAATTTTGTTTAATTTTTCCCTGACAGTTCAGAGCATTTGGATTAGATTTTCCTTTTCTGCCGAGCACTGAGAAGACAGAATACATGAACACACAGTTTGATCCTATTTTCTCTTCCCCAGGTTGGGTTCCTTTCAGATGAATGTGTTCTAGAGAATATTAACCTTATGTTGTAAGGAGCAGTTCCATCAAGATGTTACGGTGGTTAGCAATGGATCTGCTAGAGGTGAAAGTAGTGACATTATACTCTACTTCCCTTGGCTCTGGGTCTGCTGCTGATTTTGTCCCTGAGCAAGGTTCAGGCTCACCCATTTAGTTATGTTTATCTCTGTGATAAATCTGTGTGGCAGAGTTAAAGAAAAGGCTATAGTACACCTTGTGTATATACTATATGAATACCCATCCATTTCTGCTCTGACCATATCTTACCTCATGATTTGAATTTTTTAAGAGAGGGCAAACTATTTCAGATCTGCAGTAGTTGAAAGAAGTGTTTTTGAAGAAAGCACTGACTTCACTATTCTTCACTTTTTTTTTTTTTTAAATGTTTGTTTATTTTTGAGAGAGACAGGGACAGAGTACGAGCTAGGAAGGGACAGAGAGAGAGGGAGACACAGAATCTGAAGCAGGCTTCAGGCTCCGAGCTGTCAGCACAGAACCCGATGTGGGGCTTGAACTCAAGGGGCTTGAACTCAAGAAACAAGAGATCATGACCTGAGGCGAAGTCAGATCCTTAACTGACTAAGCCACCCAGGCGCCTCTCTATTCTTCACTTTTAAAGTTCACTCATTCACAGTTAAAAACAAAGAAAAAAAGCAAAACCCCATTTCTCAAACAACAGCCATGTATCTAATGGTCAGGGAATGCTGGACCACTGTGCTACTGACTTAGCTCTCTGACTCCACCTCATCTGCCTGTCCCCTCAGTTGCAAAACGGGGAAGCTGTAGGATTTCATCTCTAGGGTTTACAAAGCCTTTGATGATTCTCAGATCTCAGTTCCACAGAATAAAAATTCCACCAACCTTTAGACTCCTTCCCTCCCTTCTTTTTTGTATAGCATTTTGTACAAATTCACACGTCAAAAAATGTATATTTTGTTCCATCAGAACAAATTTTGTGACTCGTCAAGGTCTTAATGGTTCATAACTACACGGGACATTAATGGGACCTTAACTACATGGGACCTTAATACACGGGTATTTCATGGGATTCAACTTTATTTTTGGTTCTTTATACATCAAGTATTGTATTTCAAGAAATCTTTTCAGTGTCTGACACTTAAAATGTTACACTAAGTAGAAAGTACACTGAAACTGTAAAATTAACACCTAGGAAGAAGTGTTTAGACTGGGAGTTTCTGAAAAGAATTCTTTATTGTCTATGGGTAGGATGTGATAGAAGCTCTTTAGCCCATGTGGTAAGATTTGTCTTACCCATTTGTTTTGTGTGCCTCCCAGGCATGGTAGGACTTTCAAGGTAAAACAGGGAGATTCCAGGCCAGCTTTTAAGCCTTTTGCTCTTTGGTCCTTTAACTACTCAGTAACTTGTTTCTTATTTCAGGTGACTAAAAAACCCATTGGAAAGCCCATGTTCTCATAAGAGGGATTCCCTTCTAGCAGGGAACTCAGGATAAAAGATAACATCACTTTTCAGAGTAGCTGAATTTAGGCACTAGACACATGGATTTTCTCCAGAAGGCTTAATCCTTTACTTCACTTTAGGGCTGGGTGTTAAGAACATGAGCTCTTCCAGACTGCATCCTTACAAAGCAAGCACCTCCTCTTTGGTGCTGAGGCAACCCCTTGTGCCTCAGCCTGGTGGAACCCTATATATAGCCCTTAACATAACTAAGAAGAATAATATATTTATTGAGTGCCTGCTATGGGTCCAGCACTGTGCCAACTGTTTTTGTGACATTTAAAATCTTCACTTTAAGGATTGAAATCTATTCTACAGAAGTCCAAATAATGGGTTTAAAAATCAAAGTTTGGGTGTTCAGATGCTGTTTCAAGCCTTCTCTTTTAACCTCAGATTCCCTTTTCATAGTAAACTTCCAAGGGATACATCTGCCATCATTTTTTGAACACTCCATTCAATAGCTTCCATTTACACTTCAGTTCCCATCTTTTCTATGAATGTTTGTTCCCTACCTTGTCTGGCTGGGTCTCCCTTTGTGAGTCCGCACAGCCCTTACAGTTTTGTGACACAAATACTTTATAATGTTGTTTTATACCACTTTCTAACTTTGTGTATAATAGTTTTGCTCTTGAACAAACTCTAAGTTCCATGAAGATTTGATACCTCTGTATCCCCCACATGGGTTTGAACTTAGTATGTACTTGACTGACTGAGACGTGAGAAGAGCCACTTCTTAGGGGAGCATAACTCCCTCCTGGGCTGAATAATACCTAAAGATCTCAGGATTTGCTCTTATTATTAAAGCAGAAGAAGAAGTAAAGTTTTGTTCCTCTTGTTTCTGTCATTTCTGAGGAGGGACAAACCTTTAGTGAAATGAGGAATGCACCTGAAGACAAATTTAAATAAAGTCCAGATGAGGGAAGTTCCACCATAGAATCTTAACCTTGCCTCTGATTCTTTGCATCTTTACCAGCCCAGTGAATTTTATGGAATTTTAAGAAGAATCTTGCAAGGCATAATTCTAGTGGAGATGAGTGGAATGCCAAATCACTTAACAAAATTGTTCTCACCTTTATCTGAAAGATCTGCCTGCCCCATGTATCCAGTTGTATGAAAACCTGAAGGATAATATGCAACTTCAAACATAATGTATTTCTTGTAATAATATGAGTGTCTAACTATCTTGATAATAAGTGAATCAATATTATTTTTAAAGAATAGATAATCTTTCCTTTAGCAGCAAAGGATTACTTTTCACAAGACTCCAGAGTGATTTACCTCCTCTGCCATTTCAAATTGACAGACTAACAAACTAAGGCTAAGGGACTTGCTTACCATCTCACTGTGTGGCCCTTTGTCTTTAGCAAGAAGGAACTTTCTCCTGCTCTTCTCAAGCTTCTAGGCTAAGCAGCTCCTTCCTTTTCTTCAGATGTAACAGCAGCAGTCACTTAAGTCTTGTCAACCCAAATGTGATGAATGTTTCACATTCCTTTTATGATTTCTGCTCAGAGATTTGTTTTCTGTTTTGGTTCACTTAAAAAAGAATTTTAAAAAGAGGGAGAAAAACTTAGTTCACCTTTAAACTTTTGTTCCAACCCTGGTGGGCCATGAGATACAGTAAATCTGGCAGATTTGCTTCTGTCTGCTCCGCCCATCTTGAAGGGCTGACCTCATCTTTGAGGCTGTACTTGGTACAGTGATCTGGAGTTCTCACAGGCTCCAGTACTATAGTTGTTAATCTTTTCTCTGTGCTTAAGAGACTTTTTCCTCACATCCCTTTCATTCTCTTAAGCTAATTTTTCTGTAATGATATGATCAGTAGCTTTTATTTTTATATAGTCTTCAGTTCTGCTTGATCGGTGTACCTACCCTCAAGGGTTACTGCTCATTATTCTGTCCTTCCCCAGTATTGAAAGATGCTTGTGGTGGATGACAGTGTTTCTTTTTTTGGGTTTTTTTTTTTTTTTTTTTTTTTTTGTTAGGTATGTGGAAGCCAAGGCTATAGGAGGCTTACCCAGGGAATAGATGGTAGAGACAAGAAGAATGGAACTTGGATTTATGAACCTTTATTCCTACTAATTAGTTGTACTGTTGAGATAAACACTATTTGTCCATGCCAACTTAGTGTTATTAGTAAGTAAGCAAGGAAGCTTGGAGATTATAACTATATTCTGGTTAGTTGGGTTTTTTTGTTAAACAGCCCCACACTGTTTACCTTCGCTTAATTTTTATGTATGCTGACCTGTTTTACCTATATTGCTTTATCAGTCCATTAAAAAAAGAGCAGAGACAGGGCCATTGTGCAAGAGCTGCTGGTGATCTTAGTCACTGTCACCAATATGGTGCCAATCAGTTTTAGTAGGTGTAGCTGGGTTAATGACATCGTATAGTGTGTAGAGAACTTAGTTGCTGGCCTGCCTGGTGCTTAGCACAGTGCCTGGAAGATATTAAGTAAATGTTTGCTGCTGAGTTACAAGCCCTAGGCTGGCTTCAATGATTGACATTGGAATTACCTAACTGAAACTATAGAAAATTCACTCCTTTTCTGTAAAACCTGGCAGATGCACTGAATGACCCATAGAAACTTGAGAGTCAAAGTGTATGCTTAGGAAAAGGCAATCTGCTGGTTTCTCTTTATGGCAAGGACAAGCTGTTTGGGTCCAATGACTGCATCTTCTAGGTCTTCATATGAGGCACAGAGATTAGGAAAAACAAAGGTACCTACACTTCCTTAAAGACAAAAACCACTACATTCTGCTCATCCATATTTTGTTTCCCACCCATTCCATGCCCCATACTGTGTAGTACGAAGTACATTTTACTGCATTGATTTCATCTGAGCCTGATTTGTTTTCTGGTTTTTGTGCTTGTATCAGTTCAATGTGGTTACTTCAGATAGTGGCAGAGATTTGTTTTGGGCTCCTGAACAGAATCTCAAAGAAGGGGCCTTTCCTAGCCCATAGTTTTCTTACCAAGTAAGGAGCTTCTAGGTTGTAATTTATTTGTTGGTACATTTATTCAGCACCCTTCTTGTCCCAGGGACATGCTTACTAACTATAGCGAGGTACTTTGCCAGGCACTAGGAATAAAGTTGGTTGCAAAATTGACCCTCAGGGAGTTTATAGTCCAGGAGAAAGACAATAAACAAATAAGCCGCTAATGTGTAATTTAGTGTCATGTAGCAGTGCACTGTGTGAAGGGAAGTAAAGCAGGGTAAGTATCACCAGGAGCTCACAGCCTTCATTAGTTACTTCCTCTGCAGTTTTCAGGGAAGTTCTCAGTTGTTTTAAAGATATTGGGTCATTGTGAGTTTTGAATGGGACCCTGCTAGCTAGGGAGGTCTGGAGAGTGTAGAATGCTTCGTTGGAAGATGCTGAGAAGAAGTCAGTTGTCAAATTAGAGGTTCAGACCTAAATGTCTTTGACATAGAGCATATATACATTCTTCCTAGGGAACCACTCAACTTTTAAGCAGAGTGAGCTTTGCCACCCAGAAGACCTTTAAGTACAGTTATTATTTGTTTCCTTTGTCTTTCTTTTATCACCCCCCTCCATTGTAGTAGCCTGGTTTAACTCTATTGGTTTTTACCTCCCTCCTTTGCCTTGCCTTCTTACTACTTATACTCATTAACAAGAACTTTGAACCTTTCTGTTTTCTTTTTTAATGGATTTTGTATCCAAATTAACACCTCTAGTGCCAGGGCTTCTTCTGGGGCTTCTGCCTTCATCTCTTCCTAGCACTAATTTAAGGGGAAACCAAAAGCTATAGCCCAAGAATGCAGGGGGCCCTGGCTCTGCCTCTGAGTAATTTTGTGTCTCTGAGCCAAGTCACGCTGTGAACTTCAGTTTCTTCTGTAAGGTGAGGCATTTGGATCAGATGGCCTCCAAGGCCTCTTCTAGCTATAAAGCTCTGTGGATATTCCTTGCCAGAGAGAGAGAGAGAGAGAGAGAGAGAGAGAGAGAGAGCGCGCTTCTCTGGGGCCTAGGGCATCCCATTGTTCATATGAAAAAACTTATGATCAAGTTTCTTCTCAAATTCCCATCTATGGAGTTGTGTGTTTGCTATTCTGATGTAAGATGTGATCTCTTTTACTGATAAAACTGTCCTTTAGGCTAGAATCCGTAGTTACAGACAAAAACAAGAAGGTGAGTGTATGTCTGGCTACACCTTTACCTGCCTTAATGGTACACTTACATACCTATGGCTCTACATACCTTCTTATCCACATACCGCCCCCCCCCCCCCAATTCCTCAAGCTTGTCGTTAAAAAATAATAGTGTCTTTAAGAGTTAATCTTATTTTGGAACCAATAGGGAATAGGAATGTGAGGATGGTCTAAGTGGAGAAAGAACACTGCTAATGTGTTATTATGTTCTTGGGCTCAGAATTAAAATTGCTGCTGTCGTATCTTAGTGTGCTCAAGCTTCTGAGAGAAACAGCATGAAAAGGGAATGCTTCTCCATATCTGAAAAAGAACCAAGGGACTTTCCTTGGAGAGCCTTCCCACTTTTGTTTTTCTCAGCTTTTCCAGTCAGAGGTAATGTCAGAATAGAAGAAAGTCAGGGGAGAGATAATTTTAACTCTGCTTTTTAAGAAAAAGAAGGATGCAGGAGGGCTTACAACAGTGTTGGTGATGATCTGCTAGGAATTAGTGCATCTAACATTCAAAGTAGAAACTGACCCAGCACATATTAAACATAAGTGATGGGGTTGGTGGGCCCATAAATACTGTAGTGATGGCAGAAGCAGCCACAGAAAAGTTTCTTTGAAAGTGTGTGATGCTGGCTGCATATGCAGTGTCCCTTCATCTTTAAATCCTTACTTAAAACATAATTTACAGAAACTAAACAATCAGATTAAATTGAAGCTACATCCATAGTCAAAAACAAATTAAATAAACTTTTAAAAAAAGTTAAAATTAATGATACTCCCAAGAGGATAAGGTAGGATGTGTTAAATTTTTCAGAGATAATGACTGGCTGTGTGAACAACAGATTTCAGTACATGAAGCAGGTTGAGACCAATATTGGTTTACATCACATATTATGCCACAATATCCAGTCTTTTATAAACAGTCCTCTTCCTGCTCCCGCCTTCCTTTTCCCCTCAAATAGGAGGCTGTATTTTTTTCTCTGTTCACCTTGTAAAAGCATTCACTTTGCTCTGAAGCATTAGATATGGACAGAACATGACTTAAGAAGAAAATGGAATTTTATTCTTGGTGCTCCATTTTCACTTTTTACCTCAAAATCCATTTATTACCAAAGTCATTTTTGGGGGGAGGAAGGCGAGACAGAGAAACCTAAAACAAAGTGCACAGCCTTTTGAGAAGGCAAATTTATGGGAATTGCAAGTAGACTTGAAAATAAAGTTCAAGCTTGGTTTGTGTTTTCATATTGCCTCTTTCTATAGATTCCCTCACAGCATTAGGAAAATATAACAAAAATACAAGTGCTTCACATTTAAGGTCAATTGCCATAAAAGGCAAATTAATTTATTAAGCATAAAATTTGTATGTGCTTTATTTGGAAATGCAAAAATTTATATTCCATCTATCTAAAACATTTTTTCCATCATATAGAGTGTCCCCAGGACTAATAAATGCTCATTCAGAGAGTCCACTGTGTGATAATGTATCTACAACAAATCTTGTTTAACTTTCAGTTTTAAAAGGGGTCTCAATGGATGATTTGTTTTTGAACGATGCTTTATAGTTAGTAAATGGAAAAAAAGTGTGGAATATTGGAGTGTGTCATTTACAGAGTAAAAAGTGGTGCTTGCCTTTTGTAAAAAAAAAAAAATAATAATAATAATAAAATAAAATGCAGACCCTGGGAAACACAGCTGTTAGAGATTTAATAGAGGTTATGATTTTCAACAGATGAGCTATAGTTTATGGTACAGATGGCACTTTGGGTATAGCTGAAACAGTAATTGATGGTTTCTGTTTCCCTCCTCCTCTATCAGATTCAGAAGAGTGGAATACCTTTTTACCAAAGGAAGAATTTTTCCGTTTCCAATTACAGCCTATATGAAATAAACAACTTTTCTGTGCATATTTTGTACTTCTCCACAATGACCTGGGTGTTGGCCCCTCTTTCTTATGGTAGGCTTCCCTAGATTTAAAATAATAGTTTTGGAGAAATCCTACTTTTCAGTACTAACCTGCAGTTCATATAGCCTATCTTCAAACCAAATAACATATAATTTTTCTTTTAGAATACTAAAACCAAAATCTTGCATTGCTGCAAACAAAATTAGCAAACTAAACAGAACTATGAAGCAAAAGTAGTAGGCACCAATATTATATGCTTTAAAATACTCAACCACAGGAATTACTAGAAACAAAGATAAATCCCCAATCTGGGGCATATAAACAAATGCTGTTTCAAATGATAAATAAAATATAGATGCTATTTAAAAAGAAAAATAATTGTCAGACATTTCTTAAGTTTTATTTTACAATGTATGTTCAGACCAAATACAGTTTGAGTGATACATGATTTTTTAATTTCCTATTCCAGTGTTTTAAATGTGACATGGTGTATTTTATTTTTTAATTCTTCTGCTAATTTTTATTCTGAAATGTGATTTTCATCCAGGTGTTCAATTATCAGATGGTAAAAGTTCATTTATAGCAATAACCTATTCAGGGTTCAGATGTAAGTTCAAAATGCCACTGATTGACAAAATTCTTCTATAGGCTTTACCTTTTAAATTAGTGTTTCTACATAACACAACAAACTGTGTCCAAAAATATTACTCTAGAGAAGCTAGCGTTATCTTTTTCAGTTTGTCACTTATCCATTTACTGGAGTTGAAGTAAAAAGTTGGAACTCAAAATTATGAGTTACGTCTGACACAGACTGCCATATGCTTTTGCTCGTAAGATTTTTTTGAAGCTTAAAAAGCTCAACTTTTTAAGTTAGAGTCCTCCTAATTACAAGCTATATTTCTAACAGGGATTTTCTGGTGTTTTGTATGAAGATTCACAAAGGGGAGGGGGTGAGAAACGGCACTAATAAATCACTACCATGTGGCAGTGTTTCGCACTCTGCTCTTGTCAGACATAAGGGAATTTAAGTCCGAGGAGAGAGAAGATCAGGAGATAGAGTTGTGGTATTACAATATACTCCCTCCCCCCTCCCGCCCCCGCCCCCATTCCCAAAGATTTCTCCATACAGGCAGGATTCGGTGTGCGGCTCGCTTGGAGAATGTAATATATAGTCATTCCCCAGCTCTCCTCATTTAAAATCAAATCTGAAATCCGTTTTCTCCGTGTGAGTAAACTTTCTAAGTTTTGTGTGAGTTTTAAAAGGTTTTGAACCCAGAGTTCATTGGACGCGCTTTTCGAAACCTGTCTGCAGTTCGTGATGCTGGTAACTTTAAAAGCCACCTACAGTCAGCCTGGCTGTCTGACAGCAGTGCCCCTTGCTGGAGCGGAGCGGCTCTCCCGGGCTTACCTGAGCTGCCTGCGCCGGGGCCGGGCGGGGGGCCGGGCGGGGGCCGCTGTCTGGCGGCGCTGCGAGCGGGCTGTGCGCGCTCCGGGAGTCGCCCGAACAATGCGAGCGGGGCGCCGAGCGCGCCCGGCCTAAGGGCGTTACGTCACTGCGCTGCCTTATAAGGCGCTTCGCATGTGCGGCGCGGGCGGCGGGGGCGCCGGTGACAACCAGATCCGCAGCGGCGGCGGCGGCGGCGCGGCAGCAATGCGCCTCAGCTCCGCTGACGCTCCGACCGTGTGAACGGACTGTCGGTCCCCGGCTCCCCGAGGAGGGGAATGGGCGGCGGGCCCGGGACGCCGGCGCCCTCCTGCCTGGCTAACCAAGTCATTGGGGGTCATGGTCGATCCGTTAGTAACTTTTCTCCCTCCGGGGCTCTAAAGCTTCTGTTATTGCCTCAGATTCTTAAATGCACATCCTGTTATTCTTATTTAAACTTTTGTAAATACATTTTTGTTACATTTGTTTTTTGGTTGCTGGGGGGAGGTAGGAGAGGGAGCCAGAAGTTTTGTTGGTTTTTTTTTTTTTTTTTTTTTTGAGACATCCCGAGGTGATTGAGACTTCAAACCTTCTCCTTCCTTTTTGTAAAGAGTAGGGGTCCTCAGAGGATAGTATTTTATTTCCTGATGATGTAACTACCAAACAATTCTTGAAGTGATGATGGGAAGGCCAGATGAAATCTTTTTTTTTTTCAGTGTTTTTCCTGAAAGAACCTCCTAGTTCCTCATTTCTGCATGCCTGTGTTTAACGAAAGTAGTTAAAACTAATCAGTTTATTTGGCAGAGAAAAATATTTATTAAAAGTAAAGATAAATGTGTTGTGCTGCACTTTCAAGACAAAGTATAAAAATAGAACTTTAGAACAAGTTTTAAGCCATTTGTTCCCTGCCACCAGCAAACAAAGACAAGAGAAGAAAAAAGAAACTGACCAAATATGACCGAATTAAGCATGTTACCTAGTGTGGGGCAGATTTTACTTTTATAAATTCTTTTTCTGGGAAATGAGAATTATGTTCCCAATTATTTTGCACATCAATAAGAGAAGTAATCTCTGAAAGTCCTAGCCAATTATATGAATCTGCTAAGTAAATTAGGGATGTGGCTGTCTTATTTGCAAGCTTCAAATGAATTGAGTAAAATTTTGAGTCTATTTAACTCTTTTTAAATAAACAGTAAAATAGGATTGTTTCCTGTTATGACATACATATGTCTATAGAATTGTCAAACAGGAGTAATGAAAATAGCTTGTATCTTTTCCTTAGTTTGGAGTAGAGAATGCCTGGTTGCATAGAATGTATAGTTAGTGAAAACGGTGAAAAAAGATACAGGGCACAGAATGTGTGTCATCTTTGTTAAACTGTGGGCTCACTTTAATAGTTCTTCTAGATCACTCTGCCTACAGAGAAGCCTGTTAAACTACTCCTGCTTTTTATATATACTGTTTTAAGAAGCTAATGACCATACCCTTCAGCTGAGCTTAAAATTCAATATTTGATTTGTATTTTCATATTAACATTTTAGATATTGGTTTGTGAGTTTTGTTACTCGACCTTATAGTTGTGGAGTGTATTTGAATCTTTTTAGTCTCCTGTGCTTGCCTTGTACTTATTAACCATGTTTTTGAGACTTTTATGCTAGATTTGATTTATTTCAAATGAGATAAAATGACTGCTGTGAAAGTCGCATAAACACCTGAATCTCAGTTGCAGACTACTAACATAAAAGATCTTTACCCAAAGCCAGCATTTTTGTAACCGATTTTGCCCCCTTTCCCCTCATAGGTACAGAGGTTTCCTAACATTGGACACCATCTTTTATTTCCTTGCCACATTTTTTATACTCATGTTTTGCATTTATTTTCATATTTTTGACTTCCCACTTCCCCTATAAAATCTGTCAGCATTATTTCCTCCTTTTCTTTAGCTGCAGTAGCTGAAGAACAGAGAAGTTAAGTGGATATAAGACTTGCCTCTGGTTATGAAGCCAGAGAAGAGAGGATCAGGACTTCTCCTCTTTGTGTGCCTTGCCTGGTGCCCTGTTACTTTCTGAAGCAGTGATCTCTGACCCAGCTATGACTCAGCATTCTGGCTGAGATCATGGTGTAGACCCATTCTCTTCAGGAACCAATAATAACATTTGTTGTGCTTTTAGTTCATGCTAGCCACCATGCTTAGTGTTCTACATGCACTCCATCATTTTATTTGCATAACACATCGTAAGGTGGTATTATTCATACTTTTCAGATGAAGAAACACATTTGGAAGAGTAAAATGGCTTGACCAAAGTCAGACGGCTATTAAGGTAACAAATGAGGAGATTTGAACCAGTGTTTATATATACAGCCTTAGTCTCCTCTTAATGGTTTGCTCAGAATCTCTCAGAAGTGTTGGTAAAGAAGTGTTCAGATTTAACTGAGAAGTTTCTATGTTTCCAGACTGAATGTTAAACTAGGAAAACCAAAACTGACCTTTGCAGCCCCCCCCCCTCCCCACCAGAACCACCCTAATTATGCACTGAATAACCCTAGGGAAGTCATTCACATTGGAAACATCATAGATTTGCATATTTATTAAGACAACATTTTCGAGGATGTTGACAAGTCTTGTTCTAATAAAATCAGAATATTATGACATTTCGCTACAGATGAAAGTCCAGGGTCTTGAGTAGGAGGGTATCTTTATCAAACTGATTCGAGAACCCTGGGTCTTGTATTGCTAACTCCAGCCAGCCATTAGTAATGTACTCCACTGGCCACATGAATCGACAAGTAGACTTTTATTTCCCTCTCCTTTCCTATGAACATTCTCTTTGAGATGTAGTTTTTGTTTTCTTGGCTTCTGACGTGTATTCATTATCAAAAGAATAGTGTTGTGAGCACGGTGCCTCAGTCTTGGCTAAGAAAACTTTTACTTTTTTTACTGAAAAATTTCCTGCCCAGTTGCTGTATGACCCTTCTCATTTTATAAGGCAAAATTTCCTACAAATAAGTATAGCTACAAATTAAAGGCATTTCTATAATAAGTAATTTAAATTTATGATCTAAATCAGCAGTAGCTTTAAGTTGTGATTTGGAAAGGGTACTAAGGAATTTTTCTACCGATCTAATTGCTTTCTAATGAGGAAGAGGGGTTTGTAGGCAGCAAGGGTGGAAACTAGGATGTATCAATTCAGTTGAACTGTATGAATCACCTTGTTAGATAGTCAAAAACAGTTCAGTATCAGCAATTTCCCCTGGTTCAAGCTAATGCCAGGAGTTTAATACAGTGACCACGGCAACCGATGTTATTAGCAATGTCCACAAATGTTTAAAAATACCATTAATGTGTTACTAAGCATGTCAAATCCAGTTTCTCTTTGTGAAATCACTACTCTTACTTTCTTTCATGTCTTGTCTCCCTGCCTTTGTTTCTACTTGTGACTGGTGAAGTCTTCTAGTCATCCAAATAAGTGCAAGAGAAGCAGTATTCATAATGCACCTTTCTTACAGCTGCCCACAATTTTCATTACTGCTTCTTTCATCAGTTAAGGGGTCACTGCACTGTTGGAATCTGTGGGATGGTAACATTAACTTTGAATGTGATAATGTTTGCTCTTTTGCCTCCTCTATAAAATAGTATACATGGAAACATTGTAACATACAAAGAAAAACAACAATTCTTATCACAGGCATTGTTCTGTTGAGAAGCTGAGTATAGTGGAGACAGATCCAGGATGGCATGAGATGGAGGCAGAGTTCTGTGGTTTTACATTGCATTAGGCTGCAGTTGGATTGGCCAGAGTGTGACCCTTTGGCACTAAAGTATTTCTATCTCAGGGAACATTCTGACACCTCACTGTCAGGCTTCTTGCAAAGCAGCTTTGTCTCTGAGCATTGGGCTAGCCTGCCATGTATCTGGTGCTGATCTCTCCTCTGCTGCTGTACAACCTCAGAGGAATGGGTTGAGCACCACAAGTGGGCAGCTATAGAATGTAAAGCCAGAAGGGAAGTTTGAGGGCAAAAGCACCTTCTCTCCATGCCAAGAACAATCAGTTTTCTTTCTTCTTCTCCTTCTTCTTCTTCTTCTTCTTCTTCTTCTTCTTCTTCTTTTTTTTTTTTAAATAGCATTTTACTTTTTCAGTATGCTCCATGCCCATCATGGGGCTTGAAATCACAACCCTGAGATCAGAGCTGCACATTCTATCCACTGAGCCAACCAACCACCCTGAACAATTAGTTTTCTAACTGACCTGTTCCTTTCCCTCTTCTTCCTATTCCCCAGGTGTCTTTTGACTAGTTCTGTACACATAAGTGCCCACAAAAAATATACCACATCCCCAGGCAGCAAGCACTTGCACTGTGTGCCTGTGGCCCTTCACAAATAGTGGGCTACAGTGAACCTGGATTTACAGAGAGACCCTCTCATTCTTATCTGCAACCCAGATCTCCTGTCCTCCATAGTCCTTGAAGTTTCCAGAGGCTCTTCAACTATTCCTGTTCATACTTTAGCTGACTTTGATTTTATAACAGGGATTTATACCCTTGAAAGCAAACTCAGGCTGATTATAGCAACAATGTCAGTGGTAATACAGTAGTAATGTTAGGGAATGGGAAGCCTGTTAGTAACATGATTTTCTGTGGCTTTAAAAATTAATTTTAAAACAGTTCAGTGCCCATGATAATTTGGAAAATGCAGAAAACTAGAAAGACATTTTACATCTAGTCATACCACATGAATACTGCCAACTATTAACAATTTGATGTACAGTTGACCCTTAAACACAGGTTTGAACTGCATAGGTCTACTTATATGCAGACTTTTTACAGTGTAGTCCTATAAACGTATTATTCTATTGATTTTCTTAATATTTTTTCTCTAGCATACTTTATTGTAAGAATACAGTATATAATACATATACAAAATATGTGTTAATTATATTATTAGTAAGGCCTCTGTTCAACAGCAAATTATAAGTAGTTTTTTTGGGGGGGAGGCAAATTTGTACACAGATTTTTGACTGCACAGGGCTTGGTGCCCTTGATCCCCACATTGTTCAAGAGTCAACCACTCTATGTTTCCTTTTAGTCTTTTTATAAACATTTGTAAAACATCTTTGTTTTTACACTGTGGGCCATATGTGTGTATTGTGTCTTTTTATCGTTATTTATATATTTTAATCATGTTCATTGCTTTTCTGTAGATAGTGGGTCATTTAAAAGCATATATTTGCATACTTTCTCTAGAAATGATACTCGTAAAACCAACCACTACCTGCTGTCCCACTGACAGTGCTATAGTTTTTGTTCTTCAACAAGTGAAACAACAAAGTCTACATTTAAGAGATAATCTCCTGTTGATCCAGGGACCTCCTGTTCTTGGTTTACGTAGGATACTATGAGTTGGTTTTGGGACTCCAGTGAGCGTGCCGATAGGTGAGCAGAATGACTTGAGGAGAAAGAAGAATTGATAAGATGACACCACCATAAGATTATTAAATGGGAAGCTGGAAAAGCCTGCTATTTAGGTCCAGTTCATTTGCTTATTTATTTCTGCAAACAGTTTGTGTTTCCTTGGTAACTAATAATAGTTTTGAGAAACTGTTGAACTCACAAGTATTACTGCAAGAGTAAAAAAATCCTCGAATCACAGAAATTAGAGACAGAAAAGACCTATTAGGTCATCTTTTTTGTCCCTTGCCAGTACAGATTGTTCTCAGTGCTTTGTCCAGTCCCTCTTTAAAGAGACCTTGTCAAAAAGTTTTACCCCATATCTTTTTTAAGTAGTGCATTTTTAAAGAAAATAGTCAACAGAATATAGTTGTGGACTTTGATTTCAGGCTAAATATTTGTAGAGAAAGATCTCTGGGTTCAAAGTACAGTTGAACAGGTTTTATTAGTTGGAAGTCATTGGTATAGTTTAGGATGTCATTGGAATAGTTGGCTAAGGGTAAAAAACAGCTGGGTAAGTCACTTTATGTGTTTTCTTTTATCATTGGAAACTCAATTATAGAAAAACAGGATAAACTTTTAATCGTATAAACTCACTGAAATGGGTCTAGAAGGCCTGAGGAAATAAAGTGTTTAGGAAGTAGAGTAAATGGTTCATTCTAAGATTAGATTTATGAAAGAGACATCCTGTAATCTCCCTACTGTCCTCAATTCTGCATTGTCCTTTATTTACAGTTAATTATTGCTTGATGTGAAGATGGCTTCCAGTTGTAAAATCCCCTCCCTCAGTCAAATAACTTCTTCCAAACCCCAGAAGGACAGCATAAAACTGTCTCATAGAGCAGTCAGTGGTGGTGTTACAGACTAAATGCTTCAATTCCCTATATTATAATTAAAGATGTCTTCACTGGGAAAAATGATGAACAAATTAAGAAATGTGCTTTGAGTTTTATTTTGAAGAGTGATCATTTCATTAAATCACATTTTAGAGTATAAAAGACCTTACAAAATATCTACTCTATTTATTGCCATCCCTTGTTCCCCCTTTTTAAATAGATGAGATAATTGGACCTCAGAGAAGTGAAAGGACTTGTCCTGAGGTCAAAAGCAAATTGGTGACCCAGCCACTATGTTTTATGGGCCTGCATATCTCTTTTTCGGAAACATGAAAAATCAAAAATGGCTTAATTAAATAATGTCATTAGAACTGTCAGAAAGAATATATCTGAAATTATAATTAAAGTTAGAATAATTTATCTAGGTCTGTAGTAACTACAGAAATAATTTGAAGCATTAATGAACTAGTTATCCACTTTATGGGTGAAAAATGCAATATTTTTGTTCCATTTATTTTAAATTGAAGATCTCTGTATTGCTGGTAATCGAATCAAGCCACTAAGATAGGCCATGGATTGACAACTCCAGCCAAAAATTTAATGGAGCAATCTGAACTTTTAATATTAATTCTGTTCTATCATTTAACACCGTTGTCTTGCATGCTTGCCAAATGCTCATTCAGTACATGAGAAATGCTGTTGTCATTAGTTAGTGCTGAATAGCTCCAGGGATTTTTTACTCCCCAACAAGTCCATTCCATTCCAAACTGAAAACTGCCTTCCTCTCACTTCTACTGGCTATTCCTGGTCTTTCTAGGGAGTTATATTGAATAAATACATTGCTTTGACATGACAGTTTTTTAAATATTTGAAGACAGCTTGTTCTGAATCTTAAACTATTTGTATTTTTATAATTTGAGCCTTTTCATACCCTGTTTCTAAGCGTTTGTGCTCAGAATGAACAAATTACTTCAGTATATCAGGATTATCTTCCCCTTTACAGACTTTGTAAAGTCTTTTGTATGTGTGTGTAAACATAAATTTTCTTAGCATTTCAGGTAACCACATCAGACTGCTATGTCATTGTGCTTACTGATCACCAGCCTCCTACTGATCAACTACATACCTATGTATTTTCATCATGTACTGCTTCTGTAATACAGGTTAATCCTTTCTATCCTATGCTGGTTTTGTTTATATTACATCTTTGTTACAATAACAACAATAATGGACGACACATTTAATGTTTAATGGATGCCATGTAATATATGCTTTACATATAATATCAACTTCGATCCACATAATGACCCTGTGGGAAACACAACTGAGGAACAGAGAGATTAAGTAACCTGTCCAAGATCACAGAGCTAGTAAATAGTGGCACCAGGTTTTGAGTTGCAGAGAGACTTCAGCAACCTCTGGTAGAAATAATATTCAGTGTTTTGTAGTAGGATTTGGACTTAGGGGATAAACGTAGAGGCATATAACTTTGTAAGTGATGATAGAGAATAGATCTTGGAGAGAATCTGCTTCCCTCATCTTACAGTTTACATTACTACAGGGTAAGCTGTGCAGTATTCTGTTCAGGGATACACAGATGGGGCAGAGCTCAGGCCAGAATATGGTGCCTTTTCTACTATAGAACTCTGAAGTATTTCTGCTTTGTACAGTTTTTCTCTTATCTGCTCCTCTTTCCTCCCTCCCTCCTACCCTCCCTTCCTTCCTTCCGCCCTTCCTTCCTTCCTTCCGCCCTTCCTTCCTTCCTTCCTTCCGCCCTTCCTTCCTTCCTTCCTTCCTTCCTTCCTTCCTCTCTATTTATGGCACTATAAGTATTAAAACAACAATAACATTCATAGAAACCACATTGAAAATCCTATCACATCATGTTTTAAACTTTTTCATTTACTGCCAACTTCTGAATCTGTAAGTTCTTTATCTTTTTAGATTATGACATATATATAAGACTTCTATTTAATATATTCTTTTTTTTTTTTTTTTTTTTAACATTTATTTATTTTGAGACAGAGAGAGACAGAGCATGAACGGGGGAGGGTCAGAGAGAGGGGGAGACACAGAATCGGAAGCAGGCTCCAGGCTCTGAGCTGTCAGCACAGAGCCCGACGCGGGGCTCGAACGCACAGACTGTGAGATCATGACCTGAGCCGAAGTCGGCCGCTTAACCGACTGAGCCACCCAGGCGCCCCTATTTAATATATTCTTAATCCTCTGATGTAAGTTTCACAGCTCAGGTATGCCACTTATATAAAGAAGATCCAGGGAACAGGAAGGGATAGGAAGGGAAAGGAATTGCTGTCATTTATTGAGAGCCTACTGTGTGCTAGTCACTCTTCCTTGCCCTCTGCCTTGATATTTCCAATCTCCTTCTTGCTTTTTGGGATTTGGTATGAGGGCTAACACAATATCACACACAACCTAAGGAGTGAGGATTAATGGAAGAGAGTGTTCTGAATCCAGCAGGAAAAAGAGGTAATGATCATTCATTGCCTGACTACTTCCATTCATTGACTTTTAGCTTTTGATTCATTTTATGTGCCGTTTATTGCATAGCTCCATTGAGGCAAATATGTGTGCAAGATGCTATGGGATGCTATTTACAGTGATTTTGCCCTTGTACTTTTTCTTTTAATTATTTTTTAGTGTTTATTTTTGAGAGAGAGAGAGAGACAGAGCATGAGTGGGGAGGAGCAGAGAGAGAGGGAGACACAGAATCCGAAGCAGGCTCCAGGCTCAGAGCTGCCAGCACAGAGCCCAATGCGGGGCCTGAACTCATGAACCGTGAGATCATGACCTGAGCTGAAGTCGGACGCCTAACTGACTAAGCCACCCAGGCGCCCCTGTCCTTATACTTTTAAATCAACTGAATACTGATTAAGTCTTGACCAGAAACTTTTCTTACTTTCATTTATTCAAATTTCTTTAATTCTCTTGAAATTTGCTAAGCAAATTTCCCCTTGGAGTATATTAAACCATGCAAATGGGAAAAACTTTGTCATGATACTGCTTTGACGGCCCAAGAACTTGAGGAATAAAAACTTCAAGAGGAAAATCCCTTCTCAAACGGTCAACTGTGGCCTAACAGTGGCTTCTTGCCAAATCGTAACTTAAAAAAGTGCTGATTACTTTTTAAACATAATCAATTCCAATGAATACTGCTCCAGTTGGCTTTTGAAACACATAGAATCAACTTTCAGTTACCCAGAATGGCTACTACCCTAGTGATGCCAGAATGTCTATGGCCCAACCCACTTATTAGCACTGGAAACCTGAAGAATCACTGATGCTGACTCTCAGTGACCTCAAATTTAGACTCTGAGATTTTTATTCAAATGCTGATATTTTCTGATAAGACGGAAGTACAAGCTTATATGATTGATTGCTAATTTGTGTCACTACTACACTATGCCACTTACAGTTTGCTATAAATTAATTTTTAAGTAAATCTTATTATCTTATGAGTAACTCAATCCCATTTCATCATCTTACCTTTTTTTTTGTTTTGCAGAAATTATGAGTTCTTAGTTAAATGCGAGGATTTAAAATTTACATGAGTTCATAAACTTACATTTGGCATTTCTTTCTTATTTTAATATATCATAGACTCAAAATATGAAAGTGGTGTATGTGTCACTTCACCTCTGAAAGTTGCTGACTTCTTGTTAAAAACAGTCTCCATCCATCCATCCATCCATCCATTTATCCATCCATCTACCTATCCATTTGTCCTCTATCTATGGCTATCATTTACTAAAAACTTACAGAACAGATGTCTAACTCTCTTCTTCTGTCTTCCCTCCTCTCTGCTTAAAACACATACACATTACACAAGTACATATGCAGGCTTTCATATGTACACTCACCAACAATTACAAGAGGAAATTAAAAACAGTGGAATTCAACTGTTTAGATTAGAAATGGGAATCTACTTCCAAAAGGCTAAAAGCAGTATCTTTTCATCTACTCATGGGGACCTTCAATAACTAATAGCACTTTTTGTGTGTGAGGATTATCAGCAGTCATTTATACCACTATATTAGTAGTAGGATGGGTGGGAGGGTGATTGACTTTGATGCATGGCTTCTACATGCACAACATTTAAAATTTTTCATGCTCTCGAGAGAATAAAAGGGTTTGTATTCTTCAATTAGGTAGTGACAATGAGAAAATATTATTAAAATTCCCTGGGAAAGAAACACGTATGTTTATAATGTTTTCTTATTGCAGTGGAATTCAGTGGGTAAAAAAGATACAATTTTTTCCCTTGTTAGTTGAGGGAAGTGGAATATTCAAAGGGAATACTGTGTGGTGTGTGTGTGTGTGTGTGTGTGTGTGTGTGTGTGTGTGTGTCTGTGTGTGTGTCTGTGTGTGTGTCTGTGTGTGTGTGATGACTTATATAAGAGTTAGGCCTAGACTCCATCTTCTATGTTCTTTGAAGAGACAGACACTCAGCAACTATTTTTTGAGCATCTTCTGTGTCTATGTATTACGATTCTGAGTTCATGGCAGGGGAGGCAGAGAGTATAAAGTATGACTCTACCCAGATTTTGATGAGTAGATAAACAAATGAACAAAAGCCAAAAACCAATTAATGTTTAAATTGGGATGCTGAGTTTGGTGAAGGAAAAATTTTTGTAAAAGCATCAGGCCTATAAATATCTGGGAGGTCTTCATAACAGAAGTTAAAGTTCATCTGGACCTTGAAGGGGAATTAAAGAATTCCAGGAAGAAGAGTAGCATGGCAAAGGAACCCTGGATGGAATGGAGTCATTGATTGACTCTTGTTGAGCAGTGCTGACCCTCTACAGGCAGTTGTGCCAGGTGGTAGACATTGCAGCCCTGGAGGAGAGGGTGGTCACATAGGGTGGGCCCAGACTGTACATGGGTCTTATCATTCAAGCAGCGTGGTTTGGATTTTAACAATGTTGTAGACAATAAGTTGCCATTGGCAGCTTTGAGCAGTTGAGTAATATATTGAAGCAATTTTAAGTGAATCATGACATTGTTCTTTTTCAGTTGTGTATTGAAGTGTAATATTAAATATAAATATATAATAAATAGAATTAGAAATGCTCCGATCGGGGCGCCTGGGTGGCGCAGTCGGTTAAGCATCCGACTTCAGCCAGGTCACGATCTCGCGGTCCGTGAGTTCGAGCCCCGCGTCAGGCTCTGGGCTGATGGCTCGGAGCCTGGAGCCTGTTTCCGATTCTGTGTCTCCCTCTCTCTCTGCCCCTCCCCCATTCATGCTCTGTCTCTCTCTGTCCCAAAAATAAATAAAAAACATTGAAAAAAAAAAATTAAAAAAAAAAAAAAAAAAAAAAAAAAAAAAAAAAGAAATGCTCCGACCTTGTCATATATTAATGCTTCTTTTAGGTACAATCTTGGGAGAGCTGAGGGTATGGAGCAGCCTCTACTGGAAATTTTTAATTTATTTTTTATTTATTTTTTTAAGTTTATTTATTTGAGAGAGCATGCGTGCATGTGTTGGGGGTGGGCAGAGAGAAAGGGAGAGAGAGAATCCCAAGCAGGCTGTATGCTATCAGCACAGAGCCTGATGCAGGGCTCTGTCTCTGCAACCATGAGATGATCTGAGCCAAAACCACGAGTCGGACACTTAACAGACTGAACCACTGAGGCACCCCTAGAATTGCTTCTTAATTTTTAAACATGTATTTTTGGGTAGAAGGAGAGATCTTTTTAACATTGATTACAGTATAGTCAGAAAATATAGTCAGTATGTTATCTACCTTTTGAAGTTTGTTAAGATTTGGTTTATGCTTAGTTTTGGTTATGTGCTTAGTTTTTTTTTGTTGTTGTTGTTTTTGTTTTTTTTTTTTTAATTTTTTTTTAACGTTTATTTCTTTTTGAGACAGAGAGAGACAGAGCACGAACGGGGGAGGGGCAGAGAGAGAGGGAGACACAGAATCGGAAGCAGGCTCCAGGCTCTGAGCCATCAGCCCAGAGCCCGACGCGGGGCTCGAACTCACGGACTCACAGACCGTGAGATCGTGACCTGAGCTGAAGTAGGCCGCTTAACCGACTAAGCCACCCAGGCGCCCCTGTGCTTAGTTTTTATACAAGTTCCCTATCTGCTTGAAGAGAGTGCATATTCTGTAGGAGTTAAGAGCAGTGTTCTCTACAGATAAAGATTGCTTATTACTTTTTTGTTAAAATCTTCTGTAACCTTACTGATTTTTGGCTTCTAGATTTAGGAATGGCTTCGAGAGGTGTGTTAGAATCCTCCACTGTGATGATGGATTAGTCTGTCCTTGTGTTTCTGTCAATTCTTGCTTCACATACTTGAGACCGTATTTTTATATGCATGTAAGTTCAAACTATTTCTCAGAAATGGAATTTCTTCACCTTTATGTAATGACTCCATAGATGCTTTCCACCTTAAAGTCCCTTCTGTGTCATATTAACATAGCTGTGTAACCTTTCTTTTGGTTAGTAGTTGCCTGATGATATTTTTTTTCCAACCTTCTCTTTTTGGCTTTACTGTATTCTTATACTCTAGTGAGTCACTTATAAACAACATACCTGGGGATTATTATTGTTAGAATTGTTTCAATCCAGTCTGACAGTCATTGTCTTTTAACATGACCATTTAGTTTATATTACAGTGATTATTGATGTATTTGGATTTACTTTTGCTATCTTATTTGATGGTTCTATTTTTTAACCACCTATTTTTTTTTTTTTTTGCTATTGTTGTTATATTTCATTTCTTTTTTTTTTTTTTTTTTTTTTTAATTTTTTTTTTTTTCAACGTTTTTTATTTATTTTTGGGACAGAGAGAGACAGAGCATGAACGGGGAAGGGGCAGAGAGAGAGGGAGACACAGAATCGGAAACAGGCTCCAGGCTCCGAGCCATCAGCCCAGAGCCTGACGCGGGGCTCGAACTCACGGACCGCGAGATCGTGACCTGGCTGAAGTCGGACGCTTAACCGACTGCGCCACCCAGGCGCCCCTATATTTCATTTCTTAGTTTCTTTTGAATTTTATTTTTGTTCATTTTCTCCCTCTCTATTTTGGAAGTTACACACTATTCCTGTTGTGTTAGGAATTAATTGGCCTATAAATTCTACCTCACAAGTTAAATTAGCAGTCTAAAGCTGATCAGTATTTTAATCCTCCTCCAAAAACTTTAGTGGTTTCAGAACATTTTTAACTCTTGAGTACACCCTCCCAATTTACATATTATTTGTCTTATGTTGTCTCTTATATTTTAGTTTCTTTTAATTCCACAAGATGTTACCATTATCTATAATTGTTCTTTTAGTCAATGTTGGTTTAGATGTGCCAACATGTTTGCCACTTTCTTTCCTCATCATTCCTTCTTTTATTCTAGAGTTTCTTCTGGGATCACTTTCCTTCAATAGATAATGCTTACTTCTGAAGTTCCTCTAGTGGACGTCCGCTCTTTGCACATTCTTTTTATTTATTTGAATGTCTTTACTTTACCCTTGTTCTTAGGAAGATTTTTACTGAGTATAGACTTCTAGGTTGATACTGTTTTGTCAGGACATTGAAGATATTATTCCTCTTACTTCGGGCTTCTCATGTTAGTGTTGAAAAGTCAGTCATTGATCTACAAGTCATTCCTATTCTTTCTGGCTGTTTTTTTAATTTTCCCTTCATCTTTGATATTCTGCAATTTCATTGTGATGCACTTAAGTATAGCTTTCTTTTGTCCCTTTGGGCTTTCATTGAGAATCTGAATCTGTGGACTCGGGGTCTTTCTTTAGTTCTGGAAAATTGTCAGCCGATATTAACTTGTCAAATATAGCTTCTGAATATTTTTTTCTTTCTTTACCTTTTAAAACTAAGACACGTTAGACCATCTTACTCTGTTCTTTATATCCCTTAATTGCTCTTTCAGTTGTTTTTATCTCTTTAGTTCTTCAGGCTACATTTTATAATTTCTTCAGATTTTTTTTCTAGTTCACCAATTCTCATTGCTGATATGTAGTTATATTTTTCATTTCTAAAAGTTACACTTTTTTCCTGATTTGGCCTTTTATAGTCTGTTACTGATTTAATAAGAAATGTCAATTCCTTTTTTACCTTTATCATATTGAGTATGTTTTATGTGCTGTCTGATAATTTAAATATCTGGGATCTTTAAATATCAGCAGCTCTGATTCCATTGTCACCTCTCTGTCTATCAGTCAGTGTGCATTATGTTTTGGTTTGTTTTCAGATTTTTTAATATGAACTCCTGTATATTAGAACTCTATATGTGAGAATTCTTTGAACCCTGGGTTGCAGATTGCTTTCTCTAGAGAGGACTTATGTTTGATTTTGCCAGATGCCAGGAGATGTTTTCAGCCCAGAATCTCTAGACCCAGGTTTTTTTGGTTTTTGGTTTTGGACCACCCAGTTAGTACAAATTTGGGCTGCCAATTCTCATTTGGGCTGTCTTGTTATGATAAATTTTTTGTGGAGTTTATTTCTCCCCTTACTCCAAATGCCATAGTTCAAGGAAAACAGTTTTCCTTACTGTTCCTAGAGATTGATTTTGTTTCTAAGTCATCTTTACACTCATGGTTTAGCTCTTTGCAATCCAGCTTTATGTAGGGTTGGGGGGATGCTGGCTTTTGTCCTCTGTGCCCTCTGATGCTAAAATATATATAAGTTCACAGAGTTCAAAAAATGTTCTAAAGCAGTAGCCACCTTACTTGCTGGGTTTTCACTTTTATTTAGTCTTTAACCATTGAACATTCCTTAGTAACTTGCTGTCTCAACGATGTGTATTTTAAAATATTTTATATATTCATTTAGCACTTTATGTGTTTTTTGTTTGTTTTTGGTAGTGGTGGTGTTTTAGAGGTTTTTTTTAGTGAGATGAGCTTAGAGTAGCTAATCAGTTTCAGCATTGAAATTGGACATTAGCACAATATAATCTAATAGTGAAAAACAACCTGTGTAGGAAATATTTCAGATTAATATGTTAGAGCCACTTGTTTGCTCCTTTATGCTAAGAAATGGAGTTTTAGCTTAACTCATCATTTCTATTCATTGTTCAGTGTCCTAATCGGCTACTAGCAATTTTCAGATGTCAAATAATATAAACATTGTCTCAAATATAAGCTCAATTATTAGCAAAACTTTTTAACTTTTAGTCTTTGTTAGGTCTGTTTGTTAATGGGAACATAGGTCTGCTGTCTAGGATAGCTATGATCCACTTGCACTTATTAGTTACATTTATATAAATGTAATTATTTTCTTGATTTTTCAGTTATTACTCCTTAGTTTAGGCAAACACATATTAGAGCCCAGTGTAAAGAGAGGCAGTCTTAGAGAGTTAAAGGGAGCTTCCTCTATACTTTTACTGAACAACTGTGAGAAATCAGATATTATTGAAGTCTCATTCCAGGTGCTTCAGAAGGAAATAATTCTTAGGGAATGATTCCACTTTCAAGAAGGTAGCCCATCTTACATTCAGGAGCTTTTCACAGTCTCTAATTTGGTATAGAATAACATGTAATGTAAGATGGCTTTTCATCTTGGAAGAGCTCCGAAGATATGGTGATTTTGTTTGCCTCCATTGAGAAGTATCCTGAAAATAGTGCCCCAGGTCCTCCACGTAGTCTAGAATGTGAGTAACCCAAAGGAAATGATATATTAGCTAGGATGCTTCCAGCTGCAGTCAACAGAAAACCTGGACTCCCTTTGGCTCAAACAATGGCAAAATATATCATCTTACAACAAAAAATCCAAACTTGGGCAGGCTCCAGACATGCCATGTTGCTTATGCTTCTCTGGCTTTTGTAGTTCTGGCCTTTTCCCCCAGGGGACTTCATCATCACCCTGGTAGCAAAATGGCATTAGCAGTTCCAGGCATCACATCCAGAGATAGATCCACATGCATCACCTAGAGGTAGAATAGGGACCATCTCTTCTGGGTTCTCCTAAGGAGCCAGAAAACTGCTCATAACCATTCCCACTGCCCTCTCTCTCTGCCCCTCCCCTCTCTTTCTCTCTCTCTCTGCCCCTCCCTCCCTCTCCCTCTCTCTCTCTCTCTCTCTCTCCCTCTCCCTCTCCCTCCCTGCCTCCCTCCCTGTCTTTCTTTCCCTCTCTCTCTCCCTCTCTCTCCCCCTCTCCCTCTCTATTTCTATCTCTATCTCAAAAGAAATAAATAAAATTTAAAAAGAAGTGAATGTTAATATTGTGTCATTTGTTGATCTTTTTCTTTGGACATAATATAGCATTTTTCTGTGGGCTAAATTTGTTCTGTTCTCATAGAATATTAAATCTGTTTGACAAAGTGAATTTAGATCTCTTTAACTCTATTGACTCCATTAATACTACATGTGGAAAATTATTTAGCTAATGTGAAGAACATTATATCTCTAATTTTAGGGTTAATGTAATGGTTCATGAACTTTGAGGATATGGTGTTAGTGCTACTTAAGAATCTCAGTTATATGGAGCGCCTGGGATGGCTCAGTTGGTTGAGCGCCCGACTCTTGATTTTGGCTCAGGTCATGATCTCACATGGGATCTTCATAGGATTTAGCCCCTCATGGGGCTCTGCACTGGCAGTGTGGAGCCTACTTGGGATTGTCTCCCTCTCTCTCTCTCTCTCTCTCTCTCTCTGCCCTTCCCCCATGTGCACACACACACTCTCTCTCTGTCAAAACAAATAAACATAAAAAAAGAATCTTAGCTATAAGTAATGATGAAATTAATCATTATGCTGACCTACTAGCTCATGTTTCATATATACAGTTCTGACTTAGAAGTTCATGTAATAGCTTACTTATTTGCATTCTCCCCAGACTGTTCTTGCTCTTAATTCACTATCATTCCTTTAGCCTGAGAAAATGGAAATTAGTTTTAGAATAGAATCAAAGTAGTAACAAATCTGAAGAGATTCAATGGAAAGAAATGTTATTAAGTGTTCTGCTGGCAGTTTTTTACTGAATTTGCTAAAGCCTAAACTTTCTAGTTGGAAGAAACAAGTCACCTGCCTAAGGTTGTTTATTGGGATGTTACCATATTTTATTGTCAGATCATGGCTTTTTTTGATGTGATTTGGTGACTAAATTTGTTGTAAATATCACAGAAACCATTATTTCTGTTCACGTGTTTTTATTCATCACCTTTGTTCAGTAATTAGATAAATGTGAGTGTGTGTATGTGTGTACAAGTGTTTGTTACATTACGTGTGTGTGTGTGTGTGTGTGTGTGTGTGTGTGTGCGCGCGCGCGCACCTTAGAACTGTATTGCAGTTGCTTTATCTTCAACTAGGAGTTGGGCGAATGAGGTCCTGAAGATGATTTTCAAGAGGGAATGACTTGAACATTTTTAACAATAGGGTGAATAGGTGTACAGCCCTCAGGTCTTTGTGTCTCTTGACTTGGTCAGCTTTCATAACAACAAAGCCTGCAGGCTGTTCCCAAAGAAGAAGTGTAGGGCTGCAATAGTGACTGTGGCCTAGAACTGGCAATGCCTTGCTTAGATGAATGCAGGATCTGTGTATCTGTTCTCTCAGGGTGTTCCTATGAGGAAATCTGGGGACTATCAGGACTCATCTTTTGCTTTCACTTATCTCCATCTCCAGTAACGATATTTTGGAATCTAGGTATTTTTGAATTTATTAATCTTCAAAACTAAGATGAGTTTGGTAAACTCAAAAATACTGTACATTTTGTAGAATTTCAAGCCTTCTCTCAATCGAAGACTAGATCTTAGCTTTCTAAGGTATGAGGTTTTAGGATTTTTTTTTCTATCATAATAGACATTTAAGAATTATGTAGTTTGTTTGATGAAAGCAGATAGCCAATTCTTTTAGTGAAATTATCAGAGTTGGCTGTCTTTGTACAGTAACCGCCAACTGCTTTAATCTCTATGTGGAATCCTTTACTCTTTATAGATAACTGATTTATACTTAAATAGAAGTAGAGTTCTGTGATAATTGAAAACGATTTTTATTTACCAACAGCCCTTTATAGAATACATAGATACTTTAAAATAAAATTAGATTTCACCACCAACCCCAAAGGCATTTTGAAGGTAAAAATTCTGACTCCCTCTTTGCCCAATCCATAAATGTTTCTATTAACTTCTTTATAGCTTTCTTTTTATTGAAGCTGGGTGACTAGACATTCAGCATTCATTTATTAAGTACCTACTACATTAAATGAGACATATTTGATGGGAAGAAAGCCATTTAACATAGAACCAGCATATAATGGTCTTAAGTAAACTTAGTTCCTTTCCTCTCTGTAGTTATATTCAAAGTTTTGTGCTATATGGTTGAAAATAAGGGGACAGATCCCATGCTTCAAGGAATTTATACCTCGGGTTGGTTGGAGAGGTGTTAATATGGGAGAGGAGATAGCTGGTTAAAAACTAAGTGAATTATACAAAGTGCATAAAGTACCCTTTCCATGCAGAAGAAGAAATTCTACATCTGGAAAGGTATGAGAGAAGGTGGCACTTAACAGTTGAGGTAAAGTTCTGCCCCATTTGCTCCTCTGTTGTGGATGCTAAGTAAGTACAGTCAAGAAGGAACTAGTCTGGTGTCAGGTCTGAATAGGGCATGGAGGTGGGGGCAGTGGGGTATGGCAGATTTTCACAGGTCACATTACTCTTGTGTGTTGGTGTCCTGTTCTCATTCCATGAATAACCATTTCTTGTTATTTGTTTTTTATGCTTTTAAAGTCTGTTGCTTATGGTTTCTTTTGCTCATGGAAGAAACGTGATAATGCTGAATTTAGATAGATCTTAGGGCAATTTACATTCTTCCAGCAAAAAGTGAATACCGTACTTTAAATCTTCAGAATGTAGGAGGTTCCCCCATTTTGCAAAAAGACTTTCATTTGTAAAATATTTCCCCAGAGAAACAGTGTTACTAAGTAGAGAGTTGAATCCTACACTAGCACATGGAAGCTTACTAAATCCATAATAAAGCCAAAAATCTGTATTTAGGTAGCTGCAGTGGTATGGTGATATTGTAGAACAGTAATATCATAGCTCACAAGATTTATACATACTGTGACTATTACAGCATGCAGGGGAGAACAATATTCGTGCAAATGTGTAGAGTTTAAACTGTATTTTAAACTCTAATGTGTAGCTAACTTTTTGTAAACTAGCCGGGAGCCTATGTTTTACATAAAACATGATATTTATTAGCAAATGTGTTCCAGGTTCCCACTTTGGATTCCAGGTGAATACCTCCCTGCCATATCCATGGCAGCCCTTGGCCAACTAGCCTGAAGAAAATTAAGTAGCTCTGCAAATACTTTTGCCCTCCAGGTGTCATCCTTTTGAGCAGAATGTGGGCTGGCTTTTTATAGAGAGGTAACATTCACAAGTCAGGTGTTCATAACCCAGAGAATGCCTATATGTATTTTATGTGGCCAGAAGGGTTAAACTTAATATATTTTATTCTTAATTCTTCCAGGTTCAAGCATGACAGCATGATCTTTTAGGCAACTTGCAGTTACCCATGTTCATGACTGGAAAAGCTGAAAACATTCCCCTTTAAATAAAGGATGAATCATAATTCAAGTAGCTTTGCAGTTGGCTTTATAGATTTAGTGAGCTATTGCTCAGCAGTTTTTTGTTTGGTTTTGTTTTGTTTTGTTTTGTTTTGTTTTTTAATGTATCCTGCAACATGATTGGTAATATTTGTGGGTTCTTCAAAATACTCTATTTCCTTCCTGCTCATGGACAAGAGCTTATATTTGGGGCCATCTCCTTTTCCAGAAGAGGCCAAGATCCTGGTAGTGTCTGCCAGGTATAGTTTAAGGAATTTAGTTCAACAATAACATAATATTCATGGCAATATTTCTTGACCTATGGTTGGGTTTGAGTAAGCCAAAAGAGGATAATCAGTGTAGAATGAAGTAAGCATTTGTTTTTTGTTAGTATATAACAAAATATATAATATAGTATAACACCAGACTTCCACATTTTATCTCCGTAAATCTCTTTCATCTTTGGTGGGAAACCCCTTCCTCTTAACTAATCTCCATGGTCTTTACTTGACACAGGGCAATCAATCCCCAAGCAACCTGAGCCCATTGAACAGGTGCCTTGTTAAAAGAATGTGGTTAAATGTTGGGTAAACTCTAGCAGTGATTGCTAGAAAAGGAAAGAATGCTGATATTTGCTGAAGGTTTGACAAAGGAGCCTCTCACCTATGTTTGACAAAGCTTTAAGCTTTAAGATAGGCTTTTTGTAGAGGAGGCATGCGGCTCAGTAGAAGAGAGAACCATTTGCTTCTATAGTAAATTGTTGCAGTTCCATATTCTAAACCATGAGTCACAGATGTCTTTATGATTACACATCCCTCCCAGCGTATGAGAAATATACTTTAGAGAACAGGAAGTTAAGAGAAAACAGAAGTGTGAATAACTGCTAATGGTGCTCTCTCTGGCTCCGTTCCGTCTGCCATTTCATCATACATAAAGGGTAGTTCAGAGATTCTTTCCTGGCAAATAAGTGGCAACATATGTTTGAAACAGTGAATGGAAACTATAGGGAGAAAATGACAGGCATATGGCAATAGGAAGGCAAGGGAAAATTTGTTGCCCTAATGTTAGCCACATAATTGGTATGCTCTTCTATAGAAGGGCTGTTTTACTTTAAAAAGTCTGCATGCCCCATTAGTACAGCATTTCTGTGTGTGGAATGTATATATTTTCTAGGTTTGTTTTGTTTTTTTCATGAATGGCTGTCACATTAAGCTATTGAAACTCCATACAGAGGTCTTGAGAGAAAGGTTCTCAAAGGGGGAAGACAGAATCTAGTCAGGAAATAGGACCCTTTATTAAAGTAGTAAAAACAAAAAGTGGGGAAGCACTTAAGAACAATTACTTTGAAGGGCAAAGAACAGAGAAATGGGCCCCAAATTTCGTCTTCAAGCATGCTTGTCTTTTAAAAAATTCTACATTGGCAATGTTTATGATTCACTTGTTGCCATAGCAAGTAAACCCTTGCAATGTGTTAAGATTCCATAAGTTACCTTAAAGGGCACAGGTTTGATGTTTTGTTACACATTGTGAAAGCACAGCAATTTACTTTGAAAAAATAATTTTCTTAACAGAAAATATCAATGGATGCTAAAGGCCCTGAAGCCCATTTCCAGTTGTATGTCATACAAGGTTAATAGTTAGGAAATGTGTTTTCAGCCTTTAAAACTTTATCATGGCTTAGTGTTATATTGGAGACAAGTGTTGGAAAGAAACATAATTTGTTTCTCAGAACAAATTTTTGTTTTGTTCTGTTTGCTGAGAAATGATTATGACAATATCATTAGTATTTGTGTTTCTAAGATTTAGTTAACTAATAAGATTTTTGTTGTTCAGATTGTGGGGAAAAATCAATTGGTGTTATTGATTTGGGACTTGACAATGAATAATGGTAGCATGAACATTAATGGACTTATTAATTGATGACTTATTAATATGTATATATCTGCAAATATGATTTAAACATGTGTCAATCCTGTAAAACCCAACTATTCTGTATCTTGTCTCACAATATCCTGCTTTATTATGATTGGCATAATTGGCATGCTTTTTTATGTCTGGTCTCATGCTTTAAAAATGGATACCTAAAAAGTTAAGCTAAACAAAATGTTTCATTTGTAGTCAGAAATGTCTATATACTATACTACATAGTATAAATTTCTATATATACTATACAGTTGACCCTTGAACAAGGCAAGGGTTAGGGCACCTGCCTGCACAGTCAAAAATCCACATATAACTTTTGACTCCCCCCAAATTTAACTACTAATAGTCTACTGTTGATGGGAAGCCTTATCGATAACATAAACATTGATTAACACATACTGTTTATGTTATGTGTATTATATACTGCATTCTTACAGTAAAGCTAGAAAAGAAAGTGTTACTAAAAAAACTCATGGAGTCGACTGGCTGGTTTAGTCAGTGGAATGTGCTACTCCTGATCTCGGGGTTGTAAGTTTGAGCCCCACATTGGGTGTAGAAATTACTTAAGAATAAAATCTTTAAAAACGAAAGAGAGAAAATCATAAAGAAGAGAAAATATATTTTCAGTACCATACTGTATTTATTGGGAAAAATATCCACATATAAGTGGACCTCCGCAGTTTAAACACAAGTTGTTCAAGGGTCAACAGTATATATACATGTAAAATAAAGTAGGACATGGCAGAATGAAGACATGATAAAGTTTTATACCCTGCCCACTACCAATTTTTGTACTACTCACAAGCTAAGAATGGTTTGTACATTTTTAAATAGTTGAAAAATGTCAAAATAGTGAAAATTACCTGAAATTTAAATTTTAAGTGTCTGTAAAGTTTAATTGGAACACAGCCACATCCATTTGTTTACATATTATCTGTAATATGTGGGCTACATTCCTGCTATAACAGCAGAATTGAGTAGTTGCAGCAAGACTATCTGGCCTGCAAAACCTAAAATATTTACCACCTGGCCCTTTGTGAAAAAGTTTGCTGACCACTATTCTATACCTTTTTACAGTGTAAAACAAAGTGGACAAAAGGCAACCACATGTTTACTTTTATATATCTCCACTAATTTGTGTTCATTTGTCTGAACCAAATTTTGATTTTCTGTACTTTTTAAAAAATCTTGAATAATTTATAATATCTGAAGATTAATATTATCGCCAAGACAGTGGATACCTTTTGATGGAGTACTAAAATGATATGCTATATTTGAGGGAAAATCTAAATAGAGAAGATAGGAAGACAAAATTTTGTTTCTGAGACTGATGGGAGGTGATGAGGTTCTAAACTGGTGATATTTAGTTTTCTATTTTCTTGTCATATCACCTTCTCTTATTCTATCTTGCCCAGAAGGAGGATATCCAGGATGAGTGTTGAGGATTATGGGATTGTAAGAGAGCCCCCACCTCCTCCATTATGTGTCAAATTTTTTTGCTTAAGTGCATATGGCAAAACATACCACCATGAAAATATCTAGTGCTCATGACTAAGTGAAGTTTTCCTTGAACCTAATCACCTTGAATAATTGAGGACTGACTGTATTAAGAAAAGATATCCTACCTCCAGTATGGATTCCTCATATTAATATTTGATTTAATATTCTGTTTTCTTTTTTTTTATTTCTTGAATTAGCCGTCAAAACGTATTTCTAAATAGACTTAGTCTAATTTATCAGACTCTCAAAAACAGTCTTGGTTTAAATGTTGCTTATTTGAGAGTTTAGATGTGATACATTATTATTATTTTGTTGCATATTTAAACATTTTTAAAAGATTATTAAGAAAAAGAAGCTGTATTTCCATATTAGATAGCATTATTTTTTGAGGTGTGTTGTGGGTATATGGAATGAAAAATATTACAAATCTATTATTTCACATGGAATTACACAATGCCTGGAGGCTATGTTTGCTCTGATTCTTTATGTCTAATCTTATCTTTTTCCAAAATCTTTCCTTTTAAAAATGAAAACCTAGAAAGGTCAGCTAACAAAATTTTTCTTTTGTAGTGATAAATTAATAACAGATGGACTTTTGACATACATACACTCATACATAAAAATCTATGTACATTTTTCACATCATCCTAGTAGTTTTTTTATTTTAATGTGTTTTTGTCTATCACACAAGAATATCAGAAAAAGGTACAATTAAATGAGATATATTCCATGAAGAGTGAGTCTGAGGCTTTGAGTCTGAAACTCTCATAGAAGTTAGGTACATTTAAAGCTACTCTGTTGTAAGATGAGTTAATATTAAAAAGGATCAGATTTCTGTTGGTATTTCAAATCACTTGAAAAAGGCTGAACACACATAAAGAAAAAAATATAATCAATTTCTCTTTTTATTTAGGGCCTTAGAGACAGCTACAGTAGATGTGCTTTGATTATATTAGATGGCGATATTATGTGTGCATTTATTTAGAGGAACTTGGTTTTTTCCATCTGAAAATAGCAATTTAAGAGAAAGTAGTGGGACACCCGGGTGGCTCAAGTCGTTTAAGCGTCTGACTGCGGCTCAGGTCATGATCTCACTGCTTGTCGGTTTGAGCCCGGTGTTGGGCTCTGTGCTGACAGTTTGGAGCTTGGAACCTGCTGCAGATGCTGTGTCTCCTCTCTCTCTGCCCCTCTCTTGCTCGCGCTCTTTCTCTTTCAAAAGTAAATAAACATTTAAAAAGAGAGAGAAACTAGTTTCTGGTGTTCGTTGATCTTTATTTTGTAGCATATAAAAAGTCTGTTCAATTTTATTTTGAACATAACATTTGATTATAGTTTTCAAAAGAAGATTGCTGGCTTCTGGTACCAAATTAGTACACTTTGTAGGTGTTTTGGACAGTTTTGACCGTGATACATCCCTTTAGCTTTAATGAGCATTACTGATGCCCTAGTGTTAAAAATGGAGATCACATATTTTAAGATCATACAGGAAATATTCCATCTAATTCTTTCTACAAAGAAGTTGTCCGTGAATTATGTTGACTGTATAACTAAAATAATTAGAAGTTGTTATATATAAAGTGTTCAGGTATTTGTGGAATCTGTGTGGTAGCTGTTGTGATTACTGCTGTTGCTTCTTTTCTAGCAATTTCCCAGTCCCTATTGTATTCTTCAACGAAATATTTCTAAGATAAAGTGTGAGGAATAACACTAAAGGTGCACTGTTCCTGCACCTGAAATTCCTGAAATTGTTCCTGAAATTGCTACAATGGACAATTTGTACTCCTACTTCCATCTTGAGTGTGACTCCACTATGGCCCACCTTCAAGGCATGTTTCCTCAGTGCACATTAACATCCCAGGGATGATAAGCAAGGCTCTGGAGTCAGACTCCCTGCTTGGGTCTTGAGCTCTCCATTCACCAGTTGCGTAATCTCTCTGTGCCTTTGTTTCCTCATCTATAAAATAGGGATAATGGGAGTAAGTACCTTGCTCATTTACTTGTTGTGAGTATTAAATGAGTTGTGGCCTGGAAGTACTTAAAGAAGCACTTATACATACTAAGAATTCAACTACTTAGCTCTTATTATACATTCCTAAGATGCCATCTATGGTGTCCTGTTTGTATTGGATCTTCGAAACCCTCTAACTCCATAGTCAGAATCAAATTGACATTATTTTAGGATGAAATAAATGTAAATGTGCATGAAAACTTTTTGGAAATTTAGGATGTAACACCCATCTAGAACAGTGTTGGCACACAGGAGGTACTCCGTAAATATTCAAAGAATTAATGAATTAAAAAATTAAAAATATTATACCCATATAATGGTGATGTCATTCTTAAAATTCCTGACTAAATACTCAAATCAAAGCCATTCAATTCTTAGATTTAGGAGAGATCATTTAATTCGAATCTGTGTTAATGAGGTATGAAAAACAAAGATGGTGATGATGAGGATATTAATAACAGCAAATATATACTTGGCATTTACTGTGAGTGAAATACTATTCTAAACACTTTATATGTATATAGATTAATTCATTTGATCTTTACAGCAACCTATAAGATAGGTACTACTGTTATCCCCATTGAATAGATGAAGAACTTAAGTCTGAGAGTTTATAAATAACCAGGATTCAAACCCAGGAAGTTTGGCTCCAGAATCTATGCTCTTAACTCTTTGTGATAAACAAGCTATAATTTCATTACAGTTATTTAGTCCAACCTTGTTTTCCCTACTTAATGTTCATCGAAACAACCATACAGTACCAAAAGTGCTAATCACTGCCTGTCCCTCCCTCTTTCTGCTCTCCCGCACAAGTCTAAAGCACTGGTACTCAAACTGGGCTGCACAATTGAATTACCTGGGGAGGCTCCCAGTACTTTTGATGCTTAGGTCTTAGAGATTCTGGCTTAATTGGTGCACGCTGGATATCAGAATTTTTAAAAGCTCTCCTGGTGATTCTAATATACTCAGCACAGTTTTAGTCCATTTGTCTAAACGAAAATGAAATTGGTGTGAGCCCTAGAGCACTCCTGAGGGGTTAGGACATGAAATAGTAGGCTCTGGATCCTTGAGCATCCAGGAGTTGAAATTCAAGCCAGTTTGCATTGTTTCTTGTTGAGAATCGTTTCCTTTGCATGCAAGAAATACTGGTTGGAAATTCCAGGTGATAGTGGATTCACAATTCACCCAGGGATTAAATTGTATATATTATTCTTTTAATTTGTTATTTTTAAAAAATCAAGTAGGTTGGTTTAGCATCCGACTCTTGATTTTGGCTCAGGTCATCATCTCACCGTTCTTGAGATCAAGCCCTGTGCCGGCCTCCGCACTGACAGCATGAAGCCTGCTTGGGATTCTCTCTGCCCTGTGCACACGCACTCTCTCTGTCTCTCTCTGTCACTCTCAGAATAAATGCACATTTTTTTTTTTTAATCAAGTAAGTTTTAGCATTGTTATAGTCTTGGAGCCCTACATGGCTATTGAAAATTTGGAGAAGCAAAATGGCTACAAGCAGGAATAGGGTAGTGCCTTCCTTTAGGGTTACCGGTTTATTGCTCCAATGAGAAGAGTAGCCTGACTTTACTAAACTGTTTAGGAAAATTGGTATTTATTTCAAATGTTTATGGTTTATCATCTCAGAAGATTAATGCCAAATCCTCAAAAATGTAGTGACGAGCGATGACTCATTTTAGCTCATGTCAAAACAATGCGCTTTTGTAATTTGCCTGTCTCTGGGGAAGCTATTAAACACTAAACAAAATGCCTCAGAATGAAATTGATTGAGTGTTTTAAATTATGTACTTTTGCTTGGCTATTAGCCAGAAGTTCTTTGGGAAAACTCACTACACATCAAGACCTGTGAATTGTGCTGACAATGATACTACATAGTTTATGCTGCTTCAGTACCAGCGGTGTGTATTGTAAAGTTAAATAGTCAAACAAAGCTCAGTCTTTTTGATAAACAATTTGTGTTAACTCTACACTCCGCCAAGTGATTTTTTCTTTGTTCAACTCTGGACAGGATATAGCTAATGGAAAAGATATTTTTGTCTGCATTATCTTGTTGATAAATAGCACAGATTCCAACAAGCTAAAGAATAGTTATTATATAAATGTATTTTAAGATTTATACATTTGTTTCCTTGTAAGCACAACCATATATCTTGTCCCCAGTAGAGCTCACCATAGTGTTTTGCATGTAGCAGATACACAAACTTTGTGTGTTATTGATAATAATGATACCAACAAATAAAACATAAACAGTAGCGTATAATTCCCTATGGTCTGTCAGTACTGTATGAAGTCTTTTAAAAATCAGTGTTGGGGTGCCTGGGCAATTTCGGTTCAAGTCATGATCTCATGGTCCATGGGTTCGAGCCCTGCATCTATGCTAACAGTACAGAACCTGCTACAGGTCCTCTGTCTCCCTCTCTCTCTCTGCTCCTCCCCTGCTAATGCGTGTGCACACGCTCTCTCTCTTTCTGTCTCAAAAATAAGCATTTTCAAAAGCTCAACTACATTTTATTTTTCAGGAACAAAATACTTAAATGACTGGCTTGCTTTCAGTAACTTCCTAAGTAATGAGGGTATTTACAATGTTAGGCTATATATATATATATTAGATTGGATATTGTTAAGAAACACCTTTATCAGTATAATGAACTCTTAGTAGTAGTAACCAAAACATTCATAGTACCATCTGACGCTTTTTGAGTAGGCAGGTGGGGACATGGTCTCCTGGCAACCAAAAGTATGGGGCTGCTTAAGACCATTTGTATCACATCTGGGAAAGAATAGGTGCTCAGTAGATACTTGTTGAATTGATGTTCTACTCATACTCATCTCTTATTCTATAAGAATCAATTTCTTCAGATGCAGTTCCATGAAAGAACATGGAAAAAGGTAATGAAAATTAAATGACTTCAGAGTGATTCTGTAACATGGTGATAGATATCATCCCTAATGAAGTTATCCTGATACATAAGTATCTAGCTTTCAGCCTGTTTTGAGATGGAAAATGGTGTGAAGAATGGTAATTCAAGTTGGATTTGAAAACTATAGTTCAGGGGTATCTGGGTGACATAATTGGTTAAGCATCCAATTCTTGATCTCTGCTCAGGTCATGATTTCATGGTTCATGAGACTGCGCCTGGCATCAGTCTGCTTGGGGTTCTCTCTCTCCCTCTCTCTCTCTGCCCCTCCCCTATTTGCATGCACACACTCTCTCAAAATAAAAAAATAAACCTAAAAATTCTTTCTAAAAAAAATAATATATAGGATAAACTGGTCAAACTGCTGCATTCTGTTTATCTTCCTGCCCATATCTAGCTCTTGCCATTAAGCATGTTATTTATCTTCCCCAGCCTCAGCTCCTTCATCTGTTAAGTGCTGCTAATAGTAGGACCTATTTTGTAGCGATGTTATGAAAATTAAGGATTAGGTGAAAAGCACTTAAAATAGTAGCTGGCATATAGTAAACACTCGTGTGTGTGTGTGTGTGTGTATGTGTGTGTGTGTGTGTGTGTGTGTGTGTATTTACACATGTGCATGTTTTAAAGCATTTGAAATATTGTTTGGGTGGGCCATAAAAGAAATAGGTTTAGAAGAATTTGATAGACTTATGGAAGAAATCCAAAATTGGCTATGAAGGGTAACTTATCTTTTAGGGTTTCATCTTCATAGGCCCCAGCATGGCTTCCTTGGCTGCCACTCTCAGGGACAGGGACCCTGGTTTGATTGGATCAGTGACCTGACCCAAAAAAGTATTTGTTTCTGTTTTTACTAAGATGCTTCACACAGAAAACTATGCAATGCTGCTTTCTTATTTCCCAGGCTGAAACAATGAAATGATAAAACTATAGTCCCCTGCTGCTTCATTTGCTTGTACTAATTTGTCCTAAATGAAAAACTCTTCATTTGGTAATAGAAAAGGATGACTTCAAGTAATAGAAACAAGCCCAAGCTAATTAAGTTAAGCAAGATCTTCAGCCAGGAAAAGTAACTACTGAGATATGCATCTTGTTTTTCTAAGCAAATGCTCCTACTTTAGAATCTGAGTGGGCCTTAATTCATTTACCTTGTTTGAATTGCCCACTTTTCATACAACCACTTTACATTTCTGGCAGCAGTGAGTGTGCTGAATGTTTTTGTTATTGTTGCTCTTAGTGATAAGTGTGTCGTTTTTATTCTCACTATAAACAAAGGTCTGTAAGGACCATAGACTAGATTGTTTCACCATTGCAATGTGGTTATTTTGTTATTTCCATCATTTGCTAGTATTTTGTTCCTAATCTTGGAGTAGATCTTTCAGTAGTGACAGAAAAACTGCTTTGCAATCAAATATTTATAACTACTTTAAGTAGTAGAACCTGCCTAGTAAAAATGTATTCCGTTTCTATATCAGGGCAGTTTTTTTGGCATTGTTTTTTCAATGAACAAATTAAAATAGAATCTTTAAAAAGATATTTAACATGCTCCTTTAAAATAGGATATCCCATTAACATGAGGTCAAAGAGCCTCCCAAACATTATTTTTTGTTAGTTTGACATCTTTCTGTTACAACCTTGGAAGCCTAAAGGTTTTTCTTACTTTTCTTTTGCATTTTTTTTTCTGTCTTTATGGCTGCTCATTGCTTCTCAGTCAACCTGAAATTCAGGCTTATTTTAAGTCCCATCACTGTCTGTAATGACTACCTCCTCCTTGCCTCCCATGCCCACTTGTCTTCTTTGGAACTTGGTAGTACTCATCCTCTTGTTATTCTAGTGTCCTCTGTCTCAGTTGGCTCATTTCCCTCCATTTCATTTTTTCTACAAGTGACCACCCTCTCTCTTCCCTCTCAGTCTCTGACAAGCTTCTTGAAAGAATACTATCATACTCAGTACTCACCACCCTCTTTGGATCCTTGAAATCTGGTTTCATCACCTGCCATTCTGATGGAATTGTTACTTTCAGAGGTCATTGGTGACTTCATCATCAGATCCAACAGGCTATATTCTATTATACTTCATCCTTTAGCTTCCTCTGTGACTTCATTATCCCACTTAACACAGCTACCTGCTTACTCACCCCTTGAAATTTTCTCTTTGGTTTCCAAGACACTGAACTCTCCCAAATTCTTTTTCTATATCGTATTCTGCTTCTTTTCTAATTTCCTTGATAGCTTATTCTCCTTTTCTCATTCTCTAAATGCAAACCTTTGCCCAGACAATCCAGCCCTTTGCTTTCTATACTACTTCCTCCTTGGCACTCTAATCTATTCCTACAGTTTCAACTTTCCTCTCTACGCTACAATTCCACATCTTTATCGTTAGCCACTGCTTGTCTGACTTCTCTCTAGCCTGTGCAGTTACTTCTAGATGTCTCACCATTTTCTCAAGCACAGCATTCCAAAGCTGCCTCTCCCAGTCTTTTAATTGCTGTTATTAGGACCAATCTTCTTGTCACCCAGACTTTTAAGAGTTATTATTTTTTAAGAGTTATTATTTTAACCACTCTGACTGGCGTGAGGTGATATCTGAGTGTGGTTTTGATTTGTATTTCCCTGATGAGGAGCGACGTTGAGCATCCTTTCATGTGCCTGTTGGCCATCCGGATGTCTTCTTTAGAGAAGTGTCTATTCATGTTTTCTGCCCATTTCTTCACTGGGTTATTTGTTTTTCGGGTGTGGAGTTTGGGAGGGGAGGGTGGGTGATGGGTATTGAGGAGGGCACCTTTTGGGATGAGCACTGGGTGTTGTATGGAAACCAATTTGACAATAAACTTCATATATTGAAAAAACAAAATAAAAAAAAAGAGTTATTATTTTAAGACTTATTGAGTCCGGTCGTTTATACCTTTTGCATCTTCAGATTGTGTAACATACCTCATTTTACAGCTTCTAAGCATTATCTTTCCATTTTTCTCTTTTATTGAGATATAATTTATATTTAGTAATGTGCACAAACATTAAGTATACACATAGATGAGTTTTTATATAGGTATATACCTGTGTAAACTCTATCCAGACCAGAATATAGAATGTGTCCAACTTCTCAGCAGACTTCCTGTGTGCCACCTTCCAATTGGTAACTACTTTCTTCCCAGGAGGCAACTACCATTTTGACCTCTATTACCATAGATTAATTATGTCTGTTTTGAACTTCATCTGAATGGATTCTCATATTAATGGAAATTCAACTTCAGATAAATGGAATTTTATATTGCTATCAGAAATATAGGCAAGTTCCACTTGGTCCACTTACTCATCAACACCTGATATTCTCCTCTTAGTTTTAGCCCTTTTGGTAGGGTTGTAGTGGTATCTCATTATAGTTTTAATTTGCTTTTGTCTGATGATTAATAAATAATATTGAACTTTCTTTTCAGATGCTTATTTGGATATCCTCTTTCATGAAATATCTCTTAATTCTTTTCCTTTTTTATATTGGACTGTCAGTCATTTTTTTTTAATTGATTTAGAGTTCTTTATATATCCTGAGTGTCAGTCTTTTGTTGGTTATACATATGCAGATATCTTCTCCATATCTGTGGCTTGCCTTTTCATCTGATTATCGTTGTATTTTTGATTAACAGAAGTTATTAATTTTAATAAGGTACAGTTTATTAATCTTTCATGCTTGTTGCTTTTTCTATCCTTTTCAAGAAATCTTTACCTTCTTCAAGATTATGAAGATAAACTAAAGCTTGGAGAGGTTAAGTGGTTGGCACTAAGGTTGTGGCAGGCTGTTGGTTGTCTTTAAAATGTCAATTGGCTCTTTCTTCCTGGACATATATGGCTGTTCAGCCAGTCATTTCTAGCTTGCCCTGTATTGGGAAGTGGCTATGTTGAGTTTGGATTGGATCAATGGAATATAAATAGAAGAGATGGTAATCTTCAACTTGAAAGCAAGATACCTTTCATGTATTTTACCCTTCCCTCCACCCTCTTCACCACCAACTGCCCCCTAGTGTACTGTAACATACACATAATAGGGTTGCAGCTCTGATCATGTAGATGAAGACAACATTCTGGATGGTCCCTTGGAACAGAACTCATTTACATTTATTTAAATAATACTTAAAATTATTTCAATAAAAAGGTAGCTCAGATGCTACCTTTTCCTTCAAGCTATTCCTGATCCCCTAATTAGTATTCACCTTTTTTTCCCCACTGCCTGAATGTTTTCTGCCCCTGAGGACAGGGAACATTTTTTGGTCTACTGCTTTGCACATGATAGGTACTGGGTAAGCATTTTGAAATAAATTAATAATAAATTAATAAATAAACTAGATGATAAGTTAATTTTTCAGAAGCTTAAACTGCATTTTTAATATTAAGAACTGTTGATCTAGTCATGCGTGAATGTAGCTTGAGAAGTTCTATTTCCACATTGGTTCTGTGCCTTCTCTGCAGTGAGGTTCTGACTAAGCAGTTCTGAATCAGCAGATTTACTGTGCTGTATCACTTTCATCTTCTGTAACACAGCTCATGCACCTGGGTATCTTGGTCCTAATTGCTGACATAGTGTGACCATGACCTCATTTGACCTTTCAACACACAGGTCCTTTTGACTGCTATATAGTGAGAAGAGGCTCACATGGAAAAAGCGATGCTGTTTTCTATTTGAAGCAAATGATTTGACTTAGACAACTATGTGACAACTGGCCTCACTCGGGTTCTCTTGGCATCTTAAAAGAACATTTGAACCATATTTGAGATGCCGTTGTGTTCCTACCTTCAAATGCTACATTTGGAGATTCTGATTCAGTATGTTTGGGATTGGGGCCAGAAATCTGCATTTTTAAATAGTTCCCTGGCAACTCTAATGATAACTTACTTAATTTGGGAAATCAGTGGAGAAGTATCAAGAGCTCAGATTCAAGAGTCCTAATTCTTCTCTATAGTTACTATCAATAACTTTGGGAAAGTTACATAGTATCTTCAAGGTTCGGTTTGATTATCTGAATATTATGCGGACCGTAACAGTACCTACTTTAAAAGAATGTCATGAGAATTAAATGAGATCATCCATTTGATATGCTTAGTACAGTGTTCTATAGTAAACATTCAGGTAAAATGGTAAAACCAGGTAACTATCATTGCTAATATTATTATTACTAATTATCAAATTCTCTATAAGAGATCTTTCTTTGTATTGTTTTTGTTTAGAATGTACAAAATAGAATCTACTGTCTCTACAAAGAAAGGATTCATGTTGTGTGTGGGTGTGTGTGATCGTTCTCTTAATGAGTTCTTTGTTTTAGGTGTTTAATTAAAATTCTGTGTGGGATTACTCTGACCCCACTTCCTTTTCCTTAATAATTTACCGAGTAGCCATTATATGCTTTTTTTTTTTTTTCATTTGAGGAACTGTTACTCCGTGTTTGTACCTGTGAGTGCTGGGAGGGTATTACAAAGAGGTGCTTACCTGAAATGTTAAGAACTGAATGTTCTATTGCAGCATTTCTCAAACAATTAGATAGTTAAAATGTCATAATTTAGGGACTGGAATTGAGACTGTGGGTAAGACAAATGCTGAGAACCACCTTTCAAGTTCTGGTCTCTTATTAAAATTTTTTTGTGTGCTTCAGTGTCAGAGAATGGAACTGAGGTAATCTGAGCTAGGATTTGGTGGTGCTACCAACAAAGTAAACTGAGTTTTGATGTGTGTTGTGTTTCATGTATTCAAGGAAGAGTGATGTGGAATCCTTGGGGCAGGAGGGAGGAACTGGGAATAGGGAGAGTCATGGTATCCCAAAGGTTTTAGAGCCACTCCCTTGTACCTCAGTTATTTGTTATGAATTTACTCCAAAAGGTAACAGTAAATAATGAAAAGTTAAATTTTGGAGCAGAAATACTCTTTCATGACAGGGGCAAGATTTCTTTTAGGTAAAGCAGAAACTCTTTAAAAACTGTCTAACAGGCCCAGAGAATGGGTGGATTCCCTTGAAGAGTCTTCTTTGCATAAAGAAGTAATACTATCACTAAGAATAGGGTGTCAAAAAAAGACCTTTGCCTCCATGTGTTGTATGCCTTTCATCTGCATGGATTGAAAAGTCCATAATACTGTAAATTTTAGTTAGCTCTTATAATAACTTATAGCTGCTATCAGTTCTACTTAATTTGAATAACTCTGACTTGTACTTTGCCACAATTTGATTATATTTGCATTCCACTGACTATTGAATTCTCAAATTGCTTAGAAAGTAGGGGATGAGAGTCAATGGTCTACAAGTTTAACACTTCAGTGAGCCCTTCACAGTCAGAGTTCATTTATCTTTATCAACAAAGAGCTGTCCTCATCTGACCGGAATGGATGAGAAATTTCAGTTCTCGGGGCAAGAAGAGTATTTAGAGCTGAAATTTCAATTAGAAATAAGGTTGACTAGTTAAGGGCTTCATTTTGGGGTCAGGTTACCCTCTTTGCTCTTTCAGGTATTAGACATTCTTAGTTATTCAGAACTCATGGAGTTCTTACATAGAGTTGGTTTACATATAATTTCTACTCTTTGACTCATATGAACCTAAATCTTCTCTAAAAACCTGTATGGATTTCAGAGGCTTAGAGAGGATTAAAAAGGTATAAAATTTTAAATAACTTCATCCAGTGAGCATGTTTACCTAAATGTGTCATCAAACTTCTCAGTTTTCTGGTTAGAAAACCGGTTTGGGACAGGCTGACTCACACTGTGGACTGATAGAATGCAAACACATTCAGAATTCTCCTGGCGAGACTAATGCAACAAAAACAGAGTTCTGTGAGCTTTTAGAGGTGAAGTGTTTCATTTCTCTAATAAATCTTCCTATCACTGAGAGCTTTCAAAATAAACACATGTCTTCACAGTTGTTAGGTACTGTGAGGTGGCATAGGCCTACTACTATATCCAATACCCTGTGCCACTGTCAGTCAGTTGACTTTGAACTTAGGTCTTCTTCCCTAATTTGTCTATTTACTTTTTTATTGAAGTATAATTAACATACAATGTTATATTAGTTTCAGGTGTACAACATAGTGTTTTAACTTTTGTATACATTGCAAAATGGTAACTTTAATAAATCTAGTTACCGCCCATCACAGTACAAAGTTAATACAATATTATTGGCCATATTCCTTCATGCTGTATATTACATATGCATGATGTACTTACTTTATAACTGGGAGTTCATACTTCTTGATCCCCGTCATCCATTTACCCTCCAATCCTTGACCATCAGTCTGTTCTCTATATCTATGACTCTGTGTTTTGTTTTGTTTGTTTCGTGTTTTGGATTCCACGTGTAAATGGACTCAAGTGGTATTTGTCTTTCTCTGTCTGACTTACTTCACTTAGCATAATACCCTCAAGGTCCATCCATGTCGTCACAAATGGCACCCCTTCCAACTCTTAAAGGAAATAATTGTTAAAGATAATCTGGGAAATATTGGTAATTAGCCCTTGGGTTGATAAAGGTAATGCTCTACAATTCTAGATATTATCCCCATATGTAAATAAACATTTTATTGGGTTTGCATTTCACTTTTGATCCTTAGATCTCAAATTCTTTGCCCAAATAGTTATTCACATTCTTTTCAATTAGCCCTTGTGCAAGGAAGGTAGATAGCAAGAATATTTCTGCCCATTTTGAAGATTAAAACATCAGTATAGAACTCAAGCTATTTTTTTTTTATCAATTTGCTCAGTACATTTGAAGGCAAATTCCAAAGATGTCCAAAGAGAGTGATATTCTCTAAGCCTATGATACTCTGAAAGTAAAGTTTGCTGAGTAGCTCTTTTCAAGGACAAAGGGATGGAGATTGGAATGTCTTGGCAGAGTTGAGAGTACAGTCAAAATAAATAGACACTCCTGTTCCTTTCTCTTTTCCAGTTAGTTATATCTCATTGCCATTTGTTCACATGTTGCTGTAATTAACTAATTTTAGGCCAGGCAAAAGAGATTAGGTAGCATATTGCACACCCACACCTCCTTTTCTGGGATTTAGGATGGAATGAGTTTTTCCATTTACTCTAGCCAAATGAACACATACTTGTACAATCCCATTTTGCTATGAAGTAAGTCTTTATCAGGAAATTGTACTTCTGTAGGTCTTATCCCTTATGGTGTTTTGCTTATAATAGTAGTTTTCTGGTTGTTGTTGTTGTTGTTATTGCTATTATTTATTATTATTATTATTATTATTATTATTATTATTATGCTTTTTCCAAATTTGACTCCAGACACACACCTAACACACTGCTTTGTGTATGCTATAGGTGCTCTGACAAATTCCCGATGGCAAGTTGTGATCTTTCTGCACAACACATTTCTCTTGGGCTCAAGATAAAGAGGAAGCCTGGGGTAGTGGCACACAGTCTGCACAGTCTAGCCCTAACCTACTCATCCTCGACAGGGACTTAATTCTACAAACTTGTCTTTTCATTCCTTTGTACTTATGCGTGCAATTTTCTGCCTAGAATAAACTTTCCCCTCTTCTCTGCCTGTTAGAGTGTTACTCAGCCATCAAGCTAAAGCCCCCCTAGGGCTGGGATGCCTTCCCATTCCCTCCATGAAGAACTAATCAATCCATCTATGGGATCTGTGAGCACTCTGTATATGCTTCAGTTGCAGCCACATTTAATTGCCTCATGCTACTACTGTTTTCTACTGGGGCCTCAAAGACATGATCTGCATGTTATTCTTCCCGCCCCCCCCACCGTTCTAAGTGTCATGCATAGTGTTAGGTTAAATGGATGTTAGTGAGTGAATTAATGGATGACAGATAACCCCTTTTTTCTTTTTTCTCATCTAGAACAAAAATACTCTTTCTCCTCCCCCCCCCCCCCCCCCGACAGATAATCATTTGCCTTTGATCATTTCCCCTTGGGATATACCCAGATGCCTATTTCTAAGTCTCTATCCTTTGGTTCCTGAGTATGAGCTGGCATTAAAGGATCTTACTTTATAAAGTTTTAAGAAAATAGCTAACCTATATCTCATGAGAAACATCCATTATCATTAATAGTTTTATCTTTCTTATGGCTGAACAAACTGAAAGGATACAACTTGACAGAGATTGTGTTGAATCTCTAGATCAATTTGGCAGATATTATTACCATTTGTACAATATTAAGTGTTTTGGTCCATAAACATGGGATGTCTTGCCATTTATTAGGTCTTCTTTAACTTCTGTCAACGTTGTTTTGTAGGTTCCAAAGTGCAAGTCTTAAGCTTCTTTCGTTTAATTTATTCCCAAGTGTTTTTTTTCTTTTTGCTGCTATTATAAATGGAATTGTTTTCTTTTTTTTTTTTAATGTTTTTATTTATTTTTGAAAGAGAGAGAGAGAGAGAGAGAGAGAGCAAGCTGGGGAGGGGCAGAGAGAGAGAGGGAGACAGAATCTGAAGCAGGCTCCAGGCTCTGAGCTGTCAGCACAGAGCTCAATGCGGGGCTTGAACTCAGGAACCATGAGATCATGACCTAAGCCGAAGTCGGACACTTAACCGACTGAGCCACCCAGGCACCCCAGTGGAATTGTTTTCTTAATTTAATTTTTTGTTTGCTCATTGCTACTGTATAGAAATACCAATGATTTTGGTATATTGATCTTGTATACTGCAGCTATGCTGAGCTTATTTATTAGTTTTAGTAGATTTCTTAGGATCCAGTTATTATCATTAGTATTATCATTGTATTAGTTTAATTTCCAAAGCAAAAGATATGTGGAGATTGTTTATCTTTCCTAAAAGGCAAAGCATTGATTTTATTTTGTAGGATTGTACGTTAGCTATTTTATCTGTGCCTGGGTATCTTAATTTGATATTTTGAAGACAAACTTTATTTCATCTATTAACTACATTAGCATATCAAAATTACTATCTGTTGAGATCTATAGTCTTACTATAAAATTTAGAGTAGTTTAGAAAAGAAAAAAGTTATCTATATAATTTTCTCTGAAAGAAAAAAGTGGCCGTAGATGGACAGTAACTGGCAAGTTCATAATAATATACCTTTTATTTTGCTTTATTTCTGATTCTCTAGAAAATATCTGGTGGCAATATGGAGTTCATGGATAATGTCTTGTTCACCTCAATGGCAGTACCCTGTCCAAAATAAGCATCATCCCTTGTTTGGGGAAACATAAAGAAAGCATATGTCCTCTTTGCTTTTAGAATTGTGCTACTTTGATTCCTCAGGGGTCATTTTGTTCACTTCATCAAGTGACTGCTGCAGATAAGTATAAATTTCATTTGAACTGCAGGAACTGCTGCTCTTGGATCAAATCCCTGCTTCTGCTGCTTTTACAGCCCTGTTCTGCTAAGAGATCTGCAGGCCTCTGAGGAAGGTGCTAACAAGTACATGGGTGGGATCTATAAACCTGACTCTGGAAGTGTCTCAGTGCTGTCCGCCTCCTCCCATCGTCACTACAGTCTTCTGTGATGTCTTCAGGGTCTGCATAAAGACTTCCTTCCTTGCGGGTTTTCGTTCCTCATTATGCAAAGAGCAAAAAACATAAAGTTACCAATGGCTAACTTATTTCTGAAAGAAAATTGGAATTAAGAGTCATCTGAAGTCATTGAGAACCAATTCCCTGACAATGTTTAATAGTTTAAAAAAAAAAAAAAAAAAAAAAAAAAAAATATATATATATATATATATATATATATATATATATATGATCTAAAGCCTATAAATGGGGCCTGGCTAAATGAACTGCATCTATAAAATGAAATAATATGCAGCCACTTAAAAAAAAGGTAGAAGAATATAGTATGGTCTCTTTCATGAATTGCTGATGTAGGCTTACAATGATTTTTTTAGAAAAATGCACAGGAAGCTGTTAACTGTGGATTACTTTGGGGAGTAGGAAGTGAAATGAAAGGAAAGTTTTAATTTTCATTTTATACTTTTCTGTTCATTTAAATTTTCTGTTTTCAAGTGTTATTATTCACTTATTTTTTTTTTTTTAGTTATTTCAAACACTTATATAAAAGGAGAGATCATAGGATAATAAACCCCCATGTGTTCCTCATGCAGCTTCAATAATTATCAACTCTTAGCCAGTCTTGTTTCTTCTGTACCACCCTGCTGAAGGGTAGCAGAATATACCACTCCAAAATATTGCCTCTTTGGCATAAGGATTATTTTGAGTTAATTATTTTGAGAAACAGCAGATGCAGAAGTTCTGAAAATAAGAGTAGAGTTAATCTTTTGTAAGAGAAATTTACATTTATGGAGGAACTCTATTTGTAAGGGTATCTCCCTCTCAGTACCAGCAAGAGAAGGATGAGTAAATCACAAGAGAATCTTATCAGTGGAGAAGGCTCCAACTTCTGGTAACTTCCCATAACTAGCTGCCCCTCCCCCATCCCACCTGTCTTTCTTTTTTAGCTGATGATGGTATTTAAGGTGCTAGCTTAAGTCCTCTTGCAGAGTTACTCATTTTCCCTGGGTATTTCCCATGTATATACATGAGGTATACATGTTAATAAACTTCAGTTTTGTTTTTCTCTTTTTAATCTATCTTTCATTACAGGGGTCTCAGCCAAGAACGCAGAAGGATAGAGGGGAAATTACTTTTTCCTCCCCTTCATTATGCTCCCCACTACATACACTATTCTGAAGCAAATTCCAAACATTCTATCATTTCTTTTAAAAATATTTTCAGACTATATTTCTGAAAGATAAGGATTTTTTAAAATATACATCACAACACCATTAATACATATTAGAAATAATTCCTTCATATTGTGAAATATTACAGTGTTCACATTTTCCTGTTTTTCTCCACCCCTTTCTATAGTGTCTTCAAATCAAGATTCAAATAAGATCTTGCACTGCACTTTATGGAAATGCCTAAATTTCTTTTAACTTAGAAATTTCCCCTTGGTATTTTACCCTTGCACATTATTCACATTATTTATTAATGGAACTAGGTCACTTCTTACATGGAATTCTCACAGTATTGATTTTGCTGGTTACATCCCTGTGTTGTCATTTTATTGTGTTTATATATATATATATATATATATATATATATATATATATATATATTTACATACATTTGTATATATATATTTGATTTTGAAGAAATGTAATGTTTCTGTACTCATTCAGCAATGTAGAAAAGGTGGAAGGAAGTTCATATCTTTGGATCAATATAAAAACATTTAGAAGCACAAAGAAGAACAACATTTCTATTCTTGCCATCAAAGAGTAAGGGACCTTTAGGGAGAGGTCTTCACTAAAACCAACAGCTCCTTTGAAGTCCCTATAGCTGCTACTACCAATTACAGTGCTCATGTTAGTGACTATGCTTGAAGAGAGTTATACATTTACTTATCCTGTAAATACCAACTGGGCATTCTCTGTGAGGTGCTAGGGCTACAGAGATAAACAAAACAAGGTGTGTCTGCTCTTGTGGAGCTTACATACAAGTGTGTGAGTGTGGAAGAGAAGTGGGGAAGAGAAGACAAACAAGAAGCCATGATAAACAGGCTTGTTCATCTCGTCTGCACTTCCTAGTATTGTGTCCAGTGCTTATCCTCTTATTCAGTACACATCTTCTGTTACAGGGTCCAAAGAATATCTGTCCTCTTTGCTCGTCACACATATCCTGTTCTTCAGAGCTGGACTTCACCAGTCTGGCTTCTCCATTTCTGGATCAGCTATGTTGTAGGGCCTGTTTCCTCTTTACTGGTGATACTGAAATGATTATTCTGACTAGATGGACTTGCCCCTCACAGGTTTTCAAAATCTCCACCATTCCCTATTGCAGAGGTCCAGCCTGCTCCTCTCATTTACCTTACCCTGCTGGCCCCTGAAGGCATTTGAGGTTGAAGGCTGCCCCTGCCTTGCCCTTTTATGTTTCAGATATATTTTAGATGAAAATAATTATTAGTGAATGTAGCATCTATAAGGAAGTCTGAATGGGCTACCATCAATTTAATAAAAGCAGAATTTGAGCGTTATTTCTGAAATATTTTGGAGTAAGGATTCATCTGAATTATCTGTTTGTATGTTTGTACTTCCCTCACATCCTCATCTTTGATATATATCTGAAGCACAAAGAAACTTACCAACTTTTTTTGGATCCTTTGCATGGTTCGGTGGGTTATGAGGACTAAGCCATGGTGCAAGAGAAGTTTGTTATGAAACCACAAATCTCCTTGGATTCCTGAGGTTTCTTTCTGGAGCTGAAAGTGGGAACTAAGTGACTGTGCTACATGTTTCCCTAACAAACACAATAAAATCTGTCTGAAAAAATACAGGCCTATTTAAAGGAGACAGGGAAGCATGTTTCAGGATTAAACTCTTCCAGTTTAGAATTCAGTTCCTGCCATCCAGAGGTTTTTGGGGATGAAGTTTTATCTGATTTGCTCTGCTTTGTTATTATTGAGGCATGACTCACTTAGAATTCAACACACATGAACACTAAGGAGTGATTTTTTTTTCTTCTAACATTTTTGTTATTCTGTGCCTCTTACTTTGTTTATTGATAAAAATTTTAGCCTTCAAAGCAGTGGTGAGAATAAGCCACTGAATTCTTCTGCATGAAGAAGCCACGGGAGTTCTCCATCTGTGTCTCCGCAAATAAACACATAAAAAGACCATTCATTTAATCTAAATCTGTCCTAACAGCTCAGTGCAATCATGTTTGAGAGTATGGCTATAGAACAACTGGTATGTTCTTGAGGAGATGTTTAGCTTGAGTTTTGATTAGTCAACAAATCTATTTAGAAAAGGAGTAATTTGACATAAAGCAAATGACAGATGTGCTCCACAGGGAAATGTTTGTTTTCTTTTTAATTACCATTTATATTGAGTGCTCACTGTTGACACCACTGGTAAATATTCAATTTTGAGATCTCTGATATCTTTGAAGGATATGTTCACTAACTAGTGTTGTGGCAGCCACATGTGATTCTCTTTTTCCTGTATTTTTCCTTTAGTATATGTATTCCAGTGTTTATTATGGCATCACATGCCTTGAATGTCATTGTTACTCAAAACAAAACAACAAAAAAAAAATGCATGATATAAAGTGACAAAAGTGTAAATTGGAAATTACTTATTTTTAAGAAAACACATACTCATCCTCCTAAATTTTGCTAACGTGTTTGTTCTGAAACATCTTCTGAAGATACACAAATGACCAGTTCTCCAGGCATCTCAGATATTTTAAGCTGCTACTGGGAAATTCATTGAAATAAATGGGAAAATTCTGTGGGCATAAATGTATGTGCACGATAAATAGGAAACGTGAGGAAGTGAGAATTGACAAGTAGAAATTGAGTTAGATTAGAAAAATTGGTTTGAAATTCTCACACACTCCAACAAATCAACTGAATTTTTAGAGGCAGAATTTGACAAAGTGAATTTTAGATTCTGCGGTGTTAAACAAATCAAAATTGTCAGGACCATATAAGGCACGTGCTGTAAGTGTAATAAACTATTGTTGAATCTGTCATGTGGTGAGAAAGGTGAGCTAGCATCCTGGATTTGGACTCTAATTGGTATGGGATTGTATGGAGAGAGGAGGGTTCAGACCTTTTAGAGAAGAAACAGAAGCAGTCTTTGGAAGATCAATGATGCTAGGCCATCAGAATCTGAATTTGATAGGGAAGAGGAAATATAGTGAAATTACATTGACAACAGCAAAATACTCTTTCAAGAAAATGTTAGGATTATGTTTTTAATGATATGTTAGATTTTTTTTTTCTTCAGAAATAACACATCTCTAAAATAAAAGCCCAACCCAAGTCAGTGGGAAAGTCTGAATCATGTTACTAACATCCACTTTACATACTTTTTAACATCATATCATGTTTAAAATGAGGTCAGATTCAAGATTAGTCCCAGGCAAAATTATAAACTAAGAAATGGGTACTTTCCTTCATTGCTAGTAATAGTATAAATAATCTATTTGTAGAGCACAAATTAGCTACAGTTTTTAAAATCCTTAAACGGTTCATAACTTTTGACCCACATGTAAGGATTTATTATTCTAAGGCTACAATTACGAAGGTGTAAGAATTGGAGTATGAGGCTGCTCATCATAGTGTTCCTTATATTAGTGAAAAAGTGGAAGGGATCTAAATGCCCACAATAGGGAATTTGTTAAATAAATTATATCTGTATGATACATTAGAATTCATACTCTTAAAAATTATGGTACAGAGGAGGAGTTGGTGATTTAGGAGAATGTTCGTGATGTTTTTCTGAGTGAATAGAAATAGGATACAAAAACTGTACAAAGTACAAATTGAGAAAGTTAAAATCCCCTTTTAGGATCATTTCTTTCACTTCTCCATGCTCTGGACCCTACAGGAGGAACTGTGAACAAAACAAAACAAATGTAGGCCCCCTAATGTGATAGTGGAAATATCTGATTTTTCACAATCATTTTAGGCCAAAAGGTGTGATTAGTGTGGAGATCTTATGACATTGGCAGACCAGAGGAGCCATGGAATCTTTCAGTGCACTTAAAAACTGCCATGTTGTATGATTCTTAATTTTGCATACGTGGTAGGCTGTGCTCTTTATAATAACTGTTGCATTAATGTTTCTGTTTTTTCTAAGTAAAATGATTTCCAAAAGGGGGAAATAGGTCTCCATGGTTTAAAAGAAAAAAAAAAAAAAATCATTGAGCACTATAGTGCTCAGCTCAGTGTTACATTGTTAGATCATTAGGACGTTTAGCAATACCCCTACTCTGAAGGAAATAAGATATAACCAGCCCTAGAGAATGATCCTCCTTTGTGCCTTCTCTATATTCTCTGTTGTCATCATACCTGCAACACATTGCACTTGTTTTCATATCTGTCTCTCCTATACTGAAGGGTATGCCCCCTTGAAAGCTCCTGTTCATCATCACATCCTTACCACCCAGTACAGGGTCTAATTAAATGCCTTCCTGGCAATCCAAAAAATGCCCAGTGTGGCACTGAGTATATAAATAAAATACTTTAAAGAAAGGCAAATCTGAAGAAAGATGCTAATGCTTACTGAGTGCTTCTTGTGTGTTAGACACCATACTTAACACTTTATATGCATTTTATAGTTTAGCAATTGCAAGGACCTCTGAGATCCGTATCATTTTTCAATGGATGGTGAAACAGATTAAATAGATTAAGTACTTTGTTCAAGGTCAAATAGCTAGTGAGAAGATGGGACCATGGCTCAGATTTGTTATCCTAACTCCAGAGTCTATATTTTTTTTAACTCCTAATACCTTTTTTGTGCAGTGATGTTTACTTCTAATTTACTCATGATCTATGCCAGGCATCTGCATCCTCATAGCTGGCCAAAACTCTTTGGCTTTATCCTCTCATGAGAGAATAATACACTTGCCTGGAAAATTTACCTGCAAGTTGCAAATTCAAGATACAGTTTCATTCTAATGTTCCACCTTACTTTCCATTTATGAGGCAAAACTTCTATTTTGACATGGTGTAATGACTCTTCTTTCTCTTTGTATTTTATAGTCAGATGGAACAGAAGTTTAAGGTTGCCACATTCAGTCTTTGGCTTCCTGTTCTAAAGGGCTCTTAAACTAGTAGCTGTAAGCCAGGAGGATGTGTTTATCCAGTGCTTACTGTAAGTCCTCCATTCTCCTAGGGCTGTGCTGGCTGTTAGATAATTATAGTCCTTAGTATTCTTTTTGTCTGACCTTCCATATTGTTGCAACAGTAATGTCAGTACCACAGAATGAACCCTTGAATCTTCTTTGAATCATTTACAGATTATTTGTGAGTGTCTTGTCTTTTGAACTATATTATTATTATGTCTTAAATTTCTTCTGGACCTCCCACAACACCAACCATAAAACTCGAGTATATAGTAATGATTCTAGGGAGGACAGCACCAAATATGTTATCAGGAGAGCTAGCTTCTGGTCTGGCACCACTACTATTTAGCAGCAAGATTTTGTGCTTTCTTAGCTAGGACTCAATGGGCCTCACTTTTCTCAATTCAAAAATCAGAAGGTTGGTCTTGATAAGTCTTTTCTAGCTTAAATTCAGGATTCAGAGACCTTTGTAGGTTTTTTTTGCAGTTATTTGATTGATCAATTCTTTGTAGCAGCATTCACAGGAATAGAAAGGTCATAAATTGACCTAGATTTACAAAGATGATGCTAAGTTCAGTTTTGAATATGTGACATTTGAGAAGTGATAGGGTGTACCTACATATAGATATCCTTTAAGAATGGAAATACATGGGTGGCTGGTTGGTTCAGCTGGTTGAGCATCCGACTTCAGCTCAGGTCATGATCTTACAGTTCACGGGTTTGAGCCCCACTTCAGGCTCTGTGCTGGCAACTCAGAGCCTGGAGCTTGCTTTGGATTCTGTGTCTCCCTCTCTCTCTCTGCTCCTCCCAGCTCATGCTCTGTCTCTCTTTCTCTCTGTCTCTCTTTCTCTCTCTCTCAAAAATAAATAAGCATTAAAAATTTTTTTTAAAAAGAATGGAAATACAGAGTGGGATTTGAAGTTGATAGAAGTACTGTCATTCTCACTGACCTCTTTCGATAGTGTGACAGTCATAGACTTAAGGTACAAAATACTTATAACAGTCACATAACCACAGATTTTTAGATCTGAAAGAGACATACATATCATATGGCCTGTCCTGTTTGTCCTATATACAAGTTGGAGAAATGGAATTTGCCCAGACTTACATAGTAGTTACAGATCTAGTCTGCAGACCAGAGTCCCCTATCTCCAGGTTCCTGGTTCATCCCTTACTGTGTTTGTTAAGTTTCTACTTTGACTGCTTTTTAACATCTGTAATATTCTTTTGTGAGCAAAATTCACTAATCATTATATGTCCAAGTACACACCCAACATTATTTGTTAAAATTTGGTGTAACTTTCTGGGAAAGAAAAGCAATCAAAATACAGTGTCATTACTGTATCTGAATTTTGATCTCTGTAATGAAATGGTGTTCTATGAAAAACACTGAATTGTGCAGTTAAAAGGTATAATTTTGTGGCATATATTGAGAGCTAAGTTATGGTATACAGTCCTGAATTGTTTTTGGTACCTTCATGAGGTAATTAATCTCGCATCCTTACCTACCCAGATCCTGTGTTAGGTCTGGTGTATATGAACAGTAGGCTGATGACATTGTGATTTTCTATAGAGTTATGATACCGAAATAAATGTTTGTGTCGGGTCTCCATTTTATTCTGACAAAAGAACTGGTTACCCATGACAAAGGTCAAACGGAGATCTGGCATCTGTTTCACTACTTGCAAGACATAGTCTCAAGAATATGTAATACATATAACTCCTTGCCAGAAAACTGAAAGGAAATGATTGCATTTGAGTACAATGTATTCTGCAACAATACTTTAGTGTGCATGAAATTTAAAACTGCTGGCTTTCTAAATATGATTTTTTAAAAGTAGATTTAGTTTATTTTTTAAAACATACCCATTGTGTCATACTTTATGGGATAGTGTTAAAAGGCAAGATTTAAGACCAAAGAAACTAAAAAACCTAATGGCAATGATTGCAAGATATTGAATTTTCCAGTAAAGTACTCTAGTGTAATGTGTTTGTTGGTTTCTCCTGAATGTTCTGTTTTCATGAGCATTTCATGTTATTATGTCATTTTATCATAATGGTGCCTTTTTTCCCTACCCATCATGATCTCATAGTGCCTTAGAATCATCAGTATCAAGTCTTAAAGTCTTCAATAGTGTCTCGGTTTTATACATACACAAATTAGTCAGGGTTTTATATAGGTAGAGACCACATCTACCTCCTTCACCGAGTGTCTTCCACAGGACCTGGCCTGTATGTAACAGACATTTAATTAATTGTTGTTTTGGGTTATTTTTTTCTTTTTGAGTGAATAAATGAATGAATGGCATGCAGCCCTAACTAGCTAACTAGTTTAATTTTTAAAAAATGTATAAATTAATATACTCATGCATTTATATATATTTGAGGAAGTATCCAAAGCCTCTGAAAGGAAGATTTGATGTTTTTGACAACAGCCTTTAAAAGTAGTCAAATTCAGGGACACCTGGCTGGCTCACTTGGAGGATTATGTGATTCTTGATCTTGGGGTCCTGAGTTCGAGTTCCATGTTGGGTGTAGAGATTACTTAAATAAATAAACTTTTAAAAAGGACTCAAATACCCTCAGTTAACAGGAAAGTCAATATGGCTCAGCTTTTTATTCACTTGTCTGATGCCAACCTGCAAAATAGGTCTGTCATAGTAGAGAAGGGTTGATGATGGAAATTGTTCTTTATAAAGTTCCCTCAGCCAAAGGAGAGGTAGAAGTGCTTTGTTCTTTACTAAAACCCGAACACCAAAAGACTTAGCCCAAAGTATGGTCGAGGGAGCAACCCTTGAGGCTGGGTCCCTGATGACTTTCCTTCAAAGGCCTCTCTGCCCACTGAGCCACTGTTCTATCTAGTAACATTGGGCAGGACAGGAACAAGAAGTTAATTCTACCTGTAACTCCTTTCTATGTGGCTTTTGAGAAGCTACCATTTGAACTCTTACTTTATAAAGTCATAGTATCAATGCTAACCTATTTGGCCAAGATATTATGAAAAGTAATTTAAGGCTTTAAAAAAAAAAACCCATGGTTGAAGCCACATTTTTATACAGACTTGTCATAACAATGTTTGTTTCTCACTTTACTGGTTACTTCAAGGCCCAAAATGCAGTAATACATATGGTTAATATACATGGTTTGTTTTGTGTTCTGAAAAAGTATGCATGGTTTCAAAAAAAAGGGAAACTTTTTTTTTTCTTCACAGCCTTTCCCCCACTGAAACTGAAAAAGGAAAAAGAAATTATGCAAGCTTTTTTGAAGGTGCAGACAAATTTGGCATTTCACTTATGGGAAAATTTTGCAAAACTGTACTGACTAAAAGTGATTTTTGTTTTGGCTTTCCTGTGAAGCCATCCAGAAAGGTCAAAAATTACTGGCATTGCTTTTGTATGAAACATTTCACATAGACTCCACTTGTAATTCAGCCAAGTACATAATTCAGGTCATCGGTGACACACATATCCATACATTGGAGCTGGTCAGTGAACAGAAAGTAGTCATGAAATGAGGATATAATATTACCTTATGGATAGACCAAGTTGTACAGATTACAACAAAGGAAACTTTGCATTAACATGCTTGGGAAAGGTTTCCTGAGTTGATCCCTGCCCCCACCCTCCCTCAGTGGGAAAGCCAATTGTTTAGTGATTAAGACAAAGACATCACTTGGCAAACATTTTGGCCTAAACTCAGTGATATCAGTCTCCTTTAGGGTTTTCCACATAAAACAAATTCTCCAAAGAAAACACAGAAATTGAACGTAAATTTGAAATCCATTTTTATACCCTTTAAGGTCTCTTTAACTTAATCATGTATTTCTTAATTTTTATTTTATTTGTAAGTAGATATTATCCAACATTAATAAGTGCTAAACATTCACAGTGGAGTTTCAATCCAATAGTCCTTTATGGTTATCCTCACCCAGTTCCCTTTTTATGGGGGTTATGATATCTTTCTTTGTTTCTGTGTCCTGAGGGTCACTGATTTGGGAGTGGCTTCCATCACTTTGAGGTAGAAAGTAAACATTATGCTTTGACCCCTTAGGACAAGTTTGTCTTGCTTTTGTGAAGAGTGGCTGTGTGCTCAGGGGAAGTACTCTCACTGAAGTTAGAAGGACTCCGTAATGTTGCGCGTGTTTTGTCACTTGTCACTGGGGAATGAAACAAAGGAGTGGTATTTCACTCTTGTGTAAGCCCCTTCTCTGTGTATATTTACCAGAAATTATTAGAGTTCTCCCACTTGCTGTTTTGTTAGGTGGGTTTCATTTAATATGTTGATGCGCATGGCCTTAAAGCAGGTATAAGTCCTGAGACCCACGGTCTCCCTGTTGGAGGCAAGGGAGCAGGGAGCACCAATGCCACAAGAGTGCCAGGATATGGGAGTTGTGTTGTTGGGTGTGCTAGGCAGGGGAAGAATTGTCTGCATATCATGTGAGTTGAAAATAGGTTTAACATTCTCATATCCAAAGAGTTCCATCTGGAAGCTGTTCCTTGGCAAACAGAAATAGGTGAATATTCTCATATCTTCTGGAATGGCTGCTACATAGGGAATAAGAGTCACTCCAGTCACTTTTTCCTATTTTTTGGTAATGGTATATTCACTTTCATTATTCTTTAAGACAGAGAAGCTTTGTGTCTAAGGTTAAAATATATGATCTTTTAAATTCTTCCTCTTAAACCTCTTCTATATATGTAGAAATGGCATTCTTAATATACTGATTCAATGGTGTACAATTTACATTCAACGCACTGTTTTCCTTTTCCTCTAGCACATGGCCTTTATTCCCACTGAATTTTTGTTCCCATTTCTCAGTGTTGTTCTCTTTGCTCTCTTGTGGTTTAAATAATCTTCATCATCTGCCTCCCAAAATTACAGTGTTAAAACTTCTCCTAAGCCTTCCACCAGCAGATACTTGAGATACAACAGTGAATTTTAAAACTGTACCTCAGACAGCCCTCCACAGTCCTACCCTAAATCTGCATCATCTTGCCTTCTCTGTTAATGTGGGAAGCCCCCTGGGCAGGAGCAAGCAGTGCCTCTATGTTCTATGGCAGACAGCACTTCAACCATGGTCAGTACATTTTCATAAAAATGAAAGATGAAAGGAAGTGTCTGTGTTCAGCAAGTTAGTGCCAAATAAGTGTGGAGGCCAAATGAGGCCACGGGTGCCAAACCACAGGGGTTCGAAATAATATTTAATATAATATTGTCTCATTGAATAACAAATCTCATATTGTAATGTCTGAGTCAAGTCTTCCCTTGGTGCCAGACTTCTCTGTACTCCTTTTATCTTTCCTTCAAGATATTTCAAGTTCATAAGGGGCAAGGTAACAAGACCCCCTTCTAGGTAGTGAGTAGGAAACAAACCTGATGAATGTGGAAAGAAGTGAATGGGTGTGAGGGCCATGGATTCTCTGGGAATCTGACCAAGTGTCTACCATGATGTGCACTGAAAAGAAATGGAAGTCTGCCATTAACCTAGCTATTGTGTAACTTCATTTACCTAGATAAAATATGAATTGTAAGTAGTTAGATAAAGTAGCTGAGACTATTAATATTTTAGAATAGAGAGCTCATAAGTAATTATATTTTTCTGTGATTGTTAGAATACAGCATCATGAAGTACACATGGAATAACTAAAGTGAAAGGACAGTTCAGTAAAAACTTGACATTGCAAAGATTGGTTATTTCCTATCTTTGTATTATTAATATAGAGCCTTAATTGTCCTTTCCATTTCAAATGGAGGCTCATACTTTCTAAGGTGGCTCAGAACAGACGGGCAAAATGGATCAAAATAATCTGCCCTTCATATGGTTATAAAATTTTTACCAACCAATCTCCTTTTTTGCAGCCAAACTTCTCAAAATAATAGTTCACACTTTAAGCTTCTACATTCTGATGCCTTATTTATCTGTCAAAGCATTGTGATTTGGCTTCTGCCTTCACTTTATTAAAAGGGCTCATTAAGTTTTCCTGTCTTCCTGGTTGCCAATCCTGGGACATTTTCTTCTCCTTTTTTGTATTATTTGGTGCTATTTGACTGCTCATTCCCCCACTTTTGAACTATCTCCTTCACCAAAATCCTGCAACAACAAAAACCTGTGCACCATTTCTATATTTTGTACCTTGGTGAATAGCCAGGAGTGTTTCTCAAAACTCCCTATATTTCAGGGCACCTGGGTGGCTCAGTCAATTAAGTCAGACTCTTGATATCAGCTCAGGTCGTGATCTCAATGTTGTGAGATCGAGCCCCACCTGGGGCTCCACGCTGAGCACAGAGTCTGCTTGGGATTCTGTCTCTCTCCCTCTCTCTCTTCTTCTCCCCCACTGTGTGCACGTGCACACACTCTCCCTCTCTCTCTAAATAAATAAGTAAACATTAAAAAAAAAAAACAAACCTCTATGTATGTCTTCCTCTGCTCTCCAGTCTCATTAGTCATTCATTAGTATTGACTATACGTCATAAATATTTCTTGTTCACACCCTGATGTCTCTAACCCAATAACCATGGGAATATAAATCTTCCCCCAGTCTAAAGTTCTTATCTTTACTCCATATTGCCTCAATGGCTCTTTAAGAAAGCATACCTGATCAACTCATTCTTCTCACAGTTTGTTATTTATGCCTTCTTGCCAACAATATAAAATCCAACTGCTTGTGGCTAGCCTTTGCTTTTCTCATCCTGAAATTACACCTTGTGCTGTAGCCATGTTTCCAGAAAGCTTGAGTTCCCTCACTTTTCATACTATTTTCTTACCTCTATGCTGTGATACTTATTTCTGCCCCTGCCTGGTCTATAGTTTCCATTCTTATTTACATAGGACTAGACCCCTGTTACCTCCTCTGTGCAGCTTTCACAGGGCACTCCATTGCAGAATTAGGTGTCCAGCATTTATGTTTCCACAGTTTTTATCATAGCTGGTTATTCTTGCATTATATTGAAATTATCTTTAAACATATCCCTTTCCTCACTCTAGACCATGAGACCTTTCAGAGCAGAAGCTGTGTCCTATGCATCTTGTATTCCTGTATCCCTGGTATAAATGCCAACTCCATAGTGAGAGGTTGTAAGAGTTTGTAGAGTGGATCTTTGTCTTTCCAAAGAGGCCTTACCTTTCACATTCCTGTTCTAGTAAGCTTATGAATTCATCACTCTTCTCCATGTATTCTTTATGTTTTCTCTTTTCTTCCTCCAACTCCAATATGGTTTGCCTGTGAGATTTTTCTGCCATTAATAGCTGTTCCAGGATTCGTCTATGAGATTCTTTATGTTTTTCCATGACTTTGTCCAACTACAAAAAGAAAATGCATTTATAATGTGTTAACTGTAAATCCTTCATAATACTGCCATCTTTCATTCACTCTTTTAGAAATGTCTAAGTTTTGACTAATTAATTTGGCAATGGGTTTCTGATATTTTTGTTTGGTTTTTATCATTACCGTTGTTAACTGATACTTTTTGATGCATTTCAACACAAATGTAATCTTTTTACTGTCATAGTTTTTTGTTTTTTCTCAGACAGAATAATTGGTGCCTCTGTAGATATCAGAATAATTTACCCAAACCCATTTTCTGACACTTCCTCCTCTCTCCGGAAAAACTTTGTCAGAGGAATGATGTAAAGTAAAGAAATCCTTAGATAATGTTTGATTCTGAAGCAGCCTAGCTGCTCTCCTGCCCCAGCCCTCCCTCCCTTTAGTAGGCCTGTTGGATCCCGTGGTCCATTATTCACTGAATTTTGCTTCAAGGTGTTTACATATTTTAAGAATTCTTGTTAATCAATTCTGTGTTGGTTATGTAGTGTTAATGTGAACAGATGTTAACACCAAGTCCTCTCTGGTTTCTGTGGCCTACTTATAGCTGTGTTATAAAATGATCACCCTATGCCTGATTTATGTGTTTGTCTTCCCTACTAGACTGTGAACTCACTAAACGCAGGGCCTACATTGAATTTTTAAAAAATTCTTAGCATCTACATCAAAAAGAATCAAATCTTTCCATTTGCAACAACATGGATAGATCTAGAAAATATAATGCTAAGCAAAATAAGTTAGTAGGAGAAAGACAAATATGGTATGATTTCACTCATGTGGAATTTAAGAAACAGAACGAATTTAAAAAAGAAAAAATAAAAAGAGACAAACCAAGAAACAGACTTTTAAGAGAACAAAGATAGGGTTACCAGAGGGAAGGTGGTTGGGGGGAGGGATGAGTGGAATAGGTGAAGGGGATTAGGATTACACTTGTCTTGATGAGCTCTGAGTAATATATGGAACTGTTGGGTAACTGTATTATACACTTGAAACTAATATAGCACTGTATGTTAACTATACTGGAATTAAAATTTTTAAAAAAATTCTTAGGATCTGACAATGCCTTGCTTATAATAGGTGTAAAATGATATATGTTTAAAGATTGAAAACAAAACAAGCAAACAAGGAATCAAGAAAAAAAAAACAACACGAGGAGAGGAGACTGATTAAAACAGAAGTGGCTCAGGATCTTTAGCCAGTGATAAATTAAGATCCAATTAAGAATGTGGTTTGGGGGGTGCCTGGGTGGCTCAGTCAATTAAGCATCCAGCTCTGGATTTTGGCTCAGGTCATGATCCTAGGGTAGTAGGATCAAGCCCATGTCAGGCTCTGCGTTGACCATGGAGCTTGCTTAAGATTCTCTCTCTCTCCCTCTGCCCCTTTCCCCTACTCACTCGCTCTCTCTAAAAAAAAAAAAAGAAAAGAAAAGAAAAAATATATATATGTAGTTTAGAAAGCATGTGACTTTCTAGATTAAATAGTAGGTGCTATAGTTGGTAGTATTATTTGATTTTGCCCTCTGCCTTTATTGTAAAATATTGAAAAATTGTGACTCTGAATTTGAAGCCAGTTTAAATTGTATATCTTTAAAAAGCACATACATGACTAGGATCCGAGGCACAAAATGGTCAAGTTATTTCAGAAAAAGAATAGAACAAAGGTATACCAGCATATAGAACCCAACTAATTCCCTCGAACCTATAAACGCTTAGGCTGGTTGTCTAGTTTTCTAATATAGGTTTATGAGGTGCTTTAACACACACACGCTCACAGAATACTTCATTATGCCAAACAGGTGTTGATGGTTTTTAATAAATATAACCAGTACTTTTGTGGAAGCTGAAATTGCTAACTTGTATTAGCCTGCTGGCAGAGTCACTGTTAACTAATGACCATCTTCTGAGAGGCAGGTTGTAGTGCTCATTTGTCCCAGGTCTCAAGCCACAATAGCCCTCTGAAAATTTCTCACAGTTCTCCAAACATTAGAGTGGATTATAAAGGAAATTCAAATTAAATGCTTTTCGAATTTGAGAGTGAAATAGTGATAGGATCAGCCTTACTTTAGGAAAGTTGTCAGTTGACTTAGAAAAACATTAAACTGAGAATAAACTAAGGGTTGATGGGGGTGGGAGGGAGGGGAAAGTGGGTGATGGGCATTACTACATGCTGTTCAGTGCAGCCACTAAGGAGCTTATATTTGCAATAGGAGTAATTGCAAAGCTATCAAGTAGTGACCTTACAGAGCAAAAGCTCCCAAAGAGTCACTGATTCCAGAGGCCTTTTAGCTTACAGTTGAAGTTTTATTCTGTGCCTTAATTTCTCCATGCCTAGAATGCCTCTTGGGAAATAGCCAGTTGTTTTCAATTCAGTTTCTAATACATACCTGACAGATCACATGATGGACCTCATCCTCCCTGAATTCATTACATTTCCCATTACTTGTGTGTGTGTGTTTAGCCAACCCACCTAACCTTTTTGTACTTCAGGTTCTTCATTTATACATTAAGAGGTTGGACTTCTCAGATCAATTCCAGTGCCACAATTTTCTCAAGGAAGGAAGTGTTTTTTAAGTGCCTATTATGCTATATGTACTAAAGTACGGTGGTAGTTGCTATGGGGAATACAAGAGAAGTTTGAAGTCTCAGTGGGTATACTCCTACTTGGAAGATAAGACACACACATGAAACAATTAGGAGCAGTATAAGGTGGTACATCATTAAGTACTAAGGGACTACTAGAGAACCATTGCCCCTTTTTTTCTTTATCCCTACTTGCAGGTTGAATAATGCCTGGAGAAGAAACAGGAAGACTTATCCATCATTTCAGGGAATGCCCAGGGCAGAATGATAGAAAAGGTGGCTCTTTAATGTTTACTGTGCAATGGCAAGCTTTCTGCTTATCATTTTAGCTTCCCTGATATTGTGTCCTACCCCTAGCCCAGCAAGGCACCCAAAACTTAAAGCTTACTTCTAAAGGAGGTTCAACAATGGCAGTATTTTTCAAAGTGTGGCAGGCTGACCACCTGCATCAGATGAATCACCCTGAGAGTTTATTAAACATATGGATGTCTGTCTCTCCAGAGGCAAGGGAAACAAAAGCAAAAATGAACTATTGGGATCTGATCAAGATAAAAAGCTTCTTCACAGCAAAGGAAACAATCAGCAAAATTAAAAGGCAACCAACAGAATTGGAGAAGATGTTTGCAAATGACATATTAGATAGAGGGTTAGTATCCAAAATCTATAAAGAGCATATCAAACTCAACACCCAAAGAACAAATAACCCAATGAATAAATGGGCCAAAGACAGGAACAGACACTTTTCCAAAGAAGACATCCAGATGGCTAACAGACACATGAAGAGATGCTCAGCATCACTCATCAGGGAAATAGAAATCAAAGCCACAATGAGATGCCACCTCATACCTGTCAGAATGGCTAAAATTAACAACTCCTGCAACAACAGATGTTGGCAAGGATGTGGAGAAAGAGGAACCCCTTTGCACTGCTGGTGGGAATGCAAACTGGTGCAGACACTCTGGAAAACAGTATGGGGGGGTCATCAAAAAATTAAAAATAGAACTACCCTATAATTCAGCAATTGCATTACTAGGTATTTACCCAAAGGATACAAAAATGCTGATTCTAAGGATCACATGCACCCCAGTGTTTATAACAGCACTATTGACAAAGTATGGAAAGAGCCCAGATGTCCATCGACTGATGAATGGATAAAGAAGATGTGGGGTATATGTGTGTGTATATATATATACCTATACATATATACATACATACAATGGAATATTACTCAGTGATCCAAAAGAATGAAATTTTGCCATTTACAACAACGTGGATGGAACTAGAGTGTATTATGCTAAGTGAAATAAGTCAGAGAAAGACAAATATATGATTTCACTCATGTGGAATTTAAAAAAAAACAAATCAGATGAATGTAGGGAAAGGGAAGCAAAAATAAGATAAAAACAAAGAGGAAGACAAACCATAAGAGACTCTTAAATACAGAGAAAAAACTGAGGGTTTGTTGGCGGGGCATTGTGCGGGGGAATGGGCTAAATGGGTGATGGGCATTAAAGAGGGCACTTGTTGAGATGAGCATTGGGTGTTATATGTAAGTAATGAATCGCTAAATTCTATTCCTGAATTTAAAAAAATATTTTTTAAAAATATGGATGTCTGGGAGTACCTGGGTGGCTCAGTTGGTTAAGCATCCAACTCTTGATTTTGGTTCAGGTCATGATCTTGCAGTTCATGAGTTTGAGCTCCATATTAGTCTCTGTGCTGACAGTGCACAGAGATTGAGAGCTTGAGATTCTCTCTTTCTCCCCCTCTGTCTGCCCCTCCCCTCTCTCAAAATAAATAAATAAATTTTATTTGAAAAAAAAAAAGAAAAAAGAAAAGAAAACAACTTAATTTGCTATGGCACCAAAAAATAAAATAAAATACTTAGGAATAAACTTAACGAAGGAAGTGAAAAACCTGTACTCTGAAAACTATAAAACTTTGATGAAAGAAATTGAAGATGACACAAATGGAAAAATATTTCATGCTTATGGATTGTAAGAATTAATATCGTTAAAATGTTTATACTATCAAAGCCATCCTTGTCAAAATCTCAATAGCATTTTTCACAGAACTAGAATAAATAATTCTAAAATATTTATGGAACCACAAAAGACCCCAAATAACCACAGCAATTCAGAGAAAGAAGAACAAAGCTGGAGATATAATTTCAGGTTTCAAGATATACTATAAAGCTGTAGTAATCAAAACAGTATAGTACTACAGGCACAAACATAGATGTAATAGATCAGTGAACAGAATAGAGATCCCAGAAATATATTGAAACTTATAGGGTCAGTTAATGTATGACAAAGGAGGCAATAACAGACAATGGGGAAAAGACAGTCTCTTCAACATATAGTGTTGGGAAAACTGGAGAGGTATATGCAAAAGAATGAAACTAAACCACTTGCTAACACCATACACATGTATACAACACACACACACACACACACACACACACACACACAACTCAAAATGAATTAAAGACCTAAGTGTGAGACCTGAAACCATAAAACCCCTAGAAGAGAACACAGGCAGTAATTTTTTGACATCAGCTGTAGCAACATTTTTCTAGATATGTCTTTTAAGGCAAGGGAAACAAAAGCAAAATAAACTATTGGGATTACATCAAAATAAAAAGCTTTTGCACATTGAAGGAAAGCATGAACAAAACAGGAAGGCAGCCTACTGAATGGGAGAAAATATTTACAAATGATATTTGATAAGGGGTGAATATTCAAAATATACAGCTCAACACCCCCCCCCCAAAAGTCAATCACATTGAAAAATAAGCAGAGGACCTGAATAGACATTTTTCCAAAGAAGCCATTGAAATGGCCCAGAGACACATGAAATGATGCTCAACATCACTAATCAACTGGGAAATGCAAATCAAAACCACAATGAGCGATCACATTACACCTGTCAGAATGGCTAAAATCAAAAAGACAAGAATAACAACTGTTGAGGAGGATGTAAAGAAAAAGGAACTCTCGTACACTGCTGGTGGGAATGTAAATTGGTACAGACACTGCGGAATACAGCATGGATCTTTCTCGAGAAATTATAAATTGAAATACCATGTGATCCAATATTTCCATTACTGGGAAAACTAATTCGGGAGAATATATGCACCCCTATGTTTATTGCAGTATTGTTTACTATTCTTTGTAGCAAAGATATGGAAGCAGCCTAAGTGTCTATTGAGAGATAAATGGATAAAGAAGGTGTTGTATATATAATACACAATGGAATATTATGCAGCCATAAAAAGTGCTGAGATATTCATCCTTTACAACAATATAGATGGACCTGGAGGGTATTATGCTAAGGAGAATAAGTCAGACTGAGAAAGACAAATACTTTATGATTTCACTCATATGTGAAATCTAAAAAACAAAGCAAATGAATAACAAAAAGCAGAATCAAACCTATAAAAACAGAATAAACTGATGGTTGCCAGAGGAAAGCGTGGTAGGGGGATAGGCAAAATGGGTGAAGAGGGATGGGCGATACAGGCTTCCAGTTATGGAATGGAGAAGGGATGGGAATAAAAGGCACAACATAGGAAATACAGTCAATGATATGGCAATAGTGTTGTATGGTGGCAAATGGTAGCTACACTTGTGGTGAGCATAGTATAACGTAAGGAGATTTTGAATCACTCTGTTGTGCAACAGAAACTATTGTAACATTGTATGCCAACTATACTTAAATTAAAAAATATATATTTTAAAGACCTTTGGCTTTTTACCATTTTTACTTAAGCCTCCATCATGCTTCTTTTCATGTCAGGTAGTTTTGGAAGGACTGGATGTTTTGGGGGTCTTACTAACAGGAAATTCATTTGGTTTCACAGTCACTTTTATGTATAGTCAAGCTGTTGCTAGACATCTTGGCATAGGAAAGGCTTCCAGAAATTTATTGGCCACTGTGCCGCCTCACCCAGCCATTGTCAAATAAAGATGAAAGGCCAAAGATTATATCCCAAAATGAATATGTCCTTTGGTTCCCAGCACTGGAAGTTTATGGATTGAAAGAAGAAAGTTTCAAAATATCTGGAGCCAAAAGCTCCAGTCAATGAAAATTTCCCTTTCAGTTCCTGGCTTCAGAATTTCTGCTTCTAAGTAAGCTTTTTACTTTCATGTAAGCCCATCCATGTGTTGAAGAGTATGTTAGTTAATTTAACATTTTTCTGTACTTTTTAGTAATCTAATTTCAAAGGATATGTAGTCCACAATGTTACTGAAATGGAATTTCTTTATGTTCTACATGACTAATTCATACTCTTCCTCTGGATCTTGGGTTGCCTGATTCTTCTATCTTAATTTTATCTTCCATTATACTCTCTGATAGTGCTTTGTGGTTTTCACCATAGAAATCAATATTATATATAGTTGTATACTTACTTTCTGTCACTCTCTTAGACATTAAATATGCCAAAGACAAGAAGCACAACTATTTTTATACGTCAACTATTCAGTAAAATTTTTTTAAGTTTATTTATTTATTTTGAGAGAGTGAGAGAGGACACATTAGTGGAGGTGGGGCAAAGAGAGGGAGAGACAGAATCCCAAGCAGGCTCCATGCTTTCAGCGCATGGAGCTGAAACATGAGGCTCAAAATCATGAACTGTGAGATCGTGACCTGAGCCAATGTGAAGAGTCAAACGCTTAACTGACTGAGCCATCCAGGAGCCCAACTCTTCAGTAAATATTAAATAAAAGAATAAAATGAAATTTAGAAGCTAAATTATACAGTTGCTTAAAACAAGTAGTTTAAGAACTGTCCTAAGGTGTTGCTAACAAGATATGCAGATTATTTTATTACAGTACCCTGATAAATCCAAAATATATTTTTCTTGATATCTTTTTTGGAAGAACTAAGAATATGTTAGGCAATTAACTTCAATATCTTTTTTTTTAAGGGAACTTCTAATATAGAACCCTAGTTTGGAAAGGAATAGGAGGTAAAAAGTGTTATAGACTCTGAGTTCTTATGTCTTCTCTTTCTCTTGAGAGCCCAGCTATCCTGTCACTCCATTCCTGTTCTTCTAGCTCACATGCCTCTACCAGTCTTTCATCTTAAGTCATTGTTCCTACCATGTGACGTAACTGAGAGCAGTGAGTTCTTCTAAGCAATTTTGCCTTAAGAATAGATGAATCCCCTTTAGTTTGGTTAAGATTGTTACATTTTTCAAAAAGAGTGTTGTGAAGAAAATAAAAGGTCATGGGATGTTAACACCCCAGGATGGGAAAAAGCGAAAGAAGAATAATTATTCAGCATGCAGATCCTTATTCTGCAATAATTCAGGTACAGCCATGGATGGTCTTGGTGAGAAAGCTGCCTAGGGAATCCTACTTAAAATTCCCCCGTATTGTTTATTCTCTGGATACTTCCCCTTGCCTCATTACGTCTCGATAGAAAAAGAGGGCAGACAGCTGAACTGTTGGGTAACTAGACTTATGTGGGCTTCAAGGGATGATGGATAGACTGATAACTGAGGAGGGAGAAACCTATAAGGCAGCAGTAGAAGACAAGACAAGAAAAGTGGGCAAATCATGGAAGTGAGAATGTGAGAAGTGTGTATACATAGGGGAGTATATATGTGTATGTGTTTTGGGAGTAATCAAATACAGTTGGATTTGTAAAGGGCTAAATTATAGATAACTTTCAGGGACAAGCATTTGTAGAGAGGTTATTTCCAACTTTGCATGTGTTTAATAGAATTATTTTGAAACTAAAGCTTTTCCTAGTCATTTCAGTGTAAGTTTGGAATCATTCCATTCATTTCACACTGAAGTATTGAGGGGTTGTCCCATTTTTGGAGTTTTTTAAGGATATTTTCAGCGATCATCAGTTTGCATTTGCGCTTATATGGGTTGGGGAATTTGTGCCCAATGCTGTTTCACAGTCACTATGTTGGGAGCCAGGATACGGTTTTAACACTCTTGACTTGAATGAAGCTTCAGCTCCTCTTTCTCAAATTTGGGTTAAAGTGCAAGTCAACAGACTTTGGGTGGTCTCACCTTCACCCCTCAGAGAAGCAAATCCACATGACCAAACTCCTTCACAATTTGGCAAGACAGTAGTCTTCTCTCATGAGACACCCAAGACAAGAATAGCAAGGACATTGGAGGTCAGTCCTGAGGTAGGTTGCCAGAGCTTATGTGGGGGAAATTTGTCCAAAACTTGCTTTCACTCTCTCCAGCCTTAACTCATGCTCCTAGTTGTTTCCCTTTTATAAAAATGAAAAATTATGAAATTTTCCATTGAGGTCTCGGAGGAAAATAGAAGAATAAAATAAGGATGCCAAAGAGTTTTAGAAATGTCAGCAAGGAAAAGAGCAAGCAGTACCACATCTTCATGTAGTGGTGGCCATGTTGGGACTTTTCCTCTCTGCCATTGTCATTGCTGGGCACTCTTGATAGGGGAAGATCTTTGCTGTTATTAAACTTTTGAAGGAAAAAGAGGATAGCACTCATCTAAAATACATGCTTTCTAAAACTCCATTTCTTGGACAGTTCTTCAGATCATTTCCATTCATGCTCAGAATTTCTATGACATAATACCTCAGTGTTTTCAAAGAAATTAACCTCTGTGCTTGAGCTTTATCTGTTTTCTATTATAGCCTGTATAGCCTTCAAGTTCCCACAAGTGCCATCCCGTGTGTGTGTGTGTGTGTGCGTGTGTGTGTGTGTGTGTGTGTGTGTGTGTCTGGGTGTTTGTGTCTCTATGTGAGTGTGTGTGTGTGAGAGAGAGAGAAATTCTCTTGCATTTGTCAGCTTTCAGTCTCATGTCAGGGAACAAACCTACTGGAAACATCCTGTATGATTTATTCTCCTTTTCTTTCCTGTAGAACATGTAGTATTTATCTAGTTGGGAAGATTTTAAATGTGTTAGAACACAAAACTGTAAATAATCAAAAAAGAATTATATGTCATGCTCACCTGCCAGGCCTAGTGCTTGGCTGGCTAGTGAACTTTTCCACCTTCCAGGTGCACACCCCGATGTGATACATACCTCATTCATTGGTTTTTCATAGATGTCCTCCTGCCAAGGGGCAGATTTTGCTTGAAAAGCATCTCGCTGGAGAGCCTCTAACACCTTTTTTGGAGTGACAAACCCATACTGAGCTTCCAGCAAAGCCAAGTCCATTTTTTCAGCCTTTAAAATGCCTATGACTTCATCTCGAGCCTGTAGGAACAAAAGGCATTTCAGAAAGCTTGCTTTATCTACCAGCAGTCTCTGAAAGTGATCTCTTGTGAGAATTGAGTGCTTTTTTCTTCTATTTCAAATATAAACAAATCATATTTGTTTATATTGCCTTTTACAAAAGGTAGCAAAACTATGTCCCTTCATCCTTCTTATAATCTAATTACACGTTAATAATATTTGAAAAGTGATCACTGTGCAACATGGGGGAGACTCAACATTTTTTACTGTTTGACAAGCAGATAACATGATACTCTTTCTATGGGCTGACATGTAACATTTTCAAGGGTAAGAAATAAGATTCTCCTATATGTATAGTAGCTGTTTTTAATTTTTTATGCAGGTTAATAATGCTAGGGCAAGTCTAGGAGCCAGTTCACATGGGGTATAAAAGTGCCTTTTGTTATTTAAAGCAATCCAGAAGTCGTCTGGTATTATTCATACATGCCTGTGCACTGAAGCTCATGAGCAGCACGGACAAAGGATGTGATCTTTCACGTGTTGCTTGCCAATTGCATGTCATAATGAGAGCCCTTTTACGTAGGATTAATTGCCCTTCCAGTTGGCAGAAGAGAATTATGTGTATGTGTACTTTCTTTCATGTACATACAGGTATGAACCACAGATCATCTATTTCTGTGGCAGCATACACACCAAATTCACAAGCAGCCTTCTCCTTGAATGTAGGGATAATTGTAAGCCAGCTGACCTGTAGTTCTCCTTCCAGAATGCTCAGAAGAAATAATAGATCATCTCTTGAGAGGTCCTCTCCTTGGTGACCGATACCACCGTGTGACTTAGGACAGGGAAGAATTGCCTCCGACTCACTGGTGGGGTCTTTGTCTTGCTGTCTCTGCTTCATATCCTCAGGCCCTTGGAAACCATGGCCTTTACTATGTCTTGGAAACTGCTTTGGGGCTGAGCCCTCTGTGTCACTGCTTCTGGAACGCATTCTTTAAAGCCTGAAAAGAAGGAAAACAATTTGTAACTCCTAATGGAAGTGGAGTTTTAATAAGGGCACCTATTACTGCTTTAACAGGTCTGCACTCTTGCTCTATTTACCTCAGCCAAAGACTTGATCTTTCTGAAGTCTACAGCAGAGAATGGCATTAGCAGATTCATAAATCACAGTTTTATTTACACTTCTGTTTTTAAAATCAACATTTTAAAAAGGTGTTCTGCTTTGATTAAGGCCACTTATGTCCATGGGTAAACAGACTATATTTGAACTTCATCCACCAAGTATTTCATCTCCGGGATCCAGGTCATGCCTCTAACCACAGCCCAAGTGTTTACTGGAGTTAAGATGTACTTAGCACAATTGTAAAATAGTAAATTTGCTAATTGTTCTAAGTTTCTGCAGATTCACATTATAGTATTTCCTTTGGAAGCTTTAAAAATTTTTGAAATTTCTTAATCTTTGGTGCTTTAAGATAGAAGCATCAGAATTACTGCTAGAAAATACTTTGGGTTACATTGTTTTGACAAGGAAGTCCAATATTAAAGGAATGAAGCCTTGGTCTCTGGCTGTATCCCTGACATTCTGCTAAAATCCCAGATCTATCCTTGGATACGTCAAGGATTTGTTGTTAGGACACTTATCTCCAAAACAAGAGACAATGCTGCCTATAGTAGTTGGCCACTATGGAAAATATAAAATAAATGCATATTTGAGGGACACATTAGCTCACATCTGATTATATTATTATCCAAATTATAATAGCAAGAAAAATTGTTCCAGCTTTGAGGTTTTTAATGAAAAGACAGTTTGCATTTTTTTCAGTTTTAGAAAAAATGCTACAGTGAATATTACATTTTTTTTCCTGTGTACATTTCTCCTTTAGGGTATAGGAGTGGGATTTTGGGGGTGCACAGTGTATGTTCTCTCTACATTTAGTCGAATTTATCAATTTTTAAATTAATTTTTTTTCCTTATAATTTGCATTAGACACCAAAACTTGATCAGTGACAGTAGAAAAGAGTGTGAAGACCGTGGACTCTGGGACCACACTGCCTGAGTTCAAATCCCTACTCCATTATTTGTTGGCTGTAAAACTTTGGGGAAGTTACTTAATACCTCTGTGCCTCACTTTTATCATCTGTAGAATGACAATGATAGAATGTTTGTAACCTAAAGTTGCTGTGAGGGTTACATGTCCGCACACATCAGATGTTTGCAACATGCCTGGTAGAAAATTGGCACTCTAAATAAACATTAGCTTTTATTATTAATATTATTATTAACTTTATTTTTATTTCCCCAAATTGTACAGTGAGTCTATATGCCTTTATAGTTAGGAAAAAATTTCAAGAAGAAAAGCAAGTATATTTGATTATCTCTGTCATCTAATGAGGTGTGAGGTATGAATACAGAAGGGGGAAGAAAAGATTACAAGAATAGCTTTGTGTCTTTGCTGGGTGCTCTGTTTAAGAAATAATTCTCGGGGGTGGGGGGCGCCTGGGTGGCTCAGTCAGTTAAACGTCTGACTTTGGCTCAGGTCATGATCTCACAGCTTGTGGGTTTGAGCCCTACGTCAGGCTCTGTGCTGACAGCTCAGAGCCTGGAGCCTGCTTCGGATTCTGTGTCTCCCTGTCTCTCTGCTCCTCTCCTGCTCACACTCTGTCTGTCTCTCAAAAAATAAATAAACATTAAAAAAAAAAAAAAAAAAGAAATCTCCAGATGCCTGGGTGACTTTGTCAGTTAAGCGTCCTACTTCAGCGCAGCTCAGCTCAGCTCAGCTCATGATATCAGTTTGTGAGTCCGAGCCCTGCATCAGGTTCTGCTAACAGCTGGAAGCCTGGAGCCTGCTTCCGATTCTGTGTCTCCCTCGCTCTCTGCCCCTCCCCCACTTGCACTCTGTCTCTCTTTCTCTTTCAAAAATAAACAAATATTAAAAAAAAATATATTAAAAATTTAGGGGAGCCTGGGTGGCTTAGTCAGTTGGGTGCCTGACTTCAGCTCAGGTCATTATCTCGAGGTCTGTGAGTTGGAGCCCCACGTCGGGCTCTGTGCTGACAGCTCAAAACCTGGAGCCTGCTTCGGATTCTGTGTCTCCCTCTCTCTCTGCCCCTTCCCCTCTTGCACTCTGTTTCTTTCTCTGTCTCAAAAATAAAATAAACATTAAAAATTAAAAGAAAAGAAAAATAATTCTCACCAGCCTCAATTTGCTGGCGCCACTTGAGAGACCTGAGTGTCAGAATAGTTTAGAAACCTTGAGGACTTCAGAGCCAGCCAGCTAGGCCTTGTTCATCCCTCATCCATCCTTCAACAAGCATTTACTGAAAGTGTGTCATGCGCTTTGTTGGTTATTTATGGTGTGGCTTTCTTGCTTCCCTTAATACAAATGATACACTTTTACTTAAAAGTTTATAGAAATAGTTCCTAAAACCGGGATCATGAGAAGTGCACTGAACAAGAAGTTAAATGAAAAGAATTATTTCATGAGGCACCCAGATGGCTCAGTTGGTTAAGCATCTGATTCTTGATGTTGGCTCGGGTCATGATCTCACCACTTGTGGGTTTGAACCCTGTGTTGGGCTCTAGCACTGGCAGCACAGAGCCTGCTTGACATTCTCTTTTTCTCCATCTCTCTCTGCCCTTTCCCCACTCACACTCTCCCTCTCTCTCTCAAAATAAATAAACATTTTTTTAAAAAGAAAAGAATTTATTCACAAATCACCTGTGGGACTTAGTTAAAACATTGACCCTCTGTAAGCCCAGTGTCCTTATTTGTGAAGTGAGGGAGATGGGGAGGTGATCTCTATGACCCCTTTCCCCTATAGTATATAACAATTCTTGCCAGTGTGCCTTTCTTCTAGCATAGGCTATCAGTAGTATATTTAGAAGAGACAGATTTGTGGATCTGCGTCTTACAGAAATCCACAGAAATCTAAATGCTACAGGGGATGATAATTTCCAAAAGAAAGAGATTACAGTTAGAAGACAGTCCTTAAGGAAATAATCCCAGTAAGAATTTTCAGCTGAGAATTTGTTTTTTAAGCCTCCCCATAACAATCAAGCTATAAAAGCTGAACTTGAAGGTGTTTATTGTCTTACGTGTTTATTATTTATATAATAAATATACATATTTATATGTTTATATATATATTATATATATAATATATGTATTATATATATTATATTGTTAATATATATGATATATAATATATATTATATTGTTAATATATATGATATATATATTATGTGTTATATATATTATATATATGTAATATATATAATATGTATACATATTATACATATATATACATATTATTATATGTTTTGTCAGCAGTAGGCCAAAGTCAGCTGATAACTAGTGAAACACTTTGCTTCGAAGTTGCAGTTTGAAACATTCACTTTCAAATTTTTACGAGTCACATAATGTGTTTTCTCTACAAGTTATCATTCTCACTTCCCTCTATCACACATTCACTCTATTAGACATTGGAAATTGAAAGATGGTGGTGGTGGTAATGATGATAGCTAATACTTATTGAACACTTACTACATGCCAGGTATTCTTCTAAGCATTTTACATAACTCATTCAGTTCTTGCAGCAACTCTATGGAGTAGGTAAGATTCTTCTCTCCATTTATGGTAAAGAAATGGAGGCACAGCTAACTTACTGAAGGTTGCACAGCTAGTACCTGGCAGAACTGCGATTTGAATCCAGGCAACCTGGCTGCAGAACCTGTACTCATAAAATTCATGCCATAATGCCATTATGCTGTACTGCCAAAGGCAAACAGTTACAGATACTTTGTGGAATGAATATAGACACCCTATCTGAAACATACTTATAGCCTTGCTAAGTAATTACAGTACAGATGAACAATCATCTGGGGTAGTAGTAACCACAGATTCTTCCCTAGATAGCCAAGAAAGAATTCATTTATTTGAGAAAAGCAAAGCATAGAGAAGTATATTTTTGTGTAGGGATGGAAGGTTGAGGTTCTGTGGGAGATATGACTGTGGAAAACCCCATTATATGTATGTGTTTATAAATAATGTATATACATTAGCATAGTATGTGCTATGTACCTTATGAAAACTGGTATATAATGTACCTTTTGAAAACATTCAAAAATAAAAATGAAAAGTATCAGTTAAAAATTATATATCTAATTATTTTCTCTTACCTCATTGAGTTGTCTTAAACATCCCAGGAGAACCCTTGCTCTGGCCTATAGGAATAATGGAAGGTTCTTAACATAGACTAGATCTATTTAAAACAAATAAATATTGTACTGGCTTCAACAGCACATGCACTAAAAAATTGATAAAATAGATAATTAAGTGCCACTTTATTTATAGATTTACTCACACATGAAGGACAGGACCATCCATGTCTTCTGTCCAATATTATTAATCTCCATTGGCATCTCCCATGGGGTATCTGACCTGGTGCTTCATACATAATGGGTATTCCACAAGGTGACTGGTTTGCTTCTTCCACTTTGTGGCCTACCCCAAAACTTAGCGGCTAAACAACAATAGTTCAAAATTCTGTGGGTCATTCTGTGGCTTAAGTCATCTTGCAGCTCAACTGGGCTTGGATGGTCTAAGATGACCTTATTCACATATCTGTCTGTCAGCCAGTTGGGCTAGTAGACCTCAGCTGGATCATCTTATCTCTACTCCTGCTCCACTGGGCTCTCAAGCTCTGGTAGGCTAGACCAGATTTCTCCACATGGTGGTCTCAGGGCAGCATTCCAAAAGTATGAGAGCTGAAACTTTAAGGTCTCGTTTTTATTGGTGAGACAGCATCACAAAGGCCAGCCCCAATTTAAGAAGTGGAGTAGTAGATTTCACCTCTTGATGGTTGCAGCTGTAAGGTTACATTGCAGAGGAATGGGAAAAGTAAACTACAGCCATGTTTTAAAAACTGTAGGTCTACAACACTTACAGATCCAGATTTTTGAGAAAATTGAATAAATGTCTAGTTTTAAAGAAGTAAAATCTATTTAGTTCTTTTAGTTTCTCAGAAGCTAAGGTTTTGTGGAGGTTTTGGGTTTGTTTGTTTGTTTGTTTGTTTGTTTGTTTTTTAATTATTTTTATGATGCGTTCCTGTGCTTTCTCTTACCCACATATTCATATGTGGAACAATAGCCTATTGATAAGCATCAACTTGTATTCTGCTGCTAATCAGTAAGGATTTCTCCAGATTTTATCCAAGGTATGCCTTCCAGAATTCCACTATAGAAGTTTCTATAATCGCATTTTATGCTTAGCATAAGCTTAAGCAATGCTTAGCAGAGTAGTTTGCTAACCATTGCTCATGAGTACCCTTTGAGTTTAAGGCAAGCCAAGCTGCTGCAGAAAACTTGATTAAAAGTTTGTACACATCCCAGCTTCCCTTGCCTCACTTTTAAGGTGAGTTAAGTGAAATCTGCCAGGAGACCACAAATCCTTTGGCAGTGATGACATTTATAAGTGATAAACATGAAATGACCTGAAATATATTGACACTTTGTTTATTCTTTTTAAAGTGATTAGGGTTTTTCAAAAACTGCTAATCCTCTTTGGGGGCCGGAGCTGGTAGCATCAGTGTTCTTGATGGCACACACATTGCATTTGTGAACAGACCCATCATGAGCAGACTTCTGGTCTACTGAGGTGTTATATGTCTCCGCATGTTTACAGTGGTGGAGTTTCCTTGCCCTTCTGCCAACAACCACAAAATGATCAGTAATGAGAAGTAATTAAGTATCAAGAGGAAGAAAACAAAGACATGAATTTCATGATACTTCATGCTTTGTATTATCAGTGACTTCATTGTTTCTCTTGGCAAAATTTTAATGCATCTGTGCTTGGCCCAGGGGTGTGTACTGAGGAAAAGAAAAATTTTGTAATAGCAACAGTGGTTTGGGATTTTCAGGTTAAAAAAAAAAAAAAAAAACCGAATGGAAAGTTGCTTTTGTTTATACCAAATAATGATGCCTTACTCTTTTCATAAAGTGCTGGCAGTGACCTAATGCCTGATGGTTTTGCAAGGAGAAATCCTGCTTAGTTGCCAGTTTAACACAGCCCAATGCATTGTTATCTGTGATTATCATAGCTGTAGAATGGCAGCCCTCAGGAGTGTAAGAGAGTGATAGACTGGGATTCAGGAAACCTGGCTTCCGATCTCAGCTCTATTTTAAATAACCAGATTCTGGGTTGTCACTTATAAAGTGAAGACATTGGGATAGGTTGGCCCTAAGAGGTCATTCAGGATGCAACAAGGACCAGGGATTCTTTTCCTTGACTTCTATCCTGTTCCTCACCCCCTAACAGATCCCCTGACAGCAGGATTTGGGCCTGAGACTAGATGATCTCTGAGGTCCTGGGGCTTCCCACTTTAGAATTATGTGATTCTCTGTTGTCTTGTATCTATGGATACAAATACAGTTCATTTGGCCCTGAGAAGCAGATTCTGTTTTGTTTTCCTGTGTGGTGACCTCGGTCAGTTTTTCTTGGGTTTAAGCTGGTTGAAATCATGGTGGGTCTTGGTAAAGATGTGTCCTTGCAGGAGAAGGACAAGTAAAGAATTTGCAGCTATTTACTTAATTTAAAGAAATGGATAAATATAAATAGTGACCTATTCAATCTACCACCTCCCTTCAACACACACAAACTTCTAGTCAACTCCTTACTATACTATATAAGTTACATTTTCTTAATCATTCTTTATTAATTTTATATATCAAAAGTTGCATACAATACATACTTGGGTGCTGTTTGGATAGTTTAGTCTCCATGTACCTGTTTATTTTCTTGTCTGAATGTTGGAGAAGAGGATATTTAACTTGTATACAGGAACCTGGAAAAGCCTCAATAAAAGAAATTGTTTTTGGTCTTGATCACTTACTATATTGAATTAGCTGAGCAAAACTCCGATTTAGGGAAGAAAATATTAGTAATAGTTGTAGCTTACATTTATTCCATACTTAACAAATATAGGCCTGTTCTAAATGCTTTCCTTTGATCAACTCATTTAATGTTCACAAAACTGTTATTCATCCCCATTTTGCAGAGAAGGAAACTGAGGCTTGTAGCTGTTTAGTAACTTGCTGAAGGTCATACTACTAGCAAGTAGTACATCCCAACTTGGGCAGCCTGGATCCAAAGTGTCCAGCACATTACTATGCTATATCTACTTAGGATCTTATAAGAAAGCATACATAGTAAAGGAAAAATCCTAGTTCAACATTAAGTTATTCACAAACATTTATGAACTCCTGCTATCCAGGTATTGTGCTAGGTGATTTGTTCTAGCTTATTTTTAGGCTTGGGTGTGGCATAGGCATAGCATAATAAAAGGATTATGAGATTGTGCAGTTAGATCTGGGCTTAAATCACAGCTCCAGTATGTTAGCTCTGTGGCTGTGGACCACACATAGTTACTAAATCTCCCTGAGCCTTCAAATGTAAAATGAAAGTAATGGTACCTGGTAATAGATTTATTGTTCATGCTTTGTGAGCAAAGGCCCCCTGTTTATGTCTGTATCCCCAGTGCCCAACAGATTTGGGCATCAGCAAGGATTCACTGATTGATCAAATCATGAAATCCTCAGCAGAGCTGGTTGGCTCTGAGTAGGAACTACTTCATTGTAAAGATGATTCATCTGGCTAGAAATTTAGAAGAATGGTATCAGGTGTACCTCATTTTATTGCATTTCATTTATTATGCTTTGCAGATACTGCGCTCTTTACAAATTCAAGGTTGTGGCAGATCTGTCAAGAAAGTCTGTCAGCACCATTTTTCCAACAGCGCTCCTCACTTTATGTCTCTTGGTCACATTTTGGTAATTCTTGCAATATTTCAGGACTTTTCATTAGTATTATATTGTTATGGTGACCTGTAGTCAGTGCTATTACTCCTGTAATTATTTTGGGTAGCACTAACTGGACCCATTTAAGACAACAAACTTAATCAGTAAATGTTTTGTGTGCCCTAACTGCTCCGCTGACCAACCATTTGTCTGTATCTCTCCCTGTCCTCAGGCCTCCCTATTCCCAGAGGCACAATATTAAAACTAATCCAGTCAGTAACCCTACAGTGGCCTCTGAGTGTTCAAGTGAGAGGAAGAGTTGCACATATCTCAGTAAAAATGATTAAGCTTAGTGAGGAAGGCATGTCAAAAGCTGAAAGGCTGAAAGCTAGACCCCTATACCAAACAGCCAAGTTGTGAAAGCAAAAGAAAAGTTCGTGAAGGAAATTTAATGTGTCATATTGAACACAAGAATGGTAAGAAAGCAAAACAGCCTTATTGCTGATATGGAGAAAGTTTTAGTGGTCTAGATAGATGGTCACATCAGCCACACCCTTCCCTTATGCCAAAGCATTATCCAGAGAAAGGCCCTAACTTGCTTCATTTGTATAAAGACTGAGAGAGCTGAGGAAGCTGCAGAACAAAAATTGGAAGCTAGCAGAGGTTGGTTCATAAGATTTAAGGAAAGAAGGCATCTCTGTATGGTAAAAGTGCAAGGTGCAACAGCAAGTGCTGATGTAGAAGCTGCAGCAAGTTCTCCAGAGGATCTAGCCAAGATCGCTAATGAAGGTGAATACACTAAACAACAGATTTGCAGTGGAGATGAAACAGCCTTCTATTGGCAGAAGATGCCATCTAGGGCTTTCATAGGTGGGGAGGAGAAGTCGGTGCCTGATTCTAAAGCTTCAGAGGGCAACCTGACTCTCCTGTTAGGGCTAATGCAGCTGGTGACTTTAAGTTGAAGTCAGTGCTCATTTACCATTCCAGAAATTCCTGGGACCCTTAAGAATTATGCTACAAATGCAACAAGAAAGCCTGGATGATAGCACATCTGTTGACAACATGGTTTACTGAATACTTTAAGCCCACTGTTGAGACCTACTGCTTATAAAAAAAGATTCCTTTCAAAATATAACTTCTCATTGACAATGTACCTGGTCATCCAAGAGCTCTGATGGAGATATGTAATGAGATGATCATTGCTTTCATGCTTGCTAACACGGCATCCATTCTGCAGCCCATGGATCAAAGAGTAATTTTGACTTTCAAATCTTATTAAGATACAGATTTTATAAGGCTTTAGCTGCCATATTTAGTGATTCCACTGATGAATATGGGCAAAGTACATTGAAACCTTCTGAAAAGGTTTCTAGACACCATTAAGAACATTCATCATTGGGGCACCTGAGTGGCTCAGTCAGTTAAGCGTCGACTTTTGCTCAGCTCATGATCTCATGGTTCATGGTTTCGAGCCCCGCGTCGGGCTCTGTGCTGACAGCTCAGAGCCTGGAGCCTGCTTCAGATTTTGTGTCTCCCTCTGTCTCTGCCTCTCTTTCTCTCCCTCTCTCTCTCTCTCTCTCACTTTTCAGAAATAAATAAACATTAAAAAAATTTAAAAAAAGAACATTCATGATTGATGAGAAGAGGTCGTCAACATTAACAAGAGTTTGGAAGAAGTTGATTACAACCCTCATGGATGACTTTGAGAGGTTTGAGACTTTAGTAGTGAAAGTAACTGCAGATGTGGTAGAAATAAGCAAGAGAAGTAGAATTAGAAGTGGAGCCTGAAGATGTGACTGAATTGCTGCAACCTCATGAAAAAACTTTAACTGCAGACAAGTTGCTTCTTATAGATAATCAAAGAAAGTGGTTTCTAGAGATAAAACCTACCCCTGGTGAAGATGGTGTGAAGATTGTTGAAATGACAACAAAGGATTTAGAATATTTCATAAACTTAGTTGATAAAGCAGTGGCTGGGTTTGAGAGGCTTGACTCCAATTTTGAAAGAAATTTTACTGTAAATGCTGTCAAACAGCATCACTTGCTACAGAGAATTCCTTTGTGAAAGGAAGAGTCCATCAATGTGATAACATTGTTGTCTTATTTTAAGAAATTGCCACAACCATCCTAGACTTCGGCAACCACCACACTGATCAGTCATCAGTCATCAACATCAAGGCAAGACCTCCTACCAGCAAAAAGATGACAATTTGTTTAAAGCTGACAGATATGGTTAGCCTTTTTTTTACCAATAAAGTATTTTTTAATTAAGGTATGTATGTTACTTTTTTAGACATAATGCTATTGCACAGTTAATAGACTATATACAATATAGGGGCACTTGGGTGGCTCAGTCACTTAAGTGTCCAACTCTTGATTTCAGCTTGGGTCATGATCTCATGGTTCATGGGATTGAGCCCTGAATCAGGCTCTGCGCCGACAACCCTGAAGCCTGCTTGGGATTCTCTCTCTCTCTACCCCTCCCCCCCTTGTGAACATGCACACACACTCTCTCTCGGGAAAAAAAAAAAAAAATAGACCACAGTATAGTATAATCCTAACTTTATATATACTGGGAAACCAAAAAATTTATTTTACTCACTTTATTGCAACATTCACTTCATTGGGATAGTCTGGAACTGAACCTGCAATATATCTGAAGTATGCCTGTACTGAGAAACTACTAATAGAAGTAGCTGGTATGTATAAACCTCTTACCATAGGCAAAGTGCTGTTTTAAGTGTTTTATATTATCTTATTTAATCTTAAAGAGTTTTAGCCCGAAGTAAAGACTGTTAAGAAAAGTCTTGGTAAAGATAAATTAAGGGTGGAGACTCTCATAGGAAATGTCAAAGACAAATGGCTATCAGTATCAGGGTAGTGCTGGTGCCTCTACAAAGTTCAGAGAGTGTGTGTGTATGTGCACACGCTGTGGGGAGAAGTGACTCTAGATCCCCAGGATTTATCAGAAACCTCCAGTTAGTATCACTGATCTTGAAAATATTTGATCATGTATACCCTGACCTTACCCCCACATACACACGTAAAATGAACTGAACATCCTCTACCCACCTCCTTTTTATTTGACAGCACATTTAACAATCATTAAAGCTGTTTTTATGTATGTGGCATTTTATACAGTGGTGTCATTTAAACTTGGTTTGGTAGGAAAATGGAGAGGTGAATTATTCTGATGGCGAGATGGCTGCACAATGCATAGGGAGTCTGTGCTGACTGTAGGATGCTCATCTCTAAGGGACAAAGCTGGCGGTGAGCCAGGGCCTAAAATTTGAATGTGTTTAACATCCCATACTTTGCTGAATTTAGGGAGCAGGCTGTCTGCTACCTTTACATTTCCACTTGGGTTTACCCATCTTTCTACATGGAACTATTAAGCTATAACTTAGTTCCCTCCAAGGGGAATGGAAAGAGATGTAGTAAGATTATGGGGTTCTCAGCAGAGCTGGTTGAGCCCTTAATATTAACTGTCTCATGGTAAATGTGATTCATCTATGAAAATACTGGCTATAAATAGATGTTAATAGTGCCCAGCAAAACAGCCAGGTTGTACTAGCATGGCCACATTAGGGAAAAAAATCTTGTTGAGGATTTTATTTGGTTTCTCTTAAAATAAAAAAATAAAAAATGTCTTTCCTTTTATTGCCCTAACCACCCACACTTGAAGACACTAAACTCAGCCAACTGCAGTAAAGCTATCTGATGACTAAAAAAAGACACACTGAAAACCAGATAACCTAATTTAGCATTGGCCACCTTTATTTTTTTTCTTCTATTTTCAGCAAAAATCATTGAAACATTTCCTTAATGGTATTTTTCCTTGTAGGGAGAGCATGGACAAGGCTTCAGAGAGGCGAATGAAAGTTGGAGGGGGTGGGAGGGAGGGTGTGCTTCAGGTTATATTCCTAACAATTCTGTGTCCTCAGAGAAAGTCAAAGGGACAGAAAGAGAAGAATCAAATGTAAGGTTTAGAAGGCAGTGTAGTAGTTATTTCATCCATCCCCCACAGGACCAGCAATCAGTGTTTTCTGTTACTCACTGTTCCGCTGTTAGAAAAAGTACTTCCTTGTGAGCTGAATTCAGCTCCCAGGAACTTCGTTCATTTATCCTGCTTCTTCTTCCAGAGCTAAATCAAATAAGGCTACTCTTTGAGCCACACTGTAGTCCTTCAGTGGGAAGGGCTCTATTCTTTATTCCAAATGAAACATTCTCAGCTTCCTCAGTGACTCCTCACACACATTTTGATTATACCTGTTTAGACCTGACTACTCTTCATTAGGCTAGGTTGCTTCTTTTTTTTTTTTTTTTTTTTTATTTATTTATTTATTTATTTTTTTAACATTTATTTATTTTTGAGACACAGAGAGACAGAGCATGAACAGGGGAGGGTAAGAGAGAGGGAGACACAGAATCTGAAACAGGCTCCAGGCTCTGAGCTGTCAGCACAGAGCCCGACGCGGGGCTCAAACTCACAGCCCTCACGGACCGCGAGATCATGACCTAAGCTGAAGTCGGCCGCTTAACCGACTGAGCCACCCAGGCACCCCTAGGCTAGGTTGCTTCTTAAAGAAATGCATGGAGTTGGGCATAATTTCCCAGATATTAAACACAACTAAAACAGTGAATTGGTGAAAGTATGTATTTAGGGAGGGTCTCAGTACTTCTTCTGATATTGGATTTCAGGTGGAATTTTAGGTATAGATCCAGAAATTTGATAGTAGACATTTAAGGAAGACTTATTCCCAGTTCAGCTTATCAGGTCGGTGCTTATAATGATACTTTCATATGTACGTCGCTTGATGCATCAGCAGATAGGTAATTGTTTGCCCTGTTTTTCAGGATGAGAAGTGTGAGATTCAGAAAGCTTGGATAACTTTGGCTAATAAACCTTGGACCAAAAATGATGAAAACGTAGGTGTTCTGACATTCTTTCTCTCTAGGCTCATGCTAGATTAATCCAAGCTCACATGTTTTTTTGTTTTGTTTTGTTTTGTTTTGTTTTTTAAGCTTGTATGTGTTCTTTGGTTGCCTGTCCACTAAGTGCTGTAGTCAGAGAAGCTGCCACACTGTAGATACAGAACAAACAGCCTGCCAATGAGGCCTAATAGAGCTGACTTACATCATGGCTTTTCTTAGCTATGTGTTCTGAAGAAAGGACAAAAAGAAATATAAAAATCTCCCAGAGTATAAATAGTTGATTTATCCAAATTTTCCATTACAAATCAGTGGCTCTTTAAAGATTCTTTTCTCATTTAAGGTTGACACAGGGCTGGGAATATTTTCCAGATCTTTGTGGAATAGAACAGAAAATTATTTTCATATAGTCCAAATTAGCTTTAAATGCATTTCTAAATGCCACTCTCACAGCACTAGGTCAGAGCTCTTCAAAATCATATGATTCTTTTAACAGTTTTCAAACTACATCACTTTTCATAGTTTTTCCAACTCTGCTCTCTGTTTTTTCTTAGAAGTATGATGATATTGAGCCAGTCATTTAACCTTTCTATTCTCTTTGAATTTTTGTCCCTTTGGCTCTTGGAACCAGTTTTGTCAGATCCCTTTATTCTGCAACTGAGGCCCAGGGAGGTTAACTGATGTGCCCATGGTCATGCCTACAGCCAGCACCAGAATCTAGATCTTGCCTACAGCCCTGTTGATGTTTCCTCAGCAACAGTGCATTTTCAGAGACCAACTCCTGTTTCTGGAAAGATACGAAACCTAAAAGATACAAATGCACCTTTGAGAGTACCCAAAGTCTCCCACAAATGTAATTTTTCTGGGCTTCTTCCTTACCCACTAGGTGATTGTAGGCCTGAGAATGCCTTTAGGCCTCCTCTTGGCCAGACCAACCCAGCACAATGAAGAGCTCAGAGGTGAGAAAGAGGTTCAGAGATCAAGGGTTCCCATCTGCAGATTTTAACATGACTTCTTTTCTTTCTGTTATCTAAGGACCTGTGACATAGCAACATTGTTACAGAGAAAATGTTGCAACTGGTAAAGTCCCTGGGCTGTACTGGACTTTGCAACCATTTTACTTCCCCTTTCCCAGCATTTCCCTGTGCTCAGTTTATCTTCCTATAACTGGGGCAAAGTTTAACTCCTTGCCTCCCAGGCATACATTTACAATTTCTCTTATTAGAGGAAAAGAAGGAAAATGACTTTTGTAAAACTCGAATTCTCTGCCAGATGATATGATTCACACTTTTTCTTATCTCTTTTTTAAAATTCAGACACATGGAGTTAGTATTATTCTCTTTATTTTACAGATTAAAAAAAAAAAAAGTGAGGTGTTGAGAAGCTCACAAGTCAGTGTGGTAAAAATGTAGGTTCAAGATTAAATACAAAATACCAATAAATAAATCATGTCCAATGTAGAAAGTGTTTGGGGAACATTTGAAAGGAAATGACTAACCTGCCACAGGAGCTAAGTAAAAGCACCTGAGAGAGAAGTTGGGCCTTGGAGGATCAGAGTGTCCAAGTCATATGTACAGTTTGAAGATAGATGAAAAACACAGCATGTGGCAAATACCAAATCATCATTATGGCTGAAGCCACAGAGGTGTTCGGTGGTTAAATTAAGATAGAAAGGTGAGCCATAGGCATGGATAAGGCTGCTCATCACAGGGCTGTTCATAATAATGAAGGTGAAACACCTAAGTATGTAACAAATAATGGGGAATAATTAAATAAATACATGGAATATGTAGTACTGGCCAGTTAGGCCAACAGCAAAAGTCAAGTTTTCAAAGAATATTTTTTTTAATATTTATTTATTTTTGAAAGAGAGAGAGAAAGAGACAGAGCACAAGTGGGGGAGGGGCAGAGAGAGAGACACACACACAGAATCCGAAGCAGGCTCAAAAGCCTATGTCAGCACAAAGCCCAACGTGGGGCTGAGACTCACGGATAGTGAGATCACGACCTGAGCCGAAATCAGACACCCAACTGGCTGAGCCACCCAGGTACCCTAAAGAATATTTAATAATATGAGAAAGTATTTTCAATATGTGATGATAAGTAAATTGGTTTTGTTTGTTTGGTTTTGGTTTTTTTGGTAAGAAGACACTAACATCCAGTCACACATGCTTTCACATTTTGGGGCCTTTTTTCAGAAGAGAGACAAGGATAAGTAAGTTGAAGCCTTGAAAGTCATTAACAAGGCAATAGAAGGTTATCTTATTAGTAGCTGATGTGATTGTCCCTGGGGTATGAGAAAAAAAGACCAAGGAAATTTGAATGTGGACATTGTATCAGATGATGTTATAGAGTTACTGTTAATTTTATTACATGTGTTGATGGCATTGTGTTTAAATGAGAGAATGTCTGTTTTATTTTTCCAGATAACATAATGAGGTATCCAAGTGTGAAATGTCATGATGCCCTGGGCTTTATTTTTAAATACTCCAGAAAAAATAAAAGTATGGGGTAAAATGAAGTAAATATATGGCAAAGTGTTGAGGATTATTGAAGATGAAGGATGGGTACATGGACTTTCTTACATTCTTCTACTTTTGGTGTATTTGGAAATGTTCGTAAGAAAAGATTTTAAAAGAAAGCACCAGGGACACACAGTATTAGATGGATAAACATTTTAAATAGTTCTTTATAAAAAGGAAAAAAAGAGTGTAAGGTGGAGAAAGAAAGAAGGCACTACGGTTTGAGCGTTAAGCAGAGACAGAGAAGCCAAAAAGTGAGCTGTATCCTAGGAACCAAGAGTGAAAATCATTTCAAGGAGCAGAAAGTTGCTGTGACCTTATTTTTAACAGTATTGCCACTGGTCACAACAGTTTTAGAACTCCACTTTTGAGTTTTCTATTTTGGAATATCCCTCAGCCATGGCAGATTCTGGTCCATTGAAAGTGAATTCTGACCATGGGGAAAAGTTATTGAAACCAAATCTAGTGAATCAAGTTAGAGTTGGGTCAGCTAATATTGTTTTTGGTCAAAGACCCAATTGTGACCCTAAAATAATGGGATTAGCTTTTTTGTATGTGGCCTTTGAAAGGGTTTTGAAGACATTTCCAGTGTATGTCAACCATGACACTCTTTTAGAATAAATTTTATAAAGGAAAACCTTTGACAAATGACATGTTTGAATTTACAACTTAGAGCTTTTGTTGTATTCTTTTTTTTTTTTTTTTTTAATACTCATTTATTTATTTATTTTGAGTGAGAGAGAATCCCAAGCAGGCTCCATGCTCAGCACGGAGCCTGACTCAGGACTCAACCTCACGACCATGAAATCATGACCTGAGCTGAAATCAAGAGTCAGATGCTTAACCTACTGACCCACCCAAGTGCCTCTGTTTGTTTTTAGTATTCCATCTACTTTAGTTACATATCAAATCTTTGGTGTGCTATAACTTCTGTTTGTTTTGTAGAATCCCAATATAAGCAAAGAAGTAGGAAACAACATGGTGTATGGCAGGAGAAAGAGTGCAGTCTCTGGGGCCAGCCATACTGAGTTACAACTCTTCCTGTATCACCATATGCTGCTCAGTTTGGGGCAAGTTACTTCATTTCTTTAGGACTCAGTGTCTTGCAGTGTTGTTGGGAAGATTCAGCATCATGTGTGTGAAGTACTGTGTCCAGTGCCTGGCACATGACAGGAATGCATAACTCATCCTGGTGGAGATATAATGATACAGTTTTGTCTCTTAGTTCATCAGACATGCCTTCCCTCTTGTGATGAGTGAGATAAGAAATAACTATTGGATTTTAGCATCATGAGGAGAGTATATTACTCAGTGCTCTACCTCGCTGAACAAGGGTATTCTTTTAATCGGTGTTAAACTGGTATTTTCAGAGAGTGAGTTATTTTGTGCCTTGCCAAGATGGAGAGTGGCAAGCTGGAGAAATTGGATTTGGCCAGGAACCGGTGCCTATTATTCAGGAGAGAGAGAGATAGGGAATTATGATCCTGGCGGTTTGGAGGGACTTAACATAAAGTGACTGGCTTCTTGGTCCCAACTAGCCATAACTGTCCCACACAAGATGATGAAGAGCACTGATTCAAAAAGGTATGCTTACCCAGGTTCTCGTTAGCATACCTCTTCTAACACAGCAGCACAAGCTTTACTATCTTTCTGGCCAGGCACTGTGCTAAAGCACTTTACACTCATTATTCTCTTTTTTTGCATGCACTATCAGGCAGATACTATTAATCTGTGCTTCATGGGAAAACCAGAATTGAAAGAGGTTAAGTCAGTCTGCTTCGATCCACAGAACTGGTAAGTGGCACAGCAGGAATTCCAGTTGGCTTCAGAGCCCCCCCTAGTCTTTGTAAGCCTATGGTCTATTGCCTGAATTCATTCTCATTTGGAATAATGATCTGTTTAAAGATGGGAGACACATCTTCTCAGCATTCATGTACAGTTTTGACTGTGTCAGCAAAATCGAAAAGCCTAGTGCTCTTTCATCAAAGACCTGCATCATGACATGATGATAGGACAGAAGAACATAGAAATCACCAGGGAGAAAGAAAACTGTCTGGGCTAGGTCTCAGATGAGGGCACAGTGTGAATTAAGGTCCTGCTCCTTCACTGCTCTCCATTATTCCACTTACTCTAGGTGGTAGGAAAGAAGTTGTTATAAGGCAGGAGGCCTGCTTAAGTCAAAAAGCACCAAGGAGCATCAGAATGCATCAAGGGTAGTGTGTCTTTGGCTGCACCCTGTAAGTTTGGGTCACACTGCCTTCAGGATTCTTCAAACTGACATCAGGGTTCTTCTCATGTTCTCTGCTTTCGAGGGTCAACCAAGCCCTCTCTGAAGCCCCTAGTCCCATTCATCTGTATGGAGGAGTACTTTTTGGTGTTCTTTAATTATTGGAGAACCCCTTTTCCAGCTCAGTTGAATAGATCCGGACTTCAGATGCTCCAGAGTCCATGGGTCTTAGATATATTGAGCTTGGGGATTTTACCCACCATGTATGGTTCCATATAGCCCTTTGTTAGAAAGAAAGTGCCCAAGATAGCCAAGAGTACATGTTGACCAAGAAGGTTGGCTGCTGCTAAGAACTATAAGTAAGTAAATGAATGTCAGAAGCTTACAACTAAGGGAGAGAAACAAAGCTTCATTACCCTCCCTTGAACATGTTGCTTTGGATGTTTTGGTAATGTTTGTGAAGCATTTACACACAGACTAAACTAAGTTCTTTGTGTTCTTTACAAGGAGGAGAGCTTGCCAACTCAATTTCAGTATGCAAAGCTCAGACAATTATTCTTTTGGCATTTAGGGGCTGCCCCTGTTTTCGTTGGGGTTGGGGGTGGGCAGCCTGCTGACACAGGAAGGCTTTATAAGGAAGGAGAAGGCAACTTTATCCCATACTTTTTAGAAAAGAACCCATCATCCCCCATCAGGGTTCTCATGTCCCTACCTACTATGCTAAACCTCTGTAACAGAGCCAACAGAAGAAACCCCTAGGCTCAGAAGTGCCATATTCACTTCAGTGCCCACAGCTTGTGACTCATTCACAACTATTTTCATTTCTTCTGCTTAGCACTTCACCATGAAATTGCGTATTTCTTTTGTGAGTGTGTGTGTGCAGATAGTTGATGGTTTTATTTCAAGTGATAACCTTGGATAGATAAAGTTCTTGAAATTGTGGCCTTGATCCATGATAAAATATATGGTTTGCAGTAATGGTTCTCAACCTGTCAACCTGGAACCCCTGGGAGCTTTCAAAATTGTCAAAGAGGTCTTCCAGTCTGTATTCCAAAAGCATTGTAAGCAACTGAGGTTGTTGGTTTTTTTTTTGGGGGGGGGGGTTGTTTTGTTTGTTTTTTTTTTTTTTTTTTTGAGAGAGAGAGAGAGAGAGCACAAACAGGGGAGGGGTAGAGAGAGAGGAAGAGAGAGGATCCCAAGCAGGTTCCATGCTGTCAGCACGGAGCCCAGTGTGGGGCTCAAACTCATGAACCATGGGATCATGACATGAGCCAAAATGAAGAGTCGGACATTTAACTAACCGAGCCACCCAGGTGCCCCTAAACAACTGAATATTAATGTGTTCCCAGAATAGCTATGGATAATGTTGTGCGATAGCCAATAAATATTTTATGAATATATTTAGCCATTTAAATATTTTATGAATTTGTTGTAGGCTTTCATAGTTAGAGCTTTTTTTCAGTCTGAATAGGAAAGGCTACAAGTACTACCAATGGGAAATTAGGAAGATTTTTGTTATGGAAAAGGAATTCTCATCCTGGTAAGGATGGATAAAGATTGTTTTGTTATAGCAGCTAAATGGGAGGCTAACCTGTTTTCTTGTTATTGAACTTTTAAGTGCTATGATTTTCCTGATCCAAATGGTTTTGGGTCTGGATCAGAACTCCCTGTTAGCTGCAGCTGAGGAGTAGCTGAAGGCATTTGGCCTTATAGACTGTTGATCTTAAAAATTAAGGGTGGTTTTTTTGTTTGTTTGTTTGTTTGTTGTTGTTGTTTTTAATTAGTGCCATAAGAGCCTTCATGTAGCCAGCCTATTCTCTTTGGTACAGGTTACCATACAACATGATTACTTTCAGGTGAGAAACTATTGCAGTTTGACTTAGTTGGGGCCTCATGATGAGGCCTGCACCCAGAGTATTCTCTTTTTTAACCTTCAGTAGAGACTGCTGCTCTAGCACATTGGCTATAGTTTTTTGTTTTAAATTGGGATTTTCTGTTTTTTTTAATGTTTATTTAATTTTGAGGGAGAGAGAGAGAGAGACAGAGTACAAGCAGGGGAAGGGTAGAGAGAGGGAGACACAGAATCCAAAGCAGGCTCCAGGCTCTGAGTTGTCAGCACAGAGCCCCATGTGGGGCTTGAACTCACAGACCGCAAGATCATGACCTGAGCCGAAGTCAGCCGTTTAACCAACTGAACCACGCTGGTGCCCCATTGGCTATAGTTTTTCAATAGAAGTAATGTAAAGCACTGAATTGCCAAGTGTGGGCACTTTTTCTGTCAGGGGAATACAGGTGATTCATTGCACAGGTGCTCACACTTGCCTGCCTTCTGCTATGAGTGCATTATCACTGTTGTTTTAAAAAAATTTTTTTCTTGGGGCGCCTGGGTGGCGCAGTCGGTTAAGCGTCCGACTTCAGCCAGGTCACGATCTCGCGGTCGGTGAGTTCGAGCCCCGCGTCAGGCTCTGGGCTGATGGCTCGGAGCCTGGAGCCTGTTTCCGATTCTGTGTCTCCCTCTCTCTCTGCCCCTCCCCCGTTCATGCTCTGTCTCTCTCTGTCCCAAAAATAAATAAAAAAACGTTGAAAAAAAAAATTAAAAAAAAAAAAAAAATTTTTTTCTTATATAAAAAGTAATATGTGTGAAGCACTGAAAATGGCCAAGTAATCATAAAGAATAAAATTTTTAAAATGTATCCTTGGGGCACCTGGATAGCTCAGTTGGTTGAGCATCCAACTCTTGATTTGGATTCAGGTCATGATCCCAAGGTTCTGGGATTGAGCCCTATGTAGGGTTCTGTGCTAAGCATGGAGCCTGCTTAAGATTCTCTGTCTCTCTCTGTCTCTCTCCCCCATGTGCACATGTGCTCACTCTCTGTCTCTAAAATAAATATTTTTTAAAATGTATCCTTAATCCAGCCATGCTGATGTTTCTACTTTTCATCTTTTTCTGTAGTGTCTTGTAGGCTTTCTTCTTTTCTGTGTCCTTTATAATGTGCATGTTGTTTTTGGAACATTATCCATCATCATTATTCTTCCATGCCACAATTTTTAATAGCTGCATAGTACTTCATTGTATGATGGTGCAATTATTAATCATTGTCCTATTACTGAATATTTAATCATCTTCCAGATCCTCCCCTCTCTTCTCCCCCCACTTTTACTTTAGAGGCCTGTCCCCTATCAATCTAGAAGGGATCCAGAGCTAACAAGGAACCTTAATCACTTATCTAGACTTTAACTGGCTAGAATCCATGAAAACTGTCCTTGGTTCAGAACAATATCTATTTGTTGTTTTAAAGTCATGATTTTAGCCTCAGCAGGATTTAATCACAACTCGTAATTGCTATTCTATCTCCTCTCTAAATTCTTTCACTCCTACCAAATTAAAAATATGAAATTGTTTTGAACACTTTTTAAAAGGTAAAAATTTTCACAATACATGTAAATCAAACCATCATGCTGTATGCCTTAAACTTATACAGTCATATATTTCAGTTATTCCCCAATAAAACTGGGGAAAAAAGAAGGTAAAAAATATAAATATAGAAATCATAAGAGACTGTTAGAGTAGACCATGTACCTCCTCTTGAAGCCCTGAAAGTTGAGAATTTGGAAATGAAATTGGAATTGGAAAACGTACCCAAGTAATTCATCTTTAACGGTAGAAGGACATTTATTTTCACAAATGTTTTTCTCTTCATGCAAGAGACTGCTATTACATTTACAGATTACTTCACTGTGTAGACTTTAATTCAAAAAATGAGAATCGGACTTGGAGAATATGTTTCAGACAAAAGTAAAAGCAAAGCTGTATAGACATTGGTGGTGTTAAGATAAATATTTTTAACTTTTAAGGTAACAGCTTTCTGTTTCCAATCTCTAGAGTGACTGTGTCATCATTTTAATATTCCTTTGTTACCAAAAGATAGTACTTTGTGTGTAAAACATAGTTACCAAGCAATGTACCAAAAGCTAAATTGTTACATGAGCTTAGGATGTGCAGAGAAGGACCAAATTGGCTCAGAAAACAGTCTAAGAATCATAAAACATCATCAGAGTTGGAAGAGCCTGGAGATGGGTTTGCCTAGCTTCTTCCCAGCAGGCACTGGGGCAGGAGCACCTTCTTTGTACAAGCTCTCTGACAAACACACATCTGCTCTATGAACACTCATTTTTCATAACTGTATGGTCTTAAAATTTTGACTAGTTCTTTTAAGATGTGTCCCAAATTCTTTTGCCATTTTATCTCCCAGGATGCTGTTATTAATTGAATGCCATCTGATAATATAAATTATGGTGAGTAAATTTCAAAGACTTGGGAAGATTTCCTAAATATGAAAGCAAGGAAAAATTCTCTCCCCAAACTGAACAAATGATCAGAGTGACTTATCATTAAGCGTACAACTAAACAGAGTTTTCCCATTTTAAGCTCCTGGTTCTAGAAGTACTGAGGCTGGGCCTACGAAGAAACCTTAGACTGTATCCCCAAACTCTATTTTGATGTATTAGTACTATTTCTGTTTTTCATAATTGGTAACTAGCTTCTTGCTTGATTATTTAAATGTGCTTTAGGTTTTTGGCCTTCAATTTTTCCCAAATGCTTAGTTATATAGCATGGCTTGATTCTTCATTTAGGGAAGCCAGGAATCCATGACTTGTCTGTATTTTTACCTATAATACTACTTTAAATAGGCCACTTCACCCTCAGTGCCTTTTATCAGTTGAAAGAAGGAAAAATAAACAATCCAATAGCAACCTTGGGCTCCTTCTGGGAGTACTCACATGGCTACATTTTTAAAGTACTTAATGTTTTACTAAAAAGGTACTAAGGAGTATATGGTGCTGAAGTTAGTATTTCCTAATCAGAAAAGCATAATGATATTCTCAAAATTTGATTAGAGTTATACATTACATTTGCAGTGGTTCTGTAAGCCATTCTGTAGCTAAAGTATAATTTTTACTTTTTTTTAATTGCGTCTGTAGAAATAATTACTTCCTTTGGTATTGGCAATCTCGCCCTCCACAAACAAATCACAGTGATTACTAATGACACACTTAGCAGTGGGTATGCACCATATGCCCACTTGCTGGGAAGAGGGGCAGGTGTCAGGCTGACTTTGGTTGTTGCTGTTTTTTAATTTATAAATGTTCTTAAATATGTCATTAAATATTATCTGGAATAGCTTTTTTATTCCATAATCAAAGGTATGATTCTACCTTTGACTTACGTATTTTTGTTACCAGCTTAGGAAGATTGGGGTTAAGGTCATTTTAAGGTGTTAGTCATTGGGCCATTAAGTTAGAGAACAAAAGTTGGTGAAGTTTACAAAGCACTATAAACCAACAAGGAGGTACCTACTATAATTGCAGATAAGACTTTCTCCACCTTTACTTCCTTATCTAAATCTTCTATTGCTGGTTTTCCTCGTTTACCTGTTTCATAATATACATCCGAAATAGACTGTCTTACTGGAAAGGAAGAAAACAGGATCAGAATTCCTGCTAGATTTTAGGAACTTGAACATCATCTTATTGAGTTCTCCTGACAACTCTTTGGTAGACATCTGATTATTCTCATTTTTACAAATGGGAAAACTAGAACTCAGAAAACTTAAGTAACTTGCCCAAGGTCACACAGTTAAGAAGTGGTTAGCCATGCTTTATGTGTCTTGTTCTTGGGACTTTCTCACTTCTCTTTATTACCTCCTGTTTTCAGTAGTCTCCTCCAGTTCCTTCCCTTGCCTTTCAGCTACAAAATGCTATTCATCAAATAGTATAATTACAGCTTACAATTTTACCGTTCCCAGCAGGAGACAGCCCACAGCTGTGTGAATCTTCCTCCTTAACAGGATTCCTGATATCCACCTCCCCTGACAGAAAGAGGGATAGAAGCAGCCCAGATAATTCTCTTTATACATGTTTAATACAATCACAAAAAGCTGCTTAGTAAATCCTTTTGTTTTTTGCTTTTTAGCTTATTTTATTATTTTTCCCAGTTTTGAGATATAATAGACTTACTATATTTGTTTAAGATGTATAAGTAAATTCTTTATTATCTTGTTTTCCTTTTTTTTCCCCCTCATTGAATAGAATGATGAAGACTTAGGTGAATATTCAGAACAAAGCTGTGTTTTGACTCAGAATTTTAAAAGGAAAGAATGAAAAGAGCTGATCATGAAGATAATAGTGGCCTGAGGGGGAAAGACTGTCAGCCAGGGATTATTACTAAGTGTAACTCTGCCCATAGAAAACTAAAAACTTATTAATAGGACTTTCAAGGCCATACTTGATCTGGCTCAGAATTTCACCTCATACCTCTCCCTTCTTCACTCTTTCTGCTCCAAATGTGCTGGCTTGCATTTAGTAGTTTATACCTGCCTTTCTCCCTGTCACCCCCACCCCCACCCCTCACCCACGCCTCCAACCATCCCTGGGCCTTTGTCCATGTTGTGCTTGGTGCTTAGACCTCTTCCCTCTCTTCTTTACTTGGCTAACTCCTCCCACTCAGCGCTCAACCCTCAGCTCTAGAGACACACCCTTGAGAAATCTTCCCTGACCTTTTTGAGTACGTCATAACCCCATTTTACACTCTGGTGACCCCATGACCTCTTTTTTACACCACATACAGCAGCAATTTTACATATATCTGTATTATCTAAAGAATTTCAGCTTCCCCCACTGGACTGTTAATTCCATGAGTGCAATACATACTCTGTTTGCTCACAATTAGGTTGCTGGTACTTTGTACATAGTGCGTAATCGGTCTGTTGAATGAATGAAGAAATCAATCACTCATTGAGTTTGTCTCATCATCAAATGGCCAGATTTTGTTTTAGTCCAGTATCCCTGACAAAATTCATGTGGCCTTAACCCAGCAGAACTCATGTGTTTGCAAAGCTGTTGGATATTAGACATTCAATGGATATAATGGATGTAATGTTGGATATAATGTTTGTATCCAATATTTGTAGATACTCATTGACTGATTGATCCAGCAGGTGCCCTTAGATCAGGAGCCAGCAAACTTTTTCTGGAAAGAGCCAGATAGTACATTTTTTAGGCTTTGTGGGCCATTCAGTTTCTGTCACGACTAATTACTCTGTCTTGCCAGAAAGCACCCATAGAACAATGCACAAATGAATGGCATGACTATGTTCCAGTAAGACTTTATTTACCAAAATAACCATATTTTGCTGACCCTTGCCTTGGATGTTGCTATGAAACATTTATGAGGGATGCTATGGAATAAATTGATCTGAAAAAGAGATTCCCCACACCTCTGGATGTTTACAAAGTCATTATTTATTCCAGAGGGGTATGTATAATTGTGCATAAGACCTAGTGTCCACTCTAAAGCTGTTGAATAAAAATTAAATAGAAGAGATAGATGTGGCACAGGCACCACTAAGGGCTATGAGAGCTGTGATGTTACATAGACCTCAGTCTCCTGTAGATGTGATTTCTTCATTGATTTAATAAGGGGAATAAGGAGCAACTCCTCTTTGACATCTGATGTCTCTGATTACAAAATTTGTGTCCTAAATCAAACTAGGGCAGTTTCAGTGGAATTATTTTTAACTTTAGCTAGGTGTCTAAATTATTTTTATAATTAGCAAATTATGGTATTACACTGAGGAATTCAGATATTTTCCTCAACTGTTCTTCAGCATTTTGTCTGTTCAAATCCAGGAAAAAAGGTCTTCTCTTGCTGATTGTACCCCAACCCAGAAATTTCCAACTCTTAGAACCTGTTTAAAGAATTCAGGATCTAGGGGCGCCTGGGTGGCACAGTCGGTTAAGCGTCCGACTTCAGCCAGGTCACGATCTCGCGGTCCGTGAGTTCGAGCCCCGCGTCAGGCTCTGGGCTGATGGCTCGGAGCCTGGAGCCTGTTTCCGATTCTGTGTCTCCCTCTCTCTCTGACCCTCCCCCGTTCATGCTCTGTCTCTCTCTGTCCCAAAATAAATAAAAAACGTTGAAAAAAAAAAAATTTAAAAAAAAAAAAAAAGAATTCAGGATCTGAAAAAACAATTCAGAATCTGTGTGGATGCTGGCTAGCTTGGTCATTCTGGAACAGAAGCCACTTGGAATGGATCATTTATATTCTCAGTTTATTAGAGTTACAGTGCTAGAAAAGGCTGTGATATGGTTCTTCTAGAAATAGATACATAGCTTTTAAACACATAGAAGTATACAGGAAGTGCCCATTTCCTCTTCCCACCCCAGCGTTCCTTATAATGTCTATGTTTACTGGTTTGTTTTCTGTTTACTAATTTTGAGTGAAGAAGAAAGAAACACTTAGGTTTTTTATTAAATTGTGCATTAATATTCCTAAGAGGAAACATAAGAAATTTTCTCATGTATTGAATTAGAAAAAGTTGAGGTGGTTGAGAATGTTAATCTTTACATTTTGAATTGTTTTTCTGCTGGGAAGTGACAAAGAAAATACTATAAAAGTATACCCCAAAATGGGCAATAGAATTGTAAGTAGATTTGGGAATAATCCAGAATAACATTGTATTAATTCAATGTTGTTATTGAATTGGGTGGTCTGTGAAGGCAGATTTTCCAGCAACGGCTGTGTTTCTTGTGCCAGAACTTTTTTTTTTTAACCATTTTGATGGATATTTTAAAGTAATTCGTACTTCCTATTTAAAGTTCAATGTTGTGTATATGGACACATTTGAGATACTAAATAATATCTTTTTGTATTTTGTTTTCTACCTCTATGTCAAATTATAACTAATCATTTATTTGCTCCTCTTACCTGCTTCTACCTCCGACCCTATTTCTAGTTTTTGCTTCTAGATGTATCATGCACAACGAGGTTCTAAGGTGTGAAGTAGTGTTGTTAGTGTGGAGGTTTTGAGAGAGCCATTTGAGGTATAAGTGCTTTTATCTGGTTTTGTCTGAATTGAAATTGTATAAAAATTGTGTCCCAGAAAGGTTGACCTCTCTCTATTTCATGACACCATGGACCATCTTACCTTTGAGTGAGGTCCTAAATCTCCACATTGAAAAGAATAAATCCAACCTGCCTCTTCGAAGAGGACTTTATTAGTATCTTGTAAGGGCTCTCCCCCATTGTCCTGCTCATGGGAGGGTGCTATAAATATCTTTGAAACACTTCTTACTCATCACTTCTACAGGAGGGTACTTTTCACAGATATGAAACTACAGTGATAGCCTTCCTAGGAATTCAGTTAATAATGATCAAGAATTGCCTCAAGCAGCCATCTACATGAGCAACTGGCTAACTTGTTCAGTTATTCCCTTTTATGAGGACTTGTCTTTTTGATGCCCAAATCATCTGCCCATGCTGGAATCAGAAAGCAATAAGGCACACCTCCCACACTGACCTGCTCTCTAGTTAACCATTACCTCCTTTCTCACACAGTCTTCCCCTGAAGTCTTCTTAGAACTCACATTCCATATTTTTGTTGTACTCTTAAGAGAATTATCATGTGACCCTCAGAGGAATAGGAGCTGGCATCTTGGTTTGTAGCAGCCTTAAGCTAAGTAAGCTCTTTATGAGGAATCATCTCACTAACTCTGGGAGTATAGGTATTGGTCTTCATATTTTATAGGTGAAGAAATTGAAGCTCAGAGAGGTGATGTACGTGCCCAACATCACATAACTGACAAGTATTAGAGCCAGGCTTTTTGCCCACATCATCTGATTCCACAGCCCAGATTCTTTCTAGTACCTTATGGCACCCTCAAGAACGAAAAACAGATTTCATGGCAGATGTGCTTTGAGCCAGTATCTCATGTAATCTTTTCATCTACCCTGTGAGGTAGACATTGTAGTTGTTCTCAGTTTACACACAGACATGTGAAATTAAGTAACCTATTGATGGTGGCCATACATCAGTAAATGGCAGAATCAGAACAGGAACTCACAGGCTACTTGGCTATCAACTTTTCTAAGCCTCAGTTTCCTCAGTGTAGAATGAGAATAATAATGGAACAAATCTGTTAGGATTATTGCAAGGACAAAATGAAATAATCCTTATAAAGTGCTTAGCACAGTGCCTGGCACATCATAAGCCCTCAGTAAATGTTAGCTGTGGTTAGTACAGCATAGCTAAGGCAAAATCACTTTGAATACAAAAAATCCTGCAATTCCACTATTTTATTTGACTCTTACAAAGATTGTGATATATCAGTAGTAAATGAAAGGGTATCTTCTCTCACTTAAAACAAAAAGTTAGATCAAGTGCTGGGTAATTTGTCCTTCATCACTAAACTATTACATAAGTAGCTTCAAGGCCCCTTCCAATTCTGTGACTGTACCATTCTAGTGATGGAGAGCTATTTTTTCTATTAAATCTTAACTCAGAACTCAAATCCTCTCTACAGTAATGAAGTGGTATGCTCATACCGAGGACAAAACAGAGCCCATTAGCAAAGCTGAGTGCAGACTTTGATTTTTCAGAGGGTAAATGACAAGGAGTATAAACAGTGAAGCCTTTGGAGTATTTATTTCTCATGGAAAGATAAGATACCTACAGCATTCTTATGATGGAAGACAAAGCCCAGATAATTGATTTTATTAGCAAAGGCATCTAAGAAAATATTTGTTTTGTGCTTGGTGCCGGGGATAATAGAATACAAGTCGTTATTAAACTGGAATTAGTGGCCTAATTTAAGTCAGGAAACCAGTTTGCCAGAATAGTTCCCAGAAACACTTGAAGACTCTAACAAGGTATATGCCACAGTCAGAAGGTGTGTTGCTTGTGAAAGTATGTGAAAGGTTTTTTTTTTTTAAACAGTGGCTGAAAGTCTGCACATTTTTCTTAATGTTTATTTTAGAGAGAGAGCGTGTGTGCGCACAAGCAGGGGAGGGGCAGAGAAAGCAGGACAGAGGATCTGAAGTGGGCTCCACACTGACCATAGAGAGCCCCGTCAGGGCTCAAACTCGCCAACAGAAGATCATGACCTGAGCTGAAGTCGGATGCTTAACCTGCTGAGCCACCCGGGCACCCCTTGAAATTTTTTTGTTTCTGTTATGTTCCCCTGGAGCTCTGTTAGTTGTGTCTGCCTAACTGGTGATCATAAAAATTACATCTTCAAGCACTGATGGTCAAGATCCTCATTAGTGTAGCCTAGAAGGTAATGAACGACATGGAGTTCCCAGTTGCCCCGTTCTTCATTCTCAGTTTACAGATAGGACTGTTAATACCTTAAGCAACGCCCTTGCCAGGAAACTGCACCCCTTCTCACCCCTGAACTAAATGCATCTTCTCTCTTTTCTTGTGTATCCTATTGTAGACGTTTAACATAGAGCTTGCTGCATTGCCTTAAGTTTTGTTTACTTGCCTGACTTCCTGACTAAACTCTGGAATCCTTTACTAGGGCTGCACAGTGCCTAGAATTTCAGAGTTGCTTAGTAAATGTTTATTGACCAAATGATTGACCAATGTAAAGAACATATCTTTAAGCTTCCAGTTTCGAATGGGCCCTGACTATCAATAATAGTTTCATTCATCCCTCCTTGCCTCTGCCTCCTAAACCATCATTCTAAACCTTTTGCGCTGTTCCCATTCCCACAGGCCTCTTGGCCTTCACAAATTAGCATCCTTTGTTCCGCCCCTCCCTAAACCACCTCCTTCAAAACTCTCCCCTCTTTAAACATTTTCCTCTCTTCCTGTCTTAAAAGGATCTGTGCTCATCTGAACTTTAGATCATAGGCATCTTCTGTGGAATCTTGCCGTATCAGATACCTCCTTCCCCTTGTGTGTCTTTAGTTTCTTTTTCATACCAATTTTTTTTTTCTGTAACTTCATAACATGTCCAAACATCCCATTTTCTAATAAAATCTTTACTTTCATGACTTTCCCCACTAATTGCCAGTTTCTCTCCCTAGTTCACATTGCCTGAATTCATACTGTTAGTCTTTTTTTTTTTAAGTTTATTTATTTTGAGAGAGATAGTGCGAGTGGGGGAGGGGCAGAGAGAGAGAGGAGACAGAATCCTAGGCAGGCTCCTTGCTGCTAGCACAGAGCCCGACGTGAAGCTCATACCCATGACACCATGAGATCATAATCTAAGTCGAAACCAAGAATCGAACGCTTAACCAACTGGGCCCCCCAGGGATCCCATACTGTTAGTCTTTTAACTTCCTGTCCCCTATTTGTACTTCAGCGTCTGCCCTCGCCATTGGTTTCCTAATTTCCAATTTTAGGAACTTCTTGGTTTTCATGTTCCTGGCCATGGATTTAAAAATTCCATCTTTTTCCCAGCTATCCAGGCTAGAAATCTTGGTGCCATTTTCCAGTCCCCACTCCCTTCCTAACATACTGCCCTACGTAAGAATAAAAATACTTGTGTTTATATTTGTAAGTTTATTTTTACATGGTATACAAAAGATGCTGTATAAAGCAGCAGAGTGATTTGAAAACATTCATCAGGGCATTCTGATTTGGCAGTTTGATGTTGGTACAAGCAAAAGGCCAAGCCAGTGAGAAAATATGGAAAATAGTAAAAGTAGTGAATGAACCACATGTATTGTATGCAGCAGCCTATTCTTAAAAGGTCTGATTTCCGCACATTCTAAGCACTAATAAAAGTATCTAGTTGAAGAAAGACCAACCAAATCAAGACTTGGAGCCAGAATGTTCTGTTTTTCACAAATGGTTATGACAGTTTTTTTGAAATGCTAACACAAAATTTACTATTTACGTATGTATACAGGATTCTAATTATGTTTCTGTGTGGTAATATCAGAAGTCTTTAAAGGAACAAAGCAGTGTTTTTAATCACTTCTTCAGTACTGTATATAATTGGGATTTTCCCCCTTCTGGGACCTTCTGTGAACATCTGCAGAGTGGTTCCACCCTAAGTCTGGAAGTTAAGCTGCTATAGTCAGTCTTCCTTTATAAAACTGAGCCATCTGCCCCCTTGATCTGGTTTGCCCCAACTCTGTGAATTTGGCTTTTTTTTTTTAAATAGAATAAAGAATGTTTAATTTGAATTTAAGGAATAGTAAGAGAAGGGGAAAGTAATCAGCTACCCAAAGTCCATTTTACTAACCTTAGAGGAGAAAGCAGGAAAAGACCTCTCTGACCTCAGCCGTAGCAATCTCTTACTCGGCACATCCCCAAAGGCAAGGGAATTAAAAGCAAAAGTGAATTACTGGGACCTTATGAAGATAAAAAGCTTCTGCACAGCAAAGGAAACAACCAACAAAACTAAAAGGCAACCAACGGAATGGGAAAAGATATTTGCAAATGACACATCGGACAAAGGGCTAGTATCCAAAATCTATAAAGAGCTCATCAAACTCCACACCCGAAAAACAAATAACCCAGTGAAGAAATGGGCAGAAAACATGAATAGACACTTCTCTAAAGAAGACATCCGGATGGCCAACAGGCACATGAAAAGATGTTCAACGTCGCTCCTTATCAGGGAAATACAAATCAAAACCACACTCAGATATCACCTCACGCCAGTCAGAGTGGCCAAAATGAAGAAATCAGGAGACTATAGATGCTGGAGAGGATGTGGAGAAACAGGAACCCTCTTGCACTGTTGGTGGGAATGCAAATTGGTGCAGCCGCTCTGGAAAGCAGTGTGGAGGTTCCTCAGAAAATTAAAAATAGACCTACCCTATGACCCAGCAATAGCAGTGCTAGGAATTTATCCAAGGGATACAGGAGTACTGATGCATAGGGGCACCTGTACCCCAATGTTTATAGCGGCACTCTCAACAATAGCCAAATTATGGAAAGAGCCTAAATGTCCATCAACTGATGAATGGATAAAGAAATTGTGGTTTATATACACAATGGAATACTACGTGGCAATGAGAAAAAATGAAATATGGCCTTTTGTAGCAACGTGGATGGAACTGGAGAGTGTGATGCTAAGTGAAATAAGCCATACAGAGAAAGACAGATACCATATGGTTTCACTCTTATGTGGATCCTGAGAAACATAACAGAAACCCATGGGGGAGGGGAAGGAAAAAAAAAAAAAAAAAAAAAAAGAGGTTAGAGTGGGAGAGAGCCAAAGCATAAGAGACTGTTAAAAACTGAGAACAAACTGAGGGTTGATGGGGGGTGGGAGGGAGGGCAGGGTGGGTGATGGGTATTGAGGAGGGCACCTTTTGGGATGAGCACTGGGTGTTGTATGGAAACCAATTTGACAGTAAATTTCATATATTAAAAAAAATAAAAAATAAAAAATAAAAAAAATAAAAAAAAAAAAAAACAAAGTCCATTTTACTTACCCCTACTTGAGCAGAGCCATGAAGATTAGAACTAGGGCTTGTCATTGACCATGAAGAAGTGGTATGTTACGGAGGCCCATCAGGAAAAGTGCTGACATAGGACTTGATCCTACCTTTCACAGAACTTACAGAGAAAGGACATGTTTGGGAACCAAGAAGAATTGTGCCATGCTGTATGTACCACACAGTAGGAGGAGTCCCAGGAGATAAGTGGCGAACAATGAGTAAGCTTAGCATTTCAGAAAATACTTGAAGTGAAGGTTGATTCAAATCTCAGTGTTCATGCGGGCAGAAAGAGAGCTGGGGGCAGAGTGGGAATAGTGAGGAATAGAGGCATGAACCAGCAAAGCCTGTTTGGAGACCTGCAGAACAGAATGTGGGTCTAGAGCTTGAGGTTGTAGTGAGGATTGTGATGTTATAAAGGAGGCAGAGAAGGGATGGGGAAGACATCAGTATGAACTAGAGAGAGAGCCATACTGGGATTCATCTAGCTTCCTAAGAGGTTTTTACTTTATGCTTAAGGTAGTGGGAAGCCATCAGATGTTTCTAAACAAGTCTTTTTTTAGCTGAAAGGTGGGGATAATGAGCTTGGATTACTGAGTTTTTATGAGTCATAATGTTTTAAAAAATATTATCATATAGGGGCATCTGGGTGGCTTAGTCAGTTGAGCGTCCCAACTATTGATCTCAGCTCAGGTCTTGATCTCAGGGTCATGAGTTCAAGCCCCACGTTGGTCTCCATGCTGGGCATGAAGCCTACTTTAAATACACACACACACACACGCACACACACGCACACACACACACAATTGTATAAATATTCAAGCAGTTTGCATTTACCTCAAACTTTAAATATTCTAAGTTCTGTATAAATATAAAAAGAATGAAGAAGAATTAGTTTATTTCATTCTTATCTGGTTCTAATTCATTCTATGGGTTGCATCAGTTCTCTGGATTTACTGAATCTTGGTTTTCCAGGTATATATTTTTTTTTTTTTTTTTTTTTTTTTTTTTGCGGACTGACAAGTTGAATTTAGTAATCCATAGACCAAAATGCTACATCCCATAAAGAGGTCTTGGAAAAATTAGAAACAAAATTAGTTGTAATAAAGACACTTTATTTTTAATAGACTCCAAAGATAGAGCAATAGAGGGTCTCCAATGAATTATCAAAGCAGCTTCCAGAAGATATGGGATAATTGTGTAGAGAACAATTAATGGAAAGGATTGTACTAATGTAATTTTTTTTAGAATTACCCAGCAATGTGATTATGAGCATGGGACCCTGGCTGAGACCCCAAGCTCATTTACTATGGTAGGAGTAAGGTAAGAGGTGCAAAGGAACGGCATGGAGGGTACAACAAGTCTGTGCCTCTTGCAGAAAGAATGTTAGGATTATCCCTAGTCCTTTCATCTTTCATTTTTTCCTGCCTCCCTCCTTCTTTTATACACTAATTTCTTACAGTGTGCACAGCGTCATGCCTCTCGTTATTACTGATGGGCTGCCCCACAGCCTGGGCTAAATTCAACTTCAGAAAAATAGTGATAACTCAGCCTGCTAGGTACCAAGGCAAGCAGTTCTTTTCTCTCCAAACAAAATCATTGAGATTTTCTGTGTGTTTTTCTAGCTAGATAGTCACTTTTGCACACCTCGTTTTAGTTATTCCTCTCAGTAATGCTATGGAGGTAGGTTTTAGGATCCCCATTTTACAGATTGAGGAAACTAAGGCTCGGAGAAGTTAAGTGCCAGGACCTAGATGATGATGATGATGATGATGATGATGATGATGATGATGATAATAATAATAATAATAATAATGTCAATTCAAAGACTATAACTCCAAGCCCAGCCCTCTTTCCACAGCTGCTCCTCAGTAATGCAGCCCAGGTATTTGAGATATTTGGACACCTGTGGATGTGGCATTTCTGGTAAGGAATATAAAAGCCCTGTGGCTACCCCAAGTTACAGTGTGAAATGAGACTGCCTCCCACTCCTCCCATCTCCTGCAGATCTTTCCCAGATCATTCTTGGGCCCTTTCCTCTATCCCTCTCTGTTTCAATCATTTTGCCTGCTTCCTAATCACTAGCGTGCCCTCAGAGGTGGAGGAGTTAAGGAACTGGAATGGGGGAGGGGAGGATCACTTTCACATTTAGGGCTATTGTTCATGCCTCCTTTTGGATGATGTAGTCGTTTCTGTTTCTTATTTTATGTTTGCTTACTGTCTGAATCCATGTCAATTTATGTGCCCTTGGCTCTGAACCACGTTTATATATTTTTGTGTTGTTAATATTTTTAATTGGTGTTTTTAAAGTAGATGTACTCTGCGTGTTTGGCAGACCAACAAAGTGGAATGTAAAAAGAGTTGGTTTTTTTAAGTAACCATATAAGGTGAAAAGTCCCTTTTTGTGTGGGTGCATGTGTGTGTCTGCAGATTGCAGGTTTTATCAGGCACGATATTCGTTAATATTTATTGTAACAGTTTACAGTGTGGCCCCTTGAGTCCCTCTGGATTATGCACAGCCCAAATGAGGTAACCTTGGAAAATGCAATAAATCTGAAGTTGAAACCACTTTAATGGGAAGTTGCTTGAAAGTTGTAAAGTTAAATTGCCTCCTTCAGGATGAGGGGAGGTAGTGTGGAGAATGCCCCAGGGGACCTGGATTTGCTTCTTGCTGGTCTTGTCCCCTATGTTGGAATGCTGGGTTTGGGGTTGGATTACTTTGTTTTTTTTAAAAAACCTCTTACTGTTCTTTTGCCCCAGTACCCCATGGTGTGGTAGGCCCATGGCAGCATTAATATGTGACCTTTGATCTTCTCTCTTATGCATATGGGGCAACTCTTACCCTACATATGCATACTCAGGTACCCAGAAGTAGAATTTTATTAGTCATAGAATCTTAACTTTGCAAGGAGACTGGGTTATCACCCAGTTCTTTTTTGCCAGGCCCTGTGTGAACCCCTCCGATTATATGCAGCTGAATACTGGCCAGCATATCTTTTGCTCTACATTTTAGAATGTTGTTCATCACATTGTATTGAAATGTAGTTCCCCAGAGCCTACACCACTGGTCCTGGTGCCTGTTTTTAAAGCTACATAGAATAAATATTCTTCTTCCATGATATTTGAAGATGTTTGAAGACAATGACAGTGATCTTGCCATGTCCCCTATTTAGGTATTAAACATCTTTAGATCTATCAGACTATTTTCTTATGTCCTAATTCATTTGTCTATTTGTAGGGTACAAACTTTGTGTATATGAGACACAGCTAGAGACTAGGGAAGCATTGAGAACAAAGTTGGCTGTGATCCCTGCATTTGGGGAATTTCTGGTGTAATTAATAACAGAATGATGGGGCGCCTGGGTGGCTCAGTCGGTTGGGCGGCCGACTTCAGCTCAGGTCATAATCTCACGGTCCGTGAGGGCTGTGAGTTCGAGCCCCGCGTCGAGCTCTGTGCTGACAGCTCAGAGCCTGGAGCCTGTTTCAGATTCTGTGTCTCCCTCTCTCTGACCCTCCCCTGTTCATGCTCTGTCTCTCTCTGTCTCAAAAATAAATAAATGTTAAAAAAATAAAAATAAAAAAAAATAACAGAATGATAAGGGCTATAGAGAAGCACCGAATCAGCCTTGGTGATTGGGGATTGAGGGTGTCAAGGGAAGGTTTCTGGAGGACACACCATATAATCAAAGTCCAGAAGAGTACTGTGAGCCACCCAGGGAGCAGGATAAATGAAGGAAGGAGGGTATTCTAGGTAGAAGGACAAGCCTGTTGGAAAGGCTGAAGGTGAGAGAGTACATGGGGAGTTCAGGGAAGTGAGAGTGGTTCTACCTGGGTGAGATACTGTATGGGGATCTTTATCCCTACTCACCAGCAGAAGTACTGGAGCAGAAAGCAGGACTGACAGGTGGTGGGGTGGGGAAATGAGGTCAGACATTACAAGAAAGTAGAGAATGATAGATAGTCCTGATTAGGAACGGTATTTATTGTTCTCTTGATTACGCAATAACTATGGGAAACATAGCAAGTTCTGTATGAGATCATACAGGTTTGGAAATACTTTGCATATTATGTTTTGTTGTTAGGGAAAGAATGTATTCAGTCCTTAATTAGGGTTAGACAGACATGGTTCATTCAGTAACAAGGCCATCTCCCCAACAATGTATTTGGAGAAACAAGGGGAAGAAAGTGATAATACAGTTTTAACATTTTTATAACTGTGAGAATATTTGGGTTACTTCCATACATGGAACAACAGCAGTGATAATAATAATAGTAAACACTTCTACAGCACACTGGAACTGGCCCTGCTATACTAATACCTGTATTGTCCCCAGATAGAGAGCTTAAATAACTTACCATAGGTCAGAAAGCTAAGTGGCAGAGCTTGTATTTGATTCTAGGCCCTAAGAATATGTAAGGAAAGATTTCGGTTATAGATAAAAAAAATTTACTGAGCCTGCAAAATTAGAGATCTTTACAAATGGCTCCTGCCTACTGTTGATGGTCACAACCACATACTCACTGGTGTGGTCATGATCAGTGAAAAAGCAGATATTCACCAATCCACGTTTCATGCCTTACCCACAGGCATCACTGTTTAGAAGAGATCCCACTCCTGATGGCTTTCAGGAGTTGGCCTGAGTTTTACTAGCAGTTGTGGCTGCCTGCAGCTTCGGTTGATCTCCCTGCCTCTTGCCGCTGTCATGGAGAGTTTAGCCTGCCTAAAGAGGATAGGAAAACTAGGGTAACAAGGCAAGGTTTGAAATATCCTTACTTCTAGGGAAACAGAATTGCCTAGCAGTGTTACCAAACCAGGCCAGTTATTGCTGGCAGCCATGAATGTACTGTTGCCCCAGCTTTCAAGCACGTGTGATTTTTCTCTAGGGTTGATTGATTACGTTTTAAGGGTGTAAGGCAAGTGCTTCCTAGGGACAGAAGGGGTAAAGATAGCTCAGAGAGGTTGAAGTAGTGATCCATGGAGTGATGACCCTGTGCTGCCAAATAGGAAAAGAAGTGAAAGTAGGAGTGCATTGATGCATAAGGATGTAACAGAGGAATAAAGAGTTTAGGGTCTCTGTGGGTCCAAGGAGAAATGAGGTGGGACAGTTGTATGAAAGCATTGGAAAGGTAGCAAAGAATGTTGAGCAAGTGGGAATTTTAATTTTTTTTCAAAGGAATATGCTTAGCACTCCTTTCCTTGGTCAGTGTTCTCTGAATATGCATCAGTGTGTTTGTGACTTAATTGAAATGTGTGATAACGAAAACTTTAAACCTAGGTAAAACCAAGCAGGTGAAGCCAATCTCTTCATTACACATGATTTTATAATCTTCAGATAATCTTCAAATAATCTTTAGTATTTGAACATGGTGATTATTCTGTTGCATGATTAAATGAAAGCAGAGATCATAGACTAGTTCTGTGATGCAAATTCACACCGTAGATTTATATGCCCAGTAGGAGGTACCATCTAAGAGTTATACACAATTCTCAGTCCTCTAACTCATTACAATTCAGTTAGATTTTATATTTACCCATTACTGTGTATCTTCATTAATAATCCTATCTTTTGCTGGATTACAAGTTCCTTGAGAATAGAGGCAGTGTCTGTGTCTATCTCTAAGTTTCCCTTACTGTGTATAGCCCTATATGAGGTATATGGAGCTCATAGATCTAGGGGGTGTCTTGTTGGCTCAACACTTCAAGAAGATCAAGGACAATCCACTTATGTTACAGATGAGGCAATCAGAGGACCTGACAGTAAAGTGATCTGCTAAGGATTCGGGGCTAGATTAGTGAGGAAACCTGAGCCACACCCAAATTCCTACCTCTGTTCTTTGTACCATATCTTGTCGATGCAGCTCACTGAGTCAGGATTTTGGCAGTGATCTTCTGTATGTGTGTCAGGCCCCAAAAGGAAGTGTTCCCTAAACTAATGCTCCCCAACCTGTGTTTCCTGATATGACTCAGAGAAAATGGTGATATTTGTTTAGGACAATCAGGTAAGCAGAAGATCATTTTAGAGGGCAGTTGAAGCAAAGAGTCCCTGAGAATAGTAGCCCCAGGCATTGCCAGGCTGCCTAGGGGATTATATCTTCATATACCATTCATCCACTGCATTTCCAACAACAACTAGAAAACACTTCCCTAAGTTAGCATTAAGTCAGTCCGTAATGCGCAGACACAATAACTTCCCTGGCTGAAGACCTTGTGTATGAACATTGCTCTTCAAACAAAAAAGAAACGTGACCTTCTTTATTGTATTTATTGGAGTACTTAATACATTTATAAAAATCTAGATCTGTAAGTTATGATAAATTATAAATTTATAAAATTGCTTTGTAACTAAATGTATTTTCTAGTAATTACCTTGAAAGATTACTCTGGTCCAAGAGAATATATTTTCTCAGCAGATTTAAATCCTACTAGTCAAACATGTCACTTAGTCCCCAGTGTGAGATAAAGGATATGAACTTAAATTGTGAAACAATAAATACATTAGTCAGGTGTGTTTCTTTTGACACTAAGTAGTTCATGACCTTCTTTCTTGTGTTCTTAATATATATGGGAGTTGTGTAATTTTTGATCAAGGATGAAAGGTTGGAATAAGTTTTTGTCAGTGCAGACTGTCATATTTAACTGTATTGCTCTGTCAGGTGCTGTGGCATGTGTTCCTGCCAGCACTGTGTTTCCTGCGGAAATAGCACCATGGTCTCTCAAGGTCATGGTTGATTTTCCAGACGTTTAGAGTTGAGATAAATAATTAAGTTGTAAGTCTGAGTTTCTCCCAGGTATTTGTCTGGATTTTGTTTGTATTTTAACAGAGAAATTGATATTTATAGGGATAACTCTCACAATATCTCTTAAAACAGATAAAGAATCACAATTTATAGGTAAAATGAGTCCTCAGAGAAATTGTTTCTTCATTTGGGAATAGGTTGGGAAGACACCTAAGCAGACTGCATAGGTTGGGAGGTTGAAAGGTCGAACGGGGAGCTGAAATGGTAGACTCTGGAGAGATCTCCCACAGTGAAGTAGACTCCCCCTACCACCAGTTCTTCCTTTCTGTGCCTCCCATCCCACACAGCCTGAAAATCTGATGATACAGATTTTTGAAGCTTCAAAATGCCATTTGAATGTGGTGGCATCTAAAATATAGTTATGGAGGGCAGGGCATTGAGTAACAGTAATAATAGTAGCATCATTTATCAAATGTTTATAAAGTTAGTAGGGATCAGGAAGCCCAGTCTGTCAGATTTCAGCACTAGGCTGCATGGTTACTCTTCCCGATAGAGGGCTGGATCAGTTACTGAGGGTCACTGGAGGTAGAGAAGAGGGCAAAGAGAGGGATACAATGAACCTGGAATAGTTGTTTCTGATCTTAAGTGTAGGATAGCACAGGAAGAGGACAGCAGGAAGTAAAATGAGGAACAATTTTTTTAAATAAACACGGGTATGGGTTACTACCCCCTCCCCTGTCATGACTAGGGTGTGAGTCCAGTGGTGTGTTTGAGCTGGTCCTTACTGTCTCATGACTGTTAAATTTTCAAAAACTTTGAACTATTTATATTACACGCAGTCATTATTAAAAATTAAATTCTTGTAATTGCTATTAAATAAACAAGTTCTTGAAAACAAAGATAACAAGTGTTCAGAACTCATCACTTCCTAATTATTTTAGTACATTGTGCTCTTGAGGTTATTTATGTCTGTTCTCTTCCCAGCTCCATGTTGAGTTATGTCATTTTGGTAGCTTGAAATTAGCCATCATGGGAATATTTTGCATCTTGGAAATCAGATGCTCTATCAGGATTTTTTTTTCTCAGAAAGCCAGTTGTTAACCATTTACTAGTACACCACTGAAAATTCTGATTATGTGCCAACCAGTGGGACATACAAATGTGGTTTTTATCTTAGTAAAACTCAGTCTGTCGTTTCTATGTTGTAAATCTTCATCCTACTCTTTGCTGCCTACCTGGACTGAGGTTAAGACAAATCAAAGACCTAATGAATTTGCAAATTTCCTCCCCTCTGTCTCCATTGCATATATGCCTACTAGCAATTAAAGCTATCATTTCAGCAAATTGTGATAGTTTACATTTCTATTCATCTTTAAATCCCCAGTGCATACTGTACATTCAGTCCTTTATCAATTATTAATAAATTATGTGGTATGCCCTTCCCATAGAATCCACACATATCAAACATCAGCTGTAGTACCTTGACAAACTTCTGCACCTCTCCTTAAATATAGGAAACAAGTTACCAGGTTTTTTTGCAAAGCGAAGTTTTGCTCCTCCCTCATTTTCCTTTACTTCTTTACCTTCTCCATTTTCTTACTCTTTTTTCCCTTCCTCTTCTCAGTCTAAGTCCTGAATCTTTCCAGACAACTGTGATTTTGTTGTTGTTGCTGTTATATAAAATTTTAGGGCATGAAACTAGATATAATTGAGTCTAGCAGATTTCTGTTTCTCCTGAATGATTGTTATGCAGGGCCCATCAAAAAAATTGGAGACTTAGAATTATCCTAATAAATGTAGTGTGTTATATTTGAAAAACTATTTGGAGGGGCTCCTGGGTGGCTCAGTCAGTTAAGTGTCCAGCTCTTGATTTTGGTTCAGGTCATGATCTCATGGTTTATGGGATCAGGCCCCATAACACTATCAGTGCAGAGCCCGCTTGGGATTCTCTCTCTCCCTCACTCTCTGCCCCTCACCTGTGCACATGCTCGCTCTCTCTCAAAATAAATAAACTTTAAAAAAAAAAAAAAGGGAAAAACTATTTGGAGAGTGGGATCTCTGTTAAGTTAAATGGACCACCTGTACTAGATGTGACCAAAGAGAATGAATTCGGGGGAGCATGCTATAGTTGGATGACACAGCAGCTTACTAGAACTGAATTAACTCAGGCTGCAAGAGCTCTGGGCTGCCTTGAATGAGAGCCCTGAATAGAAGTTACATGGAATATGCCTGACTGAACTTCGGTACTACCCCAGATGCTGCACAGGGAAGGCTTTAGATGGCTGCTAGGTGCCCATTGCATTCTCTTTTGGTTCCCTTTTGAGTAGGAAAAATTGATGAGGAAGGAGGGATGGGACAAGAACAGACCAAAAAAAAGAAGGATAAAGTTCTTAGACTCTCTTCACACCCCCAGAAAGACTGAAAAGCTTGGCTTAGATTTGGCTATGAATACAAGCTCAGGACTCTTGGAGTATGTTCTTGGCTTTTCCCATTACCTCTGACTTTGAGCAAATCAGCTCACTTCTCTGCCTGTAAAATAATATTCCCTCTGACATGAATACTTACCTCATGAGGTTATCTAGAGGATAATGTTAGTAATAATGTCTTAATGTTTACATCATTCCTTTCACAGAGAGCTCAAAGCATTCTATATACACTGAGATTGAAACTTCTTATGAGAAATGAATATAAGTATTTATTTTTTTGGAAATAAACTTAGGTCATAAGAGCTTAGATTTAACACATTGCAGGAGGACGTGTGGTACACAGTGATCCACTGGGTCGAATGAATTTTTATTCTAAGAGTCCCAACTTTCCTCCTTGTTTTATGAATTGAGGAAATACAGTGAGTCCATATACATGGATGGGACATCCTACATATGTCATTAGAGTGGTCTCTCATGACACATCGGGAGCTTGAATAATAGTCAGAACATCTCTGATCACATTCTTTTGGACCTTGATTATAGCATAAAGACACCTGGGAAATCTTAGCGCTGAACTACAGAACCCCACTGAAGAATTCCAGAGATAGAAAATGTAAATATGGGAGTGTTTTCACTGTTAATTTCAGCTCGATTCAACCAATATTTCTTGATTGCCTATCATATATATGATTTTGAGGGATGTGATGAAAGAGGCATAGCGTGCACAGAAATCTAAACTGACATTAACAAAACAAGGGAAATGAAATTTACAAATAGATACATGTGACATTACTGGAGAAAGTTAGAAAAGTACTACAGGATTTTAAGTGTTTAAAGAGGGGAAAGATTACATCCAGCTGAGTAATCATAAGCATTTATTACCCATGTGCCAAGCAGTCTCCTGTTCATTGGAGAGACCCTAATCCCTGCTCTGGAGATCTGGTAGAAAAGACATGTACAAATAGGTAGTTTTAGCATATCCTAGTCAATGCAGTAATCAAAGGTACTTAGCCCTGCATGGAAATTTAGAAAGGCTTCTTGGAAAGCAAGACTTCTCATAAAGTCTTAAAAATTGAAATGAACATGGGAAGGTAATTACAAGCTGGAAAATTAGCATGTCCAAAGACCCTCAGTGTTTAGTTTGTTTGTTTTCCAATAGGAAATGACAAACTATAGAAAGTTTGGTATTACTATAGCCTAAAGTTTAATTGGGCTAGTAGTGAGAAGTAAGTCTTAAGATAGGACTTGTCCTGCATGTAGGTCATTAATAAATACTGTTTGGGGGGGAAAAAATAACCAATGAATGAATATGTTGGATTTAAGTCCCTGTGGGCCATCCAAGTAAATATGTCAGGCATTGGGAGAGAATCTGGGCTGGAAATACAGATTAGGAAGTCACCCCATATCAATGGTGCATAAAATCCAGAACAAATGAGATCATATAAGTAAAATGAACAAAGCAAAGTACCAAGGGTAAAACCTTGAGGAATACAAACATTCAGGGGGCAAACAAAAGAAGAGAAACCCATGAGGGAGTCTGAAAAGGAAAAGTCAGAGAAGTAAAAAATAGAAGAGAAATTTGATACATGTTCATCAGGTAGGGCATTTCAGGATATGGAAATTAAGTATGTATAAATTGTCTCAGTGAAGTAGAATATGATGTCATCTGCTGAGAAGGATGTGGTATCAGTTGGGGTTTTGAGCTTGGTGACAGTTTGAAAACATTACTGAATGAAGTAAGAGCAAGCTAAGCAAGGATGAGTAAGAAATTGAGCAGAATTGATGGCCTACTTGAGATTAAGGGTTCAAATTTATAGTGGCACCAATGCGAAAGCTGATTTTCTCCAACTATGCTCAACAACTATGTCATAGAAATATAGAAAGTGTATTTTGAATGGATCCTGTTGATCCTGTAATGAGGTTTTTGGAACAAGGGAAACAAAAGGTCAGAGGTCCAACGTATATGAAGATACGAAGATATTAGTGAGAAAGTGGTCTGGTGATGAGCCATTACTGTCCCAGCTGGATATAGCAGTGAGGCTAAGTAAATGCCTCCAGAAACTATGGTTTTCCTGAGATTGAAGAGCAAAGGTGGTGAGAACAAAAGAATGAGAGAACTGGAAAGGTCAGTGATTGTGGTCATCTTCAGATATTACATGGGAAGCAATTCCACTTGATAATCAGTTCCAGGACATGACCTTGGATGTGGGTTATCCTGGCTGTGAAGAAGGTAAGGAATTGGATGGATTGTTTAGATGGATGATAATGTCACCCATTACGGTGAGAGAACAAGGGATACGTTAAAGGTAATAGCCAGGTGCTCTAGTCTTGAGTAAATATTGTAAAGGGACCAGGAGATTGGTAAGAGGACATCAGTGTGATATAAACTTCAACAAACAAGAGGCTGTTACACCAGGGGCATTAGGGAGTAATGTTCAGAAACATCTAGTGGAAGACATAACAACTTTTTGAGTGTCTGCTATTTGTTAAACTTTGTTTTAAATGTTTGGGGGATGCTTGGGTGGCTCAGTTGCTTGAGGATCCAACTCTTGATTTCAGCTCAGGTCATGATCCCAGGGTCATGGGATCAAGCCCCACACTTGGCTCCATGCTAAGCATGCAGCCTGCTTAGATTGTCTCTGTCTCCCTAGCCCCCTCTCCCCCACTCACATTCTCTCTAATAATAATAATAATAATAATAATAATAATGATAAATGGTTGGACTATAAGAATTTGCTGATATTTGAGCATTTTGACCTATAAAAATGGCAATTTCATGTTGTTCAGCATCATACTTTATACATATTAACTCATTTTTTCTCACAGCTACCTTCTGAAGTAAATTGCCACTTAGCAGCTAAATAAGCAGAAGCATAGAAATAAGTAACTTGCCCACCGTCATCTCCTAAGTAGTAGAGCCCAGTTTCAGACTTGGTAGTATCACTCCAGAGGCTGCAATCTCTCTAAGTAGGGAATACCTACCCTACCCCCACAACCCTTTACGCCTTGCAGTGTATAAGGTGTGTGACACTGACCTCCTCTTGCTTATATAATAAACTGAGGTAAATGCCATAAAGGAGATGAACATGGTTCCCTAGTTATTTCTGAAGTCTCATACATACATGCTTTGTGCTTCCCCACCCCTTTCTCTGTGTGTTTCCCTTTACTCCCAAATTTTCTTGTGGCAGAACACTTTCCCCACCTCCTTGCCTAATTGAAACCTAGCATGTCCCTGGTTTCCTTGTAGGAGTTTACTAGTGGACAAGCAGGGGAAGGAATTCTAGACATTGCGCGTACAGGGTAACAGGAGTTTGGAAAAGAGCAAGGAACACAGTTCATTCAGAAAACGACAAGACATTCTGTATGTGGGACATGAATCAGAATGGTAGAAGTCAAGTTTCCAAGAAAGAGTGATAGAAGGAAAGTCTGAAGCTGGGGTGAGTCTTGGAGGACTTTTTACCACTTTAAAAAACTTAAACATCCTCTATGCTATAGTTGAAAGCGTAGAAAGATATGCTGAAAGATTTTAAGCATGAACAGATTATAGATAAATGTCAGCAAGGATGCAATTAAAAGGGGAAAAGATTAGAGGCACAAAGATGAGTTAGAAAGCTGTTGTGGTCATCCATGTGAAGGAATATATGCTTAGCAGTGGTCCTAGCCATGTGACTGGGGAGGAGGGGGTGTATTCACAGGATATTTAACAGCAGGCATTGGCAGGTTTTGGTGTCTAAGAGAGTGGATTACTGGAACCAATAACTCAGATCACCACACAAGAAAAGAAAGTTGATTTGGAAGGAGAGATGAGGAGTCTTCTTTTTCTATATGTTGAATATGTCTGTAGAATTTAGGTAGAAATATAGGTCTTGGATTCAGGAACCAGGCCTCATAGGAGATACAGATGAAAATATGTTGGCATCGCTTGGTGTATCTGAACCTCACTTCTAAAATTGCCACTTCCCCCGTCAGTGTCTGTCCTATAGCCACTCCTAATCTAAGTTACTATGAGAGTGTGAGAACTGAGATCTCGGTGGGCTATAGCTTTGAACCAGGTTCTTGAGCAGGGCCATACTCTGTGGAGTAACAGGAAGATCTGGGGTAGGTCTCAGATACTCCCTGACTCTCCAGCTGCTGAGAGCAGCCCTCTGCCTGCAATATCACTCCCATAAAAGGGAGCAGAGTAGCTTTCTAGCATGAATGAATGAATGAACGGATGATCACATTGGGTCCTCTGCATTTAGATCATCCTAAAAAGCCACCTGCACAGTCTTCTGGTGGGTCTTGTATAGGTAGAATTACATAGCCCTAGCTCCTCGCCTAGTATATGTAGCCTAAGTGAAAAATGTGCATTAGGCACATGATTAGCACACTGACAGGGAGTATATTCAACAAATGGGTAAAGTGGTTAAATATCAATAATGAAGTCTGGCTAAACAGTAAGTGAATCAGTACAAATATTATTAATGAGAGGATCTGGTTCTGATAGGAAAAGGATAATAATATTGCAGAGACAAAAAGGTATAGACAAATATGCAAAGTATAGAAAAAGATGTCATTCAAACAAATCTTTTCCTGGGCTTAATAAATTTGATAAGGAGTAGGAGGAAAACCAGTCTTTGCCTTCCCTTATGTTGAAATAAACTTGACCCAATGGAGTACTCTAGTCCTCTTCATTTGCTGAACTTTACTTAGATTCTAGGGATTTGCATGTGGAAAACTAATGCCATGGTAGGATTACCAGACTGTAAATTCATCAAGAAGTCTGATGATATCATAAACCTGAGAAGCCAGTGTCCAGCAGCAGCATCGGAAACCTCCCAGTTTGATTTAGCACTGGTAATCCATTTTATTCCTTTCCATTAGTTATTACAATAATAACAGATTGGCGACACAGTCCCATTTTCTACCTCTACTGCTGTCTACTTCTGGGCACAGCTGCTCCCAGTCATTCTTTCCAGTGTAAATAATGGTTCATGTTTCCACAGGCTGTCGCGAGATCTTTCTATGCTTGTGAAATAAGCCCATGTCACCACCGTTTTGGGGAAGATTGAAGGTACCAGTAAAGCCAGGGAACTGCATAAGAAAGCCAGAGTTACAACCCCCTCCCTAAGATGTTTTTTTGCTCTTGAAGACATTTAGATTGACTGGGTGTTAATGATGTGAATTTCCATGAGTGTGGGGCAAGAAAATTCTATCACTTGCATCTGTCTAATGCAGGCCTTTTACTTTAGAACTTTTTCTTTCATGTTAGATGTAAATAATGAACTCCTTTGTTGTGAGAGGGTATGTTACAGGCAGTAAACACTTCAGCAAAGAGCATCTTTTGATCTTCACAGCTATGGCAATAAAAGCCAAGAGCCAGAAACAGGCCAGAGAATTTGGAGCAGAAACCACTAAGAGCTTTCCTTTTATCTAGTCACAAAATTAGGTGCAGAACTATAAGAGTAATGGATGGAATGACAATTTTTAAGAAAGATGAAGGGCAAAATGAGGCTACCTAGATGAAAAAAAAGCTGAAATTTAGATTTCAAGATCTGTTTTAGAACTCAGTGAATTTGGTGAGAAATTAGGAACATTATGTACTCATGGCATAAAGGAAATAAATGAAAATATTTCTCTGTCTCTCTCTTTTCCTGTGATCTCTATAAGGAATTAGTGGATGTGTTAAAAACTCTTAAATACTGGTTTGAGAATTCATTTTTAATAAGAGGTCAGTAAGTAAACACTGATTTTTTGTGTGTGTATGCAAAGTAACACATTTCAAAAGCTGGTTTGTTTTAATACCTTAATTCTATAAATCCCATCTCAATACGAGTGTTAATTGAGTCTCTTTCCAAATATTGAACTATATACTCATATGAAACTAATCTAAAATATACGGGTCTAAATACATACGCAAATTATTTTTTTATTTTTTGCCTATTTTGACTTTTTATTTTTTTTAATTTTATTTATTTGAGTATAGTTGACTCACAATGTTAGATTAGTTTCAGGTGTTACTTGGTTTTTTATTTTGGTTTGGGAGTGGGTATTTGAAAGGGGGAGAGCAAAGGGGAAGAGAGAGAGATTGAGGGAGAATCCCAAACAGACCCCATGCTCAGCACAGAACGTGACACAGGGTTTCATCCTCCGACTGTGAGATCATGACCTGAGCTGAAATCAAGAGTTGGACATTTAACTGACTCAGCTACCCAGGTGCTCCTCAGGTGTTATTTTGACATTTTTAATTGCATTGCCAGATTTTATTGGTAGACATTTAATGTCTGCTTAATTATATGGAACATACCAATATCTCTGTCCCCAGTCTTATAGAATTCATCCTCACATCCTGTAGGTAAGTAGTAGACTGAAAGCAAATCCTCCCCACCCCCATCATGGTTAGGAGGATAACGGACACACTACACACTTGATGAGAGAGAAATGTATTTGCATGTAAACAGTGGTTTAGGTAGCAGTGAGCAAGGTAGAAATTTTGGATGTAGGCATCCTGTCAAATGTTCGGTACCTCTTTTCCTAGGCCTAGTATTTGGGGTCTGGGTGAGGGGGGTGGGACAGATTTGGTCTAAAGTTTAGCTGCCCTTGATTGATAATGTATAATTCATAAGTAACTTGTAAAAGACCCTACATAGCTTACTTACAATTGTATTTTATCCCAGTTTTTTGCAGTCTTCAGTTCCAAATAGCTAGCTGGATTGTTCTGTGATAAAAGGAAATCTGAAACTATGTACCATATTCCTTCCAAGCTTAAGACCAAGAAGGTTCTCTGAATTTTCAGAGACAGATTGCTCTATTTTAATGGTCTTTTAATTTGAAAGTTAAACTCAATCCTTCTAATTGCTTGTAGGTATTGGACAGTATGAATATTTCCATTGGATAATATGGAGAGGACAATTTATCATTGAAAGACTTGTCATTTTTATCTTACCTGAATTGGGTGCCAGTATATACAGTTTGTACTTTCAAGCACAGGTTGATTTATTATGATGTGGACCTGCAGTTTGGGCTTCATAAAGCTGATATTTCTTTGTAATTTTAGTAAAACTTTTTTTTTTTTAAACCTTGTTGACTTTAAGTCTGTCAAGTCAAACAAGTTAGAAAGCAAGAATAGGGGCACCTGGGTGGCTCAGTCAGTTGAGTCTGACTCTTGATTCTGGCTCAAGTCATGATCTCATAGTTCGTGTGATCGAGCCCCACGTCGGGCTCTGTGCTGACAAGGCGGAGCCTGCTTGAGATTCTGTCTCTGTCCCTCTGTCTCTGCCCACCCTCACTTGTATGTGCACTATCTCTCTCAATATAAATAAACTTTAAAAGAGAGAAAGCAAGAATTAAAATGCAATTAGGAAGAAAGAGCTTATAGTTTTAGGACATGTAATTAAAATTCATTCATTATATTAAACTGAAGATTATAATTTAGCCCTCAGGAGGCAAGAAGAAAAATGAGTACATGAAGCAAGCTTCAAAGAGATAGATAATGAACATTTCAGTGTTCTCTTTCCCACCTCTGGGCATGGACTGTGGTGTCTGCCATACCTGGGTCTACCACTTCCTACGTCTGGAAACATGAGTGTGTTGTTTAACCTTTTCGAAAGGGAATCCTCAATGGTTTCTTAAGACAAGCTCATGAGATAAGAACAACAATCAGTAGTTGCAATCAGTAATATTGACTGTCTGCTAATGTTCCAGGGACTGTGCTGAGCATCTTATTACATGATCTCAGTTAAGCCAGTGAAGCACTTTCTACCTAGCAGGCTTTCAACTTCCACCTGCTTCTGCTTTTCCCCATCCCAACTTTACCAGATTCCTTAGGTGAAGGGGATTTCTCTTATTTGTTCACGTATTCACTTATCCGTTTGTGCATCTATTCAACAAATACATAATGAATTCCTTCTAGTTCCAGGAACCATTCTAAGTGCTGGAGATACAGCAGTGAGTGACCAAGAGAAACAAAGTCCCTTCTGTTGTACATTCTAGTCAGGAGACTAATAAGGGACAGACAAATAAATAAATACAATATTTCATATAGTAATGAGTGCTATTAAAAAATAAACTAGAACAAGCAGTCAGAAAGTGACCCCAGTACTAGGGTACCTGGAGGAAGAGAGAGTTCTATTTTAGGTAGAATAGTCTGGGGAGAGAAGCATTTCAACAATCCTGAGTATATTTGTGTCATTTCATACCAAATACTCAGTGGATTATAGAAAGAAAGTTTAAAAAAAAAATCAACAATATACATTTTTGCCTATGTTCTCTGGGTAGCAAGCAAACAGTAATACAGTGTCTTACTTTAAAAAAACTTCTTTTTTAATGTTTATTTTACTTTTGAGAGAGAGAGAGGCAAGAGTGCAAATGGGAGAGGGTCAGAGAGAGAAGGAGATCCAAAATCCAAAGCAGGCTCCAGGCTCTAAGCTGTCAGCACAGAGCCTGACATGGGGCTCGAACTCACGGACCACGAGATCATGACCTGAACTGAAGTTGGACACTTAACCGACTGAGCCACCCAGGTGCCCCTACAATGTCTTACTTTTAATGGATATAAAGCACTTAGAGAGTAGAGCATAGTAAGGCGTTATAAGTGTGTGGTACTATTGGTCTGTTTGAAGAGAGGAAAAAGATACGGTGACCTACATATGCTACACATTCCTGCTTATAACTAAACAACAGTTATACAGAAATCATGCATACAGGATAGAATTGGATGATAATATGGTGATGCCTTTTTATTGAGTGTTGTGGGTAAATTATCAAGCCATGTCTGAAACAAACATATTGACACCATGAACTTAGGAACAGTAACTCCACAAGGGAACTGCAGCCAGATTGCTAGATTGCTAGGTCTAGGCTTTACTCTAAAAATTAACAGTCTAAGCCCAGTGGTTTTCTTTTAACACTTTAAAGATATTACTTCATATTTCTGGCTTGCACAGCTTGTGGCAAAAAGTCTGCTACAATTCTTTATTCTTCTTTATGTAATGAGTCTTTTCTTTTCCTAGCTGTCTTCAAGATTTCCTCTTTATTTTTAGTTTTCAACAGTTTGAATATGACATGATTTTATTGTTGTTTATCCTACTTACGATTCTCTGGGTTTCTTGGACCTGTGGTTTGAAGTCTTTAATTGTTTTTTGGAAAAATTGTGACCATTGTCCTTTCAAACATTTCTTCTGTCTTGTTCTCTTCTGCTCAGAAGCTTTCTCTGGTTTCCTACCATTTCAATCTTTCTCGTGAGAACCTGGTGGGAACTCTGAGAAGTGGGTTTGAACACCCTTGTAATTGAGGCTCCCAAGAGTCCTGGATTCTTGCTCCAACCTGTAATTGTCCTTTAGCAATATCTTAAATATATAGCAGAATTCTTGGCTGCTTGTAGTGCCTGATGTCTCTTGCTGTGTGTTCTGCCACAGGTGAGCCAGTCCACAGGTTCTAAATTTCCTTGGAGGATCCTGTCCTTTCTTAGACTTCAGGCTATTTACCCTGTGACCTCAGCTCTCTGGGCTCAAGGAGTGTTATGTTTTATATTTTGTTCAGCTTTTTCCTCTTTTTAGGGTGTGACATTCTTTTCTGCTTTCTATATGCTAGGTGGAATCAGAATTCCAGTCCAATGGTTTTTAAATGGTTCTACTCCGTGCTCTTTAGGAGTTCCACAAACATATGATTCAAATTTTATTTTATGAATATTTTACCTGTCTAGGAATTTTAATAAATCACTAAAATGACTTACATACCAAAGTCATCACATTGGAGAGTTACCAACTTAAATAACTATGTTGTTCTGTTTATTTTGTTGGGGTTTTTTTAGACCTCATGAAGTCTGCCACTACGTCACATTATCTTTAAACTTTAATACCAGCATAAACTTGAATAGGAAGGGTGTGGCTCTGCATACCCAAATGCAGCCCTGTGATGTAAAATTGCAAAAACAGGGGTCACTCTTTGCAACCACAAATACACAGCAGTCAGTTAAATGTCAGTGTCTTCACAGCACACCAGTTACTTGTGTAGTAACAAGTGAAGGGCTAGTATGCTGCATCATGACGTCAAAATATTAGCACATATTGTTCTTTTCTGGATTTATACTTATGTAAATATAAGCAGTTTTCTCTTATTTGTAATAATTCTACTTTGAGACAAAAAGTGTTGCTATATCTGTTTCAAGCCTTTTGATTAATTAGGTTGGCTTTTTAAAGAAAGCTTTAATTTTTTTATGGGACACCTGGGTGGCTTAGTTGGTTAAACGTCTGGCTTCGGCTCAGGTCATGATCTCATGGTTCATGAGTTCGAGCCCTGTGTCAGGCTCTGTGCTGACAGCTCAGAGCCTGGATCCTGCTTAGGATTCTGTGTCTTCCTCTCTCTGCTCCTCCCCCCACCTCACACTCTGTCTCTTCCTCTCTCTCTCAATAATAAATAAACATTAAAAGAATTTTTTTTATTTTTTTTTAATGTTTATTTATTATTGAGAGACAGAGGAAAACAGAGCATAAGCAGGGGAGGGGTGGGTGGGAGCGGGGGAGACACAGAATCTGAAGCAGGCTCCGGGCTCTGAGCTGTCAGCACAGAGCCCAGTGCGGGACTTGAACCCATGATCCATGAGGTCATGACCTGAGCTGAAGTCAGATGCTTAACCGACTGAGCCATCCAGGTGCCCCAACATTTAAAAAAAGTTTTTAAAAGCTTTAATTTTTTTTAAAGTGAAAACGGCTTTTATCTGTTTTAAATAAATAGGTTCTACATAATGTTCGGTTTTCAAAAAAGAATTCCACATAATACACATGCCCCCACTCTAACCCCCAAAATAAATTTCGTTTTCGCTGGCTTAGTTGAAAGAATAATAATAATAATAATAATAATAATAATGGCAAACACTTAAACAGAACTTCCAGTGATTTACATAATGTTCTAAGAATTTTACATATATATTATTTAATTTAATCCTTTGACCAACCCAATGAAGTAGGTATTATTATGATCACCACTAGTCAGTTAAGGGAAACAGGCACATGGTGTTTGTGAGATCACACTATTAGTAAATAACAGACCCAGGAGTCAAACCTAGGCAGTCTGGTTCCACAGCATGGGTTCTAACCATGAATCATGAACTGTACCAGGTGAATGTGAAAATGGAAGTCTGAATTCATTGTGAAATATTCCTTTTCCTGTACAATAAATCTTTCTCTCTTTCTCTCCTTTTCACCCCACCACCCCCATCTCTGTTTCTCAGTCTCTCTCCTTTTCTCTAGCTATATTTCAGTTTCTCCACTTGTAGATTAAGTGATAAATGTGTCAGTTACCCTTCAGGATACAGTGGTAACTTAATAAGTTAACTACTTTTAGAAGTACTGTTATGGTTAGAAAGTAAAGCACAAACAACTGTAGCATAATTGTTGAAAGCAGCTGGGGTTTGGTCTGTTCCTTCTTTTTTTTTTTTTTTTTTTTTTTGAGTGAATTTAAGGTATTTTATAGATCAACAATCTTATTCATTCTACTACCTCCACGTGCTACTTGTGGACATTTCATTCAGTCTTCATTGAACAGACTCTCACTGAACATTCTGTAGGTGCCAGAGGCACTGAGTGTTAAGGACTGGAAAATTAAATAAGTAGCTTAAGACATGGTCCCCCACTTGTAGGCATTCTCTGCCCAGGTCACAGGTGTTGGTGCTCACAGTTGAGGTGTAGTATGTGCTTAAGTGACAGTCAAAATCTTTGCTTTGAAAGAAAAGCCCCTAAAGAATAGTATTTAATTTTAATAATTATTAGTTGGGGCTTGGACTTTTTTTAATAAAAAAAATAATATTTCTAGGATGAAGAACGTAAACAAAGCAACTTATTTGTTAGGTAAAGCAACATTTTAGAAAAGTCAAGTCATTGAGAATCTTATTAAATCAAACCCTTAGTAACTGGAACTTGAAAAGACTTTAAAATTATTCCCTTTTGAGGTATGCCTATTGGTTTTATTTTGGCTAAACATGGAAGAATGAAAAGGAAAGAAAGCCAAATTTATCTAATGCTGTCATGTAGAACACTCTAGTTACAGTTATCTTCATTCTAAAAGTCACCTGGTGGTCTACCCAGATATAAAACAATACAAAATAGTCAAAAACGGACACCTCCCTAGAAAGCCATATTTTGCAGAAAACACATTTGAAATTTTTTCCCATCTTAGGAGACTAGATATGTAAACTTGAAGTTCTTAAAGATTAGATGGTAATTTTTGTTTTAAGATTTTATTTTTAATCTTTACACCCAACATGGGGCTCAAGCCTGTAACCCTGAGATCGAGTCTTCTGCTCCACCAACTGAGCCTTCCAGGCACCCCCAGATGGTAGTATTAAACATAAATATATAACTTAGAGTAGTCATATTTCTTTCAAAGACTGGCCCGTATTATTTGTATATACAGCATAAATTGAAACCATTCTCTACACAGATTTAAGAAACTCCTGGGGTGCCTGGGTGGCTCAGTCAGGTGAGCATCCGACTTCGGCTCAGGTCATGATCTCGCGGTCCGTGAGTTCGAGCCCCGCGTCGGGCTCTATGCTGACAGCTCAAAGCCTGGAGCCTGTTTTGGATTCGGTATCTCCCTCTCTCTCTGACCCTCCCCCATTCATGCTCTGTTTCTCTCTCCCTCAAAAATAAATAAACGTTTAAAAAAAAAATTTTTTTAAAGAAACTCCTTTATTCATAATTTGACTATTTTTATGCCTCTTTGTTGGCTAACACTTTCCATAGGCAAGTTTTGCTGAATTTTTTTCTCCAAATAATGATAGAGAAGCCTAACCACATTGTTCAACCTTGTTAAATGAATGAAAAATGTGAATATTTTTATGATAGTGTGACTTATTACTGTAGAGCACTTCAGCATTACTAGTGCTAAGCACTAAAACCTGTGTCCATTTGAGGTAAGAGCAGTATACATAGAATTTCTGGTGAACTTCTCCCAAAAGTCATTTTCTAATTAAGTGCCTGGTTTGAGAGCACTAATGAAAGTGATCCTAATGAGCTTGCAGGTGAAGAAGAGACCGGTGTAAGTTAGCATGATGACCTGAGTCCAGGAAAGGCAGAGACTGGTCTCCTGAGTTTAGATTAAATGTTTACCAGCCATTCCACACCTTTTGCCCCAACCAACAAATGTCAAGAGAAATAGTTAAATGTTGAGATTTTCTGCTATTTCTTGTGTTCTTGATAGAACAGCTTGGGCACTGGCATGGAGGGATGAAGCAACCTGGCATGAACTGTACCCAGTTCTATTGTTAGGACCATAGGGCTAGAGGAGCAGGCATCAGCATAGCATGGAAAGAAAGTCTGTCACACAATGCTCCTGACCATCCCAGAGACAGCAGGAAGCCAGAGAAGAGATTTGAACCAGGAAGTAACATTAATGGCTTCGCCATTTTGAAAGGTTTTTGAAAGGTCTAACAGTTGACAGGAGGGTAAATTAGAGAGATCTGAGGCAGGAGAAACAAATTAAAGATATGTTGCAATGGTTCAGTATAATAGGAGGGCCTATAGGCCATGCAAAGGAGGTCAGAGAGGAGTTGGATGGATTGAATATGAGAAATATGAAGAAAGGTTGTAAATATGCCTAAATGATTTGTTCTCATGGGCCTTTGAAAGGAATAAAATTCTTCTTTGGTGTCTCCACAGAATACATTTCAACAACAACAACAACAAAAATAGGTGATTTTAACATAGAGACGCTAAAGTGTGTAGCAAAAATAATAAAACATGTTAACCAAGCTATTTAACTCAGAAAAATAATAGAGCTTTTGAATGGAGCATGACACTGCTGAGATCAGGACTGTTGGATGGGTTTCTTTATCGACCAGTTAACATGTTTCGTTTGATGGCCTAATCCTAGCCAGTCATTTGCAAATATGGGTAGAATAAGGAGGAAACTATCACTAGAAAGCCAGTTCAAAGCGCATAATATGCATATATACATCATTAACCTAAAAGAAAAAAAAACTGCAAGAAAAATAGAGGCCAAACTTTCCATGTGCAAATTATTATGTCAGCTGGTCCTCTTTAAGATTAGTATTTCATTTTGAAGTCCTTCATAATTCCACCTAAAGTCGTTCATTACATAAAATAAGAAATGGACATTTCAAAAGAAAACACTTTTTTTAAACCTACCTCTGGAAAATATTAGAAATAAATTCTTTATAGTAAAGCATTTAGAATTTGTATATTCAGAATAATATATCAGTATAAAATGTCATCTTCAACAATACCCTTGTAGGAACAAAATAAAATTTGCAAGTCTAATAATTTCTTAGAAACTATTTAAGATTAGAAAAAATAAGAAGGACCTGAAATTCCACTGTGTTCTCTCTTTGTGGCCATCTTTTGAGGAAACACTAAAAAAGCTCTTGATATATGGCTCAAATATAAAGATGCTAACTAAATTTATCAGAGTTAAAAGAGTCTATGATGTTCACTTTTCTACTAGGATAATTTCTGTGTGGGAACTAAAGTTCAAGGTGATGAGCCAGCATTAGAGTCTAGTTGTTCATAAATAGAAGTGGTTTGTTTTTCTTTCCCAGTCTTTTTTTAAGCTTAATCTCATGAGAAACAAGAGAAAATCCTTTCTTTATGAAAATTCCTCTTGAAAATGGTAATGTTTTATAAAGGGAAAGATTAAACTTGTCATTGTTTGAGAGTTAAATATCACCTATATACATCACTACAAAAGTCATTCAAATACTGTTAGCTCTTTATTCTTGCAACCAACATTTATGGAACAATGACGATATTCATAGCACTGTTCTATTGCTCTGGGGATATAAAGATGAATGGAATGTGGTCCTTCGCAGCCCTGAAAGAAGGCACAGTTCGGTTAGGAGACAAGTTCACAAATAACTATAATAAGAAATTGAATTTGTCTAGTGCCTCCCCCCCAAAGAGATACAAAGTACTATAAATAGTGAGGTAGAAAACTCATTTGTGATTGAGAAAATCTGGAACATTATCTTGAAGATAATGACATTTAAACGGAGCTTGAAAAGATAGGTAGGAATTGTTAAAGCAGCATCGGAAGATAGGGAATTCTGAGCAAAGATCACTTCGAAGTTGGAAAGCTGGGGATATGTCTTCGAAATGATGAGAAGTCTCCTTCAGTTGAAGCAGGAAGGGTAGTTAAGTGAGACAGTGCCCTAGAGCTTTGGAGATCTTTGGCATTTATTGGACACTCAGAGCAAGTTTAGCTAGATAGTTAAGAATCAAGGAGCTAGAACCAAATCGCCTGGGTTTGAGACCTAAATTTTAGACTAAATTTTAGCTACGTGACTTTGAACAAGTTATTTAAACTCTCTCAGCTTGCTCATCCATGATATCTGAAACTCTTACATTGGTTTTTTGAAATTTAGACTTTTTCAGCTTTTAGAAAGATTATGTTGTATAGTAATCAGATGTGTTAGACAACCGCCCCAACAAGGTCTGAGGCAGTGCCTCATAAACAACGCATTTGTATTTCCATAGCAAGTGATATGAGAATTTAGAAGTGAAATAAAAATGATATATACTCTTACATGCATTCAGTTCAGGTTTTATCTGGTGAATTTGTTACAAACTTATTTTTAAAACTACTGGCTTTCAGTACTTTTTCAGTAGATTTTGAAATTGTATGTAAGGGATTGGGGCCCACGGTAGTACCATTCTTGTAAGATTGTTATGAGATGCAAACATGACAATATATGTGTGGGGCTTGTACCATGCCTGGCACTTGGAAAGTATTCATTGTTATTCTTTTTGCATTGTTAGGTACAAGTGGCTTGAGAGAGTAAGTGACATGTCCAATGTCTCTAGCAATAGGGCAGTAGACCAGGATGGGAATTGCTCAGGCGAATGCTTACACCATGCTAGACAAGAGTCATGTAATAGAAAGGATTCAATACTGGTTAAGTACTATGTTTGGATCCGTCCAGCCAAATGAGGTATAATGAACTTTGGTAGAATAGTGAAAAAGAAGAGCTACTGAGATATAGGGCTAGGGAGGAGACAAAGATGATCCCAAGGATTCAAGAACAAATGACTTCTATTTTATGTGGGTACATACACCCCACACTGTCAAATCATTGCCCCATGTGTTGTATTGGTAAGCCTCACAGGAACTCTGTGCTGAGGTGTGGTGCTTGTGGTAGTTTTTTGATACCTGACACTAGTTCTTTCATATCTCCTTACATTTAATTGTGCTCCCTTCAGTGCCCCAACCCTAGCCTCCTGGTAAACTCCAACTTAATCCTTAGGGTGAATTAATTAATCCTTCCGTAAATTAATTTGGCACTGGTATCTGTCACAGCATTCATAGGTTGCTGTATCTCATCTATGTATTCTGTCTCCCTACTCATTCTCATTAGTATTCCTAGCACCCACAATGATATTTAGGGGTCATTTAATAGAGATTTAATGAATATGTGAATCCCCATTTTACAAGTGGAGAATTTGGTATTTTGATAGCATGTCCAACACTGTGCAGTTTAGTTGGAATTGAGAGTTAAACCAGGTCTGCCTAATTCCAAAGTCCATGTTATTTTCTCATCTTCCTCCTAAAGGAAGAAAAAACGTACGTAGGTATTTATTTACACATGCACAGGGAATAAATACTAGTGAAGCTCCAAACATAAATGATTTTTGTTTTGTATTTTTCTAACACAGTGTGCTCCTTCAGTCATTTGTAAATTTGTATAAACAGAAGTTGACTTTTTTTGGTCTTTAAATATATTGTATATGTAAATCTAATAATGATCATTGGCTTAAAACACTAATAACACAGAGAAATAGAAAGAAGTTGGTAAAAATCACCCAAAATCCGCTATCCAGAAATAATGAGCTTCATTCTAGGTATTTCTCATGCATTATAGACCTATGTTTACAATTTACATAAGTGGGATATTTCCCACTTATGGGATACATAAGTGGGTGATATTTCCAGAAATTAAATAGGAGATTTGTACCTTCAATACATATTTTGGTGTAATTGTCTTATCTTAAAAAAAAAGAAAAAAAAAAACCTCACACATGCTGGGTATATTCCACTTTCAGGCTTCTGGACCAATTGCTCATACTCTGCCTAGAATGCTGTCCCCCAAGAGCCACTGAGCTAATATTCTGAACTCCTTGTAGTTTTGCTCAGAGCTGATAATTTCAGTGAAGTCTACCTGACCATCCCACTTCTGCATTTCCAGTCCTCTCTTAGACTGCTCTTCCTTTTTTTCCCCACAACACTTAACCACCTTCTAATTTGTAATATCATTTAGTTGCTTATTATGTTATTTATTGTCTGGTTCTCCTACTGGAATATCACCTCCATGGAGGTGGGAGCTTTATCTTTTTTTGTTCATTGACACATCCCTTTTCTTTCTTGTACATGTTGTTCATCATGTACATGAAGATGTACACGAAGCACCTAGAGAAGTGCCCAGCATGTACGCATTCAATAGAAATTTGTCAAACGAATGAAAATGTTACAGAAGAGTTCTGAATACAGTTTTCTGGCTGGTTAATTGAGACCTTGTCATCTCCTTATTTAGTAAATTTGTATGAGCTAATGAATTTTTTATTGTTTCGTGAACTCAACAATTATTTAGAGTTGCAGATATTTTACATTTTCGTTGAAAAGACAACTCATTGGCCCTGTATGTTTCTGAACCTGCTACTGTTAGGAACTTATTACATGGAAACTAAAGAGTTTGCCTAGAAAATATGTGAAATATGTTTCATATCTGATCATATAGTATCCTGCACTAAGTGCATCATAGTTAATGTAGACCTTTTGTTGTGTGGATATTCTATTCATTCTGGAATCCAGGATACTTCATACTTTATCAGAATTCAGATCAAATAATTCTCCATGTTTTATTCTAGTACTACTTGGTAATACTTGATGTATAGTTGGAAAGATTCTATGCCTATGAAGAATGTAGAAACTGGGGTAGAACTTCATAGAAGTATTCTGGTATATGTACTTTAATCTATGCCCTTTAATAATATTATGTGCAAGTGCACATTTTCCCATTTCTTTGCTATACCATGATGTCTTTTCTTATGCCAGTCTTAGTTATACATTTTGCATCCACTAATTTAATCTGAGGCTGTGTGTTTATTAGTCAATGCAAAATTTCATTCAGGTAATTGTTAAAACCATTCTGAATCATTGAAATGTTTAATCATGGAAGCAACCAGAGCACTGTTCATTTGCATGACTCTTGTTAATGCCATATGTAGTATTTCACAGAATGATCCTTCCTCATTTTTCAAAAATGTGCTTATAAAATTTGTGATGACAATTGAACAGCCCAACCCTATGAAATGGTAATTTATACAGCAATAAAAAATAAATAAATCCATGTATTGTGGGCTTGTAGCTAAAGGCAGCTGTGTTAAGCATGTTTTTTACATCAAAGTATTATATACAGTGCTGTTTAAGAATGTGTTGCACAGACTTTTTTTGAAGTACCCCCACATTAGCTGTGCTTTGGTACCCAGTCTATGAATATGAGGGAAGATACTGTTCTATGTCCCTCAGGAATGATAAACACAATAATGAACATATCAAGAATGCCTTTCTTTCAGAGGAATCAGAGCTTCTGTATAGCCACTATCTCACTTGCCTTTAGCACCTTTTGAAAAGAATTTCTCATGGGCATTGTTCTGTAATTTCTCTGAATTATTGAAGTAACCAAGAAAAATGTCTCTGGCATTGAGATAGAGAAATCGAAGCATCACATTGTCTACGTAGAATCTCCATTTACAACTGTTCAAACCAGTATTCCACATAATTCTACAGTAGTTCCTGAGAAAAGTAAAATCAGAGGATGAGAGCAAAGAAAAATAGACTATCTGATGAAATGAGTTTAGAATGTAGAATAACGTGCCAAAAGAAGTAAGAATATGGGTTTGGCCTAAAAACAGACTGGAGAAGGTGAGAAGAGGAAAACAAAACAAAACCTGCACTACATGATATAAGTCAGTTACCTAATAGATTTTCTTTTGCTATTGGTTAATCTCTTGACCTCTGTGACATGTTATCCAGCATGAAAAAAGGACGTGTGTGTGTGTATGTGTGATCATACATAAAACACACAGTAAAATAAAACTGACTTATAACATATACTCAGGTATGAAATAATTGATCCATTTTTCTGGAAGTACATCACAAATTGGCTTAAACAGACTTTTTTTTTAAGTGAAATTGGAATGTGATTGTTTGTGAGCCAAAAATGCATTCTTTGAGTACAACTTTACTACCAGCAATTCATTTATTTATTATGTAGGATGTCTTGTCAAACCAAATTAAAGGTTATATTTTGTCTTTTCCACAAGCAATCTAGAGCCAAGAATGAAAACCACATAATATATTTTTAGGATTAAACCATTTATTACTGATAGATAATGGCAGAGCAGAAACAGAAGGCACCAGTTAGTCTGCATTAGCTCATGAGCCCTGTATAAGTTTTTTGTGAACTCTAAATGTTTGTGAAATTCTATCACTTGCATTAGCTTTCTGATAAATTTCTGATGTGGTCAGTTGTCCTCTTTCCCTGGTCATTGCGAGTCATTCTGCACACTGCCAAGGGGCTTCTATTCTCAGGGGATCTTTGCCAAGAATTTTCCCCTTAGGGTGCTTTTTAGAAAGAATGAGCACCTTTGCCAAATAAACTAAACCTCCTCTCAGGCCAACCACTTTAACCACTATCGGGGAGGGATCCCTTCATGTAGAAAAGAAAGAGTTGTGTGGTAGGAATAGAAAAACCTGGTTCTTACTCAGAATGCTGCCCTGATCAAAAAGCTAAGTATATGACAAAATCAAGAATCATATATAGAGCTAATCCTTATTGAGGACATTCTGTGTTGCCAAAACCAGCCCCCAAAGCACAGTGTACAGGATAAAAATTAAAATTTTCCCATAATTCTCTGCATTTGTGAAATAATGCATTTAGATCTGGATACCGTATCTTAAAAGGAATATTAACAAATGACCACAGTGATAAGGAATTTGGACAAATGGGATATTGCTCTTGGAAGAAAACGTTTGGTGGGAACAAGGTAAATCTTTTTAGATAAAAATATTTAAAGGGTTTGCCATGAGGAAGGTATAGAGGAGGAGGAGATGCAGGACATAATGTAGTTAAAAGTAGCAAATTCATTATGTCTTTTTCTTTAAAAACATAGGGTACCAAAAGCTCAGTAAGACTTGGGTTAATTAAAGAGAGGATTAAGTGAGAAATCATCCTAAGGGAGGTCATAGTTTCAAAACAAGGTTGAGAAACACTGTTTTAGAACATTTAAAGAGCTCTAAAAATGGAATCATTTGTCTAGTAACATAATCAGTCTCAGGAAAGTGATGTAGCCAAACCATACTTTTTAAAATAAATCTGAATTTTCTCTTATAATCATAGGAAGAGCTCTGTTTCAGAGGCCATTTCTAAAGTCCTGTTGCATATATCCATGAAGCATATTGAAAGTCAAAACCATTGTGACCACAGAATTCATTTATATCACACTTTGGTTCTAATATGACCTCATGAGATACAGTTTGCACATGGGCCAAAGTCCACAGCAAGCGGTGTATTCACAGATGAATTAATTGCTATAAGACATTAGAATTTTTTTCATAGGTGTTTAAGGGTCTACAGAGTGGAAAATTTAAATCACTTTTATTTTAATAAGAACCAAATATCCCAAATGTATTGAAATTCTAAGATGTAACTTACATCAACAGGATGGTTGATAAATGGTGCCATCCTTCAGTATATAAATTGGTTGTGATATATCTTTATCAGATGGTTTTTCATGAAGCTTACTATCTTAAATATATGGCCCTCCATTCCATGGCCATAAAGATATACCATAATAAAATAAAGAGAATAATAATAATATATGTGTGTTTGGTGGGTTTTGTACCTTTATAAAGAAAAGTCTATCACCATCACTGATCATTTTTTTTAATGTTTATTTATTTTTGAGAGAGAGACAGTGAGAGCCAGGGAGGAGCAGAGAGAGAAGAAGAGGCACAGAATCCGCAACAGTCTCCAGGTTCCAATATGTCAACACACAGCCCGATGCGGGGTTTGAACTCACGAACCATGAGATCATGACCTGAGCCAAAGTTGGATGCTTAATCGACTGAGCCACCCAGGCACCCCAACACTGATTATTTTTATTTTTTATTTATTTTTATTTTTTTTTATTTTTTTTTCAAAGCAGAGATCTTATTTATTTTTTTTTTCAACACTGATTATTTTTAATAACACAATTTGAGAAGTGCCTGTGAAAGTTAGTCTTTCTAAAAGTTCCTAGAGAAAGAAAACAAAGAGGATAGTAGCTGTATGAGTTGTTAGAACTTACTTGAGTTTGGTGGATTGGTGTGTTTATTATTTTTTTTAATGGTGAGAAATGAGATGTATGTTTGTCAAATAGAGGTATTATAGATAGCAGATGGAGAGGGAGAGAAATTGAGATAAAATGAAGTGGTGATGGGTATGGGCCCAAGAACTCAAATAGCGAGGAGGAGAACGGTTCTTCCTCTAGTTAAGTGGTTGTCAATAGGGAATACCTTTGCCCTCCAGAGTACATCTGACAACCCTGGTGACAATTTTGTTGTCACAACAGGGTTGGTTGGTGCTCTGGCATCGGGTGAGTAGAGAGGCCGGGGATGCTGCTAAACATCCTAATAATGCACAGGACAGCCCCCACAATAGAGGATTAGCCAGTCCAAAATGTGTATACTGCCATGGTTAAGAAATCCTGATCTAGATGAGAGAGTAAGAATATATTGGGGGACTGTACAAAGAAATATGTAGGTACAGGAGATTTAAATTGAAGAAACTTGAACCCTATGGCCTTAATATTACTGAAATAGAAAGCCACGTGTCTGATAATTCCAACAGCTTTGTTATTAACATGAATCAAAAGTCAGAATTAGAGCTCATGCCTGGCTCAGACAGTAGAGCATGTGACTCTTGATCTCCAGGTTGTAAGTTCAAGCCCTGTGTTGGGTGTAGAGATTACTTTTTTTAAAAATGTCAGAATTGCTTTAGTAACATCTTAAGACCTTAGTTATTTTCTTCATGGGTACATGTAATAAAAGTATTTTGAAATTCCATTTTAAATTGCATGCATATGTCCAATGAGCAAGTCAGCAAAAATGCTTTTGTTAACTTAAAAATAACACTCTAGCAGTAAACATTTCATTAACTTGATCTGGCAAACAATAATGCACATAGTTTTAAAACAGAGCTGCCAATCTCTCATCCTGTTGGATTCTTAAAAGATTTTGAGGCTGGTATTCTTCCAGGCCATTATCCTGTTTCTGAGGAATAGCTCTCTTTTTGCTAACCAAATCCAAATGAAAGAGAGCTGGTATACCAGAATGCAGAGATGAGCTGTAATTTAATTGTTGGTCAATATATGCTTCATAAGAATCTTGTTTTTACTATTGTTCTATTTCAACAACTTTTTTATTAGACAATAAGTGAATAAAACTAAATGAATTAGTATGAGAGCTTTCATTTTAATCCAAATGATACTTTTTTTTAGAATGTCTGAAATTTCAATTTTCTGATTTTTTCTTATAAGAAAACCTTTGTTTTAAAAGCCATTTAAAAGTTGTAATGTACAAAAAAAAAAAAAAAAAAAAGTTGTAATGTACATTTTTTTAGTGCAGTTCTGACTGGCAGCTACATGGTATAAACAAAACAAAAAAAAAAATCCTTCTATTGCTTCCCTCTAAACATGGAAAAGTGGAATTGTCTGGATTGCTTCTATACTTTTCACAGAAACACCTGTTATAATAACACATTAACTCCCACCATTGGCCAGTTGTTCCTGGGACCAGTTCTTCCATTTTGTGATTTGTGCCTTCATCCTAAATCTGGCAGGTGCCTTCATTCTCCTGGCTTTTATCTTGATTTATATTAAAACATGTTTCAGAGCACATGGGAACTTCCTGTGTTTCCAAATATCTATGTGGAATTGTTAGAAGTGTAGTATAACTTTGTTTATACCTTTAGAGCAGGTACATTTTCTCATGGACTACAAAGGAAAAATTGGGTTTTTTTTTCTCTCTCAACAAATTCTTTAGTCAAAAATGAGAGTAAACTAGCTTAACATTTAGGTAGTGATTCATACTTCATAGAACACTTTCATATACATTATCTTGTTTGGATCTCACAATAACTGTTTGCAGGGAGTATTATTATTATCTTGGAGATAAATGAACTGTAAATTTCAGTGATGTTTATGACTCCAAAGCCCACAAAATCCAAAATGAGCCTCTGGAAGTTAACAGCCAGGTGTTCTGATTCCTGCTTTATGTGCTCCATTTCCTAGTTCTGCTCTGCATTCTCAGGGACTCCGGGCCACGTGATTAGGACTCTGGGTGGCATACATGGGGGTGGGAGGGGGACCTGAGGGAGGAAACAGAGAAAAACCTCCAGATAGGAAGACTGTCTTCCTATCCAATAACCCATTTACTGTTCCCCTCCCCCATTTTTCTGGAGCCCCAGTACCACACTTGTGTTCTGGCCAGTTTCCCCAGTTGACTCCAGCTCTTGACTCCTTTCCTCAGTCCAAGCTGTGACCCTGTTCTCTTAATCCTCTCTAAATCCTGCATTTTACTGCTCCTGCAAGCTGCTCTGTCTTATAAAGAAACATTTTTATTTCTTTCTTTCTTTAAATGTTTGTTTATTTTTGAGACCGTGAGAGCGAGGGGCAGAGACAGAGGGAGACAAGGATGTGAAGTGGAGAGCCTGATGTGGGGCTTGAACTCACCAACCATGAGATCATGACCTGAGCCAAAGTTGGATGCTTAACTGATTGAGCCACCCAGGCACCCCATAAAGAAACACTTTTAAGTGGTGGAAGTGTTATAGTCAAAGCAGTTTTTAAGAAATTTCATCAATGTAGCCTCCTCCTTTTCCTGCAGAAAAACGTTTAAGGTACAAAGATTATGGTAATCATGTTTTAATATGATAGTATGTTATTGATATATTAATATTAGAAGTTAGGCATCAGTGTGATAGAAAGGAAAGTGGAACTAACAGGCTTTACTTATTCAGACTGGTTTTACCAAAACTCATTTCTATACATAGTTAATGTTAGGAGTCCCGTTGGATAAAGAAGCTAGTTCTATTGCACTCAGTACCTGCTTACTAGTAGAAGAGTGCATCATACCCATCAAGAGCAATAATGTCACTGTTTTATTGCTAGATGTAATATTAAGAAGGCTAAGACTTGGGATACCTGGATGGCTCAGTTGGTTAAGTATCTGACTCTTGATTTCGTCTCAGGTCATGATCTCATGGTTCATGTGATCCAGCTCTGTGGGATCAAACTCTGCGTGGGGCTCTACACTGACAGCATGGAGCCTGCTTGGGATTTTCTCTCTCCCTGTCTCTCTGCCCTTACCCCCACTTGGGCATACATTCTCTCTCTCTCTCTCTCTCTCTCTCTCTCTCTCTCCCTCCCTCCCTCCCTCCCTCTCTCTCTCTCTCTGCCCTTCCCCCCACTTGGGCATACATACTCTCTCTCTCCCTCTCTCTCTCTCTCTCCCTCCCTCCCTCCCTCTCCCTCCCTCCCTCCCTCTCAAAATAAGTAAATAAACTTAAAAAGAAGGCTAAGTCTTAAAATCTCATAAAATGATTATTTTTGCAATTCTGTATTTGCATTTGTATGTTTGGATGTGAGAAAGAAATATATTGAACTAATATTGTTCTGAACATCTATCATATACCAGATGCTACTTTAAGCACTAGATGTACAGTGATGAACAAAACAGAAAGTTCCAGCCTTACTGGCATTTCCACTGGGAGGTGGGTAAGGTGGTCAAGAGAGAAGATAAAGGCAAACCCAGATATAGACATCATGTTTCCATATCAGAATTTGAACTAGCAACCACAACTGAACCATGGCACATCAGAGAACTTAACATTGATTCATTCACCCACCCACTCACCATCCCACCAGACTTACAGTGAGAACCTTCAGGCACTTGTTAAGAACTGGAGAGATAACTAAGTAAACGGGAAGGGATGGGCAAAATGGGTGAAGAGGAGTAGGAGGTATAGCCTTCCAGTTATGTAATGAATTAGTCTGGGAAAAAACAAGGCACAGAACAGGGAATATAATCAAGGATATTATAATAGCATCATATGGTGGCAGATGATAGCTACACTTGTGGTGAGAATAATGTATAGAAAAGTTGAATCACTGTGTTATAAACCTGAAACTGATGTAACATTGTATGTCAACCATACTCAAATAAAATTTTCTTTTTAAAAATAAGTAAATGGGGGGCACCTGGGTGGCTCAGTCAGTTAAGTTACTAATAAAACTTTCTTTTTGAAAATAAGTAAATGGGGGCACCTGGGTGGCTCAGTCAGTTAAGTGTCTGACTCTTGATTTCGGCTCAGGTCATGATCTCATGGTTGTGGTGTTGGACTCCACACTGACAGCACAGAGCCTGCTTGGAACTCTCACTCTTCCTCTCTCTCTACCCCTCCCCCATGTGTGCACACTGTAAATAAATAAATAAATAAATAAATAAATAAACAAACAAATAAATAAACAAACTTTAAAAATAGAAGATAGATAAAGTAAACGGAGTGTTCAACCCCCTAATCCCAATCGTACCTTCTCAAATTCAAATCAACAAATATTTATTGAAAACCTGGATGTTATGTGCCTCAACAGATTTTTAGTCCTGGCTACAATTAGAATTACTGGATAGCCTTTTAAAAATACCAACACTTATGGTCCACTTAAGACCAATTAAATCAGAATTTTGAGAGTGATATCCTGGCATTGATACTTTTCCAAAACTTTCTGGTATGATTCTGATATACAGCCAGAGTTGAAAACCCATTTCCATCAGAGGCCCAAAGGGAGAAAAATACCAGAAAAGTAAGAAAAAGAAAATTCAATCATGCATCCATGTTTATAGAAGATACTATGTTTCTGAAATTCCATAAAGAAGGGGAGGAGGAGTAAACACTTTTCCCTTCATATTTTTATCTACCAAATAAGTGTTAACTCCTTCTATGAGCAGAGGGGAATTGGAAAAGGTTTAAAGCATACCCCTTCCCTCCAGGAGCTTAAACTATGGTTAGAAATAAAAGGCAGAGAGACTAGAGAATTAAAAATGTAAGAGTTCTCAAGAAATATCCCCAAATGTCAAAAGACATGCAAAATTTAGTCTATAAATTCCCATAAGGACAAAGGACACTTGAAAGTCAGGGACTTTTCTGAGGGAAAACCAAGAAAATCATTCACCCCATGTTAACACTCAATAAAGCAGTTATATAGACACTGGTTTTGCAGCAGAAAATTTGCATTCCTCTACAAAGAAGCAGACCATTTCTTATTTAAGGAGAGGATAGTCTCATGAGAAAGAAGTATGACCAGGATTGGTGGGTGGCTCAGTCTGTTGAGTGTCTGACATTGGCTGAGGTCATGATCTCACAGTCATGAGTTTGAGCCCCAAATCAGGCTCTCTGCTGTCAGTATAGAGCCCACTTTGGATCTTCTGTCCCTGTCTCATTTGGCCCCACATGCTCGCTCTCTCTCGCGCTCTCTCTCTCTCTCTCTCTCTCTCTAAAAAATATATAAACATTTAAAAACAAATAGAAATATGACTATTTCAAACGACAGATCCATCTGTTCATGAATTGTGATACCTACTTGCAGGGACATACACCTCTCCAAAGGCTTAGAGCAGTCAGTGAATGTCCCCAGTGAGATTTTGAGGAATATAATAATTATTCCAAAAAATATTCCCATTAAAAATATATGAGGTGGTTTACATATTACCTTATTTAATCCTCCCAAGTATGTTATTGAGAACATGAATCACATATCACTTTGAAGTGACAAATGCAAGTTTTGAGTTTAAGTCTTCTAAGTTCATTGCTTTTTTTTATACCGAAATGTTTCTCAATCTTAGCAACATGCCAGAATACCTAGTGAACTTTTCAAAATTGTCAGGACTCAGTTCACCAGTAGTTGTTATAATAGGTGGAGGGAAGAGGGGGAGGTTAAGGGGGTTTTGGCAGCAAGGAAACAATACAGGTGCTTCCCCCAAAAAATAATTTTTCAGTAATCCTTACTGTCACCTCTTCTGAAGAATAAATTTGTTAATAGTTAAACTTTCTACACAACTATGAAACTAGAGAATATTTATGAAAACATAAAATTGTATGAGATAACAGAGTTTTGATAATCCATAAATGCCATTATCTGGTAACCTAACTCATAAGCCACTCTTATTACACAGCCTTATTAAAATGTAAATTAAATATAATGTATTCTGAAGAAAATTACTTTGAAAATGTGGGCTTGGACTTTCTACATCAGAGTTAAAATCAAGTTGAATAAAATTTTTCAGAAGAGCCATTCCAATTTCTTGCTAGATTATACAATTGAAGCCAATTAATGTTGTATGGAAACTCAGAATCATACTACATTACTGGAAGAGTATTTTCATATCTATCGCAGAAATGTGTGCTGTATTTTAAGATTTAGGGATAACATTTTGGACCCATCCAAGAGTATTTAACGTAAGCAGAATCTGTTACCATCTGAAAAATTACTTCTTAGTTCCATAAAACAAGACATACTTGTGAAGGGTAAATCTTTCCTAGATTTAGGATCTGAAAGTATTTTCTTGGGATGTTTTCTAATTACAGGGTAGCCTACTGAAAACATCTTTAAATAGGATAAGTTTTAATCCATTTTGCATGTGTTTAAATGCATGTGTACCAACACATTTTATGAATGGAAAGTAGGAGCTATATTTATATATACAAATCCAAAGAATGTGCATTTTTGGAATTAGACATTTACTAAACACAGCTACCAGGGGAAGTAAGATTTGTGGGTGGTGCCACTTTTCTAAGAGAAAAATGCAGCCTATTCAGTTTTGTAGAGCTTAGTTCTTTTTTCTTTTAAGTTTATTTTTGAGAGAGAGAGAGGGAGCACATGAGTGCCGCCATGAGAAGGGGAGGAGCAGAGAGAGAGAATCCTAAGCAGGCTCTGCACTATCAAAGATAGGGGGCTCCATCTCATGAACTGTGAGATCATGACCTGCGCCTAAATCAAGAGTTGGGCACTTAACCAACTGAACCACCCCGGCACCCCAGAGCTTAGTTCTTTTATAACTTGTATAGACCTTTGGTTATCCTCCTATTCCTCTTCTCTCCTAGATACCTTTTGATCACATAACTTAATGAGATTTCTTTGAGCTAATGAAACAGAAAATTCAAAGCTATTAATCTTCTTAATAATCGCTTAGTATCCCATTTCCAGAGAAAGAAGAGTTCCTGCTTCTACCCAAGGTGAGTCCACTTCATCTGTAATCTATATTCTTAATTCCATGACTGCTGATTTAGTCTAGGACAAACACCTTCAAGTTGATCCTCCCTCCTATGTATCTTCAGCCTACCCTTTTCTCTCCACCATTTCTTTCCACTCCTGTAAAAACATGTTCACTTTTCTATCTTAACAAGAGCAGTGATAAGGAGAAAGCTCCCTTAACCCTCCACCTCCTCACACCCAATGTGTCCTCTAGCCCCTTCTCTATATTTGCCCTTCCCTTCTTCCAATAGGATCTGTTCCCTGTCCACATCCCATTTATTCTTCAACCCACATTTGGGCTTCCACCACAAAGGTCACTACTAACATCCTCATAGTCACACCCAGAGTATACTTTCTACCTTCATTTATCTTCACCTTTCAACAACATTTAACACTATAGATCACTCTATCCATCTTGAATTATTTCTTTCTTTGCCTTCAGTGACCCCCTTTTGCTCTCTACTTCTATGACTGCTTTTTCTGAAACCCCTTTCCTGGCTCATCTTCTGTCCATGCTTCTCAGAGTTTTATTCCCAGCTCTCTTGCTCTTCATGTTGTCCCTGGATAATTGTGTTCATTCTTGGCTTCTGCAAGTGGTTATGTTGGAGTCAGCTCCTAAGGACCAGTTATGCACATCTCTTCTCATCTCTGTTCATTGACCGTCATCATGATAGCTTGAAATTGGCCAAGGTGGGAGTATTTGTGCCACAGAAATCAGCAAATCAGGGAGGCTTAGGTTTTTTGTTTTGTTTTTATTTGTTTTTTTTTTTTTTTTCCTATGAGCTAGCTTAATAGCACACCACTGGCTTTAGTAATGACATAAATGCTGCCAGTTCTCAAACCTGCATCTCACACTTTCTGAGCTCCAGCCAATATTTCCAAATGATTTCTGGCCAGCTCCTCTTGAATCCCCAAATGAAACTCATTTTCTTCTTCCAAAGCAGCCTTCTTCTGCACTAGTCCATGCTTTGGCTAATGACCCCACCATTCTCCCTCCTGTCATCCTTGTAGGAAGCCAAAACTTCTCTCTCTGGACCATTGTATCTAACTGATTGGGATGTATTTACATCTCCACCTTGTTTCATAAAAGATTTAAGTTATCCCAAAAGTACATATGATAGGAAAGGACAGAATAATTTCTCTCACAGTGATACTAAAGGAGGGGATCTGGGAAGGAAGGAAGGAAGGAAGGAAGGAAGGAAGGAAGGAAGGAAGAAAGGAGCACAAGAAAAATAGATGAACTCAGAAGTGAGATGAGTGTGCAAAACACATGCCATGAAGTCCAGCCAGCTACATCCTGTCAGTTAACTTAACATCCTGAATTGCTCTGGACCCATCTTTGCCAGCAATGTAGTATCACAGCCTCCCTATGCACCCTATGCACCCTCTCTGCCCCCAGACTTACTGCTTTCCCACCCTCCCATTCACTTCCCATAATGCTTCCAAAGAGATGATTCTTAAACCAAAATCTGATTCTATCACAACACCTTCCCCTTCAGCTTAGAAACTTAGAGTAGTTCTCCACTGCCTTTGGGGCAAAGTCCAAGCACACACCCAGAGGAAACCTCCATCAGATTTCGGGTTCATCTTGTAAGATGCATTCATCTCAGATATCACTCCTTTTTGAAGCCTTCCCTGGGTCCCATAGACCTTCTTCCACTATATATCTGTATTCCTCATATGTATCTGTTATTTGATTCAATATATAGTTGTAGAATTTTTTATGCCATTAATTGTATTTGGTATTGAAGATACAAAGTTTGACAGTCCTTGTGTTTTAAGGACCTCTAGTTGAAAAGCGTATTTAAGCAAACTATAGAAAGTGTAATAAGCTCTACAGAGTAGAAAAGAGTGCAAGGTACAGAGATAATAGGGAAGAAGAAGAGGAACATTGTCTCATAGCACATATGAGATTCTAATGTGACTATTACTTGTGTTTCTCTCCCACTGGAATGGGAAGCATGTATATCCCATGTACCACAACAGGAAGTACAGAGGAGGTGTGCAGTGGTAGGTGTATGTTGGATGGATGGATGGATGAGAAGAAATTGCAACAACTGCCCAAAATTATTAGAAGATTACCAATAATTCCAGGGACCCTTACTTATCACTTATATGAATATGAGAACATGTATACCCTTACAACACTGTATAGGCTGAATCTGCCATGGGAACTTCTGTTTGCGGTTCAGCCAGTTTTGAATCTGTTAGCCTTCAGGGAGGAGCTCAGGGCCTAGCCTTTTCAGTAAGCCCTTTGCTAGATACATCAAAGAAGTCTGTCACTTGATGGTTCATTTGCTTTACAGTTTGCCAGAGGCTCAGGCAAAAGGTCCCAATTAAAAGATCTATGTGTTTCTGTGGTCTCTTGCTCAGCACTAAGGGGAAAATCCCCCGGGCTTCATCACTTCACCAAACAATGCATTCAGTAGGTCCTATTAGATTATAACAAAAAAAGCCCCACACACTCTAAAACTTTACAGTTTGGTTTCCCCCATAGTTGCATCCCCCTGATCTCTGAAGGACTCTGTTTATGCTGATATAAAAGTGAAAAGACCTCTCTGACCTCAGCCGTAGCAATCTCTTACTCGACACATCCCCAAAGGCAAGGGAATTAAAAGCAAAAGTGAATTACTGGGACCTTATGAAGATAAAAAGCTTCTGCACAGCAAAGGAAACAACCAACAAAACTAAAAGGCAACCAACGGAATGGGAAAAGATATTTGCAAATGACACATCGGACAAAGGGCTAGTATCCAAAATCTATAAAGAGCTCATCAAACTCCACACCCGAAAAACAAATAACCCAGTGAAGAAATGGGCAGAAAACATGAATAGACACTTCTCTAAAGAAGACATCCGGATGGCCAACAGGCACATGAAAAGATGTTCAACGTCGCTCCTTATCAGGGAAATACAAATCAAAACCACACTCAGATACCACCTCACGCCAGTCAGAGTGGCCAAAATGAAGAAATCAGGAGACTATAGATGCTGGAGAGGATGTGGAGAAACAGGAACCCTCTTGCACTGTTGGTGGGAATGCAAATTGGTGCAGCCGCTCTGGAAAGCAGTGTGGAGGTTCCTCAGAAAATTAAAAATAGACCTACCCTATGACCCAGCAATAGCAGTGCTAGGAATTTATCCAAGGGATACAGGAGTACTGATGCATAGGGGCACCTGTACCCCAATGTTTATAGCGGCACTCTCAACAATAGCCAAATTATGGAAAGAGCCTAAATGTCCATCAACTGATGAATGGATAAAGAAATTGTGGTTTATATACACAATGGAATACTACGTGGCAATGAGAAAAAATGAAATATGGCCTTTTGTAGCAACGTGGATGGAACTGGAGAGTGTGATGCTAAGTGAAATAAGCCATACAGAGAAAGACAGATACCATATGGTTTCACTCTTATGTGGATCCTGAGAAACATAACAGAAACCCATGGGGGAGGGGAAGGAAAAAAAAAAAAAAAAAAAAAGAGGTTAGAGTGGGAGAGAGCCAAAGCGTTAGAGACTGTTAAAAACTGAGAACAAACTGAGGGTTGATGGGGGGTGGGAGGGAGGGCAGGGTGGGAGGGAGGGCAGGGTGGGTGATGGGTATTGAGGAGGGCACCTTTTGGGATGAGCACTGGGTGTTGTATGGAAACCAATTTGACAGTAAATTTCATATATTAAAAAAAAAAATAAAAAAAAATTAAAAAAAAAAAAAAGTGTCTAGACTCTAGAACAGTGGTTCTCAGTCTTGGCTTTAAAAAAAAAAAAAGGAAAGGAAAAGGAAAAGCAACACCAGACTCCACCCTCAGAGAGTTACTGGCTTCTAGCAGGGCCCGAGCATCAGTATTCTTCTTTGAAAGTACCCCGGTTGATTTTAATGTGTAACCAGGATTTGAAAACAGTGACTAAGAAGAATCAAGATCAGAATACTTTACACTTAGCCTGGAATTTACTTTACAAGACCGCTTCCTCCTTATCCTTGAGGTCTGTACCTAAATGTAACTTTCTCAGTAGGGCTTCACCCATTACCCTGTGGCTCAGAGAATTTACCACAATCTGAAAATCACTTGGGTATTTAGGCTTTTCTGGTTTATTATCTGCCCCTCCTACTAGGTTAGGAACTTCATAAGGTATTTACTGGCATCTGCTGTTGAGTGAATGTGAGCTGTAAATCTAAGAATATGTATGACTGCTCGTAGACTGAATCAACAGAGAGGAAAAGGGAGTTGAAAGAGTAAAAAGCAGGTGAAAGTTTGAAATCAAGGAATTCTGTATTTAGGAGAGAATTACAGAATGCCTCAGTAGATGAGTCAAGTCAAGGCATAGTTCTAAATTACAGTGCCACAGATTACCTACCCATAACACTTCTTTACGGCCGAAAAACAAAACACATTTTTTATTCACTAAGTAATATATGCTTGTAAAAAATTCAAATAAAACACTGCTGAAAGTGAAACTTCTAACACCCCCACCCCATTCTCCAAGAATAACCTATTAATTACACTTTAGTGTTTATCATTTAAAGTATTTTATAATGTGTACACAAGTAATATATAAGTTGGTTAAAACAGAATCACACACTTTAAAAAATGTATTTCTCAATAACTAAGTTATACATAAACATGTAGTCAAAGCCTAGAGTTGCCCTGTGGCAGGACACCTGTAAGGGTAACTTGATGATTTAGTGCAAACTACATTTTCATAAGATAATCTAGTTACTGAGATAGGTTTTTTTTTAAGTGTTCAATTTCTTTTGAATCACCCAGTATTTTACACACACACACACACACACACACACACACGCACAGACGTTCCAAAAATGAATTCTTATTGTACCTATTAATGAAGGTTAGTTATTTTATTTTATTTTTTAATGTTTATCTGTTTTTGAAAGAGAGAACACAAGTGGAAGAGGGGCAGAGAGAGAGGGAGACACAGAATCCAAAGCAGGCTTCAGGCTCTGAGCTGGCAGCACAAGGCACGACACAGGGCTCACACCCACAAACCATGATATCATGACCTGAGCTAAAGTCAGATTTTAACTGACTGAGCCACCCAGGTGCCCCTGAAGGTTAGTTATTTTAGAGGTTAGCTCTCCTCCCCAAATTGAGGCTTAGATTTAAGTTGTTTTAAATAGTGATAAATTTGGTAGTACCTTCTTTATCACAGTGCAGCTACTCGGAAACATACTAGTTCAAAGTCAGCAAGTTATGTAGACCAAATCCAACCCTTTACCTGTCTTTATAAATAGTTTTATTGCAACATAGCTATACTTATTTATTTCTATAACGTCTATAGCTGCCTCTACGCCATAACTGTAGTGTTGAGTAGTTGCAACAGAAACCATATAGTCCAAAAATCTAAAATGTCTACTATCTAGTTCTCAAAGGGAAAAGGTGGCTGATTCCTACCCTAATTGATCAAAGAAATTAAACCATCAGTAAACAGTCAGAACAAACCAACTGAGCCCAGTGTATGAGAATGTGTTGGTAGTTCTGGGATTTTACATTACTAGCTAAAGAAAGAGTGGACTGTACTTATCTGATTGCTTTTCATAGGAAGGAAGTAGGCCAAAGCCTTGGTAAGTGATGGTGGAGGAAGGAGTGGGAAGGCATGTTCCATCTAGCTGGGTCCCATTTTCCTGTCAGGCAGGTCACATCTTCCCCCTTTCTATTCTACCTCCCAAGGAGAACAGTGCTCAATTAAGATGTGGCCAAGATTTTCAGAATATCTATAGGTTGGATCCTTTGAATTGAAACCAGTCTGCCCTGTCTTGGCTGCCAAGCTTTATATATCATTTGGCTGAACAATTAAAGGGCTGGGCACCTTGTTGAATGCTGCTCCAGGTGCATTGGGATGACACCTGCTCCCCCCACCATTCAGCATGCAAGGTGGAGACCCCACATAGTGATGGCTATGAGAGAGGCACCACAAGACATTTGGTTTTCATCTCCATTTGGCTTATCTATTCTCCCCCAATCACAAATTTTGTTGGAAACACCCCTCTCTGGAGATTGCATGGCAGATCTTCCAGTGATCGGTCTCTCTGAGTGTTTGCATTAGTCAGCTTTGGAAAGGTGTGGTGCCATAGCAGGGGGAAAGCATTATGGCAGGTCAGGCTTGCTAGAGGCCAACAACCTCCTCTTTGCCCAGTATTGGTCTCTACTGAGTGCCTCCTTCCTGTGGAACTGGTGTTAGGTGAATTCACATATTGCTATCTTTTGGGTAAGTCATGTACAGACTGACCCTGAATTTGGTTTACAACATCCCTCTTAAGTTATGAATTATTTGGAGATTGGAGTGCCCCTCTTCCCTGTCTTTCTTTTTTGCATCCCTTGAAACTCCGTGTTTAAACCATTGCCCCTATTGAAAGTAAGTGTTAATATATTATATTCCGATGGGTATTTGCTTTTAAGCTTGTATGATTTAGAATTCCCTAGAATCTCAGGTGTGAACATTCACATTTTCTAGAACTGCCAGTTCCTACCTGCCACTTTTTTCTTGCTTTCATAAGATTCGTATACAGCTACACACCGTCCTAGTCATTCAGAGTGGGGATGGAGGTAGCCAAAAATTTGAATGATCTATATAACTGAGAACAAATAAAATTTTTTGTCTGACTTGTACAACTAAATGTTTAGCTGCCTGTTGTATCAGTGTGATTGACTTGAATTTTTAATGATGAAATTGCAGAACTGAGAGGGACCTTGAAGATCATCTAATTGTGTAGATGTAGAAGGGGCTTTTCGAACTGGAATGACTTGTTCAAAATGATAAAGCCTGGTCCTTTAGGCCTTTAGATAAAAGGCTTAATCTATAGTTACACATCCCACCCATAAGACTTCCCCTCTAAAGGGCAATTTAAACAAAAGGACATTCCAGTTTGGGCTCATATTGCTTTCTCTGATGAGTATGTGTGTGTTCTGAGGCTCTCTCTGCTGTCTGCAAATCAGACATTCTTGCTGGATTGCATCAGATTGCAGGCGACATGATTGATGAAGAAAGGGCAGAGGAGAGATGACGTAATGGCTAGTGCAGCATTTACCTGCAAATTATCTCTAGCTGTGTACTGCTCCGTGTCTGTGTGACTCATGCACTGAGGCACCGCCATCCCTGTTATTCAGCACTGTAGCCTCACACTTACCTCACTCGATGTTTCTCTCCTTTTCTTGCCAAATCTGATTAGAAGCACTTTTGTTTTAAGCAAATGTTTATGAAGCCATAAGTGGACTTTATACCAGTGACCATGTGGAGAAAATAAAATAATATTAGAACAAGAAAATTACATACTGACTTGATAAATCAACTTGATGTCTCTCTTAACTTCAGTAAACACATAGGACCTGTTGTGTACTCTGTTCTGTCACTGCTGATAGTCTTCTTCCTTATATGGCTAATTTGTCTCTCAGCTTTAGTTTAACAGCTGACAGCAAAACCTATAGCAAGTGCCTATCTGTATCAGTGACTATGGCACACAAGTCTTCACGTGCTCTTTTCCTTGTAAGCCTCAAAACAGTTACTACTTGTACCCATTTTAGAGGTAAAGACACTGATCCAGTTCCCTTAGCTAATATGTGTCAGAATTGGGACTGGAATCCTGGTCTCTTGACACCAAGTCTAGTACTTTTTCCACTACCTCACAAATGTCTTTGATTTATATACTCAAGGAATTTTTGCAAGAAAAATGTTCATTCTTCGTATTTGGTATAGCACCTGCATCAGCTCTTTGTTTATCCTTGGGGCGCTACAAGTCTAGAGAAGAGCATGTGTATGTTTATCGAATAATAACCACTCAAGTTCTGTGGTAGAGTTGTATCATTCAAACACTAAATTTGCATAAGTTCAACTACACCTGCTCAGAAAATGAATATAAAAAGAGAAGGAATAATAATTTACATTGTGCAAACAAGTCTATTCTGGTTATATTCGATAAATCCATACCTAGGAGTGAACCTGAGATAGGGGCTGCATATTGATTTTTCTCAACCCGGGTCTGTTCTGCATTCACTCTCAGGGTAAGCATCTCACCTTGCCCAGTGTGCTGTTTTTGTACAGCATGCATCCTAAACACAAGGCAGCTATTTCTTCTTGTGTTCAACCAAAGACGTAGTAATTATACCAGTCCCAGAAGAAAAGCCCACCTGGGTTGTACCTACTGAGAGATATAGTATGCTGGCATCCAGCTTAGAGCCTTCCTCGCGGATTTTTAAGGTAACTTTGGCACAACTTGATTTTTTTCCTTACATGTTTTTTGAAAAGCCAAGAACTCAAGTAAAATGCAGCTGCTGTAGGTTAACATTGGCTTGTGTAAATCAGGCAGGGAAATTTTGTTTAGGTTGAACCGAAGCTGCCTTAGGCCCAACAACCTTGTGTATATTGGTTGCTAAACATGTCTTCCATTTTCCATTGTTGTGCCAGGTTGGAAGGACTAATACCAAGGAGATCAAATACTCACTATGTCCATAAGAAAACTGTGTTGTTACTGACACCAAGGGAGGCGAACCAACAGGAGGAAAAGAGTGATGCGATCACCCAACAGGGTAATAGGAAGAAGTAGAGGATTAAGAAAGCCCCGTTGGATATAGTCGCAGGTGATCTTTGAGAGGATAGTCATAATCAAGCATAAAGTCAGAAGCAAGACACAGAGAGCAAGACACAAGCACATCTAAAATCAGATCAGAGTAGTCAGCAGGATATCATGAATCCAAAAAAGGGGCAGTGGGAAGAGATGCCTGGGAATTGAGATCTGAGGACAAGGGGTTGGTGAAGGTAGTACATAAAAGGTAGGATTTGGAGGTTAAAAGCAGAAGCACATGTTGTTATCAAGAAGAATTCTGGCTTCTGAGTTTGTCTGCAATTCCCCCAGGGGTGCTGGTGGAGAAGATCCAGCCTCTGAGGGAGGAGAGGCAGGAGAATTATTGATGTCTTGTGGCAAACAGCTTCTCATATCATCCTACCCTTAGCATGTTGGATTTTATGCTGTTGTTACTTTTCTACGTAGTTATGTTCTAATTTTCTCCCAATTTGGGAAATCAAGGCTGGCTCTGCAAGGCTGTCATTGGGTTGCAGAAGAGGGTGCCAGAGGTCAGGGTTCATACATGGAGAGCCAGTAGAGGTTCAACTCTCATGAACAGAAAAATTGACTCATTCATAATACCAAACCTCATCATATTCAAGGAAATGGAGTGAAAACCAAGGCACCTCCCTTTCTTTCCTGTATTTGTGTGGCTAGCAGCACCTTGCATTGTTAAAAGTGAAATCCTGTTGATGATAATTTTCTTTCTCTCAGATTGCTCACTTTGTGTTTTTGACTTACTATTCAATGTGAACTACAGGAGACCGCCTGACTACTGTCACTAAGAAATAGGCTGCCTTGGAGAAGTTGAACCTGGGAGGCTAAGGTGCTCAGATTAGGACAGAATCTCACAGCAGGGTCCCTTTATTCCCACTGTATATGTATAAGAATTCCCTTGGGTGCTTATGAAAAATGTAGGCCTCACAGCACCACCTTAGACTAAATATAAATCCATGATCGAATGTGGCTAAAGAATATGCATATTAGTAAACACTCTTGAAGATTCTTATGAAGCCTAAAATTTAAATTTTTTTTACTGTTTATTTTTGAGAGAGAGGAGACAGAGTGTGAGTGGGAGAGGGGCAGAGAGAGTGAGACACAGAATCGGAAGTAGGCTCCTGGCTCTGAGCTGTCAGCACAGAACCTGATGTGGGGCTTGAACTCATGAGCCATGAGACCATGACCTGAGGCGAAGAAGGATGCTCAACTGACTGAGCCACTCACGCGCCCCTGAAATTGTTGGGATGAGCACTGAGTGTTGTATGGAAGCCAGTTTGACATTAAATTATACTAAAAATAATAACAAAATAAAATAAAATAAAATTTAAAAGCCACTGGATTAGGAAATGTGTATATGGTGTAATAAACCAAATCCTAGAAAAGTTAAATTTACTGATATAAATATGGCCAGGCATATTTGTTTTAATGAAAATTTGTGAACCTCTTTGAAACTCTTAGGAGAAAAATATAAACACAAGTTACATGCAAATTGTTAGCAGTAGGTAATAAACACCTTTGAATATGAAAAAAAGGAAATTGTTATGAATTCAGAAAGGCTGTGTGTTTTATGAAATTTCTTTCCTTTGCCAAGAAGAGGAAGAGGTAAAAGGAGGGAAGAACACAGAAGCTTTCCTTGGCTTTGAAGATCCTAATCCTTTGTTCTACTTGCCTCAAAATGCAGCTGCTTCCTACTCACAGTCCCTTTGCCACAGGCCAGCTGTGTCTCATGCATTCCCACTCCACTACTGCTTTGCAACCTTTATATGCCAGAACTAGACTGGAGAATAGTAGAAAAGAGAAAAGCAATTTGATATGATATAGAGTTGAAGTTTTACAGAAAAGAGGGAGACAAATTTACTGGGTTCTGAAAAGGCCTAACGCCTTAGACCAGAAAGCCTTTAGCCATAGCTCTCTGGGTGAAATCATTTGTTGCAGTTATCAACTGTGTGGGATGTAGGTGTATTTGGGAAATTAAGGGGTAAGAGCAGTAAGAGAGACTGGCTCCAGTTCCACTGCCCCTGTTGAAATAACTTCAGAAACTAACCCAAACTAATCTCTCCCCCAGCCCTCATCTGTCCTCTGGCTCTTATTTAAATTTTATTTTTGTTGTCTTTGAATTGCTTTCTTTGTATAAGTCATTTCCTAAATAATCCCAAAATTTCTTCGTGGTACGAACTTTTATGTGCTTCTTTTGAGTATGTTTCGTCAACGCACTCCTTTCCACCTTCCCCATAATCATCACTAGTACCCACAGAGGGATAAATTTGAGTCCCACCTTTCACCCCTTTTCATGAGGTGATCATCTGTAATTTTGTACTCTAAGGGCTCCTTTTAAAAAGATATTTTCTCTACATAGTCATGGAATCCATCATTCAAATTCCAGACGTTTTAGTTTTACTCTTTTTATATTATTAAAACTCAGCTTTGGAATGATGAGAATCCAGCTTGTTTATTTTATGTCTTCTCTTCCTGTAAGAAAAGTCCAACTTGGGATGCACTCAGCCCTTAGCATAGTGACTCCTTGAGTTTGCTGCTTAAGTTAAGAAATTAAAGCTAAGAGCAAATGTACCTGACTCTATTCAATCAGATAACCAAATTAATAATTGTACCATGTCAGCCAAACTAAGCAAGCATTCTTGATAGGTGTAGACCATGATGTGTTGCCTCGAGCTGTTGGATTACTAAACCCTTGCAAGCTCTTAAAACTGAGCTTCTCTAATCTATGTGAGGGTTAAAAAAAAAAAACCAAAAAAATTGGTTTTTAAAAAATGTTTATTTATTTTGAGAGAGAGACTGTGCACACATGAGCAGGGGAGGGGCAGGGAGAGAGAATCCCAAGCTGACTCCACACTGTCCTGAGCTCGGACTCAGTCCCATAAGCTGCGAGATCACGACCTGAGCCGAAATCAAGAGCCAGATGCTTAACTGACTAAGCCACCCTAAGCTCCCCAAAAAACTGGTTTTTAAAGTATTTTTGTTTGGTCTTGTTTTGTGTACTCTTTATCCAAAATCTGAGCATATTCATCTTCATAATTCTTTCAATATTTATTTACTGGCTTTCTTAGTGCCTTAGCTGGTGTTTTTTATATGAGGTTTACACCATCTTGTGGCCTATAATTTTCCCTTATTTGCCATGTTTCTTGTATCCTTGGCATTCATTAGCCTATTGTCACATGTTTGAAATGCGAAGAAAGGAGAAATCACCGGTCATTTTCTGCTCTAAAGGCCTGTATTATTTTTCCTATTTTCTCTTCATGACCATGAGAGTCAATGAGTTGAATCTCTCAGATTTAGCCTTTTTATCTTTTATTTACTGAGATCAAAATATCTTACTGTTTAAAATGTTCGTCTGACTAGAATGCCATGTAGAACAGAGCCTCAGTGGCATGTCCACAAAATTATTTTTGCCACATTCACTGACCCATTTTGTATGCAATATCAAATTCTATAGATCCATGCGTATACATCTCCTGCCATAAAAAGATAGTGCAGTGAGAGAAACCAAATGACAAAGGATACAATAGTCCAGTTAGGAGAAATCAATAAGAAATCCATTATGCAATGAAGAAGGGAGTTAGGGGAAAAAATATACTTTGAGTTGGGTGGCTGAGGCACAGGGAAGCCTAGAATTGGCCCAGAACATATACAGATATTGCTATAGTTGCAATTCAAGGCCAACCTTGAAAGTGCTTTAAATCAGACAAATGAATACTCCACTGATGGGAGCTAGAGTGTTGTATAGGCAAAATGGGCCTTGTTGCTCTGACTGCCACTGTTATGAATTGTAATATAGGACTGACAGGAATCATTGGAAAAGATATATTAGTCATCTGGTGATAAAAAGGAATTGGCAAGAGCTGGCCACTGAGGGAGTGGAGGCAAATGTCTGTTGGTATCTGTTGGTGAGCAGATTCTTATGGCTTCCCACTCATTGGTTACGGCATAGCATGGGATTATTAGTTTTCTAAGTAGTGAGGCTCAATTTTCTTGCAGTTTGGGAAACTGAGATCTCCTTGGGGATTAGGGGTTGGCGTTGGTTTCCCCAGCACAGCCTGGCCATGGGACCTATATAAAGGGTGTTGCCCTTCTCATCTACTAAGTTAGCATAATATTTTCCACCTTCTTGATCTTTGTACTAACATAATTACAATAAATTGTTGCTGCTCTTCAAGATAATCTCTCTTCTCACGTCTGGGTTTAAGTCTTTCAGTAAAGCTGCTTAAGCCGTGGGGAGGAAAGAGCCTTTCCATAAAGTTAAGGTCTTTCCTGATAAAGGTAACTACTCCACCCTTGCTTCCCAATTAGATCCCCTGCCAGCAATAGCATAGACTTGAGCCAGTGCCAAATGTTTTAATACCATAAGGATTCACTTGATAAAGGCTATGCATGGCAAAGAAAAAAACAGCCAAAGTTCCCAAACTAAAATTTTCCAAGATTTCCATATGAGATGCAGCCAGGGCACCCTTCATGTAATTGTTACCATGTGTCGCTGAAGTCATTGGTACCCTGCAATTCTCATTCTCCAGCACTTCTAGAGATTAGAAATTACAGGAAGTGCCAGCCATTTCAAGATGGAAATTTACTCTAGCTGCTGAGACTTTTGTCTTTGACAAAAAGAAATACAATGGCAAAGACAGGGAACAATTGTGAGATTGATACTGTGATCCTTCCAAATGATTACGAAGTAATTATTAGTCTGTTAGTCAGCAGCATTCAGTGTCTACCTAACTGTTCCATTAATATTTAGCATGTGTTTGCTAGCATTGCTTCCCTTAGTGTTACAAATTCTAGATGGGAAAAGGATTATTGTCTTGCTTGGGCACTTATAAGTAGCATAGCACAGAAAGGAAGTGGCAACATTAAATATTTGTTGAGAATCTGACTAGTTGAAGCAAAATTATTTCATAGTTCCCTGAGCATAGGAGCAATTAATTAATGATTAATAATTACTAGGTGCTGGGGCATCTGGGTGGCTCAGTCAGTTAAGCATCTGACTTCGGCTCAGGTCATGATTGCAAGGTTTGTGAGTTCAAGCCCTGCGTTGGGCTCTATGCTGACAGCTCAGAGCCTGGAGCCTGCTACAGATTCTGTGTTTCCCTCTCTCTCTGCCTCTCCCCCACTTGCACTCTGTCTCTCTCTGCCAAAAATAAATAAATGTTTAAAAAAAGTTTTAAATAATAATTACAAAGTGCTCAGACCTTTCATAAACCTAGAAAGAGATATTTTTGTCCATTTGACTGACAGTGATTTTCAGATCTCATTTATGATAGTTTTAGCTTCAACATCCACCAAACTTTTACTATAGTTGCTAATAAATAATAAAATTGACTGGCTTATGGAATACTCAAAAAGAAAAATGAAAGACCAATGGCTATTAAATATTTGACTGTCCCTGAATGCGAATTCAGATTGCGTATAGGGACTAAATTAAGCAAGGCCTGTTTCAACTTGACTACTCAAGACTTTACTCCTATTTAAAGAAATTAATGGATTTAAAAAAAAAAATTACTTAAGAATCTTCTGTTGTTTATTCTCTTGTTGTCCTGAAACAAACTAACAGCTAGTAAAAATTTCCAAATAATTTCTCTGAGGAAATTAGAGCTCACAGTAGTAGTAATAATAGTGATAGCATTAAAAACAGGAACAAGATTGCTTGCTTGCCCATGTTAGCAACCTGAGCAGTCAAAGGCATTAATGGACCATGAAAACTGGAGAGCTGGGGTGACCGTGGGTCAGAGCTAAGGTATATAGTCAAGTACAGTATAGGAGAAACTTTCATCACCTCCACTACACTGAGCCATTTCTCTTGATAGAGCAAGCTCGTATTTTCTCCAGGTTGTTAATCTGGCACCTTTCATGAACATCAGTGTTCACTTTGGGGGGGGGGGGGGGGGGGGGGAAGCAAACAGCCAAAACATTTAAGTGTTAAGGAGGAAAGAAAATCAACAGAGGAAATTACAGTAGTACTTGATACAGTGGCACCTTTTTCTTGAGTCATAGGAGGTGAAGATATTTGAGAGTTTGCAGCTTTGACAGTCTCTTTAAGACAGTAGCCAGAGGTTTTGGGAGAGAAAGTGGTATGCATATGCACATACTGCCGCAGATTACCTACGGCCTTTATACACATATGTGTCTACATTTTCCAAAACTGGCCTGTTAAAATATATATGAGAATCAAGTGATTTGAAAGTAAATACCACTTCCTTTCCCCATTGCTTTTGCTCCCTGTTTGCCATTTCCTTTCTAACCTTAATTACCGTTTCTGAAGGAATTGGTGTTTCCTGCCTTGGTATAGTTTCTGTTTGTTTTGGATAGCCCATCAGTTGTTAAGATACTTGTCACGTCTTCTGGAATCTAGTATATCAAGAATTGAACATGATACCAGGTTCTCACTTCTACCTCTTGTTTTTAGGTAAGTTATCTCACTGGGGTGACATTTCATTTGATGGAATTTTCCATTTGGTAAAGTATTACTTTTTTTTATCAAATGATGTAAACTTTCGTCTTTGTGATTTCCCTGTCTGTATTTTCCCACAACACTGTCCTCCATAGTATACTCTACCTAAAAGGCAAAGAGCATGCACAAAAGAGAGAGAGAGAGAGAAAGAGGGCTGGGAAACAAGAGAAAAGACATAGAACTAAATATATCTATCTGTCAAAAAAACATTATTGAAGAAACCTGGAGCACCTTGGTGGCTCAGCCAGTTGAACATCTGACTCTTGATTTCGGCGCAGGTCATGATCTCACAGTTGTAAAATCAAGCTCCACTCCAGGCTCTGCACGGACAGCACAGAGCCTACTTGGGATTCTCTCTCTGTCTCTCTCTCTCTCTCTCTGCCCCTCCCCTACTCACACACGCACTCTGTACTCTCTCTCTCTTAAAATAATACATAAACACTCTTTTAAAAGAAGAAAAAAAGAAACCTACCTTTTCATATCTATTTTTGTGAATTTAGTCTTTTAGAATTTCAGGAAGTAGAGGATTTATTACAGCGGTCCCCCCTTAGCTGCAATTTCCCTTTCTGTGGTTTCAGTTACCTGTGGTCAGCCACAGGTCCAAAAGCAGATGAAGTTCCTTCTGACATATCCTCAGAAAGGCAAGAGTAGCCTAACACTACATCACCATGCCTACATCATTCACCTTACTTCATCTCATCATATAGGCGTTTTTTCATCTGACAGCATCACAAGAAGAAGGATGAGTATAGTACGATAAGATACTTTGTGAGAGAGAAAAAGAGACCACATTACATAACTTTCATTATAATATATTTTTATAATTGTTCTATTTTATTATTAGTTATTATTGTTAATCTCTTACGGTGCCTAATTTATAAATTAAACTTTATGATGGGTATATATGTTTAGGAAAAAACAGTATATATAGGTTCGGTACTATCAACGATTTCAAACACCCATTGGGGGTCTTGGAACATATCCCCTGTGGATAAGAAGAGACTGCTGTATATGTAATTGTATTTTAAAAAGGATTGGGCTTATTTCAAAGAATAAGTTTAGAGTACTGGCTTTCCAGTTATATTTGGCGAAAACCTGACATTCCTCAAAAGGTTGCTCTCCATTTTGGGAGAAGCATTCTAAATCATCAGAGAGCGTTTCTTTGGAATCGTAGTTTTAAGTGTTCAGGTATTTGTTCATTTTAAACACAGTTATTAGATAGGAACAAAATACATAATTTTGGAAGTACGAAACCAAGATTCTGTGGCACAGAGATGGTACCAGGGTTTGTAGTCCGTAATAAGGGAAGATTGAAGCCTCTAAGAGTGAGTATAATAAGAGGGACAAAGGGGCACATCATAACATCAGATGGCTTTTTCCCTGTTGTTCTGGATCTTTTCACTAATAAGAAGAATGTCTATATTTGGTACACTTTCTGCAAAGGTAGGTGAATTATGAATCCTAGCAATTTGTTTTCCTTCAGGGAATGTTTCTTTCTCCGTAGAACCAGGCACATATTGATCCATTGAGTAGATCTATTGAGTAGGGCCTGAAAACTCTACTCCCAGCATCATACCTTTCCCAGTGTTTCTTGACTGGAAATTTTGTTTTCTTCTAGAGATTAACTTGGTAAAAAGACATAGCTTAAAATACCCAGAGAACCAGTTGTACGCCATATTCCTTTGATTCTGCTACTCCGTTGTCTCTTCCCTCTCCGCCTCCTTATTTGTTTAAACTAAATACCTGGTGTTCATAGCTGCCAATCCTGTTGAGACCTTGGAAAATTGGCATTTATTGTTGCTGACTGAGAGGCCTGACAGTCCTTGGATATTGGATGAAATAGTGATAGGATGACATTGGCATTCTACTCAGAAAGTTTATGGCTGAAACAAAGTTCCTTATAGATCAGAAAACTATCCCATATCTACCCAACAATAGGCCCCACCCCATAAGTCCAAGAGCACGTGGGTAGAAACAACTTCTGCTCTGTAAAGCATTCTGCTTCTGACTGAGTGAATGAATGGATAGATGACTTTTTAAATGAGAGTGTGAATATTTTAATATTAGAGATATTTTTAAATGAAGAATCTACCATTTTAATGACAATTACCTTGTGTTTGGCAACGTATGATATTGTAGGGATGCTTTCTCATACTGAGATTCTGATAATTCCCATATTAATCATCATGTACATAAATTTGATTTCTTTTAAAAACCTTTGTGAAGGCAGTGGCTGGTGAGAAGCAAGGGATGAATGGTATCCTTTAACTCAAAGTATTCAAAAAAAAAAATTAAAAATAAATAAACATGATAGGATTTCTGACACCTTCGTCTGTTTTTATATTCCAAAAGGATAAAATATCTAAAAATTCTACTTTTTTATATCTTTACTTCCTTCCTTCCTACTTCCTTCCTAGGAAGGAAATTGGTAGATGTAAATTCTGCTATGAATTATATAAAATGAATTTTATAAATTTTATGAATTATATAAAAATAAGTTAATTTCAATGCTGATTTTTCTTTCTTTCCTGAGAATCTCTCTAGCTCTCTCATTAATGTCATTGAAAGACCAAAACCAAACAAAATGTTTTTTTGTATTTCCCTAGAAATTGCCTATCCAAAGAGAAGTCCAGCATTCTGGTATTGTATTTTATAACTTTGGAGAAAATCAAGAACTTCTTGAACACATGTCACTTGGTAAATTGTAGGAGCATATGAGACTAAGACTCCTCCCTAATATTATAAAAACTGAGGGTAGTTCTGATGCTTACAGAAGAATTTAGACCCTCCCACCCATGCCAAATTAAGTATTGCATACACTCAGTTTAGCTTCAGTTCAGCTAAACTGTCATCAGAAAAGGCAGACACATGTGGTTTCCTCAGTTATAAAATGAGTACGTATCAAGACTAAGACCAGTGATGGACTGATTGCTGGACCCACTAAGCATATTCTAACAGCAGTTTCATTTCAAGGCCAGTAAATTGTATTAGATAAAGTATGCTGAGAGTCTCTGAAATTAAATTTAATAGAAAATGGAATGACCATATTTTTTGTTTCTTTTCTAAAATAAGTTCCTTCTAAGCTGTTGAATGATTTTTTTTTTAATAATCTCAATCTCAGGTTCATTGCTTCTAGAATTCTCATGGTGCTTGAAACTGAATGCTGTGGTTATTGAGGTAAAAGTTATTATAGCTATGACTGACAATACAGAAAAGAAACATGGCTCTTAAATTCTCCGTGCCTCAGTGTCCTCTTCTGTTTGCCTCCACCTGACTGAAAGCCCCATGAATTTAGAGACTGTCTGTTTTTGCTCATTTTTGTAGCTGTCACTTTTGCCATATTGCCTGGTATATAGTAGGTACTCATTTAGTATCTGGTTAATTAGGGGAGGCACCCTCAAATGTATAAATCTCAACCACATGTGAGCATTATACATAATAATGAGATGTTGTGCAAATGTGTGTGTGCGTGCGCGCGCATGTGTGTATATCCCAAACATAAGTACTGAAAAGTAGTTGTTTTTTAAGCTGATTCATGCTAACCAAGTTTACCCCAAAAAGACTATCTTGCACACCAGAACAGCCCTGTTAATTTGAAGTGGATGACCTCTTCTACCTGATTTGAGAGCTAGAGCTGTTTATATCCTTTAGTGCCACTCTGTTATTAATCAGTTGTATGTAAGGCAACTAATTACACCCCAGAAATTGTTTGATCATAACATGATAATAAAGGAATAAATTAAAACAGGCTGATAAGTCCCTTTCTTCATTCTAAGGTTTCTATCCAAATTATAACTTCCTTTGATATTTCTAGATAAACTAACAAGGTTTTATGGCCCAGTTTGCTTTCTCTTAATCTGTGAGAGCCCTAACACCTTTGGCCACCTATACTCACTCATCTTTTTATTACGCTGCCATCTCCCAGCCATCTTCAGTTTAGATTTGTTTTTTGGTTAGATTTATTTTGATCTTGAAGTCTACTTTGCACTTTCTACCAATGTGTCTTTTTTTTTTTTTTAATGGAAAACAGTACCCACTGGTGATCAGGAATCACTGATATGAGGGCAAATGTGATACTTTTTTAGTACTGTCAATGTCCATAAATATGTATTAAATGTCTAGTGTGTGGGCATCCTGAGTTGTGATCCCAACAAGACATGAGTCATAACCACTTGTAAGTTATAAAATCAAAATCAGAGGTTCTCCCTGTATCCTAGAGTGCAGTCCTCAGAACAAGGATGAGAGTGAGAGTCACAGCCTTTGAAAACCCTGCTATGGTGCCCATCAGTGTTTCCCAACTTGTGTTTTGTGTAACACCAATTCTGAGAGATGTACTATCAAAAGTCAAGTAAGTTGAAGAAAAATAGCAATCTTTTGAAGAACCACAGTGCAAAGAAGATTAATCTGGTAAAAGCTCTAAAGTATCCTACACAAAGAAACAAGTTTAGCTTTGCTGAACTAACTTAATTCAGAATACACTTTAGGGAAAACTAACAACAGTAGTGACATCTTTAGAAGGTTATAATTTTCTCATTTTATTATTTTTAATTTTCTTTCCATTTCTCTTTCTAGACCCTGTGAAATTAAGAATTCTTAATCATTCTGTTCTGCTCTTCCTCTGTGCTATCCCCAACCCCTGATAAGAAAGCTGTATGGAAGAAAGGAGGGGGGAAAAGGAAGGAAGGAAATGTGTGTGTGTGTGTGTGTGTGTGTGTGTGTGTGTGTGTGTCTGTCTGTCTGTCTGTGTCTGTGTGTGTCTGTTTGTCTTGTTTATTTGTCTATACAGAACTATTGTGTAGTCCTTATGTACTTTAAAACTTTATACCAATATGATAAAATGTGTTAATACTTATAGCAAATTTTATTAAATTGTGTTACATTATATAATTAAATACACAATATTTTTATTTTGATTCTATAGCAAGCAAAAATGATTACTTGAGGGGTGCCTGACGGGCTCAGTTGGTTAAGCCTCCGACTTCAGCTCAGGTCACGATCTAATGATTAGTGGGTTCGAGCCCTGCGTCGGGCTCTGTGCTGACAGCTCGGAGCCTGTAGCCTGCTTCCGATTCTGTGTCTCCCTCTCTCTCTTCCCCTCCCCCACTTGCACTCTGTCTCTCTCTGTCTCTCTCTCTCTCAAAAATAAAATTAAAACATTAAAAAAAATTTTTTTTAAATGATTACTTGAGGAGGAAGTATGTCCTGTAGTTAATGGAGTTAAAATCTGTATTGGAAGAATTTCTTTTACTTTAAATTATGTATATATGTGTGTGTGTGTGTGTATACATATATACATAGTATACATATATAGCTATTGTTTTATCATACTTCCACTTTATGATTAAGTTTAAAAGTTTAAATATACTCAGAAAAATAAGTTATGATGATACTTGTACTGTAGGAAAACCTCCACTCTGTAGAATCTTTGAAGATTATTTTATTTTTTTTAAGTTTATTTATTTATTTTGAGAGAGAGAGAGCACGTGAGCAGGGGAAGGGCAGAGAAAGAGGGAGAGAGAGAATCCCAAGCAGGTTTTGCACTGCCAGTGCGGAGCCCAACACACAGCGGAAACTCAAAAACTGCGAGATCATGACCTGAACCAAAGTCAGACGCTTAACAGACTGTACCACCCAGACTCCCTGTTGGTTTTAGACAATAAAATTTTCTCAATACATGGAGGCTTTTCCCCTAATACTGTCACAATCTCCAAAACTTTAAAAATATATATTATTTTAGATGAACATTGTTCTAAAATATTTCCATTTCTTTTCTTTTAAAGAACATGCTGATCATAATTTAAACTTTTTTGATGACCCCAGGTCATCATTGAGTTCACTTCCTTTCAGCAAGTGTTTATTTAGCACCTCTTGTATGTGATGATCCTCTCAGGCCCTTTTGGATACTTCACCATCTCTTTACCACTGTACTAAACAGCTGCTGACTGCTGTGTTTTGGGACTCTTGGGTCAGCTTTTTATAGTTTTTCTGATTTCCTAGCTGTGAGGACTGGCAAACTCCTGTGAGTATGTCCCGCTGACCCTCCCTCACCCTCTTCTGTGAGCAGGGAACTAAAACAACTAGCCTTATGGATACACATTCAAATAAGAGCACACTAGGAAGCTCTTATGTGAAGTCTGTGAAATTTGTAGATTTTGGCCGCTCAAGAGTCATTTTTATCCTTTTGCTTATTTCTAAAATCTCTTGAATTCTTCTAACATTTTAGATAAATGAAATGTTGCTATAAACTTATGAAGCAGACATTTCCTTTATCCCTTTTCTTAATAGCCCTTCTTTAGTCCTTCTAATAATCCTTCTAGAAACAGATTCAGATTTTGTAACACCTCAGTCTATGTTATCCAATGACCAAGTGAGAGTTAGTTTTGTCTTGAAATACTAATCAGTAATTTTCCATCTAATTATAGTCCATAGCTTTCTTATGAACCATTTTACATTTGCTTGAGATTTGGTTTAATTTTGACCTATAATGGATTTTTATTAATTTTTCAAATTCAGTTTGTGAAAATATACCATAGAATTCTTAGTAGAAACTTCTATAGCAGGCTCATTTTGATATTCTCCTTTGTCAAATGATGTGTCCTAAAAATGTCTATCATTAAAAATTAGCATTTATAAAATATTTGTTAAATTATATGGCTCTAATTTTCAATTTAGCTGAAAATGAATTCAGTGCTGGAGAGAAGTGTGACCCAGGGTGTATGCAGTACAGAGCTGTAAGAACTCATGTGTTAGATGAGCAAAGATGTCCAAGGCTGTGGTACCGGTTAGAGCAGTAAAGCTGGATGAGGTTTTTAGCACCTCCCAAGACCATGTTAATCATACCTGTACCACCATTAGCAACTGTTAGTTAGCTCATCACATCCTTTCACACCTTTCAACACCTTTTTAGCCTCTTCAACCCTATTTATGTACTATTTATGTACTATTTATGTCCTATTTATGTACTAAATCTACCTGGCATCCATCTTACCAAATAAAAGTAAGAGGAAGCACCATAGTAACCAAAGAACGAAATTCCTCTGTATGCACTTTGTATTACCAGCAGCATGTACACTGACATCTTTTTTGAAGAGTCAGTTGATGAAGAAACGAGAATCCTTGGGTTATCTACCATTAAAAGTTAAATTGTGGTATTTTGGTCTCCTTATAAAGACAGTATGAGATCTTTTTTTCTCTAAAATTATTTCTAGAATCCTTGAATATAGCTAATTACTCTTTCCGTTTAAAAGAGTCTTTTAAAAGACTCTTTCCCTTTTCTATTTAAAAGTCTTCTCTCTTTAAACTGTATATAAATGTAAGCTGATGTATCTTTTCCTAAGAGTGTGATTCACTCTATAATCTTTCCTTCAAGCTGTTATCACAACATTAAGGAATAAGAATTTTCCTTATATTGTCATCTAACTTCATGGCTTATTTTCATTTAATTTTTTTTATTCACCTGGAATTTATGGAAGAGAATTCTGGAAAGCTGCAGTAGTTCTTTGTTTTTTAGAGGAAGTGGCTACCATGAGATTGAGGTTAGGAGGAGTGTGGCACAAGAAAACTGACTTGAAATCTCTATATATTATATGCAGTTTTATTTTCTTTCTTTTTTTTAACTTATTTATTTGAGATAGTGAGTGGGGGGGGGGGGCAGAAGGGAGGGGCAGAGAGAGAGAGGGAGAGGGAGCATTCCAAACAGGCTCCACACTGTCAGCGCAAAGCCCGATGCAGGGCCCAACCCCATGAACCATGAGATCATGACCTGAGCTGAAACCAAGAATCGGATGCCCAACCAACTGAGCCACCCAGGCACGTCTGCAATTTTATTTTCTAATTAATATCTCTGATTCAGTAATCACTCGGGAAATTAGCCATGCAAGTTTTTTTACTCCCTGGAAAGCCTTACTATAATCAACAATTTTTCTGGCATATCATATACCTTATAATTTTGTTTTCTAAAATTTTGTGGCATTTAATGTCTTCATTTCCTTGCAATCTTTTAAAACCTTTGTATCTTCATATATTTTATTACTCCCACACCATTTTCTATTTCATGTCATTCTTTGCAATTCACTTTGTTATTCTGCAAATAAATCAGTTGCAGATTTCCTAAAAGCTGGATCCTCTCACTTATGGTCTAGTGCTGTGGTTTCTTAGTAGAAGACAAGTTTACAGCCAGAAGCTGTAAGTTCCCCAAGTTCAAAATCTGTACAAGTTTACGCTAGAAAACCAAAATATTCTCTCTGTAATCACTGAACTTCCAAAAGACGATAGATGCTATGGGCTTAGAAACAATCAATTCATTAGGTTCTAGGTATTTTGAAGGTCTGAAATAGATCACATGAGATCCAGCATTGCTCTGGGCTGTTCTTCTCTGAGGGCTACAGATAGGGTACAATCTTTTGCCAAGGCCTAAAAGACAGAGCTATAAATTGACAGGAAGGTAGCCTTTCTGATGCTACTCTCACCAGAAGGAACAGCAGGTTAAAAATTAATAATGACTGATAATATGTTTTCAAATAGTCTTAAAGTTTTTTAAAACATTTATTTCTAATGATTTAATTTAAAGTTTACAAAGCCAGTAAGCATGTTGCTATTTACTTATTACTAAGAACTATTTTAGGGCAGGCTGGCTGGCTTAGTCAGTAGAGCATAAGACTCTTGATCTCAGGGTCATGAGTTCGAGGTCTACACTGGATGTGGAGATTACTTTAAAAAAATCTTTTTTAAAAAAGGGCTTTTTTTTTTAATAATGAATAATTTTGACCTTTCTTCATTGCCTAGACCTCAAATCCTAATGCAGGATTCCCCAGCTTGCCATTCTCACCAGAAAATTAGAGAACATAGTCATTTCAGTGTCACTGCCATTCTGGGCATCAAACAAACTGTTAAAAGCACTTGCGTTTCTGGTGACACATTCCAGAACTCTCATTATACATAGTAAGCTCATTCTTTGGAGTTGCTAAGAAGTGAAACTTAAGTTTTTGTGTCCTCAACTATATTCTTCTTGGTTCCTTGTTTCCTTCCAACTTAGGCATCTTTACTACCTATACATCAAGAAATAAACTAATAGTACACAGGATTATGCAAAAAGCTTCAGGAGAGAAAGAACTCCTCCCAGAATTTCAAAACTGCCTCATTGGAGAGAAAATTTCTATAACATTTTGTTTTATTCAGAGAATCTAAGGCCCAGAGAGAACAAAGAGGCAGCAGAAGAGCCGTCTTGAGCTCTGAGTTGGAAGCAAGATCAGCATTATGACCCCATTATGGCCCTCCATAAAGCAATGTTTTGAAGAAATTAGTAAATTTTATATTACGTATCTTGGTTGCTAGTCTTTTTTAAGTCTGAGAATAGACATAAAGATAGGTCGGTGTAAACAGTGATGTGCAGTTTAAAGAAAGAACGATACTTTATGAAATTCTGATCTTTTTAATGGAGAAGGAAGAATAGCCTGCATGCTATACCCGTGTATGTGCCTGTCTGTCTGTCTGTCTGTCTGTCTGAGACAGAGAATGAAAAAGGACGGGAGAGAAGAAGGGAGGAGACACAAGATAAACATAGTAATACTATTTTCTTTTTCCACATAAAATGTGCAATAGCTTGGGAACAAAGCATATAATCAAATCCATATAGGTATTTTAAATAAAATAGAGAGGAAGATCAAGGGAAAAGAATGATATTAGAGTAACTTTGGATCTCTCAAGAATCCTATAGATCTTTTGATTCAGGTGCAGTACCAGCATTAAGAGGGGAGTCAAGGCACAGTTCTGTTCTAAGAGCAGGTCTTCCATTGGTCCCCCTTTCATTGCCAGCCCATATTGAACCAGTGCCAAGTCCACTGTCAGCCTTTGGGCTCACCCAGCCTGTGCATTCGTTCTAGTTCCCCTAGCTCTGCCTGCATGCTTATGCCATGGCTTTGCCAGTGTTCATTCCATTGCTTTGGAAAGGCCTGTGTTTTCAACAGTTGCACACCCATAACAGGAATAGCAATAAGCATGAATTTTGAAAACCTGCATATGCATTTTATATTGGGGCTTGAGTATCCAAGAGGCCTTCAAAATATCATTCTCAGTTTATTGTTCTGTTGAGTTCACAGGTGCTTCCACAGGATGGACTTAGGTGAGGGACACTCAGAAACTGGCTAAGCAAAGGTGAAAGGAAAGGGAGAGAAATTCCATTCTGTCTGACCCAGGGATAATAGATAGAAAATCTAAAAATATATTTCATCCAAACGCATCATTCATTTCCACCATTAATTCTCATTGTTATTTTCCACTGCCCCGTTATTATTTGCACTTCTTCAGAAATCAGTGCGTGAGCCTGAAGAAGCAGAGAACTGAGGTGCTACACCAGATTCTGAGAAAGTTCGGTTTTGAACTGAGGTCCCACCTCTGAGCTCATGCTTTTTCATTACACTGTATTTGGCTGAAGATCTGATACTAGATGCACTGTAACCGTTGCAAAGGCAGTGTAATCTCTGGCTTCCTAGATTTTCACTGGCATTTTTGCCTGTTGTTAAGAGTAGCCACACCTTTCCACGAGTTGTGGGTGTTTTAGCCATTTGGGAAAAAGAGGGCAGGGGGAAAGAAAGGAATTGGTGGTGAAGAGATGGTGCCTGAAAATGGAAAGGTCACAGATGAAAGTGGACTATGTGTTACCTTCTGGCTCAGGCCAGGCGGCTGGGTGTGGGTGTCATGTACGCCCCAGTGCGGTGTCACCCTTGCAGTGGTAATTCAGTTTAGCCACCACGGAGTATTGTTCCTTGTTTTCTATAGTGCTTGTCAAAATGCTATGACAACTGGCTGGTTTTATGAAAACAGAGCCTGGCTCTCAAGAGACAGTGTGTCTGAAAGTCAAACATGGATGGCAGCCATTGGCACGCGAAGGAGTCAGAAACCACAGATTGTTTTCTCGTTGGATGAACAGCTTAAAGCAACGTAAAGTTAATTGAAGAATTCCTTGAAAGTGAAGTCAGACTAAAAGAAATGCTCTAAGTCTATAATTTACTAAATGTGAAAGATCTTTAAGTGGTAGTGAGACTAAAAGAGTTGGGGGTAGGGAGAACACTTTTGTAAACAGATCTGGCTTGTATTATTGCCTAGGCAGTTTTAATTATTTGCTCTAATAATGTAGATCTCCAGAAGAATCTTTAATTAGGTAAAGCTTGATTTATGGAGTTGGCCTCATATAAACCATGATGTCATGGTGTGCTGCAGAAAATTACAGGCCTGGTCTTGCCATTGAAAACTATTATTTCTACCTGGGACTATTCATGCTCTGTATGTCTTACTCTCACGGAATCAGAGCATCCTGTGTTCTCATTTTCAATGTCTTTTGCCCAGGTAAATTCAACATATACTATTACTCATTAAACAATTTGTCAATTGTGTATATAATACATATATGTGTATATGTGTGTGTGTGTGTGTGTGTGTATGTATGTATACATATACATACACACACACACACACACACACACACACACTCTGAGGAGGCAGGGGCAGAGTTTAACTACTAACTCTAGTAGTTAAAGAAACGTTTACCTCTTAGGAACTTTGAGACCAGCCTGTAATCCTCCGCAGAAATGGATTCATTCTCCCTTCTGCTGATAGACTGGCAGGGGCAAGCCAGACTGTCAAAAGTGATATCTGTGTGTCTGTCTGCCTGTCCTTCCCACAACCCTAACCCCATCCTCCACTTTCCCTCTCCTTCCCTAGCTTCTTCCTGGGAAGTTCTTTCAGTGTCATCATTGCCTGTTTCATCTGGTTTTAAATAAGAGCATGGGGCCTCTGTGACATTTTACTGTGGTTCTCACTTCCCTCCCATTACAGTAGAAGCCTTGATGTGGGGCCAAGGCCTTTTCTTTGATTATAGGTCTGCTGATTATAATTTCCTAACATTTTTCTTGCATTAATTATACCTTAATGATTGCATTTTCTATGGTTTTCAACGTTGTTAAAGTAGCATTAAGACGTTAGAAGGAATCTTTCTAGATTTCAACAATTTATTTTCCATTCTTTTTAGACTTTATCTAACTTGTACCTGCCTTGATAGCTGTTTTAAGGGTTTTGCATTTATCAGTTCTTCTCAAACTGCTCAATGTTTTTACATGCAAACAACTCCTGCCTTTCACTGTCATATTTCATCACTCTATATAGTATTTGATTAAATTATATGATTACAATAACAAGTCCAACGGGCATAAACAGGTTTGGGAACAAACATAATTGAAGCAGTTGGAAGAAGTGCATGGTGCACACTAGAGAATAGCCTTCTGGCCTCTAGGATTCAGTATGTGTGGGCTCAGTCCTGAGCTAAACAAAAGGACAGAATTGGGTAGGTGGAGCTCAGTTACGAGAACTTCTGAATCTGTACTCTCATCATTTTCTTCATTTTGCAAATGAGACCCAGGGTGGTTACATGACTTGCCCAAGGTTGTCAGACCGGTTGGTAGCCAAGCTGGGTGTCCTCACTCTCAAGCCAGAGTTTTCCTATGGTACCAGAGGAGCACTGATACCCTGGCCCTTTATGAATGCAAATATATAGAGATACTTTATCCATAGTTTTTATGTTACTAATTAACGCACGTCTGTCTTTAAATTCCTCTTGATATCAAAACTGATCCTTCTTTATTAGAAGGAGTTAATGTAGGTTATGAAATCTATCACTTTTGTCTTTAAATGACCATAATTAATAAGAAAGAGAGATGCTGCATGGAAGAATTTTTCAGTAGGCCTTGTCCTCCTTATCCATCCACAGCCCCATACTGTTCATAGCTGCTTTTGTCCCTCTAAAAACAAATTGTTAAAGGGTGTGGACCTCAGACAAAGTCGCTTTTAGGTTGAGGCAGCACTGTAAGGTTTATATTTATATGATCTCTTTCACAAACCATATGTGCTGACTTTTCTAGTATCAAGTTGGAAAGATTTTTTTAATCACTTTCCTTATCTTGCCCCATCCGTCCAGTGCTTACCTCTTGCCTCACCCCCTTTCAGAAAATATTTGATGTTGTTTAGAGTCAAAATACACCTACAACTGGGCAGTTAAAAATAAAATCAAAACCATTAGGATGAATATGAAAGAAGGGGGGAAATGCTATACTTAAATCCCTGACGTAAAAAGTTTTGTTATTATTGAACATTGCATTTAACTGAGCTCCTTACAGACAACAGAAAAGATATTTGGGTATACATTATTTTTATTTGCTGAAGGGAAACAGATCTTCTACAGGGATAATATTACCAAGCACTTTATTCTAAGCCAATGAGCCTTATGTAAGTGAAGCTGAATAACCACCTAGAGCAAGGTAATTGTTCACACATTAGATCTGGAGAAACCTTACTATAGTCCAATTCCATTCTTGGTTGATGGGGAACAGAAGCCCAGAGAAAAGAAGTAATTTGCCAGTCACCGATCTTGCTGGTGATACCACCAGCCTGGAGCCAGTGTCCCTTGGTACCGACTTAGATCTCAGAGCACCCTTGTTTACAGATCATGGGTATAGAGAGAAATGGTGCTGGACTCGATATGGTCCAGGTGCCATACGTCACTATTGGGCAGTGGGGACACAGACTGTCAAGTGAGTGGGATTTAGACCTGATGAAGTCAGAATATGCAGAAGGGGGTTTTCTTCTAGGGTTTCTCTTTTCACTGAGAAGGAGGACAGAGGGTGGACCTCTGTCTCAGGTTGTTGTCAAATCACTATGGAGGGAAAAACTAGAATAATAGGTGCCCTTATTATACTCGTTTAGAAACAAATACTTTGTCAAAACCCTCCTTTCTTTAGTCAGAATTTATGGGTATGTGTATGTTGTATTGTAAGACAGTGAATTTATGAGAGAACTTTGGGCAGGGGTCTTAAACTCAAGCTGCCCTATGGCAATCAGGCAGCAGTGATAGACAGCTGTCTACTACCTAAAAGGCCAGGTATAAGACAGCAGGGAGAGCGCTCCAAAGGGCCAGTGTCCTATCTCCAGGGGGAAGCTGCTTCCCATCTCCAGCTGATTTTTGTCTTGTGAAAAATACAAGTATACATTTGACCATATCTTCTAGTGTTTTAGGAGAAGCTGGAAGTCTCGGTTATTAAGTCTCCTGATTTTAAATGTTAGCAACTTCTTTCTTACACGTGAAACTATAAACCTTGGAGTTGCCCTTGACTGATCTCTTCCTTTCAAAACCTACATCTAGTCCATCTGGAAATCCTTTTGGATCTACCCTCCATATATATTCATATATATTCAGAATCTGATCACTTTTTACAGATCTCTTTTGTGCTACTATAGCCCAAACCACTGTTCTCTCTCTCCAGGATTGCTGCAGTAGCTTCCCAGTTGGTCTCCCTTCCATGCTTTCTCTCCTGCAGTCAGAGGGATATTATTGAAGCATAAGCCAGTTCGTGTTGCTCCTCTTTTCATAACCCTCCAAAGGCTTCCCATCTCACTCAGCAAAGTCCAAAGTCTTCCCAATGTCCCATAAAGGCCCTCTGACCTCATCTCTGCAGCCACAGTGGCCTCCTGTCTGTTCCTTGGATTCACCTGTTCATTTCTTCATCATGACGCTTGCCTTTGCTCTTCCCTTGCTAGGAATGATCTTTCTCAGGTATCTCTAAGACCCAATCACCCCCTTCAACCCCTTGCTCAAATGTCATCTTCTCCATGAGGCCTTCCTTAGCCACACTATCTAAGCTGGTAGCCATACACACATGCATACACTACCCTTCCTCTGCCCTTCTCGACTTTGTTTTCTGTTCACCACATACCAAAATCTTATATGCTACATATTTTTCTTGTTTGCTACCTATCTTCCACATTATAATATAGGTTCCAAATGTTTTTGTATATTTCTTCATTGCTGTATATACTTAGAATCTAGAAATGTGCCTCACACATAGTAGGTGCTCAATAAATACTTAATAAATAAATCATTAAAAAAAAAAACAATTTTTCAACTTTGGACTGAACAGAACTCTTCAATGGGCCAAATCCATCCTATACCCTCTTTGACCTAGGGTCAAAAAGAAGAGTAAGCACCTCCCCAGCTGTACCTAGCAGCTTGGAGACAAGCACGTGGCTGCATCATTACACCTGCCCTGCTCAGGAAACCATTGAAGAACTCTTCCACTCCACTCCTACACACTGGCTCCTTCTACTTCACTCTGCTGAACTTTAGTGTATGCTTATTGTTTTATGCCACAACACAGTTTTTCCAGTATATTGATGTTTTGAATATGGAAAATGTTATTTAAATTAGTTCAGCCTCCTGAGCGAACTTCTAAACCTCTGAAAAGTAGGAAACCTTTAAACAGTATGATTTGCTTTCTCCCCAACACAGGGTTTAGAGTTAGATAAGCAATGAGGAAGAGGAAGAGCATACAAGGAGAGAGAAAAGCATATGTAAAGACACTCAGGTGGAAAAAACCTGTCCACCTTGGAAAAGAGCAAGTGAAACTAGAGTAGTGAGAAAGGGGGGAAAGTGGTAGGAAAAGACGTTGGAGGGGTAAACAGGGCCAAATGTTTCAGACCAAGGTAAGGAGTTTGGATGTTATTAAAATCCAATGGAAGACTCAGGAATCATTACTATGAACTATTTGTAGTGGTAATTTTTTTCATATAATTTTTTACTCAAGTCTGACATATATACATCCTGGGGATGTTCTTCAACCAAGTCAGTCTTTTGTTAGCAGTTATTTCAGCACCCAGACTGCCTTCCTTTTGTTAAAAAAAGTGGGGGGTTAGAGGTGCTTAAATGACTGGGAAAAAACTAGTTTATTTTCATATTTAAAACTAAAATGTAAGTTTATTTTAAAATATCTTAATAAAATAACTAAATGTATTTATTTGTACAGGAAATAAGTTTTGTTTTAGTTACATAACACTACAGATTTTGGTTATGAGGACTGTTTAATAAAGTAATGTTCCCCAGGGACATTCAGTCTTTTTAATTGTATCCACTTTAGTTACATACATTAAATGCTAAATGGTCATTCATTTTACTGTTGCATTTGCAACTTTGCCAAGTTACTATCACATTGAAATGTATAGCATTTGCTTCTAAAAAAATAATTATATATACTTAGACTATACCAAAGGTACACTAATTGCAGTTTTTATGATAGGTGTAACTTGTCCTTGAGCTCATGGTTTATTCTGGCCTATGTATTCTAATCATAAAAAGGAATCAAATGTTGAGCAGTTTACTAACATTCTGTAGAAGATAGAGCAAGGCTTTTTTAGTTCAGCATACGAGAACAGTAAAACATTACTGAGATTTGCCCAGAATTGGGCAATCCAAACTGAGCCACTTAGAGGGATTTTGTAGCTTGACCTTGGCCATCTGGTGACTAAATAGGCAGATTCTGGGACATGATAATATTTGATATATGAATAGCCCAACATAATCAAGCTATAAGTAATCTGGAAAGCTGAGGTAAAGACCAAGTGTTAGGTCTAAGTTTAGAAAGTCCTGGAACATTCAGAGGCAGTACACTGTGACATAAGTGAGAATTTGTAAGAAGAAAAACTTCACAACTCTTTGCAGCTTTCTCACAACCGATTTTCAGTAGCATTAAGTGGAAATTATAGAAGTAGAGAAATTCAGGGACACCTGGCTGGCTCAGTTGGGAGAGCATGAGACTCTTGATCTCAGGGCTATGAGTTCAAGTCCCATGTTGGGTGTGAAAATTACTTAAAAATAAAATCTTAAAAAAAAAGAAGGAGGAGGAGGAGGAGGAGGAGAAGAAGAAAAGTCAGAACTGGAAAGGACCGTAGAGACCCTATTTTACAGATGAGGAAACTGAGCCCAGAGGATACCAAAGACTTTTTCAATGTCACACAACTAGAATTAATGTAGGACTGAGTTGGGATTTGGAACTCCTATTTTCTAGCTAAATATTCTTTTCCATACTTTCTTGGGCATTTTTTTGACTGTAGTCATTGGAGTTGTACCACAATGGAGTAAGCTGGCCTGGGTGAAGAAGGGAGCTCTCTGCCACCAGAAATGAGTGAGTGACCAGGCAAAAGCTGTACAATGGCTACCTGACATGCATGCTGATTTTCCATGAAGGAAACTTGTACTCAAGAGTTCTCTAAGGGTTTTACCAGCTCTAATTTTAATGAGTTTGGATGCCTTTCATTACAGTTGTAATCAGCTATTTGTCCTCTCTACTTACAAAAATTACTGTTCACTCTCATTCATGCATGTGTTATCCACTCTAGTCTTTTCTCAGAACCTGTTTTCCCTCTGAGAACACCTGTTCCAAAGGTGCATTAGTAATTCAGTATGACCAAAAAGCAGGCCAAGACTCCAAGCTCTGTTCACCTCTTAGAATGATGAGTAATCATTGTACCCATAGGCAATTTAACCTTCTACACTAGACAGAAACCCAATAACTAGTCTTCCATGACCACACAAATACAAATTAGCTACATAGTGAAAGGGAGATCCATGATATCGAAATCAGTCAGCTTTCCTACTATACAGCAAGGACTCGGAATGTTAAAAGTATTTGGTTAATCTGCAACCCAGTAAGGGCTAAATTATTTTTAATGTAAATCATGATAAAATTTCTTTACTGTGCAATTATATATAGCCTATTGTTAGCTGAGAAATGAGAATTTATAGGTTAGTATTACATTATTAAATGCATGAGATAGTAACTCTAATTAGACATGTATTTGCTGCAATACTGGTATGGCTCAGTCAGTTAAGCGTCCAACTCTCAATTTCAGCTCAGGTCATGATCCCAGGGTTGTTGGATCTATCAAGCCCTGCATCAGGCTCTGCCTGAACATGGAACCTGCTTAAGATTCTCTCTCTTGTGGCACCTGGGTAGCTCAGTCAGTTAAGCATCTGACTCTTAATTTTGGCTCAGGTCACGATCTCACAGTTTGGTTTGTGATACTGAGCCCCAAGACAGACTCCGTGCTGAAAGCATGGAGCCTTCTTGGTATTCTCTCTCTTTCCCTGTCTCTTTGCCTCTCCCTTGCTCACTCGTGCTGTCATTCTCTCTCTCAAAATAAATCAATTAATTTAAAAAAAGAAAAAAAAGATTCTCTCTCCCCTTGCCCCTCTCCCATGTTCATGGGCTGTCTCTCTCTCTCTCTAAAAAAAAAAAGAAAGAAAGAAAGAAACTTATTTGCCAACTGGTAATATCTGTGTGCATAGAAAATCTCTGCATACTACTGTATTTTGAAAATTATCTCTTGGTCCATCCCATCTCCACCCATTGTCCAATTTTAGAGCTTATTTTTTTCTGCTATAATTTAAAAGGTAATGTACCAGACAAAAAAACAGTTTTAAACTATGTGCTTAACAGTCATATTTATAATAGGGAATTTCCAGAAAACAAGTGATTCAGTCTCATATGCCTTAAGGTACCCCATTTCTCCAGTGGAGACTAGGATGAATTATTTATTATAGTAGATATGTGGTCACACTGGGGACCCATCTCCAAAGGTTAAAACTGGGTTTCACACTTCATCCTGAAGTCCTATGGGAAAGTTTCCAGTATCCTCATTCCCCTCGTTTGCACTGGCCCTGGATTGATTTGGGACGTGGAGTAAGGGCGGAGATGGCAGGAGGGTTTCATGTATTATAATAGTGATCCAGTTAAGGCAGTGAAGGAGCCTTTTTTTCAAACATGAAGGAAACTGAAAGCCCAACAAGAGAGAAGCCACGTTACAGGACTAGAACCAACATAAAAACAAAACCTGAGACCCACTTCTCCTATATCCTGTGTGAATTAACTTTCTTTTATGGTCTCATTCCACCCCTACTGAAAAGCCAAACTGGGTTCTTTCCTTTCCAAAGCTGGCTCGATAGAGAGATTAGGCAGTGTATCTTTTGTGTATTTGCCTTATTTTATCCTAAGAGAAAGACCCCCTAGGACAGTGTTGACAAACTTCTGTAAAAGGTCAGATAGTAAATATTTTAGGCTTTGCCAGCCTTGCGGTCTCTATAGCAGCTAGTCAGCTCTATCATTATAACACAAAAGCAGCCATAGGAAATACATGAACAAATGAACAGGGCTGTGTTCTCATAAAACTATGAGCACTGAAATTTAAATTTTATTTCTCATGTATCATGAAAAATTACTCTAATTTTTATTTTTTTTCCCAACTCTTTAAAAATGTAAAAATAATTCTCATGGGCTATACAAAAATAGACTGTAGACCACATTTTGACCCACTGGCCATAGTGTGCTAACCCCTGCCCTAGAGGAATAAATCTGAGAAGACCATAGGTGTTAAAACGTGAAGACACAGAATATGATACCTGAGGACAGATGATTTAAATGTGGTAGGGGAAATGACTGATGGGTATGTGTATGCAGGGAGAGTAGATGGATGATGCCCTGACTCTTGATTCTATTTTAGGTAAGCTGAGTTGGTACTAGGTCAAATTCCACATTCTCTATTTTGATTTACTGTCCTAAAATTTATGAAAGGCAGGTTTTAGCTGGCCTTTGAGAAGAAAAGCAAAAATTAGAAAAGGACATGTGACTTGGAGTTTCCCATATGGTATGCAGAACCAATAGGACATTTTATTAGTAATGGCAGCTGGTGGTTTTCGTTATCAGTGAATCATTGAGAAGCTTGTCTGAATCAGGGAGGAGGCAGTTAGCCATATTCCTCCTTAGCACAAACTATTTCATGTCGTTGTAAAGCTCTCATAGAATATGTCTTCTGCGTGGTGAAAGAACCCATAAAAATCTGTTTTTAAGACATAAAAGCTATATTGGTAAAATTTTTAAACTCCCATAAACTCAAAATCATAAAGGGCCATTTATTAAAACAGTGTGAATGATTTACATGCAGTTGAATAAAGCTTTTGTTGTTTCGTAGGTCAACTCACCTATAATAATTGCATAACTGGTAGTGTGGTTACTTATAACAAAGGAGTCTTAATTATTATGATAATGATAATATAATAAACATTTTTTGAACAGCCACTATCTGCTGCCACCTAACATCTATAATCCCATTCATTCCCACAGCAGCCCTGCAAGGTCGCTATTATTCTCCTTGAAGATGATATTGAGGCCTAGTCACATACACACAAAGTAGCAGGGCCAAACCTATGTCTCCCTGACATGAAAGTTTATGCTGTCTCCACTGTACCATTGCCATGGTAAGAAATGTTAGCAAAACAAAACAAAACCGAATTTGGAAAACCCATCCTCAAGTATGTTGCTGACTATCCATACTTTATGTTCATTTTACTCTGTGTGGTTATTGTACAGTAACAGAATAATTTCAGTACCCTAAAACCGTGAAAACTCACACCAATTGTGTCTTTTAATATTTGCGGTTTGTGTGTCCATTCATTGCTTGCAGTTTCTAGGCAGCCTGCAGCCTTGAACTATTCGCTGTCTGAACTTGCCCTCAAAGAATTGTTCCTCCCGCCCTACCTCTATCAAGTGACAACCAATGAAAAACCCACAAGTACAGCAGCTGCAGCTCTGGAAAGCTTCCATCAAAACCCTCATTCCCACATCCCCTTTGAAAATCACAGAGCTTGCTGTTATCTGCTTGAAGGTCATGACTAATACTTGTAAAACTTCCACAGCAAACACTGTCTACAAGACCTAAATTCCTAAGTTGAGCTCTAATGGTAACTTACCTACACCAAAACCTTTACTGCCCCTCAGCTGCCCTACCCTAAATTCTTACCCCATAATATAGAAAGCAAATATTAGGATAGGAGCATTCTAAATAGTCCACAGGAAAACTGGAAAGCTTAATGAATTTCAGAAAGTGCCTCTTTGACAGATCAGAATTAAATGAAAATCCCTGATATATTGAGAATTATGAGGTGACTTAGCCCTGTTCTTATCCATCTAAATTTTATTCTTTCCATGAATTGCTTTTAGGATTCAGAAGTCAAGTATGCAATATACCTGTCTCAGAGGAAGCAATTTCATTTTTTTCTAAATGTGGGAATGTAGTGCAAAAGTAGCTGTTTTATGTGTGACCGAATGATAACCAAAATCCAGTTTTTAGCAGCCTTTTCAGATGTGAATCATGTTACTTAATCCAGATCTTTGAAACCACAAACAGGCACAAAGTATGGATGTTTGATTGAAGAAATATGGTGGCTATTATTCACCCTGCCATGCTTTCTTTTGCTTACATTAATGACTCATTAATACATTTTAAGAAAAAAGTAAATTTGCATCATCATCCAGTGAAATTGGCAAGACTGGATGCTCGTGATTACAGACACAAGGCTCCATCAAGAGATAATTTCCTGGTGGTCACAACATTGATTTTTTTTTTTTTTTTTTTACTGTCCCACCAGTATGTCCAGGAACTCAGAAAAAAGGCTGCAGCCAAAAGACAAATATGTGCTAATGCACCACTTCTTGTCTGGAGAAAATATATGCACATGGCAGCAGGAAGAAGTTATTTGGTCTGTTATTTATTTATAATGTACAGGCTGCAGAATGTTAGCATTCTGATTGTGCCCAGATGTAATAGAAAAGAATTCACTAGCATTTTCACACTAGCATTAGTAAGGAATGCACCTTTGGAATCAACATTAGTTAAAAGGTTGTCATTTATATCCAGTAATCCCAAAGATTCTTTCTGGTGCCTAAATTATGGAAACAATTATTTGGGGCCTTAAATCCCATCTAAATTGACCGCTTTTGGTCACTTTAGCATATTTCCTTATCAGTAAAACTGAGCAGACACATGCTTTTTAAACATGACAGAAAATATCTACTACTTAGGTAAGATAGTGAGCTCAGATGTATGGTGGGGAAACCCTCATAATTCAAAAAAGACTTTCTTAAAATACTGTTGATAAAGAATATCAGTGTCAGTTTTCCTAATGAGAAGGAGGGGCATGCTTTATAAGCCAAGACTTTCTATTAAATAAACAGCCTCAGGAGAATGTCCATTGTCATCTGTGAGTAGTGTGTGCATGTAAATATATCTGTCTGAAGTGGGGTTTTTCCCCCAAAGTAGGATATCTCAATGACTGCAGCTTTGTACTTTGCCATTTTTTTATTGTGACTGTCAGTTATTTAAGTATCAGAAAGCAACTTCAGCTGTTGAGGAAAGTCATCTTCATATATTTCTTAAGCAAAATACTGGGGTTTGTCTTTGTCCAAGAAGCTTTAAGGCCTATTTATCTTATTTAACTTTTTAGGAGTTGTTCTGATATCATAAGTGTATATTCAGAATGACTATCCAGATTTGTGTGTGTGTCTCAAGTTAGTGCTTCTAAGATGATTAGATTAGTGGTGTGGCAGTTAAAGCCATGGATATTTTCAAGTCCCTTAGACAAAATGTATTGAAAAATTAAATTCATAAATAAATGAGCATTCTATAAGCATTTTTTTTCTTAAATTTTAAATGAAGAGGCATTCACATGAACCTTATACAACCCTCTGGTTCCTGGTAATCCAAGTACCATGAGTTTTTTCCATGCCACCAAACCAATGAAGAAATTTTGCCATAGGGGAGGCAGAAACTTGTTTCATTCAGTTAAGGGAATATTTCTTGGTTGCCTTTAAATGGTTTCTTTTTTTTTTTTTCCATATCACTGTTATGTAATAGCTTTCCAAGAAAACTATTTTATAATCTCTTCTTTTCTATCCATTTTAATATTATATTTATTTCATCTATTATATCAAAATACTATAATTTCAACATGTAGTCAATTCTAGAAAACTGTTAATGACATATTATATTCTTTTTCTATTCTTTGAATTTTGCTGTGTATTTTATACTTGGAGAATATCTTTTTAAAAAAATTTTTTTAATGTTTATTTAATTTGAGAGACTGAGAGGGAGACACAGAATCCAAAGCAGGCTCCAGGCTCTGAGCTGTCAGCACAGAGCCAGACGCGGGGCTCAAACTCACAAACTGCGAGATCATGACCTGAGCCAAAGTCAGACGCTCAACCAACTAAGCCACCCAGGTGCCCCTATGCTTGGAGAATATCTTAACGTGAATCAGCAAGTGCTACTTCAAGTGCTCAATACCACATATGACCAATGACTATCCTATTAGAAGGTGCAGCTCTAGACCATGATATCTAGAAGGATATGGACCAACAGTGTTATTAACTTCCTTCAGAAAAACATGTTTATAAAACTAGAGAGATTTAAGTAAACCGGAAAATTATTCTAACAGCCATAAAGTCAGAGGAGAATTTTTATATGATCACAACATTTGTAAAGCCTCAGTTATGTTTATGGGGTTAAAGTGAATTTTTTAATTTAGGGTAACCAAATTGAAATGAAATGCCAAGGGAAGATCGTGGCCATATTCTTCAGAATAATTTTTAGTCCTTGCTCCCATATTCTAGGGATATATTGAAACCTTCCTATAAAAAGCATGGATTCTTTTCACTCAGGAGCTAAACATCTATTAATCTCTTAATCAAAATATCATGCTGAATAAATGTGAATTTGTTGGACATTTCCCCCACTCTGTTAGCTACTACAGGATGGAAAGGAATTATTGTATGTATTTCTGGGAATGACAACCTGCCCTATTCCTGTCACATGTACTTAGAACAAGGTAGCCAGAGATTGGAATTTCTTATTATATTTGGGGTCATCTGTTGGGATTCCAGAAAAAATAACTAGAAGACTGAGCTTCTAGAAACAGATTTTAGAACAGCGTAGCATTATGGTCATTAATTTTCCATTATGTCTGAGGCCAAGGGTATCTAGGAAAACCTGACATAGAACTAGAGCAGTATTCTCAAGCCACTTGTATGTGAGAATAAATTAAAATATGAACATCAACTGAAATTTCCATGTGCTTATTATGTTTAAGGAACAGATTTGAACTTTCTGCATTTATTTATTTATTTACATATGTGTGTATGTATTTTTAACCTTTCCACCCTTTCTCTCATTTCTCCCACCCTAGCCTCTAGCAACCACCACTCTGTATATATGAGCTTGTTTTGTTTTGTTTTTTTAAAATTCTACATATAAGAGAGATTATATACTATTTGTCTTTTTCTGTCTGACTGATTTCACTTAGCATAATGCCCTAGAGAAGGATCCATGTTGTCCTGATAACCATTTAAATTATCTCATTATCAGAGCGCCTGGGTGGCTCAGTCGGTTGAGTATCTGACTTTGGCTCAGGTCATGATCTCACAGTCCGTGAGTTCGAGCCCCACGTTGGGCTCTGTGCTGACAGCTCAGAGCCTGGAGCCTGCTTCGGATTCTGTGTCTCCCTGTCTCTCTGACCCTCCCCCATTCATGCTCTGTCTCTGTCTCAAAAATAAATATTTAAAAAAATTATTATTATGCAAAATTTCAAATATAGAGAAAAGTAGAGAAAAAAAGAACCCCTGTGACAGCTACCAGAGTCATCAACTCATGGCCATCTTTATTACATCTATATTCCTTTCCCCCATGGTGGATTCTTGGGAAGCAAATCCCAGATGTCATATAATTTTCAAAGATTGTCTATTATGTGATTTGAGCGTTGATGGGCTTTGAGGCTAAAATGAATAAATAAAATATGACCTTTTTTCTCAGAGATTTTATCAAATCTATCTGGGGTAATAATGTTTAGTAGTCAATATAATTATAATATAAATCAAGTGTAACATAGACCCAAATGCTAAAACACCTGAACCAGTTCTCAACATAGCAAAACCTGACATAAAAGGAATAACTTTATGATATAAGTCCCTGGGACCATTTTTATGAAGAATTTTTTAAAGCATGAAAGATTTTCTAGTTCCATTCATTACAAGGGCCTTGAAGCAATGGCACCCAGTAGCAATGAGCACATATGGCACCAAGATTTTGGCTTCTGAATCTCTTTTCCTACTAAAAGGAAACAGTACTCCTTGAACAAATGGCTGACTGACTTCAGGGCTGGTGGAGGAAAAACAAGATGAGCCTTGAAACATCTTTTCCTGCCAGCATATTATGAAGTGCTCAAAAAAATGATAGGGACATGTCAGAAGGACCCAGGAACCAGCTTGAAAGGAGTCCCACTGGCCAACTGTAGTACAATTTGAGCAACAGAGTAACTAGTAATAATAATGAAATACAACTCGTATTAAAATAAGAATCTGGGGCTCCTGGGTGGTTCAGTTGGTTAAGCTTGTGAACTTTGGCTCAGGTTCATGTGTTTGTGATCTCACGGTTTGTGGGTTCAAGCCCCATTTCAGGCTCTGTACTAACAGTGCAGGGCCTGCTTGGAATTCTCTCTCTCTCCGTTTCTCTGCCCCTCCCCAACTCATGCTTACTCTCTCAAAATAAATAAGTAAACTTTAAAAGAATAAAATAAATAAGAATCTGTGAGTGAGTTCATAGTGGCAATAAATAAATAGATTCTACATGAATAAGAAGGAAAAGCTCTTTTTACAGTAGAATGGCAATTAATGAATGAGGATGAATGCTAGATTAGAAAATCATCATTTGCAACCATTGTGGTTACATTGATTCAGGCTAGAAGTATCAATGGTTGCTAAAACTAGAAAGTGAAAGTTAGTGAGGAATAGGGTATTTATACATCTCAGAGAATTTCTCCATAGATTACTTATTAATAGCCATGGGAAATAGTCACGTTAGAGGGGAGAGGCCTGGTAGTAACACCTGAACCAAGTGATCAAAATTACCATCACCAATAATCGAACAAAATGACAGCATGTGCCTCTGATGTTATGCACTGAGAAAGACATCTGCAATATTCTTGCCCCTCAAAATGCATAATTAATTTAATATTAAGGAAATATCAGACAAACCCAAACTAAAAGATAGTGTTAAAAAATGGCAGCGTCCAGAAAAACAAAGGAAAGCTGAGGAGCTGTTTCAGATTAAAGAAAACCAGAGAGATGTAAAAACTAAATGTGTATGTCATCCTGGATCCTGAACTAGGAAATATAATGCAGAAAGAACATTATTGGGACAATTGGAAATATATGAGTTAGGTTATGGATTAAATAATAATAATGTTACTATGTAAGTTTCCTGATTTTGATCATTGCACTGCCATTAGGTAAGTGATTATCTTTGTTCTTAGGAACTATACATTGGTAATATTTAGAGACAAAAGATGTCTACAACTTAATCAGATGGTTTAGAAAAACAAATGAGGTATATATATACATATATATATGTATACGTATATATGTATATATATATACGTATACATATATATATGTATATATATATACATATATATATATAATAAAATACAAAAGTAGCAAAATTTTGACAATTGGTAAATCACTAGTGCATAGAAAAGTTTTTTTGCTGTTCTTGCAAATTTTCTCAAGTTTGAAGTTATTTCAAAATTAAATTTAAAGTAATAAGACAAAGCAAATATACACATGTGCATACACACACAATTATCTTGACTTTATTTTTTTAAGATTTTTTAAAAAAAATTTATTTATTTTTGAGAGAGAAAGAGAGCATGCAGGGCAGGGGAAGAGATGGGGAAGGGGGTTGAGAGAGAGAATCCCAAGCAGGCTCCACACTGTCAGCATGGACCCCGACGTGAGGTTAAAACTCACGAACCATCGTGAGATCATGATCTGGGCTGAAATCAAGAGTCGGACATTGAACCCACTGAGTTATCCAGGTGCCCCCACAGTTATTCTCACTTTAAATAAAGCCAGCTGAAAATATAGAAATCTGAAGGTCATACCCAAAAGTAAACTAAGGAATATAAAATTGTTTTCTCCCAACAAATCTTCATGTAAAATTATACAATTTATAAAAATTTAATAAACATTAAAACACAGTTTACCAAACCCCCATTTGTAAATTAAGGTATATCTCAATTTGCATTTGCTTTATCTCTGTCCTGGTAAGAGTCGCTGTATCCATCTGGCTTGCTTTGGGAATCTTCTCACATAGAGCTGTGTATGAGTGCATGCTTAAATGTTGTCACAGAAAATGATGGTGGTCTCCTTCAACATACAGATTAAGGCCTGTGCAGACCTGGGGCTCCACTTCAGATTTCTCTCTTCTGATTACGTGAGTAGTTTTTCAGGCCACATAAAACCAGATTTTAGGGGCGCCTGGGTGGCTCAGTCGGTTAAGCAGCCAACTTCGGCTCCAGTCATGATCTCGCGGTCCATGAGTTCGAGCCCCGCATCGGGCTCTGTGCTGACAGCTCAGAACCTGGAGCCTGTTTCAGATTCTGTATCTCCCTCTCTCAGACCCTCCCCTGTTCATGCTCTGTCTCTCTCTGTCTCAAAAATAAATAAACCTTAAAAAAACATTTTTTTTTTTAAACAAAACCAGATTTTAGATCTGCTCCTTCCACCAACTAACTCTGTACCTCTTGGGCTTTTTTCCTTTTCCTCTTTTCCTCTCACTAAAATATAACTTTTATAGGAATAATAAAAATAGTAATGATGTAATGAGTCTATTATTTTGAGCCTACCCAGAAATTATTGCTTTACTAATCACACACACAAAAAAGAGGAAGATATTCAGTTATCTAAAAGCTGATTAGCTGGGGCGCCTGGGTGGCGTAGTCGGTTAAGCGTCCGACTTCAGCCAGGTCACGATCTCGCGGTCCGTGAGTTCGAGCCCCGCGTCGGGCTCTGGGCTGATGGCTCGGAGCCTGGAGCCTGTTTCCGATTCTGTGTCTCCCTCTCTCTCTGCCCCTCCCCCGTTCATGCTCTGTCTCTCTCTGTCCCAAAAATAAATAAAAAACGTTGAAAAAAAAAAATTTAAAAAAAAAAATAAATAAAATAAAAGCTGATTAGCTGAGACTGCATCTTTCCTTTTTCTTCCCTTTTTCTACCATTTTGCTACTCACAGAGAATTGGCATAGGAAGGAGAAATAAGCAAAACTGGTCAGTCAAATCTGTTTTTTTAATAAATAGTTTGGTATTATTTTTGTAATATTTATTTATTTTTGGAATAGCGCAAGCAGGGGAGGGGCAGAGAGAGGGGGACAGAGGATCCAAAGCAGACTCTGCACTGACAGGCTGCCAGGAGTGAGCCCATGTGGGGCTCGAACTCACGAACCGCAAGAAGACTACCCGAGACAAAGTCGGACCATCAACTGACTCAGCCAACCAGGTGCCCCAGTTTCATATAATTTTAAAGTCAACAGATGCTATCTGTAATGGCAAAATATTGGAAATAACTTAAATGTACTTCCACAGTACTAGTTAATACTGGTGGAATACAGTGTTTCCATAAACAAAGACTGGATGGTCTCTATGTATTGATATGGAAAGATCCCCAAAGTATATTGTTAAGTCCAAAAAACACAGTACAAAACAGTCTATATTGAATGCTACCATTTGCATATAATAAAAGGATTAAAGGATATACACATATTTGGGGCACCTGGGTGGCTCAGTCAATTAAGCATCTGACTTTGGCTCAGGTCATGATCTCATGGTCATGAGTTCGAGCCCCTCATTGGGCTCTGTGCTAACACCTCAGAGCCTGGAGCCTGCTTCGGATTCTGTGTCTCCCTCTCTCTCTGCTCCTCCCCTGCTCATACTGTGTCTCTCTGTCTCTCAAAAATAAATACATGTAAAAAAAAATTCTTTAAAAAAGAATATACACATATTTGTCTGCCTATGTATAAAATGTCTCTAAAAGATATATATGCACACAAAATTGTTTGCCTGAAGAGATGATAATTTGATGTTGGGGAACATGTTCATTAATTTCCGCATTAATACAATTGAAAAACTCCTAAATTTAATGCTTATATAGAAAAAAATAGAAAATTATGCT